>NC_080540.1:56233060-57690560 GCF_028640845.1 Ahaetulla prasina | reverse complement strand
ATGTGAGATTTTGCAGTCAAGGCAGGATCTGGAAGGACAAGAAAAATCTCTGCCAGAACTGCGTCCAAATGGGTCAAATGTACAAAACAACCTGGAGGCTACAGCAGATGCCCAACTGCAAATTTTACCTACCTCTGGAGTGGTTAGCTACAGGTTAACATTACAATTTCTCTGCACAACAATGATCTACATGGGAGAGTTGTCAGATAGAAACCACTTCTCTGTTAAAATAAAAGTTATCATCTGAAGTATGGGTGTGAGTGTGTGGGTGTGTATGTATATGTATATGTATATGTATATGTATGTATGTATGTATGTATGTGTGTGTGTATATACATATATATATATATATATATATATATATATATATATGTATGTATGTATGTATGTATGTATGTATGTATGTATGTATGTATGTATGTATGTATGTATATATCCAGAGATATTTCACAAGAAGAGTCCTCCACTCCTCTGCTAGCAATGAAATACCTTATGCCACCAGACTCCAAATTTTGGGCTTAGACAACTTAGAACTACGCTGACTTCAGTCTGACCTGTGGTATATAAAATTATCTACCATAATGTCCTATCTGTCAATGACTACTTCAGCTTAAACCACAACAATACACAAGCAAATAATAGTTACAAACTCAAGCTAAACTGCTCCAAACTCGACTGCAGAAAATATGACTTCAGTAACAGAGTGGTCAATGCCTGGAATGCACTACCTGACTCTGTAGTTTCTTCCCCAAACCCCCAAAACTTTAAGCTTAAACTGTCTACTGTTGACCCACCCCATTCCTAAGAGGTCTGTAAGGGAGGTGCATAAGTGCCTACCATCCCTGTCCTAATATTCCTTTTTACTTACTCTTTTCATGTATCCAAATTATGTTTATATGTTTACCTGTTATCTTATATATGATTGACAAAAATAAATAAATAAATAAATAAATTTATACACACACACATGTACATACATATATATTTGGCAACACTGTTTTGAATTGAAGAAACTAAAACTTTCAGCCATAAGTGCACAAAATATGCTTGGTAAAACAAAAAGATGCAAAAATCTTTTGAAAAAAACAGCACCCTGCCAACTGTTAAGTACATTGGTAGCTCTGTTATGCTTTGGGGTTCCCTAGCTATAATGGCACAAGAAATATTCCACCGGTGCAGGGAAGAATGAATTCAGCTAAATAACAATATATCCCAGAAGCTAATTTCCCACCATTGGTGAAAAGTAGGTATGCATTGAAATTTGCAAAAGGATGTCTTGTCTAATTTTATGCTATGTGAATGTTGGTCAACTTCTAGTCACCTGAGGATTCCTTGAAACATACAATTTGACCAGAGATTGCTAAACTTTTGCATTGTGACTGTAGCAGCTGAATTTCAGCTATGTCGGTGGTGTGGCTAGGTTGTGCTGTGAGTGAGCAATGAGTATTATTACTCTTTGGATTCTAGGGCTATTTTTCAGTTTTCTTACATTTCCAATTATACCACAAAGTTGCCATCGATCTGTTTGCCGTTAGCATGGAACTCGGAGATGCTCTGATCTATTTAATGTAAAGTCTCTACCTTCATTAACCCTCCTTTTTGTTTTAAGACAGACCATTTAAATTGATCGCTATTAAATAAAAATCACAAGTGCTATCAATCCCTCTGCTTCAGAGAGCTAAAATAAGCAACGATTAGACCGGGAAGCAATTGCTTTTTGTAATCCTTTTGCTTAAACTACTGCATTAGTTCTAACATGTAGATTTAAAACTGCTTCCTGCATACATTGCTATCGCTTAGGAAAAACAACAAAAGAAAATGGACCATTGATTTGAATTGAACAATATTGAATCTAACTTTTATATGTCATCTCTGCTGGTGGATTAACGTTATTTACGTACTATCCTGACCCACGCTAACCTGATCCCAGATTCCTGTATCCTTTCAAAAGTTTTTTTGGTATGTCCTTTTTCCAATCTGGCCAAGACCTGTAGAATTGTATATAATGGGTGGGTGTAGTTGAGCATCCAAATACTAGTAAAGTCTGCCTATATGTAGAAGCTTCGTGTCCAGGACATGACTAAAGTATAGGGCAGGGAGACTCATTGAGTATAAAACCCCATGCTTTCAAAGTAGACACATTTGTATTCTGTTGGATCTGATGATGGAAGAGATGGACACAGCTCTTTCAGTAACAACAGCTCTTTATTAGTAGACCAGTACATCCCAACTGAGTGCTAGCCTGGCAGTGTCCTCTTTATATAGAGGGCTGCCAGACAGCTTAGCCAATGAGATTCAAGTATTTTCCCACCTTTTTGGAGGACCTGAGTGAAAACTATAGCACACTCCTTATATGGTATATAACCCCCTTCCCCTCCTAGAATAAATTTACTTTGAATAATTATGTACGTATTTACAGACGTAATCACGCAGGTAGGCAGGGCTGGTGTGAGCCCTAATTGACCTGCGCAGTTCAGTTTGCTCCTGGGCGTCGACTTGAGAGGGTGGATTAGTTGCAGTCTCTGTCGTGTCCCACTCCTCCGCTGACGGCCGGGTCAGGGAAATCTGAATCAGGCTTGCCTCTGCAGCTCTGCCCAAAGTTCTAGCAAAGTCCTCAGAGCAGGCAGGAGACCAGAAAGTGACTTCAGCAAGATAAGTTCGACTTTGCCTGGCTCAGAGACTGCCAGAAAGCAGATCCTTTATATAGGCCATGGGGTGTGGCTCCATGACTCAGCACTCATTAAGGCCTGCCCCTCCCTTCCTTCTGTTGCCTCCGCCTATCCAATCTTCTGATGCGAGGGTCACTCCAATCAGCTGTTGGTAATAAACCCTCCTCAGGCTCACATGCTGTGGAGGAGGGGGAGGGGTCTAGCTGCTCCGTTTGCCTGGGCATGGAGTCAGGGCTGGGGCCGGGAGGTGCTCCTTCTTCTGCAGTTTGTCTGGGCATGGAGCCAGGACTGGGGCCGGGAGGCATACATTCCTCCGTGTTCGGGAGCAGATAAGAAGGCCCCGGCTGCTCTGAGGGCGGGCAAGACACAACAGTCTCTGAACCTGCCGTGGAACACGTCGCTGGGCATGGTAGGAGGTTGAAGGCCCAACCCTTCTGGAAGTCTGCGCTGGAGTCTTGGTTCCACAGGTGGGCATATTCTATACATATTTTTTTGGGAGGTTACCTAAGTTAAAAACATGGGACCACATAAATGACTTCTCTGAAGCTGACCTACTTTACTAGATTGCTGTAGGGAAGAGTTTGGAGAAGGAGGTGCACATCATCTCGACATACTACAGAAAAGACAGGAAAAGACACGACAAAACTAAATTTGTATGGAGCAAGAATGCCAAATATACATGAAAACTGCCAGTCTGAAGAAACATGCATTTCAAATAATGCGAAAACATACAAGCATTTCGAGGCAGACTTCTGGTTGGAAAGAAACAGCACAATGTTCCTAAAAAAGAGTAGAATGAAGGTAATGCTGAGCACATTAGCAACAAAGTAAAAGTGAACTTGGCAGATTTGTCTCTCCCTAGGCCTTTCCTGATCAAAAATAGCCTCACCGCGATAAGCTAGATGTGTTAATATCCAGTTCAGAGAGCTCAGCTGCATTTGACATATGCATCTCTTTGAAATACAATCAGCACAATTGCCAGACAACTGACTTGAACCACTTAACATATTGCGCTGAACTGGCACTCGGTCTGTTGCCTCTGCTTCTGGTCTGTTTCCAGGCACAAATTGGAATGGTGGTGTTTCCCTTCAAAGGCCTACATAGCTTGCCCATTCTGACTTTAACCTGCCTCAGCACTGTGATTAGATGAAAATCCCTATCCAGATGTTTTCTCCATGTCAAGGTACGGCTAGTCCTCAAGTTACGACCACAACTGAGCCCAACATTTCTGTTGCTAAGTAAGGGTACTTGTTAAGTGAGTTTTGCCCCATTTTGCAATCTTTCTTGCCACACTTATTAAGTGAATCGCTGCAAGTTAGTAACATGGTTGTTAAATGAATCTGGTTTTCCCATTGACTTTGCTTGTCAGAAGGTCGCAAAAGGTGACCTTCTGGGATACTGCAACCATCATAACTACGAACCAAAATCCGAATTTTGATCATGTGACCATAGGGATGCTGCAACAGTCATAAGAGTGAAAAACAGTCATAAGTCATTTTTTTCAATGCTGTTATAACAGAACATCTGTATGTGATCAATGAGAAGTGCACAGGGCCTTTTTAGTTGTGATGACACTCTAGGTCAGGGGTCTCCAACCTTGGCAACTTTAAGACTTGTGGACAGCCAGCTTTGCTGGCTGAGGAACTCTGGGAGTTGAAGTCCACAAGTCTTAAAGTTGCCAAGGTTGGAGACCCCTGCTCTAGGTGATGTGAAAGCCACCGACACAAGTCATTTCTTTAGACTGTTAAGCATTTGATGTCATTGTTGTCATACTGCCTTCAACCACATTTTTGCCATTTGCAACTCTTTTACAATGCTGTTAGCATTTATTTTATGGCATGAGAAAAAAATAAATGATAACAGGTAAGCAAGAAGGGGGCATTTCTCCTGTGAGTTTTTTTCCACCATGGAAAATGCTCTTTTTTTATTTCCTTTAGCCTTTAGCTTTGCAACTACAAATATTTCTATTCCGTTGTATAGAAAAGTATCAGGTTTTCTGAAAAATTAAGTCTGAGAGTATGAAAAAAAAAATCATTGAATGTCATTTGCTGCCTTGGAAAGAAAAAGCCTCTACATTCACTACCTACTTTGCCCTACATACATCTTCTCTCCAAATTCCTAAAAGTGCATCTGTGTGTTTTGAAACTGCATATGAAAAGAGACAACCCACAGGGTGACAAATCTAGCTGCGCTCAGCAGGAACAGCAGCACCTACTGATTCATTATTTCTCTACCAGAGGTTTATCTTAAGTCCCACCTTTATACAGTTTGTGTTTCTTTTTTCCTGTAGGCAATTAAAAGTGTATATCTCCATAGACAGCTTTGTTCCCCCAATAAAAGAAACTTCTTAGTTATGTGCTGCAGTCCTACTTAGAGCTTTAGCTGCAGAAGCTATATACCCCGGAGTTTCAATGTGCATGGCTTAATGAGTTTAAATGTATGTGACTTCCATTTTCATACATGCTTTTGAAGTGGATCAAGCCAATTGGTTGGACAAATGTTTGTACTGTAGCTCCAGTTAAAACTAATACTCTCCTGCGCGTTTCCTGAGTAAGAAAAATTATTTCAACAGCTTTCACAATTGTTGAAATCTGCTAATGTGGACGACACTACAGGCAGAATGCTTTTGCGTACAGCCTGAATGAAATTCATAGATTATTAGTCTAATGCTGTCCTATGAATCAGAGGCTTTCTGAAGAATAGTTTAAAGGAATTGCTTTTACAGTTTAAGAATGAGGAAAACAGCTTGTATTGTTCATTTCTCTAACTGGGTATTATCTACTCTGATTTGCATCTCTAGGATTTCAGGGAAAAATCTTTCTCCAACCCCACCTAGAGATGATCAAAAGACTGATCATCATATTGTCAATAAATAAAGTGGGTACTCTACCAGTAAGCTCCAGACTGCCACCAATTATCCCTTGTTCCTTATCAGCAAACCCATTAAGGGTTACCAGAAATAACAGCATATCTTTTTTAATCTTGATCAAACAAGCCAAATATATATTCTTTCCCTGTACTTTTAACAATCTTACTTTTTAATCCCTTCAAATAATGTCTAAGGATTTGATTTCTTTTCATTATTTTTGTCTTCTCAGAAAATTCTCCAAAACTTTAATAGACTCTCTTTGCACATCCAGTAAGAAAATGTTATCCAAATCATTCTTCTGGTTTATTACTTGTATGTCATGTAAGTATTAAGTATTAAGACATCAATTAGTTTTATTTATATGTCCAGGTATGTCCAGAATATTATATTTTTCCATATCATTCTTGTAGCTTGTCATATATAAATCCACATTCAAATCAATTTCAGTCCCATCCAGTATAGCTTGTTCTTCTTTTGTGACATTATTAATATAGATACTATCAATGGACAACATTCTTAAAATTAATTGAGTTCATTGTTAAAAATAACCTTTAAAACATCCACTGTTAAAGTATTATTCTCCATTCTATGCTAACAAGGCAAATGTAAGTATTCTCATTTAATTGAAATGTTTACTTGGTTCTAGTTTCTCCTCATGTCCAACCTTCAGAGTTCCACCCTATCATGTTTCAAAGAACCCAAACAACGAGAGTTTTCCACAGGAAGGATTTTTATAATTAATTTCAAATAATTAAATAAAAATGGACCTTTAAGCCATTTTAACTTTTTAAAAGCAAAATTCTAAACTCCCTTTTGCTGTTTGTTCCCTCAAAATAGTATTTTTTTCAAAATCCTTAAATCATATTTAAAACTTCTGTCTCTCAGAAGAAAGAGAATCACACAATAAAAACTTGCTATTCCAAAGGGTCTTAAGCATTAAAGCAATAAATAATTCCAAAGGTGATTAAGAAATGGACTGTCAGTTTTGGAAGACAATTTTCTTTTTGCTTCTTAACTGCCACATATTTTAGCTGGGGAAGTTGGGAGGGGGTTGTTGTTTGAGCGGTAGAAAATTAGTCATAACAACATTCTGTATTCAAGGACTTTTGCCTGCATCTGATGTGAACTGCCTGAAGATTGTATCCAGTTGAGTGTGAAGAGTTGATTGGACAATGCAATTAACTTGTGGGTGTGGGGCAGGGCTGTGAACTGTCAACTGGGTGTGGAAAACCTGGAAGCTTTCAGTTTCGGGTTTTCCCAGCTGTACCAACTTCCAATTGGAACTTTGAGGAACCTCAAGCCTCAGAGCTTTATTTTGTTGGGGGTGTTCCTTGGAACCCTGACATGGACTTAAAGTTTTGTTCATAAAAGGCTGTGTTATGAGTGTGAGCGTCAACTTTGAAGCGAACCTGGCTGAAGCCATCTTTTGCTGCCTCATAGTTCCACAAACTCTGAAGGGGGGAAGGAAGGAGGGAGTAGATAGACAGGTTAACAGTCAAAACAAAAAGTATTCTTGAGGGAACCAAGGTCATCCCAACAGGTGGCAGTTGATGGCAGAGAGGAGCTGCCTGCCAGTTACTTTCACTGGACAATGTGATGGATGACATCTGGGTAGGGAAACATTTGCTCTTTTAATTAGGCTAAAAATCAGAACTTTTAGAGTTGATTTTCACTAGCTGTGCTGATATGATGTATCCAATAAACATGTTCTTTGAGGAATCTACTTGCCTTGGAGTTCTGCTTTTGGAGACTGTTATTCGGAACACTGACAGTGAGCTTAATTAAATGTCATCACTGAACTCCCAACTGTTCAGTTCATAAACCAATTACAAAACTTGAGTTTCTGAGGTCTACATGTAAGGAGTGGCTTCCCAGAGTGCACTTTCTCCAGAGAATTTTCATTGGTCAGAATCCAGCATCCAGCCATTGATCACCACTGTAGTCATCCCACTTTGGCAGGGATGTTTAGCTTGCCATGGTGCTAAAATCTCCAGAAATCTCTCCTGACTGCCATCAGTTCTCAAAGATATATTGCATCATAATATATAATATATAATATTAGAATAATATTATATTATAATATAATATTATATTATTATTATATATTATATAATTATATAATTAATGTATAATATATAATTATTATATATTGTATATAATAATATTATTATATTATTATATTATAATATAATTATAATATAATAATATTATATAATTATATATCATATAATATATTGCTAGACCAATTCTTGAATACAGCTCGCCTGTCTGGAACCCATACCACATTTCAGACATCAATACAATTGAACATGTCCATTTTACAAGAAGAGTTCTCCACTCCTCTGAATACAACAAAATACCTTATACCACCAGACTTGAAATCTTGGGTTTAGAAAACTTAGAATTCCGCCACCTTCGACAGGACCTGTGTTTAACTCATAGAATCATCTATTGCAATGTCCTTCCTGTTGAAGACTATTTCAGCTTCAATCACAACAATATAAGAGCAAACAATAGATTTAAACTCAATGTTAACTGCTTCAATCTTGATTGCAGAAAATATGACTTCTGTAACAGAGTTGTTAATGCTTGGAACACACTAGCTGACTCTGTGGTCTCTTCTCCAAATCCCCAAAGCTTTAACCAAAAACTGTCTACTATTGACCTCACCCCATTCCTAAGAGGTCTGTAAGAGGTGTGCATAAGAGCACAAACGTGCCTACCATTCCTGTCCTATTGTTTCCTTTCATTATATCCAATTAATACAGTTATTACATACTTATGTTTATATATATGCTTATATATTATGTAGTTATTTTCATGCTTACGCTTATATATACTGTTGTGACAAAATAAATAAATAAAATAAATAAATTATGGAAGGAAATGGATTTTTTGAAGCAGATCAGAGTGAAAAATCAACATGTGGGCTACCATTAGGGAAGACTGGGGCCAACCACATCATCCTTTTCAAGTGGCCATTCTAGTTAGCTCATGACCAATAATAGATTATATCAGAAGCAATAATATTGATCACCATGATAAAAAAGTCTCTAGAAAGAGTGCAGAGAAGAGCAACAAAGAGGATTAGGGGACTGAAGGCTAAAACATAACAAAGAATGATTGCTGGAGTTGGCTATGTGTAGCTTAATGAAAAGAAGGACTAGGGGTGACATGATGGCAGTGTTCCAATATCTCAGGGGCTGACATAAAGAACAGGAAGTCAAGCTATTATCCAAAGCACCAGAAGGCAGGACAAGAAGCAATGGATAGAAATTAATCAGGAAGAGAACCAGCCTAGAACTAAGGAGAAATTTCCTGACAGAACAATTCATCAATGGAATGAGTTGCCTCCAGAAATTGTGGGTGCTGCAACCCTGGAACTTTTTAAGAAGAGATTGGACAGCCATTTGTCTGAAATGGTTTAGGGTCTCCTGCTTGGACTGGAAGACTGTCAAGGTCCCTTCTAACTCTGTTATATTATTATCTTTTTTTCTGGAAGATCTCTGATATTTTGAAACTACTATCTTAACAAACCATGATTTAATAGCTCTACTTTTCATAAGCTTGGGAAAAACAAGATAAAAACTTTCTTTCCCTCCTTTTTTTTTTCACTGCTCATAAAGTTACTTGGAAGAATCAAATAAAGAAACAAATAAGCCCAATAGGCAGAAAATACCCATGGGATATTTTTAACCTGTGCTATAGCTGTTGTGGAAGAATTCAGCAATACTGGATCAAAATCAAGCTGTGAATTAAGCCTCATCTTTTGTGATGCTGGTGAAAAAAAATTGCCCTAATTATAGTTGGTCCATTTTATTCTTTCTTGCCAAAGATGCAGAGGAGGTTTGTGCACAGATGTGCCAGGAATGAATGCCAGCTAAGAGAAGCGTGGCAAAAAGCATCTATTGTTTCATCCAAGGAAAAGGTGGCCTCTTTTATGTATTACCTGACACATTTGCTTTCAGCTAATATTGCAAACTATAACTTTATAGAAGGTTCGCAGGAATTTACATTTTATTCCTAATGCTATGGTAGAACAGAACTAACCCTGATCCATCATCAGTGATGTGATAATGTAATCTCCTATAAAAGGAATATATAACAAGGTTATTTCCCAACTGGACTGAGCATTCAATGAAAGCAATTCAGGTGAGGAAGTCCTGCAAACTCTATGGTGCCCAGATGAAATAATTACTATACTAAGACTCCCTAAAGAGGATACAGATACCTGTAACAAAGATCCTGTATGTGAATTCTTCCTTTTTCTCCTGCAATTGCCCTTATTGACTGTCTAAATTTAGACTGCAAGAAAGGAATCTTTGATTTAGAACAGCAAAAGCAACATTCTGTGCCAATTCAGAAAGCTCAAACTGCCCAAGGAGCTGCTGATTTAGTTCTACAGAGGAATTATTGAATCTGTCATCTGCACCTCCATAACTGTCTGGTTTGGTTCTGCAACCCAACAAAACAGACACAGACTTCAGAGGATAATTAGAACTGCAGAAAAAACAATTGCTACCAACCTGCCTTCCATTAAGGACCTGTATAATGCACAAGTCAAAAAGAGGGCTGTGAAAATATTTATAGACCCCTCACATCTTGTTTCAACTCCTACCCTCAAAACGACACTACAGAGCACTGCACACCAGAACAACTAGACACAAACAGTTTTTCCCCAAATGCCATGACTCTGCTAAGCAAATAATTCCCTCAACACTGTCAAACTATTTACTAAGTCTGCACTATTATTAATCTTCTCATGGTTCCCATCACCCATCTTCTCCCACTTATGGCTGTATGACTGTAACTTTGTTGCTTGTATCATTACGATTTATATTGATATTGATTGTTTCCTGATTGCTTATTTGTACCCTATAACTATCATTAAGTGTTGTACCTTATGATTCTTGATGAAGGTATCTTTTCTTTTATGTACACTGAGAGCATATGCACCAAGACAAATTTCTTGTGTGTCCAATCACACTTGACCAATAAAAAATTCTATTCTATTCTATTCTATTCTATTCTGTTCTATTCTATTCCTCTAAATGTTGCCATTTTAAAAAAGAGATGCTACTTTTAGACACTTCTCACTAACAAAACTTGCCTTCTCAAAGCTCAAGCAGCATTGAGGAGGAGAAAAATAGCTTCATTAAAAACAAAGGAAAGAATATTAGAAGAAATTTAATGTTTTCTTATTTAACCCCATCAGTCTGAATACTTTTTTTTAAAACCAGAGACCAGCCTAACTCTCACTGGGGTCAAATTCAGCAAACCAGTTTTAGGATCTGAAAGATAAGAGAACTAAACTTCTATCTCCTTCTTATTCTGCAGATGTGAATTTCCATCTCTTTGGGGCAACTTAAATCAAAACTGTAAAATGGTTTTTGATATCAGTTTAGTCTTATGAACAGTCTGTCTCTGTTCTTTGCTTATTTACCAAAAGAAAGCAGCTTTACTGAGAAGATAGCGGGAGGTGATAGAAGGTGAGTTCAGCTGCATTCACACA
Source organism: Ahaetulla prasina (assembly GCF_028640845.1). Taxonomy (NCBI): domain Eukaryota; kingdom Metazoa; phylum Chordata; class Lepidosauria; order Squamata; family Colubridae; genus Ahaetulla; species Ahaetulla prasina. Next base: position 57,679,510 of record NC_080540.1, on the reverse strand, counting down.
GCACAGCCCTTAAAAAATCACTGTGCTATGAAGGAGACATTTCCATATTTCACAGCTATTTTTGGCTGGTGCCTAAAGTTGATGATACAGCAGGAAAAAAAAAAGAAGGGAGGGAGCAAGCTCTGAATGAAAACGGGATGGGATAATGACAATTCCTTTACAGTTCCTTTCTTTTTGACAAGGTGCATTATTCCAAGCCTTTTGCGTATCAAACCTAGCAAAGGAAGAGGGCTATGCCTGTAAATTCACAATGCTTACAGATTACAAAGGGCCTATCTCGTTAGCCCTGAAATAATGGGAATCAGGTTTTGACAGCATTTCTTGAATCCCAATTTTCCTTTCTTCTTTTACTTTCCCATGAAAACACTTTATCACTCCTATCTATTATCTATCTAATCATATCTATCTGTCTGTTTATCTATCTATCTATCTATCTATCTATCTATCTATCTATCTATCTATCTATCTATCTATCTAATATCTATTTGTCTGTCTGTCTGTCATCTATCTATCTATCTAATCATATCTATCTGTCCATCTATCTAATATCTATCCATCTATCCATCTATCCATCTATCTATCAATCTATATAATATCTATTTATCTATCTATCTATATGTCTATCAATCAATCTATCTAATCATATCTATCTGTCCATCTATCTAATTATCTATCATCCATCCATCCATCCATCCATCCATCCATCCATCCATCCATCCATCCATCCATCCATGTACCTATATATCATCTAGCTAGCTAGCTAGCTACCTATGGTATGTATTTACCTTTAAGGTCTAAAATGACTATATCTTACACCTTGTCTATAGATATTACACAAATACTTTTGCTTTGCAGGCTTTTTCTAAAATCATACAAAGAAATGTTGTTGCTGCTGCTATTATTCCATTATCAGTATGTCTGGTTCTAGGAAAAAATAAGCTCTTGCCTAGAAAACCTTATAATCAACTATTTGATTGTTCAGTGACAACAAAGGAGGAAGAAATAAATAAAGATGTTATTAAACATAAAGCATCTGTTCATTTATAGACCTAGTTCTAGTAGACAGGAGGGCACAGTTCAAGGGCAGCACCAGGGTTAGCCTGGAAAAGTGTGGGACAAATACCCAACGAAGACACTTTTGATGAAGGTTTTCAGGAAGATTAACAGGTGAAATGGATGCTTTAAGATCCTAAAAATACATAGAATTACCCAATTTTTTTAGTCACCCACTCAGAACATCCACAGAGAAGCTGCAGACTGTACTTTTTATATTCCTGCAGCGTGGCATCAGGTTTAGTTTGTTAGGTCAACTAGCTCATGAAAAAAGAAATGTTTTAAGTAAGTTTTAACACAAATTAAACAGAAGGCACTTCCTGCTGTGTGCTGACATCTTGTTCAGCCCCCTTTAGAGCCTTAAAATATCTAAGCCCAACCTATATATAGTTTGAGACATTGGTGAGGAAAAAAAATAATGACCTATTGTTTCCTTTTACTTTATTTTCTAGGTATTTGTGGCTCTGAGATTACACATTGGCCATCAATATGCTAGCGCAGGGGTCAGCAACCCACGGCTCTGGAGCCACATGTGTCTCTTTCATCCCTCTGCTGCGGCTCTTTGTCACCAGTTGGCTCCACAATTGAAAGGGCTTTTGGTTAGGACAGGTAGAGAAAAAAGGATGCCATGCTAGGAGGAGACTCTATGGTGGGGGAACCGGACTTCCAGTTGGCTCCAGAATTGAAAAGGGGGCTTTCAGAATAGAGAATAGAATTTTTTTTAGAAGTTCGGTTAGGACCGTTGTGGCTCTTTGAGTGTTTAAGGTTGCCGGCTCCTATGCCAGCAGTTACATGCAGCCAGTTACATGCATCCCGATATACTATATAGGGGAAAGTAGGTATTCTACGGGTCCTTTCTTCAAGTCAGATACAGATACAGCAGCTGAATGCACACATCTGGTATGTATGCAATCAAGCTTCCTATGTCATCAAAATTTCTGTTTGCCTAGATTTTCTGAATACTTTTACTTAGTCTTACATTTGTGCCATTTTTTGCATTATATTGACTTGCGATAATTCTCATTTGAAAGTTTCTGCCTCATTTGACGGCAGAAACTAAGAAATTGCCTTAGACTAAGGTATGCAGTTGGATCCATTTAATTCTATGCAGCTTTCCATAAAAGTAGCCCTCAGGCTCTTCAATAATTTGCCTGTTACACCTTTCTGTTGCTAAAGTCAAGAGCTGTTCAGAAATTACCAACCTCTTTTAAAGGCCTTCAGAAATAATAGCTCTGGAAATTATGGAAATCCAGACATTATGTTCTGGATTTAATTAATCCCTTGCCAACTGGAAAATGAGGATCCTCTGGTGGAAACCAGATCTGACTCTCAACCATTTCAAAGTTTTGTTGATTTGTAAAAAAATTGTTGATATGTAGAAAGTGGTGCATATCACTAAGTACCCTATATAAGGAATTATCAGAATAGAAAGAAAGAAAGAGGAAAGGATGAGTGAGTCCCTATTTTTAATTGACATTAGGCAACCCATGTTGGGTCATTCTTGTTTCCACATATAGTGTATACTTGTACCATTTTCCCCTTCACTCATGATCCTTAGGAGGGCCCTGATGAATCCTCCTCCTCCTCCAACCCACAGAACTGCCTGCCACTTTGCTGGGAGTATGGGAAAATAAGGATCATGAAGAAAACTGCACCCCTCCTTTCCATTCTGGTACATCACTAAGGGTCTTCTCCATCTTCCAGTGAGGAAGAGGGCTCACATTTCCATCACCAGCAGCACCAGTCAGCCCTATTTATCAATCTGGAATCCAAGCTGCCCCTTCATCCTTCCACATGAAGTATAGGCTTGTACCATTTCCCCTTCCCCCTTGATCTTCAGGAGAGCCCCAATAAAGCTTCATCCTCCTGTTACCTCCACACCCGTTCATCCTCCACACCCGATCTGTGGAAATGCTTGTGACTTCGTTATGGGTAAAAGGAACTAAGGAAGCCATGGGCAATGAGAAAAACTGCATCCTCACCCCCCAGTTCTGGCATGTCCCTAAGGGTCTCCTTACTCCAGCAAGGAAGAGAGCTCACCTACCAACTGCTGGGCCCCAGTGGCCAGTCCTACCCTTCCAGCAGTCATCAGAGTTGCTCCCTTGTTCTTCTATCAGAAGCCACCACCATTAAAAGATTTCAAATTTCAACCTCGATTCCAAAGCATCCAATGGCTATTTGTCTGTCAGGTCAGCTGACTGGGTGCAGGATCCAGAGGGAGTTGGGAAAGAAGACGAGGATATGCTCCTCCAATCTTACCTTTTGCCATGCAACCTGTGAATTTCTGGGTAGTCCTGGGAAGGTGTGGTCAACTTTGTCAAAATTCAATTCCATGGGAGTGATGGGAGCGGGATTTTGGATGATGGTGCTCTGTGATGCACCGTTCCACCCAACTGAACGTTACAAAATATCAAACAGACACAAGAATTTTAATAATATAGCGATGCTAATTTCTACTAACCCTAAATGATTTAGGAATGTGAGTCAAATGGCGGGGAGGATGGATGCATTGGAAATTAATATTATAATCAGTGCATACCTCTGCTGAAGGTCCTTGAAGATTATCTCTGAGCTGAGATTTCAATGAGGGATTCCAGGTCTTAATATGACTGTAGCACTTTCACCTGCTGCTTCAAAAAGCTAGACCCCCATTATCACATTTGTCCAAATCTGTTTTATTTTCTATCTCCTCCACTTAACAATGGGACCGTACAAAATGAGATAATTCTGTTCAAGGCAACTGGGACACTGCCTCATTTTGCCTGAATAAAATCTAACACTGTAATCAGGCCACCCTGCAGACTTCAAAAGAGGCCCTCCCGTGATATTAGAAAAAGGTTTCTCCATCCACCTGAATGTTTGCCACGTAAGATTTAATCAGGTTAGCAGAGTTTTCTCTCTTCATTTCACAGCTTCCATTCGCTGCACCCGATTACAAACTTTCAACACGTAATTGAACCTGACTCAAGGAGCCAATTGTATTACAGCAAACTTTAAAATGGGGAATAGCAAGGACTAAAGTTTTCTTTCAATGAATGCAATTTCGATGTGCAGAAATCAATTCAATTGACATTGGTTGAGTTTAAATGCTGAATTAAAGAGCTGCCAGGTTTCCCACATGGGGTTTTTATAGTCTGGGCTTTATGAATTCATTAAAATGCACACACAAACTTTTAGGGAAGTAGTATTACACTGTAATAAGAGCTACAAATCGACAATATTCCTCTGAGAGATGACTCTAATTTGAGTTGCCTAGTTGGCAAAATTGTTTTCCATTGCTTTGCATCTATTAGCACAGGGTGTCATATTTTCCCTTGTTCTTGTTTCACTTCCTCACTGTTGGCTCAGCAGGGAGAGCATTTAAGAGCTCCAGCGGAAAGCAGACTCTTTTAGGGAGCTGTCACCTTTGCAGGCACAAGACCAGAAGGAGAGATGTGCAATGCATTTACAAGCTTTGTTCACAGAGAGAGAGAAAGAAAGAAAAAAAGAATGCTCTTTTTCAAGAAATAGTCCATTGATTTTTGTCTCTGCTACATTTCAATAGGAAACACAGTAAAAAGCCCATTTTCTGGTAAAAGCACCAAGGCTCAGTGGAGACTGTGGTTGGGCCATTTCTCAGTAGTGAGATTCAAATAATTTAACAACCGGTTCTCTGCCTTAATGATTTCTTCCAACCAGTAGTTCATCAAACTGCTCAGAAAATTAATAACCAGTTCTCCCGAAGTGGTACAAACTGGCTGAATCCCACCACTGCCATTTCTCCATTGGCAGGAATTTTCATCACCTCCTAGCTAAGGCTTCCCTTCTTACTTAGAGCATCTAACTTCACGTGAACATTTCTTTGCTCCTTTAATAAATGGAGCCAAGAAATTGTTCTGTAATATCTTGGCAGCTTTGCAGCTGCTTCCCAATTATGAATGCTCAGATTCAATCCTTTTTTTTTCCTCCAATTTTTCCAATGAATAAACTAATTCCAGAATCCTTTTCTGGAGCTGTGGTGGTGCAGTGGTTAGAGTGCAGTACTGCAGGCTACTTCTGCTGACTGCCGGCTGACTGCAATTTGGCAGTTCGAATCTCACCAGGCTCGAGGTTGAATCAGCCATCCATCCTTCTGAGGTGGATAAACTGATGATCCAGATTTTGTGGGGCAATATGCTGACTCTGTAAAACTCTTAGAGAGGGCTGTAAAGCACTGTGAAGCAGTATATCAGTCTAAGTGCTGTTGCTAAGAGCTTTTCTAAATCTAATTTCTTGCTTCCTGTTATTTTCAATGTGGTATTGTATAAATTGATTTCTTTTATGATTAAGATTCTTAATCTAACCACATGCCCTTTCTTGGAGATGGAGGCTCTTCACTTGGTCACACAAGCCCTGGTCCTATCCAATCTAGACTATTACTGTGTCCTTAAAAATATGGACGCTTCCACTGGTACAGAATGAGGCAACACATGAGCAACCTTGCACACCCCAAAATGTCATATATAACATCTCTGCTGCATGAACTTCTTTGGATGCCAAAGTTTTTTTTTTGTTTTTTTTTTTACATTTATACCCCGCCCTTCTCCGAAGACTCAGGGCGGCTTACAGTGTATAAGGCAATAGTCTCATTCTATTTGTATATTTTTACAAAGTCAACTTATTGCCCCTCCAACAATCTGGGTCCTCATTTTACCTACCTTATAAAGGATGGAAGGCTGAGTCAACCTTGGGCCGGGCTCGAACCTGCAGTAATTGCAGGCTACTGTGTTCTTAATAAGCCTTAATAACAGGCTTTACCAGCGTGAGCTAAACCGGCCCCTATGAGCTAAACCGGCCCCAAGTTTGCTTCCTGGTCCAATTCAAGGTGTTTGTTATGACCTTTCAAGCCCTACATGATATAGGTCCAGGTTAACTATGGAAGCACCTTTGTTCCATTACATCAGTCTGCCGCTTGGTCAGACAGGGAGGGAATGCTATGGAACCCATCAGTTACAGAATTTCAACTGGTTGGGTCCAGAAGAAAGCCTCCTCTGCCAATGTTGCCATTCTTTGGAACATTAAGATCTCTGGTGGCGCAGGGGTTAGAAGGCAATATTGCAGGCAAACTCTTCCCACAACCTGGAGTTCAATCCTGAGAGGGCTCAAGGTTGACTCATCTTTCCATCCTTCCATGGTCAGTCAAATGAGGAGCCAGATTGATGGGGGCAATATGCAAATAATGCTTCTACATTGTAAACCACCCAGAAAGTGCTATAAAGCACTATGGAGTGTTATATAAGCCTAAATGCTATTGCTATTTTCTCCTCAGATGTGAGATAGGCCCTCATTCACCTACTTTTTGGAAGTGTTTGAAGACCTGCCAACTTACTTGTGCTCCACAGAGGAGGGCCATCTGCCTGGTTAGTGTCTTAACTCTGCTTTTTTAAAAAAAATTAATTATTTTATTGTTGTTTTTAACTTGTATTATATTTATATATAGCTTTCATGTTTTTATGTCTATTTGTATACTATCTAGAATCACTCTGTGAGGGAGATCATCAGTTTCTAAATAAGAGAGGGGGGGGGAGAAGATAGAGATGATAGAAAAATAAAAGTTCCTCCAAGCATACAATACCTTCACAAAGTAACCTGTTCCTAATTTGTCATGTTCTCACAGAAAACAAAAATGTGCCTAAAATTTAATAGAAATGAAATGAAAAGGCTTTAAAATAGATAGCAATAGCACTTAGACTTATATACCCCTTCATAGTGCTTTACTGCCCTCTCTAAGCAGTTTATAGAGTCAGCCTATTGACCTCAACAATCTGGGTCCTCATTTTACTGACCTCAGAAGGATGGGAGTCTGAGTCAACCTTGAGCTGGTCAGTATCAAACTCCCGGAGTGAGCAGTAAATTAGCCTGCAGTACTGCATTCTAACCATTGCACTACCATGGCTCTTTTGGAGATTTCATTTTTAAAAATTGTCAGTTTCGTTTTCTAAGAAGTAGCTACACTGCTTACATAGTTCAGTATGATCTGTTAAAATTTTTATTGTTCTTGATAACACACTCCCTTTTCCAATAGAGATGTGACTTAATAGCATTTAACAGCAGTCCTTATTAGCTAAAGAAAATTACTTTGTACTTCTGTAGTTCATAGCAAACCATGATAACTTCAAAATGATATGTCCACAGTGATGTCATCACACCAACACCTCTAGCAATAGCAGTAGCACTTAAACTTATATACTGCTTCATAGTACTTTACAGCCTTCTCTAAGCAGTTTTGCAGAGTCAGCATATTGCCCTCAACCATCTGGGTCCTCATTTTACCAACCTCAAAAGGATGATGAAAGACTGAGCCAACCTTGAGCTGGTCAGGATCAAACTGCAGGCAGTGAGCAGAGTTAGCCTACAATACTGCATTCTAACCACTGTGCCACCATGGCTCCTATTGCCTACTTGCAACCTGAAACAGCTGTTTGCCAAGTGCAGGATTACATTGAACACATATTTTATCTGTTCCCCTGGGTGCCCATACCTAGCATTTATCTTCTCCTAGCATTGTGAAAGCCAAAATCAGATTTTTCCATAGAACAAAAGTAATACAACTTAATTGTAATTGTCTGTTGCAAATACTTCATGAATGTGTTTTGAGGGCTAAGGTGTGCATGTGTTTGCATGTGTGTGAGAGAAAGTGGGGAGAAAGCAAGAGGGAGGGAGGGAGAGAGAGGGAGTTAGAGAGGGAGGGAGGAGTGGGGGAGAGGAAGAAAGAGAGGGAATAGTGGGGAGAGGGAGAGAGGGAGGAAGAAAGAGAGGGAGGCAGGGACGAAGAGAGAGAGGGAGAGAGGTGGGGGAGAGGGACAGAGAGGGGGAGAAAGAGACAGGGGAAGGGGAGAGGGAGTGAGATTTGTAGTGATATCCAGGGGGAGGGAGGGGAAGGGAGAGAGACAGAGAGAAAAAGAGTTGTAGTGATATCCAGGGACGAAAGGATCAGAGAGTGATAAGGAAACAGAGACAATGACTTAGCTATTGATTAACATTTTGTAACTTTAAAGCTGATAGCTATAGTAGTTCAGGACATGAAATTGCAAAGGTTTGAAATTGCAAACTAAAAAAGAAAACCCTGAAAGCTTCATTTAACAAATTGTTCTCTTCCTCATAAATATTGAACAAAGGGATTACAAGAGAGAAAGAGAGAGGAAGTGCACCATTTTTTGCACCTGAGAGTTCCCGTCACGTGGAACCGGCTCTTGTGAAACTTTCCATTGTTTCTTCGGTTGTGAAGCTAATAGAACTATGTGAAGTAGTGCTGATTTGAATCAAAGCATTGCCTTGACCCAGACCGTTGTAGCATTTCAATTTGAGATGTTGTATTGACTTAGAAAATTGAATTTATCTACCTCAGCACCTTGATTCTAAGGTCTGAAGCAAGCTTACTCTCTTTGTCTATCTACTTGACTTTAGGCATGTGTTCTGCATATGAAGAAAAGACTTCTGAAGCAGTCAGACCTAGGCAATACAGCTATTCTGATCCAATCTGGGGACGATTCTGATTGTGAAATCCACTGTGATTCAACTAAGCTTTGCCGGGGCAAATTACCTCATTGAAAAATATATACAGCTTTGCAAGCTAATAGCGGCCATGTACATTCTGTGATTTGCACAAAAGTAAAATACTCCTTGGACTCTTTGGCAATTGTTGTGAGGATCTTATGCACAGGGTACAGAATGAGCTGAAGAAATCCAAGGAACAAATGGATCATGAGAATCTCTATTCATTATCTGCCTTTTTATTACACATGGCTGTGGATTGGTACAATTAAGTAGCTTCAGTCACTCTCTAGAACAGGGGTGTCAAACTCGTGGCCTGTGGGCCGAATGTGTCATGTACTGGCCCCACCCCTGCCCAGTTTAGCAAAAAGGAGGGAAGTCCCAATACATCACGAGACAATACTGTGATGACACAAGTTTGATACCCCTGCTCTAGAAAGATATGTCTCAGAAAATGATACAATAAGTTTAAAAATATGCGGCAATATTCATAATTTTATTTGCTGCTATAGGCCACAATAGTGGCTATCCTATACACCAGTGGTGAAATCCAATTTTTTTACTACCAGTTCTGTGGGCGTGGCTTGGTGGGCATGGTGTGGTAGGCATGGCAGGGAAGGATACTGCAAAATCTCCATTCCCATCCCACTCTGGGGCCAGCCAGAGGTGGTATTTGCCAGTTCTCCAAACGACTCAAAATTTCCGCTGCTGGTTCTCCAGAACCTGTCAGAACTGCTGGGTTTCACAATGCTCCAGAATAACTCCACTACAAAAATGGTGTTGAGACTTTAGAAAGAGTGCAGAGAAGAGCAACCAAGATGATTAGGGGACTGGAGGCTAAAACATATGATGAACGGTTGCAGGAACTGGGCATGGCTAGTCTAGTGAAGAGAAAAACCAGGAGAGACATGATAGTAGTGTTCCAATATTTGAGGGGCTGCCACAGAAAGGAAGGGGTCAAGCTATTTTCCAAAGCACCTGAAGGCCAGACAAGGTATAATGGATGGAAACTGATCAAGGAGAGAGTCATCCTAGAAATAAGGAGAAATTTTCTGACAGTGAGAGCAATCAACCAATGGAACAGCCTGCCTAAATAACGTAATAATAATGTAATTTCCAGGGCCACTGACACAAATTCAATGTGTTCTATGAAAAACACTTGGTACCAGATCATCAGGAGGAACAAACTTAAAATAAGTGTTTCAAATGGGAAATCAGAACCTTTGTCCCTGAGAATAGCCAGTGAGGGAAGAGGCTACTTTTGCTATTGTAGCTTTTAGGTTTCTCTCTAAATCAGGCACTGAAGAAATCTAAACTTTGGCCTAACTAAAGCCAAGGATTTGATCTCAGTCTGTCTGGGCTTTAGAATAAAGCTTGTGGGGTGAAAGGTAGAAAGCCATTGTTCAGTGGGAAATGTAGGATGCGATCAGCCTTTCCTAATGTGCAACCTGTTCTGCAAAATATATTGGGGTCCAGACTCCAGTTACTTTCAGCCGTGCTCATGCTGCCTCGGAGTTATTGGAATTGTAGTACATTTAAAGGGCAGAAGTTGGGAAGCCTCAATATGATGACATTTGACACTTTTTGTGTCAAGCAAACCTTATTGTAGGGAGTCATTTTAGGAAGTAGCCTGAGAAAAGATGAGCTACTAAACAAGAAAAGAGCAGTGCATTCTATTCCTTTGTCTCTTCTAGTCAAAATGAAAAAGAATGTTGCTTTCCCATTCAGCAATGCTATTTTTATTGCTCTATGGAGTTGAGATGTTTAAGAAGCCCTCCTGGGATTTCCATGAATTGCTTCCTATAGAGCAGGGCTATCAAGCTTGCAGCCTGCAGGCCAGATGCGTCATGCGGTGGCCACGCCCAAGCCTGGTTTAGCAAATGGGAAAAAAGTCATGATCCATCACTTGATGATGCCATGACAATGCAAGTTTGACACCCCTGCTATAGAAGCTCATAGAGCTGTGATGGTAAACCTATGGCACGCGTGCTGGAGATGGCACACAGAGCCATCTTTCTAGGCAGGTGAGTCATTGCCCAACTCACCTGCAGCTGTGCATGTCTGCGTGCCCCAGCTGGTGTTTGGGCCTCTGGTGCACATGCGTGCAATTCAGGGGACCCAGCTGATCTTGGGAGCTCTCCTGCGCATGTGTGCGCATTTGTGCATGCGCACAAGAATACTTGCATGCAGCATGCACATATGCAGACGGCATTCAGTCATGTACATTGTGCACCCAAAAACCGCCTGCATGCGCAGATTGTGCAACTGCACACGGGGAGCCACATGAAGCCTGCGCGCATGTGCAGGTGGTACGATTGCGCATGCAACTCATGGGGGAGCTGCGTGAAAGCTGCGCACATGCACAGATTGTATGGTTGCACATGCAGCACTCGTGGGGGTGCGCAAAAGCTCTGTGCATGCTCAGATGGTGCAATTGTGCATGCAGTGCATGGGGGAGGAGCCATGCATTAGCATAGAGGGCACGCACGTGTGCAAAGCATGTGAAGCGCGTACCTATTTGGCACTTGGTGAGTAAAAGGTTTACCACCACTGTCATTGGGAATGGCCTCTGATTTCAGTAGGTAGTCTTGTTAAAGAGACCATCACTTTCAGTGCTTCCCCCGCCCCCCCGGTTTGCCATCTTTGCCAAAGGATACCATACTATTCTTTCAATAACCTTAGAAACCAGGCAAAACTATTTACTGTGTTGAACAGGCTACAGAGGCACCTCTGAGTAAGAATGAAAAAGGGATGTGGTGCTCAGTAATGCTGAACTTGTCGATCAGAAAGGTCGGCAGTTGAGCAGTTCGAATCCCTTGTGCCACATAATGGGGTGAGCTCTCGTTACTTGTCCCAGCCTTTGCCAACTTAGCAGTTTGAAAGCACATAAAAAATGCAAGTAGAAAAATAGGGACCACCTTTGGTGGGAGGGTAACAACATTCCGTGTGCCTTTGGTGTTTAGTCATGCTGGCCACATGACCACGGAGACGCCTTCAGACAGCGCTGGCTCTTCGGCTTTGAAACGGAGATGACCACCACTCCCTAGAGTCAGGAACAACTAGCACATATATGCGAGGGGAACAGGGGTGGGATCCTACCGGTTTAACAACCGGTTCGCTAAGCTTGTGTGCAGTTTGGAGCAAACTCACCTTCTGCATTGCTGCCAGCAAGGAAAACTCCTTGCTGGCTCCTGCGCGTGAGCAAGATGGCGCTGCTGTAAAACTCGGTTCGGCGGATCTGAGCTCGCCTGGCGAATGGCATCATCGTGGCCGCTCGTCTAGCTGTTTTCACCCCCCGGTCCGGTAGACGATCTTTCTCACAGCCGCGGGAGAGGTCTGCGGACCTTTTAGGACCCGCGGCTGCTGAGAATGGGCCGGGAGGGCGATCGGCGAATGACGGCGGCCATTTTAGGTGTCGGGGATGAGGTGGCGTTTTGGTCGGCGTTCGGCTAGTGTGCCGCCCCTCCCAGCTCTTCCTGGTTTGCTCCCCACGCTTTCTACTCTAAGGACTCTCAAGGACTCTCAAGGACTCTCTCCTGTGATTAACAACTGCGGTCCCCTCGATATCAGAGGGGGGGCGACACCGGAGGACACCGGAGGTAAGGAGGGCGGTGTGGCCTATTTGGCCTGGCTTTCCTTGCTTTCCTGGCTTTTCTGCCACAAGATCTCTCCTGTTGCAAGCACAAGATCTTCCCTCTCACAAGGACAACTGTGATCCCTTTGATATCAGAGAGGAGGAGGACGTTTCTGGCCTGCCTTTTGATCTGGTCTGGCTTGGCTCCCTAACTGCGGCGATGTCGGCCGCGCCCGCCCTCCCCCTGTGTGTTGGGGATTTTGGGACGCATAACAACTCTTGGGCATTTTTTGATCTCTTTGGGAGCTGTCAGGAGTTGATGGGCTGTACTGGAGTCGGACTGGAGTTCTGGGAGCTGCTAGGAGCGGATGGGAGTGCCATCTGGAAACAGCGATGGACGTAGAGGGCAGCTTGGATGGCGGCCATGGAGCGCTTCCCCTTCCCCCCCCTCTTCTTGGGACCCGGATGTCTTTCTGGACAGATTGTGCTATTTAAGTCCTGGACTATTAGTCGCCGATTATGGACTTACCAAGATTGTACCATGGGTTTGATGGTTAGAGTATATTTTACATCTTATATGCTATACGTTACATCTTATATCCCACTTGTACCATGGAGATCGACTGTCCATTTTTACATCTTATGTCATCTTATATCTGGATCCTAATTCGAGAGCTACCTCAGGAGAACATCCCTGTTAACATCTCTGCCAGCCTGGGACGATCTATCTTCTGCTGACTTTTACTGTATTGCATGCGCTATTCTAGAACTGAACTCTTGCACCTGCGAGGTGCCCCCGCCTCGCGGGAACGGCCTGTTACATTACCGAAGGCCGGCCTCTATGACGGGTCTTGGGACCCACAGAGGTGGCACGCGAAGAGGAGGAGCCTTTGGGGGTTTTTAGACAGGGCATTTTTAAGGGTGGGAGGGCAAGGACGGGTGTTGGGGAAAACCCGTTGTGGGGGGGTCCAGTTCCTGCGAGCGCTCGCGGCGGTAAGTTAATAGGTTCGGAGGTCATGGGGGGGGTTGTGTTCCGTCGGTTGAGGGTGGTTCTATTTGCACGGTAAGTGGGAGGGGCAGATATGACGGAAGTGGGGGCTCATATCGTTTGGGGCGCAAGGCCGATGTCTGCAGGCGATCGCGCCCGAGCCCCAGACTTCTCCCGCTTCCGGATGGTCAAGACTCTCAGAGCCTGGACCTTTGGCTGATGCTGTGCAACGCACGGTCCGTGGCCAATAAGGCCCCCCTAATTCATGATCTTATCCAGGGGGGTGCCGCGGACCTTATGGGCGTTACGGAGACCTGGTTGGGTGCAGAAGGGGGCGTGCCCCTTGTTGAGATGTGCCCACCGGGTTTCCGTGCATTCCATCAGCCGAGGGCTCAGGGTAGGGGTGGGGGGGTGGCGGTTGTGATTAGAGAGAGTCTGGAGCCGAGGGAGACCACTGTACCTCAGATTGCCGGGTGCGAATCCCTCTTTGTGAGATGGGGTCATAGGTGTCAGATGGGCTTGCTGGTCGCGTACCTGGCTCCTTGCTGCGTGACAGCTGCCCTGCCCGAGCTCCTGGAGGTGCTTGCTGGGGTGGCAGTTGAGACCCCCAGACTTTTAGTCATGGGGGACTTTAACTTGCCATCTTCCGGCTCGTCATCGACAGCAGCTCGGGAGTTCATGGCTTCCATGACGGCCTTGGACCTGACCCAAGTAGTTGATGGCCCTACTCACATTGGGGGAGGCACTTTGGATTTGATTTTTGTCTCTGGTCAGTGGTTGAGAGATCTGGACTTGAAGGAAATAGTCATTGAACCTTTGTCATGGTCAGATCACTCTCCTTCGCCTGGACTTTCTGACCGCCATTCAACCCCGCAGGGAGACGGAGCCGATACGTTGGTCCCGTCCCAGGCGCCTGATGGACCCGGAGAGGTTCCGGACGGAGCTTGGGCCACTTCCTGAGAGTCTGGCTCACGGCACGGCTGAGGAACTTGTTGCGGCCTGGGAACAGGCCGCGGCGGGGGCCCTAGACCGTGTCGTGCCTTTGCGGCCTCTGACCCGGCGGAGGTCCCAACCAGCTCCTTGGTTCTCCGAGGAGCTGAGAGGGATGAAGCGCCGGAGAAGACGCCTAGAGAGTTCCTGGAGGTCTAGCCATTCGGAGGCTGATCGGACACTAGTGAAGTCCTATAATAGGGCTTACCTAGTGGCATTGAGGGAAGCGAGGCGTAGCTACGCCTCCTCCCTCATTGCATCGGCAGATAACCGCCCAGCCGCCCTGTTTCGGGTGACTCGTTCCCTCCTTCACCAGGGGGAGCGGGATGACCCGTTACAGGGACGTGCTGAGGAGTTTAACGGTTATCTATACGATAAAATCGTTCAGCTTCGGGACGGTCTGGACCAAAATTGCGTGACTCAGGTGAGGCGCCTGACGGTGGTCTTGGTGACATTTTGTGGGATGAGTTTGACCCTGTGGCTCCCGAGGACATGGACAGGTTGTTGGGTAGGCTGAATGCCACCACGTGTTTACTGGACCCGTGCCCCTCCTGGTTGGTGCTGGCCACTCAGGAGGTGACACGAGGCTGGCTCCAGGCAATTACGAGCGCTTCCTTGGTGGAGGAGTCTTCCAGCCACCTTGAAAGAGGCGGTGGTGAGACCCTCCTCAAGAAGCCTTCCTGGACCCGGCTGTTTTAGGTAACTATCGTCCGGTCTCCAACCCGCTGCGAAGGTTGTAGAGAGTATGGTGGCATATCAGTTTCCCTTGCACCTGGAGGAAACTGTCTATCTAGACCTGTTCCAGTCCGGTTTCCGGCCCGGTTACAGCACTGAGACGGCTTTGGTCGCGTTGGTGGATGATCTCTGGAGGGCCAGGGATAGGGGTTGTTCCTCTGCCCTGGTCCTATTAGACCTCTCAGCGGCTTTCGATACCATCGACCATGGTATCCTGCTGCGCCGGTTGGGGGGATTGGGAGTGGGAGGCACCGTTTATCGGTGGTTCTCCTCCTATCTCTCCGATCGGTCGCAGACGGTGTTGACAGGGGGGCAGAGGTCGGCTCCGAGGCGCCTCACTTGTGGGGTGCCGCAGGGGTCGATCCTCTCGCCCCTTCTGTTCAACATCTATATGAAGCCGCTGGGTGAGATCATCAGTGGCTTCGGTGTGAGGTACCAGCTGTACGCTGATGACACCCAGCTGTACTTTTCCACACCGGGCCACCCCAACGAAGCTATCGAAGTGCTGTCCCGGTGTTTGGAGGCCGTACGGGTCTGGATGGGGAGAAACAGGCTCAAGCTCAATCCCTCCAAGACAGAGTGGCTGTGGATGCCGGCATCCCGGTACAGTCAGCTGAGTCCACGGCTGACTGTCGGGGGCGAGTCACTGGCCCCGATGGAGAGGGTGCGCAACTTGGGCGTCCTCCTGGATGAACGGCTGTCTTTTGAAGATCATTTGACGGCCGTCTCCAGGAGAGCTTTTTACCAGGTTCGCCTGGTGCGCCAGTTGCGCCCCTTTCTAGACCGGGATGCCCTATGCACGGTCACTCACGCCCTCGTGACGTCTCGCCTGGATTATTGCAATGCTCTCTACATGGGGCTCCCCTTGAAGGGCATCCGGAGACTGCAGTTAGTTCAGAATGCAGCTGCGCGGGTTATAGAGGGAGCCCCTCGTGGCTCCCGTATGACACCTATCCTGTGCAGACTGCACTGGCTACCTGTGGCCTTCCGGGTGCGCTTCAGGGTTTGGTAACCACCTTTAAAGCGCTCCATGGCATAGGGCCGGGTTACTTACGGGACCGTCTACTGCTACCAAATACCTCTCACCGGCCCGTGCGCTCTCACAGAGAGGGACTCCTCAGGGTGCCGTCAGCTAGGCAGTGTCGTCTGGCGACGCCCAGGGGAAGGGCCTTCTCTGTGGGGGCTCCCACCCTCTGGAACGAACTCCCCCCAGGACTCCGTCAACTTCCAGACCTCCGAACCTTCCGTCGCGAGCTTAAAACACACCTATTTATCTGCGCAGGACTGGACTAGTTTTTAAATTTTATAGGGGTTTTAATTGGTTTTAATATTTATACTATTTTTAATAATTTGGCTTTTTGAATAAGTTTCTTAATGGTTTTCTTAATTTGTATATATATGTTTTTTATTTGCCTGTGAACCGCCCTGAGTCCTTCGGGAGATAGGGCGGTATACAAATACGAATAATAAATAAATAAATAAAATAAATAAACAGCTGAGGCGTGGCAATCCACTTTGCCACACCGATCAGCTGGCCTTCAGAAATGGACATGTAGGAGAGTATAACGCAGGGGCGGGTGGGCAAGCCCACTTCAAAATTGGAGCAAGTTAGTTCACTCACGGCTGAAAGTTGGAGCTAACAGTTCACCCTAACCAGTCCAAACCGGTAGAATTCACCACTGGAGGGGAACCTTTACCCAGTGGTGGGATTCGCACCACTTTGGGAGAACCGGTTGTTAACTTTCTGAGCAGTTTGGCAAACAGGTTGTTGGAAGAAATCATTAGGGCAGAGAACCGGTTGTTAAATTACTTAAATCCCACCACTGCCTTTACCTTTACATGAAGACCAGACAGTCCTTGGTCACCCACCATCTTATATTACACCAAATGCAGCAACTGACTTGACTTTAGGTGTCAGATATTGAAGAAGCCAAGAGGTTGAACTCCTTTAAAAAGCATGCAAAAATATTTCCTTTGTTCCAGAGTCAGAAAACATAGGATAAGCCATGAGGCCTGCCTTACAACACAACTCTTCTCCTTAGTCTGTCTCTTTTCAAGCTTGGGCCCAGCCTCTTCTTTTGTCATTCTTAACACCTGCTGCAGTGTAGCTGGCTCTTATTCTTTGTGCCAAGAAGCTCATTCTGTAATATAGCACTGTTTCAAGCACACCCCTCTGTTACGGTGATTTTTGACATTCTGCATCCAGACTGGCCATTTATGGCTCTCTCACTCTTGGTTGCATTTCTGAACATAAACTGGCCCAGGAAATGCACAGGAATGGCAGGAGCCCAGCCTCTTTTACCTATAAGTACTCACAAGCAAGGCTTCTTGGGAGGAAATTAGAAGCACAATAGAACGATTAGTAGAAATAATTATACCAGGGTATTCTACTGGTAAATTATTACTAAATAATCAGCTGTTTCTATTTTTTTTTCCAAAAATGTATATTTTATCC
Organism: Ahaetulla prasina; assembly: GCF_028640845.1. NCBI lineage: Eukaryota > Metazoa > Chordata > Lepidosauria > Squamata > Colubridae > Ahaetulla > Ahaetulla prasina. Next base: position 57,662,203 of record NC_080540.1, on the reverse strand, counting down.
ATTGAAAGTTTATGTTTCATAAGTGGAACTGGGCCATTAATGGGGAAGAGGAAGTAGTAAGATTCTTGATGAGTCAGTCAAGCTTTTTCCTTTCCTTTCCTTTCCTTTCCTTTCCTCTTTCTCTCTCTCCCTCCCTCCCTCCCTCTCTCTCTCTTCAAAGATCACACTGAAGTTTTCTAGTTAAAAACTGATAAGCTGTCCTCTCTTTATACTTAGTGAACACCCAGGAGCAAACTGGAAGAACACAATTAAACACAATGTTGATACAATAACCCTTGATGGAATGCCAACTGGAAAGTAATTTTGGCATTTCCCTATTCCCTTCCTATTCCACCACATTCCCTAATACTGGCAGCATCTTGTCAGAAAATTCTGAGAACAAACCACAGCCACCTTGAGGAACAGTTGTTGTTTTTTTAGAACATTTAGAATAATAGGGTTTGAAGGGACCTTGGAGGTCTTCTAGACCAATCCCCTGCTCAACTGTGGCTCTCGAGGACGTGGACAGGTTGCTGGGGAGGTTACATGCAACTACATGTTTACTGGACCCGTGTCCTTCCTGGTTAGTGCTGGCTGCTCAGGAAGTGACACGAGGCTGGCTCCAGGGGATTATAAATGCTTCTTTGGTGGAAGGGGTTTTCCCCGCCACCTTGAAAGAGGCGGTGGTGAGACCTCTCCTCAAGAAGCCTTCCCTGGACCCAGCTATTTTGGGAAATTATCGTCCAGTCTCCAACCTTCGCTTTGTGGTGAAGGTTGTAGAGAGTGTGGTTGCATGGCAGCTCCCCCGGCACCTGGAGGAAGCTGTCTATCTAGACCCGTTCCAGTCCGGCTTCCGACCCGGTTATAGCACGGAGACGGCTTTGGTCGCGTTGGTGGATGACCTCTGGAGGGCCAGGGACAGGGGTTGCTCCTCTGCCTTGGTCCTATTAGATCTCTCAGCGGCTTTTGATACCATCGACCATGGTATCCTGCTGCGCCGGTTGGAGGGATTAGGAGTGGGGGGCACTGTTTATCGGTGGTTCTCCTCCTATCTCTCTGACCGGTCGCAGACAGTGTTGACAGGGGGGCAGAGATCGTCCTCGAGGGGCCTTACTTGTGGGGTGCCTCAGGGGTCGATTCTCTCACCTACCCTGTTCAACATCTATATGAAGCCGCTGGGCGAGGTCATCAGTGGTTTTGGGGTGAGTTATTATCTGTACGCTGATGATACTCAGCTGTACTTTTCCACCCCGGTGCCTGGAAGCTGTACGGGTCTGGATGGGGAGAAACAGACTCAAGCTCAATCCCTCCAAGACGGAGTGGCTGTGGATGCCGGCACCCCGGTACATCCGCAGCTGACTGTTGGGGGCGAGTTAGTGGCCCCAAAGGAGGTGGTTCGCAACTTGGGCATCCTCCTGGATGGATGGCTGTTCTTTGATGAACATCTGGCGGCTGTCTCCAGGAGGGCCTTTTACCAAGTTCGCTTGGTCCGCCAGTTGCGTCCCTTCCTTGACCGGGATGCCTTATGCATGGTCACTCACGCTCTGGTTACGTCTAGGTTGGATTACTGCAATGCTCTCTACATGGGGCTGCCCTTGAGGTGCACCCGGAGGCTACAGTTAGTCCAGAATGCGGCTGCGCGAGTAGTAATGGGAGCCGCTCGTGGCTCCCACGTAACATCACTGCTCCGTAGTCTGCACTGGCTTCCTGTGGTTTTTCGGGTGCGCTTCAAGATTTTGGTTACCACCTTTAAAGCGCTCCATGGCTTAGGACCCTGGTACTTACGAAACTGCCTGATGTTACCCTTTGCCTCCCACCGACCCGTACGCTCTCACAGAGAGGGTCTCCTCAGGGTGCCGTCCGCCAAACAGTGTTGGCTGGCGGCCCCCAGGAGTAGGGCCTTCTCTGTGGGGGCAGCGACGCTCTGGAACGAACTTCCCCCTGGCCTACGTCAAGTGCCTGATCTTCGGACCTTCCGTCGTGAGCTAAAAACACACTTATTCATTCAAGCGGGACTGGCATAATAGTGTTGAATTTTAATTTGGGGTTTTGTTAATATTTTTAAAATTTTAAATCTAAATTTTTAATTATCAGCCTTTTATAATCTGCTATGTTTTAAATGTTGGTTTTAATTGTATATATCTTGTGTTTTATTTTTGGCTGAGTCCTTTGGGAGAAGGGCGGTATAAAAATTTAATAAATAAATAAATAAATAAATAAATAAATAAATAAGAGATCCTTTACCATTCTGGACAAAAGGCTGCCCAGACTTTTCTTTAAAAACTTTGCTTTCGGAAAAATGTTGTTGCCTAAATAAATAAACTGTCTACACAAAATTGCATGTTCAGATTTTGAAAATCTTGGATTTATCTGTGATGAGTTTCTTACATGTAAACTAAGGCTTCAGTCCTTTCCTTGGTTTCCTGGGAAGAAGCTGCACACAAATTCAACAAAGCTAATTGCTGAGTAAGCAAGTATGGGACTGACCTTTGGAGACTGCCCTGTATGGCTGCAATCCTATCATTAAGTGAGGGGGGAAATGATTCAGCACAAGCTTGCTGAGAAGTACAATTCATTCAGTGAGAATTAACTTTCAAGGATTATTATAAATATAATCCTCTCTTGAGGATTATATTTATAATAATAGACAACTCTACACAAAAGATACAAAACAAGTCTGAGTTTGGGTGCAAGTCCTATTAAAAGCAATCATGGACATTTACAAATATGAATTTATTTCCTTTGTGAGGATGTTTATAAACCTCTCTTTGACTTTTGGACTCCATTGACTCTTGATTGGTTAGGAAAAATTTCTGTGTCAGTTGAAGATATTTCATGAGTAGCAACATTACTTAATTCGTGTTATCTGGCTTATAATTCCCAACTCTCTACTGCTCTTACATGCTGGGTTGTGTAGATATGAGATTGGCCATAAGCAGACTAGCACAGGTCTCGGCAGAGAGCTCTGCATTTTTCAATCTCTAACCACAGAATCACTGGGAAGACAAATCGTCCATCTTATTTTCTGCAACTCTGAGAGGATCTTTTTTAAAATCTCTGAGTTTACTTGCCCTAAATAGAAATACAACTTGGCTTTTCTTTCACGAGTTACTAGTTATACAACCATTTAAGCATTTGCAGATTATGTTCTAACACATTCCACTGCAAGGATGCTATGAAAATATCTGCAGAAGCAAATAGAAAATGGAATTGCATATGTAGTTAAGATTACTCTAGGCAATTTTTCCTCACATTTAACAACAATCAAAACAGAATTGTAGGCATTAAGTACATTGCAGAAATAAACTGGGCATATCTACCATTAATGCAGAGTAAGGAGTCTGCATTTATAAACTTGTAATAGAGATATGGAAGAAATATGAAGACAATATTTAAGCTTTGTAAAATGGGTCTCTGTTTAAATCAAGTCTTCAAAGAAATTACAATACCTGTAATAATCCAATTCTCAACAAAGGGGCTTTTGAAATTAATCTCAGTAGGTAAGTTGAAATTTCTAGTGGATAATCATGGCTAATGTTAACATCAAATTTCTCTCTGTATGTGACATACACTACCACACAGGATTTACAGTAAATGTAATCAGATGTGGTTTATTTATTTTAAAACTCTACACAGTATTTGTTAGTGATAGACAGAAAAAAATGGACACCCTCATACAATTATCCATTTAATATTATTTATATGTGAAAAGAGACAGTGTTGCATTAAAGGATCTTATCCACTGGAGATGCAAACTACTTCCCTTGCCAAAGTCTGTTTTAAAAATGGGCTGGGCCTGGAGGTGGTTATATAATGGAACATTGGTGACACCTAGTGGATGCTACTTTATGACACTTTTCTACCAAACTGCTTCAAAGTTTTGCACGTTTACAAGAAAGACTAGGTTCTAAACTACTGTAGCAAATGACATCAGAAGAGCCAAAAATATATGCCAGGCTTTGAAATGTGAATTACCTTCCTCATTGATCAGCCAGCATCTCCTTCCCTTTTTTAAAAACATTTTTCTGGTTTTTGAAGATTGAACAAAATATCTTGCAGAGCAGCTTGCTTGGTATTATTATTTCTGGGTTACAATTTTAGCTATTTCTTTCCTATATCATCTAATGGTGCATCTTGATATTTGCAGCTCAGACCTTGTAGCCTCATTATTGGACAATTTAAGTATTACCATTTAAGTAGAATAAGAAAACAATAATCCTAGATAAATCAAATTGCCCACAAATAATCTTGAATATTCTAAAGTTAAATCGACCTAGAAATGACCAGGTTACAAGGTTTGGATGATATAATAAGTGGTCCAATCAAATTGAGTCTTTTTTTTTTATTGTTGAGACCCTAGAAAGAGTGCAGAGAAGAACAACAAAGATGATAAGTGGTCTGGAGGCTAAACCGTACAATGAACAATTGAGGGAACTAGGCATGTCTAGTCTAATGAAGAGAAGGATTAAGGGTCATATGATAAAAGTTTTCCAGTACTTCAGTGATTGTCATAGAAAATAGGATGGATCTATTCTCCAAAGCACCTAAAGAAACAGGCTTAAAAAATGGTCCAAGATAGATCTAAGACAATGAGATCAATTAATCAATAGAACAGCTTACCTCCAGAAGTTCTGGGCATTCCATCATTGGAGAACTTCAAGACGTTTTCAGTTGGACAGTCCGTGTTCTAGGTTCTAAATGTCTGTAACATATTGAGTGAAAAAAAGCGTATTCAAAAGTAACAACAGAATCTAGCATGTTGTGTGCACAGAATTACTAATTTGCTTAAACATGGTGGGTGACCACAACCAGCTGTATGAAAAAAACTATAATTTAAATGATACAATGAAATAAGGGAATGTTCACTCTTTGAACAATTATAAGCCTAAAAGGACTAATAAAAGTTTTTGCCACTTCAATTCCTCTTTCTAGACATTTATTCTTAGTTATATACAGGATCCCCTTTGCACAAACTATGCTTAAAGATAGAATCCAACCAAATTTGCAAATTTGGGAGAAGCAGTAGCATTAGTCTAGTGTAGTGGTTAAGGCACCAGACTAGAAATAGGAGGGGAGATTTCTAGTCCCACCTTGACATAAAAGCCAGCGGCATAACTTTGGACCAGTCATTCTCTCTCAACCAACCTACCTCACAGAGTAGTACTTGTTGATGTGGGGAAAATAAGAGGAGGAAAAAGTATTGTCTATGTCACTATGTTTGAGCTATTTGTAAAAATAATAAAGGCAGGATAAAAATCTAATAAGTTAGAAGTTCCAGTTTTCTTCAGATCTCTACCAGCACTTCACTGCTCAGTGAAGGTTTGTGTGTTAAGTAGACTATCTTGTGTCCACAAAACTATCTGGATGTTCTCAGATCCATCATATGGTGGAAAATGCTACTCTATAGAATATGTGGAAGCAAAGGTCATTTGGCTATGAAGTTAACTTCTGCTTATGAAAGAAAGGCTTATTATTATTATTATTATTATTATTATTATTATTATTATTATTATTATTATTATTATTATTATTATTATTATTATTATTACAATTTTTATACAAAATTATATTATACAAAATGTTATTATTATTATTATTATTATTATTATTATTATTATTATTATTATTATTATTATTCACAAAATGACAGTATACACAGCAAACGAGATAACTATGCTGGATTTTGTATCACTAATCACTAGTCGAACACCTCCCAAGTGTTTAAGACTGCGTGATGTATCGGCAGATTATGCGAGCAGATCCCAGTAAGGTGGCTTTCTGCAGCTGACCAATGGTGATCTTGTTAGCGTCAATTGTTTTAAAGTGCTTTCCTAGGTCTTTAGGCACAGCACCCAGTGTGCCGAGTACCACTGGAACCACCTGCACTGGTTTATGCCAGAGTCTCTGCAGTTTGATTCTCAAGTCCTGATATCTGGTGAGTTTTTCAAGTTGTTTCTCGTCGATTCTGTTGTCACCAAGTATGGCAATGTTGAAGATCCACACTTTTTTCTTCTCCACAATCATAATATCCGGGGTATTGTGTTCCAAAACTTTGTCAGTCTGTATTCGGAAGTCCCACGGTAGTTTTGCATGCTCATTTTCAATCACTTTTTCAGGCTTATAGTCCCACCAGTTCTTTGCTACAGGCAGATGGTAGTTATGACACAAGTTCCAGTGGTCCATCTGAGCGACTGTGTTGTGACATTGTTTGCAGTCAGTCTGAGCTATTGTCTTGCAGCAGCTCAGTATGTGATCAATGGTTTCATCCGCTTCTTTGCAGAGTCTGCATTTGGGGTCATCAGCAGATTTTTCTATTCTGGCTTTTTTTTTTTCATAAAAAAGTTTTATTTTTACAATCATATCAAACAGCTCATCCAATGTACAGTTATATACAATTAGTTGGGCTTGCCCAGTCACCACCACCCCTTTTTAACACTCTTCCCTCTTCTACCTTCTTTTACTTTCCAGACCTTCCTCTCCTTCTCTTATCTACATCCTCTCCTCCCTCCACCCTACACCTTCCTTCTCCCTCTTCTACCCCTCTTCCTTCCTCTTCTCCTCTTTCCTACCTCCTACTCTCTCTTTTCTCCATCCTCACCGTTCTAAAATGGTAACTAGGCAGACCCGACCCTACATTAATTATATTTCTTCAATAATCCCTGTACATTAACCATCACTCCATCTCTACCAAACCCCCAATTCCCTCCCCTTACCCCCACCCCCACCCCGACTTCCCAGAACAGAATGCAGGGTATCAAAACTAACAATCATAATCCAAAATAATTCCTAAATTATAATCTCTAGTCACACCACACTTAGTCACACTCTCAATTCCCCTCTCCTTCAAAAATATATCTAATACAAAATATTTCCTAAATTTATTCATATGCTATTCGATATTTTTTTATCTGATACTTATTTTGAATATAATCAATCCACATTTTCCATTCTAAAATATATTTTTCTTGTGTATAATCTTTCAAGTAAGCAGAAATTTTTGCCATTTTCTTCCTTGCTTATCCACCTCAATTAATTTTGCTGATATATCCTTCTTTATATATATATATAACTAAACCGTTTTTTTTTTTCAAAGAGGAGGCAACAAAATGTACTCCCAGTTTTGAGTTTATCAAATATTTCTGGTCTAAAGATCTAATATGTGTTTCTTGTAAACAGGTAATGTCATTTTTAAATTGTTTCAAATAATGAAATACTTTCCTTCTCTTCTGTGGTGAATTCAAACCATTAACATTCCAAGATAATAGTTTAATTGCCATTATCGGCCAAAGGAAACTTTTGGAACACCAGCCGCAGATCACATTTTGCTTTAGGCCTTGCTCCTCCCACTGTTTCCGTTGTAGTAGTTGCCAGTTGTTGTTGTGCCTTCATCTCTTGTTCCTTGCGTTTAGCAGCAGCTCTTGTCAGCCTTTGTTCCTTTGAATCTGAACCCGTCGTAGGTATTTCCAACACTTGTAATAAATCTTCTTCCATCACAATCTGTTCTTGTACCTGCTTCACTTCTCTTTCCTTCACTTCAGCCTCCCTTCTTCTAGCTTCCAATGGGGGAAGACTTCCAACTTTTAATGCCTCAACATAAAATTCTCTTGCTTTTCCAACTGTATTGAGACGATGTACTTTCCCTGCATAATATACTATTATACCAGTTGGAATATCCCATCTATATTCAATCTGACGTTTTTTAACTTCATTCACCAGGAAGGCAAATTCCTTCCTAGCCCTTAACATTTTTGGTGGAATTTCCTTTAAGATTAAAATATCTTGACCAGCAACCTGTATCTTCTCCCCCTTATATGAGGCTTGCAGAATCTGATTTCTCACTGTTCTATTTGTAAAATAAATAACAACATCCCTTGGCAACTTTTTTTGCCTTGCTATCCAAGAATTCAAACAATATATTTTATCAATTTGATAAGCCACATCTGCTGGACGAACTGCTAATATCTCAGCAAATACTTCAGAAAATTTTTTCCTTAAATTCTCCTCTTTATTCTCTTTCAAGCCACAGATTCTTAAAGCAAATTCCATATTTCTATATTTTATCAAAACTATTTCATCATCTGTTTTTTCCATTTTACTTTGAAATTCATCCATTTTATTTTCTAATTTTGAGTTAAATTGCTTGATTTCTTCAACTTCCTCTTCTAATAAAATCACATTTGTTGCCAAACTTTGTACTGCAATTACAAACCCTTCTTTAACTTCTTTATTTCCCACTTGAATTTCTAATATCTGCTCTTTCATTTCAGACATCTCATCAGTTATTACTTTAAATTTTTCTTGTATAAAGTCTTTTAAGTTCTCTTGTAACGCCTCTAAATTCAATGTTCTAGTCTCTGCTGTATGAGCTGGAGAGGCACCAGCTGATAAAGTTCCAGAGCTCTTTGTTACAGTAGACTTTAATTGTTTGGCTGCCATCTTCTATAAAATTATTTATTTATTTATTTCCAACTTAATATTCACTTTAAATCTTCTTAACCTCTGAGAAACACAGTCTTTTAAAGCAATATTTTAAAATCTCCCCTAGATTCTATCAGCAGGCAGCAAAGAGTTAAAGTAGCAAATAACATGCAATTTACCAGGGCAGGGCAGGCAAGCAATAAAAGTATCACTTTGCTTTCCACTCCTTAGCGTGTTAACAATTCGCCTCCATTTTCTTGCTATTTTCAAGCTTGTTACAAAGTAATGGGGAATTGGCTTGGCTACTTGCATAAAGTTCTCCCACTTTCGTTCTGTCCGGTATAATCCTTTATTGTCCAAAATAAATCTCGGCGTTTGGTCGTGGTGATTGGTTCCGCCAAAGCAGAAGAATCCTCGGATCTGGAGCACTTGGTTGCTGGAGGAACTTAACCCTTCAAACCCCTTTTTCTCAGGGGCTTTAGGAAGTTCTACCTCTGCCCTGCAGCTCACCTCTTCTTCTCCCGAAGAGGGTTTTCGAACCGCTGGACAGCAGATTTAAGCTTGAGCCTGTTTCTCCCCATCCAGACCCGTCGGCTTCCAAACACCGGGACAGCACTTCAACAACTTCATTGGGGTGGCCGGGGTGGAAAAATACAGCTGAGTATCATCAGCGTACTGCTGGTATCTCACCCCAAAGCCACTGATGATCTCACCCAGTAGCTATAGATGTTGAACAGAAGGGGCGAGAGAATCGTCCCCTGCGGCACCCCACAAGTGAGGCACCTCGCGGTCGACCTCTGCCCCCCTGTCAACACCGTCTGCGACTGGTCGGAGAGATAGGAGGAGAACCACCGATACACGGTGCCTCCCACTCCCAATCCCCCCATCCGGCACAGCAAGATACCATGGTCGATGGTATCAAAAGCCGCTGAGAGGTCTAATAGGACCAGGGCAGAGGAATAACCCCTGGCCCTGGCCCTCCAGAGATCATCCACCAATGCGACCAAAGCTGTCTCCGTGCTGTATCCGGGTCGGACTGGAACGGGTCTAGATAGATGGCTTCATCCAGGTATTGGGGTAGCTGTCGCGTCACAGCACTCTGGAGACTGGACGATAATTACCCAAAATGGTTGGGTCCAGGGAGGGCTTCTTGAGGAGTGGTCTCACCACCGCCTCTTTCAAGGCGGCAGGGAAAACCCCTTCCAACAAAGAAGCGTTGATAATCCTCTGGAGCCAGCCTCGTGTCACCTCCTGAGTGGCCAGTACCAGCCAGGAAGGGCACGGGTCCAGTAAACATGTAGTGGCGTGAAGCCTCCCCAACAACCTGTCCACGTCCTCGGGAGCCACAGGGTCAAACTCATCCCAAACAGACTCAACATCCCAATTTCGGTCCAGACCATCCCGGAGCTGAGCGATTTTATCGTATAGATAACCACTAAACTCCTCGGCGTCCTGCAAGGTCATCCCGCACCTCCTGATGAAGGAGGAGCGGGTCACCAAACAGGGCGGCCGGGCGGTTATCTGCCGACGCAATGAGGGTGGAGGCGTAGACGCTCGCCTCCCTCATTGCCACTAGGTAGGTCCTAGAATAGATCCTAACTAGTGTCCGATCAGCCAGGTGCTCTCTAGGCGTCTTCTCTGGCGTTTCATATATATATATATATATATATATATATATAAATATATATATATATATTTAGTTATATATATATAACTAAACCGTTTTTTTTTTTTCAAAGAGGAGGCAACAAAATGTACTCCCAGTTTTGAGTTTATCAAATATTTCTGGTCTAAAGATCTAATATGTGTTTCTTGTAAACAGGTAATGTCATTTTTAAATTGTTTCAAATAATGAAATACTTTCCTTCTCTTCTGTGGTGAATTCAAACCATTAACATTCCAAGATAATAGTTTAATTGCCATTATCGGCCAAAGGAAACTTTTGGAACACCAGCCGCAGATCACATTTTGCTTTAGGCCTTGCTCCTCCCACTGTTTCCGTTGTAGTAGTTGCCAGTTGTTGTTGTGCCTTCATATCTTGTTCCTTGTATTTAGCAGCAGCTCTTGTCAGCCTTTGTTCCTTTGAATCTGAACCCGTCGTAGGTATTTCCAACACTTGTAATAAATCTTCTTCCATCACAATCTGTTCTTGTACCTGCTTCACTTCTCTTTCCTTCACTTCAGCCTCCCTTCTTCTAGCTTCCAATGGGGGAAGACTTCCAACTTTTAATGCCTCAACATAAAATTCTCTTGCTTTTCCAACTGTATTGAGACGATGTACTTTCCCTGCATAATATACTATTATACCAGTTGGAATATCCCATCTATATTCAATCTGACGTTTTTTAAGTTCATTCACCAGGAAGGCAAATTCCTTCCTAGCCCTTAACATTTTTGGTGGAATTTCCTTTAATATTAAAATATCTTGACCAGCAACCTGTATCTTCTCCCCCTTATATGAGGCTTGCAGAATCTGATTTCTCACTGTTCTATTTGTAAAATAAATAACAACATCCCTTGGCAACTTTTTTTGCCTTGCTATCCAAGAATTCACACGATATATTTTATCAATTTGATAAGCCACATCTGCTGGACGAGCTGCTAATATCTCAGCAAATACTTCAGAAAAAATTTCCCTTAAATTCTCTTCTTTATTCTCTTTCAAGCCACGGATTCTTAAAGCAAATTCCATATTTCTATATTGTATCATCATCTGTTTTTTCCATTTTACTTTGAAATTCATCCATTTTATTTTCTAATTTTGAGTTAAGTTGCTTGATTTCTTCAACTTCCTCTTCTAATAAAATCACATTTGTTGCCAAACTTTGTACTGCAATTACAAATCCTTCTTTAACTTCTTTATTTCCCACTTGAATTTCTAATATCTGCTCTTTCATTTCAGACATCTCATCAGTTATTACTTTAAATTTTTCTTGTATAAAGTCTTTTAAGTTCTCTTGTAACGCCTCTAAATTCAATGTTCTAGTCTCTTCTGTATGAGCTGGAGAGGCACCAGCTGATGAAATTCCAGAGCCTTTTGTTACAGTAGACTTTAATTGTTTGGCTGCCATCTTCTATAAAATTATTTATTTATTTATTTATTTCCAACTTAATATTCACTTTAAATCTTCTTAACCTCTGAGAAACACAGTCTTTTAAAGCAATATTTTAAAATCTCCCCTAGATTCTATCAGCAGGCAGCAAAGAGTTAAAGTAGCAAATAACATGCAATTTACCAGGGGCAGACGGCAAGCAATAAAAGTATCACTTTCACTTTCCACTCCTTAGCGTGTTAACAATTCGCCTCCATTTTCTTGCTATTTTCAAGCTTGTTACAAAGTAACGGGGAATTGGCTTGGCTACTTGCATAAAGTTCTCCCACTTTCGTTCTGTCCGGTATAATCCTTTATTGTCCAAAATAAATCTCGGCGTTTGGTCGTGGTGATTGGTTCCACCAAAGCAGAAAAATCCTCAGATCTGGAGCACTTCGGGTTGCTGGAGGGAACTTAACCCTTCAAACCCCTTTTTTCTCAGGGGCTTTAGGGAAGTTCTACTTCTACCCTGCAGCTCACCTCCTCTTCTTCTCCCGAAGAGGCGGTTTTTCGAACCGCTGGATGGCAGATTTAAGCTGTCCTAGCGATTCCACATAATCCAGAGGTTGGTGATCGTAAAGATCACCGCCATCACCTACGGTGCCAAACAGGAAGTCCTCTATTCTGGCTTTAATTACATTTGTTCTGATGGCTTGTTCTTGGGCTGCAAGAATCAGGCCTTCCATTTCTTTCTTTCCAGTGTTCCATTGGTCAGCCATAACCAGGTCTTTTCCTTATCTACTTTCCCTTAGATCTTGTCAAGGAACTGTCCATGCAGTGCTTTGTTACACCAGCTGTCAACCTGAGTTTGCATCGCTGTTTTCCTATATTGATACTTGGTTAGCTGTACTTTTAGCAGCTTCCTTGGTTTGCTGTACTTTTAGCAGCCCATTATTATTATTATTATTATTATTATTATTATTATTATTATTATTATTATTATTATTATTATTATTATTTACTTTATTCATTAAATATGAAACTCAGTCAACTGAACATTTGAACAGGCATCACAAATACCATTGACTGGTGCTAATGGTTGATTTGGGTTGCTGCCAGTGTCCTAGGTATCAACCAAGTACCTTCTTAAGATGTATGATGTTCTAAGTAGCACAGTTTTTTGCAGTTCCACTGGTGTTACTGCAGGAAGCTGCAATTTGTTGATGTATCTTATCTGCTTGGACATGGTTACCAAGAGCCCCAATGACAATGGGTATCACTGTTACATGTTTTATCCATAGCCGTGTAGCTTCAGTGGCCAGGTCGCAATATTTCATGATTTCAGACAATTCAAGGAGAGAAGCAACCTGGAACTGAGGAGAAATTTCCTAACAGTGAGGACAATTAACCAATGGAACAGCTTGCCTTCAGACATTGTGGGTGCTTCATCACTGGAGGTTTTAAGAAAAGACTGGACAGTCACTTGTCTGAAATGGTATAGGATCTCCTGCTTGAGCAAGGTGCTGGACTAAAAAACTTCCAAAGTCCCTTCCAGCTCTCTTCTGATTCTGATTCAACAAAGTTCTGGTCCCAATTGTTGTTGTAAACCAAGGACAACCTATACAAGCTTAGGGTAGGTTGGTAGAAGTACTGATACAAATCAATAGGCAAAATATTTGTGCCCATAGGCTATTCTAATTTATTTATCAATCCTATCATTGAAGAATACACACACACACACAAAGAGAGAGAGAGAGAGAGAGAAAGAGAGACACATTCCCCAAAGTACAATCTAAATTCAAAATATTCAAGTAATTTATCAATTTTGTTTAAACGTCAGCTTTTTTGCTATACTCGGAAACAAGAAATCTGATTAATTTTGTTGCTAGGAAAAAAAAAACCATCAGTGCTCTAAATTCAGAGCTACCAATTCTCATGTTTCTGATTTGTGCCAATGTCTAATTTGACCTCAGTGCTTCTAAAAGGCAGCTCTCCTTTGTAACTATTATTTGTTTTTAATTTTAATTATCTCTGTGGCAGGAGGGTAGCTTTTCGACTTAAAGAGACTGTACACTTTCCTACTTTCTTCCCATTTAAAAAGTCTGCAACTGTCTTTAGCAGGTCAAACTGTGGGCCAGTTATCCTTGACCAACAATCTTTTAGCATAATGATTTCATATCCTTTGTACATTAACAGAGAGTTATTAAAGGGACTGGAAGTACTGCACACTCAGCCATTCTAATATTGCTTCGGTCCAAGTATGCCATGTATGGAATATTTTGATTTGTTATCTAAGTAGCAGAAGAAGAATACCTGGGAAGGGCTGGGCTGGGAGTGAGAATGGGAAAAAGTGTGGTGCTTTCTTGCAGTCAGGTGGCAGCAACACTGTTGTCTGGATCAAGCATCGCATTGTGTAAAATGTCAATTTCTGGGTGCTTCTATGTTAATAATCCAGAGAGGAATTAGTCTGAAAATCATCCTTCTGTCACTAAATTTCCAGATGAGTGGGAGAGGCAGGAAATTCAACTAGCTCTACTATAGGACTGCCAATTCCTATGATTTCAGCAGCCAACTATCAGCTCTAATATTAATTAGCTGTCCGGAGTCCAATTAAATATGTGGAAGGTTGTTTGCCTTTTATTCCCCCCCCACACACACACACACACCTTTTTTTTAAAAGCACATTTATATGCTTCCCACATGGTCCATTGCTTCCTGAATCGCTGGAATGATGCAACAACTGAGGGAGGCATGAAGCAATGCTCTGTAAGTGGCAGTCACAATTATGGCCATATTGATTGCTCCTGGAAGTTCATTCTGACAGCTGTGAATGACTGGATCCACACCACCCAATGCTTTGAATGCAATGGAATGCCAGGCCTGGTTGCTTTGTATCCAGGAATAATGGCCTCCCATTTAAAGCTGATGAGTCATTGTTGCATTCAAATGAGCTACCAGAAGCTGTTTCTAACATAATCTCCAAACCTTCTTTTCCCATCGGTAGCTGGTTCTGAGGCACAAGCCATCCTTTGTTTCAAAATGTTTATTTATTACAATCACTTACATTCCGCCTTTTAGCATAACAGTATTTCCAAACTGCCTTAAAGCCATAAAAACAATTGTAAATAAAATGCAGTTTTATTGTCTTACTGAAAACCAAAGAACAAAGGCATCTCCAATGAGTTTTTCACAAAGTAATTGTAATAATGGAGGGGACTTTCTTATAGTTTCTTGTTTTAGTAGGTAACTTTGATGAAAATAATCTTATAACCTATTTTATTTGTGTAAGTATTTATTTATACTTTCTCTCTGTCTCTTTCTTCCACTTTTCCTCCAGGACTCAGGATGACATATCTGCCATTTTTTTTCTCCCCAAGAAGTCTGTAAGATGAACTGACTAAGAAAACTGATATGTCTGAAGCCATCAAGTGAATTTCAGACACCCAGTGACAATCTATGACAATCATAAGTGGATTTGGGTCTCACTGGTCCTAGTCCAAGAATTTAACTACTACTTCTACACTTTACTTTGGCCACCTAACGAGAAGGAAAGACTCACTGGAGAAGAGCCTAATGCTGGGGAAGATTGAGGGCAAAAGAAGAACGGGACAACAGAGAATGAGGTGGCTGGATGAAGTCACTGAAGCAGTCGGTGCGATTTTAATTGGACTCCAGAGGATGGTAGAGAACAGGAATGTTGCCCCTGGAGGAACGTGGTCCATGGGGTCATGATGGGTCAGACACGACTTTGCAACTAACAACAACTTCTACACAGTGACATGTCTTCTCTTTTTAAGGATATTTAAGGACACGGTAGTTATCTCACTATTCCTTACATCTAATAAGATACATTGTTATTTGAGCATTTCAAGCAAGATAAGCAGAGTCATTGCATCATCTTTGTGACCGCCCTTCACATACTTGAAGGGCAACTATCATGTAGCCTTTTGGGATCCTTCTGTACAAGGTCATTATTGTGCACTCATTCTGCCTCATTCACTCGATGTTGGACTGAACAGAAATTATTCCCATTTGTAACCTTGTAATATTTCCCATTGTTTCTTTCACCTTTTTAAAATAAGGGATAAAAAGAATATATTTTATTTCTAGAGAAAGTTCTTCACCTAACTCTGCTGACCAGTCCTTTTCAGAGTTCAGCAACATCTGGAGATCCCACCAATTCTCCATCTGTTTTTGGTAATATTACAAGTCATAGAGTTGGAAATATTCATATCTGTCCTTTTTCAAAAATGAAACATAACCTTCCATCTTCCCTCATAGGACTCACCTCCAGATGCCCCTAAATCTTCGTTGCCCTCCTTGGGACACATTCCAGATTGCTTATATCCTTCTTAAATTGCTAGTGCCCAGAATTTAAACGGATTGAGAGGAAAATGTCATGGATAAATGTGTGGAAATGTGTGCTTTGGCAACAACATCAATACAGCAAGAGAACCAAGTTTGGCTCTAATGTTTCCAACAGGCCATGAAACTAAGACCGCATTACTGTCCCATTTACCAGGCTGAATAATCTTGATTTTGAGGAGATTTACTTCTGAGGGGTGTTTTTACTTCTGAGGAAGCCATTTGAGTGCCTCAAAAAGAGATAGACAAAGGGGCAGAGAGATTAAGCTGTAGGAACGGGTAAGAAAATAATCTGACAGGAGCTGTTCTTTTAGAAGGGAGGTTTTCCCCTGAAGACAGAATCAGAGACAGAAGAAGGAAACAGCATACTTAGTCCAAGAGTTGATAAAGGAGATCTTAAGAGAAGATGGATTGTATTTCTTCCATTCAAGTGGCCATAAGAAACTCTTGGCCTGCCCAGTGAAGGGAAAGTGATGTTTTCAAATCTGTTCTAACACACACAAACACATATTGGGCAGCACAGAAGATGCTTTGGAATGCATGGTGACACAAAAGCACCTGTCTGCAACTCTTTAAAACGGCTGGGAATGAGCAAATGCTTTTTTTTAATGAACCTATAATTCCTTATATTGGGGTGGGGTCAGGGCAGCTGAATGGAGCTAAGCGTTTAAATGGCCGGATGCCGTTCCTGGCACCTATGTGGACCTCACAGCAGGTATTTTCTCTTTGCGCCCAGAGAGAGAAATATCTGCTGCTACCTAGGATCGAACTCACAGCCTCCTGATTGTGACGCGAAAGCTCTACCTCTAGGCCACCATGAGGATCAGAATGAGCAATCGCTTATTTGGTTTAAATGTCTGGCTTTGAGTACTCCAAAACACTTTTTGCTTCCACAAAATAACCCTTTTATAAGTTCTAAACTCCTGGACGTGGGCCTGTCAAAAATGATCTAGTTTCCAAATTAATTTGGGAAGTCCTAGGGCTCTTCAGAACATCAGCAAATTGCTGATGCATT
Organism: Ahaetulla prasina; assembly: GCF_028640845.1. NCBI lineage: Eukaryota > Metazoa > Chordata > Lepidosauria > Squamata > Colubridae > Ahaetulla > Ahaetulla prasina. The sequence continues at coordinate 57,645,394 of NC_080540.1, read as the reverse complement.
CTTAAAATACACAACTACAAGATAATTTGGAGGGTTCAGGATTGTGTCACATATTACACTAAGCCATGTTGTTTGGTTTTGGCTAACTGTTTATGTGAACCAGGATATTATTGTTTATTCAGAAAATTAGCATAATGCACGAAGCCAGCAGCGGTGTTCCTTTGAGCAAAAATGGACAGCACGTAGACTGGGAGTTGAACATAGATTCCATTTGGAAGGTTTTTCATTACTATTACTCCAATGATGTGGCTCACCATACAAAATAACATCTAGCAATTCCTGATACATATGAAATCACTGTAAGGTATGGTCAGAATTCAGGCTTGCAAGTTTGGTGTTTTGGGTTTTTTTTAAAAAAAAAAAATCTTATGTCCCTCATTCAGGGCCAGAGATCAAATCTGGAGTTGCATGAAAACAGTTGTTCAGGAAGTACAGCCAATTATCCATTTCAGCATATTATTATTATTATTATTATTATTATTATTATTATTATTATTATTATTATTATTATTATTATTATTATTTATATTTGTATACCGCCCATCTCCCGAAGGACTCAGGGCGGTTCACAGTCAAAAACAACAGAAAAACATATAATACATAAAAAGCTAAAAGAATAGACAGTTAAATTCAATTGATGCTCTAACTTTTAAATACAAATTTAAAACCTCATTTAAACCCTTTTTTTTTTTTTAATAATCCCAAATTTAAAACTACGTTCAAGCTAGTCCTGCTCTTCGAAACAGCAGCGTCTTCAGCTCGCGGCGGAAGGACTTGAGATCGGGGAGTTGACGAAGCCCCAGAGGAAGCTCGTTCCAGAGGGTAGGGGCCCCCACAGAGAAGGCCCTCCTCCTAGAGGTCGCCAGCCGACATTGTTTAGCTGACGGTATCCGGAGGAGGCCCTCTCTGTGAGAGCGCACTGGTCGGTGAGAGGCTAATGGTGGCAGTAGGCGGTCCCGTAAATATCCCGGTCCTAGGCCATGGAGCGTTTTAAAGGTGATAACAAGTACCTTGAAGTGAACCCGGAAGACCACTGGGAGCCAGTGCAGATTATGCAGGAGGGGTGTCACATGGGAGCCAAAAGGTGCTCCCTCTATCACCCGCGCAGCCGCATTCTGGACCAGTTGGAGTCTCCGGGTACCCCTCAAGGGGAGCCCCATGTAGAGAGCATTACAGTAGTCCAGGCGGGATGTAACCAGGGCATGAGCAACTGTGCATAAGGCAGCCCGATCCAGAAAGGAACGTAACTGGCGTATCAGGCGAACCTGATGAAAAGCTCCCCTGGTGACGGCTATCATATGATCTTCAAAAGACAGCCGTGCATCCAGGAGGACGCCCAGATTACGAGCCTTTTCCGTGGGGGCCAATAGTTCGCCCCCAATGGTCAGTGATGGAATTAGTTGACTGTACCGGGCCGCCGGCATGAGTTCTACATATGAGTTCTACACTGGATAATAGCCGAGGTGGCTCAGTGGTTAGAGTGCAGCACTGCTAGCTGCACTCAGCCGCACTTCTAGCTGCAGTTCGGCAGTTCAAAACTCACTGGCTCAAGGTTGACTCAGCCTTCCATCCTTCCAAGGTCGGTACAATAAAGGTCCAGATTCTGGATCTGTAAACTGCTTAGAGAAGGCTGTAAAAGCATTATAAAGTGGTATATAAGTCTAAGTGCTATTGCTATATCATTTTAAATTTAGATAGGAATCATTATAAATCAAGGTTCTGAAATGTTTAATTGGATTGGGGGGAGGTTAGGAAGAGAAACATTTCATTGTTGGTATTGATAGGGTCCTAATTGTCAGTCTACTGAAAACCATCAAGCAATGTGTCAAAAGAACCTCCTCTACCTTCAGTTTACTCCTTCATTACAGAATATTCATTATTCTGACCAAATTTGTACTTCTTTGGGGGGGAAACATGATAATTAACAAGGTAGGAAATCCAAAAGGCTTGTCATGTAGATGAGAGCTCAATTCCTCCAGGGATAAATAGCTCCCTACATTCCAATTGTGATGAAGTCTGAAGAATCATATCAGTGAAAAATGACCTACAGCCTATTTCATGTTTCTAGAGTGAGTAAAACATTATATGTGGGGGTGGGGGGAGATGATGCTTTTTACCACTGTACTAGATAGGAGTTCTTTATATAAAAGATTCATTCCTGGTGGAAATTTGCAACCATCTGAAAACTGATTAGCTCCTACCAAATGTGCCTGCAATATTGAACTTCATAGACCAAAACTCTGCCTTAATATAAAACAACTTTAATCCTCACATTTGCTCCAAGGTACTTGAGTTACAAATTATCTCAAATATATATAAAATACTTGAGATATAAATAATCAGCTTATTTTCCAAAGCACCAAAAGGCAAAACAAGAAACAATGGGTGGAAACTAACCAAGGAGAGAGGCAACCTAGAACTAAGGAAAAATTTCCTGACCAGGAGAACAACAACCATTGTAACTGCTTCCCTTCAGGAGTTGTGGATGCTCTATCCCTGGAGATTTTTAAGAAGAAACTGGAGATCCATTTGTCTGAAATGGTATAGGGTCTCCTGCTTGAGCAGCAGATTGGAATAGAAGACCTCCAAGGTCCCTTCCAACTCTGATGATGATGAAATTTGGATGTGTTTCAGATATCTATCCAGTTTTATTCCTGCAGATAGTTTCCAATTTGAAGAAAGTGTGCCATGTACTGCAACACAAGGAAAGCTTTCTAAAAGTCCACTTATAATTTAAGAACATGGTTTACATTTCTTTGTTAATCATTCCTGAGCTGAATTTTATATGTCAATGTTTGCTGTCTCCAACTAAAGTCAATATGCATTTGGTCACAGCATCTATAGTTAGATATCCCTGCCCCTTGTGCTATGAGTAACTTGTGCAAGTACTAAGATGAAACCCTTCAAGCATGAATAATAAACTAAAACACACTCTGGAAGATAGATTAAAGCACCCCAGCATTTTGAGATAACATTTGCAATGCAGATAAACCGCTTGTGCTTTAATTTTCAGGCACCGGCAACAAAATAAGCAAGTGTGCAGGAATAGTATTTTTCTTTTAGAACCAGGTCCCCGAATTATTCATATTGAAAGAAAACAACCCAAAATGATTTTCAGCAAACAGTACGTGTTGAAAGATTATACATAATTATCAGCAATGCAGCAGTAACTCGTCCATTTGAAGCAGAGTGTAAAGAAATATAAAGGTGTTTCTTAACGGACTGAGTACACTTTCAGTCTAATTAAGCAATGGATAAATGTGGTTGGCTAAATACTTTGAGATTGCTGGAAATCAAATTCGGTAGCAAAAGCCAACTCTGTATGCTGTGCATGTAAGAAATGTCTATGAGAGAGAGGGAAAGCAAAGTGACGTATCAAATAGCATTAAACCATTGGCTCAGGATCTCAGAAAGATAGGATTAAACATTTTAATGCAAAAAATAACTAAGCAGATCTATTAAAATATAAAGCCAAGTATGCAAAACATACATGTTTACTTGCACTGAGTGAAAAGACTGCCTGTAAAAGATAAAGAATAGATCCATATAAATGAAACAGGAATGGCAAAGTAATTAAGATATAATATATTGTGGATTTTTTTTAAAAAAGCAAACAATTTTAGATTCTGTACACAGAGGTTTCCGGATTGATATTTCACAATACATTATAATGAATCATAAACAGAAAAAATAAAGTGAAATATTTTCTCTTGCAAGCAAGAAGATACTTATTGTTATATGCGGTTTTTATAAAATACAATACAGGGAATCCTCACTTTATGACCCCAATCAAGCCCAAAATTTCTGTTGGTAAGCAAGGCAATTGTTACGTGAGACGTGCTCCATTTTACAACCTTTGTTGCCGTGGCTTTTCAGCAAACCACTACAGTTGTTAAGCAAATCTGGCTTCCCACTTTCACATTGCTTGTCAGAAGCTCCTAGGAAAGTTGCAAAGGACAAGTCAGGAACCCAGGATGCTGCAACTATTGTAAATATATGCTGGTTGCCAAGCACCCGGTTTGATCACATGACTGTGGGGAATGTTGCAATGGTCCTAAATGTGAGAACAGATCATAAGTCACTTTTTTCAGTGTCATCGTAACTTTGAGTGGTCATTAAATGAATGGTGGTAACACTAGAACTACCAATATACAAATAAGGTACTATATTGTATTGTATGAATTTGTCCATGGTCACAGTTTTTTAAAAAGTATCCTTTCTATGAAAAAGAAAAAAGGTAGTAATATTGTAACTATAAGATGTTTGGGTTTGTCTTATATAGCTTGAAGTATTAAGTTATTTAAAAAAAACTATACGTAAAATAAAACTAATTTTTGATATTATGCTTACTGTAACATGTTATACTTTCAGTTCTGCATGATTGCCTCTGATAATTTTTAATTATAAATAAAATATTATAATTATATTTTATTATATAAAATATAATAAATAAAATTCAGCTATTTGCTGGATAAGGAGAGCAGAAACATAGAAACACACTAAATAAAAGACATCAAAACAATTAATATTCCTAAATTACTAAGATATACTCCCATAAAATAAGACTGCCAGTTAAAATTATCAAGGCAAAAGTAACCAGCTATTAATTGCAGGTGAATTCTGCAAGCTATTACAGAAAAAGTGGCTGTATTAAACCTTGTTTTTGAGTTCAAGTCACACAAAAGGTAATGGATGTAGAATTAATCTGCTTGGCTGGAAAGGTTTAATAGGGAATGCTATTAACCTTATTGTAGAATCTTTGTAAAAATTACAACATTACAGCTAGCAATTCAACTGTTCAAGGACAGATTCTGTCAAAGTTTAGTAAGGTAAGTCTGTTGAGGGTAAGGTAGGAAAGTGTAATAGCAGGGAAGTTTTCTGATATTTAGATTAGTTTTTGAAGGTAGTTAATTGATTTAAGGCTTTTCAACAGGCTGTATTTATTGCTTATGATTATGTGTCATCTAATTATTTTAGGCTCCTAGCAGCCTCATAACTCAACTTTATTGGAAATTCTCCTGCCTTCTACTGGAGTTTTCATAATCGTAATCCTCCATCTGTGGTCTGCTGTAGACTGTTAGCAGACCAAGACAAATCACATTTTAGAGGAATTTTTATGTCATAGCAGCTTGTCCTCCACTTTTGCATTCACAAAAATCACTAGCTGTCAACATTTGTGAAGTGAAACCTGTGGGCAAAATGTTTGTTTTAAACGGCAGAAAAAGTTGATGTTGCATTATTTTATTTCAACTTTGGTCAAGCCTGGTTCAATGCATTTGGTCATAACATTCCCCCAGAACAGCTTTATCCAAATGTTAGATTGAACCATGTCACATAAAGCAAATCTAAACCATGGCCTTAACTGAACCCTAGAGTGGCCATTAAATAATAGCAACAATATATTTTCCTATGTTTCTTACCTCACTCCTATTTATGTGTATAACCTATTTTATCCACAATACCTGTGAAGAAGGGTTGATTCAGTTCAAAATGTGTTAGAGAGTATGTCAAAATTGAACAGCAAGTCAGTATTTTCCCACCTTCTTTGTTTTTTTCCCCTGGTATAACATTACCCCTTATGCTACACTCATTCCCTTTCATTGAAAAAAATAGGCATAAGCAGGGGTGGGCTGCTGGGGGATTCATAGGGAGAACCTCTAACTAAGCTTCTGTGAAGTTTGGAGAACCCCCAAATCCCACTTCTGGCTGGCGTCGCCCACCCCACCCTGCCCCTCCAAGGAGTCCCCACGGGACCCATTTTGTAGGGTGGGGTGTAGGGTGTGCACGGAGGCTCAGGGAGGGTGAAAAACAGCCTACCAGAAGTTCGGGAAGGCTGGAAATGGGCCCCTTTCCGGCCTCCAGAGGGCCTCCAAAGCCTGAGGAGGCCATTTTTGCCCTCTCGGAGGCTTGAAGAAAGCCTCCAGAGCCCAGGGAGGGCAAAAATGCCCCCCGGCCATTTAGGAGGCCGACTAGGTACACCATGGCCACACCTACCCAGCAACTGGGCAGAAAACCCCTTGCTAAACTTTTTAAAGCTCACCCCTGGGGGTAAGTTCATTTAGTCTTCAATTTAGGGCAGAGGTGTCAAGCTCACGTCATCACAGCAGTGTCACATGACATATTGGGACTTTTCCCCCTTCACTAAACTGGGCATGGGCATGGCCAGCGCATGACACATCCGGCTCATGGGCTGGCAGTTTGACAGCCCTGATTTAGGCCATGGAATAGAGTCTACCATTGAAGGTTATCTTCTCTTTTGGTAGTGGACAGATCCAGTGATTCTCTGTTGTTTCTATTAAATTGCTATCCTTCTTAAGAGCTTGAGTAGAGTGACTTGGTGGAGCCAGACCTTGAAGGGTCGATTTTAAAAGGTAACAATTTGGGAGTTTGGTTAAACTCTTTGGATATTGGCTCATGGTCTCCCTTGAGGTGCCATCTTGTCTCACATAGGGGTTAACTTTTAGATAAAACATTTGGAAGATTTCCAGATTGCCCTTTCAGTTTAAATCCAAGGAAACTCTTTAAGTTCTAAATCGGTGTTCAGTGTTAAATACATACAGGATGCAATTTTACTCTGGGGATGTCTTCGAATTGAAAAGTGTGCTTGATGTCATCCATTTGAAACACAGAATAGAATGCAGAATAACAGAGTTGGAAGGGACCTTGTAGGTCATCTAGTCCAAACCCCTGTTGAAGCAACAGGGGGTTGGACTAGATTACCATTTCTGACAAGTAACTTGTCCAGTCTCTTCTTGAAAGCCTCCAGTAATGAAGCACCCACAACTTCTGAAGGCAAGCTGTCCCATTGGTCGATTGTCAGAAAATTTCTCCTTATATCTAGGTTGAATCTCTACTTGCCTATAAATATAAATAATATTTAAATATATAAATATAAATATTATATAAATATAAGATGTAAATAAACTGTAGAAAAATCACAGACTGAAAATGCTTCCACCGGTGTAGAATATCCTTGATAAGTAAGAACAGATGGAATGCATGCAGCATTTCCTGCAATTGGTTTACAAATAAAAAAACCAGTCGTGATCATATTGAGTTCTTTGTCGAATTAACGTCACTGTTTTTGCAAGTTGTACCGAGTAACAAAAAAAACTGGACTTACTGGTACAACTGCTAAGCATTTTGCAGCAAAACTCATTTCTTCCTCAGCCAATTAGTTGCCATGACATTGCTTTTGAAATATCCCCTGGATGAATAGGGAAAGATGAAAGCAAAAGCAGCATTTCCAGACACATCTTGAATAAAACTCCAAAGGTTACTCATGAAAATCACCGTGTTCCAAATGTAGCAGAGCAATCCTTTAGAATACATTTGTAGTTTTAAGCAAATATTCCAAAAGAAATCCTCCACCCCCTCCACCCCCACCCAAGCATAGACTCTTTAACTATTGGCTTGGTAACAACTGCTGTGACTGCGAAGAGGTGCTATAAGGGCAGCAACAGCACTTATCGCTTTTGTTCTTCAGGAAAACCACCTCACTGTGTCTTTGGCTGGCTGACAAGATTTATTAACAGCACAGCTGTCCCTAGAATAACGGTGCAATACTTCGCAGGGGTTATGGTCTCCTCACAATTCTGCAAAAGCTTCCTTGGCCAGTATATAACAAGCAGGAATACAGGGCCAAACCCACAGCCATATTGTCTTGCAGGCTGACTACACACAGTTGTTTAATACAAGACAAGAAAGAGCCAAACTATGGCTAATGAAAAACCAAATGAGAGATCATAACTCAGGGATTGGATGACTGCTTTACATGCAGAAAACCTAAGGTCGATATTTGGCACCTCCACATAACGGGATCAAGATGCCCAGCTGATGAAGTATGGTGGATTATGCAGAATATTTTGAAAAAGAAGATTAAGTTTACTCCACAGTTCTTTTTACTAGGAATAATTATGGACTGTACAGTTATAGAGACTAAATTGATTTTGAACTTAATAACAGCCGCAAGACTTTTGATTGCTCAATATTGGAAGAAAGAAGAATTACCTACAATTGAAGAATGGACACTTAAAGTATCAAATCTGGCAGAAATGGCAAAAATCTCTGCTTATTTGAAAGACTATACACAAGAAAAATATATTTTAGAATGGAAAATGTGGATTGATTATATTCAGAATAAGTATCAGATAAAAAAATATCGAATAGCATATGAGTAAATTTAGGAAATATTTTGTATTAGATATATTTCTGAAGGAGAGGGGAATTGAGAGTGTGATTAAGTGTGGAGAGACTAGAGATTATAATTTAGGAATTATTTTAGATTATGATTGTTAGTTTTGATACCCTGCATTTTGTTCTGGGAAGTCGGGGTGGAGGGCGGGGGTATGGGGAGGGAATTGGGGGGTTGAGGCTAGAGATGGAGTGATGATGAATGTACAGGGATTATTGAAGATGTATAAATATAATTAATGTAGGGTCGGGTCTGCCTAGTTACCATTTTAGAACGGTGGGTAGGGAGAAAAGAGAGTAGGAGGTAGGAAAGAGGAGAAGGAGTGGAGGGTGGAGGAGGAGGATGTAGATAAGAGAAGGAGAGGAAGGTTTGGAAAGAAGGTAGAAGAGGGAGAAGGAGTGGAGGGTGGAGGGAGGAGTGGATGTAGATAAGAGAAGGAGAGGAAGGTTTGGAAAGAAGGTAGAAGAGGGAAGAGAGTTAAAAAGGGGGGTGGTGACTGGGCAAGCCCGACTAATTGTATATAATTGTACATTGGATGAATTATTTGTTATGATTGTAAAAATAAAACTTTTTTATAAAAAAAAAAAAAAAGATGCCCAGCTGATGCTGGAAAGTTAATCTATGTAGTTTGACTGTTATTGGTGTTATTATTGGATGTATCCCACCTTTAGTTTTGTACAAGGCAGCAAACATTATACTGCCATTTCCTTATAAAGCCTGGGTTGTAAGAGAATGAATGACCCAACATCACCCAACCAGCTTTCATACATAAGGAAGGACTGGAACTCATAATCTCCTTGTTTTTAGCCTGGTATCTTTAACTGGGCCTCTGGTGGCTCAACAGGCTAATGCAGTCTGTTATTAACTGCTTGCAATTATTGCAGGTTCAAGTCCCACCAGGCCCAAGGTTGACTCAGCCTTCCATCCTTTATAAGATAGGTAAAATGAGGACCCAGATTGTTGGGGGCAATAAGTTGACTTTGTATATAATATACAAATGGATGAAGACTATTGCTTGACATAGTGTAAGCCGCCCTGAGTCTTCGGAGAAGGACGGGATATAAATGCAAATTTTTTAAAAAAACCTACTATAACAAAGCGGCTCTTGATTTGGGATTTAAGCAAAAGACTACAAAAATACTCACCAAGGAAGTATGCACAAAATAATGTCCAGATGTTTCAACTGCAAGGTCAACTTCAGTAAAAGGCAAAATCATTCATATATAAGCACTCTAGAAAGAGTGCAGAGAAGAGCAACAAATTAGATTAGGGGACTGAAGGCTAAAACATATAAAGAATGTTTGCTGGAATTGGGTATGTCTAGTTTAATGAAAAGAAGGACTAGGGGTGACATAATAGCAGTGTTCCAATATTTCAAGCGGCTGCCACAAAGAAGAGGGAGTCAGGCTATTCTCCAAAGCACCTGAGGGCAGGACAAGAAGCAATGGATAGAAACTAATCAAGGAGAGAAGCAGCTTAGAACTAAGGAGAAATTTCCTGACAGTTAGAATCAGTGGAACAACTTGCCTCCAGAAGTTTTGAATGCATCAACACTGGAAGTTTCAGTCCCACTTCGCTGCAGCTGCCATTCTGGTGGGGATGGAGGCAAACAGGTCAAACCGCTCCACATTCAAACTGCCGGGGAAGCCTTGCCTTGTCTCTGCCTGCTTCCTTCTGCTGACAGCCAATGGCTCTCTCTTCTGATCACTGATCCAGGGGCCGTCATCTCCATTGCCTCTGGATGCACTACCGCCCCTCAGCTGAGAGGCAGACAGGACCATGTATGTCCTGCTTGGCAGAGACCAAGCCAGCCAAGCTAGCCAGAGTTAATCGGGGCTTGCTGAGATTATCCACAGATCGACGGGCCCTGCAGCCAGGACTGATTGAGGCTTGCTAGCCCAGAAGAGATACAGCTGGAGCCCTCTGTCGGAGGCAGGGGTTGGGGGTGGAGTCAAGAGGGTGGAGTAGCAGTGGGGCACGATAGGTTTAAAACGGTGGTGAGAGCACAAAGAGGCTAGAGCTGACAATATTTCACTGAAACTGCACTGGGTGATTGTTGGAGCGTGCTGGAACACAGAAGGTAAAACATTACAACAACTTCCACCCTGTTGTCTGGTGTTTCCTTTTCCATCCTGATCCGGAACCTGACACGAAGCTTTAAAGAAGAGATTGGACAACCATTTGTCTGAAATGGTATAAGGCAGGGCTGTCAAATTCCTGGCCCGTAGGGCGGATGCGTCACGTGCTGACCACGCCCACCCCATTTTAGCAAAGGGGAACAAGTCATGATATGTCACGTGACAATACCATGACAATGCAAGTTTGACACCCTTGGTATAGGGTTTCCTGCCTGAGCAGGGGGTTGGATTAGAAGACTTTCAAGGTCCCTTCCAACTCTGTTATTGTATTCTATATTGGCTGACATAGTATACAATTGGTGGCTGGATTATTTTTCAGCCAGATTGAAGCAAGTTGCGAGGAAAAAGGGAAAAAAATACATATTTATCTAAAGATTTAAAAATAGATAATAATTTGGGCCTCTGTAATAATCCATTAATAATCCTTTATGCCACTTCCCACTTGGCATATTTACACTATAAGATTCATTTTAAACCTGAGTATGTAATCTGTTCACAAATAGTATATTACTTACAAATCAAAGGAATTATGATATACACAATAACCAATAACATTCATTTTAATAGTCTGGCTTGGGAGGAAGCACATTCCAAAGTTCCTGATGCACTCCAGGTTCACTGTTTCATTGTGGCTATAAAGAAAGGGGAGACAAAAATAATGTTGAAATGATATTAATTAGCTATGAAATATATTCCATACAAAACACTATTCACAAATAAAAGACTGAATTTACCCATAAACTAACCATCAGATGAGAAAAAATGGAAATTAGTAAAGTTGTGAAATTTAACCAATTATCTAATAAATATTCATGATTTGAAAGTGGCGAGATTAAGTTGTATGAATTTTGAAGGTGTCAAGATTTGATCCAATTCAAGATTTCATTCAATTATAAGGTTAGCCGGGGAAAGAGCAAAATGCTTGCAGCTGTCTTTGTTTGCTTGTTGTTTTTAGAATGGGATGAAAATAAACAGGATATTACACGCTCCAATGCATTGAGCCGATTGAAGCAAACTGTAACATTCTTATTCTTCTCTGTATTTTTATTTTATTTCTAATGTGTTTTATTTGGACAATAATAAATTCTATTTAAATAGAATAGTAGATTCTTTAGCCAATATTAATCTTGCAAAATTTCATCCCCCAAATTTTCCATTTTTAAAAAAATGTCCCTTTTTTTAAAAGGGAAAAATAGTTGAAAAAATAGTTGAAAAGCTCTTCACAACTTAAAACCATCGCTATCTATTGGACCCGATGGACTGTGTGCATACTTCTTAAAAAAACTTTCCATTAATATAGCAGAACCCCTAAGTATTATCTTTGATAAAGCTTTCACTACCAGTTCTCTTCCCAAACTTTGGTCACTAGCCACAGTCATCCCTATCTTCAAAAAAGGAGACCCCAGCTTAGTCGGAAACTACAGACCGATCTCCCTTTGCTGCGTCACCTGCAAAGTCATGGAATCTATCATCAACCAATCCATTACCTCACACTTAGAAACAAACAACCTACTCTCCAACAAACAATTTGGTTTCAGAAAATTTATCATGTAACTTACAACTTCTCCACTGCAAAAACATATGGACTTCAAATCTTGATCAAGGCAAATCAATAGATGCAATCTACATAGACTTCTGCAAAGCTTTTGACTCAGTAGTACACGATAAACTTCTCCTAAAACTAATATCCTATGGCATCTCAGGGCCCCTTCACAAATGGATATCTGCTTTTCTGTCTAACAAACAACAAGTGGTCAAAATTGGCAATGCTTTATCAAATCCTGTTCCTGTCAAGAGTGGCGTTCCTCAAGGCAGCGTTCTTGGACCAACACTCTTTATACTATACATTAATGATCTTTGTGACCATATCTCAAGTAATTGTGTTCTCTTTGCTGATGATGTCAAACTATTTAACATCACAGACAATACTTCTATTATTCAAAACGACCTTGATCATCTAACCGCTTGGTCTAAAAATTGGCAGCTCCAAATTTCAACCAGCAAATGCTCAGTCTTACATATAGGAAAAAAGAACCCAAACATTAAGTACATACTAGATGGACATTACCTTACAGACAACCCCCATCCCGTTAAAGACCTTGGAGTTTTCAGGTCAAATGATCTAAGTGCCAAAGCCCACTGCAACTACATAGCAAAAAAAGCTCTAAGAGTTGTAAACCTAATCTTGCGTAGCTTCTTTTCCAAAAACACCACACTACTAACCAGAGCATATAAAACATTTGCTAGACCAATTCTAGAATACAGCTCGCCTGTTTGGAACCCTCACCACATCTCTGACATCAATACAATTGAACGTGTCCAGAAATATTTTACAAGAAGAGTTCTCCATTCCTCTGAAAACAATAGAATACCCTATCCTACCAGACTCGAAATCCTAGGCTTAGAAAACTTGGAACTCCGTCGCCTTCGACAAGACCTAAGCTTAACTCACAGAATCATCTATTGTAATGTCCTTCCTGTTAAAGACTACTTCAGCTTTAATTGCAATAATACTAGAGCAACTAATAGATTTAAACTTAATGTCAACCGCTTTAATCTAGATTGCAGAAAATATGACTTCTGTAACAGAATCATCAGTGCTTGGAATACTTTACCTGACTCTGTTGTCTCTTCCCACAATCCTAAAAGTTTTATCCAAAAACTTTCTACTATTGACCTCACCCCATTCCTAAGAGGACCATAAGGGGCGTGCATAAGCGCACAAATGTGCCTACCGTTCCTGTCCTATTGTTTTTCTTTTCTTTCTTTCTTTCTTTATTTATTATTTAAATTTGTATACCGCCCTTCTCCCGAAGGACTCAGGGCGGTTCACAGCCAAGTAAAAATACAATACTATAAATACAAATTAAAATACAGTTAAAAAACTTATTAAAATTGGCCAGAATTAAAATTTAGAACTAAAACCCATTAAAACCCATTAAAACACTAACCCAGTCCAGCGCAGATGAATAAGTAGGTTTTAAGCTCGCGGCGAAAGGTTCAGAGGTCCGGAAGTTGACGAAGTCCTGGGGGGAGTTCGTTCCAGAGGGCGGGAGCCCCCACAGAGAAGGCCCTTCCCCTGGGTGTCGCCAGACGACACTGTCGCGCCGATGGCACCCTGAGGAGCCCCTCTCTGTGCGAGCGCACGGGTCGGTGAGAGGTATTCGGTAGCAGCAGGCGGTCCCGTAAGTACCCCGGCCCTATGCCATGGAGCGCTTTAAAGACATTCACCAACACCTTGAAGCGCACCCGGAAGGCCACAGGTAGCCAGTGCAGCCGGCGCAGGATAGTTGTCACTCGGGAGCCACGAGGGGCTCCCTCTATCACCCGCGCAGCTGCATTCTGGACTAACTGTAGCCTCCGGATGCCCCTCAAGGGGAGCCCCATGTAGAGAGCATTGCAGTAGTCCAGACGAGACGTCACAAGGGCGTGAGTGACTGTGCACAAGGCATCCCGGTCTAGAAAGGGGCGCAATTGGCGCACCAGGCGGACCTGGTGGAAAGCTCTCCTGGAGACGGCCGTCAAATGGTCTTCAAAAGACAGCCGTTCATCCAGGAGAACGCCCAAGTTGCGCACCCTCTCCATCAGGGCCAATGACTCGCTCCCGACAGTCAGCCGCGGACTCAGCTGACTGTACCGGGATGCCGGCATCCACAGCCACTCCGTCTTGGAGGGATTGAGCTTGAGCCTGTTCCTCCCCATCCAGACCCGACGGCTTCCAAACACCGGGACAGCACTTGATGGCTTCATTGGGGTGGCCCGTGTGGAAAAGTACAGCTGGGTGTCATCAGCGTACAGCTGGTACCTCACACGAAGCCACTGATGATCTCACCCAGCGGCTTCATATAGATGTTGAACAGAAGGCGAGAGAATCGACCCTGCGGCACCCCACAAGTGAGGCGCGCGGGGTGACCTCTGCCCGTCAACACCGTCTGCGGCCGGTCGGAGAGATAGGAGGAGAACCACCGATAAACGGTGCCTCCCACTCCCAATCCCCCCAACCGGCGCAGCAGGATACCATGGTCGATGGTATCGAAAGCCGCTGAGAGGTCTAATAGGACCAGGGCAGAGGAATAACCCCTATCCCTGGCCCTCCAGAGATCATCCACCAACGCGACCAAAGCCGTCTCAGTGCTGTAACCGGGCCGGAAGCCGGACTGGAACGGGTCCAGATAGACAGTTTCCTCCAGGTGCAGGGGGAACTGATATGCCACCATACTCTCTACAACCTTCGCCGCGAAGCGAAGGTTGGAGACTGGACGATAATTACCTAAAACAGCCGGGTCCAGGGAAGGCTTTTTGAGGAGGGGCCTCACCACCGCCTCTTTCAAGGCGGCCGGAAAGACTCCCTCCAACAAGGAAGCACTCGTAATCCCCTGGAGCCAGCCTCGTGTCACCTCCTGAGTGGCCAGCACCAGCCAGGAGGGGCACGGGTCCAGTAAACATGTGGTGGCATTCAATCTACCCAGCAACCTGTCCATGTCCTCGGGAGTCACAGGGTCAAACTCATCCCACACAACATCACCAAGACCGCCCTCAGACGTCCCGTCCGAATCGTTCTTCTTTCTATATATATGCTTATACCTCCTTATATTTACTCATATATGTTTATATACAATATAATCTTTTGTATGATTCCTACATATATTGTTGTGACAAAATACATAAATAAATAAATAAATAAATAAATAAATAAATAAATAAATAAATAAAATACTCCAGCTTATTCACCAAATAGCCTGTAGAAAAATTGTGCTGAATTAATGCAGAACATGTTCTATTCCAAATTACTAAGGGAAAAAATAAGTTGTTTTTATTTTTAAAGGTTGAAGAGTCTATCACAATTTCACTATCTGCTTTCCTGGTTGGTTGACTTATTTCATGCCTCATTGGCAATGTTAGCCTCTTCTGTATATCGTGTTATCAATATTGCATATATAATCCTGATTATTTCTTTATGTCACAATGTATTATGCATGATAATCGAACAGTAGCCACACTATGTCAGAGTCACTTATGCAATGGAAAGCATTCACTTAGTATAGACAAGGTAGAGATAGGCCAAAGGAAAACAGAGCAGACTAAATAGAGAAAAACAAGACTGAGAGAACTGAAGAATTGCATATAGATGGGACACAGGGGCTAAAGTACAGGTCACACAAATAGAATTATGAAAGGATTTAAGGGGTGTATTTACTTGAACAAATGGAAAATATAACACAGGAAAGACTAAAGTAGATAAGAAAAACCAGCAGAATACAGTTTAAGTCTCTCTCCCTCCGCATGAATCTACCAAAATAAGCAGAAGAGCATGGGAGACGAGCAATCGAGCAGCATACCCTCAAGCACTCTGATAGGCAGGTTTTGCAGAGCAGAATGGGACAACTCGTCACAGGCAACTCATCACAATCAATTTTGCCATGGCTAACTCGCCACAGCTAATTCACTGTGGCCAACTCAGCACAACCAATTTCGCCACAAGATCCCTTTAGTTTGGTTGACCATGATTTCATCAAAATTATCTTATCTCTTGTATCAAAGGAAATCATTCTTATGGCTACCAGCTTTTGTAATGCTTTGATGAATAATAAAAAGAATCAATCCTGTGTTGAATTGTCCCACAGTGAGTTGCCCTGTGATGAATTGGCTGTGGTGAGTTGGCTGTGGCGAGTTATCCTAGATCCTTTGCAGAGATGATAATATCAATATCAAAAAAAATTCTAATATCGTTCACTCTCCAATTTTTTCCCTATAGGAAAGCTACAAAAATATTTGAGACCGCAAAGCCAGGCTCTCCAAATTATCTTTCAATATGTTTGAAACCGTATGAAGGCATTTGATTCAATGCTTCAAATTAATTCAAAGGTTTGAATATAAAGGATTATTTCATCAAATCTTCCTTGAATCAAATCACCATTTCAAAGCTCCCTAAGGGATAAGAAAGGTGTCTAATAAAAATGGATATATTGGGGAATACACTGATAAAGACCAAAGAAAGAAGTGACTCTTCAAATTTAAAAAAAAATAATAATAATAAAGATGATGGTGATGTCATGAATTGCTGGTGAAGAATTTTGGAGGTTACCAAGAAGGCTACCTGAGGTAGTTGAGAAAATCAAGCAAAACCATTGTGGCATCAAATGAAAAAACAACAACAAAGTGGAACATCTGATATATGAAAATCATAAGATTTAGTTGAAGCAAAAATGAAGTACCAAATGAGACCCCTTTATTTTTATATCTATCTATCTATCTATCTATCTATCTATCCATTCACAAGTCAAAATTAATTTGATAGCATTAAAAGAAGAAAAAGAAAACAGAAAACAGAAGTCAATAATGAAGTTTAAATAATTTTGCAACAATGAATATGTGTACTGAAACAATTATAAATTGCCAAAAACAAACAAACAGCTTCTCCTAAAAGGGTTTTCTTTGACCAAAATAAAGAGAAACAATGCCACAAAAGTTTATGACTACGTGGTTCTGAATATGTTGCTATTGTTGTTGTTGCTATTAGTCACAACATGTCCGACCCATCGTGACCCCATGGACAATGTTTCTCCAGGTCTTCCTATCCTCTACCATCCCCCGGAGTCCATTTAGGATCACACCAACTGCTTCAGTGACTCTATCCAGCCACCTCATTCTGAATATACATTCCTCTTATTCTTCTCAGTTGTACAATGGAACAAACATGATTTAGTTTATCATTCACTCCCTCACAACATTCTCCACTTGAATATAAAATCAAAACTGTGTGTTTATATGCAAAAATATGGTCAGCAATGAAAACTTTTATTAAACAGCTAAGCAAATAATAACAATTAACAATTTCTTCGCTTTTTACTTGAGTCAATTTTCTATCCAGTTCATAGACATTAATCACAGCTCTGATAGAGCTATAAAAACATTGCCAGAGGGTAATTTTTAAGATTCCAGGAACTCCGTGAAAGTCAAAGCCTATGATTAATATCCATGACTTGAACAAAATGGTTGAAATTATGAGGAACAATAATAATAAAAAAGATAAGCAGTGTGATAAAAACACAGTCAAATGCACATTTCAGTTTCATTCTCTATACCACAATCACCAATCTCTTTTAGTATTCCTCAGTGACAAGAAGGAGCCTTGGGACATGTATGTTTCTATAGTTCAGTAAGGATTTCAGAGATTGAATATCTATCTATCTATATCTATCTATCTATCTATCTATCTATCTATCTATCTATCTATCTATCTATCCATTCATCCATCTATCTATCCTATTTTTCCCCAAAATAAGACATCCCCTGATAATAAGCCCAATCAGGCTTTTGAGCGCATGGCAATAAGGCCAAGCGCTTATTTCAGGGTTCAAAAAAATATAAGACAGGGTCTTATTTTCGGGAAAACATGGTAGGTATCTATCTATCTATCTATCTATCTATCTATCTATCTATCTATCTACCTACCTACCTACCTACCTACCTACTAGTATCTATTTATCTACCTACCTGCCTGCCTGCCTGTCTGTCTATCGAATCTATCCATCCCAGAATGACTTTGATGCTACATTGATCACGTTTTTAGCAGCCCAAATACTTGCATTTTTGTAACTTGTAGGTCCTAAGGTATATGAAATCCATGCCAAATATTCCAGCAATCTGAACTCTTTGAAAGTAGCCATAGTCAGCATAGTGAAAAATGCTGGTGGTTCAACAAATTTGGGAGGACAAAAAAACCCCTTCATTTCTGCTTTCAGTGAACAGCAACCATTAAATCAATACTGAAATATTTGTTCAATTATGTATTATTTGTATTTGTTCAATACATGGATATTTAAGTTGTATACTACCTTTCTGATTGCATAAATATTTAATTTTGTTGGGTCTCTCACTGAATTAGAGCTTTTGTTGTTGTTACTTTTCCCTCGAGGACTGAAATGCCTCTCACTTTCTCTGCATGTCAAAATAGCTTAAGGAATATGTCAGATGGACAGGTGAAGGACATAAAATGGTTTGCTACAGCCTTGGAGTGTTTTATTAACTTTCAATTTATGTACCATTTACATGGAACAGTATCTCAATCATTTCTAACCTATGCTAAAGATTTCCTTGTTGTAAATTTTTTGCTGAACTGGAAAAAAAAAAACATGCTATTCCATAGGGCAGATGTAGTGATACAAAAGCCACATCTGCTGGGTCCCATCAGATGACACTGCTTAAATGACAGGAGCTAGCGCATGCCAACTGCAGTTTTCCATGGGCAGGGGAAATCAGAGACAGACAGTCCCACAAATAGGCAGGATTTGTGCCATGCAGGGTTTTAAAGGCGTTAGTCAGCACCCCTTGAATTGCAAGTGGAAATTCTCTGTCAACTAATGCAAATCACAAAGTAATAAAATAAGAGGAGCTACATATTCTACTGCATTCTGGACTACCTATAACCTCTGAGTTGTCTTAGAAGTAGGTGTACTGTATTTTAATAAGCAAGGTAAGAGGTAACCATAGTGGTGCAGTGGTTAGAGTGCAGTACTGCAGGCTACTTCTGCTGACTGAAGTTCAGCAGTTCGATTCTCACTGCCTCAGGGTTGACTCAGCCTTCCATCCTTCCGAGGTGGGTAAAATGAGGACATAGACTGTTAGGGGCAATATGTTGACTTTTGAAACTGCCTAGAGGGCTGTAAAGCACTGTAAAGCAGTATATAAGTCTAAGTGCTACTGTTATTGCTAACCAAAATATCAGTGATCATGAGTCAGGTTTCTCAATCCAGGAATGAATGCAGCTGATACAAAAGATAGATACAAAAGATACGAAACCAATGGAACAGCTTGACTTATAAAGTGGTGGGTGCTTGAGGGATCTAGCTCTCCAGGATCTAGGTCTCCTGCTTCAACAGGGGTTTGGACTAGAAGACAACCAAGGTCCCTCCCAACTCTGTTGTTCTATACTTGATGGATTTGTGCAAAGTTCCTCTCAGCCATGGTTGCTATCTGCTCTTCAAGCAAGAGTTATGTGCCTAGGAAGATTTCCAAACTGTGCACCAAGTCTGTCTAATGCAATGTGATCTTATCCAGAATCAAAGGTGGGAAATTTCCAGATCCAGATCAAGCAATTGTGATGCACAGCTGCTGATGCTGCAGGGATGATGGGTGGCTGGCACTGGCAGTGATGCATGACTGCTGATGCTGTGGGCTGAGGGGCAGCAGGCCAACAGCAGTGACACACAGTTGTTGGTGCTGTGGGGAGAATGGTGGTGGCATGCAGCTGCTGGTGTTGAGGGAGGGGCTGCGGTAGCCTATTTGGCATCAGGCTGGCAGGATCAGGGATGTGGTAGCCGAAAAGCCTGTTTGGCATCAGGCCAGAGTCCAGGCAAAGAGGCAACAGCAGTTGTGTGTGTTTGTGTGTCAAAATGGGAAGTGCTGTCACTGCCACACTGCAAGCTTTTTTTTAAAGCTGTCAAAGGTTGTTGTTCGTGGGTTGGTTCGGGGCAGGGCGGGCAATAGACAGGGAGCAGTGAGTGGGGGCTTCTCCTTTTGACTCCCGCCATTGCCTCTACCCCTGACGAATGTGCTCTTTGGGTGCCGTGGCCCCAGGGGTGAAATGCACCCAGTTTGGACCAGATCAGTTGATCCGGTAGCGATGATGGTGGGTGGTTCGGAGAACTGGTAGCAAAAATCCCTTCCCCCCCCACCGCCCATGCCTACCCAATCGCCCAATCACCCGCTTGACGCTTCTTTCCAGCTCGCTTGCTTTTCCCACCCAAATGGTAGAAATAGGTTGTAAAAAATGCTTTTAAAATGTAAAACAACGATTACAGCTGAGCCGCACGATCGTCAGAGCCTTTTTTTTACTTTTAAAAGCATTTTTTGCAACCTATTCAGCCAAATAGGTTGTAAAAAGATGCTTTTAAAAGGTTAAAAAAAGGCTCTGATGATCACAGCTGAGCCGCCAATCCCATGGAGCAAAATTCCCAGGACAAATAATGCCTGGGGAAAGGGGCCAGGCCAAAGGGCTGGTGGCAGTCAGCTAGGAGGCCATTGGCCATGGAGAATTGCTGGAGGAGGGCCAGCTAGCAGTGCAGTCAGTCAGCTACTGAGGAGGAAAGCTAGCTGTGAATGGGCTGAGGCGGGTGGCTGGGGTGAAGTGGTCGCAACTTATGGTAGGTGCCTAAAAGTCCTAGATCCCTCTCCACACTTTTTCCACAGCCATTCCTTCAGTGGGCTGCTTTTGCATTTGCAGTAGAGTAGTAGAATCTAGGAGGAGACTGGAATGAAAGTCCTATGTTTAATCTGTGAAAAGCCTTTTGCAGACACACACTCTTTAGTTGCTCATTTCTCAAGACATTATTTCAGAAGGTTAGCAGCTTAGACACATATACTCACCATCCTTTAGGTAAGAGAAGTGAAGCTGTGGAATAACATGGATTTGGGGGCAAATCAAAATCTAGGTGCAGAAAAGTATGCAGATTGCCTTGAAGAAGGGGTTCAACGGTTACTACATAAACACCAATTTAACCTCAGAACGGAAGAGGAAGGGAGGAAGAAATTCAAGACTTACCTCTGCTACTATCTTGAGTCTCTTGGGAATAGAGAGAGAAAGCGCTCAGCTTTCAACATTGTGTTATTTTACTCCACAGCAAAGCTCAGGTTGTTGATGACTGTACAAAGTCATCATTTCCAAAGTGCAAGCTTCTTAAACTGCTAGAA
The DNA here is from genome assembly GCF_028640845.1 of Ahaetulla prasina. Taxonomy (NCBI): domain Eukaryota; kingdom Metazoa; phylum Chordata; class Lepidosauria; order Squamata; family Colubridae; genus Ahaetulla; species Ahaetulla prasina. The sequence continues at coordinate 57,624,370 of NC_080540.1, read as the reverse complement.
CAAAACTAGATTGATTTTTGTGCAAAAAAGACCACAGAAACATTTGCCCCAGGCTCCTAAGAAGGTGCATATTTTTCCTGCACTTTTGATAGAAAATGTTCTGTTTTCAAATATATACCTATATAGTAATAATTCCTAAACTATCTTGCTACCTGGGTTCCTGTTGAGATCCAGCATGCAAATAAAATTGCCAATGCATAACGCTTGTGAATTATGCCATAGAAAGAATTCAAATGCATATGCAAGCCAGCTGATGTGCAAAATCCAGAGCTACAGCTGACTGCTTAATAGCTAAAATACTTTCATATACAGGTAGCCCTTGATATCTGATCATTCATTCAGCGATGATTTGAAATTACAGTGGTGCTGAACAAAGGAACATACATCTACCTGTGAAGTTCTGGCTGTTGCTGTGCCCCTGCATTTATCTGACAAAAATATTGAGTACCAGCCCTTATGACTATGGGAATGATGCAAGTGCCCACCACCATGGGCCAGGAGGCCTAAATCAGCTCATTCCACTGGCACGCAGGCCTTCTTCCTGCCCTACCACTCTCTTGGAAAACCTGGACCTTTCCCCCTCCACACCACTCCCCAAAGACTTGGGCCTTCCTCCTTCCCCCACCCTTCTCTCAATGGCTTGGTCCTTCTCCCTGTCTCTGCAACAGTAGAGCTGGAATTGTGGTCACTGAATGAAGTGGTCATGCGAGTGCCTTGCTTAACAACCCCAACAATGTATAACCCAAATTGTGGGGTTAGTTATGGTCATAGGTCATTGATTATCTGCACCAAAGGCATGCCAGACAGAAGAAGATGAAGATCTCTCCTCTGTCATCCCAGAAATACAGGACATGGAATAATATTCTTATTTTATAGGAAGGCAGGTTTCTGCTGAATGAGAGAAAACACTTTCTAACAGTAAGAGCAGATTGACAGTGGAACCAATTACCCAGATGGATGATGGCCTCCCCTTCACTGAATGTACCCTTGCACTAAACAGTGGATTAGACTTGATAGCCTAGATGGCATCTTCCAACACTAGGATTGTGTGACTTAATATTGGAAGGACAAGTTGGCCAGAGCCACCTGGGCTTACTGCTAAGGTAATGGGAATAGGTGCATATGTCTTACTTTTGGCTTGGAGAACTGGGTAACATGGATTAGAATAGATTTTATAAGGATGAAATGACAGTAGTTCTGATCCCTCAGAATTTCCCAAGGTTGACTCAGCCTTCCATCCTTCCGAAGTGGGTAAAAGGAGGACCCAGTTTGTTGGGGACAATATGCTGACTCTGTAAACCGCTTAGAGAGGGCTGTAAAAGCACTACAAAGTGGTATATAAGTCTAAGTGCTATTGCTATTGCTCTTCCATTAGGAAATAAAGAGCTGGCCTTAGTCTAATCTTCAGGGTCATGAGGAGAGTAAGTTTTCTGTGTTGCCTCCCTGCTCAAAAGAAAGGTTGTCTCCGTTATGTCACTAGCATAATTACTCAAGTAAAGCACAGTTTGCTACACACTGATATTTTAACAGGGTGGTGACATGACAAGCATTTGTTGGTTGCAGCATTAGTTGGAGAAGAGAAGAGGACAGAGAATGTAAGTGTAAAAAATAAGTATTTTAATTTTTCAAAGTTGTATCCACCCCAATTTTAATGCCAGTACTCCAATGCTACATCAATTGTCTTTAGTGAATGTCAGGAGGACTTGGATTGACCTATTTTAGGACTCACTCTCTTTTTTAAAAAAGGAAAAAGTGGAGGGAAGGAGGTTGAAAATCAGAAAGAAATCCAACACAAATAAGCAATGATCTACATGGTTTCAAATGCATTGAAAGTTTGCATTGAAAGTTGAAAGAAAATGATATGGCAACCTCTCCAGAAAAGAACCATGATTTAAACATCCTTGCTGAAACCATATGATTTTTCTTTCACAGCCAGCTTTTTGTGTATGTGTGAGTAATATGAACAATGCGGTTAATTTACTGAAGCATATGTGCTTGAATGGCACACATATCCTTACTGTATTTTGCAATTGATGCAGTGTGCTGGGTTTTTTTTTATGTATTGCTCACCAAATTATCAATCTGCCAGGATCTTTCACTAGTGTAAGTATAAATATTTCCAAATTATTGTCTCTATTATTTGTATGAAAGCTGAAGGCATTAAAGTACAACTGTAAACAACTGTGACAGAGGCTTCATACACCACCTTCAGAAACATTAAACTGAACTGCCTCTTACAAGGCAGATTGTTTCCTGAGTTCCCCACCCACTCTAAATCAAGGGAGAAATTCTTCTCGTCTGGGTTATGATGAACTGTTGATATAAAAGCTGACTGTAAAGTTACTGACTATCATAAACCTTTCACATTTTGATAATCCCAGTTCAGAACACGGTCAAGTTATACCCCCCCAAAGGGTCAAGTCTATGTAGAAAAACTAATTGCGTTTTGCATAGATGTGCAACTTATGTTTTGCCGGGAGGAATGGAAATCCCTGAACCTGCATTTATATGAGATCCCCAAGCAAGTCTCTGTTTTCCCAAAGCCTTGCACCCTCACCATTGCTGGTCATTCCTTGTTCATTCATGTATTGCCCTGCTCTTCCAGAAACAAAAGGTGGGCTTCAGACTTAATCAGCAAAGGCTGAGGCTGCTGGCACTTCTCCAAGAATGAGGATAGAATCCACTCTATTCCAACCACACCAGGGGTGAAATGCTACCGGTTTGGACCGGTTCTCCCAAACCGGTAGTAAAAAAATGCTACCAGTTCAGGCGAACCGGTATTTCTGACTATCAGCTGGGGGACGATCAGCTGTGACACGTGATTTATATTAGCTAAAATCGTCGGATTTCCTGCTTTCTAGCTAATCTAAATCATGTGCCACAACAAATTTCTCCTCCCCCCCTTGCTGTTCTATTTATTGTTGCAGACTTGGAAGGCTTCAAAATGTTCCTTTTTTAGTGCTGTGTGGGCACGCCTCAAGCAAAGCATGCACTCAGTAGCAGACTTATAGAACCGGTAGCAGACTTCAGAGGATTTCACCGCTGAACCACACATTTCCATTTAAGGGGAGAAAGAGAGGGCACAGGTATAGAATTAGTTTATCCTACACTTACCCTATGGGCAGTGGTGGGATTCAAGTAATTTAACAACTGATTCTCTGCCCTAATGATTTTTTCCAACAACCAGTTTGCCAAACTGTTCAGAAAGTTAACAACTGGTTCTCCCGAAGTGGTGTGAACTGGTTGAATCCCACCATTGCCTATGAGAGTGATGCTATTAGTTCATCTAGCATTTTCCCCCACGGATGTATACCAGATCAACTTCTACCAATAAGAAGAGCAATGTTTTTTTCCCTTCAGAGAAACCCAGAACTGAATGATGCCCTTCATGATCTCCTCCTCAGAGACAAGGATGACATCCATCCAAATATGAGTTTCCTTCCATTATGTCAGAGAGAAGAGATTGGGCTGAATCTTGTACCAGATCCCAATCCCCACTCTTTCTTCACTGTAATTATCATTCATTGTGGTCTCTTGTCTTCCCATTAACTATACTCAATAAGTCAAAGTCAAAAGGTACAAAGGCAGAGAATAGAGAGTGAAGAAGAATGTGGAACTATTTAGTCTTATTACAGCTTGCAAATTAATGAGCCAATTGGTTATCACTGCAGCCTGACCTTGTGACATCTAGATGATTTGAGCAACCTTCATACTGAGTACTAAATCCGAGTACTAGAACTGCAGAAAAAGCAATTATTACCAACTTGCCTTCCATTGAGGATCTGTATACTGCATGAGTCAAAAAGAGGGCTGTGAAAATATTTACAGACGCCTCACATCCTGAACATAAACTGTTTCAACTCCTACCCTCAAAGCAACACTATAGAGCACTGACACCAAGACAACTAGACACAAGGATAGTTTTTCTCTGAACGCCATCACTCTGCTAAACAAATAATTCCCTCAATACTGTCAAACTATTTACTAAATCTGCACTACTGTTAATCTTCTCATCGTTCCCATCACCCATCTCCTCCCACTTATGACTGTATGATTGTAACCTTGTTGCTGGTATCCTTAAGATTTATATTGACTGTTTCCTAATATGATTTGATTGTTTATTTGTTCCCTATGACTATCATTAAGTGTTGTACCTTATGATTCTTGACGAATGTATCTTTTCTTTTATGTACAACGAGAGTGTATGCACCAAGACAAATTCCTTGTGTGTCCAATCACACTTGGCCAATAAAGAATTCTATTCTATTCTATTCTATTCTATTCTATTCTATTCTATTCTATTCTAAATGAGTGATTGCTAAGCTTTGCCACACATCTTATGCTGAAATTACAGCAGCATTGTCTCTATTATGTCCTAGGTTTGCAAATTTTGAGTTATAGTAACAGCTTGAATTAGATTTTGCAATTCCTCTTGGTTTGGATTCACCTTTCTGAACAGAAACCTTTTGATTCTACTTTTGGCTACTTTTGCCTGGAAACGCTATGGTGCAATACTCCCAATTTGCTACGGCTTAAGACTACAACAACATACATTTCAGTGATCTCACATCTCTATATTAGTGGATTGTGCACTGCACACTTTGTGCATATTGATTATTTATTTAGCATATGGGATATAATATATAGATTATCAATATATATTAACATGTCATCTAGATTAATAAAACACAATACAAATATTAAAAAGATCTGTGTTCAAATGCCAATATCTAGACCAGGGGTGTGAAACTTATGCACTGGCCACGCCCACGCTCGGTTTAGCGAAGGGGAAAAAAGGTGCGATACATCACGTGATGACAACATGTTGTCGTTAGTTTGACACCCCTGGTCTAGACCATCTCACAATTGAAGTGCAGTATCATTTATATTTTTTTAAAAAAATCAGATTTTTTTAAAAAAATCAGATACTGGACTAATATATGCCCTTACTTTACAGATGGTCATGATGCGATCTACAATTTGACATGGGACTCTGCAGTCATAAACATTGTGCATAAATATAAGCACACTGGGATTTTTAAAAAATAGATATAGATAATACAGTAGATAACTTTTATTTAACAAAGTCCATGCACTAACAATCCTTCCAGAGGAAGACTGGTTGCATATGAAGTACAAAATTATGGGAATTTTGTGGGTGTGTGGGTATATATATATTAAAAATGAAACCACACAGCAAGAATTCCTAAAAATAGAAGAAGTACCTGGCAACTCTTTGAGAACACTTATTTTATTTATTATTACAATTGCATTGCCCATTAAGAAATCAAAATAAGTTTACTTATGGGTGCTCTAAGCCATTCTTTTCAAAGAGTTAAATAACATATTTGCAACAAACCCATGAGTAGAGCAGCAACCAGCATATGGAATGAAGCATGTCATATTTAGACAACTGAACTTGTCTTGTTTTTTAAATTTTACAGTAATTAATAAGGCCATGGTTTGATAAATGTTATCTTGTCAGAGCAAACAATATGTGAAATGTCTAGTACCCCCATGTATCATTCCTTGTTGTCCAGGATGAACATTAATATGATTGTGTTGTCAAAGCCATTTACAAAAAATGTCACAAGCATTCTAGAATGGTACATTGGAAAAATCTGCTCTGACTCATTATTGGGTTGCAAATATGCCATCATATTTCGATAAGGCTTATAATGTAAAGAGAATGCCATCTTCTGATTAATTAATCTAGGTTTATAAATAGAAACATAAAAGGGTTTCATCAGGGTTCACGCTGGCAGTAAATGTGGGGTTTTGCTTCCAGGGATCCATAAGCAGATGAATATTACCAATATGAAGATAAGCTAATGAGCATTACTCCTTAGGAAAAACATACAGTTAACTTTGGAAAATATATGAGGTGATCTGGGCTTTCTCTTTTTGCAATACAAAGTCTTCATACACAACAGTGCAATGCTATACACGTTGGTTGAGCCTTCTTTGTAGCTTTTCCTGAAATAACTATACTGTATGATTATAGATCATTTTGTGGTAATGTGGTAATTCTAGCAAGTGCTGTAAAAGAAAAGCAGTAAAATCCATGCTGTTATGAGTCAGTGGGTTCTTTTGGTTGAGAAAAGAAAGAAAGAAAGAAATGTTGTTGTGAACACGTTGGGCATTTTCATCACACAAAGGGGGGCGGGGGGAATGCCAAGATTTACAACTGCTTTGTATTTTTTTCCAAGAATAAGTTCCCATTTATTCCCCTGTCCTAAAATGAACCAGAATAATTTTGTGTCTGAATAGTTTATTTAAAATCTAAGTTTAAATATGCCAGGATAAAACCTGTTCTGTAAAGTAAAGGTTAAAAAAATAAGAGATTTTCTATGCTTTGTACGGCTCAGATTTTAATGGCAAGCCTAGCAAAGCCTTCTATTATATATGTAAATCCAGCTACAGCTTTAAGACAAGTTTTGCCATGACACATTATCTTCTTCATCTATACCAAGGTCAGTTATTTCTCTAAATACTTTTTGAATATGAACCACTGAATTTTTGTATAGACATTTTGATTATATTCAATTGAGATGTTTATTATATCACATTTTACAAAACATTCAATAATTTCTAAAGTTTAAACCATGTGTTCCCTAAATTATAATGGTAATACAAGTAGGAAGATTTTCTCCCATTTATTTTCCCTCTAAGAATCATAAATCTGCATTAGAAAGCAGGTTCTTTGTTTAAAATGTAACTAATCTAAAATCAAACATCTTTGGTTCATCAGAAATTGCAGAAGGCACAATGCACCAACCCAAATTAATATTCTTCTGTGCTCTTAAACTCTTATGTTTTCAGTAAATTTGTCCTTTCAATCTCAGAAAACTATACAGAAGTGTAATGACTCTGAACTAATGATGCCACTAATAAACACATATGTACAATGGATGTGAAACCTAGCTACAGTTGCTAATTCAGCATTTTGAATTTTATTGTGAAATAGACCCAGGAATTTCAAAAATAAATTGGAGGAGCTACCGTAACAACAATCATGTATCCTCTATAACTAGCTCTGATGAATAAGCTGGCCAGAGTTCAGAATACATTTAGTAATCAGCGCAGCTACTATATTAACTTTGGTTCTGCAGCTGTTCTCCTTGAAACTATTCAACTTCAAGGCTAAATTTATGAGTTTAGCTACACTGTGAGCCAATCCACAAGACTACAGTAATACCAACTGATGTAAAAAAAAATCCTTGTATTTTTTAGATTTTGTTTCAGTTTATTCACCTTCATCTTGTCCACTGACTTCACATAAATCCAGAATTTGATCTACCACCACTTTCCATGAGAAGAAATGGTAATTTGTGGTGTCATTGCCATCTTACTGGTACCAAACCCTCGAATTCCTGACATACTGTCCCAGGGGTGTCTTGTCTCACCTGCCTCTTTGGAATGTGCTCCCTTCCTTCCTAAGAAACTATTTCTCTCACTATAGTCCATCACACAATCTTCCCCTTTGTAGACATAATCCATCACAGACCGCTACCTAATGAACACCTCAATTTATACACCATGATGAACTATTGCATATGAGTTCAGAAAGAACATCAGACAATATAATTGCCTCTTCCAAATGACAGCCTGGGTTGCCAAAGAAGCCCTTCCAATGAGGAACAGATGAAAACCTTCTCTGAGTATATTCAAGGGCAAATCCGTCATTATATCTAATATTTAATGCTAGATCCCCAACCAGCAAGCCAAAGCTATTCAAATTTACTTCTTGGATCGTTGAGACAGCAAATAATTGAGAAAGGGTATTCTGCACAATAATGGAACATGTAGTTATTGAATTATTGGAAAGGGAAGGAAGGAAGGAAGGAAGGAAGGAAGGAAGGAAGGAAGGAAGGAAGGAAGGAAGGAAGGAAGGAAGGAAGGGAGGAAGGGAGGGAGGGAGGGAGGGATTTCTGATGATCCTTGCCAATATCTTATAAAGAAGCTCAATGTGAAAGCTGGCAGAAACTCACAAATCACTCTAGCTCACATTGCTTTTTTGCCCTTTTGTTATTTAGGTAAGGAAATATCTCCCAAAGCAGCACAGGTTGCCTAGTAAATGAATAAAAAGAAAATGGTATAACCCAAGAGAAACCACAGGCTAATGAACATGATTAAGAGTCCAATTTTACTTCCAGCTGCAGTCATTCTTCCAAAAACAAATGTAGCCAGTCTAGAACAGTGTCTTTAAAATGTATTCTGGTTAGACTAAAATGGAACATAGCAGGAAGACTGACTAAGTGACTTGTATGCCTTAATCCAGATGTTAGCTGTTCATAGGAAAGGTCAAGTCTCACTGTTTATGATTCTTTGCATTTGAACCAGATAGCCTTTCAAATAAAAGTCACCTTCAACAGAACATTATTCTCCATAAATTTAACACATGTGGCCATGCCACCTATAGACAAATAGCAATGAGGTTCTGGGGTTCTGTTTTATAAAGGTTTCCTTCGAAGCAGCTCAGAAGAGAAAATGTGAAGTTGGACTATAATTAGTAAAGCAATCTGCCAAAAAACAGACATGGCCAAAGGTGTATGGGATTTGCCTGGTCGGATTAGCCCAGCTATTGGGCTTTTTAAACCATGGTTTATGCCTATCTGTGGGGATGACTTTGAGAGACAGGAGGAAAAGCCACAGCCTAGGCAACCATCATGCAAAAAGTAACTTACCCCACAGAAGGAAAAGTGGTGCTAGAAACATCTCAGAACTAGCTTTCCAACTTTCTCAAAAATAAAAGGAGGGGAGAAGTCCTTTCAGACCTACAAAATTCAGTTACTGTATCTTTATAATAAAGATGGCGTTAATACTTAAGTTCTTTCTTCTTATCTCAAAAGGCTGACAGGGCCTTAGCATTAGTATTAGGCCATCCAATAATGGTTTATATAATAAATCATGATTAAATAATAGCTTAGAACCATATATGGATCCAATTAATGACAAATTTCCCAGATAAGGATCCAAAGCAAGTGACAAAGGTGATGTCAGCTCCCTCAGATAAACCAGAAAGGAAACACAGCTAGATACACTAACTATACTTTATTGTAAGGCTACATTCAAAAGAGTCTTACAAATCTAAAGGTACAAACCTCCCACCATCATTTTTAACTATCTGAACTACTAGGATGGGTCCATCCTAAGTTTCTTTCTTTGACGTTAAGTGAACTCCTGCCTCTCTTGTCTGATTGTTCCTTAGGCAGCATCACATTCTCCAAGGTCCTCCACACCTTCAATAGAGGTGACTATTCTTATGACACTTCTTCAAGTCCTTAGACCAGGGGTGTCAAACTTTATTTCATTGAGGGCCGCATCAGAATTGTGTTTGATCTCGGGGGGGGGGGGAGTGGGAGTGAATTGGGCTTGGCCAGGGTGGGCGTGGCCAGCTCAACGTCACTGTCAGGGTTGCCTGTGGTGGCCTGAGCGCTCTGCCAGCAAAAAAAGAACTCAGGAGGGCCGCATGCAGCCCTCCCAAGCTCCATTTTCACTGGCAGAGAGTTGCAGGAGGCTGTCACAGCCGAAAACAGAATTCGAGAGGGCTGCATACCGCCCTCCCGAGCTCCATTTTTGCTGGCAGAGACACTGCCGGCTGGTCCTTTGCTGTTCCCCCACACACAGATCTAAGCACCCCGTGGACTGAATCTGGCCTGTGGGCCTTGAGTTTGACACCTCTGCCTTAGACTTTTCCTCAAAGCTGAGCTGTGCTGCTATCCAGCAGTCCTTTTGCTGGCAGAAAAGTATACGGTACCAGCAAACCGTTTGCTATTCCAACAGTAAAACTGCTACAGCTCATTGCCTGCTTAAAAGAAAAACATTACCATTACACTAGAACGGCTAAAGATGACTTTAAATTGCCTCAGGTATGGATTGGGGAAAAGATTAAGCAATGTCATGAGGATACAGAAGACAAAATGAGGTAGTTGGGGCACATTCATGCCATGGTTAGATGCAACTTAGATAAGTCCCTTTATTGGGCTTTTAAAGAGTCATTACTCTTTTATTCTGTAGTTGATGGCCCCTTCCTAGCAATTGAGGTCTGCAGTATGAGGATCCCGGTAGGAGATATCACCAGATGTTGCCATTTTCTGAATAATGTGAAAATCACCCCCTCAAAGTCAGGGAACAACATCCTTTGCCTGAGCTTATAGAGACTGTAAGATCTAAAATAGAAGCCTTAATTTAAATCAGGATAGTTTAGAAACAATAAACAAGGTAAATATGGAAAAAATTAAAATCTTAAAAAGTTACACAAGGAGACAGACCATACAGCATATATCTCTACACCGTCAGTGCAATTAAAACTTAAATAATTTCACTAGTGAGGCGTTTGTGGGTAAAACTTCACTATGAGACCAATCTCAATTTCAGTACAGTTTTTAACCTACCTTTCTCAAAATGTTTTATTTACGATATGTACACTAATTGTATTTTTATTCAGTATTATATTATATCCTGAATAATGTATACCTTATTTTGTACTTATTAGAATGCTTTTGTATTTCTGTATATACTTACATTCTGTAAATCTTACTGTTAAGTTCGGGTATTGACGAGGCAGGAGACCAGGTTAGTGACAACAGCTCTTTAATATAGTGTGACCCAGCAACTCTCTGGAGAAAAACCTCTCCTTATATACACTTCAGCCTGAGGCTGCAACCAATCAGGAACGAGATATTTCCCGCCTAAAACTCCCGCCAAAACTTACAGTAATACATTACACTCCTTCCCTCCCAGAAGGCACTTTGCCAATATTTGCATATTACTTCTCTACGTAGTCCTGCAGGTACGTGGGGCGTCTCCTGACTCTCCCGGACCTGCGCAGTTCACTTTCTGGAGTTGAGTCGAGCTTGCCGGAGGGACTTTTCGTTCCTCTGAGCTCCTCCTCCCGGCCATCCGCCCTGGATTATTCGCCGGCTCGGACCTGCTGTCCTCTCGAGGGGCCTGAGGGTGTCGCTGGACCTCGCCTGGCTCAGATAAGTCTCTGTTTGGTTCTATGCTTTCTGTTTGTTCTCGGTTCCAGTCAGCTGTGGGGTTAATTAAATCATAGTCAGGGCTCGCCTCGCCTAATTCTGCCTTATCGCTCAATCTGTTTCTTAGCTGATCTATGTGGCGCCTCCAAACTCTGCCATCGCTATTTCCACTAGATACGATTTGGGGCCCGTTTTGTCTATGACTATCCCCCTCTTCCAGTTTGGGCCGTCGCTATAATTATGGGCCCACACTGAGTCTCCTATGTTTAATTCCCGGAGTCTATCTGGTTTTGTTTTGAACCCGTCCTGCACGTAGTTCGGGTGTAGCCGGTCTAGCGGGCACCTTAGCTTCCGCCCATTAATAGCTCGGCTGGGCTGCGGCGGTGGCCACACAGGGGTCCTGTGTTGGACGGTTAGGAATGCGTCGATTTGTGCCTGCCAGTCTCCGGGCTGCTTCGTGATAGCGCTTCTTCGCACCGAACAAAACGTTCAGCAAGGCCGTTCGACGCAGGGTGGAACGGCGCTGAGAGGCATGTCGGATGCCCTCTTCAGCCAGGTACCCTTCAAATAATGCTGCAGTGAACTGTGGGCGTTATCGGACACGAGGGTGTCCGGTAGCCCGTGCGTGGCGAATAGGTGTTTTAGTGCTGAAATGACGGCTCAGCGGTTGTGGATTTCATTAGGATGATCTCCAGCCATTTGGAGAATGCATCCACCACAATTAGAAATGTTTGGCCGTGGAAAGGGCCGGCAAAATCAATGTGAATGCGGGACCAAGGGCCTTGGGGTTTCTCCCACTCCAACACTGGGGCCGTAGGTGGTAGTGGTCTGGATTCCTGACATACCTGGCATCGCCCAACCCTGTCACCGATTTCCCTGTCCATTAGGGGCCACCAGACATAGCTCCTGGCTAGCCCCTTCATCCTTACAATTCCTGGGTGACCCTCATGCAGTAGTTCCAGGACTTTTTTCCTCAGCTTCTCTGGAACTACCACCCTATCCCCCCAGAGCAGGCACCCCCCTTGCACAGACAATTCCCCTCTTTTCTTTACAAATTCTCTAAACGGTCGCCCGCGCAGCGGGCCATCCCTTGAACCCAACCGATTACAGTTCTTAAGACAACGTCCCGGTAGGAGGCCGAGCCACTTCCTGCGATGTGACTGGCCCAGAGTCCCAAGAGTCAATTAGTAGAACGGGGGTGCCCGGAGTAGGGTCCTCGATTTCCCCGGGCAATGGGCATCTGCTCAGTGCGTCCGCATGCCCCAGCTCTTTTCCCGGTCGATGCTGTAGTTTGTAAGAGTAGGCGGCCAAAAAGATAGTCCATCTGGTCAGCCGGGGTGATAGTGCCACTGGCGTTGGGCGGTCGCCAGCCAGTAAGCCCAATAGTGGTCTGTGGTCAGTGATAATGTCAAAGTCTCTCCCGAAAACGTATTCGTGGAATTTTTTCACCCCTGACACTATTGCGAGAGCCTCCCTATCTAGCTGGCTGTAATTTCTCTCAGCCAGGGACATCGTTCGTGAGTAGAACGCTATAGGAACTTCTGTGCCGTTTGGGAGTCTGTGGCTAAGTACAGCTCCTACTCCATAGGGGGACGCATCACAAACCAATACTAACGGCAGCCTGTTATTGTATTGTATTAACAGGCTATCGCTTGATAGCAAACTTTTTACTGCCTCAAATGCCCTATTCTCTGACTTCCCCCACGACCAAACTGTGTTTTTTCCAAGCAATTTATGCAACGGTTCAGCAACGGTTGCCTTGTCTTTTAAAAACACGGCGTAAAAGTTTACCAGACCCAGGAAAGCCTGGAGTTCTGTCTTGTTTTTGGGTGCTGGGGCTCTCTTTATCGCCTTGACTTTGCTCTCAGTGGGGTGAATCCCTTTTTTGTCTATTCTATAACCCAGAAATTCAACAGATTCGACCCCTATCTGACACTTGCTTGCTTTAACTTTTAATCCTGCCGTCCTAAAATGGCCAAAACTTTCCTTAATCGCTTCCCAGTTCTCTTAAATCTTCCCTGATACCAACACATCATCGAATAGGGCACGACTCGGTAACCCTTGTAGGAGTCGCTCCATCAAATTTTGAATAGCCCGGGCCACACTCACCCCAAACTGTAACGGGTGCACTTAAAGGCACCCGGTGCGTTACAATGGTCTGGGCTTCAGCTGTGCTAGCATCTACGGGTAGCTGTTGGTGCTTGTGCCAAGTCTAATTTGGCGAAAACTTGTCCGTGCCCTAGTGAGTGCAATAAGTGTTGCACTACTGGAACTGGGTAGGCGCTTTTGCAATGCTTTGTTCAAGGTAGCCTTGTAATCAGCGCAAATCCTTATGGACCCGTCTGGTTTTATAGGGGTGACGATTGGCGTCTCCCATTTGGCATGGTCAACTGGCACTAGTATCCCCTGGCTGACTAATTTATCTAGCTCTTTGTCGATTTTAGGTTTGAGTGCAAAAGGAACCCTCCTTGCCTTTAACCTAATGGGAGCTATTTGGGGGTCTAAACTGAAGGAGATAGGGGTCCCCTTATACTTGCCTAAACGGTCCTCGAATACGTCTGCGAATTCCTCCATTAGAGCGTTTTGCAGGTTGCATCCGCTCCGTGGACGCCAGTCACCCCATTCCCAACGCCTGAACCAGTCTAGCCCCAGCAAACTTGGCAAGGTTCCCTCGACTAACGTGATGGGCAGGGTCTTTTCGTATGTTCCGTACTTGACCTCGACGGTCGTTGTCCCTCGAACAGGGATGCGGTTGCCCTGGTAATCCTGCACCCGGAGCCGTTGTTTCTGTAGCTTGCGCTTTGCGATGTGCGGCAAGGCTTTCACAAAAGTGTCCCAGGACATGATTGTGATGGCGGATCCTGTGTCTACTTCCAGCCGGCACGGTACGCCTTCAATTGTTGGGTTAGTGAAGATCTTTTCTTCGATGCGGGTAGCTGCGTGGTCTATGGTAACAGTCATTCGGTTTGACTTCGCGCTCTTTCTTTCCTGGCCAATCGCGGGTCGCCTTGCCGATTTCGCGCTCTGATTGGCTGGTTTGAAATTTCGGGGGGAATGTGGGGTTTGCATCTCTGACTCAGAGCCGCTCTGATTGGCCGATTTGAATTTTCGGCGGGAAGGTTGGGGTGCTCGGCAGACTTGGGCCAGGTGCCCCTTTCTCTCACACCGCCGGCAAATGGCGTCCCTGAACTTACATCTTTGGCGCTGATGTCGCCCGCAGCTTCCGCATTCCTCCGGGTCTTCCCTTGTCGATTTTCCGGTGTAGTGGACTTCTTCCTCCTCTTCGCTGGTTGACTCACGATAGGTTTCTTCGTGGTGGACTGTGCTCGGCTTTGCGCCCGCCATCGGCGTGAGTCGCTTTTGCAAGGTGTCTGCTGCATGGTTGGACATCTCATGGGCTCTGGCTTCGTCCAGGCGTTTGCCAATGTCAGGTTGCTCTTGGCTAGCAACCGTCTCCTCAAACGGATGTCTCTGACCCCCGTATAAGTTGTTCCAGCAGCTCTTCGTCCAGATCGCGGTACTGCAATGCTTGGAGGCTTGTCTCAGGGCTGCCATGTAGTCGCTGATAGACTCGCCTTCTTGTTGCCTCGCTCCCAAACTCGTACCGTCGAACGTATTTGGACGGGGCCGGTGCGAAGTGATTCTTCAGGAGGGTCTGAAGGGTCTGCCACGACACGGAGTGTAGCGGTGTTGGCTCCGCCAGAGCTTCTGCAACGGCGATGACTGCGGACCCACAGTGGCTTATGAAGTAAGCCCGTTTGCGGTTGTCGGAGACTCCCTGTAACTCGTTTGCCTCCAGGAAACTTTCGAAACGGGTCATGTATATTCCCCATGTTTCCTGAGCAGGGTCAAACGGAGTGGGTGGCGTGTAGCCGGTCATCGCTGCATTCGCTATCACCTTGCTGGGTTTGATTCTCGTAGTGAGTTCAGCTCTGTTCTGGTGCTCTGCCTCAAGATCCCACCTTCGTCGCCAATGTTAAGTTCGGGTATTGACGAGGCAGGAGACCAGGTTAGTGACAACAGCTCTTTAATATAGTGTGACCCAGCAACTCTCTGGAGAAAAACCTCTCCTTATATACACTTCAGCCTGAGGCTGCAACCAATCAGGAACGAGATATTTCCCGCCTAAAACTCCCGCCAAAACTTACAGTAATACATTACACTTACCTTATCAACAAAAAAGCTACAGCAAGCAAATACTTCTGTTTTTCTTGAGCTAGACAGAATAGTAACTATATCTTGAGAGAGTTTTCCTAAGCTTTTTAAAAATGTGTTCATTTAGTATTTTATTTATATTTACATACATACAAACACTGTTTAATATAACTCGGTCGCATGATTAAGAACATCTGGACTACTTTTGTCTCCTTAAAATAAACATGATTTTGCTACCCATCTCTGTTAACAGAAAAATCAAATAATGAACTAGAATTGATCAAGAGAAACTGGCATTTATAAACTAGAAAGAAGAGTAAATAAATGTAAAATGGCTTGTTGAGTTGAGGAGTAGCATCATGAAAAGGCTTCATGAAGAAGATTTTGACAATGTCATCATTCTCCATCAATACAAACTACACATTCCTAGTTTTCTTATATTACTCACTTGCAAAATCAAATGTTAATTTGACTGATACGATTATTTTTTTAAAAAAAATGGATCCCAGGATTTCTTTGACTGGGCACAGATGCAAAAGAAGAATCAAAATCTCCATTTCTTCTAATGGGGGAAGGGATCTATAGAGCTATTCTAGGCCTCTTAGAAGAAGAGAAAAAGAAGCTGGGATTTGCCCATTTTTCCAGAGTTGTAGCTCAGAGATTGCTAATGGTCCCTTCAGGGATGCTGAAGGCCCTGCAAGTGCCCAAGAAAGCTACTTTATGCTAACTTGGAATCCTAAAAAATAAAGTTGAGATGAAGTTATTTCCCACCACATTTTGGTCCCTAATATAAACTCGCATTGTCCATTCCGCTATAGAAAGAAACCTGAAGCTACATTTTTTTATATTCCTTGATAAAGGGATAAAACAGAAAGAACAAATCTGATATCGTTTTTATATTATTACCATTTACAATTATAATAATTTGCTTAACTTCCCAAATTAATAATTTAGTTTGATTCTGAACAAGATAAAAACCTGAGCTGGTGAAATATAGTCTTTCTTTCTTTCTTTCTTTCTTTCTTTCTTTCTTTCTTTCTTTTTCTTTCTTTTTTCCTTTCTTTCCTTCTTTCTTTCTTTCTCTCTCTCCTTCCATCTCTCTCTCTCACACACACAAACACACACACACACACATACATACACACCAATCATTGTTTTAACTTAACTTAGAGAGTCTTCACAAAATAAGGCAGTTATTTATGTTCTACAACTCAAGTCTCTTTGCATGTGTCCTTTCACATCTTCTTCTCCAATGATGCCTGTTTCTTGGCCTCAGGCATAACTAGGAACATTGTCTTCCTTTTTCCAGAGTCACCAGGTCTTCCATGAAAGGAGAATTTTGACAAAGTGAAAAGGAATCCACCCCTATATATTGCCTTAGTAGTTGCATGTAATCATTATAAACTTTGCCTTTGCTTCAAACGTTGCTTTTAAAGAAAAACACTAAAAACTGTTTTAAAGAAAGCCAGACTGCTTGAACAGGTGTTTTTTTCAATCAGTGACCTTGAGAAGTTTGTTCCATGCCCTGAATCCTGGGGTACCAAGGCTTAAATCATTTTTACACATATTCACCATGAAACACTGAGCTCCAGTGTTAATCCAGGAATTCAAGACTACATAAAATGATATATTCAATCAGTCACTAAGGTGATTGCCTGGAGTATACATGAAATTTGATGAGCTTCCAAAGACCAGTTCTGGGAGGGTGTCTGGGAAGGTTGGTATGATAATGTCTTATGTACCTCTAAATAATTTTTTCCCCTATTTTGCAGGTGGAACACCAAGACTATGAGATAAAAGCCATGTAGACAGTTGCGAGGTAGCTCCAGTGTTCTTTAACTGCACCTACCCCTATGCAGCCAGAAACAGACCTGTCAAATTCTCACCTGTAGCATCATTACGCAAGTTTTTTATTTTATTTATTTATTTTTGTCACAACAATATACATAAGCATCACACAAAATGGTTATATAGTATATAAACATATATATGAGGAAATATGAGGAAGTATAAGCATATATGTATAAGAATTTAAAAAAAACAATAGGCCAGGAATGGTAGGCACGTTTGTGCTCTTATGCATGCCCCTTATAGTCCTCTTAGGAATGGGGTGAGGTCAATAGTAGAAAGTTTTTGGTTGAAGCTTTGGGGATTTTGGGAAGAGACCAGAGAGTCAGGTAGTGCATTCCAAGCATTAACAACTCTGTTACTGAAGTCATATTTTCTGCAATCTAGATTGAAACGGTTAACATTAAGTTTAAATCTATTGGTTGCTCTTGTATTGTTGTAATTGAAGCTGAAGTAGTCTTTAACAGGAAGGACATTATAATAGATGATTCTATGAGTTAAACTTAGGTCTTAAACTTAGTTGCCTTCTTATCTTAACCCATCTCAGTTTGCTGACTAAGGCTGCTTAACAACTCAGGTTTTTTAGTACCGGCAAATAAACCGTGACCTCTCTTTTAGAGAGGTTGCATTTATTTATTATGAATGAAGATCCAGAGGATGGGTTATTTAATTTGTTACATTCTGATCATTATTAAACTTCTCACTTTTTCATACCATACTAACTGGCTCCAATGAGCTGTTTCCAACCCATTGCTGTTACAAAGTGATGCATCATGCTGAGGAAACGCCACTGAATGCAGATATATACATATATACATCAGTAGTGGGTTTCACTTACCTTTGCTATCGTTTCGGAACCAGGAGCGCACGCCTGCGCGGTGCTTCTGCGCATGCACAGAACCTGCCTACATCATGGGCAGGCACATACAAATGTAGAGATTACCATATACATAACATTTCCAAACCGTCAAAATCTTATTACATGCAATAACTTTATGAATTTATAGCTTAAGACACTGAAGCTATTGGAAAAATTATAGAAAGAGAATTCTTTCATTCCTTTGGAATATCCTTCCCTTTATAATCTGGCAGGCCCCTACCATCCTAGTCTTCCATAAAGCTGTTATGTACCATATAAGGAGTGAGCTACAGGCTTCACTCAGGTCCTCCAAAGAAGGCGGGAAAATACTTAAAGCTCATTGGTTAAGCCATCTGGCAGCCATCTCTATAAAAGGGGACACTGCCAGACAAGCAGGTTGTTGGGTTGTACTGGTCTACTAATAAAGAGCTGTTGTTACTGAAAGAGCTGTGTCCGTCTCTTCCATCATCAAATCTAACAAAAGCTTTTGATGTCCATGCTTTCCCCACAAGCATTGGGGCAGTGTGTAGCTGGAGACTCTGAAAGTAGTTTGCTGGATGTGAGAAATATGTCACCTTTAGAGGTGCCTGGACTTTCTATTTTTGTTTTTACATTTTTATTGTTTTTAAGGTTTGTAAGATGCCCAGGGGTATGATACATAAGATGGACAGCTATATAAATCTTTCAAATACATATATAAAATTCATCAAGCAGCAATCAGTAATTTGCTCACCAGGCAGGGAAAGAAAAATCCACAGTCAACATGAATATGTATCTCTAAGGTTTACACCAGAGAACTTTCTAAAGAAAATACAAACAAGATTTGAATTCCAAATTCAGAGCCCTTAAGGGCAATACACAAGCTAATATCATTATAGCAGCGACATAGGTATTTAAAATTAAACCTGTATCTGGGACAGAAAAAGAACCAAAAAGAACCTGGAGTAGCTTTCTTATGCTAAGGTTAAAAGATACAAAATTTGTGGCAATGGAGCTGTAGGCTTTATATCTGCATATTAAAGAATTTCATATTCAAGTAGAAAAGATTATCCATGTCAAAGGTACATAAGAAATTGTCTTATACCAAATCTGAAGTTTATTTATTCATTCATCATATATAATGCTGAATCCTGTGGGGCTGCTGGTTGCTAACAGTTTAGTTCAATAAAACATGCATGATAAATGCATGATAAAACAGATTTAAAAAAAAAAAAAAAAAGAAGCATCCTTCATCAATTCAAATTAAATGATTGTCAAACTCCAGCAAAAATCTGTCATCAGCATATATGGCATCCATAAATACTCTGCAGTAGAGCTTCAACCCTATCCAGCATCTTTTTGAATAAAATCAAGGCTGAGCAAGTTTGAGAGCTATTCCTATGGGGAAATCATTGTGCCTCAGCCGTCTCACATCATGAAGTAAAGAACAGCCAGCATGGTTTCTCTGGCACAGCAGTGATCCAAGGATGTGGTCCTGCAGGTATCCATGTGTCAAGCCACATAGGGCTTTACAGGTCAAAAGTCCACATTTTAAATTGCACATGGAAGTCAATGCAGAATCTGAAGCACAATTGTAAGGTGTTGTTATTGCAAACAGCTAGTTAACAAAGTGGCTGTTGAGTTTTTCACAATTGGAACTTCTGCAGAATCTTTTTTTTTTAATTTGCATTTATATCCCGCCCTTCTCCGAAGACTCAGGGCGGCTTACACTATGTTAAGCAATAGTCTTCATCCATTTGTATATTATATACAAAGTCAACTTATTGCCCCCAACAATCTGGGTCCTCATTTTACCTACCTTATAAAGGATGGAAGGCTGAGTCAACCTTGGGCCTGGTGGGACTTGAACCTGCAATAATTGCAAGCAGCTGTGTTAATAACAGACTGTCTTAGCAGTCTGAGCCACCAGAGGCCACCAGAGGCCATATCATCAGAGGCAACCCTTTGTAAATCCCAAAGGTGGTTTTTTTCCAAGAGGCAACTGGGCTTTCTGGTTTTTCTTTGAATTAGTGCACCGAATGAAGCTGGTCAGAGGTCACCTGGCCATGGCCTCTGTCTACTCAAACACCATCTACTCCAGGAAGACCCTTAATATAGTACTCCCCATCAAGCATCAGTACTGAAGCTGACAGACAATGCACAAACAGCTACTCCATATTACTTAGCTTGTTTCTTCATCCCATCTAGACCGCAACAGTTGCCAGGCAGGACAATATTTCTAAAAAATAGCATTGTGAAGTATTTATTTATTTATTTATTTATTTATTCACATTTTTATACCGCCCTTCTCCGAAGACTCAGGATGGTGTACAGCAAGTAAAACGACAATAATCCAAAACCATTTAAAATATCATAACAAAGTTAAAAATCTAATTAGACTGCTGTTTGGTTAAAACTATTAGGTAAAATATAAAAGATAAAAACCCCTGTTAAGAAACCCGCTAAAAACCCCAAATATTAAAATCAATCAATCAGGCCAACCCCGCTTGGTGAAAAAAGAAAGTTTTGAGCTCGCGTTTAAAGGTCCTAAGATCAGGGAGAAGACGGAGTCCCACCAGCAGCTCGTTCCACAGATCCGGGGCCCCCACAGAGAACGCTCTTCCCCTGGGGGTCGCCAGCCGACATTGGTTGGCTGATGGCACCCTAAGGAGGCCCTCCCTGTGAGAGCACACTGGACGCACCGGACAATGGGAGGTAACTGGCGGCAGCAGGCGGTCTCGCAAATATCCAGGTCCGATGCCATGGAGCGCTTTAAAGGTAATAACCAACACCTTGAAGCGCACCCGGAAGACCACCGGCAACCAATGCAGCCCGCGCAGGAGAGGTGTTACATGGGAGCTATGAGGAGCTCCCTCAATCCCCTGCGCGGCCTCAATCCCCTGCGCGGCCGCATTCTGTACCAGTTGGAGCCTCCGGATGCTCTTCAAGGGGAGCCCCATGTAGAGAGCATTGCAGTAATCCAGCGGGAAGTGACGAGGGCATGAGTGACTGTGCATAACGAGTCCCGGTCCAGGAAAGGGTGCAATTGGCGAATCAGGCGGACCTGATAAAAAGCTCCCCTGGCGACGGCCGTCAAATGGTCTTCTAAAGAAAGCTATGCGTCCAGGAGAATGCCTAAATTGCGCACCGATTCCCTGGGGGCCAGTGATTCGCCCCCCACAGTCAGCAATGGGGTAAGCTGACTATGCCGGGACGCCGGCATCCACAGCCACTCCGTCTTGGATGGGTTGAGTCGGAGCCTGTTAGTCCCCATCCAGACCCAAACGGCTTCAAGGCACCGAGTCATCACATCGACAGCTTTGTTGGGGTGGTTTGGGGTGGATATGTAAAGCTGAGTGTCATCGGCATACAGCTGACAACTCACCCCAAAACCACGAATGATCTCTCCCAGCGGCTTCATATAAATGTTGAACAGGAGGGGTGAGAGAATCGATCCCTGCGGCACCCCACACGTGAGTTGCCTAGCGGTCGATCTCTGCCCTTCTGTCAACACCATCTGCGAATGGTCGGAAAGGTAGGAGGAGAACCACCGTAAAATGGTGCCTCCCACTCCCAAACCTCCCAACCGTTGCAGCAAAATACCATGGTCGATGATATCGAACACCGCTGACAAATCTAACAGGACAAGAACAGAGGAGCAACCTCTGTCCTGTGCCCTCCAGAGATCATCAACCAACGCGACCAAAGCCGTCTCTGTGCTGTACCCAGGCCTGAAGCCAGACTGGCACGGGTCTAGATAAACAGTTTCCTCCAGCTACCAGGGGAGCTGCCAGGCCACCACACTCTCAACAACCTTCGCCAAAAAGCGGAGGTTGGAGACCGGATGGTAATTAGCCAAAATAGCTGGGTCCAGGGAAGGCTTCTTAAGGAGGGGCCTCACCACCGCCTCTTTCAAGGCAGCTGGGAAGACTCCCTCCATCAGAGAAGTGCTGGTAATTCCCTGGAGCCAGCCTCGTGTAACCTCCTGGGTGGCCAGCACCAGCCAGGAGGGACACGGGTCCAATAAACATGTGGTGGCATTCAACCTCCCCAGTATTCTGTCCATGTGATCGGTAGTCACAGGGTCAAACTCAGCCCAAACAATGTTCTCAAGACGTGCCTGCATCATCCCGCCTAGATCCACTCAATCAGTGTCCAGCCCATCCCGGATCTGAGCGATTTTATCATGCAGATAACTTCAAAATTCCTCAGCTCGCCCCTGTAAGGGGTCCTCCTGAGCCCCCTGAAACAAAAGGGAGCGGGTCACCGCAAACAAGGCAGCTGGGTGGTTATCTGCCGATGCTATAAGGGCGGAAAAGTATTCATGCTTTGCCATCCCTATTGCCACTAGATAGGCCTGAATATGTGACAGCACTAGTGTTCGGTCAGATTCGGAACGGCTGGCTCTCCAAGTGCTCTCTAGGCGTCTTTTCCGGCACTTCATCTCTCTCAGCTCCTCAGTGAACCAAGGGGCCGGTCGAGAGCAGCACCGGGTCAAAGGCCACATAGGCACGACGCGGTCCAAAGCCCCCGCCGCCACCCTTTCCCAGGCGGCAACAAGTTCTTCAGCCGAGCCCTGGGCCAAATCCTCAGGAATCAGCCCAAGCTCCATCAGGAATCTACTCGGGTCCATCAGGCGCCTGGGACAGAACCACCAAACTGGCTCCATCTCCCTGCGGTGAGGATTTGCGGTCTGAAAGTCCAGGCGAAGAAGAGAATGATCCGTCCACCACAGGGGAGTAATGACTAAATCCCCCACATCCAGATCATTCAGCCACTGTCTCGAGACAAAAATCAAATCCAGCGTGTGTCCCCCAGTGTGTGTGGGCCCATTCACTAACTGGGTCAGGTCCAAAGCTGCCATGGAGGCCATGAACTCCCGAGCTGTCGACGATGTCTCGCCTACCGACGGCAGATTGAAATCCCCCATGACCATAAGCCTGGGGGTATCAACTGCCGACTCGGCTATCACATCGAGCAGCTCAGGCAGGGCTGCTGTCATGTGGCAGGGAGCCAGGTACGTGATCAGTAAGCCCACCTGTACCCCTCGGCCCCACTGCACAAAGAGAGACTCACAGCCGGCTGTCTGTGGGACAGTGACCTCCCTCGGCTCCAGACTTTCATTAATAATAACCGCAACCCCCCCACCCCTGCCTTGAAC
Source organism: Ahaetulla prasina (assembly GCF_028640845.1). Classification (NCBI taxonomy): domain Eukaryota; kingdom Metazoa; phylum Chordata; class Lepidosauria; order Squamata; family Colubridae; genus Ahaetulla; species Ahaetulla prasina. Next base: position 57,601,386 of record NC_080540.1, on the reverse strand, counting down.
CCTCGGCTGATGAAATGCACGGAAACCCGGTGGACACATTTCAATGAGGGGCACACCCCCTTCTGTGCCCAACCAGGTCTCCGTAATGCCCATCAGGTCCGCTCCCCCCTCTTGTATCAGATCTGAAATGAGGGGGGCCTTATTAACGACGGACCTGGCATTGCATAACATCAGCCAAAGGTCGCAGCCCTGAGGAATCTGACCACCCGGGGAACGGGAAAAAGCAGCAGGACCAGAGCACACAATTGCTTGTAAACAGCACGGGCGCGCTCCCCGAACATGATATGGGGATAAGTATCATATCAAGGACATTGTATCCCAGACTGGTAAATTCCCTCCCCTAGTTAACATAATATCAGAGTTGGAAGGGACCTTGGAGGTCTTTTAGTCCAACCAGCTGCCCTAACAGAAACCCTATAGCATTTCAGACAAATGGTTGTCCAATCTCTTCTTAAAAACCTCTAGTTTCAGAGCACTCATAACTTCTGGAGGCAACTTGTTCCACTGAGTTCCATATTTATTTAAATGGAAAATGTTTAGATTGGTCTTCATGAATGAAATTCATGTCTTATTCTGTATGCTTTCCAAATAGAAGTTTTGCTATTCTCACTTTAGGGAAAATGCATAACTATCTTTTTTTAATGGCCCCACAAGAAATGCAAAGGGAGGATTTCAGCAAGCTGCATCCTCTGTCACTGACTCTATGAGTCTGACTCATCAAGAAGTCCAAATAGAAGATGATGCATTGACATCCTTCTGTCAAATTTAGGTTAAATAGCCTCAGGGTATGTCTATGAATCTGGAGTGGGAAGGATTCTTGTCCTCATAGAGCAAGATTCCCCATGCTGAATAGCCCATTCTTTACTCGTTAAAATTCCCTGTGCTTTAACATCAATAATGCAAACTTACACCTCTGTACCTTTTTTCATAATCTGTTCTCTTGGCAGCATGTGCAGTTTTACAGAATTTATCATATTTTAGCCAGAAGAATTTAGAAGATTAGGAATGGAGGAGTTAGAAAATTAGAAGCAGAGTTGTTTAACCTTGGCTTGTGAGGAAGAGAAAATCTCTTTTAGTTTATAAACCTTTGGCAGCAATTATACAAGCCAGGTTTCTTTTGTTTTGAAATGAATAAGACTAGAAACAGATTTAAAATTCGTAGCAAGGATGAAATGGTAAAGAGGTTAAATTTTAAACAAGGTGTGTATGAAAAAGGGGCCTAATGAGTTGAATATATTTAAAGAGAATATGGGAAGGTGATTTAGTAAAACCTATTTAGGAAATACCAATTTTGATTAGTAAAATCTATTCAGGAAATATCAATTTTGAAAGCTGAATATTAAAAAAAAAATTAAGCAGGCTTCAGTATCTAAGTGCAAAAGGTGATCAAACTCCAACTGACATTAAGAAATGTCAGTTTTTTGTCACAGTGAGATCAGACATGAGAAGCAGGTCTCCACATTTCCATGCCGAGTTCTCCCCATTGGGGGACTCTGAAAGGAGCTAAAGCCACGCTGTAGGAGTGACAAAGAGAAGAAGGGCGCCCTGCAGGTCACAGAGAGTAGCAACTCTCCTGCTTGACCGAGGGTTTCTTCCCTCTCATCCACGACAAGGAGAAGAGGCAGCCATCATGGCTGCCATGAAGCTGGGACAGCCAAGGCAACAAAGAAACATGCAGGAGTTGTGTAGATGAGTAGTGACTGGAGCTGGGTGAGAAGATTCTTTTTTTATTTAAACTCTAACTTTAAAAGAAAAAAAATAGAAGAAAATCCAGGAAAAGAGACTCCTAAAACTATTTTTTACAGTGATGAACAACCATAGAGAGAAAAATCTTACACCCGAAAGAAAGTAACTAAGGAGAGAAAAGTTAAAGACCTTTTAAAACATAGAAAATTAGATTTTTAAACTGGGTAGGTGTTGTTTTGGAAAGGCATTAAAAATGCTGGAACTATTTACTTGAATAGCCGACTTGTTGCCATAAATTGAACTAAAATTGGATTAATCAATTTATGACTTGAAACAATGCTGAAACCTAAGCTGAGGGTGCCATCTACTGGTGAATGGAAAATATACCATAAAGTTAGCCTGGGAAAATTCCTGATAAGAGAAATAAACAACATTTATCTGGAGGACTGTGGTGATACTGTTCTATAACTATCTACTTTATGATTACTGGAGTCTCTATTGTGAGAATAAGGAAGACTCTTAAGTAAAGTAAAGTGACTTTTGACTTGTGGAAGCTGCCTGGACTACTTAAATGGAACTGATTAATAATCCTGAGGTAAAGAACTATGACTATTGAACTTTCTGAGGAGCTACATTGGACTTGATTATATTGTTTTTGGACTATTAAGAGCAAGACTTACTAAAATAAGACAAGATGCTCCATCAAGGAGAAATGAATGAGATTTCAAAAGAAATGGTATTGAAATTTCAAATCATTAGGGATACTATGACAAAGAATCACAGAGAAATAAAGAAGGAGGCTAAAACATATGAAGAATGGTTGCAGGAACTCGGCATGTCTAGTTTAATGAAAAGAAGGACTAGGGGAGACATGATAGCAGTGTTCCAATATCTCAGGGGTTGCCACAAAGAAGAGTTTGTTCTATTCTCCAGAGCACCTCCAAAGCACCTATTCTCCAAAGCACCTTAGGGTAGAACAAGAAGCAATGGGTCAAAACTAATCAAGGAGAGAAGCAACTTAGAACTAAGGAGAAATTTCCTGACAGTTAGAACAATTAATCAGTGGAACAACTTGCCTGCAGAAGTTGTGAATGCTCCAACACTGGAATTTTTTAAGAAAATGTTGGATAACCATTTGTCTGAAATGTTGTAGGGTTTCCTGCCTGGGCAGGGGGTTGGACTAGAAGACCTCCAAGGTCCCTTCCAACTCTGTTATTATATAACCTATTGCAAGGCATAAATGGGGAAATAGAAAATATCCTACAACTGATAATGAATGAAGAACAAAAGAGGAGACAGCAGAAAGAATGGAGGAAAAGATAGAACAGACAAACCAGAAAACAAAGCAAGAAGATTGGGTTAGGGATTTCCTGTCTTCACTGTGAGTTGTATTGTGTTGGGGAGGTGCACTGAGAGGGCTCAACCTATCTCATTGTACATATGTTGTGCACTGACAATAAAGATTTGAATTGAATTGAATTGAATTTGAATTGAGAAGGAGAAGACATTAAAGATAATAATGACTGATGAAATAAACCAAGGGAAAAGTACTTTAAGAGATTTAAAAATAGAATTGGATAACCTGGAAGATACTTATGAAAGGGAGATAGGAGTTTGGGTGGACACTCTGGAGACCTAGAAGCTTAGGAGGATAGAGATGGGAGAAATACTCAGACTGAATGATGCAGACACAGATGCTGATAGAGACAAAGATCTAAGAAGGGAGTATGGGCGGCAAGCTAAAAAACAAATAAGAATTGAAGTATTAAAATGGGCAAGAGATGATGGATAAAAAGGATTTTTTTTCTTTCAAAGAAATGTCAGTTCTTAAAACACATTAGAGAGCCAGTTTGATCCAGTGGTAAAGGCACCAGGATAATTCCAGGGAATCGTGAGTTCAGGTCCCGCTTAGGGCATGAAAACTGGCTGAATGAGTTTGGGCCAGTTGTTAGATCCACCATCTTTGGCTTGGCACCTCACCGGTGTTTTACCATCAACCAGGGAAATGAGTGGGGAACAAATGGGCAATAAAGCTTTTATATACCTTTTGTGAAGGGAAATTGGGAGGGTGGATTAACAATTGAGGAAGAACATCATGTTTTGGAATCCAGTCCATGCCAGCATTTTCAAGGCCGTATACCCTGAGAGTGGAATTTCACCAACTTAAACACCTCAGAGCTTCCCAAAACATCTCAGTGGTGCCAGAGTGGTTGCACATGGATGGACTATAGAGGGAGGACTGCGTAATCAAGGGGTTAGTTTTGAATTGATGGGCAGGAACTTCAGATTTTGCTTGACTCTACTGCAATTAGCATCTCTTAGTAAAAGTGCCTTTTCACTTCAATCAGATAGAGTTGAGAGTTTTACTGTCCTAGGAGATCAGACTGGGGCAGGACTGACAAGAGTTCACTCTCTCTGCACCTAATTCACTGCTCAAGTTTGTTGTGGTGGGGAAAATGGGTGGAGGAAGGAATATTAAGTATGCTTCAAACCTTGAATTATTTATAAAATAATAAAGACAGAATAAAAACATTAAAAAATCTAAAATAATTTTTTTAAAAATATGGGTTACATTTTGGAATTTAAAATTTTAATCCACTTGCTTCAGCAAGTTCAGCCTTATGAATTCTATTTTAAAGATGGTACAGATACATATATCTGTAGGGGGTTAAAATCTGAGACTTATGTAAGAAGCCTGGAACAAAATTCCATTATGGAGTTGTGACCTAATAAACAATTATCTTCCAATGGTGATTCTGACAAAAGTGGCTGAAAGCAGAAAAATATGGTTAACCTGCTGGTGCTCCAGTTCCTTTTTATTTCCATCTCCAGATGGGACAGAACTAAAGGTTGAATGGAAATGGGAGAGGTGTGCTGCAATAAAGAAATAAAAGAGCAAGTCCATAGTTGTCCCTCTAGAGGAGAAACAGAGGAGTTTTTCATTAGCAAAAGGACCTGGGGATCCTGTAATATCTCACCACCATGATTAAAAGAGCAGGGTGACAATTTTCCTTATTTGTCCTTTCCCTGCAGCTCTCAGTTATATGTCATCACAAGTTAAATCCTCCAGATCAGATTTCCCAGCACACTGGGGAGAGCTGGGAATCACCAAACATTATCTCTTCCTCTTATTCCTGTGGAGATCTCCACTTCACAATGCTCCTCTATCCCTGACTATAAAATACAGCTCAACAGTAGATGGAAAGGAACACTTGAATTGTAGTTATGTGCTTGGGTCATTCCTAAGCAGCCTCTGTTTCATCATTTTAATCATTGGGAGACATCCTTTGAAATAAATAGACTTTCCGAGTGCACTTTAAGGTGTTGGTTATGACCTTTAAAGCGCTCCATGGCTTAGGACCTGGGTACTTACGGGACCGCCTGCTGCTACCACATGCCTCCCACCGACCCGTACGCTCCCATAGAGAGGGACTTCTCAGGGTGCCGTCCGCCAAACAATGCCGGCTGGCGGCCCCCAGGGGAAGGGCCTTCTCTGTGGGGGCGCCCACACTCTGGAATGAGCTTCCCCCGGGTCTACGTCAAATACCTGACCTTCGGACATTTCGTCGCGAACTAAAAACACATCTCTTTATCCGCGCGGGGCTGGCTTAAATTAGTTTTAAGGGGAAATTTTATTAATTTTAAATGGGGTTTTTTAGTATGGAAATTTTTAATCTCAGGCTAATTTAAATAAGTTTTTTAAATGGTATTTTAATCTGTATATTGTGTTGTTTTATTTTTGCCTGTACACCGCCCTGAGTCCTTCGGGAGAAGGGTGGTATAAAAATCAAATAAATAAATAAATAAAATAAATAAATAAATATACAGGTTGCTGTTTTCAGCATATTTATTCACTGGCAGCTTTGAGATCATCATCAATAACAAGAAATGTCACTTTTTGAACAAGCTTTCAGCTCTGCTGCATTGCTTGGCACTGGGTATTCAGCTGTTGGACTCAGTGCTTCAATATAAAAGCATCAGCTGCTTCCTTAGTTTTGTTTATCTATTGAATATTGCATCCTTGTACAGCAAAAAAATAACATTTAAGAATAGAAGCAAAAGATTCTGCCGTTTCATGCCAGATATATAGAAATCATATTCGAGGACAAGCAGTGAGTAATTATTTTAAATATGTATGTACTGCCTTAGCCGAACAAACACTGAATAGCTTTTTATCACCCTGTAATCCCTTAATTTGGGGTAGAGTCAGGGCAACTGCATGGAGCTGAGCTGGTCAGATGCCCATTCTCATACCATGTGGAGTTCACAGCATATATTTTTTTTTCTTTGTGCCCTAGAAGAGGAACATCTGCTGCTGCCTCAGATTGAACTCTCAATCTTCCAAGAAAAAAGCAAGTGTGTCTTAACCACTAGGCCACTATGCTGCTCAAGCACTGGAAAGTTAATGGATTAAAAATGGTGGGCATTAGTCTACAATTTCTGAAACAAGAAATGTTGCATCCTACTGAGTTTATAATCTCACTATGGACTTCTTCATCTTCAGGTGGACAGGAAGATCCAGGCACCAAGGGATTCCAAGATTCACGATGAAAAAATGAGTCAAAAATAGAGACATATTTGTGGGTTGAAGAATGCCTTGCAGCCAATAGAAACAAAGTCTCTAGCATCTGATATGTCTTCGGGAAACCAACCAACCAACCAACCAATGAAAATGTATGACATTCCTACCTATTCAGGTCAGTAGGAAGACATGCTTATAAAGCTGACTTGGGCAGAGAGAGAAAAGAACACACTGTTATCTGCTGGCATTGCTGGCAGGGGTTAGGAAGTGGTCATTTTTCTGCCACCAAATCCTCTCCCTCCACTATCACCCTCATAGAATGGTTCCATTAACAATCTGAAAAACACTTGCACAGCAACATCTGCCACAGGGCAGACACTAAACAATTCATTTTGTGATTTTGGTATATTAATTTATTTGATTTTTTAATGAGCTTTACTGTTTTTTAAATGTGGTTTCTTTTAAATATTCTTTAAGCCGCCTTGAGTCGCCATGGGCGAAGAGGCGGCAATATAAATCTAATAAATAAATAAATAAAAGCGGGGAGCAAGGGAAATGGTGCAGCCATCAAAAATCATTTCATCACAGCAATTAAGAAGGGGAGGAACTACTCACAGCTTTAAAGACAAGGATTTTGACCAGTGGGTGAGAAAAAGGGAAGGGAAAAGAACCTTCCATTCCTGGTGCAGATGTGCACTGTTGAACCCTCAGACATCTGTGGCATAGGACACAGTTGTCACAATGCCATGCCGTCTGTATAAGGCCTGAGCCAGAGTTTTGCAATTTTATGGGGAACTCACTGCACTCCAAAAAATGGACAACCAAACCAGAACAACAAAATGATTAAAGCCCAAAGAATTCAAATTTCTTTTATTTAAATTTAATTTTAAATTTAATATTATTATTCACTATGTACTCGGCATGATATGGATATCTCCTCTACTAACTAATCTTAAAATGGAGAGTTATTTCATGGCTTATATAGGCAATTCAGTTGCCAGAACGAGAAGGCAATTTTTTTCCAAGGGGGCAGAATGTTGCCCTTTATTAATCCTCCACTGATCATCAAAGCAACTTTACAATGCAATTTTCTGCTGTACGTCTAAAAGACACTTCCTACCTTATGTCATCTTGAGTGTTTCTCTCCCTTTAGGACAGTTGACTTCAGTTTGTACAGGCTAACTTCAACAGTTCATTGAAACTGGACTGTCCCTGATCAGTGTTTATTTTGCTCTCTATTACCTTTTACAGCTGCATTTTCACTACTAATGTTGTATAATTTTTGCATAGTTACTGCTTGAACCTTGGCAGTAATTTCCACTTATATAGTTTAAACTTGTTACTGTGAGCCACCCAGAGTTGCTTAAGATGGGCCGTATAAATCTTTTAAATAAATAAAATATTTCTGTTCTGTATTCATACCATGTAAACGCTAGACTTTTTAAAGAAAGTCCTGTCTGGCTAAATGCATTATAGCAAAGGTGTCAAACTCATATTGTTATGACGGTGTCACATGATGTACCAGGACCTTTTCCCCTTTCACTAAACCGGCCTGTGGGAGTGGCCAGCGCATGATGCATCTGGCCCATGGGCTGGGAGTTTGACAGCCCTGAACTATAGTAATCAGTTACAAGTTTGCAGAGAACCCTTGTCTTTCCATAGGACAATTTTCCTGCTGGTATTCCCTCACATCTTTTGGCTTCAGGAAAAAAAAGGCTAATTACTTTCCTTCCAAGGAATGGATCTTCCTGGATGTACCCGTGAATTGAAAATGTACTTGTTCATCCAAGCGGGACTGGCTTAATTTTTAACTTTTAATTTTTAAATTCTGAAATTTGAATTTTAATAATTTTAAATTGGGGTACTGTGTTTTATTGGGGTTTGATGGTTTTACATTTAAACTTTTAAATTTTTCGGCCATTATATAATATGTTATTTTAATTTGTTGTTTTAATATTGTATATTGTATATTTTTAACTTGGCTGTACACCACCCTGAGTCCTTCGGGAGAAAGGCGGTATAAAAGTCTAAATAATAAATAATAAATAAATAAATAAATAAATAAATAAATAAACCCTGTTTCCCTGAAAATAAGACCCAACCAGAAAATAAGTCCTAACATGATTTTTCAGGATATTCATAATATAAGGCCTACCCCTCCCCCCCAAAAAATAAGCCCCAGTTAAGATTGTTAAGATGGATGCATTTAGTAACGTATTTTCCCCAAAATAAGACCACCATAAAATAAGCCCCAATGTGTCTTTTGAAGCAAAAAATAATATAAGACCGGGTCTTATTTTCAGGAAAACATGGTACCTATCCTATAGCTATCTTTGGGAAGTTCCTGGAGGGCTAGAAATGGGAAATTTAATTCCTTCTCTGAATGACAGTTTTAACAAAACAGACTTATCTGAAGCTACTCTTTGCATTGGGAAGATTGAGGAAAGAGAAGGTGATCCTGTAACTAGGCTCTTAAAAATATTCATTATCAGAGACTTAAGAAAAAGAAATCAACATGTCTATTAAGATCAATATATGATGTGGAAGGCATCCCCTTTCCTCTGTTGATACATCAGCTGCTCATCAGCAATTCCTGCAGAATGAATCCATCCAGAAAAGAGATACTTGGGGAGGAGCTAGGAATTTCTGAAGATCTGTGGAAGAAAATTGCTCTGATTTGATTATGGGAATGTGCTAAGATTAGAAAATTAATTTACGCAACATGCTTAACAACATTTTAGTCTAGTACCATGTCAACCCAGCCAATGGAATGAGTTTATGGTTTAATATGCCATACGAATCCATAAAATTGGGCTATTCGACTAAACCCTGGTTCACTTAACCATGGGTAAAGATGCATCCCCAATGATTCTATCAGTAAATTCAGACTGAACTATTTTTTTAATTAGTCTAAGAAACAGGTAAGTGGCCATATTACATGGATTAACATAATATTAGAAGAGTTGCTAATATACACATTTGAATTATACATAAAAGAGTATAAAATGCATTCCAAATGTGATGACAAAAGTACATCTGCAATGGATACATTTAGACAGTGATTTCACGGACTGTGCACCTGGTTTGTTTTTCCGACTGTTTGCAATGTCCTATTAGTGCTAAATAAAATTCTATTGTTTTCCCTTTTTAAACTGATGGGACTCTTGCTGTGCACAATAGCAGCTAAATGACTAAAACTGGTAAATCATTACTTTCACTTATTTGCTTTATTAAGCATAAATATTAACTTTTACATTTACTGAATTTTGAGATATTATTATTTTCTCATTATCAAAATTGCCATTACTGTTTTTTGGCCAATTTAAAAGGAAGCACAATAGAACTGTAAGAGGGGAATTTCACTATCCAAACAGATTGAACCTTATCCATTGTTCCTGGAAATGTAGGAGAGCACTGAATTATAATATCCTTAACTCTCTTGAAGTGTAAAGAGGGAGAGGGCACAGAAAAGAAATACAGCACCTTACCATCTTCTGATTATCTTATTATATTCATGCAGAATTGCAGATCGTGATAAAGACTGATAGGAATCTACCCATTTATTTATTTATTTATTTATTATTTAAATTTTTATACCGCCCTTCTCCCGAAGGACTCAGGGCGGTTTACAGGCAGATAAAATAAACAGTACTATTACAAAATAAATACTATTAAAATACCACTAAAAAACTTATTCAATTTGGCCGCAATTAAAATTTAGCAAATAATAAAACCCATTAAAAACCCATTAAAAACCCATTTAAAACCCCTTAAAAACCCACGAATTTAAAAACTAATCCAGTCCTGCGCAGATGAATAAATGTGTTTTAAGCTCGCGACGGAAGGTTCGGAGGTCCGGAAGTTGACGAAGTCCTGGGGGGAGTTCGTTCCAGAGGGCGGGAGCCCCCACAGAGAAGGCCCTTCCCCCGGGTGTCGCCAGACGACACTGTCTCGCTGACGGCACCCTGAGGAGGCCCTCTGTGAGAGCGCATGGGTCGGTGAGAGGTATCCGTAGCAGTAGGCGGTCCCGTAAGTAATCCGCCCTATGCCATGGAGCGCTTTGAAGATGTTCACCAAAACCTTGAAGCGCACCGGAAGGCCACAGGCAGCCAGTGCAGTCTGCGCAGGATAGGTGTCACACGGGAGCCACGAGGGCTCCTCTATCACCCGCGCAGCCGCATTCTGGACTAACTGAAGCCTCCGGAGGCCCTTCAAGGGGAGCCCCATGTAGAGAGCATTGCAGTAATCCAGGCGAGACGTCACGAGGGCGTGAGTGACCGTGCACAGGGCATCCCGGTCTAGAAAGGGGCGCAACTGGCGCACCAGGCGAACCTGGTAAAAAGCTCTCCTGGAGACGGCCGTCAAGTGATCTTCAAAAGACAGCCGCTCATCCAGCAGGACGCCCAAGATGCGCACTGCTCCATCGGGGCCAATGACTCGCCCCGACAGTCAGCCGAGGACTCAGCTGACTGTACCGAGATGCCGCATCCACAGCCACTCTGTCTTGGAGGATTGAGCCTGAGCCTGTTTCTCCCCATCCAGACCCGTACGGCTTCCAAGCACCGGGACAACACTTCGATAGCTTCGTTGGGGTGGCCCGGTGTGGAAAAGTACAGCTGGGTGTCATCAGCGTACAGCTGGTACCTCACACCGAAGCCACTGATGATCTCACCCAGCGGCTTCATATAGATGTTGAACAGAAGGGGCGAGAGGATCGACCCCTGCGGCACCCCACAAGTGAGGTGTCTCGGAGCCGACCTCTGCCCCCCTGTCAACACCGTCTGCGACCGATCGGAGAGATAGGAGGAGAACCACCGATAAACGGTGCCTCCCACTCCCAATCCCTCCAACCGGCGCAGCAGGATACCATGGTCGATGGTATCAAAAGCCATTTGTTGAAATGTCTGTAAACACAGAGTGCACACAGGGAAAATGTAAACGAGAATAAATATATTTACTAGCTCTGAGCAGGTGGTAGCACCTAGCTGACCTTGACTGAACTTGAAAAAGCTAAGCAGGGTGAAACTTGGTTAGTACTTAGATGGGAAAGTTTGTAGGCGAGATTTTTTTATTTACACTACTTACTAGGCTAAACTAACAGTACTTATTATCTGCTGGCGGAATTGGAAGTTCAATAACATTCTGTGGGAAGATGGCAATGTCAAAACAGTTCGGTATTGAAAGAAAGTAAGTTGGACATGGCCACATCAGTCAGCAGGAATCAGGTACAATATGACAGATGCTCTGAAGTTTTCCTACCTTTCTGGGACTGATATAAGATACAGAGAAGAAGAAAGGAAGAATTCTGTGATTATGAGAAAACCACAGGGGAATTCCTCACCAACACTTAGTTCAGGGATGGGCCACCTGTGGCCCTGGGACCTCATGTGGCTCTTAGTTGATTTTCACGTGACTTCCAGTCTTATGGGATCCAGCAAGGAGTTTGAAAGGTTTGATTGGAAAAGGCAGTGCAAAACAGCATTCCCAGTCTTCTCTCCCCTTTTTTGTATTCAAAGTGCAAATGAAATACAAACAAAAAAACCAATGATAAAGGTGATAAAAACAATTTCATTTCTTTAGCCTCCAGCTGTGCGAGTGCAATTTATAGTGATCTAATTGTTCTGCATTCCCCACTTCAGCTGAGACACTGCTTCAAAAGTATCGATGAGATCATATATTTTTTTCTCTGAACTCCAGCTTTCAGCTCTCAGGTTTAAGCATGCAATGTGTGAAGATTATGATACATGAGCTCAACATTTGTGTTTACTATTCTACTTTTATCTCTACCCAGTCTTCTGAATCCTAGAATTAAAAAACAAAGTATTTCAGAAACTTCCGGCAAGATTTCCTCTTTCTTTGGTTCAATCAAACAAACTGTCAACTGGCTTTGATGTAATTTTTGCTCCTTTTACAGAGAAAACCTTTGATCTTTCTTTTTCTTTTTTCCTTTTTCCTTTTTCTTTTTGCATCACCTTCAGTCCCACCAAAGATTTTCTGGTGAGCAGATTAGGCCCTGCATTGATCCTCATTAGAATTTTTTCCCCAGATTCAGTGGTGAGCTTCAAAAATTTTTAGTACCGGTTCTGTGGGCGTGGCTTGGTGGGCATGGTATGGCTTGGTGGCCATGGCTTGGTGGGCGTGACAGGGGAAGGATACTGTAAAATCTCCATTCCCTCTTCACTCCAGGGAGAGGTTACTACAAAATCCCCATTTCCTCCCAGTCAGCTGGGACTGGAGAGGCAAAGAATAGATGGGGGTCAGAATTTTTACTACTGGTTCTCCGAACTACTCAAAATTTCCGCTACTGGTTCTCCAAATTGGTCAGAACCTGCTGAAACCCACCTCTGCCCAGATTGTGCCCTTGAATGCTTTGTGTATTTATGAACTAATGGGACATCAGCAGTGCAAACATTGCGTAATCCATTTTTAGGATCACTGGCCATCCCTTCTGTGGACTAGAACAACAGTTCATCAACCCCTATTGCTGTCTATTTCATTCATTTTAGCTGCCAGCCATCACCTTCATTTCCAATCGCTTTTTTTCAGAGTTCTCCTCTGATTAAGACTTTCTCTTCAACAAAACATCTTCATTATTTCCTTTCTCTCATGCAAAGTTTTCCTATCAGAATCTAGACTAAATTCTAACCTCAACTCCTCAGTTGAAAACTGTGTACTCGAACTTTGTCTGAGTATCTGCATGAATATATGAAGAGCCAGTGAAAATCTGAAAATACTCACATCAGCATCAGAATGGAATAATACTTATTTTGAAGTCATTGTGTTGGTTTTCAAGTCCTGTTCACTATGCTGCTCCTCAGCCTAGGAACCCTTTCTGTTATGACACTGGCTGTCAGCCCTGAAGCAAACCTGGCTCAAGCCATCTTTGTGGCTTCAGGGTTGCCACAAGGCAGAAGAGGGGACAGGGAGGGGTTCACGGTATGGAGTTCAACATATGGAGAACTTCAGTCATGCTGGCATTTCATAAGCAGACCAAAACCATCTAATTACAGTGTTTAGCTCCATTCATTTGACAAACTGTCATTTGACTTACTGTCAACTTTAATTTGGAAAAGTATTTTTTCATGCTGCTTGCTTTGAACTTGTTGTACACCCCCAGCATCTATTAGGAATGGGGTCAGCTAAAAATGGTGTAAAATGATAAAGCTCACTCCAAGCAATACATTCAACCTGAGAAGAACAATCTGATTGTTCACTAGCAAAGACAAGAAAATGGATCAGAGTGAAAAAAGAAAAAGTTGTGATAGATATGTGAGAGGTTTTTTGGTGGGGAAATGGTACACACCTTCAACAAAGAGTCTGTTTTTATCTTCCCTAAGTTTCTAGGAAGATTTTTATTATACAAAAAGCTGAACAAACTTGCTTATTTCCTAACCTCTAACACTTAACTTTAAACCTCTGCTGGGTTACACTATGAAAGCCACTTTGTGGTTGTGGTTAAGGTAGAAACTGGGAGTTTGTGAGTCCTGATTCCACTTTAGATCCAGTACATAGAATAGAATAGAATAGAATAGAATAGAATAGAATAGAATAGAATAGAATAGAATAGAATAGAATAGAATAGAATAGAATAGAATAGAATAGAATTTTTTATTGGCCAAGTGTGATTGGGCACATAAGGAATTTGTCTTGGTGTATATGCTTTCAGTGTACATAAAAGAAAAGATGTTCATCAAGAATTATAAGGTATACACTTAATGATAGTCATAGGGTACAAATAAGCAATCAGGAAACAATATCAATATAAATCATAAGGATATAAACAACAAAGTTATAGTCAAACAGTCATAAGTGGGAGGAGATGGGTGATAGGAACAATGAGAAGATTAATAGTAGTGCAGATTTAGTAACTAGTTTGACAGTGTTGAGGGAATTATTTGTTAAGCAGAGTGAGGAGGTCAGGAAAAAACTGTTCTTGTGTCTAGTTGTTCTGATGTGCAGTGCTCTATAGGGTCGTTTTGATGGTAGGAGTTGAAACAGTTTATGTCTAGGATGTGAAGGGTCTGTAAATATTTTCACAGCCCTCTTTGACTCATGCAGTATACAGGTCCTCAATGGAAGGCAGGTTGGTAGCAATTGTTTTTTCTGCAGTTCTAATTATCCTCTGAAGTCTATGTCTGTCTATGTCTATGTTTATATAATTCATAAACAGTCCTATGAACATTTATGTTCTGGTTTGTTTTCTGACATTAGTACAAAGTCTTTAAAAGCCTTCAAAAGGCATTTGGCTTCTGTTGCTCTCATCCATTGTTCTGAACTGCAAACTTCGCTTTCTATGGTCTCAGTCTGTGCTGAGAAAGGGAGAGAAGAGGGTGCTTAACCAGATGCTGGTTTGCTGTAGACTCTCAGAATCTCTACTGTGCTGGTGAGGCTGCAGGGCTCTGCTGCCCTTTCAGTCTGTCTGCTACTGGTATCCTGGAGTCCACACCTAGCCGCCTGCTAAAGTGTCCTTTATCCCAACAGATGCTCCACTCCCTTAGCTACAAATTTTCTATCTCTGCTCTCCCACACCAGACAATTATCCTCCAACACACCCTTACACTTAGATGCTATCAGCATTTTCCTTTTATAATTGGAAACTAGATGTGGTCCAGTGCTTTTTCCCCAAGCCCTTAAAAGTCATGTGATCACCAGCATCTTAAGAATGGAGTAATTAACATTTACCATAGGGATGCACTAGGGAATTGTATTTTCTGTGCAGCTCCAGCCAAATCCTGCTCATTTTTTAACTCAATCATTCTTTTGCTAGCTTCTTCTGCATATCAGATTTGGTTCCATCCTGTTCAGTTTTCAGAGAATTATCCTGCTAGCAGAAAGAGTCCTGAGTTCCTTTGTAAAACTTTCTTTCCAATAATCAATTGAGTTGGGGAAAAAAATCACAAGAAGGCATACCCACCGTTGACTTTTGGATCCCAATTAATGCCTTCAAAAAATAGGGGCCTTGACCACAAAGACATTATTCATCCCCTATTCCTTTCCAGACATTCAGGTGTATATAATTTATTCATATCCAATCATAACCTTCCCAACTTGGTGTCTTCAATATATCTTGGTTTTCAACTCCCCACATTTCTTGGCAGCATGTTTAACAGATTCAGTAAGCTTGAGGCTTGGGAAATCTGCATGAATTTAATCCTTTACTGCAAACAGTGTTGCCTCAGAGTGAGATTATATGAGTTACCAGATAAGACTCTTTTTGATGCCCCAAAGCATCCTATTCTGTCCCCAAGAAACCCAGCTGCAACAGTCAGGCAGCCGAGATCAAAAGCTTGTACGTTAGTCCCACAAAGTCATGAGTTCCAGAGAATTATTCTGGTCTAATCGGCAAATATAAAGCCCAGAAATTCAATCCCGTGGTTAGAGGGAACTGAGCTAAAAACTGATCAAAGAAGGTTTAAGGAATTCAGGTAAGAGGTTCAAGGAATTCAGGTAAGAGGTTAACAGCTATAGTATCAGGTTCTAACAGCCCACTTAGCCTTTTGGGTTCCGTGTAGCAATCAGCCCCTCCCAAACTCAGCTGCTTTCATAAATATATTTCATATTCACATATTCTACTTCATATAAAACATGGTTTGAGTCCAATGTCCAAGGGACATCAGTGGTGGTGCGTGACACTAAAGTCAAGATAGTAGAGCTGATTGTAAAATTGAAGTCTCATCCCAAAAAGGGGCCAGGAATTTGATCAGGCAGTTGCTGTCTTGACTTTTTGGGCCTGTCTTATGGACACCCCTGTATTGCCCATTTTCAGTTTTCACTGGCAAGACATGAGGCACAGAAAGAAAAGAGTTGTCTGTAGAAACACTTCTAAGCCACCAGAGTGTTTGTGAAAGTGGCAACATCTTTTTGCAAGTTCTGTCTCAAAAGCTGTATAAAACAATGCTAAACCTCCAGGCTAGTATGGGATTATACAGTTGTGAAATAATTTATCCAGCCTTAAAAGCTGTCTTTTATTTTTGCCTTGGGCAGTTTTTCAAAACAGGCTTTTGCTCCCACCTGCATAGCACCAAAAGCTGAGCTGACACATGTGGAGAAGGCAAGCAGAGGCCCCAAATACAATCCAACTCTGAGAATGAGGTGGGTAGGGAATTGGCAAGAAAATCTCCCTCTCTGTCTAATTTTTCTTTCTTAATGCAGGCTGCCACTAGCAAACATTTACCGCTTTGTGATTAGAGAAGAAATCCAATCCAGAGCATTTGTGGTGATGTACCAATCATACTGAAAGCCTTCAGATTCGTTTATTAATTGTCAGAGGAGAGGAGAGTGTTATTCCTTCGATAAAGTGATATGGCTGGGAAAATAAGTGAATAGTATAGTTATGATGTGGAGTAATCACATCAGATACCTGTACAATTAGGACAGCCTCCCCCCCCCCCAAGGCTGTGTGCTCTCCCCACTTCTCTCTGTATACCAATGACTGCAACTCTAATGATCCATCTGTTAAACTACTGAAGTTCGCAGATGACACAACAGTGATCGGTCTCTTCGAGACAATAATGAATCCGCATACAGACAGGAGGTTGAACGACCAGCCTCGTGGTGCGAACGGAACAATCTGGAATTGAACACACTCAGAACCATAGAAATGGTGGTAGACTTTAGGAGAAACCCTTCCATACTTCCATCTCTCACAATACTAGACAACACAGTATCAACAGTAGATACCTTCAAATTTTTAGGTTCTAACATATCGCAAGATCTAAAATGGACAGCTAACATCTAAAACGTCATCAAAAAAGCACAACAAAGAATGTTCTTTCTGCGCCAACTCAGAAAGCTCAAACTGCCCAAGGAGCTGCTGATCCAGTTCTACAGAGCAATTATTGAGTCTGTCATCTGCACCCCTATAATTGTCTGGTTTGATTCTGCAGCCCAACAAGACAGACACAGACTTCAGAGGATAATTAGAACTGCAGAAAAAACAATTGTTACCAACCTGCCTTCCATTGAGGACCTGTATACTGCACAAATCAAAGAGGGCTGTGAAAATATTTACAGATCCCTCACATCCTGGACATATTTTGGCTCTGCGCATGCGCAAGTATGGCGTTTCGCTAGGAGAACTGGAGTCGGCGTTGGGTGTTTAATCCAGGATGGCAGCTTCTGGGGGACTCACCGAGCTGTCTCTGTTCCCCGGCCCGTTGGATCATCTTCCCAGCGGCCGCTGGAGAGGTCTTTTGACCTTCTCGGGTTTGCGGCCGCCGAGGGCGGGGGCCGAGGGAGGAGCGGCAAATGGAGATGGCGGCCATTTTGGAGCGCAGGGGAGGCCCGCTGTCTGTCCTCGGCCTTTGCGTCGGTCTTCGGCTTCGACTCCTGCTTCGACCTCGGCCCGCCTTGCCCATCGGCGCGTTGTCGGGTGTGGCGAGGCCCGGTGGGCTGCGAGGCGTTTCGTTTACGGACACCCTTTGTTCCATCGGCGGGAGGCGAGGCGGGACCGGGGCTGGAGGCGAGGCCTGAGATGCGGCTGGAGGTAAGGCCGGAGACGAGGCCTTGGGGCGTGGCTGTAGTTTGCCCTCTTTAATGGCGCTTTCCATCAGGCGCTTTTCATCTGGTGTTTTCCATTGTGACATTTGCCATCTACTTTGTATACATCTTCGGTGGCCATCTGTCCCCCCCCCCCGCTTGACTTTTGAACATCGAAGGGGGGAAGGATAGTCCCCGGCCTGCAGTTGTCGGTCCTCCCCCCTGACTTTCGAACGCTGAAGGGGTGAAGGATCGTTTCCGGCCTGCAGTCGCCTCTCTGCCTGATTTTTATCTTGATGTTCCGATTCGGCCCCCTCGCCACACTGGGATCAGTGGACTTTGGAGGCAGTAGCTGGCTGTGGACAGGCCTTAGGCCTGGAGCAGCTTGCTTTCGGAGCAGCTGGCGGAGAGGGTGACATGGCAGGCTTCTAAGGAGTAATTATGGACAGGCATCGATGGTGGGGGCGGTTTCTATCCAATGGTTTCCTGGACTGGACTTTGGACAGATTGGTGGCTGTCCTTGACTTATTAAGATCTTACAAGGACGTTATTTATGGACTATTTACCATGGATCCCATCTGTCTATCTTCTTCCATTATACCATCTTCGTCATCCTGTTCCAGCCCCTATTGGTCTTATTGGTCAACTGGATACCCACTGGAAGTTCCATCATTTATTAATGTTCTGCCAACCTGGATTTTTACCATCTTATCATCTTTCGCCGATTCTCACTTTTTCTATGCGTTACTCAGCACATGAACTCTTGCGCCTGCGAGGTGCCCCCGCCTCGCAGGAATGGCCCGTTTTGTTACCAAGGGCCGGCCTCCATGACGGGTTTTGGGACCCACAGAGGTGGCATGCGAAGAGAAAGAGCCTTTGGGGATTTTTAGAGAGGGAATTTTTAAAGGGGGGGAGGGCAAGGGCGGGTGTTGGGGGAAACCCGTCGGGGAGGGTATGTCCAGTCCTAGCGCGTGCTCACGACACTATTTTAGCTGGTCCGAAGACAGGGGGGAGGGGTCTGAACAGAGCAAAGAGCATTATTCCATCTGTACGGTAAGTGGGAGGGGCAGATATGGCGGAGGCAGGGGGCCGTATCGCTCGTTGGGAGCACGTGGTCGATGTTTAAAGGTGATCACGTGCTCCGGCCCCCCAGTCCTTACTCGTTCCCTGGATGGTCAGGATCCTCAGAGCCTGGGTCTATGGCTGATGCTCTGCAATGCCCGGTCCGTGGTTAATAAGGCTCCCCTGATTTGTGACCTGATTCAGAGGGAGTCCGCGGACTTTATGGGCATTACGGAGACCTGGCTGGGCACAGAAGGGGGTGTACCCCTGGTTGAACTGTGCCCTCCAGGTTTCCGTGCATTCCATCAGCCGAGGACCCAGGGTAGGGGTGGGGGGGTGGCGGTTGTGATTAGGGAAAGTCTGGAGCCGAGGGAGTCCACTGTTCCTCAGATAGCTAGCTGTGAATCCCTCCTTGTGAAGTGGGGCCATCGAAATCAGATGGGGTTGTTGATCACGTACCTGGCTCCTTGCTGCGTGGCCACAGCCCTACCTGAACTACTGGAGGTGCTTGCTGGCGTGGCGGTTGAGATTCCCAGACTTTTGGTCTTGCGAGATTTCAACTTGCCATCGGCCGGCTTGTCATCAACAGTGGTTCAGGAGTTCCAGGCCTCCATGATGGCCTTGGACCTGATTCAAGTAACTGATGGCCCTACACACATTGGGGGAGGCGCGCTAGACTTGATTTTTATCTCTGGTCAGTGGGTAAATGATCTGGATTTAGGAGATATAGTGAAAGAACCGTTGTCATGGTCAGATCATTTTCTCCTTCACCAAGACTTTCGAACCGCTGCTCACCACCACAGGGAGACGGAGCCGATGCGTTGGTTCCGTCCCAGGCGCCTGATGGACCCGGAGAGGTTCCTGACGGAGCTTGGGCCGTTTCCTGAGGATCTTACCCACGGCATGACTGAAGAACTAGTTGCGGCTTGGGAACGGGCCGCGGCTGGGGCTTTGAACTGTGTCGTGCCTTTGCGGCCTCTGACCCGGCGTAGATCTCAATTGGCTCCCTGGTTCTCCGGGGAGCTGAGAGAGATGAAATGCCGGAGAAGACGCCTAGAGAGTGTTTGGAGGTCCAGCCGTTCCGAGGCTGATCGGACACTAGTGAGGTCCTTTACTAGGACCTACCTAGTGGCAATGAGGGAGGCAAAACGTTCCTACATTTCCACCCTCATTGCATCGGCAGATAACCGCCCGGCCGCCCTGTTTCGAGTGACCCGTTCCCTCCTTCAACAAGAGGGACGGGATGACCCCCTGCAGGGACGAGCCGAGGAGTTTAACGGTTATCTATACGATAAAATCGTTCAGCTTCGTGATGGCTTGGATCATGATTGCGATGATTCAGCCGAGGCGGCAGAGACTCGTCTTGTTGAGGTTATTTGGGATGAGTTTGAGTCTGTGGCTCTCGAGGACGTGGACAGGTTGCTGGGGAGGTTGAATGCAACTACGTGTTTACTGGACCCGTGCCCTTCCTGGTTAGTACTGGCTGCTCAGGAAGTGACACGAGGCTGGCTCCAGGGGATTATAAATGCTTCTTTGGTTGAAGGGGCTTTCCCCACCGCCTTGAAGGAGGCGGTGGTGAGACCTCTCCTGAAGAAGCCTTCCCTGGACCCAGCTATTTTGGGTAATTATCGTCCAGTCTCCAACCTTCGCTTTTTAGCAAAGGTTGTAGAAAGTGTGGTTGCATGGCAGCTTCCCCGGCACCTGGAGGAAGCTGTCTATCTAGACCCGTTCCAGTCCGGCTTCCGACCCGGTTACAGCACGGAGACGGCTTTGGTCGCGTTGGTGGATGACCTCTGGAGGGCCAGGGACAGGGGTTGTTCCTCTGCCTTGGTCCTATTAGACCTCTCAGCGGCTTTTGATACCATCGACCATGGTATCTTGCTGCGCCGGTTGGAGGGGTTGGGAGTGGGAGGCACCGTTTATCGGTGGTTCTCCTCCTATCTCTCTGACCGGTCGCAGACGGTGTTGACAGGGGGGCAGAGGTCGTCCTCAAGGTGCCTCACTTGTGGGGTACCGCAGGGGTCGATTCTCTCGCCTACCCTGTTCAACATCTACATGAAGCCGCTGGGTGAGGTCATCAGTGGTTTCGGGGTGAGTTATCATCTGTACGCTGATGATACTCAGCTGTACTTTTCCACCCCGGACCACCCCAACGAAGCGGTCGAAGTGCTGTCCCGGTGCCTGGAAGCTGTACGGGTCTGGATGGGGAGAAACAGACTCAAGCTCAATCCCTCCAAGACGGAGTGGCTGTGGATGCCGGCACCCCGGTACAGTCAGCTGCACCCGCAGCTGACTGTTGAAGCGAGTTAGTGGCCCCAAAGGAGGTGGTTCGCAACTTGGGCGTCCTCCTGGATGGTCGGCTGTCCTTTGATGAACATCTGGCGGCCGTCACCAGGAGGGCCTTTTACCAAGTTCGCTTGGTTCGCCAGTTGCGTCCCTTCCTTGACCGGGATGCCTTATGCACGGTCACTCACGCTCTGGTTACGTCTCGGCTGGATTATTGCAATGCTCTCTACATGGGGCTGCCCTTGAGGTGCACCCGGAGGCTGCAGTTAGTCCAGAATGCAGCTGCGCGAGTGGTAACGGGAGCCGTTCGTGGCTCCCATGTAACACCACTGCTCCGTAGTCTGCACTGGCTTCCTGTAGTCTTTCGGGTGCGCTTCAAGATTCTGGTTACCACCTTTAAAGCGCTCCATGGCTTAGGACCCGGGTACTTACGAGACCGCCTGCTGCTACCTTATGCCTCCCACCGACCCGTACGCTCTCACAGAGAGGGCCTTCTCAGGGTGCCGTCCGCCAAACAATGTCGGCTGGCGGCCCCCAGGAGTAGGGCCTTCTCTGTGGGAGCACCAACACTCTGGAACGAACTCCCCCCTGGCTTACGTCAAGTGCCTGATCTTCGGACCTTTCGTCGTGAGCTTAAAACATATTTATTCATTCAGGCAGGACTGGCATAAATAGTTATTTTTAAATTGGGGTTTTAATAATATTTTAAATTTTTTAAATGTTTTAATTATCGGCCGCATAGTAATAGTTCATTTTAAATTCTTTTAACTGTATATATTCTGTGTTTTATTTTGGCTGTACACCGCCCTGAGTCCTTCGGGAGAAGGGCGGTATAGAAATTTAATAAAATAAAATAAATAAATAAATACTGTTTCAACTCCTACCCTCAAAACGACACTATAGAGCGCTGTACACCAGAACAACTAGACACAAGAACAGTTTTTTCCCCGAATGCTATCACTCTGCTAAACAAATAATTCCCTCAACACAGTCAAACTATTTACTAAGTCTGCACTACTATTAATCTTCTCATCATTCCCATCACCCATCTCCTTCCACTTATGACTGTATGACTGTAACTTTGTTGCTTGTATCCTTATGATTTATATTGATATTGTTTCCTGATTGCTTATTTGTACCTTATGACTATCATTAGGTGTTGTACCTTAGAATTCTTGATGAATGTATCTTTTCTTTGAGAGCATATGCACCAAAACAAATTCCTTGTGTGTCCAATTACACTTGGCAATAAAAAATTCTATTCTATTCTATTCTAATGTAGCATTTCCCAACAGCTCAGTTTTCTCCATTAACCCTGATGAAATGGAGATGATAAATATATTTGGAGGGTGCCAGGTTAAGGAAGTGAGCTTTGACATGGTCTTTCCCTTCTCCAATGACTGTTACGATAAGGATCAAGGCTCACACCCACATATGAATTCTTCTCTGATATCTGGTGAGTGTCATCCCTCTGTATGTGATAAGACATCTTTGCTGTCACAGATCTAGCTTCTAAATTATAACCTAAGCAACCTTCCTTAATTTGCATTTTCTCCAGATCTCTGGTGGCTGTATGCAACACCCAGAATCCTCGGCATTAAGCAAGCTGCATGGTTTGACTACTAGATTTGAAGTAGTATGAGTCACGGCTAGATAACAGCTGCTAGTATTTTATTTTATTTATTTATTTTTGTCACACAGTATATATAAGCGTAAGCATGAAATAACTATAAATATTATAAATATAAAAAACTATAAATAAACTATAAAGTATAAAGTTGTTGAAAACTCTTTGCTGCCACTAAGACGTTGTGCAAACTTTTGCACCCCAGTTTTGGCAACCCTGCTGAATGGGGAATTTGGAGGATTAAAATCTGTATATTGGGAGGGCAACAAATACATTGGACGTCCAGACTTATTTTCACAACCTATTATAGAATAAGTTGCTACAGGAGTTGAAGTCTGTTCCCTCTTTATGACCATTTATGAGTGGGCTCAGGCTTTTTTCAAGGCTTATAATGCTACTGTTTTATCTGTTGGGTTTTATCTCTTATGTTTTAAACTGGTGTTAATTATGTTTTTACCATTCCTTGTAAGTTGCCCAGAGCAGTACACAACTTCATTTGACCTGAAATATTCCCAATAATACATACAAGCACAAATACATATGATAAAAATATCCTTTATCAAGGCAGTTTGCTGATTACAACTAAAATTTAGATCATGTTCTAATGCCTTAAGCAAGATAATACTTCTTTCCTCTCCTCACTGATAATTAGAGGCAGAAGACATACATATATAGATGCTCTTCCTTAGGAATGACTTCTCCAGTTAGTGTTTCCATATGAGAAGAGACAAACTTTGCTCAATATATGAGTTTATATCCAGTTGATTAATATTACGGCTCAATCTAGGTGTGTGTGTGTGTGTGTGTGTGTGTGTGTGTGAGAGAGAGAGAGAGAGAGAGAGAGAGAGAGAGAGAGATATTACCCATTCAGTCATGTCCGACTATGGGCCAATTTTTTCCACATCTCCCAATCTTGCACTCCTACTTTGAGTTGTTCTATGTTCTGTATATACCGTATGTTCATGTAAACAAAATAACTACAAAATATCCAGAGAAGGACCCTTTTAAAAGAATAGATATTAGCAAGGGGACTATAAAATATTCTCTACATTAAATGTTGTAAGTCAGGTAGAACAATTAAAGATGGGGCACAGATATACATGTACTGTAGAAAGTTGGTCTGGAAAAAAAAGTTAGATGGGACAAAAATAAGGACCCTGAAAATGTTGATTAGCAACCTAAATATTTAAAACCAAAAATGACATTGTAAACCAAAACGAGTAAATATAACATAGATCCCTCAGAAACCAGATTAACTGACTTTAGAGAGTAAGCATTACATCTCCAGATATACACTTTGTGATCATTCTATTTTCCCATTAGCTGAATCAATAGGACCAATAGGAGCAACTAAGCCTAAACATCTAGATTTTGATGAAGTATTTAATGAGGAGACAATCAACAAGCCAAAAAAGGAACAAAAAGGCCTAAAACCTCATCAGTAGCAATCAACACTCAGATGAGTAGATTAACTTTATACTAATAATCAAGAAGTAAACAATACCCCAATCAAGGAACTGCCAAATAAGCTAATAATATTGTAAACAGCCCAACCAACGAACCAAAAAGACTAGTCCCAGTAACAGAGCAAGCCATTGGAATATAAATTAAGACCAAATGCTGCTCCCTACTAGCACTAATGCTGTCTAGTTTGGTAATGAAACATCTGCACCAAGCCCAGAGAGCAACAGGGTCCTCACAGTTTAACCCTGAGCTACAGATATTCTCTTCTATTGATACTTGTCCATCCTTGAATGTGTGATTTCTTGACAAGAACTAAATGGTTACATATCCACCTAAATGGTGGAGGTGAAACAGCATACAGGGCAGGGGTGAAATCCAGCAGGTTCTGACAAACCAATAGCGGAAATTTTGAGCAGTTTCTAGAACTGGCAAATACCATCTCTGGCTGGCCCCAGAGTAGGGTGGGAATGGAGATTTTGCAATATCTTTCCACCGGGAGTGTGGAGGGAATGGGGATTTTGCAGTACCCTTCCCTGGAGTGGGGTGGAAATGGAGATTTTGCAATATTCTTCCCCTGTCATGCCCACCAAGCCATGCCTACCAAGCCACACCACACCCACCAAGCCATGCCCACAGAACCAGTAGTAAAATAATTTGGATTTCACCACTGATACAGGGGGGAGGTTCAAAAACTTTCCACATGGTGCTTAAAAAACAACCTGCACCTAAACATCAGCAAGACCAGGAGATGGGTTGGATTGCTGGAGGAAGAGAGAGGAACCTGCCCCACTTTACATTGTGGGCGGCTGTGTAGAGATAGTTTCCTCCTTTAAATTCCTGGGAGTCCATCTCAGCAAAGACCTCACCTGGAAAAACAACACAATTCAGGTGGCCAGGAAGACCCAACAGAGACGCCATTTCCTTAGGCTCTTGCGTAAAAACAGAGTGAAACAATAACTGATGACCTCCTTTTACAGGTCCACAATAGAAAGTGTCCTCACTTATTGCATCACAGTATAGCATGCCGGTCTGACAGCCGCGGATAGAAAAACATTACAGAGGGTGGTGAGCACAGCTGTCCCCTGATACCACTAGATGAGATCACTAGGGCTCACTGCCTTAGAAGAGTGAGGAAAATTCTCAGGGACGACTCTCACCCTGGTCATCACTTCTTTACCCTCCTACCATCGGGAAGGAGATATAGAAGTATAGCCAGCCACACAAACAGGCTGAAGAACAGTTTTTATCCATGGGCTGTCAGACTTCTGAATGAGAAATAACATCATAACTATGTAGTATGATGGACTGCAGGGCGGGTGCAATGTGTAACATGTTCACACTGGTGCAATAGGACTGGGTGTTTTGTTAATATGATTGATTGGGTTAGGGATTTACTGTCTTCACTGTGAGTTGTGTTATGTTGGGTGGGGTGCACTGAGGGAGTTCAACCAATCTCATTGTATATACATTGTGCACTGACAATAAAGATTTGATTTGAATTTAATTGAAATGGTAGCATTCTACACCAATGTGTTATTATAAATGAGATTTGCATAGTCCCATACTGAAAGCTAATTGCGCTCAACTTTGCTGCGTTTTCACAAAAAAAATTTTTTTTTAAAGCTACAAGCTGAATGCTTTCCCTGCCATGCAATTTAATATGTAGTTTCCAAGATATACAACTTTGCTTTTGATGTTATGGGCCAAAGTGTTTCCCACATGCGATCTCACTAGTGCTAATAAATGTTAGGGTTAGAGTTAGTATTACTTGTATGGCAAAAAGGTCTGAGATACTTAAGTCTGGGTTCATATATTACACTAAATCATGTCTGATACGGTTTGCTACTTAACCCATATTTTGCTGGTTTCACATACTGTAATAAACTATAAGCTGAACTTTACAAGCCATACTGCCCAGGATTGCATTTGTATTAAGCGGAAACAGATGTAATACATTTTGGCTTATGTGCAGAGTCAGAAAAAGACATTATACACAGCCTGTTTTAAGAACGTAAGACCAAATTTAAGCCAGGGACTCCATGGATCACAGAATACATGATAGTAGTATAATTAATACTGTATGCAATAAAAAGGGAGGAGAAGGAGGATGGGTTGGTTTTGATAGTAGTTCAGAAGTTTGATCCTTGTTGTCCCAAAATTTGTTACCTGCACACAATGATACCCATGGCTGTTGTAATTATAGTCCTACATATCTATGTCAATATTGGTTATTCTATCCTAGGATTTGACTAGCAGAACTAAGTAATTTTAGTCTAAATGTTTTTCCTATGTTTCTAGAACCTGGACAGAACCGCTGTCTCTATGTGACAGGGTAACTAGAAATATTAGGTATCTGAAATATCCTCCAAACAAGCCCTATATTATAAATGTATTTATTCAAAGATTGAATTAAAAACCCTCAAACCTACCATAATTTCATCTAAATCTAGTATAAAAGAGAGTCTGCTGAAGATAGTTCTTTGTTGTTGGTTTTTTTATGGAAAAAAACTGTAGGAGAATGGATAAAGAGACTCAGAGTCAAGTAACTGCTTGATCGCATAGCTCATTAGGCTGGTTACTCTTCATTGGACCAATCTATTTCATAATGTGTTGATGAAAGGACAAAATTAAAAGAGCCCCCTGCCCCATGTAAGAGAAGAGGAGAGAGGGATGAAGTGAATCAATCGATAAGTTCTTGATTGGATACAATTAAGAAAGAATAGCAAACAGTGCTCTAATTTAGAGAAAAATAGGTATATAAGAAAGCATTATTACCCCCTTTCTCTTAAAAGAGCGAGTGAAAAATAGATAAATGCTTCCCTTCCAGCAATTAGTGACATAAATACTCCACAAATTTCAAAAGGAGTATAAAAGGTTCAAGGAAGGGGTAGATTCAAAGAATATTAATTATTCAAAAGACTCTTGGGGGGCAAATTCATTAGCTTCTTGTCTCCAGCTCTAACTATTAATATTTTCATACTACCATTATTAAAAGCCCAAATAAATTCCCTCCTAAACTGTATAACATTGGACATTGTTCCAACCTGTAATGAGGTTCATCTGTATTGTCTTCTTAGGTTATAACCCTATACATATTAGCCAAGAAATCAAAGCCACTTTAGCTTAGTTGGGATTACTTGAGTTAGGCATCTTTAAATTTGTAGTGTTTATTTGGGAAAAAAACCAATAGAATTTAGATTTTTTTTTTCCTTGCACAGCTGGGAATGGGTAAGGGTTAAGAAAAGAGGGAATGTAGCCTTGAAAGCCTAGACTTGCTCACTGTGGAATCTGCACTTTTGCCTATAGATACCTTTAATTAGATTAACAATTTTGTGTTAACATAAGCAGCAGTAGCAGAGTGTCAGTCATTACAAAGTCAAGAGTCTGAATATCAAACCAGAGAGAGCTGGAGAAAGTGAAATCCATTAATTACTTTTCTGTAACTGGCACATGCCTTTTCTGCTTTTTTTAATGACATTTTCTCTGCCACTTGGATAATGTGAGCATCTTCAACGCTACCCACCATCCCCTGCAGCCGTCTCTCACAAGAACAAAATTAAATTTAAGCTGCTAAAGCCAGACCTTCCCACAGTAAAGAGAATCTTTAGAATGGATTTTTTAAAAGGTCGTTTTGAACTTTATCTGAGCACACAGAAATGGATTGGAAAACCAAACCATTCAGCTAAATAACATCTTCCAACGAGCTCTGTCATCATTACTAGGACAAATTCATCACTTCCTTGAAGTTGTCTTCACTCTCTCCCTTCAGATATATATTTGCAATAGAAAAACAAGAAGCAGATACCAGCATAGGATTTAAACTGGACTACAGTTTTGTTAATTGACAAGGTCTCAAACATATTGAGTCTATACCAGGGGTCAGCAACCCGCGGCTCTGGAGCCACATGTGGCTCTTTCATACCTCTGCTGCGGCTCCCTGTCACTCAAAATATGTGTCACAACAGGGGTAGAAGAGGGAGAAGGAAGGTGGAGGGTGGAGGGTGGAGAGGATGTAGGTAAGAGAAGGAGAGGAAGGTCTGGAAAGTAGAAGAAGGTAGAAGAGGGAAGAGTGTTAAAAAGGGGGGTGGTGACTGGGCAAGCCCGACTAATTGTATATAACTGTACATTGGATGAGCTGTTTTATATGATTGTAAAAATAAAACTTTTTTATGAAAAAAAAAATATGTGTCACAACTGCCGATGTGTGATACCCACCAGAACACTGCAAATGGGGGAAAGAGTAAAAAATCAGCAACTTGCTGTCAGAAGTCAGCAATTGGTACTGCTCAACTAATAGAACAATAGGGCTGGGCCATTGCCTTGAAGCCACAGGCAACACATTGCTTGCTCTTAATGGAGTATGGTCAGATGCATCTATGAAGTGGGGTCATGGGATTCAGGTGGGTTTACTGATCACGTACCTGGCTCCTTGTGGTGTGACAGCAGCCCTGACCGAGCTGCTGGAGGTGATAGCCGGAGTGGCGGTTGACACCTCTAGACTTATGGTCATGGGGGATTTCAACCTGCCATCGACCGGCGAAGCATCTGTAGTGGCTCGGGAGTTCATGGCTTCCATGACGGCCCTGGACCTGACCCAATTAGTGGATGGGCCCACTCACATTGGGGGGAACACGCTGGACTTGATTTTTGTCTCTGGACAGTGGTTGAATGATCTGGAATTAGGGGACTTAGTTATTCAACCGTTGTCATGGTCTGATCATTCTCTCCTTTGGCTGGATTTTCGAACCGCCAACCCACACCGCAGGGAGATGGAACTGATTCGGTGGTTCCGTCCCAGGCGCCTGATGGACCCTGAGAGGTTTCTGACAGAGCTTGGGCCATTCCCTGAGGATCTGGCTCACGGCTCGGCCGAGGAACTTACTGCCGCCTGGGAATGGGTGGCGGTGGAGGCCTTAGATCGAGTCGTGCCTTTGCGGCCTCTGACCCGGCGCTGATCTCGACCAGCCCCTTGGTACTCCAAGGGGCTGAGAGAGATGAAGCGCCAGAAAAGACACCTAGAGAGTAGTTGGAGAGCCAGCTGCTCCGAATCTGATCGAACACTAGCGAGGTCTCACATTCAGACCTATCTAGTGGCGATAAGAGCAGCGAAACATGAATATTTCGCTGCCCTTATTGCATCAGCAGATAATCGCCCAGCCGCCCTGTTTAGGGTGACCCGCTCCCTTCTTGTACAGGGAGCCGGGGAGGACCCCTTGCAGGGATGTGCTGAGGACTTTGGATGTTATCTGCATGATAAAGTCGCTCAGATCCGGGACGGGCTGGATGCAGTATGGGTAGATCCGGACGGGCAGACGGAGGCAGATCTTGGAGATATCATCTGGGATGAGTTTGACACTGTGGCTTCCGAGGACATGGACAGGATACTGAGATGGCTGAACGCAACCACATGTTTATTGTACCTGTGTCCCTCCTGGTTGGTACTGGCCATGCAGGAGGTTACACGAGGTTGGCTCTGGGGAATTGTTAACGCTTCTTTGAGGGAGGGTGTCTTCCCCGCCGCCTTGAAAGAGGCGGTGGTGAGGCCCCTTCTCAAGAAGCCTTCCCTGGACCCAACTGTTTTGGCAAACTACCATCCGGTCTCCAACCTTCGCTTTGTGGCGAAGGTTGTTGAGAGTGTGGTGGCGCATCAGCTTCTTCGGTACCTGGATGAAACTGTCTATCTGGACTCATTCCAGTCTGGTTTCCGGCCTGGATACAGCACGGAGACACCGTTGGTCACATTGGTGGATGATCTCTGGAGGGCCCAGGACAGGGGTTGTTCCTCTGCCCTGATCCTATTAGACCTCTCAGCGGCTTTTGATACCATCGACCATGGTATACTGCTGCGACGGCTAGAGGGGTTAGGAATGGGGGGCACCGTTTTTTGGTGGTTCTCCTCCTTCCTCTCTGACCGGACGCAGACGGTGTTGATGGGGGGCAGAGATCGACCACGAGGCACCTCCTGTGTGGGGTGCCACAGGGGTCGGTGCTCTCGCCTCTCCTGTTCAACATCTATATGAAGTCGCTGGGTGAGATCATCCGTGGTTTTGGGGTGAGTTGTCATCTGTATGCTGATGATACACAGCTGTACATCTCCACCCCTAACCACCCCAACGAAGCTGTTGAAGTGATGTCCCAGTGCCTGGAGGCCGTGTAGGTCTGGATGGGGAAAAACAGGCTCCAACTCAACCCGTCCAAGACTGAGAGACTGTGAATGCCAGCATCCCGGTATAATCAGTTGATTCCATCACTGACTGTGGGGGGCGAGTTGTTGGCCCCCACAGGGAAGGTCCGCAATCTTGGCATCCTCCTGGATGCACGGCTGGCGTTAGAAGACCATATGGTGGCTGTCGCCAGATTGGCTTTTTATCAGGTTCGCCTGATATGCCAGTTGAGTCCCTACCTGGTCCGGAATGTCCTATGCACAGTCACTCATGCCCTCGTCACTTCCCGCCTGGACTACTGCAACGCTCTCTACATGGGGCTCCCCTTGAAGAGTACCTGGAGGCTTCAACTGGTCCAGAATGCGGCCGCGCGGGTGATAGTGGGAGCGGCTCGAGGCTCCCATATAACACCTATCCTGCACGGGCTGCACTGGCTTCCGGTTGTCTTCCGGGTGCAATTTAAGGTGTTAGTGACCGTTTTTAAAGCGCTCCATGGCTCAGGACCGGGATACTTACGGGACCGCCTGCTTCCACCGGTGGCCTCCCATCGACCAGTGCGCTCCCATAGAGAGTGTCTCCTCAGGGTGTCATCGGCAAGACAATGTCGGCTGACGATCCCCAGGGGGAGGGCCTTTTCTGCGGGGGCCCCAGTCCTCTGGAACGAACTACCTCCAACGTTGCGCCAACTCTCTGACCTCCGAGCCTTCCGGCATGAGCTGAAGACTCTTTTATTTCATCAAGCAGGACTGGCCTAATAGTTTTTAATAGTTTTAATTAGTTTTTTAATGGGTTTTAGCAAATTTTTATATTTCGGCCAATTTAAAATTAGTTTTTTAAAATTGCTCTTAACTTTTGTATTATTGTTTTTACTTGGCTGTAAACCGCCCTGAGTCCTTCGGGAGAAGGGCGGTATAAAAGTTGAAATAATAAATAAATAAATCCCTAAATTGTTACTTCAGAAAACCAGGAAATATGCCCACTCTCATAGTATCATGGGGTTAGAAGGTGTTGTGACCCAGGCCCAAGTAGGTAGTAGGAAACTCAGTCTGTGAAAAAACAAACAACTTTATTCAAACAGCTGAGAATTACTTCATTCCCAGCGTCGTTCAACTCAAAGTAAAACAAATGCCTCCCAACACAAATTCCTCAGTCCTATCGCAAATCTTGGTCCAATTAGGCAAACTGCCAAAGGCCTTTCTTGGCAAATGTTCAGAAGTCACAAAAATAAATGCAAGACGTAGATGAAGCAGAAGATGAAGCAGAAGACGCAGCTACCAATGTGGTTTTCTGGCAAAGCTCAAATGCTGGTGCTGGTCTGTTTTAAGCCTTATGGGAGGGGCCAATCATCTCTTGGCCCTACTCCTGAGTTGTCCTTTTCACTTGAGCTGCTCTTGCCTTCTGGCAGCTCTTCTCATGCATGCATTAGGAACAGGTTCCTCCTGTTCCTCTGCCTCACTACTATCAGTCTCTGGAGGCTCTGGAGTCCGCACCTCACTCCCCAATGGCCCTGGCCTCACCTCAGCCTCATCGCTGTCCGACTCCATTGCCAGCTCCATAGGCTGGTGGTGGACCACAACAGTAGGGGCCTTGGAACCCCAAGGCAAAAGTCCTTGTACCATCCTGGACAAATGGTTGTCCAATATTTTTTTGAAAACCTCCAATGATGGAGCACCCAGAACATTGGGGAAACAAGCTGTTTCTGAAATCAGCCAAGGTCAGCTAAGTACTCCCATCTGAACTGGGCAACTCAAACTTCTGAAAACAAGAAGGTCTTGCAAATGAGAGTTATTTCAAAGTAGGCATGCTATAGATCAGGGGTGTCAAACTCCAGGCTTGTGGGCCAGATCTGGCCCATGGGGGGCTTAGATCTGGCCTGCAGGGCCGCCCTGGAAACAGCGAAGGACTGACCCATGGTGCTTCTTCCAATGAAAACTGAGCTCGGGAGGGCCGTGTGTGGCTCTCCTGAGCTCTGTTTTCACTGGCAGAGCGCTCGGACCACCTCAGGTGCCCCTGACATGAGTGACATCGAGCTGGCCATGCCCACCCTGGCCATACCCATCCAGTCCCCTGAGGTTGAACACAACCCTGATGCGGTCCTCAATGAAATTTGACAACCCTGCTATAGATATCTAAATATATCAGAATGACTGAAAAACTCACAGGTTAGGACCCACCTGAAAGGAAGGGCTTAGGAGAAATTCAAAAGTTCCCAAAGCATCAATGCAAAGCTTGAGAGCCAGAC
This sequence comes from Ahaetulla prasina, assembly GCF_028640845.1. Lineage (NCBI taxonomy): Eukaryota > Metazoa > Chordata > Lepidosauria > Squamata > Colubridae > Ahaetulla > Ahaetulla prasina. Next base: position 57,568,855 of record NC_080540.1, on the reverse strand, counting down.
AAAGGCAGGAGCTTCCTACTGATTGATTCACTTTTTTGCAGTCTGTTTCCACACATAAATTCTGTTACTGTGTCTGATAATATAATTAACCCACTGGGGTTGCCCCTACCCCTGCAGCGTTCACACTTCTTCAGTAGCAATTACATCCCAGTTGAAATGTAGCTAATGATGGAACACTAAGCACCAATTATATTTGCTCCTAAGAAAAACAACCTACCTTGCAGTGTCGAAGGCAGTGAGATGATCTTTCGTACTTTCAACCTACAGCAGCTGTCTATGATCAGTGCCCTCCACCTAACAGACTACAAGTTACATTAATTGTGAGGTGAAAATTGCTATGGTGATTGAGCACAACAGACAATCATAAATGAGCCACGGTGGTGCAGTGGTCAGAGTGCAGTACTGCAGCTACTTCTGCTGACTGCTGGCTGCCTGCAATTTGGCAGTTCAAATCTCACTAGGATGAAGGTTGACTCAGCCTTCCATCCCTTCTGAGAAGGGTAAAATGGGGATCTAGATTGTTGGGTGCAATATGCTGACACTGTAAAACCACTTAGAGAGGGCTGTAAAGCATTGTGAAGATGTATATAAGTTTAAGTACTATTGCTATTGCTATTGTAACACATCAACCAGCAGAGGAATTTCAATTGTTAACAGAGTGCTATCTCTCTTTGATTTCCAAGCCTCTCTCCAGACAGGTCTACATCTGTCTTCCTTTTTCTTAAGTAGGACTATTTTAAAGGCAAATATAGAATAGAATAGAATTTTTTATTGGCCAAGTGTGATTGGACACACAAGGAATTTGTCTTGGTGCATATGCTCTCAGTGTACATAAAAAAAAAGATTCCTTCATCAAGGTACAACACTTACAGCACTTAATGATAGTCATAGGGTACAAATTTAACAGTTAATGATACAACACCCTTCCATACTTCCACCTCTCATAATACTAGACAACACAGTATCAACAGTAGAAACCTTCAAATTTCTAGGTTCTACCATATCGCAAGATCTAAAATGGACAGCTAACTTCAAAAACGTCATCAAAAAAGGACAACAAAGAATATTCTTTCTGTGCCAACTCAGAAAGCTCAAACTGCCCAAGGAGCTGCTGATACAGTTCTACAGAGCAATTATTGAGTCTGTCATCTGCACCTCTATAACTGTCTGGTTTGGTTCTTCAACCCAACAAGAAAGACAAAGATTTCAGAGGATAATTAGAACTGCAGAAAAACAATTGCTACCAACCTGCCTTCCATTGTGGATCTGTATACTGCACGAGTCAAAAAGAAGGCTGTGAAAATATTTACAGATCCCTCACATTCTGGACATAAACTGTTTCAACTCCTACCCCCAAAACGATGCTATAGAGCACTGCACACCAGAACAACTAGACACAAGAACAATTTTTCCCCAAACGCCATCACTCTGCTAAACAAATAATTCCCTCAACACTGTCAAACTATTTACTAAATCTGCACTACTATTAATCTTCTCATCATTCCCATCACCCATCTCCTTCCACTTATGACTGTAACTTTGTTGCTTGTATCCTTACGATTTATACTGATATTGATTGTTTCCTGATTGCTTATGACTATCATTAAGTGTTGTATCATTAAGTGTTAAATTTTTACCCTATGACTATCATTAAGTGCTGTAAGTGTTGTACCTTGATGAAGGTATCTTTTCTTTTATGTACACTGAGAGCGTATGTACCAAGATTGTATGTCCGATCCTTGTGTGTCCAATCACACTTGGCCAATAAAATTCTATTCTATTCTATCCTATCCTATCCTATCCGATCCTATCCGATCCTATCCTATCCTATCCTATTCACAAGAAAGCTGAAATCTTTAAAGCATTCTCTTGAATGAGAATGCTACTACTTTGGCATTTCAAGCCTAACCCCACCCAAAAAGATTCCCAATAAAACAACAACAGTATTAAAAATAATAGTACAGTAACATTTCTTTGGAAAAAAGGCTACCATGACACTCGCATTAGCCAACCACACAATGAAATACTGTATGTCAATTTTAACTTATTATGAAAAGCCAGAATGTGAGCTGTATGTCTTTCCAGAGGGAGAGAGAGGTGGGCTCTCTCATTGAAAAACTGAGGGAGATATTTCAGCAGTCCCTCTCATAATGACCAAACCAGATGGTCAGATTCCACCTAGAACATTACATTACACTACACTCAATGTAACCTTTTGCTTCTTTAAAGATAATATTCAGGACTTGAATTAGGCTTGGAAGCGTGCTGGCAACCAATGCGGTGACTTCAGATCAGCTGTCGCTGTGCACAGGTGAGATTGGCCTGGAAGCATTGTAGCCACTGTACTTTGTACCAGTTGTAGTATCCTAGTTGGTGCCAAAAGCTTCCTCAATCAGAATACATTACAGTAATCCTGCTAAACAGTAATTAAGTTTACTGTCATCAAGTTATTTAGGTGTGAGTAAGGCCATGACTTTCATACCTTTCAAAGCTGGGAGAAGCTACATCCCCTGTTGCTGCCATGCCTTTCACCACCTATTTATGCAGGAGCCATATGTCCAACCCAGACACATTCAGTGTAACTGTATGGGGATTGAACAGCATCTCTTGATGATCAGCAGTTCCATCTCCTATGGCTGTAACCTAAGCTTGTTCTGCTCCATCCAGTTCTTCGCAGTCTACAAGCACCAGTTCAGGACTTCAATAGCATCTCCAGCTCAACGCATAGTGGTGACACACGATTAAGTATCTTCATCAGATTGGTGATAACTTTACTCAAAGTTGATACATGGGATTGTTGGATCTCGAGAGATTTCGGATATTTTTAAATTTAGTTTTTCATTTCATGTGGGAGATCCACAGATGCTGCCTAGAAATATCATTATTCTCTTGACTGGATTATTCATGAGAATTAATTTTTTTTTTTTTGAAAGTGTAAACAGAGACACCACTTGGAGCGATAATGTTTGGGCTTCCCAAGGAGATGATACAGTTCTGAAGAATTTTAAGAGCGACTAAAGCCTAGTCTCAACATCTGCCTTTTCTCTCATCTTGCGAAAGATGCCTGCTATCATGTAATCCCAGTTGCTTCCTTGCTTGCTTCCTTGCTGTCATACCCCCGGAAAACATTTGTCACTGGGGCTGTTTGTTTAGGAAAGGCTTCAGTTTGAAAACCCTACATTCACTCAATGATAAAATGTTACATTATGATGGGAAGCCAGCCTGCATGATTGCCATCTGTACTTCATGATTCCTTCTTTAATGAGGCTGCTGTTAGGAACCATACATAATGGGAAAAGATACTGATGCTAGCAGTTTCCTATTACTATAAAAATTAAAGCAGTCAAATCACCGCTGCATAAAAAGACCGCTCTAAAAAAAAAAATCCTCTGAAACCCTCATGTTTGTTGGAAGTACTTTAATTTTCTGTTATTTAGTTCTTCAGGCATTAACATGGCTCAGCTCCGATCCCTGGCTGCAAGATAATTCTTTGCATGTTTCACTAAATTTGATGATATGCTGCCCTCTGGTGCCTCTTCCTTACATGTGAAAAATAACAAGAAAGCTCCATTTGTTTCCTTTTGTACTTGTTTTTAAGTGGACGCAAGCAGTTAGATTGTTTGCATTTATAAATGGGTCACTAACCTTCAAGCTTCTGGCAGAAAAGGTTATCGATTACAGGATCCATTCCTGCATGAAAAATAGGAAAGTGTAGCCAGCGAGGATTGTAGGTTGAGGTTCACAGGTTTTTGGCTAAAACAGCTACGGCAAATTAAAAGGGAGAAAGAGAGACAAGAATTTCTGTCTTGTTGTTTTTTTTTCCTTTTCACACCCTGTTATCAAACTTCCGAAGACACCCAACTGGTACTAAATAAAACAGCAGAAACCCTTGGAGCTTTTGCTTTTTCTCCTTTTTTTGAAAATAAAAATCTGTTAAAATGGAAGAATTACTCTTTTTGAGCAATAACTCTAGGAGCTGCTTTTCAAGGGGCACCCAAAAAAACAGTCTATGGAGATTCTCAATCACACACACCCCCACACAAAAAACAAACAAACAGGTTTTGATTTTTACTCAACCCCAAGATTGAAAAAATGCATAAAACTGAAATGATCACATAGGCTGTGGCTGATTGCACAACATGCTTATCCTTAATTTATTCAACACACCAACTTTTTCACATACTGAGAAGCTAACCACATGAATTGAGTTTGTATAATACATTGTTCTGTACGTGGTTGAGTTGTTTGTGCTTCATTGTGCAGCATGACCCAGCCAGATAGTAGTAGTGTGGAGAAAGGCTTTGGGGCAATTAAGAGCTTAGTCATGCAATTAATCAGTGGAGGCAGCAGTTGACTTCTAGCTATAGGGAAAGAATTACAGCCTATCATTCATGAACTAGGGCAGGGAGGAGTTCTTCTAGTACAGCCTGTAGAAGGTTAGCACCCATCCCTCCTTGAAGAATGAAATGTTTTAGGAAATATTAAAAAGGCAGAATATTATATTTCCCCTAAAAGAGAACTAGAAATCTTAAGGGAAATAGAAACTCAGAACTTCATCTCCCTAAACCCCAGCAGATATTTGGTGCCCATTGAGAAGGACTGGGCCAGCCTATCTACAAACAAAAGACCTTCAGCTCCAGGGTGATGGGTTTAAGATATGACCCTCCAGGACATAATGGGATTATCTAGCAGCAGGGCTCACTGCAAAGGAACAGGAAGCTCAGGGGTAAGGCCCAAGGGACGGTATAAATAACCTTCACTCTCCACTCCATGTGTTCAACTGCACCAGGACCATGTGCTTGGTGGTGCTGTTCACCATTAAACCTCTTTCCAAACAGCCTCCAGGTTTCCAATGCCTTCCTCCCCACTTGGAACTGAACCAGATGGATATTTCTTCCAACAAGGTTTTGTTACACTGATATCTCTCAGGTATATTGAACTGCAATTCTTGGAGGTTTTAAATAGATTTTGGTAAAAGTCATAAGACTGGAATAAAACTCTTATTAAGAGTCTATGGTAGATGTCATAAGGCCTATTCTGACCACTGGCGATGTTTTTTTTTTAATTTTATTTAAATCAATCCATAATTCTCTTAGCTTTTATTTGGGCAGTTGACCTTTGTCATACAGCACTTACATTCCTTTCACTAGGTTATAGTTAAGTGCATTAACATAAAATAGAGATGCTATAAATACTCTAATGCAATATTCTCCACCACCAGAAGTACTACTTTGTTGGATACAAAGCACAATGGTTGACCTGATTACTGTGTTCAGGAAGGCATTGCAACACTTTTAATTTGTGCTTATGTTTAAGTATGGTTTTGAATTTTAGCATGTTGTTTTTTTCACCTTGTACTTCAGTGTTCTGCAGTGGAATGCTAGAGAAAGGAAGGTTAAACCAGGGGTGCTATTCAGCAGGTTCTGACAGGTTCTGGAGAACCAGTAGCAGAAATGTTTAGTAGTTCAAAGAGCCGGCAAATACCACCTCTGGCTGGCCCCAGAGTGGGGTGGGAATGGGGATTTTGCAGTATCCTTCCCCTGCCATGCCCACCAAGCCACACCCACAGAACCAGTAGTAAAAAAAATTGAATTCCACCACTGGGTGAAACCAACCTTTCCCAACTCCTGTCTTCCAGAGAATTGACATTTCAATCCTGAAATGGCAAGTTTGTTTTTGAACCAATGCCATTAAATCCCACTGAGTACAGCTGAGAAGATCTACACATCCGTTAAGCAGTAAGTCAGGAAGCCAACTTCCAAATATATGTAAATAATAGAAGGCTAAAGTTGATATCTCTGAATGCTGCTTTCAATATTTTCTTCTAACTTGCAACTGATGACAGCAGTCAGGAAGTTATATTTAGAATTTTCACCAAAAATATGAAGGTCAACTTAAAAAGTAAATTGTGTTGATGGGTTGTCTGCTCATTCCTCTCTGAAAAACAAAATTGTTTCTGAGCCAGTGCACTGAATGGGGGATCATTTACCTACCAAAGAGAAAAAGTCCAGTAAATATAATTTAAGAGACCCACTGCGAATACATCTGTGACGAAAAGCAATGTAAAAATCTCTGCTTCTGAATTATTAGCTGACCTCCCTGCTGTGCATGCTTAAGCTACTAGAGGAGAAAAAATAAATTGGCTGTGCAAAACAAAGAAGCAGAAAATATTTGACTATTCTTTTGTCCAAATAGCTTAACATTTTATTGGAGTTGGCCTGGCTATCCAATCCAAGACCCTGATTTGGGCATGGAACGTGTTTAGAACTAGAAACTGTTGGAAGAAATATCCATCTGGTTCAGTTCCAAGTGGGGAGAAAGACACTGGAAACATGGAGGCTGATTGGAAAGATGGTTTAATGAAGCAGAACTATCAAGCACACGGTCCTGATGCAGCTGAACACATGGAGTTGAGAGAGAGAGGCATTTAGCCCCTCCCTTGGACTTTGCACATGAACTTCCTATTCCTGTACAAGAAACGTATTCTATTGGCTGTAGTCAGACTCCCATGGGGCCATGTGGAATCATGTTTGTCTGAATCAAGTTTGGTTGAAGCCTGGAGGGTGATGCAATGTCTTCAGATGATTGTGCCATGTGGTGAGCTCTGCTGATAGATAATCCTATTATGTCCTGGAATCTTAATCCCATCACCCTGGAGCTGAAGGTTTTTTGTCTTGTAGATAGGCTGGCCCAGTCCTTCTTAATGGGCACCAAATATCTGCTGGGGGCAGGGAGCTGAGGCTCTGAGTTTCTGCCTTCCTTTAGGGGAAATATATTCTATTTCTATTTCTCCTTTAGGGGAAATATAATATTCTGCCTTTTTAATATTTCCTAAAATATTTCTAGGAGAGGAGTGACTGCTAACTTTCTACAAAACAAATCAACCTACCTAGAGATAGAAATTCAGATTTGATTATAACAGGTGATTTGTTGAGTAATCATTATCGTCATCACCCAATCATGTTTATGAATGAAGGATTTAAGCAAGATATTTCAGTAACTCCAAAAGCAAGGGAATGGGCCTGTTTTGTTTTGCAAGTCACCATCAATCATAGGGTTTTGAGAGCTTGCCTTTCCTAGTTAATGGAGGAACATGGAGATGTTTCAATCAAAAAAGACATCTATAAAAGGTAATGTGTCGTGGAAGTTTCTGTCATAACAGGTGGCAGGACCACCTGCTCTTGAAGTTGCTTCTTGGATGGGAAGCCATTAGACAATCACAGGACTCTAACCGAGTCTATAAAACTGGAAGAAATGTATGCCAATAAGCCATGATCAGCCATTTCTATATTGTTGCCAAGAATATGCACATGTCCAAATAGCCACCAAGAATGAAGCTTAAGTAAAGGAAATCTTTACCCTTGCTTATCCCGCCTCCCCTATTTTATTTAAAGCAGGGTTCAAAATTTGAAAATAAAGTAAAAATGAACGCTAAAATCTCACAAAAGTCCACTTTCTCAAGATTCCAACATTTTTGCTACCTTGCATGCTGTGCTACCAAAATTAAAGCATTACTGGAACTTCTTCATGGAGAGGAAGTACCATAGTGGATTATCTGCTGAGTCCATACGGTACACGACATCGGATTGAATGGGGAGACTTTCCCGCCTGCAGCCTTCTGGTAGTTTTGAGATATAACTTCCAGAAATCATAGATGAAAGCTAGAATTCCCAACATATCTGGAGATGCAAGTTTAGGGAAATGGATGAGTAGGTTTGGAAAAATCATATAGTAGGTGAAAGGAAGGGGGAAAAGGAACTGTTGCTCTCAACAAAGTGGTTAGCTATGATTGGAATCTTCTTTTGTGCTCAAGAGAAATGGTGTGGTGCAATGTTTTTTTTTATGTGCATATATCACATTATGAGAAGTGAATTTCCTAGGAAGAGTCCCAAAGGTGCTTTTTCAATAGGCAACTGGACTTCCTGGTTTTTCTTTGAAGACATTTGAATTTTCTTTACAAAGACATTTTGCTTCTCATCCAAGAAGTTTCTTCAGCTCTGAAGAAGCGAAACATCTTCAAAGAAAAACCAGATAGTCCAGCTGCCTCTTGAAAAAGAACCTTTGGGAAAACCATGACCATGACAAAAAAGGAAGAGATTCCCCCTTTCCTACCATTCTTCTGTAATTTTGATTAATAAGTGTTTAAAAGTGGACAATTGTATTGGAGATACAGTTCTTCCCAAAATTTGAGGGGTTCGGTTGGAAAGTTTTCCATGTGCTGTCATTTTCTTATCCTAGGTGATGGAAAGAAAAGATGATGGCTGAAAAAGAAACCTTTCCTCTTTTATCCCTTCCAAATTATTGCCACTTATAAAAAGGATTTTGGAACTATTTTTGTGGGTCATAGGAGTGGGTAGAAGCAGGGCAATACTCTTCTAAACAAGAGCTTGTCTGAAGAAAGCCTCAAAGTGGTTCTTCATTTCAACTGAAGTCAATCCTTCCCCTTCTGATGACCTTATTCTTGACATTTAGAGCTTAAATGTTTCTACTATTATAGTTGTAGCATAAGGTCATGTGACTGCTTTTGTTTTAATGTTGATTTTTAATTTAATTTAATTTAATTGTTTCCTATAAATAGCCATGTTCCAACAATCAGAATAAAATCTTCCCAGTGTGGTTTTGGAGAAGGATGCCTTCATGTTAATGTTGACTCCTAGCAACTGCCTGGTCAAATTCCTGCACTGTTCTTAGCAAGATTTCAAAAGTGGTTTGCCCTTGATTGCTTCCCAGGGATGAGAGAGAAAGATTAGTCCAAGGTCACGCAGCTGGTCTCATGCCTAAGGCAGAGTTATAACTCACTGTTTCTGACCTTACTACCTTAATCATTAACCAAACTGGCTCTCTAGTGTAGTTTATGATGATTGTCAAGTATCAATACTTGTCGATCATCCTCTTTGACTGCAGCAAAGCATTTGACAAGGTTCTACAGTCTTACTGGCATGTACCCATATTTTTCAGAGTAGAAGTATTTTTCCCCAAAAAAAGAGGGTGAAAATCTGGGTGCATCTTATACTCTGAATGTAGCCCCACCCAGCTTCTCAAACAGAGGTTTCAGAGGCTGAAAAAGCATCAGAAAAGAAGCCCCCAAACAGAGCTTCAGAGGTTTTTTTTCTGAAGCTGTTTCGGAGGCTTTCAGAGGCAAAAAAAAAAGTTTTTTCTCAAACAGTTTCAGGAGTTTCAGAGGCAGAAAAAAATGCAAAAAAAAAAGTAAGGCACAGAGCTCACGACCAAGGAACCTGTTGCTAAAATTCACTTCTGGGAACAGCTGATTGGGGGTATTCTGGGAGCCAATCCACCTGCCAATCAGCTTTTTTCTTATTTTCCTTCCCAAAAACTAAGGTGCGTCTTATACTCGGGTGCGTCTTATACTCCCAAAAATACCATAGTTATTAAAGTAGTGCTTGGATGGCACTACCATAAGGTGGGTAGTTAATTACACTCAAGAGAATTGGCATAAATGGCTTTACACACTGTATTGGAGAGCTGAAAACAATCTTGGGACTATATTATTCAATATTTTTATTAATGACCTGGCTGTTAGGGTTGATAGAATGATTTATGAAATTGGCAAATGTGAAAATTGAAGGACAGAACGTTGGTCTGAAAGGAACATGGTCTTTTCAAGAGGCAGGCTTTACATCCCAGAGCCCTAGAACCATAAATCTGGGGAACTCCACTGCCAACTCAGAAATGGAGTCGAGGAGTTCAGGCAGGAAAGTTGTTATACAGCAGGAAGGTTGGCACAACAGCAACAATCCCAGCTGTTCTCTAAACTCCAACTTAATGAACAAGGTCTCACAACGGGGGAGCTGTGGGGCAGTGCTCCTAAAAGCCATGAGATTCTGATGACAATTGCCACACCTCACCCTTGACCTGGAGTCTCAGTTGATGCCATACTCAAAACCCAGCTGGGCAAATTTCAGAAAGGGCAATCCCGTTTCAAGACCCAGACAGGTCTTAGTAGTACATGTCAGGTTGACCCTTTCGTTCAGAATCAAATTGTGGATTACGGAGTTCTTATTACAGAGTGACCTTGCATTCAATAGGAGCAACTAGAGGCCAGGACTACTGAAGGTCCGCTGAGAGGGCATAGAGTTGAGATGAAAGAGAAAATGGAAATATGCATAACATAGCATTCTTATGTCTGATTCACCCTATTATCCTTTCCAGTATATGGAGCCTTTCATTGTTTTACATTAGACATTTAAATTGTCATATGAATGAATGCACCCTGCAGCATAGGAAGCATGATTTATTGTCCTTCAGTCCTGAAAGGGAATTTGGAAACAACGAGGCCAGTTCTTCTCAAGGTCTTGCAGAACATTGAATTCACAGCTCCCTAAACCTTTCCCCAAATTCCAAGTAGCACAGAATCTTTTTCTTTAATCAACTAGGGGTGTGAAAAAAATCTTGCTATTCCTGTTAGTCCATTTGATTATATGAGTTTCTCTTGGTTCTTTGTTTTTCGTTTTTGTTTTCTTGGAGTGATAGAATTGGGGTTTTTTGAGCAAGCCACGTGCCCAGGGCGGTCTTAACAGCATTATGGGCCCCGGGCAAAGCCGTTTACTGGGGCCCCTACGACAACTACTCACAGGAATAAAAACGTAAATGGTCGATAAACTTAAACATATATTTGCATGTTAGTATTAATTAAAAAGTGCAGTAAAATATAATAAATACGTTGTTGTATTTATATGCTACAAGGTGCATTGAAGGGTTAACATACACAGATTAGTATGGGGCCCTAGCCTCGTGGGCCCCATGGGCAAGTGCCTATCAGGCCCATGCATTAAGACAGCCCTGCTGCTGCTGCTGCTCACACTGGATTTTTTTCTGTCATTATTGGAGTGGGCTCAGACAAAAGCCAGGAAAAGCTCCAGACCCAGACAAGATAACTCCTTCTTGCTTAAAAATCTGTGCTGACCAATTGGCCACCATCTTCACCCAGATCTTCAATAAATCACTAGAGATGTGCTATGTTCCTTCTTGCTTCAAATGCTCTACCATCATCCCAGTGCCGAAGAAGCCCACCATCAAGGAACTGAATGACTATAGACCAGTTGCTTTAACATCTGTAGTCATGAAAACCTTTGAAAGGCTAGTGCTTTCCTACTTGAAAACCATCACAGATCCACTGTTAGACCCCTTGCAATTTGCATACCGAGCAAATAGATCAACAGATGATGCTGTTAATATTGCTCTGCACTACATCCTACAACATCTTGAATCTCCAAAGACCTATGCAAGGGTCCTCTTTGTAGACTTTAGTTCAGCATTCAATACCATCATTCCAGACACTCTTCTAACTAAGCTAAACCAGCTACAGGTACCGGAACAGACTTGTAAGTGGATCACAAGCTTCCTAACAAGCAGGAAGCAGCAGGTGAAGTTAAGCAGGATTACATCAAATTCCTGTACAATTAACACAGCCCCGCCCCCAAGGCTGTGTGCTCTCCCCACGTCTCTTCTCTCTGTATACCAATGACTGCATCTCTAGCAATCCATCTGTTAAACTACTGAAGTTCGCAGATGACACAACTGTGATAGGTCTCATTCGAGACAATGATGAATCCACATATAGACGGGAGGTTGAACGACTAACCTTGTGGTGCGACCGAAACAATCTGGAACTGAACACACTCAAAACCGTAGAAATGTTGGTAGACTTTAGGAGAAACCCCTCCATACTTCCACCACTCACAATATTAGACAACACAGCGTCAACAGTAGAAATCTTCAAATTTCTAGGTTCTACCATATCGCAAGATCTAAAATGGACAGTTAACATCAAAAACGTCATCAAAAAAGGACAGCAAAGAATGTTCTTTCTGCGCCAACTCAGTAAGCTCAAACTGCCCAAGGAGCTGCTGATCCAGTTCTACCGAGGAATTATTGAGTCTATCATTTGCACCTCTATAATTGTCTGGGTTTGGTTCTGCAACCCAACAAGAAAGACACAGACTTCAGAGGATAATTAGAAAAAATAATTGCTACCAACCTGCCTTCCATTGAGGACCTGTATACTGCACGAATCAAGAAGAGGGCCATGAAAATATTTACAGATCCCTCACATCCCTCACATAAACTGTTTCAACTCCTACCCTCAAAATGACGCTATAGAGCACTGCACACCAGAACAACTAGACACAAGAACAGTTTTTTCCCGAATGCCATCACTCTGCTAAACAAATAATTCCCTCAACACTGTCAAACTATTTACTAAATCTGCACTACTATTAATCTTCTCATTATGCCCATCACCCATCTCCTTCCAATTATGACAGTATGACTGTAACTTTGTTGCTGGTAATCCTTATGATTTATATTGATATTGATTGTTTCCTGATTGCTTATTTGTACCCTATGATTATCTTTAAGTGTTGTATCATTAAGTGTTAAATTTGTACCTTATGACTATCATTAAGAGTTATAAATGTTGAACCTTGATGAAGGTATCTTTTCTTTTATGTACACTGGGAGCATATGCACCAAGACAAATTCCTTGTGTGTCCAATCACACTTGGTCAATAAAAATTCTATTCTATTCTATTCTATTGTAGGGAGAAGAGGAAATATATGAGGTGATGGAATGTGATTTCATCTGCAGGTGCTGTCCTCATGAATTTGTTTTTTGGAACACTGTATTCCCCCACCCAACCCCCATTCCCTCAGTTTATACCAGTCCTTTCCCCTGGTGGTCTACAAGTTAAAGAACTTGCCATAGCAGTAGACTTTCAATAGGAACATTGTTTGAGTGACTAAAACAAGCATTGCTGTTGTGGTATCACCATTACCAAGAGAAGACAGCAGATTCAAATGGAGTGTATTGATGGTGGATTGGCTTCTTTGGGGATGTTTTTTTTTTTGCTGGACCAGCATGCAACCAGTTGTTTTTTTAAAAATTCCATAAGCACTCTATCCCAGTAGACCTGGGCTGAGGGAGATTTGGCAAGGAGCATTGTGCAATTGGAGGTCATGATGGTCTGGATAAGGCAAAAAAGACCAAATCTGAACCCAAGTAAGTCAGAGTCATTCTTTGTACATTAGGTTCTCTGTTGTCAGTCATGTTATCTCTGTTGTTTCTCTTACGCACGAAAAAGCAGGTTCATTGATTAGGAGGTCCTTGAAGACTCATGGCTCCTGCTAGAAGATTATGTAGAGGCTGTGGCTAGCGGGGCCTTTGCCCAGCTACAGTTATGTACCACATGCAAATTCTACCTGGTGCAGAAGCATCCAAATACTGTAACTCATCCTTTCATCACCTCCTGGATGGTCTACTGAAATTCATTTTATATTGAAAAACTATGCGTCCAACTGTGCTCCCATCATGAAATTAGAATCCAGAAGCATATGGAGCATTTGGTATGTTCATTGTTGTGCGTTGGCAAAAACTAAATGCAGGGGGTGGGGGGATCCAGTAAGTAAATAAATAAATAAATAAATAAATAAATAAATAAATAAATAAATAAATAAATAAATAAATAAATCATATACATGTTTACCAAAGACAAGTACATCTGATTTTAGTGCCAAAGTGGGTTTCTTGGCAGCCAGTTCCCTAGATTGAATGGGAGCAGCTAGGAATGATCCAAGACAACTCTTGAGTGAACATGGACACCTTTGGGAAGAGGAATCCTGGAGGTTGCAATTCCCAATAGAGGCGGTCAGAGTTCTGGTCTCTATCTTTCCATCTCAGCTGTTTGGTTTTTTTAAGCACACTTGGCTTCAAAGGGTTTTTTTCTTTTAATCTGATACTTATTTTTTTTTTTTTTTCTTTGTGATTTCAGGACAATTTCTTTTTTTTTTTCTTTTTTTTTTTATTATTTTTTTTTGCAACAAACAAACAAAAAGAAAATACATTATTACACCCTTGTGCTATACATAAAAGGAAGATTTGGGTCTTCGGATATATCCTCATGATTGCCAAAATCCACGTTCTCGAGGTACAGGTACTGAAGCGTCCAATGTTCCAAGCGCAAAGTCCACAAATGGTTTCCAAGTCTTCCAGAAAATATCTTCTTTATACACACCACTTCTAATTTTAATATCACATGTCATTTTATCATTTAAAGCTAATTTCCACATTTCAGAATTCCACTCTTCTATTCTAAAAATCACATCCAGTTTCCAATATCTAGCTATTATAATTCTACCTATTATAATCATAATTCTAATCAATTCTTTTTCATATTTTGTTAATTCTATTTCCTTAATTACCAACAATAATATAGTTTCCACTCTCAATGTTATTACTTTCCCCATCATTTCAAATATCATTTTCTCCAATTGTTGCCAAAACTTTTAACCTTATCACAATTATACCACATATGTTCATAAGTCCCCAATTCCAACTCACATCTCCAACATTTTTACTAGTTTTTTATCCATTTGTGACAATCTTACTGGAGTCAAATACCATTTCAAACAACTTTATAATTGTGCTCTTTAATCCTTATAGATAAAGTTCTCATAATTCTACTCTTCCAATTCACATTCCAATCTGATTCTGGTATTTCAATATTAAGATCTTTTCCCAATTTGTCCTCATCACTCTTTGTAATTTTTCATCAGAATTTATAATCTTATAAACCCTACTAACGAGTCCCTTTAGCCCAATTTCATCTTTCATAATCCGAGATACTAAATATTCAAATTCAGTTTCACATCTATTTATCGAATAATTTTCCTTTAGTTTTTTGTCCATTTTCTATCTGTATTTTTTCAAACCAACTTAACCCTAATTTTCAATAATTTCTTTATTCCTCCTTTCATTTCCCATAACTTTTATCCAATCTTTAATAATTTCTATATTTTCCTCTTTAATCACTTCATTACGTTTTATTATATTTATTATCGGCCAAATTCCAGTTGTCTCCCCCAAAAAGATTATATCCGAATTAAAATTTTAACAAATTTGTTCCACATTTTACTTAATCCTTTAACCAATAACTTCTACTTACACATTTTAAATTTGCTTTATCTAAAACCACCTTGATCCAAATTTCTCTATATCCCTTAACTCTAAATCTCTCCAATAATTATCTTCACCTTTAAGTATTTTTACCACTATCCGGATACCATACGCACAGTAATAATTAAATAATTTGGGGATTCCTAATCCGCCTTCCTTTTGATTTTGATACCACATTTTCTTCACTAATCTGGGTCTTTTGCTACCATTGCAAAATTTATCCAGTTTTTTCTGATATCCTTCAATATCTTTCTCTGTCAGATTTAGTGGTAGCATCTCGAATAAAAAGTTGAACTTGGGCAGCAGCAGCATCTTACACATTGCAATTCTACCAAACCAAGACAACTTTAAAATTTTATATTTATCTATCTTCTTCTCAGTTTCGTTAATCACCACATCATAATTAAGTTTTTTCAATTCTTTAACCTTAAGTGAAAGCACTATACCCAAATATTTCAATGTGTTTTTAATCCTTATCCCCAAATGCTTTTTCATATATTTGCATACCTTTTATATACATTCTATTTGAATCTTCAGATTTCTGATGAGTTTCTTGTAAAAATAAAATGTCTGGTAAATCCCTTTTAATCTTAAGCTCCAATCTTCTTCTTTTAATCTGATTCCCTGTACCCTTCACATTCCATGACATTATTTTTATAACTCCCATTTAAAATATAAATTTTTTAATCCTATCCCCGCATCTTCCTTTCTGTGCCCCCCACCACCCGACATTAAACTACCATATAAACAACAATAAGAAAACAAAAAAACAAAACAAAACAAACAATAAAGTACAACAATCTTCTTCCCCACATCCTCATCGGTTTCGCCTCTATAAAGAGAATGGGGAGAGGGACGTGCCAATGCCCGGGCACTTCTTTCGGGCTGTCTATTTAAATTCATCACTCAAAAAAAGATAGCGATGACCCGCATTCAGCTTCATATTTTCCAAGACTCTTATCTGCTTCTTCTCCTACTGTATCCTCACGACTCTTCTTCTGTTCAACCAACACAGGTGATATTTCTTTCCTCTTTAACCCTTTGGAGTCTTGCCTCCAATAGCCCTTTTTCTTCTTCTGAGATTGATGTTTCCACGTATGTTCCACCCATCTGAAGCATTTGATCTTTTATCTCCATTAAATCCTCCATCTCAATCAGTCCAAGCTCCGTAAATATAATAATGCATCTATATCTGGGGTGATTGTACGCATCCTTCCTTTATAAAAAAATTTCAATTGTTGTGGTGGCCTCCAATTGTATTTAATTCCATTATCTCTCAAAACTTTTGTAATTGGTTTTAAAAAAAATCTCCATGCCCTTTCTTCTCTTGATATATCCGGGAAGACTTGAATAGTCTTCCCTTCAAACTTCAAAGCATCTCCCAACTCTCTTAACTTGGCCATAACTTCCAACTTATCACCAAGATTTGCGAACCTGACAAGCACATTCCTGTTAGAACCATTTTGCCTTCTATATCCAATTCTAAAACGCTTGCCAGGTCTGCTATTGTGAACGTAAGTTGCGTATCCAAATCATTAATCCATTTCAAAACCCGCTGTTTCAATTTATCTTCCCTTTCTTCCGAGATTCCTCTGATAACAAAATTATATTTCCTCATCTCTTCCTCCAAAAGACAAATTCTCTTATCTTGCTGCTCATTTTTATAAAATATTTTGCCAATTTGCCGATCTACTTTTGCCTCATGCACATGCAGCTGCTCCATTTCATCTTTAATCATTGTCATTTCCTCTTTTGTTTAGCAAAGTTATCATCCATATCTTGCTTTAAATTTTGCACTTCGGATGTCAGTTTAAATGTCAAATTATCTATACGCCTGATAGTGCTGCTATTTTTCCCCAATTTTATTTAAAGCTGCAGCAATTTGCTGCGTTTCTGAAAGTTGTTGAGTCATTTTGAAAAAAACAAACCAAAAATTTCTCAAACTGGGATTCCAATTTTTCAAAGAGTCTTAGTGAAGATCAAAGGACAGCAGTCAAACCAATTTTACAGAGGGTCTTGATGAAGATCAAGGGACGACAATCTTTTAATTGAAGCGAAACGGCTTATTTGCACTCGTTAGTAGCTTATCAGTAACTTATGAGTCATATTCACTCCACAAAGAAACACAATTACCTCACAGCTTAATCAGCGCCATTTTTTCTCCACGTCGGCAGAGAGAAAAAAAAAACAAACCAGCTTGAACTTCAAAACAAAGTCCTTTTTTTGTTTTCTGTAATATAAACAAGCTATTAATTTCCTCTCAAAAGAAAAATAATAAAAAAAATTATCCACCTAATAAAATCTTCTTCAGCCAATCAGCCAGTCAGTCCAGCACAAAAGATCGATCTCTTCAATTAAAATTCTTCTCATTAACAAATTTAGTCTTTGATATTCCTTAGCCTCAGCATTTAACACAGAACACAATAATTATAATAAGGAAAGCAAAAGACAGCAATTTATTCCAAACTCCTTGTGTCTGCCAGTTCGGTCATCCCACGCAGTAAAAACTCCTTAATTCAAGCAGTTTCAGATGACCTACCAGTTTTAAATTCAGTCTGCTGGGCTATTAACACTTCCACTTCATGATTTATTAACTTTCATCCATAACGGTGCATTCCAAACAGCATTAATCCTCATAAATCTTCATTATTAAGCCCTGTGAAGTGAAGGAAAGGTCCTTACCCCACCACGGTCATGGCCACGCCCCCTCTGATACTTATTTTTAAAAGTTAAGGAGTGGTTGAAAGATGATTTACTCTAATTGCCTGCTGTATTTTAATGTTAATTTTGTTTCTTTATTGTTGTTGTTGTTGTTGTTGTTGTTGTTTGAACTTTTGCTTTCTGTATGAAAGCTAAGGACAACTTTCTGAGTAGTGAAACTGAGTAGTGAAACTGACCAGAACTGGATACACAACTATACCAAATTTCACTACAGGATTTAACTCTTAAAAAGCTCTGGTCTGGATTTTTTCTTTTTTAATTTTTGATGAAACTCTTCCTTTTTTTCTTCATGCTTTCATCACAAGAAATATCATTTTAATGTTCTCTATGGCCATTTTGTTACAGTATGGTTATTCTTTTTATCTTTGAAAGGAATTGTTTTCTTTGGTTGCATAAGTTTGGACACAAAGAGAGACTGCTGTCATTAAAAATACAAGTGATGCACCAATTTAAAGATAAAGCAAGATTGGCTACCTTCTCAGGAAAAAAAACCAATATAGTCAAACCAAATGAAAAAAAGATGGCATTTGATTCTCTCAAATCAATAAGCTGCGCATAAATGAGAATATGTCATGGAACTCAAATGCAGATTCTGGACAAAGGTCAAGTGCTTAGGTACAGCTTTTCCAATCTGACCCTCCTGAAATGTGTTGGTCTTCGGTTCCCGATAACTGATAATGGCAGAGCATAATAGGGACTGAACTCCAACATGTTTGGAAAATACTAGATTGGCGAAGGTTGTTAGAGATGTTTGGTGTTACAATTTAACATCGAGAACAGTAGAGCTGAAGGAGGTAGTACAGGACATTAAAACTGGGTTAGACCTAAGCTAATAAAAAGGTGGTCCAAATCACTGAGCTCACTTTGAGAAGATCCAGCAAACCTGGAAGGATAAGCAAGCTAAGGGAGGTGATAAAGATAGAAGAGACTATGAGAACCAGTAGAAGAAAAATATTCTGTTTCGGTTGTATGTATCTAGAGAAACTCTTTTCGTTCTCTAGCTTTTTTCAATAACTGTAGTTTTAATTTTGTGAAGGAAATCATAGTTTCTGGCCCCAAAAGTTTTTTTATGGATAACTGTATGCATTTCAGGCCTGTACATATAACGATCTGCATAGCTTTTTGATTTTGTTTTCTGTGAGCATATGCATACCAACTCTCTCATATCTCAAATAGTCCTAATTGCACAATGGCTCTCTTCCCCACCCACTCCATTTTCCTTGTTTTATGTAAAGATCGAGGGCCAATTCCTGGGGAAAGTAAGGTGTGTTTATTAAACTGATGGATATCACATTGTGTTTATGCAACCTAATCCAGTGTTGAATTATAGTTAGTTCTCTATATAATTAAACCTGTCATCTGAATGCAAGATTATGGTGTCAAATAAATAATGTATAACTGACAAAAAGATTTTATTTTGCATTTTCTTCAACTTCTTTCTATCTTTTGGGAGTAATTTTTTTATACTTTTGAGTTTTTTAAAAATAATAATTATAAGTATAATCATCATCATCATCATCATCATCATCATCATCATCATTATCATTATTATTATTATTATTATTATTATTATTATTATTATTATTATTATTATTATTATTATTATTATTATTATTATTATTTCCCCAGGACAGAAATTTAGAAATTATAGTGAAAATGCAGTGCCAGAGATAATCCTCCAGGTGGCAGGTTTTGCTAGTTTCTCACTCTGCATACTCCTACTCCACATACTGTACTATATACATCTAAATCAGGGGTCTGCAACCTTGGCAACTTTAAGACTTGTGGACTTCAACTCCCAGAGTTCCTCAGCCAGCTTTGCTTGTGGACTTCAACTCTGGGAGTTGAAGTCCACAAGTCTTAAAGTTGCCAAGGTTGCAGACCCCTGATCTAAATCATTTTACAAAAGTGGATTTTTAAATTCACAGAGCTCTCTCATCTCTCCAAGCCTTACTTCCTTTCTTTCGGGGAAGCCCCTCCTCCCTTCCCAACCAGGAACCAATACCTAATCTGTATACCAGAGGTGGAATTCATATACTGGAGCAAACGGTTCGCCCAGCACCGGAAATGTGACCGTCTGTGCATGTGTGCAGCATCACAAAACAAGGAAATTTGTGTGCATGCGCCTCTGCACATGCGCTATCAAACAACATGTCAATTCGCTCGTGCGCGCTGTCCATACATGTGTGCGGCATAAAAAACACAGCAATATAGGATGGGATTGCACCCGGGCGGATCCACCCACAGGTTGCTACTATTGGTTCACCAGAACCGGTTTGAACCAGCTGAATACCACCTCTGCTTTTCTCTTCCAAGTTCTCTCAGCTATTCAGTTCACTCAAATTATAGTCTTTCCTCTCTCTCTCTCTCTCTCTCTCTCTCTCTCTCTTTCTTTCTACTCTCTTTCTTTTCTCTTTCAATTTTAGATTAGACTGGCAGGATCTCCTGCAATAATTGAGTACCTTCCCAGGACCCTAGTCTTCACCACTATTTATCTCAAGGCACTAACTGTTGACTCAAAATATCAATAGCTCATCAGGCCATGAGAGAGCAGCTGTTCTCCAAGGCCTAAAGTGAGCTACTTTTTCTCCTTTTACTCACTTCCTTGGCTGGCTCACACTAGAACAGCCGTCAGGCCAGGCCGCTAAAACCCAAGTACCACATATATATTTTGTACCTCTGCAGCAAATAAATGAACATATTTTATCACACTCTGGAATCAGAGATTATAGTAGCATTGAGTCTTGTGGGCTGCAGTTCCTTCATCAGATATAAGCAGGGTGTCAAATGTGGTTCACACAATATGCCACGAACATGAGTAACTTAATGGGGCTTGTTGAATGAATGGCTGTACTGTTCTGTATATAACAGCTTTCTTTTAGATTTTTAAAAACAAGCCTCTCAATTTCCCTGTCTCTTCTTCTTCTTCAATGTTTTCTTATGCAGTCTAGCTCAAGAATCACAACCTTTTAACCCCAAGGTCAACCACTTCTGCAAAAAACAGGCTGAGGGATGAGCTGCTGCTCTCTCACATAAAATTTTGCTAGCGCTTACTCATGCCTCTTATTATGTGCATACATGTATAAACGATGTGTGCACTTAATAAGAAGAATAAGTAAGTACAATAGCATGGTCTATAAGATGGGAAACCCATACTAGAGTGAATTTCAGCATAGATTCAATGCCTATTAATGATGCTATATATTAACCAGAATGATCAGGTATCTTGCCAGGCCAAAGGACATTCTCCTGTTGAACATTGCCATGTCTTATTTTATTGTCTTGCCTGTAAAATATTTCCAATCTATGTTCCATTCTGAAATTAAAGTTGTTTTGCTTTGCTGAATAAACTTTGTAACTTCATTTGGGTACTCATTTCCTACAATTCAAGATAAAGGTTTCATCCCTTAAGATAGAAAAACCAAGTACAGCTTGGAGCCTGAGATCTTAGCACTCACATGTTCCGAGCAGAATTGGTCTGCCAAATGCCTACTGTGAATATCATCTGAGCAGTGGTGGGTGTCAAAATTTTTTACTACTGGTTCTGTGGGTGTGGCATGGCTTGGTGGGCGTGGCATGGTGGGCATGGCATGGCATGGGAAGGATACTTTAAAATCTCCATTCCTACCCCACTCCAGGGGAAGAATACTGCAAAATCCTCATTTCTTCCCGATCAGCTGGGACTTGGGAGGCAGAGAATAGATGGGGGTGGGGCCAGTCAGAATTTTTACTACCGGTTCTCCAAATTTCTCAAAATTTCCACTACCGGTTCTCCAGAACTGGTCAGAGCCTGCTGAAACCCAACTCTGCTTCTGAGGTTCCCTTGTATCGGGCCATGGGAGGGAAAGGGTATGGTAGGGAAGAAGTGAGGATGTCTCCTCCTTCCTCATGATCTTCTGGAAACTTGGTCAAACTTGGTTGTTCTGGAAGAACTTCAGCAAGTAGTACTGTATTGTCATTAGGAGATGCTATTGCAATTTATTGTCTTGTGGGCATTTATACAGTGCTGATGTATTATGCGCTCTATATTACAGGTGTCCTGCTTAGTTTATTGTACTGTAAGTGATGTAGAAGTTTCATAAATGATGAATACATAAATGATTTGCTTTGAAATTTAGAGGCATCTGTGCAATATCCGTGCCATACATAATGAATAAATTAAATCTATTTGCATAATAGATTTTTCTGGCCTGGGAATCACTGATTCACATCTCACCAGTTTCACCATTTACATCTTCTGGAATGTCCCGTTTCCCATCCCCCACCCCAGTCTAGCCAATTTCCCTGGAATTCCACGTCACCTTCATCTAACTCTGCTTATCTTCTAGGATCACCTAAGATTGGCTGCATGCTTCCATTTGCTATATGAGCAAAATATAATTTCATAATTTGCATATGAAACTGCACATAATACTCCTATATTATAGAAGCATAAATCCAAAGCATCCTTCACAAGATTACAGAGATTTTGCCTTTAAAACAAGGGCTTGTTGAAAAAAATATATAAAAGGAAAATACAAATTAAGAGTCCTTTCTATTAATCGTCATTAGGGTCAAATCACAATAAGATATAAGAAGAATAGCTTATATCAGTGATGAGCATAAACTTAGATATATGAAATGGCCACAGTATTCACAAAAGGAACAACTGATATTACAAAACATTCCATTTTTCTATGTTAATTAAGATCTTCAAAAAAATCCACAGCCCTTATCTTGATTCAATTTAACAGAATTATTTCATGGTAAATTCTAATTTTGTGCTGGAGTCTCTCTTCAAAATGCTTTTTGCAATTACACGCTTAAGCAGGAACATTATTTTTGACAGATACCTCATGGGAAAGAAAGAAATATAAAATGAGTTTGGAAATTTAAATTTATGTCATATTTTTTTAAGATGCAGTTTTGATGGAATCTTAACCAGTTGCTTTATATATTTTTCTCTATGCAGCATAATCATACAATGAATTACAGTGGACAATATATGTAGGTGAAATTTAGCATTTTAAGGCAAATAACATATTGGCAAGGGCTATCCATCACTGGATGACAAGTGTTATAATCTAACAGATCTCCATTAGATACTAACCATTTCCTCTTTCATATAATTAATTCTATATATGGTCATATAAATATTTCATTTCCAATTTCTAACATACAGTAGATGTGATATATATGACACTCTTACTACTAGTAGTATTGTAGCAGTACTACTGGTATCTTGAGAAAGTTTATATAGGAAATATATTTTTATTGGGAAAATTTGTTCACTGAACTCATCACAGAAAATCTAATTATTGTGAAATAAGTGATTTAAAATGAACTTTTGCATTTCCAAATTTGAACTTTGGTTGCTGCCCTTGAATGCTGTCAGTCTGTAATAAATTTACCCCATGCACAATGTAATTCCTCTTTTGAAAATGTGCCCACCTGAGAGCCCAGTGGAGAGGCATGAGTGGCTTTTGTAATCTGTGAAACATTAAGGACTTTCAGAGAATCTGCTCTGCAAATAACAAAATGTGAGCTTCTGGAAACAGTTTTTTTCTAACCATTCCATGCTGCATATCATCTCTGCCAGACCTGCTGCATTCAAGCTATGGTGGTGGCCTATGGAGACCCCAAGAGTGTTAGTCCTCAGGGATTTTCAATTTGCTGCCAAGTAACATTGAGCCCAGAGCAACCCTGGAGTTCATGGCCTCCATGGCAACCATGGACTTATTCTGAAGAAGGCTCAGTGCATACCAGTCATTGCGCCTTGTTTTTATCTTGGAGTAGCTGCAACACGATCTGGCACTGAAGGGCATTTCAGTGACATTTCAGAACATTGAAGGCAATCGTTCTTTGATTGCCTTTGTTTTGCTGGTGGTGTTATCACACCCCCTTGGAGATAAAGTTCCAAAGGGTGCTTGGGTTTTTCCTAAAAATCTGGTGGTGGTAGTCCTAATCAGTAGACTTTACTAGGACCATCCACATAACATTACAACTAACTTTATTGAGATGAGCTACAATAACTGAATCTTGTATGCCTGATTGGGCGTCCTCCTTCTGTTACCAGTGAGGCAGGGATGTGTCTGCCTGAGCTGCAGGTGGAAACTGTGGCCCAAGGGACCTTTGCACAGATTCACCTAATGTGCCAAATGTTTGTTTATTCCTAGATCAGGAAAGCCTTTACAGTCACTCGTGTCTTAGTCACCTCACAAATGGATTGCTGTAATGGGGCTTCTCATAAAAACCATTCGGAAACTACAGCTGGTCCAGAGTGTACAATAGCAACCTAGGCACTGATGTGCATGCTGCGCTATGTGCAAGTGATTGGTGTTGTAGTTAAAGCACGAGGTTAGAAATTAAGGCACTGTGGGTTCTAGTCCCACTTTGGGTACAAAGCGAGCTAGATGACCATAGGCCAGTCACTTTCTGTCAGCCCTAGAGAGGAGACAATGTCAAGAATGGCAGGGTTTTTTTTTGTTTTTTTGTTTTAATCTGCCAAGAGAATTGCAAGGACTTTTCCAGGAATTCTCTGAGAATCTGACATGAGTGATAAAAAGAAAAAGAAAAAACTAGGGTTGTATATAACAATGGCACTTAACTGGACTTATATACCACTTCACAGTGCTTTACAGCCAGGGGTGGGATTCAGACAGTTCGGACCGGTTCGGACAAACCGGTAGTTGTGACCTGCAGGTAGGCAAGCCTCCCCTCCCCGGCACTATGTCATCCTATTTAGCTGGATTTTTAAGCAACGTGTATGTGTGCAAGCCCGCGACCAAAGCACATGCGCAGAAGGCAAAGCGCATTCACATTTTCTGTGCTGGGGTGAATCGGTTGTTAAATTATGTGAAGCCCACCTCTGTTTACAGCTCTCTCCAAGAGGTTTATATTTTATTTCATATATTTTATATTTCTTTTGCTTCATGTATATCATTTTTACTCTACACCAGGGGTCCCCAAACTTGGCAGCTTTAAGACTCAATTCCCAGAATTCTCCAGTCAGCATAGTTAAAGTCCACAAGTCTTAAAGCTGCCAAGTTTGAAGCCCTCTGCTCTAGACATATATGGGCTATTTTTTTTTATCTAATTATTTGTTGCATTTTTAAAAAGTATTGTATAAGACAGAGGTCTCCAACCCCCTGGCTGCAGCCCACTATCAGGCCGTGGCCTATTCGGAATCAGGCTGTGGAAGCAATGGGCTGGTGTGAACAGACATGGATATACACATACAGTTCGACTTGCAGTTGAGCTGTGTGTATATAACCACTGGCCCACCACTTGAGTGAGTTCAGCTGCATGCATTCCAGCCCACCAATTGCGCACCCTGGTTCTCTTCCCCCCCACTCACTGGGCCGCCAAGCTACAAAGGATAGAGACCGCTGGTATAAATTACCCTGGATTTAGGCTTAATAATCATTATTATCATATGAGAAATTTGTTCAATAAATTTTGGGAGTCTCTGAGGGTCTCTGAAACAATAAGAATGCCAAAATGAATGTCACTTTATTCTCTGTCGACATCCTTCATAAGTGATGGTTTTCCAGAAATTGGACCTTGGTATTTACTCAGAAATGATATTGATGAAACTGATGTGTTATGATGCCATCTGGCATTCACAAGATTGACAGATGTTCTCCCGACAGGGAATATTCATCTTCTTTGGCTGAGCAGAAGGGCATGAATTTTACCACCTGTGTGACAAACAGATCTCTTAATTCCTTTCATATTTTGCTAGAAAGAAAAACCACTTTCTCTTTTTAAAACGAAGCTGAGAACTGAGGCTTGAGAAGAAACACGGCATCTTTCATCTCCCTAGAATTAACTGAGTGGAATGCTTGGAACTGTAAAAGCAACCGAGGCAGAGAGAAATCTGTTTCAAGAATAATGGCTGCCTTTGAAAAGACTAGTAAATGTTTAGCTGAAAACATTGCCTAAAGTTAGTTTTCACTGTGGGCGCTTAAATCTCATTTATTGACCAATATTTATGTTCTCTAGATACATCAGGTAACTTGCTTGCTTTTGTGAAATGTGGAACTTCATTACATCATAGCTGTTTCTAAATTAGGCAAAAGAGCAGCATTATTCTGTAATGTCAGTACTTCTGTATTTTATCTCCTCCGATACTAAATGTTTTACATACGATTACTGAAAGTAAAAAAAAAAAATGTTTACCCGTTCTCTTCTCTTGTTTAAAACAAAACTATAAATAGAACTTGAGAGATTGATCTACCTCCCAGAATAGTAGAGATGATTTTCCTAGCCTCCTGCCTCAGTGTTGAAAAGGCCAGGAACTCTATAATTCCATTTTCATTATTATTATTTTTTTCTGTAAGATAGGTTGGCTGTGATGGCCTTATTTCTTCCATGCCAGGAATAGTGAAAGCATGCCAGGTAATGGCTTCCCCCTAGAAGACAGGGGGAAACAGGAGTAACTACCAAATTGCTAATCCAAAGCAGGGGACCAAGCTAGTCTACAGATCTCTAGGAAAGTTTTAAACCCTCCAGCCTTCATCCTATGGACTCAACCCTAATGATGCAATACATTTAGTAAAATGTTCCATTGAATTACATCATATTTTATATTCATCCAAAGTCTAAAAAAAGGTTTTCAGTTAATGGGATTTATCAAGTTATCATGTATATTTATACCAAAAGTTCTTGATTCCTTGCCCTATCCAAGATTTAAACATTCTTCTACTACCTTGTCAATTTTATTAGACAATAATTTCCAGAATATCCAGCCCCATAATGAAAAAGGAAGAAATAACATAATACAATTGTTATTAATAGATGTCTACGGAGATTCTCAATCATCCAGGTCATGATTGTCCTGAAAGTGATTTTCAAAAGGCAACTGGACTTTCTTTTTTCTTTCTCTTGAAGATGTTTCGCTTCTCATCCAAGAAACTTCTTCAGTTCTTGAAATGAAGTTCTGAAGCTCTGGAACTAAATAAACTTCTTGGATGAGAAGCGAAACATTTTTTTGGGGGGGGGGGGAAGCAAAAAAATCCAATTGCCTTTTGAAAAGCACCTTTGGATTGCTAATAGATGTTGTTCAAAAAATAATTGCTACCAACTTGCCTTCCATTGAGGACCTGTATACTGCACGAATCAAGAAGAGAGCCGTGAAAATATTTGCAGATCCCTTGCATCCGGGACATAAACTGTTTCAACTCCTACCCTCAAAACGACGCTATAGAGCACTGCACACCAGAACAACTAGACACAAGAACAGTTTTTTCCCGAAGGCCATCACCCTGCTAAACAAATAATTCCCTCAACACTGTCAGACTATTTACTGAATCTGCACTACTATTAATCGTTTCATAGTTCCCATCACCAATCTCTTTCCACTTATGACTGTATGACTATAACTTGTTGCTGGCAATCCTTATGATTTATATTGATATATTGATCATCAATTGTGTTGTAAATGTTGTACCTTGATGAACGTATCTTTTCTTTTATGTACACTGAGAGCATATGCACCAAGACAAATTCCTTGTGTGTCCAATCACACTTGGCCAATAAAATTCTATTCTATTCTATTCTATTCTATTCAATACCAATTGCTTGTCACAGGGGCTATATTCACATAATACAATGAATTAACAAATTAACCAAAGGCAAATTAGTGTATCCTGTTATAACCTGTGTTGTTAGTTTGTCTCAATATGTTCTGCAAATCCAAAAAATTAGGTTAATTCCATAAATCATGGTTAAATTATAAGTAGGCAAAGGCAGATAAACAAAATTCCTGTGTCTTATCTGTTTTTCCCCGCATTTTAATCTTGCATTATTTATTGACTTTTGCTATTTGGTAGTACCAAACATTTGTTTATTTATTTATTTCCCTCGTTGTCTATTTACTTATTTACTTACTTAGTTTATATGTCATTCCATTGACTCTAAGCAAATTTGGTATATCTATCTATCTATCTATATATATATATATATATAAGTGAAATACCACTCACGCATCATCACAAAATCTCCAGAACCTCCATAAAGCCTACAAACTTGAAATTTGCCACGTATGTTCGTCTTGGCTTCTAGATGCTCACTAAGAAAAGATTTTTCAAAATGACCATCAGAGCATTAGTATTTCCTATATTATTATTAATAATAATAATATTATTATTATTATTACTCTGATGCTAAGGAGTTCTACTCCCCTTCCCCACCTGAAAAGAAATCTGTTCCAAATGCAAAACACAAGCGGAGGAGAGGAGTTTCAGTTTCAGTTTTACTTTCACAGCAGCAAGCAGCTTTACTACAGAACAGTTGAGCTAAGCCACGGTCAGGCTCCTTTCTGTCTCCTTATTGCTCACACACCAAATACTGTTTCACTTTCCAAACAGCCTTCTGATGCTAAGGAGTTCTACTCCCCCTCCCCACTTGAAAAGAAATCTGTTCTAAATGCAAAACACAAACAGGAGTTTCACTTTCACTTTTACAGCAGCAAGCAGGGGATAGGATAAGGGAGGCTTCTGTGGGGCAAGGCTGAGGGAGAGAAGGGGAGTGGAGAGGCTGATCGTGAACTACTCATTAATTTTCAAGCTGTAAGTGTCGATTTATTAAGCCTGATCACATAGTTTGGTAGGGGAGCATGAGTATTCAGCTAGTTAAATTAATATAGCAATAAGTACATTTTTATATCTGAGTACAAAATTTATATTGGGGCAATATTTTTAGTAGACCAATTGTTTACTCAAGCTAGTTTTTCAAGACATCTTTGTCAGGTAAGATGGTAAAAGTAAAAAAAAAAACCACTTGAGTGGGGGACTACATTCCTTGTGCTACATCTATATACCAAGTTAATTTTAGATATACTAAACTGTAGAATTGAAGCATTAGAAATTCCCTTGAAGCTGTTTTATCTGACCTCCTGTTCTGTGCAGACATTCTTGTATAATTAGACCATTGCAAAGAATTTTCTTTCACAATTCTGCATCAGATGTCGTCAAGACTTCCAGAAGGGGAACAGCACACTACCTCTTTAATGATTTGGTGTTGAATTTTTCTCATTGTCAAGATTGTTTTCCACTCATAAATTGTAATCTAGTCTGTTTCTGTTCAGATTAGATCTAGTACACTGATAGTCCTCCATAGGAGAATGTTTTTCCTGTGCCAATTTTGTTACCGTTCTCAGAAACTGCTTCAATTTGTCTTTATTAAAGGTGGACAGCCTTTTGCACATATACTGCCAGGAAGTGGCTCTGATATTGCACAGATACCATTTTGCTCTAGTGATTAAGGCACCAGGCAAGAAAGCAGAAGACTGTGAATTCAAGGCAGGTCTCAGCCAATAAAAGCCTGCTGGGTGTCTTTCGATTAGTCACTCTCTCACACCCCAACCCACCTCACAAGGTTGTGATTGTTGTGGGGTAAACGAGAAAAAGAAGGTATATTGGATATGTTCGCTGCCTTGAGTTATTTGTAAAAATAATAAAGGCAGAATACAAGCAAATAAATTAAATCAAAATAATGCTTTCCCTATAGCAATCATGATAAATCTTGGAAAAAACACATTCCTCAAGTTCCACTCCTCCAGCACAAATCAGATGGCTCTTGACACGCTATGAAACTTCCATATGGAGGACTGCTTGGAATGCAGCCATGTTAGGAACCAGGCTTGGGAGAAGGAATCCCTGATGGCATCAGGAGCAAAAATATAGAGATGGTGATACAGACGAATTGGTGATAAATGAATACCTGAAGTGGGCCACACAGGAGGTCTCTAAATTATATCTAAATTATATCAAGCCCGTGTTTAGTTTCTGATGCTTTACAAATCAGATATTCTTCTCATGTTTACTAATAGTCACTATTCAATATCCACTTCCTATTTTAGTAAATTACTGACAATTAATTGAGGGAACACAAAAATTACTACTTAAACAGTGCCTTAAATTCTCTAACTTCCTTTTACTTGCTTTTCAGTGGGAGAAGCATGAACTAAAATATCTGACTATCTGAACTTCCTTTTTCCAAATAAGCATATCATAAACTCACACAGTATTTCATTCAATGTATTTAAATAAAACAAATGATTCAATATTTAAATTTGCTTTGGGTTTTGTTTTGTTTTTACAAAAAAGAGCTATTTAGAAGCATTCAAAATATTAAACATGACACATTAAATCTGACATTAAGGGAACCACGCTAATGGTAATTAAAATATCTCCTAGGTCCCTGTTATTCTGTTAAAAGGAATAAAAACAGAAATCCCAATCAAGATAAAATATAGTTAAAAGATGGGGAGGGAACAGGTGCAGTGGGGGATTGCCTCTTAATTCAACAACCACCCTGGAAATGTGATATTCCATTAGGGACCCAGTAGTTTTGGCAGAGCCAGGTCTTGGCCGTGGGGTTGAACAGTTTTCAATGTGTGATTCAGGCTTGGCATAATGACAGAACAGTGAAATAAAAAAAAGCTTGGAGTGAAGAGTGACTGAAGGAAGTGATTCATAATAAACAGCAGGAAATAATTCAGGCAACTAACCAGAGCAATGGGTATTAGATTACAGTTAATATAAAGTCAACTTATCCAATGAAATGTAAATAGAAAACAAATTGCCCACCATTAAGATGAGAGATGTGTGTTGAATTATCATTTTTTGCATATTTTGTACTCACACTAATTTATCAGTTCTGGAATGTATTGTATGTGACCTCAGACCAAGGACTCTATGCCTGTTTCTTGTCCTTTATAGAGTTTGGAGGGGGGAGGAAGAGTCCCAAAGTCATCTTGGTGGTTGCATGTGTGATCAAAACCCTGACCATGAGTATGTGAATGCATGAGGCTGATGCACATACAAGGTCTAGGACTTTGATTGTACAGGCAAGGCCTCCATCTTGGCTTTTTTTAACTCCTTTGAGTGCCACTTCCTTCCTAGCAATTTACGCACTGTATATTATGGGGAGAGCCTTTCTTTTTATCTTGACTTTTACAGATAACCTGTACTCTCAGTAACCTATGGAGACCTTGAAGTTCTATTTGTAGTGCTACCACTACTAAAGCGAAGGAACTAGTTAGTATTCTTTTCTCAAAGCTGGCCTTACTGCAGCTCAGCCTTCCCATAATCACGAGATAAATGTTTCCAGTACATGGGGAGTTTTTTTGTGTATGTTGTTTAGTCTGAATTTTCTATGTAGACTGTCTTTCCACTCATATTCCAGCCCCACTCCTGTCCTGTGTTTTAGTTTTAATGTTTAGAATATAAATTTAACTTCTGCATTTTCTAAATCTTTAGAATCATTCTGGGATCTTTTTTTAAAAAAACCTGGATAAATGATACGCAGAAACTTTTATGTAGCATGAAGCTTGGATTCATAAACTTGCTCAGTGGAAACTTCCTTATCCAGACCTTCCTTCAACTCCCTCCACATTTGTATGACATCAGTATTTTGGATTGTAGATACTGTTGTTGAAAACTGCTCAAAGTCGTTATTAAAGATATAATAGCAATTATTATGCATATAGAATAAGCTGGAAAAATCCTGCAAACAAGCATGGATCATCTTATCAAACAAACAGATACTGAGAGATAAAAAAAAGACATCTCTAAATACTTCATACTGAAAACCTGGATTGAAAACATATTTCTATATTTTAGAGACCATAACACCAAAAGTGTTAGATCCAAGAGAATCTCTCTTCTCTTTCATAATCAAATAAAAATCTCCCACGTTCCTTATACTGGATTACTTGTTACTACTATTTGCAATACGCACCCACACCCCCAAAAAAGTTTGTTCTGTATAGTACAATCATAATGGTTTGCAGGGCGTTCTTCGGTATACTTGTAAAGGGGCATATATCAAGTAAGTTCCCATTTCATACCCATGTTATTCCATGTTATACCCAAAATATTCATATTTTGAGAGGGGGGGGAAATCCCCCCAAAATCAAACGGAGTTATTCCTGGAGAGAAGCTAGAACCCAAATGTTCTCCCCCAAGAAGTAGCTTCTTCTCCAGAAACACTACACTACTAACCAGAGCATGTAAAACATTTGCTAGACCAATTCTAGAATACAGCTCACCTGTTTGGAACCCATACTTCATTTCCGACATTAATACAATTGAGCGTGTCCAGAAATATTTTACAAGAAGAGTGCTCCACTCCTCTGATTACAACAAAATACCTTATGCCACCAGACTTGAAATATTGGGTTTGAAAACTTAGAACTCCGCCGCCTTCGACATGACCTGAGTTTAACTCATAGAATCATCTGTTACAATGTCCTTCCTGTTGAAGACTACTTCAGCTTCAAGCACAACAATACACGAGCACACAATAGATTTAAGCTTAATGTGAACCGCTCCAATCTTGATTGCGGAAAATATGATTTCAGTAACAGAATTGTTAATGCCTGGAATGCACTACCTGACTTTGTGGTCTCTTCCCAAAATCCCCAAATCTTTAACCAAAAACTGTCTACTATTGACCTCACCCCATTCCTAAGAGGTCTGTAAGGGGCGTGCATAAGAGCATCAACGTGCCTACCGTTCCTGTCCTAATGTTCCCTTTGATTGTATCCAATTTCTTATAGTTATTACATATATATAGGCTTATATATCGTATAGTTATTTCATGCTTATGCTTATATATACTTTTGTGACAAATAAATAAATAAAAATAAATAAAATTAAATTAAAAAAATACAATTTATACTCGATGGGGCTCGACCGTATCCCTCATTTCATGAGCTTCAGAAGCCGGAAAGGGCAGCGCAAATGACCAACTCCGCACCGCCCGTTTCCTCTCCTCCCCTCTCCAGTTTCGCCTTCCGAGAGTTCGCCCTCCCAGCCCGCCTTCTCGGAAACCGCCAAGTAAAACCTCACTTTCTTACCACACCCCCAGCCCCGCCCGCCTCTTTTCCGCCTTTCTCATTGGACAAGAAGGAGGCGGAGTTAAAGGCGGAGTAGGTGGGCGGAGCTTCCCACCGACCGGGCCGCGCATGCACGGCAGTAAAACGGAGCGCCTAGAGACGGAGGTGACCGCACAGTTGAGATCCCGCCGGGTAGTCATCTCTGCTTCTTCGGCCTCCGTGGTGGGGGTGGCGGTGGCGGGGTGTGTGTGTGTTAAGCGAGGGCCCCCGCCATGCCGCCTCCGGGTCAAGTCCGCCTCCCAGACCTGGATGCGGTGAAGCTCCGCGTCCGCAGCCTGATCAGCACCCACTGGGTTATGATCTTCAGCAAGAGCTACTGCCCCTTCTGCAGGAAGGTGAGTCGGGGGCTGGGGGGGGGGCAGAGAGAGAGGAAGCAGGGGTTGCCGTGGCAACGGTCCTGCCGGACCAGTCTTGCCGCGTGAGGCCGCCGTTTCGGTTTCCGATATTGTCAGGTTGGTCGGGGCTTCAGCCCCACCACACACACATTCTCACACACAAACTCTCGCTTCCGTTGCAGTTTCCCGTTTCTTCTTGCTCGTGAGCGATTTCTTCTCTCCCCTGGAGGAGTTGTGCAACCTCTTCCGCTGTCTGGAGGAATGGGGTATATATATATATACATACATGGGGGATATATGGGGGATACATATACATATATATGGCGCAGGCTAGGCCCTCCTCGCTGTGGTTTCCCCAATGCTTTCGCGCCAGCAAGTTTGGGCGGGCGGGCCAGCCGGCCGGCCGGCAGGAATGACATAATAGGGCGTCCGGTTAAGGCTCCGAAGTAATAATTTGGCAATGTAAACTTTTGTATAGCGATTGCACTGCAGGCATCAGGCCAGGAGGTCATGAATTCTGGTTCACTTTTAAGGCAATAAGCCAGTTGGGTGACCTTGGGCCAATCATTCTTGAGAGCCACGCAGCATGGGCTTTGTAACACTTGAAACATGGTGGCCAACACTCAAAAAAGGCAGTGTCAAACCACTTTTGAAGTCCCCCCCCCAAAAAAAAACACCTATAGGGTCTTCTTCAGGCAGTGCCCAGGCAATTTTTGGAGACAAAATTGGAGCCCAGATCTAGCTTTGCCTGATCAAGTTTTGTCTAAAGAGCTAATTCATCATTGATCTCAATTGGATCTCAGGTGGAGTCACAGTGCCAGGAGTTCTGAGCCCTTTGTTAAGGAACGTTGTGCCGCGCTGTCTTTGGAAATAAATTTCACTGAAAGGACGTAAAACGTGGCCTTTGACAATTGGGCAAATGTGTGCTCACAT
This sequence comes from Ahaetulla prasina, assembly GCF_028640845.1. NCBI lineage: Eukaryota > Metazoa > Chordata > Lepidosauria > Squamata > Colubridae > Ahaetulla > Ahaetulla prasina. Next base: position 57,535,011 of record NC_080540.1, on the reverse strand, counting down.
GAAATTCCACTTGTATTTACATAGCTTATTTCTCAGGCTTATGCCATATGTTCAGATGTTCAGAAACATTTAAAATATTCAGAGGAGAGAAGGTACAATACTTGTATAATGGAAATTAAAATAATGGTAATTAAATGTGGTTTAAAATATGATAGGATCCAATCTGGGTCAGTTACCAGGACCAGAGGTTTAGTCTTTCAATCATTCTGATGAGAGAGAAGCTCCCTGAGGATAGGCTCCAGCACGAGTCCGAAAGCTTGGGAAACTAAACCATTGATGCCATGACCAAACCAGATTGGATCCTGCAATAATATCCAGGGACATGTATATTTGCCTTTGTTTGTAAAATATGATATATTTTTAATTTTTTCCCTTTAGTGTATCATTTCTGAACTTCCACGTTCAAGTTGTTGGGATAGAGATTTTCTTCATGGAAATATAATTGATTGTGGCTGTAGTTAATGTAAATGTTTAGACAAATAAGTATATGATTAAACAGATTCCAGAGAAACAGATTGATGAAATGAAATGTTGAATCCCTTCTCTGATGTTATTCTGATCTATTGCTGGAAGTGGAGTTTTAATTATTAGCAAACGTATATGATTCCATTAATTTAGTAATTGTTTGTTGCAGGTTTTAATTATGACTAATTTGTAAACTAATACACCATATAAAAGAAATTCTGGAAATTATGAAGAAACAGTTTATTATTGAGTAACACTCCTTTGTACAACACTTGTCTTGTACAACTCTCATTAATATGCTGCACTCTGTTGGGTATCATTGTGGGCCTAGGAAGACATTAATATGATGAGTCATGGTGGAAATTCAACTCTGTGGCAATTAAATACTATCATGATATACTTGACAGGACCTAATGTGAATAAGCATTGACTAGAATATATTAATCTTGCATTATCTCTAAAGAAGTAGAAAATAGGACTGGATAAAGAGAATGAAATTATACAAGGAAAAAACTATAGATTTTAGAAATGTAAACTCAAAAGGGAAGAAATTATACTGAATAAGAAAAATATTAGGTTTAAGAAAGTATAAATAAATCAAAAGGGCACAGAGTTTTTCATGCTTCACTTCTGAATGGCTACATTTAAACTACAGGTGGAACCGGATCAAAATTTAAATACAAATAAGTACAAATTAAAACAACTAAACACAGTTAATCTCATTGTTGTGAAATAACTGTGGGAGGAGCTTTATACTAAAAGATTTCAGGATATGCAGGTGTTTCCCATATCAAAATAGTGGGATGCAGACTTTTTGCTAATATTGACAGTATGAATTCCTTCCTAGATAGGATTCTTATTTGCATGCAGTTTAAAAGATTCTCCACTAGATCTTCCTTATTCATTTAATAACGATATTTTTTTTAAAAAAACCTTTAAAGTGAGGTTTCTTTCTGATGGCTTGATTGGATTAGGAATCAATTCAAATGTTTATTTGGCCGAGTACTAAAAAAATATGGGATTATATTATTACCTTACAAATGTTCCTGAAGGTTTGAAATAAAATCAGTTAAATGTCCTGAATAGATAGGCATGTGTTGAATTCAGAAAGACTTATTTCCAAATCTACTTAAGAAAGTCTAATTGTTTTTATAGTTCTATTTTTGTTGTGTTCATATTTTTCATAATCCAGAAGAAGGGGTATTTATAACAAATCTCCAAAAATAGGTATGGTCATGAATGATTATAGTACAATTCTGTATATGCAGCATTATTATTCTATAATAATAGAAAAGTATAGTGCATACACAGCCCATTTGCTTTACAGAAATGTTATCTGCGTGCAATAAAAGAATTGGGATCCAAAGGCGACGGGGCGGGGGGACCCATTTTCAATAGTTTTCTTTTTATTTATTTATTTATTTATTTATTTATCATTATTCTGGAAGGACCCACAGTCCTGCAGAGAAAATTTTCAGAATGCTGCAGAAGGAATATGAAACTTCCCTTTTCATAGATGGAATATGTAAAATTATAAATATACTTTTGCCATGTTAAAAGATGAATGTGTGGTTAATAATAAGAAACCCATTGTTTATTTGAAACGCTACACATTGGAAAGAAAAAAGACATATCTTAAATTTTGCCATTAAATTTTAAATGTGAAAATATTTAGATATGTATATATTTTTAAATAAAATAACCCATCAAGTCAACTTAATGTTGCAAAATCCTAATTTATCTTCAGAACTTTAGGCATGAGAGCAAACATTTAGATCACTGTAGATTTTAAGGTACTTGAATTGGTTTAGAGTACTTGGAATTCCAAGGCTGTTTTTGAATTAGCATGCTGCTACTTCTAAGAAAATACTGCTTTGGGTACCGTAACATATTTTAAGTGAAATAATTTAGGAATTAATTTGTTATATATCTTTATTTATTGCTATTGTTACTGCTGAATATCAGCTGGTAGGCTAGGTTGTACTGTAGTTTGGGGGTAAGCTTCATATATTTGCTATCACCTTAAGCAACTGCAATGTATAAGTGACCTTTAGGGCTGTGCATGCTTCAAAAATGATTATGAACAAGTGCTTTGAAATTTGTGCATACCGGTATATGAGCTTAGTCCAGTGCTCAAAGCAGTTGAATTTTTTCCCAGGCTTTTGTGGAAGTCAAATAGAATTCAGATAGTTGTACACATGTGCCAGTTTCCAGTGTTTCCCCATTGGGCAAAACCACTTGGAACCACGTTTAAATAAAATGTTTAAAAAGTTAAATTATTTTAAATTATTCTTTAAATTGGGTTCCAATTGGATTCTACTACCCACCCACCCAAAAAAACCCAGTTAAAACTCCTGGTCATATTAGCAGAAGGAATTGCCATTACCCATTAGACCTTGAAGATTATCCAGGAGTACCTGTACAAGACAGAAAAAAGTCATATTAGCAATTAAATTGAAAGAGCTATTATTATAAGGATGTAAGTTTAAGAACTGTTAAATAAGTTATGCAAACACATTTTATGTAGTGAATGGCATTCTTAAAACAGAGGTGGTAAATAAGGTTCACTACATAAACACCAAGCATCAATTTATTCTCATTCCATACATTCAGAGTACCACAGAGTAACACAGTTCTATTTTAAAAGACTTTTTTAATAGGGAGTTGTGTTCTCATTTTCTGTATGTTAAATTACTGAATGGTTGTACTTATATTCAATATAAGTTATATCCGGCAGTTTAAAGTGCAGATATAATTTTCTTCATCTAACATCTGTATTTCATAATCAGTAAAATGAGCATCTCTCAAAGCTTTCGGTATTTTCAAGTGTCAAATTGCTGCCTACCGTTAGCCCTTGAGCTACCACAGTAATTGGGACCAGAACTGCATGATGCCACGTGACTGCATCGCTTAGTGCTGGCAGTCCCAGTTGCTGTTTTAACCTCAGGACCATGCAGGTTGTTAAGTAAGGACCACATATGATTGTGATGTTGTGAGAGCTGGGAGTCTCAGACAAGTAGGCTGGTAAATGAGAGCTATAGGCAGGCAGGCACTGTGGAACATGGACAGTGGTGGGCAGGCAGATGAAAAAGCCGTGGGAATAACTTTTGATCTTCTGCCAGCTTCCCCATTGACTTTGTTTATGGAAAGCCAACAGGGAGGGTCACAAATGGTGTTCATGCAACTGTAATTGTTGTAATTGTGAGCTGGTTTTCAAGTGCCTGAATCGTGATCACATGATTGCGTTGGTGCTGCAATGGCACAGTATTTCAGACCAGTCATAAGTCCCCCATATTCAGTGCCATCGTAACTTAAAAATTGCTGATTGTATCCCAAGGACTTTCTGTATTGCTTATTTCTGAAGAGGTCATGGATGTAAAAGCAATTCTGTACTTCATTGACATCATAGGTTTTTAATATAGTTTACTATTAAGGCATTTTTACAAATTGAAGCAATAAAAGCCCTTTTTTTAACTTAAAACAATTATGTCTTTAAATTAGAAACATTTGCAGAACTTTATTGAACTTTGGATTCATCAGACAAAAGGCAAAATGCAAAAGTATTCTTGTAAAACAGTCAGTTCCTTTATATGAGATGAGAAAGTTGATTTCTTTGAGAGATTGGTTGCTTCAGATAATGAAACAAGTGACATTCAACTATATCATGCAAGAACTTCAGTTTCACCTCCCTTCTGACTCAGAGGAAGATGGAATGTAGTAAATAGTTTTATGGCCAAATTGCTCTATCATTCTGAGATTAACAATCTTTTTATCTGGAATAGTTTTGTTTTTTCTAATATTAGAGTGTGTAATGTCTTTAATAAGCTGTTGCTATGTAAAGTAATTACTAATTTTATTTTAGAATTAACCAAGGGCTTTAATTAGAATTTAGTGGCAACATCTCACAGCTAGAACATTCACAATATTCTTTTCCCTTCAAATCCTCTTCTCTCCTCTAAAAAGCCACACTCTTTCCTGCATAGTAGTTTCTATCCTTAGTCCTCATCTTCACTGATTTTGCTTATGGGAAACTGGCACAAAGTGTTAGAAATCACAATCACGTGACCACAGCTATGATGTTGTTGTAGTGGCCGCAACTTTGCAAATGCACCTGATGTGAAGATCCTTGGAATTTCAATTACAAGGGTGAAATGGGCTCATGGTTGTGTACATAATTTTTTTAAGTTAGCAGATTTTAGGTACCTTCATTCAAAAATTGTTGTTCTATGATGCACGATCTGGACTAATTGAAGGTCACAAACAGACACAAGACTTTTAGTAGTATATAGATAACTGGAAGATGATCTAGCAGAATATTATTGTTTGAATGTGGCCTTAGATTAAATTGCTATGGGGGACAAACAATATTTTATGGGTACAAAAAAAGGCATTGTTTATCCTAGAAAAGTGCTAGCATCAGTAAAAAAGGTGGATTTGAAGTTTTCTTAGAACAGAATGTAACCCCAGAAGAGCTGAGTTATCTCATAGTAAGAACCTCCCATATTGTTATCAGATTCCTGTAATAAAGGTTTTGTTATAATTTACTCTGCTTTTGTAAGTCTTACATATCATTTAAAGAAGGTGTATAATCTGTAACCTTGTGACCCTCAGGGCTCTTTTGCATTCTTCTGGCAAGGAGCCCAGTAATCACTGTAGTTGTACATGAAAATAAAGGATGCTTTGTTGCATCTGTTTCCAAATGCTTTGGTTCCTTATTTAAGGGAGCATTTTCCCCACACTTTTAAATGGCTATGTGTATTTTTTTTTAAAAGCTAATGATTTTGTGTACAAATTGTTTATTTTTATACATATATAAATACACACACACACACACGATCAAAACTGGCATCCCTATGTACAGTATATTTTAAGCAATACTGTAGGCTGCCATTAATTGTTTATTTTAAATGCTTGCTTAATCTAAAGAGCAGCATTGTTCCAAGAGGAGCATAAATTCTAGTTTTATGTCTTTTCCTATTTCCTTATAGAATTTATTTTTTACAGGTGAAAGATCTCTTTCATACTCTGGGAGTAGAATATAGTGCTCTGGAGCTTGACAAGATCGGTAAGGATAACATCAATCTCTATATATAATTCAAACTTCCTCCAACTAGAATGTGTAATAAAATGCCACAACTTTTCAAGACCTTGTTTTGAACAAATAACTCTTATAATTCATACTGAAGCTTTTTGTTAATTTATTTCGTGTCTGGAATTATACAGTTCCTCCTTCTTCCTAACATATTCCCGTACGTGCAGGGTCCTCTTTTCAGATCATTGAACACCATTTTGCATGGTTAGCTGCGTCTCCAGCCTGTGGTTTGCATATCTTTGTTGATGGTGTCTTGTCATCTCTGTTTTGGGCACCCTCAAGGTTGCCAGCCATTGACTTCTAGTAGTCGGTAGGCAGTCTTGGCAACAGTGGAAGATGCTGCTCTCAGGACATGTCCATACCAGCAGAGCTGGCCTTCTCTCACTTTCTCTATAATTGGTGCCATACCAAAATGTTGTTGAATGGTGTCATTTGTGATGTGGTCAGGAAGGGAGATGCCCAATAACCAACAGAACATTTGCATTTCCACAGCATGGGGATAGCAGTTATATAGTCCCTCTCCTCCTCCTCCTCCCCCCCCCCGCAAAAGTGAGTATGTTGCTTGATAATTTGTTATAAAATAACCTCAACTAGAGTCACTCCCAAATAGTACCTGTGGACAGTTATTTTGTGCCTATCAGGTTCCCTGCTTGTTCCTTTAAGTAACTGAGACTGGAATACTGCTGATAAGAATTATGATTTTTAGCACATACCTGGCACATTTTTGTAAATTTTGCTGTGTTGAGTAGGTTACTCAAAATGTTTAGATTAGGTTTGTTTTAAGAGCTATCGGAATAAAAAACAATTTGCAGATAACAGGTAAATTATCTTTATTACTGTATCATATATTCAGACTAAACCAAATATTTTGATTTGTTTCTTTTATATGTTGTATACTACACAATATAACAAATTATTTTATCGCATTTTTCTAAAAGATTATCTAAAAATGTTTTTCAAATACAGTGTATTACAGTTTGACTTACAGCTCTCTCGATATATATTTTCAGTGTAAAATAAAATAATGCACTTGCCATAAGGACTTGACTGAAAAATACCCAATGCTTTGAGGAAATGCTTTCTTCATAAGCTAAAATTTCTGTCCTATGTTGCAATATGTTTATGGTATTTCTGTTTAGCTCTTCATCTTTTGTTTGGTGGTATCTGTTTAAGTCTCGGGTGTTAATGTATATATTAATTGAGAAACCAGCCAGATGGGATAAACAAGTTCTGTCTTCTGTATAAATGTCGGATGTGGTAACTAAGTTGGAGGCTGTACAGAAAACTTTTAATCTCCATCTCTGCATTCCTAGATTTTGAATTCTGCAAGAAAGATTTTTATCTGTTAACTTATTTGTGTTTTAGTTAGCATCCAAAAAGTGATTGATTCTAAAATTAGTATGTTGCAGAACAGCTCACTCCTAAAAACAACTTTACTGTATAAATCTGGAGATGGAATATTAAATAGGAATTTTTAATTCCTAATAAATTTATAGTGCAAGAAAATACTTCTTAAGAAAATGATTCGCCCTGATTCTTCTATAGAAAGCTGACTCAGAAGAAAAGTTGTAGGAAGGTCTGAATCTTTCTTTTCCACCTATCTTCCTTGTTTAGTTGAAAATTTGGTAAAGATTTTGAGATACTTTGTTTCCATTATATTTTATATGAATTGTGTTTTGCCTTATCTGAACCTTAGTAAAACTGATTAATTATATCTGCTTTCATTTTATCAAGCCAGTTTGAAACTGGGGCTTAAAGGTTTTTAATTGTTTGGGTTACTAGACATACCAGTAACTGGGCTTTTTGAAACCAAGTTCAGAAAGTTATTTATATTTTAAAGGTACATATAAGTAGTTATAACTCCTTGCTATTTGTAGGAACTGTTTTTTAGGAACTTTTATGAGCTCAGAAGCATTTTTAAAAGTAAAAATGAGTGATGATTTTATTCTAGTTTTCCCTCCTTCTCCTTTTTTTTTTAAATTACAAAGATCCAAAACTATGTTTTAAAAATCTGGAGAGTTTGACAGTTATAGTATCAAGGGTGGAATTGGTATATAAATCCTTTAACATTGTTTTGGGAATCAGTGATAATAAAGCTGTCTTGTGCTTTTACTAGCTATTGTTGAGAATAACTATAATATATGAAACAAAATTAGCCCAAGGTGGAATTGTCTGTCCTTTTTATGACTAAACTGTATGAGAATAATAATACTATTTTTTTTAGATTTGCAGCATTTAAATGCTACAAGTCTGAAGTCTCAAAGCTGTTTTTTCAAAATGCACCTAGACTTTTTCCCTGAGGAAGACGTTCGCTTCTTTTCCAAGAAGCTTCATCGGTTCTGGCAGGATGGTGGGGCGATGAAAGGATTAGCTCTGACAGGACTATGTAGAAGTAATCCTTCCAACACTCCTACCATTCTGCCAGAACCAATGAAGCCTCTTGGATGTGAAGTGAAACATCTAAAGGGGGAAAGAAGTCCAGTTATCTTTTTAAAAGGCACCTTTGAGACAATTATGACTGGATGACTGAGCATCTCCACAGAAATTTACAAGTCTGAAAGACTTTTTTATTAGTAGAGTTTTAAAACATATTTCAATTTAGATTAACCAATTTTTAATGTTGTATCTTCAGTGAATAAACATTTTTATTAATTCTTTCAAGTCTTATTTTGTAATAGACATGGATATTTTAATTTGAGAAGCCTTACTACTTGAATGGATCTTAACAGGCTGTATAGTGCTCTTTATGCTGCATAGCAAATCAATGAACTTTACTATTATAAATAATATTTTCCCTTTGATTAATTCTAGATGATGGGCCTATTATCCAGGAAGTATTACTAGAACTGACGAGCCAAAGGACTGTCCCCAATGTGTTTATAAATGGAAACCATATTGGTGGATGTGATCAAACTTTTCAAGTAATCTTCAACTTCCTTCTCTTATATATGAAAATAACTCTTAACTCACATTTTAAGCAGTTCCTCAGTAGATTACTTTCACAAATTCTGGTTATTATTGAAATGAATTAATGTAAAGAATAGCCTGCTCACTTATAATAAGTTGTGTGCATACAACATATTCTTTTTTTTTTGTAGATTGAGAATATAGTCTTAGCTTTTCCTAATATTATCTTTTTGTGTTGTTATTCTCTAAAGCTACAGACTACATTAATTGCTTTAAAATGAATTTTCCAGTTCTAGTTTTTATTATCTTTTAAAGCTGAAGAAAGCATTGATATTTAGTATGGTTGCTGACCTGGTTAGTTGCATTCTGTTAGCTAAACAAATCTTGAGGATCAGCATCAAGATTTATCTAGTGTCCTTCTGCTCATAGAAGTTGAGTTTATATGGATATAAAGGGAATGAAGGCAATTTTCAGGTTTCTTTTTCTACTAAGACCCGCCTTCACTTTTCCAGAGGATCATCTGACTTCTGAAGGGGAAATTGTAAAAGTCCCTTTCATTTCCAGAAATATTCATGGGATCAAACAGCCAGTCCCAAAAGGAAGAAACCCATTAGATATAATCTAACAGTTATGCATTTGAAGTTTAAGAAAACTAATAAAAGATTCATCCTTTTTTAATAAGCCATGTTTTTATTGCAGGCTTACCACGATGGCACATTGCAGAACCTTTTAGGGAATAAAAAGGGTGAAGAGATGGAATCATATGATTATGACCTAATTATTATTGGTGGTGGTTCTGGTGGACTTGCTTGTTCCAAGGTATGTACTCAATGTTACTTCTGTGTTTTAGTTTTTTAAAATCCTGATTTATCCTGCTGGTTATGATTGATTGATCGATAGACAGACTGACTGACTGACTGACTGACTGACTGACTGACTGACTGACTTCATCAGTATTTCATATGGATGTTGAACCAAGAGGCAAACCAATTTGCTTACATCATAGTGTTAAAGAAGCTCTTAGGGAGATAGAGTGAAGCGAGAATCCTGCATAGAGTTCTACACATAAATTTCACCAAATACTATGAAACATGTACCCTAGCCACTACACATCAGCTTTTGCAGCAAGTGGATACAGATACTCATGTATTGGCCTTTTTTGACTAGGTGATTTTCATATTGAACTAAGATTTTCCTCAGTCCTATCCATCATGAAAATTTTAACAATTCAAAGTTATAGATATTGCAAACTTTGCAAACTAGGGGCCTCTGTGGCTCAGACTGCTAATGCAGTCTGTTATTAACAGCAGCTGCCTGCAATTACTACAGGTTCTAGTCCCACCAGGACCAAGGTTGACTCAGCCTTCCATCCTTTATAAGGTAGGTAAAATGAGGACCCAGATTGTTGGGGGCAATAAGTTGACTTTGTATATAAATATACAAATAGGATGAAGACTATTGCTAACATAGTGTAAGCTGCCCTGAGCCTTCGGAGAAGGGCGGGATATAAATGCAATTTTTTTTAAAAAAAACTCTTTCCCAAGCCCCAAGTAGTGTGGTGCTACTTCATTGTCATGATAGTGAATGTTCCTGGGAAGGATGAGTGAAGAGTGCTGGAAATGTATCCCAAGAGCAGTCATGTGAATGTGAACGACACTCCATCTGCTCAGGTAAAGTAAGTAGTCGCCTATATTGGGCATCAGGAATAACGAAAGAGGCTGGAGGTAGAATATCACTTTACTGATCATGGCAAAGGATTCATTTCACACTGCTCAGGAGATGGCAGTGACAAATCACTCCTATATTTTATCAAGGAGACTACAATTAATATTGGAGACAACTCCTGAGAATTCCACGAATAGCTAAGAAAACAAAACAGAACAAAAGTAATAGAACAAATCAAACCCAGAGTTCTCACTCAGCTCCAAAATGACCAGGTTCAAATTATTACAGTGTAAACACCACTTGAGAAATATATGATGCTGGGAAAGGTTAAACAAATGAGAAAAAGACAATAAGCAGCAGCAAGGTGGATGGATTTAATTACAGCAGTGATGGGTGCACTGTTGGAAGACTGGAAGGACAAGATTTGGGACAGATACGGAAAAATTCTATATGGTCACTATGAGTCAATACGGACTTGATAGCACATAATCAATATTGCAAAAACTGGCTTATGCTTTCTAAGCTCCAGTATGTATTGTTCATGCATAAATTAATCCATTTTTTTTCTTTTAAAAAATTGACCCTTTGTACTTTTCTGTATTTCTTGGAGGCCATGGGGGAAAATAAAAATGTATACCTGTGAGAATGAAAATGAATAGAAGAAATGCAAAAAACATCATAGTTGCCTAGGACACCTTAGAAAATTAGCCTTTTGGGAGCGATAGGCCTTTTCCTAATTCCTAGTTATTTTAATCCTTTTGTAATGCTAATTAATGTTCTCTCTTTTCTTCCTCACAACATTGTCTTATGTCCATTTTTCTTTTTTGCTTGAAGCAGGGTGAAAAATGTCTATACATTTTCTTATGTATTGTATGTGAGAGAAAGTTTTATATATAAAGTTGAGGATAAATTAATTTCATAAATGGATTCGTTATATGTAACTAGGTGGCTTGCAAAGTAATAAAAAGTTAATATAAAACAACAAAAATTAAGAGGGATTAAATAAAGATTAAAAATCTTTAAAATTAAGAAGTATGTGTTCAAAATCTTGTTATTCTGAGGATATTGTTCCAGCCATTCTAGAGATGATCCAGCAGTCTTCCAGAAATTAACCCTCAAACCTGAAAGCTATTTACAATGTTCTAGGTACCCAAACCATTTGCAGAGGATTAACTCCCCACAACAAAACCCTCAGGACCACCCCAGAATGTTCTGGAGTTTCCCAGAATGTTCTCTTCCCAACAAGAAAAGTATCTGCCTGAAAGTACACTGCAAAAAAGGAGATGATCATGACAAACACCACTTTATGTACCTAATTGAATTAATGATTTTTAAATCTTTATTTAATCCCTCTTAATTGTAATTGTTTTATATTATCTTTTTATTACTTTTTAAGCAGCTTAGAGTCAATTCAGCAGTGAAATGGACAGCATATAAATTTATTAATACATATATACTCTTAACATATACATACCCATATACACAAGTGTGTAACTTGCATATGTTTATAGAGAAGGGGAAATCTCCAGGATTGGTTTTGACTAAATTTAATAATTCAAGGTTAATAACGTAAGGAAACAGCACTGCACAGAACTTCTTTCTGTATATATTCTATTTCTGTTTAATTCTATTTATCATCCTTTTAATAAATCTGATACATGCTAAAGTAACTTCTGAAATCATACGTTTGGCATTTTATTTTAATTAGTGACTATTGTTAACATGTTGTAACTCTTAAATTCTGTAGTTTAAGTCATAATCTATTCTGCTTATCATTTGTTCTTTTCAGGAAGCTGCCACCTTAGGGAAGAAGGTCATGGTTTTAGACTACGTTGTGCCAACACCATTGGGTACTACATGGGGTATGTTTCATGCTTGCATTAACTTTATTAATGCCATGTATTGCTTAACTTGCTGACATTCCTGATTCTGTTTATTCTAAACGGTTCAGTAAAATTACTGTGTCTAATGAGTTCACAAATGTATGCTTCTTCGAAAAACCGTTAGCATATTTCAATTCTTTTTCAAGCCCATTTCTATATTTATATATATAATTACATAAAGCAGTTACTCATATAACTATTGTTATTTAAAAACATTTTCTACAAATCTGGAAAAAGTTTTTTTCCCAGATGCATTAAATCTACTTGGATAGGCACTTTGCATGTGGATATATTTGATATGCTTTGACTTTCTCCTGCAATGTCACTTCCTGATTATGTATTATGTCACATATTTATATGCTAAATGGCCTGAACATTTTTACAATATTATTATTCTTGCTGTTATTACATAAATTTATGTGTGCACATACCTATAAGTCTCTTTCCTGGCGATTACATGGATAAGGCAATATTTTTTGGGGGATGTGTTTTGCTATTGCATTTTTCTTGCAAAAAAGTGTCTGGCCAAACTTTACCATTGAGCTTTGTCCTTAATAAAGCAGTTTTAGAATCCAGTCTCTGGGTCCAACTCAGTGTTTTTAACTGCTAGAGCAAATAAGCTTTCCATATAAGTGGTATTAATTATAGTTTGGTATAAACTGTTGTAAAGAAGAAATTCTTGTTTGCTTGTTTACAATAGAAAAATATGATCAGAACTGAGTATAGGTGAATTTTTATTATTCTATCATATTTAAGCCATACATTGTGTTTTCACTCATGCTTAAGTGCTCGAATTAATTATACCATTCTGCTGTTACTTTTTTCCAAGGTCCTGCCCTTTGGAATAACATTCCCCCAAAAGATTGTATTGCCTAGACCCATGATGGCTAATCTTTTCTGGATTGAGTGCCCAAAGCGCACCCAAACCCCCAAAATGCAATGTGCGCACAGCCCCGTATTGTGTGCGCTCTGCCCCCCCACGCATGCACGGCAGAGACCCAAAGACCAGCTGGCCCTACACATGTGCAGCGGAGCTGAACTGGTGCGACAGCTCACGTGCCCACAGAGAGGGCGCTGTGTGCTATCTCTGGCATGCATGCCATTGCTTCGCCATCATGGGCCTAGGCCCTCCTGGGATCTAAAATAACCACTATTTTTCATTCCCCTATAAGTACATTAAAAGTTGTATTTAAATATTGTGCTAGGAAAATATTACTATCGTCTTACTCATGCAACATTTTAGTATCATCATGGAACTCATACAATAAACTGTTGACCTCATAGATGCTTCTTATTTGTTGAGAGTTGGATTCTAATCTTACTGGGAAGGAATAAAACAATATTTTTACAGCCATAAAACTACTAATGTTATGGTCTATCCATAGTTATCTCAGTTCATACTTACATCTTAATCTCAGTTCATACTTACATCTTCTAGGCCCATAGTCAAGTCTGGTATATGGTGTTATTTTTACCTAATTATAAAAAGAAAAAAATAGGTGTAGAAAAAAGTAAGAATATAGTAAAGAAAAAAAAGAAATATATAAAGAAACTAGCTGGACGCCTGTGCTTCTCTACAAAACTATATGCTTGGGCTTGATAAATTGACACTTATAGCCTGAAACTTAATGTAGAATGTGTAACTCCATAGTATCCAACTGGCAGTTGGAACAGAGGGGGAGAGGAAATAGAATGTCCCGGTCCACAGCATCCATTGGTATTCATCTGGCTAGCATCCTGTCACTGTGTGAGAGAGTTGAGGGGTATTTGGAAACTCCAACAGTTTTTGTTGTGTGAGGAAGAAGGAGACAGGAAGGAGGCTGGGTGTTGTTTAACTCAACTGTTCTGTAGTAAAGCTGCTTGCTGCTGTGAAAGTAAAACTGAAACTGAAACTACTCTCCTCTGTTTGTGTTTTGCATTTGGAACAGTTTTCTTTTCAGGTTGGGAGGGGGAGTAGAACTCCTTAGCATCAGAGTGTGTTAATAATAATATAGGAAATACTAATGCTGTGATGGTCATTTTGAAAAATCCTTTCTTAGTGAGTACCTAGAAGCCAAGAGAAACATATGTGGCAAAATTCAAGTTTGTAGGCTTTACAGTTCTGGAGATTTCGTGATTACTGCATGACTGGTTTTTGCTTTTATATATATAGATGACTTCCCTCCTTTAACATGATAATATTATTACCATGTTAAAATGCAGCTAGGATACATAAACATGGCTATGCATTAACAATAACGTTTCTTAAATACTTGTAATGTTAAACAAAACAATTAAAATTGCACTTTCCATTTCAGGGCTTGGTGGTACTTGCGTAAATGTTGGCTGCATTCCTAAAAAGTTGATGCATCAGGCAGCTTTATTAGGTCAGGCACTGCAAGATTCAAGAAAGTTTGGCTGGGAATATGATCAGCAAGGTTTGTGAACGTATTTATCTGGCAAGCTAAGAACTCATGGTGATGCTAGGATGTAACATTTTGCAAATAATGTAAAACTAAGTTTGTCTCTTCATTGAATATTTTCAAACTTGGCAATCTGATGTGAATAGACTTGTTCTGTACATTGCCTCTTAAAAAACAATGAATATTTCTTATCATTCATATGCATGTATATGTGTGTATTTTTTTTCCCTTTCAATAGTATCTATTTATGAAAGACTGCCTGGACTAGTCCCTGAAGTTTTCTTTGTAAAGTTTTTCAAAAGGTATATTAGCTATCCATGAATACAGGTAGTCCTATCATATGGCCACAGGATCTGGCCATTGTTACTTCAAATCTGGATTATAAGGTCCCAATAAGTAACTGGTCATATATAGAGAACTAGTGTGTGTTGAGAGAGACAAACAAATAGTTGTTCGTGTATTCAATATGATATTATTGTTTTCTTATTTCTAAAGCATTTGGATTTTAAATATTTTCCAATTAAATATTGCACTGTACTTGTACAAGCTCGCTATAAGTTATATGGATTAATCTGTTTGCATACCGTTTTACCTGTGATTCTTGTGTCTTTTTTCAGTTAAACACAATTGGGAAACCATGGTTGAAGGAATTCAAAATTACATAGGGTCTTTGAATTGGGGATATCGGGTGGCTTTACGTGAGAAGACTGTGACATACCTCAATGCGTATGGAGAATTTATTGGACCACATAAAATCAAGGTACTTGCAGAAATTTACATAAGTTTTAACCTTCCCAAATTGGCTGAATCTACAGGGTGTACCAAATGCCAGGGCCCATAAATAATTTATCACATAAATTACATTAAATGTTTAGACTGGTTGCCATCTATTTCTAAACATATTCATTTGATGCATGATATTTGAATATTCCTAAGTACAGTAACATTTTCTTTGAAAACCAAAAAAATCATGAAACATTGAAATTGGCGTATGGAGTCTGACTTTTGGTACAACCTTATGTTTAATACTAGTGTAAAAAGTCAATTAAATGGGTCAAAATGAATGTGGGTCAGAAAAAACTTGAAATTTGTTAACCTTGCTTGCAGTTGCAGACTACATTTATCTTAAATTCACTCAAAAGACATTGATCAATAGATACATGAACATATTCTAATCAGTTTTGGAGGCACTTGTAGAGAATAGGTACAAAGTTTTAACTGGAGCTTTGCTAAAAGGAAAATAGTTTTAAGGTTTTTATATCTACCATTTATATTTATTTGCAAATTGATATTACATTATGCAATTTTCATTGCTGATTTTATTATGTGCATTTGAATGAGATGTGTTTCTGACTGCATTAAATTGAAACTACATTTGGTTATAAATATTGAAGTAAAGATCAGTTTTTAAAAATGCAAGTATCTGATTATGTTGCTGTTGCTGTGCTTTGCATGTTAATGTTACATTCTGTTTTTATTACTTGAGTTTTATTACTATAAGTTTGAGTGGTGAACCTCCATATACAAGTAATGTAAAGTAGTGAGAATTCAAAGAGACTTTCTATGCACTTGAAGAAAATGAAAAAGGACATTTAAATTTGAAATGAAGGTTGTGATCTAGTCCATTAAAACTCTTATTGGACTAAGACCATTTTAGGCATTGTTTCAATAAAGAATAATACTTATGGTAACCAAAACCAACTAAGTAGTTCTAAAACTGTAATTAGAATAAGCTTGAAACCCATTAGATAGCATGCAATTAAATAAAAATGTTTTGAATGCATGTGAAGAGAGAGATTAATACTACTTTCCTATGTTAGTAAGAACACTTTGATTTTTCAAATGCATGTTTTTAAAATTAGGATAATAAAATTAATTTCTATATCGATTCCCTTATTTGTTTACAATTTCTGTTTCTCTTTGTCTTCTATAAACAAAATGGCTCTATACATAATGAAAAAATATTCCAAGTTTAAAATCAAACAGGACTATTCAAAATATTCCATCATAACATAATTCACATTGCAATTAAACTCTAAACTTCTCAAATGTCCCATCTTAAGTAACACTGAAGGAGTTAAAACAAGTACCTTATGTCAGTCTTTTTTGTTCAAGTGTAACAAAAATAAGTATGGTGCCTGTCTCCTTCTTACAAAAAACTTGGTTAAGAAAGTGACTTTTTAATATAAAATTTACATATTTTTAAATCCCTGTCAGAAAGAGTTGAAGCAATATTTAATTCACAATTAAGGATTTACATCCATATATGGACAACATAGCAACATCAACAATACTTATTTAGTTGTTGTCTAGAGGTGTATAGAGAATTTGTGCATGTAGTGTATGTGTCAGGTCCACCATCTTTGGCTTGGCGCCACACTTGTATTCTGTAGTCAAAGAACGGGGGGGGGGGCGGGGAGAGGAGAGATGGAGGGAACAAATGGACAATAAACCTGTATGCATTTTTGTGTGGGGGAATTCGGGAAGGGAGATGAAAGCTGAAGAAAAGCAGATCAACATAGAACCAGTTGGTGCCAAGGCATCTTCAAGGCCATTTGCCCTGAGTGTGGAAAGGAACCAGCCCAAACACGTCAGCATTCGCAAAACATCCCAGCATTGGCTTGGTTTAGATTTTCATAGGCGGAGGGATGGGACTGAAGGAAATAGTTTTGTATTGTTGCATGGGGAACTCGGATTCCGCCTGACTTTACTGCAACCAGCATCTCTTAGTATAAGTACCTTTCACTTCCACCAATTGGAGTTGAGGGCTTTTCTTCCCTAAGGGATCAGACTGTGGCAGCTCTGACACTATGACTACCTGCCTGCAAATCTCATCAGAAATAAAGCAGCAACAGTTTTTTTTGTTTTTTTTTAGTAAAAAAGTTTTATTTTTACAATCATGTCAAACAATTCATTCAATGTACAGTTATATACATTTAATCGGGCCTGCCCAGTCACCACCCCCCTTTTTAACACTCCCCTCTTCTACCTTCTTTTACTATCCTGGTAAAAGATGTAGATAAGAGAAGGAGAGGAAGGTTTAGATAGTAAAGGATGTAGATAAGAGAAGGAGAGGAAGGTTTGGATAGTAAAAGCAGCAACAGTTTTTTCTGTGTCATCCATTGATGATTAATTGTGTGCCATCACTCACTGTAGACTCTTAGCAACCACATAGATTGACAGTCTGATCTTAATCTACTCTTTTAGGTTTTCCAGCTGTGCATTCATTGCCACAGGAGCTGAGATCTGCCATCTTGCTTCTGTTTGTCCCTTCTCTTTCCTTTACTTTTCCCATCATTAAAGCTTTTTCTGAGAGCTAGGTCTTCACATTATGATCCAAAGTAGGATAGTTTGTATGTAAGTCAGAACAAAATAAAACGATCAACTTAAGCACAAAATATAGCAACCTTTGAATGTTGTATGAATGTATATGCTGCTGGAAATAGCTTTTGGAAAATATTTCATGTTTAAAAGGATAGTAGATGTGATGCTGTGATTCATTTTACTAGGCAATCAACAGAAAAGGACAAGAAACTTTCTATACAGCACAGACATTTGTGATTGCTACTGGAGAAAGACCGCGATATTTGGGTATCCCAGGAGATAAAGAATATTGTATCACGAGGTTAGTTGAAATGAAATCATTACTTTTTTGGTTTGTTGTACAGAATATTGGACAGAATAATTTACACCAATATTTTTTCTTTTCAGCGATGACCTCTTCTCCCTCCCCTATTGCCCTGGAAGGACTCTAGTTGTGGGAGCCTCTTATGTAGCTTTGGAATGTGCAGGATTTCTTACTAGCCTTGGTTTGGATGTCACTGTTATGGTACGCTCAATTCTTCTTCGTGGCTTTGATCAAGAAATGGCAGAGAAAGCAGGTGCCTACATGGAAACACATGGAGTAAAATTCATCAGAAAGTTTGTTCCTATTGAGGCAAGTATTCTTCAGTGTAAGGTTTTTTTCTTTCTTTCCAGGATTGGGTGATATAAGCATAAACAAATGGTTTAATTTGGAATGGCTAAAAAACAAATCAGAATAAAGACTATAGCAATACAGTATGCTGTAGGTTTTTTGTTCATTCTTCTTCCATGCAGATTATAAAGCTGGAGGATGGCATGCCCGGAAAACTCAAAGTAATTGCAAAATCCACTGAAGGATCACAAGTGATTGAAGGAGAATATAACACTGTAAGACACTTTTGCATTTTTTGTGCATATGGTTGGTAAATCTTAGAGTTTAGCACTAGCTTGCCATTGCAGTTTTTGCAAAAATCATTGAACTTTTGTTTTTGGATTGCTCCTTTTGATTTAATTGCTAACATCTATCCATTAATAATGTTAAAAAAATGAATTATACTAACACTTTTGAATTTGTTTTGTAGCAAAATCTATTTTGCTTTTAAACAAAACTGCTTTTGAGTATGCAAAAGACTTCTTATATAGGACTGCCACACTATATTTCAAACATGATTTCTTTTATTTAGGTTTTGATAGCTGTTGGCCGTGATGCTTGCACCAGGACTATTGGCTTGGATAAAATTGGTGTGAAAATGAATGAAAAGTAAATATTTGAACTGTTTTACTTCCTGAAAACCTACTCATGTTTCAAATTCTATTAAAAAAACACGAGAATACCTTCCACAGGTTTACTTAGAAGTCCTGAATTATAAGGTTAACTACTGAATCTTAAACATTGTGATCGTAATTAGTTTTAGATTAGTTCAGATTATGATTGAATGCTTGCAGGTTTTTTTCCCAGTAATGAAAATGCACAACTGTTTTCAATTTTGAGATTTTTCATATTTTTTATTTTACTGATTTTAGATGAGTATTATGAATGAAGTAGAAGACCCCACTTCCTTAAATTAATTTTCAATTTGTTGTAGACAAACGCTGAAATTATTTACTTTGGAAACATTTTATTATTTGCTTGAACATATTAAGCATAAATCTTTAGATAAATTGTGTGTGAGAGTGGGGGAAGGTGCAGTTATGTAATGGAGCTGTGATTTTCAGTTGTTATCTTTTTCTTTCATAACAAGTAATGGGAAGATACCTGTGACTGATGAAGAACAAACCAATGTACCTTACGTCTATGCAATTGGGGATATTTTGGAAGGAAAGCTGGAACTTACACCAGTTGCCATACAGGCAGGCAAGCTATTAGCTCGCAGACTTTTTGGAGGAAGTTCTGTAAAGGTAAATGTATATTCTTAGTCATAGTAGACAAAGACATTTAAGTTAGGCAAAAGGCTGGCAATCTTATATTCAGGAGCTTGAAATTTCCATTAGCTATTGCACTGGATTTTAGTATAAAACTTAATAATTTTGGTGGAAAGTACAACCAATCCATCTATTGATTCTAAATTTAGTTGAAATGCAGTACATCAGCCACTGTTTTTTCAAAAATTTATTTTATTTATTTATTTGAATAAAATCTAACACAGGACCTATATAGTACTGTATAAATTCTTATGAGAATAGAACTGGAGGAAGTCTATGTTTTAAGCTACTCCAGTAATAACATTCAGAATTCAAATTAAATTGTATTGTGATATCAAGCCACCATGTTCAGAAACAAATAGTCAAAAAGCTAAACATTGCAGTCTCTCAATTTAAGATTTGCAATGATTAAAAATACTAACAATGATTATAATATTTTGCTTTAGAAATCATCTATTTTTAAAGTAAAATAGCAAAATTTGGCAGCACATGTAACGTAGTATTTATTATCAATTTTTTTAAAAAATACATTAAAAAATTACATTAAAAACTTCTGTCTGATCTAGCATCACTGCTAAACAAGGAAAAAATAAGCTTGGATAATATCTCAACTTTTTCTCTTCCATAAAGTTTAAATATGTATGCATACCCTTTACCTAATATCCCAAAAAGGGTTGAAAATTGTTGTTGTTTTTACTACAGAGTAGACCACTATCTATACATTTGGTTTTGAAGTATTTAGGGTAGAATACAATTGTTGGCTTCTTTGCTATTTTTCTTACATGTTTGAGACCTATTTTGTCCTTCTACTTTTAGTGTGATTATGTTAATGTGCCAACTACAGTGTTTACACCTTTGGAATATGGTTGTTGTGGCTTCCCCGAAGAAAAAGCTATTGAACTATTTGGACAAGAAAATATAGAGGTACACTTGAAACTTCTTATTTGAAAAACTTTACATAAAAGAACATGTATAACACATTGCCAGTCATGTAATCCATCATACTTTTTAATTAGCGAGTGTAAAACTGTATGATCTGATGTAATGTGACATAAATTCTATCATTGATGGAAATATACAGGTAGTCCTCGACTTATGACCACAACTCAGCCCAAAATTTCTGTTGCTAAGCAAGACAGTTCATAAGTGAGTTTTGCCCCATTTTATGACTGTCTTGCCACAGTTGTCAAATTAATACCTTCAGATATGTTAGTAATACAGTCATTAAGTGAATCTGGTTTCCCCATTGGTTGCAAAAGATGATCACATGAGCCTGGAACATTGTAACTGTCATAAATCCATGTCATTACCAAGCATCTGAATTTTGATCACGTGACTATGGGATGCTGCAACAGTCATAAGTGTGAAAAATGGTCATAAGTGACTTTTTTCAGTGCTCATGTAACTTGGCGAACAATCACTGAAAGAACGGTTGTAAATCAAAAGTCGACCTATATATTACAACAGATCATCCAGTTTTACACAAGCTAACTATTTGAATCTGCATTACATAAGCTGACTATTTAAATCTGCTTTACATACTGGGTATTTCCCCCACTGCCTAAAACGTTCAGCATTCCATGTCCTTTTGATTCAGTGCTCCTACAGTAAAATGTTTTGAGCCAATAATTTCCAGTTTGATTGCTTCTTGGATCAACAAAATCCAGTAATGGAATTCACAGGGGAATTTTTTTTCCTAGATACCTTTATCAAAGCATATCTCATTACTAGTGTCTGCAAATGGTTATCCATAATAATTCAATTATTATTTAAACAATCTTGAAAACCTGATGATTCATAGTTTATTTCTGCGACCCGCTGCAGGAGTTCCTTTCCTCGCATGTAGAGGAGCTGCCTGCCCTCCTTTGCCAGGTAGTTCTTTTGCTCCATCCACTTAATGACCACAAATGGGAGAGCCAAGATTGCAGTTACTGAGTGAAGCAATTACATGGGCATCTTGCCTAACAACCATTTCATTCAACCATCAATATTCCAGTACCAATTGTGGTTGTCATTGATGACTAGCTGTATTGGATCCCAGTGTCATTCAGCAAGAAAGTATATATGACAACTGAAAACTAATCAAGGCAGAATCAATCTAAAAATAAGTAGAAATTTCCTGGCAGTTAGAATTAACCAGGGGAACAGCTTGCCTTCAGAGAATGTGTGTGCTTCATTATTGGAGGTTTTTAAGAAGAGATTTGAGTAGAGAGATTTGTCTGAAATGGTATAGGGTGTCCTGCTTGAGTAGAGGGTTGGACTAGAATGCCTCCAAGGCCCCTTCCAACACTGTTTTTCTGTTAAAGATGTGATGAGAGAAACAACGTAGTATTGAAGATCATGCCAAGAAGACATTGTAATCTATTAAAAAACTAAAGTATCCAAAATAGTGGAGTTGTGTTTTTTTTTCCAGAATGAGACCACTGCAATCATCATTTTCATAAAATAAAAGCAGAAGACTTCATGCTTTCATTTCATAGTTTAGACTTCTGCTGTGCAGACCTCTAGCTTTAGTCAGCAAATGCCCTATGTCAAACACATAGATTAAAAAAAAACATTATATAACAGCCGAAATTTGTTTTTCTTCAGGTATATCACACTTACTTCTGGCCACTTGAATGGACAATACCAAATAGAGACAACAATACCTGTTATGCAAAAATAATCTGCAATAAGCTTAAT
Organism: Ahaetulla prasina; assembly: GCF_028640845.1. NCBI lineage: Eukaryota > Metazoa > Chordata > Lepidosauria > Squamata > Colubridae > Ahaetulla > Ahaetulla prasina. The sequence goes on along the minus strand of NC_080540.1, from coordinate 57,512,689 downwards.
GATGTATGTATTTTGCGCTAAAATAATTTTTTATGTTCGTATCTTCAGAAATGAATGTTATGTGTACTGCTCTATTGATATGTACAATAACCTTGAAATATTTGCTGTAGGTTGGATACTTAAACAGAAGGGTTCTTTCAAAGGCCTGAGATCTAGTAGAAGTGATTGTTAAATTAAGTTTTGCTACCTCCCATTATTCTGAAGCAGTTTTTCCATTGGGGAAGTAAAGTAAAGTAAAGTAAAACATGATATCAGACAATTTCAATGTTTATTTTATTAGTAGTATCATATGTAGAATTTCATTCTTTTTCCAATACCCTATCCAAATCCATCTAATTGCTTTGAAATACCATTATATATAAAGCTGTTAATATATATATCTTTGTAGACCTTAATAAACACATCTATGTAGACTTTTATTACTTTAGAATTGATCTTACTTGTTCCAGTTTTTTTGAGGGAGCAGATTAAAAGTTAAATGTTTATATTATTTTCAACAAGATTTAAGGGCTAACTTATGGAATTTGATCATCATTCTTTAGTGGAGTAGTAGTAGAAAGGGAGAAAAAATGAAGTAACTGATATCTATTCTTGTCTCTTCCTCTACCTCACGCTTCCTAATTATAGAACCGTGTGATTGGATTACATGTACTTGGACCTAATGCTGGGGAAATAACCCAGGGTTTTGGGGCAGCAATGAAATGTGGTATCACAAAAGAATTACTTGATGAAACAATTGGCATACATCCAACTTGTGCAGAGGTAATAATTATAGCGTTTTTAAAATATTGCTTAAAAGATGTTGCATATATACACCCTATTGTTTTCTAGAACAATAGTAATCATTTCAGGTTGAATTACTTGCTGTTTAAGTGTCAGGTAAACCAGATAGAAATCACAACCAGATGAATTAATGCCATTTCATTGTAAAGCTGTATTTGACAGTATCTTGCAAATCTTGAAAGTTCAACCCTCCCCCCACAATCTCTTTTACAACTAGGGATTGTCTTTTGCCCTGCCAACTACAACCTCAGTTGTAAATTATGCTCTCTCTTCCCTGACTATTTCCTTGGCAGCTCTTCAACTTCTTTCCCACATGCCATTATATTAGGAAACAAGATACTATAGTGCATTAATCTTAAACAAGAGTAGTTTTTTAAGGAAAGGAAACTCGGCTTAATACAGGTAGTCCTTGACTTATGATCACAACTGTGTCCAAAATTTCTGTTGTTAAGTGAGGCATCTGTTAAGTGAGTTTTGTCCCATTTTACAACCTTTCTTGACACAGTTATTAAGTGAATTGCTGTAGTTGTTCAATTAGTAACACGGCTGTTAAGTGAATCTGGCTTCCCCATTGAGGTTGCAAAAGTGGCCAGATGACCCTGAGACACTGCAACCATAATAAATATGAGTCAGTTGCCAAGTCAAGAACTACCTGTATTAATAGCAAGAGAATATTCATTCCATACATGGCATAGGGCCGGGTTACTTACGGGACCGTCTGCTGCTACCAAATACCTCTCACCGACCCGTGCGCTCTCACAGAGAGGGACTCCTCAGGGTGCCGTCGCCCAGACAGTGCCGGCTGGCGACACCCAGGGGAAGGGTCTTTTCTGTGGGGGCTCCCACCCTCTGGAACGAACTTCCCCCAGGACTCCGCCAACTTCCTGACCTTCGAACCTTTCGCCGCGAGCTTAAGACACATCTATTTATCTGCGCAGGACTGGACTAGATTTTAAATTTAATTGGTTTTAATGGGGATTTTATTATTTGTATTGTCATTTTAATTATTCGGCCATTTGTAATAAGTTTTTTAATGGATGTTTTATTTTGTATTTATTTGTATATTTTTATCTGGCTGTGAACCGCCCTGAGTCCCTAGGGAGATAGGGAGGTATAAAAATACGAAAAAATAAATAAATAAATAAATAATTCTCCCACATATAGATGCTGTTTTTTAATTTAGCATTTTTAGAGCTTCCTTCTAGTTACATTGAATCAGTGGAGACATTAAGGAGTAAGATATGGATATCCATGTTTCTGTTCAAATATATTTCTATATAATTGAAAACTTTTTATATGCTTTGTTGTTAGGATTTTAATCTAGTTCTGCGATTTCATTCTCTTACAGGTATTCACTACAATGGGAATTACCAAAGCTTCAGGAAAAGATATCAGTCAGAGTGGTTGCTGAGGTTAAGCCCTGCTGTTTAAACTATTTTCTGATGGGCCACTTACCTATTGGAAGTTTCATAATGCATACCAAATACACGGGTAAATAAGTAATATGTGATTGTAGTATTTTAATACTACAGGTGATGCATTTCTGAAACTTTTATAAAAGATGGTGGTCTTTGCCAGAAATAGTCAAACAGCAGGGTGAACAGTAATCCCAACATGATTAGAATGGCACGCAAGTGTATTTTTGAAGTTATAGCTCTGAACCTCATCTGGAGGCGAGTCATGGCTGATGATTTCTATATCAGTTGGGAAAACCTATTCGTCCAGGCAAACAAGTAGAAAAATTTCTTTCAGAGAAACTTCTGTATTGCACAGGTGAAATTTTTCAGTTGTAGTGGTTTTGTATGAACACTCAGGCACAGTTGAATGTATGGTCGATATAAATTTTGCTAGCATCCCGTTAACTTCATTCAGACACTAGTGCATTTTGTTACTTGTTAATATGAATGCTATGGTTTGTTTGCATTTTTTAAATAAATATTCCAGTTCATTTATCAGAAATCTGTTAATGCATTGTATTCCCCTGGGCATTAAAGTTCCAACGACATGAAATGTAGTATGTGTTTTTTAAAAATAAAATCCCTATAATTCTAGTTATCAGAAAAAGCAATGTTAACACATGAAATTATATTTACTAATTTTGGGGAACATTTACTATTTTGGCATTTCTTTTTTAAAAAATTCCTCCATCTCCCATATTTATCTATTCTAAAATATTCCCAAATAAAATTGAAACCATCTGTTTATGATGTTTTCTGTTTATGCAGTAAGCAAATAATTTCAGCCATAGAATTGAAATGTATTTGGTTAGGTTGCTACTTTGTAAGTACATTGTCTCTACTTTGCCATAGCAGTGACAATTAGGTTTTGTGCTTTGTGAAATTCCTATTACAGTAAATAGTTTTAATCTGCGGAGATCTCCTTGGCAATCCTCTACTTGGGATAGCTTGAGGAGGTTAGGCTTATGTATTCAAATATGTATGTTCTAAATGCTTCAATTCAAAAATTGTATTGCATAGAGTTTTAAACTATGATGCATCATGGAAGAGAAGTTCCAATAAGCAATGTTATGTATGTAAATTGTTACATTCATTAAAGAATGCAGCTTTTGCTAAAATAAGTATGCATTTGTATTCTTCAAAACTAAAAACGTTTGGTGCTAGGAGGGATTTAGATGTCTTTTTTTTTTTTTTACCATGGCGTATACAGTAGGATTTTCTCTTCTGCCTGAGGAGGGGTGCAGGGATCTGGGCAGTGATATTCAGATATAATTAGAATGGATGGGGCTGAAAATGATTTCACTTTCATGTTGAGGAGGAAGTTTTAAATTATATGCATTTGAAATTGCAAATATTAATTTTGCAGTGATTTAAGATACCAGTTTTGTCTCTTAAACCCCAGATGGAAAAATCAGCCCAGCATTGGAGGGGGGGTGTTCTACATTACTATATTTATAATAAGTGTCTTATATATCTATTCAAGGCACCAGTGTTGTTACTTAACAACCCCAGTATAGAAAAGACCAAAACCTTCAGCCCTTCTCCAGCTTAAAATGGGTGTTAGGAGTTTCTGGTTGCCTTCTCCATTCTCACCCCCATTGAATCATAACTGTTGTATATTCTCAAGAGTTTCTCAGGAATGTGCTAATATTTCAGATATGTATCCACTTCTTTCTTGAGATACTCCATTCAGATTTTCTTTATTAATCATTACAATGCTTATGGGCAGGTATAGTATTTTACCCATCTTCCACATTCCATAGGGAATGAAGGCTCTGTGCCTCACCCAAACAAATCCCCCATGCCTGATTCTGCTTTTTTCCCCTCATGTTTGTCCTTACTTTCTCATATCTAGTTCAAGCTCTCCAACCACTGGATAAAAACAATCTTTCATCAGTAGCTAATTAGAACAACTCAACTGTTCTACAATTTGATATTTTGAAATTAGTTTTAGAGCTGGGTATTTTTGAAAGGGGTTACTCTTAGGAGAGATGGACTATCTGTTTCTAATGTAACCCTACTTAAAAAATTAATTCCTCCCACACACTCTATAGACATATTCTAAATATGTTGATTCAATTCATACTTTAAAGTTGCATATTGTGAGAGATTGTGAGAAGTTTCGGAAAGTAATGAGAGGAATGTTAGACTTTATCAGGAGAAGGAAGGAGTTTGTTTAGTAGCTGACAGTTCAGCCAGGCTGTAAAACCTCTCTTAAGACTACTGTAGATACAAAATATCTGAAAATATTCTACGTTAATGAATGCACTAATAATGAAGGCTGGAAGTCTTTGTGGCAATGTCCAATTTGTACTTGCATTAAAAAGTGTTTTAAGTTCTGGAATTTTGATTTCATTGATCATGTTTCAGGTTTAAGGTTTGAAGTTAGCCTGTTACTTATTCAAATCAATATATTGGACCTAATGAATGGCCAATGGTAAGGATAGTTAAAAATGTAAACATTTCTGAGCCATACGAACCTTATGCAGTTAAAAAAATTCTGATACACACATAGCCATGACACAGGGAACATAATCGGAATGTGTACCCAGAGGCAAGGGATTTTAGATACTTCAGAACAAGTTCAAACAATTTAAATGATTCATTTTAAAATAGGGGAGGTGTTATTTCTTAAATGCAAATTAATGGATTAGTAATTCATTAAAAATAGAATGTCATGCTACTTTCTTGAGTTCTACAATCAATAAATTAAAACAGCTGAAATATACAAGTGCATGGTAATATATACTTGAGCAAAACTGCAAGAACAAGCTTATTTACATAGGACAGATTTTTAGTTAGAGGTATGGTGTGAAAGGACAGACTTTATTCCTTCCTCTACTCGCTTCTTGGCTCTTCCCCATTAGAATGACCCAGATGTCAATCAAATAATAGCATTGGACAACGGGTAAGAGGAGGGGCAGAAATAATGGCTATCTAGGTACTCTGCAACCATGGCCCTCACAACAAATGGGCTGAATAAACAGAATTAAAGTCTAGAAGTCAAAGCATAAAACATCCTTCCTGAGAAAAGGCAACAGGACAAGGCAACAACTGAAAAAACTGGAGATAAGGTGTTATTTCCTTCCCTCGCAGTGGTGTGAGGTAAAAAAAAATCAAGCCTAGCATGGAACAAACAGAAAACACAAAGACATTCCTTTGAAAGAAATAGAAAACAGACTGAACTCTCTAGAAAAAGTTGTGCAACTGTATGGAATGACAATAAAGATATAAAGGAATTTTTGATTCCATCATGTACAATTCTCGACCACCTGGATAATTTTCTTGGCAAGGCTTTTCAGAAGTAAGTTTTCATTGTCTCTTTCCTAGGACTGAGAAAGTCACTGGCCCAAAGCCACCCAGATGGCTTTCATGCTTTAGACGAGACTAGGTTTTTAACCTGATGCTTTAACCACAGTGATTAAGAAAACAAATATAACATCAATAAATATATTTAGATATAAAATACATATGAAAATACAGTGAAATTGGATGAGTGTAGTATAGTGATCCCTAACCTTTGCACCTTGGCGGTCCACCTGGGGGAAAGGGGAACTGGGCCACACAAAACTGATCCATGGGTCATTACATACTGGTAGCATCCAAGACCTTAAATAACCTCAAACCAGATGTTCATCTAGCAAGAGAACATGTGGAATCTGCAGGACTCCATTCAAATTGGCACAGAATTGAACCTAACAGCTGTACTGGCATACTTTCCCCATGCTATTGTCTGAAACAAAAGCACAACTAAGAATTGAGGCATATCTGCTCACTATATTATTATCATGAATATTATATAAATTGTAGAATATAAAATGTGATGCAAAGCGGGCAGTTGGAAGCTGCATGCAGCACATAGCCTGTCTCCCTCCTCAGCCCGTTAAGGAATAAAAGTTCTTTCACTTTTATTGCAATTTTATTATACGATGGTGCCTTGATCAAGTGCAACAGGGACAGAGAGCTGTAATCCACAGGCATCTGACCTATTATAACGTTCACGCGCAAATGTCAACAATGAAGGCAAGGGGACCGCCGATGTTAAGGTTTAAAACAGGATTTACTCTCTCTAGTCCGAACCTCCCACTCCTTCGCAGATCGCCCAGATTTTCACATACAGGGCAGCCTGAGGAAGGCGGTACTCTGTCCGCTTCAACTCGTCTTTTCATTACGGCTCCTTTCAGCAGAAGTATTTAAAATATCCGAGAAGCTTCATTGAAGCGACTTGCAGCAGAAGTATTTAAAGTATCTAGAAACTTCAGAATTTCGTCTTTCTGATTTAAAACTTCCACTTCGGTGGGAACACCCCGTTAATCGGCAACCATTTCATTCGTCTGTAGCGGCAAAGCCAAGGAAATGTCAATCACAGGCGGCTTCTTCGGCAGCGATGTCTGTCTGTCTGTGTCTCTAAGAAGCATTGTTTCTGGAAACAATAGCGTGTACACCTGGACTATTTGTGGTTCGAGGTCTGGATGAGGATTTGAGATTCTGCTTCCTTTCGAACTGTACTCTGCCTTTTCCTTGACCGATAAAAGAATTACGCTGTTCACGTAATTTGAACTATTTGCTTGTCTGTCCGTGTCTGTCTGTCTTTCAGTCCATCTCTCTCTCTCTCTCTCTCTGCCTCTCTCCCTATCTACCTACCTACCTACCTACCTCGAATTTTTATGCCGCCCGTCTCCCCTACAAGACAATTCTGTTTTGGGACTGGAATTCTGAAAGGGGGAGTCCCCATCCCGCCACCGCCACTTCTCCTTGCGTGGAACGGCTCCAATAAAAGCGTCGCTAAAAACGGGCAAGCGCAAACTCTCCTCCCACTCGAAAGCCGGATGCAATTGGCCCCGCCCCCCGCCGCTTGCTGGGAATCCTTTAAATAGAAGGCGGCGCGCTTGCGAATTACAGCCGCGTTCGAACTTGGAAGGGTGGGCGGTGGTCCATTCTCTCGCCACTTCCTGATGAGGTTCTCTGGGCAGCCTGTCTTAGTCGCCCCTGGAGCGACTTCCTAGACTTGCTGCCTGGATCTCTCACCGGGAATACGAGGTTTCTCCCAGCGCCAACTCCAGCACCTTTTTTCTCCCCTCACCATTGGCCATCTTACTCCGTTGCTTTGAGGGTCGTAAACAGAGCTTTCTCATTTCCCATCTTTCTCTTATTTCTTGGAAATCTCGTTGTTTTAAGCTGAATCAAGCACTTCTGGTAACTGGAAGAAAGCGAGTTAATGGGTGGATTGTGGGGTGGGTGGGAATGAGCCTAGGAGCCCTTCTTTTTGATGAGGAGGAAATCCTCTTGGTGCAACTAATAGGAAACTGTTCACAGTGCAGCGTATGTATCAGGACTAAGTTTCGGGCGAAAACTAATTATTGATAATTGTAATTGAATATAGTTATAAGTTATATCTATATAGATATAGGTCTCTGTGTAGACTTACAGATATGAGACTTCTCCATTGGCTCTTGTGAACCAAGTATTTCCGTTTGATTGATCGAACCTATTTTTTCGCCACAATAACAGCCTTGTGATACTAGGCTGTGTTAGGCTGAAAAGAGGGTAAACAGCCCGAAGTCACCCAGTGAAGGTCTGTAGTTGAAGGTGGAATAGAATCTGTATCTCTCTCGATTAGTACACTTTAATCACTGTATTACACTTTTACTTTCTTCCAAGTTTTATTCATTCTGCTTGTATAGAGCTGACACCAACTAGATAGCACATAATCAATGCAATACAGTTTCAGAGGTCTGCAATAATAATAAGATTTTATGATTATTGTTTCATGGCTACAGTTTCGTATCTCTGTGAATTTAGAACCTAGGAAGGTAAACTTACTACCATACTTTCTTCTCTACCTAGTTATATTGGGTTGGCATTGCCTCTGTCATAATCATATTTCTTCTTTCACTACAGCTGTATTTTCTTTATTAAGAATTTAAATTGATGCATTTGTGCTACTTCCCATGATTGTTTGATGCGGTTTTAATATTGTAGTATTTTCATTAAAGTCTGGCAAATTATTTTCATTTCTTTTGTTTGTACTCGATGCCCCGTTGATCCATTTCTCTGATTGATCTTGGGTATCTAATAATGTCTTTTGGCATGTTCCTTCGAAACCTGACAGTTAAATGCTTTAAATATTGTAAAATTCTTTTTTTCAATCAGAAAACTGTTTTAAAGATCTAAGATTTTGAGGTTCTAAGGTTAAAGATCTAAGGTTTTGAGATTAATTGATGGAAAAAATAGGATACTGAATATTTTGCACTTGATCAGATTCTTATAACTCTCTTTCTCATAAGCTGCACAGAATTATCATGAGATGAACTCCATTTAAGAGTTTGTCAAAGTCTTATTAAAATAAATGTGTGGTACTTCCACTTTATTAGGGAAATTTATGTTTTGTTTTTAATTTCAGATAAATGCTTTACTAGTTAATGACTGCATTCTTGCGTACCAGAAATCTGCTTAAGCCAAGACTCATTCTGTTTTGGCTGATCAACAGGCTTGAGAATGGATGTTAATCAAACAATTGCCAGTGCTATTAAAAAGCCAAAAAAAAGAGGTGTCAAAAATAAAAAGAAAAGGTGAATTTGAAGTTATAATTCTTACATGAAAACATGTTTGCATTTTGTTTTTGCTTTTTCCCCTTGGGTTTATCTTCATTTTATGTTTGAATAGTTGAACATTTTATGTTTGAATGCTTAGTTATTGGCTTTTCCTTTTTCTAAAAATTATTTCAGTAAATTCTATTTTTCTTGCAATATCCAACCAGAGGTGAAGCAGCTCTCTGCTGTTTTTTCTTTTAATTTAAAAAATGAGTGAAAGCTGATTCTCAATATTCATCAATACATTTATTTTTAGGACACACTCAGAAATGCTTCATTTCTCATTGTTTTTTATTCCAAAATTTTGTTTGGTTTGAAAAAATTGTCATTCTGGTACATTTTGTGTGCTATCATAGTAGTAGGGGGTGTTGTAATTTCATTTTTAAAATATTCTTCTTAGTTGACCAAAAGTGAGGATAATAACAATCCCTTATTTAATTCAAATCTTTATTTTTGTGAAGATTAACTTTTCAAGATGAAGCCCAACCTGAAGACGAGTTATCTTTAACAGAGTCAAAACATTTGTAAGTATATCTACTGTGGAATCTGCCTGAAATACCATCTAATTTTATTGAGGACGATGATGATGATATTCATTCAGTCATATCCAACTCTTGGCAATTCTATGGACCAGATCTCTCCACATCGTCTTGTGCAAGTCATCTTTATACTCTGTACTTTGAGCATACTAAGATTCTAAGTTGATGAGTTTTCTCCTTTTAAGATTTTCTGAAGATGAGGATAATTAGGTACCGTTCAGATATTTTTCTTCATATAAAATTTTATTTCATGTATATGTTTTGATATATTTCTAAAAATTATTTCAGTATGTTCCAACGTTTGATTTTTTTCCTCTCTGTTTCAGAGTCACAGCAAAGACTACTAGCTATCTTACCTTTGGCTTTCTTTTTATTAAAAGCTTACCTTATCATAGTCTAGATATAGTAGGAGGTAAGAGAAAAATAAATGTTACTTATTTAAATAAAAAGTCTGTTTTTATTTAAAAGAAATTGTTGAAATTTAAAAGGTTGTTTGTGTATATTTGAGCATTAAGGAGAGCAGATGTTAGCAAGGATTAATGAAACAAACTTTACACCCATAGACATACAGTAGGCCCATCTCAACCTTTAGTGTACTATATCCTACCACAAGAATGGTCAAAAACCATGTGCACCATATGTAAGTGCCTAGGAAGAAAGAGAAAAGGAAATTATTTCAGTTAAGCAATCTCCGAATTGTAACAGTAAAGCCTTAATCCTTTATCTTTATCCCATTGTCTACTTATTGTTTGGAAGACCTAAGATCAGTGGCCTTGACTGAAATCTGTAACAGAAACACTGCTGCCTTCACTTAGACTTTGCTTTTGAAAAAATGGAGGAATTCCATGGAAGTTTTGAATTAACAAAGAGGCCATATTAATTGGTTTCCATGCAGATCACTACTCCCAATTCGCTTTTCAGAATAGGAAGATCCATCAAACAGCATCAAGAAGTTACACTAAAGACTGAAGCATGTCTATGGAACTTCTCAGTTATCCAGGTCATGGTTGTCCCAAAGGTGTTTTTTCCCCCCAAAAGCAACTGGACTTCCTTTGATTTTGCCTTGAAGACTCAAGAAGTGGCTTCAATGACTCTCAGAAAGTTAATAATCATCCTTCAGAGTGCTAATGACCAGATAACTGCAAGGCATATAAATCCTTCCATTCCCCACCGTTCAGTCAGAACTGAAGAAACTTCTTGGATGAGAAGTGAAACATCTTCAAGGGAAAAAATGAAGTCCAGTTGCCTTTTGAAAAAGCATCTTTGAAGCAGGAATAGTAGTAATTTGACAACATTTGCTTCTTTTCTTCTCCTTCTCCTTCTCCTTCTCCTTCTCCTTCTCCTTCTCCTCCTTCTCCTTCTCCTTCTCCTTCTCCTTCTCCTTCTCCTTCTCCTTCTCCTTCTTCTTCTTCTTCTTCTTCTTCTTCTTCTTCTTCTTCTTCTTCTTCTTCTTCTTCTTCTTTTTTTTGCAGAGGAACATCTCTTGAGAAGAGCCTAGGCATAAAACTCAATAGAGTTCATATTTATTGCGCTCTCTGTTTTTTGAATCTCATTTTGCTTTTTACTATAAAACAAAGCAAGATTATTTTCTTGATAGTTGTGATCTAAAAACACTCCTTTTTACAATCCTGTGTAGCAACCTATAACAACAGGAGTAAAAAACTGGTGCTGATAGATGGAAGAGGATTTTTCAGCCTGGATTTGCTACCTTCCACCTGTACTGGTGAGGTGAATCAAAAGATGGTCTTCCGTTTCATTTTATATATTATATTTGTAGAGATGTATCTATTATAAGAATCCAGAACTCCCTTATAAGATTTATTCTAGTATTATGTTTAATACTTCAATATTATGACGCTACAGAGCACTGCACACCAGAACAACTAGACACAATAGTGTCTTCCCGGAACGCCATCACTCTACTAAACAAATAATTCCCTCAACACTGTCAAACTATTTACTAAATCTGCACTACTATTAATCTTCTCATCATTCCCATCACCCATCTCCTTCCGCTTATGACTGTATGACTATTGCTTGTATCCTTACAATTTATATTGCTATTGTTTCCTGATTGCTTATTTGTACCTTATGACTATCATTAGGTGTTGTACCTTAGAATTCTTGATGAAGGTATCTTTTCTTTTATGTACTCTGAGAGCATATGCACCAAGACAAATTCCTTGTGTGTTCAATCATACTTGGCCAATAAAAAAATTCTATTCTATTCTATTCACTCTTTTTTGCTTCATTTCTCTGTTGAGGTTTTAATGCTTTCCAATATTTTTATAATAGCATGATTGCTTTTTACTGAATATTTGAATCCTTTTAGAAAATAATTTTCTGCCCATTATTCCAGAATTATTGGAAATACATTAATTTTAATTTTAAATTTTCATTAAAATTTTGAGTCAAAAATAAGGTAGCATTTATGCAAATAAATTTTATTTATACATTAAGTAGGCATATGTGTTTCTATGGATTTGTATTATCTTATTAGGAAGATTGGACTGAAGGCACTAGGTTATGTACTGCAACATAAATAAGCAAGTACACATATTGATTGCATATACATTACTCCTTTTTTTCTCTGCTTGTCAACTTGGTTAAATGGAGTAATTTATTTAACAGCCTGCTAAAAAGGTAGTTGCATTTCTATGCTTACTTTCCAATAATTTTCTCTTTTGCTGTAGCCAAATTAGAAACACAATTATTAGTGTCTTCATAGATAGTTAATTATTTTCAAGAAACGAGTATGTTATATTTATTTAAGAGTGAATTTGATTATCAAGTTTAATCATAATGTTTATTTTAACATTTTAGCTAAAAGAGAGATGTATTTTCCAAAGTACCAATTTAATTTGGCAAGAATCATCACTTACTCTGAAAAATACAATGTTTACTTTGTTCTGCAAAAAGACTTTGCAATAAAGGTAAGCTAATACGTTTCCTGATAATATATTCCTATCAAAAGGTTAAGAATATTTCTAAAGTGGACGTTTCTGGAATGTTTGAAAGATGGAAAAAAGAATTGGCACTTCTAATAAAGCTACATCAATGACTTCAGGTCTTTAAATATATTTATTTTATTTATTTATTTATTATTAATTTAATTTATATACCGCCCTTCTCCCAAAGGGCGGTTTACAGCCAAGTAAAAACAGATTTCACAAAAAATTAAAAAATATTTTAAAAATCTAATTCAATTAGGCCGAAAGCAAGTTAAAACTATAATAAAACCATAATAAAACCCACGTTAAAATTACATTAAGCCAGCCCTGCACGATAAAACAGAAAGGTTTTTAGCTCGCGTTGAAAGGTCCAGAGGTCAGGGAGTTGACGTATCCCCGGTGGCAGCTCATTCCAGAGGGCAGGAGCTCCCACGGAGAAGGCCCTCCCCCTTTGGGTCACCAGTCGACATTGTTTGATTGACGGCACCCTGAGGAGACCCTCCCTATGTGAGACAACAGGTCGATGGGAGGCTATTGGTGGCAGCAGGCGGTCCCGTAAATACCCCGGTCCTATGCCATGGAGCGCTTTAAAGGTGGTAACCAACAGCTTGAATTGCACCTGGAAGACCACCGGAAGCCAGTGCAGCTTGCGCAGGAGAGGTGTTACATGGGAGCCTCAAGTTGCTCCCTCTATTACCTGCGCAGCCGCATTCTGGACCTGTTGGAGCCTCCGGGTGCTCTTCAAGGGGAGTCCCATGTAGACAGCGTTACAGTAGTCCAGGCGGGAAGTGACGAGAGCATGAGTGATCATGCATAGGGAATCCCGGTCTAGAAAGGGACGCAACTGGCGTATCAGGCGAACCTGATAAAAAGCTCCTCTGGCAACGGCCGTCATATGGTCTTCTAAAGACAGCCGTACATCCAGGAGGATGCCTAAGTTGCGGACCCTCTCCATAGGGGCCAATGACTTGCCCCCAACAGTCAGCAATGGAATCAGCTGGCTGTACCGGGATGCCGGCATCCATAGCCACTCAGTCTTGGAAGGGTTGAGTCGAAGCCTGTTCTTCCCCATCCAGACCTGCACGGCCTCCAGACACCGGGACATCACTTCAACGGCCTCGTTGGGGTGGTTAGGGGTGGAAATGTACAGCTGAGTATCATCAGCGTACAGATGACATTGCATCCCAAAACCACGGATGATCTCACCTAATGGCTTCATGTAGATGTTGAACAGAAGAGGTGAGAGAACCGACCCTTGTGGCACCCCACACATGAGGCGCCTCGTGGCTGATCTCTGCCCTCCTGCCAACATTGTCTGCGACCGGTCAGAAAGATAGGAGGAGAACCACTGCAAAACAGTGCCCCCCACTCCTAAACCCTCCAGCCGTCGCAGCAAGATACCATGGTCGATGGTATCAAAAGCCGCTGAGAGATCTAATAAGACCAGGGCAGAGGAACAACCCCTGTCCCGAGCCCTCCAGAGATCATCTACCAACGCGACCAATGCTGTCTCCGTGCTGTACCAAGGCCGGAAGCCAGACTGGAACGGGTCAAGATAGACAGTTTCATCCAGGTACTGGGGTAGCTGTCATGCCATCACACTCTCAACAACCTTTGCCGTAAAACGAAGGTTGGAGACGGGTGATAGTTTGCTAAAACAGCTGGATCCAGGGAGGGCTTCTTGAGGAGGGGCCTCATCACCGCCTCTTTCAAGGCAGTAGGGAAGACACCCTCCATTAAAGAAGCGTTGACAATTCCCTGAAGCCAGCCTCGTGTAACCTCCTGTGTGGCCAGTACCAACCAGGAGGGACAAGGGTCCAATAAACATGTGGTCGCATTCAGTTTCCCCAGTATCCTGTCCATGTCCTCAGGAGCCACAGTGTTGAACTCTTCCCAGATGACCTCCTCAAGATCTATCCCCGTCATCCCGCCCAACTCTACCCAATCTGAGTCCATACCATCCCGGATCTGAGCGATTTTATCGTGCAGATATTGTCTGAAATCCTCAGCATGACCCTGCAAGGGGTCCTCCCGAGCTCCCTGATGGAGGAGGGAGCGGGTCACCCTAAACAAGGTGGCTGGGTAGTTATCTGCCGATGCAATAAGAGTGGAAAAATACTCACGTTTTGCCGCTCTTATTGCCACTAGGTAGGTCTGAATATGAGACCTTACTAGCGTTCGGTCGGATTCAGAACGGCTGGCCCTCCAACCAATGGTATCTACAGATTTGAGATTAGGATTGATTCATTCAAAAGGTATGATGTGATAGTCATCCTAACGCCAAACTCAGATGAAAATGTTACTACAATAAACATTAAGGCACCATAAATGCGTTGTTGAAAAGTAGAGAGTTTCTGAGAACAAAAAATGGCTGCTATGAACGGGTATGCTAAAACAAAAGCATTACTATTAATCTTCTCATCATTCCCATCACCCATCTTCTCTCACTTATGACTATATGACTGTAATATTGTTGCTGGTATCCTTACGATTTATACTTACTGTTTTCTAATATGATTTGATTGCTTATTTGTACCCTATAACTATCATTAAGTGTTATACCTTATGATTCTTGACAAATGTATCTTTTCTTCTATGTAAACTGAGAGCGTATGCACCAAGACAAATTCCTTGTGTGTCCAATCACACTTGGCCAATAAAGAATTCTATTCTATTCTATTCTAACAAGTTGAGAGATACAGTTGTTACAATTTACTATTGTAGATTTACAATTTACTATTAGAATTCACCTACTTGTTGCATCAAAAAAAGCTAGAATGGCATTTTAGGGAATATTTTATACTTCGCAGGTTTGCCTTTCGGCATTGCATAGAATGCCTAGGAAATGTGTGAAATATTAAGTGTTTCATACTTTGAGATCCCATATTGGCATTCTATAAATTTCCTAGGTATTCTATAAAATGCCTAATTTCACTTATTGACAGTAACATATGCATGTCTTTAGTAGATGGGATTTTCTTTGGAGTATTGGCCCTGTTTTAAACAACAGAGTTTGCTTCTTTGCTTGCTTGCTTACATGCTGATTTGGTATTTTTTAAAAAATTATATCCTGTCCTTTACAGAATTCTAGAATTCCAGCAAATACATTAGAACATTATTGCTATAAACTGCAGATAAAAAGTAGAAAACAGCAGCTAAGATCAATAGTGCTTAAAAAGCAGAAATTGATAAAAAACAA
The DNA here is from genome assembly GCF_028640845.1 of Ahaetulla prasina. NCBI lineage: Eukaryota > Metazoa > Chordata > Lepidosauria > Squamata > Colubridae > Ahaetulla > Ahaetulla prasina. Next base: position 57,497,167 of record NC_080540.1, on the reverse strand, counting down.
CAACAGCAAAAAGTTTATATGCTAAGACCACCCTAAAAAGGAAGGTCTTCAGCTTCTGAAACATTATCAGGTATATAGTTAAATTCTTGGTTTGTTGCTTGTTTTGTATTTCACTCAATTTTTGATACATACATTTGATATCAGTAATTGTTTCTTAAGGTTTACAACAAGAACTATGCTGAAATTTGCTCTATAGATAACCCAGGTTTAGGACGAATGACATTTATATCATTTAACCCAGTGAAAGAGGAACTTATCAGCGGAGGAATCACAGGAGTAAAGGTGATGATTTATTTCCTCCTTATTGTTGATACGTTGGCTTGCTGCTGAAATGATCAGTAATATGAGAAATTGGATGTTTGGGAAGGGATCTGTGTAAAACCAGGAGATACTATAACTTGTTATTTAAAGCCCTACATATTTATATGTTATTCCTGATATCTCTGTATGATTAGAAACCTCTTAGGAAGTTTCTGTTAATAATTGACACTTTTTTCAAGTACTGTTTAATGCAGGAATTTTATTCGAAAAGGAACAATCTCGTCCATAAAAATATTATTTCTCTCTTGCTTGACTTATTGGATTTATTGGCTTCGTGAAAGAAGTAAGGCTTATGATTACCCTCCCATCAAAATGTATGTAATTATATGAATATATTGTCCAAGCAGTTATTTTGAGAATAGTTTATGTTTCTGAATTAGTTAACAAAGTATATCATATGCTCACCATAGAAAAACATGTATGGATGAAATATAATGAAGGTAGCTGCTGTTGCCATGAATTGGATTTTTTTCCCACAGAACTCAGGGATCCTTGGTGCTGTCTGAGCTTGGTTATTTTCTTGCAGGAGTTTCTTTACCCAGACTAGGTAACATCATCAGTGCTAGCACTGAGAATGAGAGCACGAGGGACACCTCATTTCAACCCTGATCTACAATATTCTTCTTTATTGGTATTACAGATCTTAATAATAAGTTATTTTGAAAATCATAAATGAGCTGTGACTTCTCTATAATCCCATTATGACCTAGCACTGTATTACACTATTTTTTCTTAAATTTCTGGATATCCATTTCAAACATCAAATCATAGTTGGTTTATTTTTATGTATATTTATGTAGGCTTATGCATATATTTATATTTCTTTCTGTCTTTTAGACTTGGAAGTTTAAAGAAAAGAAGCTCCCACTTGACTTTAATCCAATTCCAATGTATAATTACAGTCTTTTCCTTAGGTACATTATTTCTCTGAGCTTTGAATGACATACTACATAGCTATGAGCTAAATCTCTGTAAATGTGTTTTATTATATTTTGTCACAAATTATGTAACTTAATTATATGGGAATGCAGTATAATGATGAGAAAGCTATGTCTAACCGTAAGAATAGGAGACAAAATTAAATTCCTCTGGCCTTGTTATATTCGCTAAGTGTGCAAAACATTTTGAACTTAGAACAACCATTTTGAGTATTCTGACTTTCAAAACAAATCCCATGTTTTTCTGGGAGTCTTGTTCTGATCTTGCAGTTTGAATGTTGAGTACTATAACGTCACTACGAATTGGAGCCATTCCCAGGCTTGAAATTGGCTATTTCATGAATTCTGTTCTCTATGCAACATGTATATATTTTCGAAATTTTCTTTCATGTTTAGAACAAAAAACACTCAAGCCATTTCTGATTTTGTTCTGTCAGAACACAATCAACTCAGCTCAGTTCTCACCAAATATTAGTGAGAAATTATTGGTATTGTTTTCTCATAATCCTGTTTATAGGTTTGTAGAAAAAAATATGCTTTTACTTGTTAAAATGCTGGGACTCTTTCCTTTCTGATTGAAAGAGTTCTCATTTTTTGTTGTTGTTAAGAAAATTTAAAGATTTAAAGAATGCATTTTCATAATTCAATATTTTGCTGATATTTTGAATTGTAGTACAGCATATCCACACATGGGGAAGAAATGGTGTACAAACATGGATTTTGATATCACTATGCAAAGATATTACTGCTTTTCTGAGGGCCACTTCTTCTGCTATGATATCAATGGGAAAATGCTACTTGAGATACTCAATGCACATGAACGTTCTATTCTCTCTTGTGTCTACTCATCTAATGTTAACATTTTGCTTACTGCTTCAAAAGGCAATGAAAGTAAGTTGGCACCTCAGTTATTTTAATCCACTTCTAATGATATTAACGCAAAGATGTTCATTAATATTATGGAATTTACACTACTTAATCAGCAATATCATAAAAACAGAACTGATATTATAATGTATTTAGTTACCTGTAAATTTTTCAGAAAATTGAACAGGAACCATGGATGACACTTTAAAAGATGCTACTTTTTTATGCAGTGAAGACTAGCAGATATATAAAAATATATGTAAGATAACCTTTAAAAGGATTTATATGCTTGGCATGGATTAGATTGGATTGATTTAATCTCAGCTGGAGCTAGATCCAGAGGTTTGAGCTTGCTTTCTCCAAAGAGAATTTTGTTTTTTTGTGTGTTTGTTTACTTATTTGTTTGTTTATTTATCCTTTTACGTGCCTGCTTCCCTCCCAAATTCCTTCATTCTCCTAACTATTCTATTGAACCCATGAAAGAAATTAAAAATCTGTTTTATTCTATGAATTCTAATGTGCAATTAATGCTTAAAAGGAATATATGTTACAGTTACCTCCTAAGATAAGATTTCTCCCTATATATATTTTCCTGTAGTTTGCAGATGGGGTGGGGGAGGGTCATCTTACTTCCCTGCTAAAAAAAAGAGAAGAAATTACTGAAAATAAAGAGCAAATTACAAACTTTTACTTGGAAAATTGTGGGTATTTTTTCAATATTAGTTTAATGCAGGGGTAGTGAACCTTTTTATACCTACCGCCCACTTTTGTATCTCTGTTAGTAGTAAAATTTTCTAACTGCCCACTGGTTCCACAGTAATGCGCCATGTATCGTCATCTGTACATGTCTCTCTTGCATCGTGGATTGGGTTTGGGGGGGGGCCACTGGCTACCAACTCTGCTTGTCTTACAGCTGGGTGGTTACGGGTGGAGATGCGCAAGCTATCCTGGAACGAGGCTCTTTTGTTTGCAGTCACACTATAGCGCCATTTAGTTTCACTTATGTAATGTGAACTAAACTTATGCGTGGGCGATACAAATAGCATATTTTCAGAAATTTAAATTGTCACGGGGAATTGTATGAAAACCTAATGAAAATATTTTTAAATAATGCTATGAATTTTTTTTAAAAAGTCAATTAAATTAAAAAAAAGGAAAGTGCTTCAGTATTGGACAAAACCCCTACCGCCCACCATGAAAGCTGGAACGCCCACTAGTGGGCGGTAGGGACCAGGTTGACTACCACTGGTCTAAAGATTAACTCCTTCTTGGAAGAGGCAGCTTTTCTAATTATTATTAACATTTTATTTAACATTTAAATAGGGTACCTGTTTTTGTTTCTTCTATCCAATGATCTCTTCCTCTCCCCTCAGCCCTAACCAGTTTATCCCACCCCCTTGTTCCTTTTTGCCTTGCCTTGCCTTCCCTGGACAGCTACTTCTTCCTCTCATCCCACCTGTATTGCTGCAGTTTCATTTCCACTTCCTTTTGGTAATTAATATGTACAACAGGAAGGGAGAATGTAGGGAGGAGTATAAGGAGGGAGGAGAGTATGCATATACCTGTGTATCTGTCTGTGAGAATAGTTTGATTATTAGAGAGAATGGTTGGTGTTGCAACCAAGTAGTTGTGTGTACAAGAAGAATTCCTGAGTCTGGCTTTTCAGGGAGGTTTCCACTATGACTTGGAAAGGGGAAGGGTTGCTATCAGAGTTCAGTTCTGCATTCAAGAGTATCATTCGTGCAGGGTATTTAACACTGCTTAATAAGGAAGGAGATAGGCCTTGGATTTTTTGTCTGCAAAAAAGTTCAGAGAACAGCTAAAGGACACTCCATTGAGATGGTTCCTGAACCATACTGCACCTACTCTTTGTCATGGGTTGACAACATTGGTCTCTAGACCACATGCAACATTGGTCTCTAGACCACACACGCACACAAACATTCACAAGCTATGACAATGCACCACTACTCTTAAGTCTTCTCTACTGCTGCTACCCCAACTACTTGTGAGTCTTATTATTCCTATTCCTTGTGCATACTGCTAGAGAAAATTATCTCTTTCTGTTTCAGGCTTCTTTACATCCACAAGGCTGTTTTACAGCACAGCTTTCATAGCCAATTTGTAACACCAGCTGGGGAGAGGGCTTAAAGCAGCATGGGTGCTATCCATTCCTGGGCAGCATGTTCTCTCACACCTTTGTCAAAATCCAAAAATGTCATAATCTACAGTAGTAGGGCCATAGAAACCTCTGATATGTTTTTTAATGAAATATTACTTATTAGATACAGTTTTAATTCCTTAGAATTGACAGATACAAAAAATATGTATTTTAACATAAAGTACAGCATCTGTTTCAAGAGTGAATACCAGTTGATTGTATTCTATTAAATGAAAACCATATATTTTAAAAGTGATGCATAAAACAAAAAAAAGGGAGGTCTATTAGTCATCATTTTTTCCCCATTGGCTTCAATACCTGTTGGTTAACATCAAAACTCATACAGTACTTTTGGCAGGCTGTGCTTTAAGATACTGAGAGAAACAAGTTGAACAATCTATAATGCAAACTAGCTGTCAGCCCTGCTCTTCTTGTTTCTTCCTCTTCTTTATGTTCATTGATTGTAAGTATGATTAGCTGAAGGAATTTCTTAATGTGGAGGGAAAAGGATGAGATTTCTATTTGCTTGGATGCTGATAACTTGCAAAGACATATGATGAAATGATCTAGACTAATATTTCCCACTTGGACAATTTCCATATATATTGATTTCAGTTCCTGGATTTTTTAGCAATTAGTATGTTGACTGGTGACATCTGTGCATTGACATCCTAATACACAGAAGTTGGCCAGGTAAGAAATAGTGACCTAGTTAAGAGGTACCATACAATGGGTTTTACAGTATGGAATAAAATATTCCTTCAAGTTTTTCAAGGAGAAAATATCTTATAGGATAAGCTAGTACCTTTCACATTCATTGATTGTCATTCAAGTATTTATGTACAGAAGTTTATTTCTTTGTTCAATGCATATAACTGCCAATCTCACATACATGGATTCCAACTTTATACCTGTAACTGGATCTATGTTTTTCTTATCTTTTTTAATCTAGTAAAATCTTGGAATGACCAAGGCTGCTTGCTCCATGTATTTCAAGGTCATTCCAAAATGGTTACAAAGCTTCTACTGCATCCAAACACTACTTCTTTATTTATCTCTGGATCTCTAGATGGATCAGTCAAACTCTGGTCATTTGATACTATGGATGCTTTTTACAGGTAGCTGAAAAAAAACTTTTTAAAAAAAAAAATCTACATATCTCCTGGGTTGAATCCAAAGACAACGTTACAAAGAAAGTTTCCTGAGCATGTTTCCTATATTAAAATATGTACTCTTAAAAAAAAAATCAGGGCACTTCAGAGACTTTTTTTAAAAAAATCTGTACCAACATTCACAGTGCTGTAATTGTGAGTATACTTTGCAGCTCTGGAACACTCAGAGAATGTCAGATTATCATTGGTTTCTCTTGCTATCTTGGAGGTAACCAGTAACCAAATTCTCCTTTGAACCCACTATCAGTACATCAGATTATGAGTTAAGGAAAACTCTTCATTCCCTTTCAACCATTAAATAACCTCTAAACTATGCCTTAATTTTTAAAATAAATATTGGGTAGCTTGCAAAAAAAAAAAAACAACCCATGTACATAAAACAAAAAAAGCTGAAAGGTAAAAGCAAGGGAAATTTAAAAATATAAACAAATGCTTTTAGATATGGTAATATAGTGGTAAATCTGCATTGAGAAGCCTTTTGGTAGGAAAATGAAGGAAGAGCAGCTATAAAAATGCATATAAAATAGGGCATAGAAATTCTGTTACAAAATACTGACTTTAATGGAGCCGTGGGGACAGGACTGATTGCAGATAGTATTACCTGCTCTGATTTCAAATGAAAGTAAAATGGTGAAACTGAATCAGGCTTATGGTGAAAAAATTCTTCCCAGGAAAAGCAGGCAATTTTCATGAGCTAGGCAAATGTTATGGAAGATTTCAGTGATAGAGCAAGAAAAACAGAAAGAGTAAGCTGTACAAACACCAGGTTAGAAATGATATAGTTTTAATGTCATCAAAGCAATTGAGACATTTTATTTATTTATTTATTTATTTATTTATTTATTTATTTTGTCACAACAATATATGTAACTATCATACAGATAGGTTATATAGTATACATTCTATTGGCAGTTTATTCAGATATTCAGTTTATTCAGATATTCAGAAGAACTTAGGGTGACAGGATATCTTTGGATCAATTTTATATCAGTTACATACAATAAGTAGGCTAGTATTATGCTTTAGTATATAAAATACATATAGAATATAAAAGTATAAATAGAATATAAATATTAAGGTAGCGCAAAGCAGGCTTCAAAGTAAGCTGGAGTTAACATAGATATGAGTACCTATAAAGTTATTTCGAATTAGTGTCCATAAAATAATTTTATTTTTATAAAGATGTTGGATTTTTCCCTTGCACTGTAAATGCCTCGATGCATAACTATAGTAGCTTTCAGGTGGAGTTAAATAAAAATTGTGCAGAATGTGTTCTGCATTTTTCTGTGTAATCTTTTGTGATTGTACAGAAATTATTACAGTAATAATGTAATAATTTAATAAATTATGTAATTTGTTCATATGTTGACAAAAGTACAGCTTTCTTCAAACAAATTACCTCAGGTATTTAGAATATAATTCCTATTCCCTTCAGCCTTTCTATTGGTTGGGAATGATGGGAGTTGTATTCTAAAACATCTATGAAGGCTCTGGTTCAATTGTACAAATTATTATCATTTTATGAACATGTTAAATTTTGTTCAGTCACACATTTGAAAGTGGTTGCTTCAGCAGCCTATAACAGCTGACTTCCTTTTTTCTTCTTATATTTGGCCTATACTGCTATTCTTCTTCAACCAGTTTATCCCTCTTCCAAGAAGGAGTACTTTCGATTGGCACAATGGAAGATAAATTTCTTTACTGCTGCTCTGCTCGCAATGTTCATATTTATGATCTGAATTCATTTACCAGCTTTTGGAGTCATGTCAACAGCCCAGTAAATCACTTCCGCATCTGTAGCGCTGTTGGGAAATCCAACAGGGTGGTTGCAATGGGTATTGATAACAGGTATGTTAAAACAAGAATAAAACTGGCAATCTTCCTCTAAAACTTTTTAGGATTTTTGTTAGATATTAATGTTTTTAATATGAGCTAAATTCTGATAAGAACTGAAATAGTCCCCAAATAAGTACTCTTGTGGATAACAATATCTCTTAAAATGTTACCATATACTGTATAACTAAAACAAACTTCCTTAATTTATGACGATTGACTATATGGAAACATTGTATGACAACAGAATCTTTATTTATGATTTATTTTATGTATGTTATAACCGTGAACTGGTTTTTTAAAATAATTTTTACTAAATTTTCTCTGTTTATTTTCAAAGTTTAAGAATATACTCTGTTCAAACTGGGAAGAAATTATGCACCGTTTTGCCACCTCCTTATCCCCCTATGCTACAGCCAGTTCTCAGCTTTACCTACAACCGGACTTGTGGAACTGTTTATTTTCTATTGACACCATGTGAAATATGGATTTATACAGCAAGGTAATAGAAAGTATGATACTTCTATTTTAATAGCAGTTGAAAATAGTTATTATTTTAGGAGAGGATAATGTGTTAGATATGAAAAATGAGAAAAGTTGAAATTGCACCTAACATAGAATAGGACACAGAATAATAGAGTTGGAAGAGACCTTGGAGGTCTTCTAATCCAATCCCCTATTCGAGCAGGAGATCCTATACCATTTCAGACAAATGGCTGTCCAGTCACTTTTTAAACACCTCTAGTGATGGAGCACCCACAACTTCTGCAGGCAAGCTATTCTATTTGTTCATTGCTCTCACCATTTTGAAATTTCTCCTTAGTTCTAGCTTGCTTCTTTCCTTGGTTACTTTCCATCTACTGCTTCTTGTTTTGGCTTTTGGTGCTTTGGAAATTAGTTTGACTCCCTCATCTTCGTAGGAGCCCTCAAATATTGGAACAACACTATCATGTTTCTTCTAGTCCTAAATCCTGAAAACCTAAGAGAGAAAAATGGCAAATATTTTTTCTATAATTGAAAATATAATATGTGGATGCAATTGATGGAATTAATTTATAGAAATGGGCCATGAGTTATAATATCAGAGTGTTGTGGATCTTATTTCAATGGAAAAAAAATACACCTTGTTTTTCTGATTTATTTCAGAACTAAAATGAAACACACATACATTAGATTTCAACTGCAAGTGTCTTAGGAAATAAAAACATTTTAACAAATGTAAAGAAAGCAGTTCCAAAACATATGTGTTTGTTTTTGCATCTTCATTTTATAATTGTATTGTGCCAATTGCATTGTGTTGTGTTTTTAATTAATAAAAATAATTGAACTGCTAATTTGATAAAAAAATTAATATATAAAATATGAACTTGCTTCCAACTCCATAGTAATATGCCATCTTAAAATCTATGATACCTTTATATATTTTTTCCAAGTGTTCACAGTTCCAACATTTGATTTTCAATTTGCATTTGAATATGGGAAAGAAATAAAGAAAAGAATAAGCTATCATCTGAACAATAGGACTATCATTAAACTGATTTAGCTGAATAGTATTTCCCAATATCTTTGCTGTCCAATATATGTGCTTACTTAGCTGAATAGTTAGGATGAACTTTAACTTTTTTCTTGGGCAATCCTACATCCTGGCATACAGTCCCTGTATTCTTTAGTCATCCCCTCTAGGAATAACAGCCTTTCATGATGAGATAGAATACCAGGACTGGAGAGCTCAATAGTAGCTCCATGCTTTTTGGTTATAAAACAGTTCTAAGCCAAAATTGTTGGTTAAGATAAGAAAACCATAATATTTCTTTAAAATTAATTATAATTTTAATTCCCATTTAGTTTTTAGTTAGTTTAAACTGGAGCCTTTGGTTGTTATATAAAAATTATTGACACAAATGGATTGCGTCTGACAATGTGCTCAATAAATATTAGTTTAAGCCTAAATTCTAATTATTTACAGATGGTGTGCATCCTTAATTCCTAAAAAAACATTGTATCAATTCTCAAAAGATCTTATCTTTGCCCTTTGGGTGAGATAATAACTAGCTTTGTGGTTTTTGAAGTGCTTGAAAAATAATATTTAAAGGGATGGGAGTTTCTGGCACAAAATTTGAAAAAACAAAACAGACTTAGTTTCTTGTATTGTGTTGCAATCTGAAGAACAGATTTTCATGTCAACATACAGTATGCAGCTAAAGTGAGAACAGGGAATATATAGAGGACTATTTTTCCCCACATTATTCATTCTAATGTGAAAAGATAACTCAAAAGTAATTTCCCAAATGAAATTTTCTGAGTATTTTTTCTGCTTTCAGTGTCAAAGACAGGTTCCTATCGTTCATCTTTATTGTTACAATAACAAACTTTAAAAAAAAACATTCAAAAAAGCATTTTGTATGTAATATATGTTTTTGGTGTGAATTGCTTGCTCTTCCTAATACAATAGTTAATTTCAATCTAACCTTAGTCCCATGATTATTGTTATTGATATTACACACCTGAGGTTGGTTTTGATTTTAGGACTGATCCTGCCTGTAGAGCAGCAGTATGGACCACAAGAGAACTACAAGAACATTTACATCGAAAACACCCTTTAGCTTCGCAAGTATCTTCAATTTTTGTTGTAATTAAACTAAATTGTTGGGCAGCTTCTTCATATGTTATAAAGACTTTTATGAAAAAAATTGGTTTGTTCAAAACAAGACATTTTGGTGGTATTAATGCACAACATTTAAAATATTGGGTTTATATACATAACTCATTCTTCAAAACATGCCATAATTTTGTTTTGCAAATTTTTAATACTGTACAGTGATCTTTATGAAAATTATTTATTTATTGCATTTATAATTATATTTTCTATTCAAAAAGGCAGAAGATAGCCAAGGATAAAAACACCTTTAAAATTAAAAATCATAGGTCTAGATAAAGAGGAGAGTCTTGAATCTTTGTCAAAATAGTCATAGAAATTAGTGGTATCTCCCAAGAAACTACATCCCTTAGAACTGGACTAACAACCAAAAAATAAAAGCATTTTTAAGACGGTTTCTCCAGATATCAGTACCAGACATAGTCCCTTAGTCAAGTCCTAAGATATTTAGGTCAAAAGCAACATTACATATTGTGGCCAGAAAAAAACTGAAAACAGTATAGGATTTTCAACATAGAGATAACATGTGCATAGTACTGTGATAGTTAACAGCACACTGCATCCTTAGTGTGTATCAACATTAGAACATTACATATACCTCAGTGGTAAAATCCATTTTTTTACTACCGGTTCTGTGGGCGTGGCTTGGTAGGCATGGCGTGGCTTGGTGGGCGTGGCAGGGGAAGGATACTGCAAAATCTCCATTCCCACCCCACTCCAGGGGAAGGATACTGCAAAATCCCCATTCCTACCCCACTCTGGGGGCAGCCAGAGGTGGTATTTTCTGGTTCTCCAAACTACTCAAAATTTCCGCTACCGGTTCTCCATAACCTGTCAGAACTCTTGGTGGTGGGATGTAAAATACTCTATTGACTTGCAAAGTACTCTCTAGTCTATGCAGTGAGTATGCATGTAGGGATGTAAAGGTGTAGGTTTAATTACAAATGAAAAGGCAAAAGTTTATATTACTGTATATGAACTGTGTTTTTAGGTTGTTTAAGGCTGTACATGAAAGCCTAAAATTGTTATTTCTTATGCTGCAGTAATTGGTAATAATGGAAAAACTAGGTAGTTTCTGGTTCAAAAGGAAAATGGTCTGATCCTGTGATAGTCCCCAACTAATGACTTTCCAGAGAATAGAGACTGGGCTTTTTCAGAAAGCCTTTCATAATCACACCATTGGAAAAAAATCAGAAAAATCAGAAAGAATGAAAAAAAATGTCTCTGCATGGTGTTGTTGGAGAAAATTGTTAAGAATGCCTTATTTAGCTCTTTGGAGCAGCCAGATCAATGTTTAAGGTATCATAATCACTCAATAACATCTTCTGGACATGGCTTGAAAGTAAAGAATGAAAATTGCTGATGGCTGATACACGCCCAGCTGACATCCTACAAAGAGATCAAAGATAACTAATAGGACTGCGTTCTCCCTATCAATGGCCAGAGCAATCTCAATCTTACATCTAAGCAGAAGTCTATTTTGTTTTATAAAAATAAAACATAATAAAAATAAAAAAGCAGGAAATAAGAGCTTTCCAATTACTTTTTTGGACTAGCTGTAAGACTGCTTTCCATCAGATCCGATCAATTGATTGTGTTGCCTGCGTAGAGGTATAAATGCTTACCTAGGAGAGTTGGCTGGCTGGCTGGTTGAATCAGTCATATGCAAATAAAGTTAATATCTGAGAACTTAAGTAAATTATTGATCAGAGCAGAAATGAAAATTAGAACTCTGGCTTAAAGTGTGCATCTGTTATCTTTGTCAGCAGTAAACAAATCAGAACATGTCATAAGCCAAATATACAAAGTATTAAGGATGGTTACATTTTTATATAGGGGAAAGATTTTCTTTTTGAACTATGCAAAGATTAATAATCAGAACAAAGGATTTCAGAATAGATTTTAAAATTTTAATTTTGTTGATGTAACCAAAACACAGAAACTACACTTAAGTTCTTTTTGGGGGAATGTGATAAACAAGAGGGTAAATATACTTCAAAGGAATAATATCTCAAAAAAAGAAAGTATTCATGAAAATGAAATAAGATTAATGCAAAGATTTTAACTAGAATTTAAAGGTGTTTCTCTTTGTCTACAAATGGCTGGAATGGAATGGAATACAATAGAATAGAATTTTTTATTGGCCAAGTGTGATTGGACACACAAGGAATTTGTCTTGGTACATATGCCCTCAGTGTACATAAAGAAAAGATACTTTCATCAAGAATCATAAGGTACAACACTTAATGATAGTCATAGGGTACAAATAAGCAATCAGGAAACAATATCAATATAAATCGTAAGGATACAAGTAACAAAGTTACAGTCATACAGTCATAAGTGGAAGGAGAGGGGTGATGGGAACGATGAGAACATTAATAGTAGTAAATAGTAAATTGTTTGACAGTGTAGAGGGAATTATTGTTTTAGCAGAGTGATGGTGTTTGGGGAAAAAACTGTTCTTGTTTCTAGTTTTTCTGATGTGCAGTGCTCTATAGCATCGTTTTGAGGGTAAGAGTTGAAACAGTTTATGTCCAGGATGCGAGGGATCTGTAAATATTTTCACAGCCCTCTTTTTGATTCATGCAGGTCTTCAATGGAAGCCAGGTTGGTAGCAATTATGTTTTCTGCAGTTCTAATTATCCTCTGAAGTCTGTGTCTGTCTTGTTGGGTTGCAGAACCAAATCAGACAGTTATAGAGGTGCAGATGACAGATTCAATAATTCCTCTGTAGAACAGTATCAGCAACTCCTTTGGCAGTTTGGGCTTTCTGAGTTGGCGCAGAAAGAACATTCTTTGTTGTGCTTTTTTGATGACATTTTTGATGTTAGCTGTCCATTTTAGATCTTGCAATATGGTAGAACCTAGAAATGTGAAGGTCTCTACTGTTGATACTGTGTTGTCTAGTATTGTGAGAGGTGGAAGTATGGAAGGCTTTCTCCTAAAGCCTACCACCATTTCTACGGTTTTCAGTGTGTTCAGTTCCAGATTGTTCCCATCGCACCACAAGGCTAGTTGTTCAACCTCCCGTCTGTATGCGGATTCATCATTGTCTCGAATGAGACCGATTACTGTTGTGTCATCTGCGAACTTCAATAGTTTAACAGATGGATTGCTAGAGATGTAGTCATTGGTATACAGAGAGAAGAGAAGTGGGGAGAGCACACAGCCTTGGGGGCCCCCTGTGCTAATTCTACAGGTGTCTGGTGTGATTCTACTTAGCTTCACCTGCTGCTTCCTGTTTGTTAGAAAGCTTATGAGCCACTTACAAGTGTGTTCAGGTACCTGTAGCTGGTTTAGCTTAGTTAGAAGAGTATCTGAAATGATGGTATTGAATACTGAACTAAAGTTCACAAGGAGGACCCTTGTGTAGGTCTTTGGAGATTCAAGATGTTGTAGGATGTAGTGCAGAGCCATATTAAAAGCATCATCTGTTGATCTATTTGCTCGGTATGCAAATTGCAAGGGGTATAACAGTGGATCTGTGATGGGTTTCAAGTGGGTCAGCACTAGTCTTTCAAAGGTTGTTAGAGCAAGTGGTCTATAGTCATTCAGTTCTTTGATGATGGGCTTCTTCGGCACTGGGATAATAGTAGAGTGTTTGAAGCAAGAAGGAACATAGCACATTTTTAGTGATTTATTGAAGATTCAGGTGAAGATGGGGCCCAATTGGTCAGCACAGACTTTTAAGCAAAAAGGAGTTATCCTGTCTGGGCCTGGAGCTTTTCCTGGCTTTTGTCTGTGAAATAGGTCTTGCACTTCCTTTTCTGTGAGCACTAGGGGTTGTGAACCCAATGAAATGGGGTCAGTTGTAGGAGGCTTGGCTGTTGTTTGTGTGTCTGAGATGGGGGTTGTGGAGATAGGTGGCTGTAGTTTTCTTTCAAACCTGCAGTAAAACATATCAGGTCATCTGCCAGTTGATTTCCTTCAGCCTGTGAAGGAGGTTGCCATAGCCAGTAATATTTTTAAGAATTTTCCACATGTTTGCTGGTTCATTTGTTGAGAACTGATTCTTTAGCTTTTCAGAGTAGCTTCTTTTTGATGCTCTGATCTCCTTGTTAAACATTTCTGGCTTGATTGTACAGCATTTATCACCTTTTTTGTAGGCTTCCTCTTTGGAATGACGTAACTGCTTAAGTTTAGCTGTGAACCAAGGTTTGTTGTTACTGTATATTTGCACATTCCTGGTTAGTAAACATAGGTCTTCACAGAAGCTGACATATGATGTTACAGTATTTGTGAGTTCATCCAGGTCTGCAGAGGTATCTTCAAAAATATTCCAGTCAGTATAGTCAAAACAAGCCTATAGCTTTAACTTTGCCTCCTCAGTCCAAGTATTCACTGATTTAATTGTTGGTTTTGTGGTTTTAAGTCTTTGCCTGTAAGCAGGTACAAGGTGAATCATGCAATGATCAGAGTGTCCTACAGCTGCTTGTGGTAAAGACCAATAAGCATCTTTTAGTGTTGTGTAGCAATGGTCTAGGGTATTCTTGCCTCTAGTGGGACAATTGACATGCTGAAAGTATTTTGGTAGCTCTTTCCTTAAGTTTGCCTTATTTAGATCTCCCAAAATAATGGCCAGTGAATCAGGGTATTTGGCTTCAGCCTCCATAATTTGGTCAGCTAGAGATCGTAATGCCTTTTTGACACAGGCTTCTGGTGGGACATAAGCAGCAATTAGAAGAAATGAGAAAAATTCACGAGGTGAATAGTGTGGTTTGCAGTTGATAATGGCTTTGGAATCCATATTAGGCCGGAAGATTCCATGGTGCCATAATGTCTCTAAGTTTTCATCACAGAATTTATATATTATAGTTATATCCTAAGACCAACTGTTGTTGATATATAAGCATAATCTTCCTCCCTTCTTTTTATCAGATGTTTCTGTCTGATCATTAAATCTGAAACCCTGGGATATGCAGGCTGCTATCTTCAATTGATTCATTTAAACAGGTTTCAGAGAAGCATAGGGCTGCTGAATTGTAAATATCAAAATTGTATCTGTTTAAAAGGAGTATTTCATTCAACTTATTAGCAGGTGAACATACGTTGGTTAGCAAAATTGAAGACAGAGTAGTTTTATTTCTCCTATTCCTTAACCTGTTTAAAATTCCTGCCCTTTTACCTCTCCTTCTCCATTTCCTCTGGGTTTTTTTGTAATCCATAGCTCTGGAGAAATTGCTTCTTCCTGTGTTAGAACCTCCTCCGCGTTTGTAAAGACAGGGGTGAGTGAGATAGATCGATCCTTGACCATGGGCTACTACATTTCCTCATGCAACCTCTTAAAATAATAAGAACGAATTATTAAATTTATATGCTGCTAGACTCTCAGCTAAGGCAGACAGCTTCTTTTGGAAGGGAAAAAGCTACTGCCTACCATGTTGAAATAGGAATTTGCAGGTGTCTGCTCACTTCTGCTGTTGGAATAACTTTATTAGGAAAATTATATGTTCACATTGTAGTATTATGACTAACAATTGATATTTAATAGTTTTGTCTGGTAAATGAAGAACAACATTGATCAAAATTTATGAAACTGTTGTTTGTTTTATACAAGTAAATTGATTTACATAGATAGTTATTGATAAAAGGTATCTCAATATATCTTCCTAGATGTATTGAGAAAAATGGATATTTTCAACATACACAAAAAAGGAACTTTAGGACTTCAGCGAAATGTGAATGCCTCTGCAGCTTGTCCTCACCACTATGTTACTTGGTAGATGAAGGAATGGTGTATGCAGATAATGAGGAATTTCTGGTTCTTGGTATGCAGGTAAAAATGCAGCTGGATATAGATTTGTATATATTTGCTATTAGAATTTATTTGAAAATGATAGCAACTTTGGCATATTTCACAAATACTACAAATTTAAAAAATCCTCCCTAAATTACTGATCATTAAGAAGGTAGTACACAAAATTAGAATTGTAAGATTCTGTTATTAGAGTCAATCTTAATAAAAGTAATTGTAGTCTTCCTGTTGAATTGACTTTATAGTCTTGCTTACCTAGTAGAGCTCACATGTACTGATATGCTCTAAAGCAGGGGTAACAAACTCACGGCCCATGACAACGGGAGTTTGACAACCCTGCTCTAAAGTATCGAATTATATCACGCACCAAATTACACTTTTCAAGAAAGTAATATGAGTCATGGTGTCTAATAAAGGTAAAGTATCAGATATAAAAATCAAAACTGGATCAGTGTGAGAGAAAAGATCTTAAAAGAAAAGGCACGTTTAGTCTCATCTAACGTATCGGTTGATATGAAAGGTGAAAAGTTGAATATGAAAGGAAATGGGCATTGAGACTGAGGAAAGTGAGCAAACTCACCGAAGGAGATGAAAGGGGAAAAAAGAGGTGACCCACTGCATGGAGATTATATAATAGTATCAGGCGAACAGATAGCATTGACAAAATATGTCCATAGGACTGCAACCAAAATTATAAGCGGTTCAAAAAGCTATAAGGAATGATTTGATGTGTTGGCTGTGTTTAGCCTGGAGAAGAGAAGAATATGTAGACACATGAAAGCGATCTTCAAACATGTAAAGAATTGTGATATAGACATGTTCAGGTTTGTTCAAGAAGATAGGAGAAGAAACTGTGTTCAAACTGCAAACAAGTAGATTTTAGCTTAATATCGGGGGGGGGGGGAATCCTAATGATAATAGTTGTTCGGCAATGGAGCAGATTGCCATGAGAAGTGGGGGGCTGTCTAAGGATGGAAGTATTATTAAAAAGAGGCTAAATGCCTTGTGCCAGAGATGCAATATTAGGGGTTGCCTAACTGGATTGCCAGAGTCCCTTCTAAACCTAACATTCTATGATTCTAGGGAACACTAAAATTTCATTTTTCTAGGGAATATTTAAAATTCATCCAATCATTTAAATTATGATGTTGAATTAATAAATCAAAGTTTATTGGGCAAAATTAAAATTAAATAAAATAAAATTTTAGATGTGTTGATTTAGATGAGTTTAATTATTGGGCTTAAGTTTTCATAGTTTTATATTCCTTGTCTTTCATTCTAGGTGACAACCTGTAATTATATTTGAGGTGTTTAGTGTATTTTGAGCAAGTATAGTAATTAATTAAGGTTAGGTATAAATACATATTTTAGTTGGTTCAGATGTTCAGGCATTATGTAAAATGCAGTATAAAATGTTCAGTTTACTTGTTCAGTACCTTAAAAGAAACATTTTAACAGTGTAATCAGCACACAAAATAAATCTATGTACATCATTTTGGGATTCCTGATAGCAAGGATAAACAGCTTTGTATCTCATCCATTCATTAATGTACATATGAAATGTAAAGTTACATTATTTCAATTTGCCACAGTTTTGTACAACTTAAAATGTATCTCTGTTATTGTAGAGTAGTTCTCTTATATTTTGATAGTTGTGACTCAATGATTATTTTTTAAAAATCTGAGGTAGCATTTAAGATTTAGTCATTAGATTTTTATTTGGTGATTTTTATTAAACTGCAAATATCTATAAAGAGGGCTTTGAACTTTTTCAGGCAACAGTACTTGTAAATTTAAAACTTCCCATAATCCTTGATCAAGGGACATAAAAAGTTGACTGCATTTGAATGATTTTTTTTGCCCTTAGTCTTTCCAGAAACCTCATCAAATTCTTCGGAAATGCTAGAGTTCTTTAAAACACCTTTGAAAACCCCTGTTCTATAAAACATTTATTTCCAAAGATTCTAAGCAGCTTATTCATATAAAATGAATAGCACAAAATCATTGCCTCCAGAACACAGTGCTACGATGAGAAAGCATCCCATAATACTCTCACAGAAAATTTCCATTTGTGAATTTCCATATATATGTGTGTATATGTTCATGTGGTACAACAGATTTTCATCATATTGGGTATAATATTTCTTTTAAAAGGATGGAAGAATTCTATTTCTCCATACATCTGTTCAAAATTTGGTATATTATGAGATGGCTACTTATGAAGATCCTGTAAGTGCATCTTTCCTAATATTTCTTTTAATTTAATGCCAAATATATGTGCGTCAGGCACTGGACCCAGCTGTTTCTCTTCTTTTTAATCAACCACCTCCAGACCTGGGGGCTGTTGACTCTCCATCTGACGGCTGATGGATGGCCCAGGCTCCACCTCTGTCTCTCTGTCTCTCTCTCTCTGCCAGCTCCATTCCCTCTTCCCCCTCGGAGCTCCCAGATTGCCCTGATACTAACCCTGATTCCCACACCACCGCCTCCTCGGATTTGGCTGCTGGATGGGCCAGTGACCAACAGGCCACAACAGATACATCAAAGCAGAGAAAGGAACAAAGGAAAATCCCATTGCAAGCATAACCCCAAACCTCCCCCACTCCACCAGAATAGCAAGGTCCCAATAGAGATCTAGGGGACCCGACACATATATTCAGTTTCTTGTTTCAAAATTAGTCAGTAGTCAGTTTCTTGTTTTAAAATTCAGTATATTGCCACTTAGAATTATAAATTTACGTGATCATGATTTTCAAGTAAGGTTTGGTTGTGTGAAATGGATATCACTGGGATCTGCTATAAGGGACAGATCTTCATCCATTTTGGAATGTTAAAAGCTGTGAAGAAAATTTCAGTACAGTTACACAAAAGTTACCATTTCAGTTATCAAAAGCTGCTACAAGAGAAATCCTACATGTTATAGTATCTTGATTTGCTGTGCCCTTTTGTAATAAAGGTTGAAACACAGTTGTTTCATCTATGCACAGAAGTCTGCATATATACACAATGATCTGTATTGCACCCAAAGGATTCCTTTAGATACTTCAGAGGGGATTTTTTTCAACCGCAAAATTCCAATATTCATTAACACTTGTTTTACTAAATCCTAAAGTGTTATGAATTAAATCAAATCTGGAATGGTTTTTTCCATGACTGGTACTTCTGGAATTCGAGGGTGGTGGGAAAGTTGAGGTTACTGAAATTTCTAGAAATGGAAAGAAAAAGTTGTCTGATTCACTGAGTTTAAATATCATGATAAGCATAAAATAAATGCTCCAGACCCTATCTAATATTTATTAGTTTATATAAAAGGAATATTTATTTACAGGGCTTATATAGCCACTTATTTCTTACAGTGAAATTTTGTGAATTTGGGAAGTCTACCAAGCAACCATTCTGGGTCAGCCCATGTGGTTTTAATAACAACAATAATAAAAATTTACAATCACGTTTGTGACTTTCAAACTTGTTTTGTAAGAATTTGATATTGTTAAGCTTGTATTAAAAAACTCATTCCTTAAACATTAGTGTTTTGTTTCCAAAAACTATATAGAAATATTAACCTATTTAATCCAATAACTTTTCACATTTGCTTTTATTTTTAATTTATATAGTCACTTAGAAATTGTTTTTATTCAAAAATATGTTCAACATTTAGGTCATCCATTTGCAACATGATATAATCCATCACCAACTGGTAATAATGTGCCAGAAACCAAAATACAAATTGATTCACTACAGGAGTTTACCTGCTCTGGAACTGGTCTTTCAAGTTTATTTGCCAAACGATGCCACCGTTTTCACAAGGCTTGTGAGTAATAGGAATAGTTGTATAATATTAAGAGTGTAGGGTTGAATGGCATATCATTGAAAGAACTATACTTATTTATTCATTATAACTGCTTGTTCCTTTATGATTCCTCTAATTACATTATATGCTGTTGTTTGATATATCTGGGTGTATCTCTGCAGCTAGTCATATAGGAGAAAAAGGTTCTAATTCCTATGTGGAGATTTTTAAATATTTGTACTGAATTTATTATCCCAAGACTCCTGAATGATGAGCACTTCTATTACACACAAAGTAAAAAGAAGAAGAAGAAGGGTGAAAAAATGGTATGAAATAGATGTGACCAGCTGATTTTCAGCTTTCACTATAGATGGAGACTTTTCCTAAAGTAATATAATTCTTGCCAAGTTATCTTTCAGACATTCCCATATGACATACTTTTTTTTAATCATGAGTTTGGACTAATGATACTGAACTGCCTTCACTTTTCATAAAACAATGCGGTTAATAGTGAAAGTGTGGAACAATACCAGTAAATATATGGGAAATGGTACGGAAAACACTTTTACTAATGTTATATGCTTAACACGTCACTTTCATGTACATAGTTGTTTTGATTCTTCTGTGTCAGCAAAGAGAAAAACTAGGAACAAAAGCTGTTTATGTGAAAACAGATCCATTTTTTTGTTTTTATTAGGTGAAAAAGCCATGATTGTTCATTTTGGAAACCTCCCCTCCCTTTTTTGTGTGTGTATGTGGACTAAACTATAAACAAAGTAGGCAACATTTGTATTCAGCAAACTAAAATAATTTGCATATTTTAGGACAGATCACTTTTTATTGGCCTGAAATCTGGCATCGTGGATATTTTAAGTATTCTAGAGGAAAATAATGAAGTGACATTTCCTGAAAAAGGTATGAAATTCATTGTTAATCATTTAATGTACAAATAAATTAGAAGAATTAAAACACAAATCTCTATTAGAAGTAGAGATTTCTAGCATGCATCACTAACACAGTTTTCCCCCTTCCGTGAATACCTGATTCTATGGCTGGGCTCAAAACAAAAAAAAGTAAGAAAAGAAGGAATAGTTTATGACAATAGTTAGAGTTCACATATGTTCAGTTAAGAACAGAGGATACCACATTAATGGTTGTCATGCTGTGTAAATCCATCTGATTGTAAATAGGTGGAGCTGATTGCTCCATTTACTTGCAGCAGATGCACAATTTAATTCACTTATGTTGTCATAGTAACAGTCTGGTTTCTGTTCCTTGAGTTCTATCTGTAAATCAGATTCTTATCGTTTAGTTGGGCATCATGCCCAGAAAAGGCAACTTAAATATTGTGCAACTGTTATTTAAATTACAAGGCTCTTCAAATAGTTAAAATTTATTTATTTATTTATTTATTTTATTTATTTACATTTATACCCCGCTCTTCTCCGAAGACTCAGGGCAGCTTACACTATGTTAAGCAATAGTCTTCATCCTATTTGTATATTATATACAAAGTCAACTTATTGCCCCCAACATGTACATCCATGTACATCCATGTACATCCCCCATCCATGTACATACATGGATGCAATTTCTATAGTCAAATCCTCTGGGCCTAATTATTCTAGTTTTCTTTCATTTTTAGATCTAGTTTTGTTCAGTTGTCGTATCATTGTTATAAGAAAAATAGTCATTTGGCCCTTAGTTAATAACTGCTGGTATAGATCATAAATATATGATCCAAAAAAAATCAGTCTCTCTTTTTTTCTGATTAAATATTACTAGGAAGGGATGGGCTAATCTGATGGTGAGGATGATGCCAGGAAACTGAGTAATTTGTTCATAACTCACAAGAGATCTTCCCTGAATTAATACCTTATTGTGTAGTACAGTTCTTGTTGCCTATTTAATTCCACCCAGAAACATTCTAGTTAGGAGTTCTGTAAAACTTTTCAAATATTTTGCACAGTTTAAAAAGATTAGATTTCAGAAAGAAAAATGTATTTCTGGTTATTTACTCTGTAAAAGATGAGAACAATTGCACTGCATATAGATATGAGGTACAATAAAGGGTTGATGGATAGTTCAGTGCTACTTCCTGTTAATTGAGTCATCTCTCACTATTTAGTCATCCCTCTGCACTGTCAAGGCTTTCAAGGAAGACATAGGCAGATGTAATTTATTGTCTCATTTAACTTCCAGTAGATTTTAATGGAAACAAGTGATACGTTTAAGAAGGCAGCTAAGTCCATTTCCAATTTAATTTAATGCACAATTAGTACTGTTTATGAGTAATGTACTGCTACTACTGTTATGACAGTGTTAAATTCATATCTTATTGCATGTTAAAAGGCTTTCCTGACAGGGTTCAATGTTAACTAACTGTACCTGCCAGATACAGCATTTAAAAGCTACCACCACCACCAGGTCTATAGTCTTTATTCTATGCAGAACATAATTGGCACATGGAAAGTATCTGAAAAGAAAAGGTGTTTGATACCTTGCATGCAGTGGATGCTGTATTAAGATCAGCTTTTGCACAACAAGAACATGTTGTCTTTGGCCAGCATACCACATAGCAAATTTAAAATGTAATGATAATAAATGTTGTAATTATAAATATTGCCATTGAGTTTTATCATTCATATATTCATCTCTTAACACAGAATATCTTTTTTAAAAAATTGGTCTTTGTCAGCTATCAGTTGGTCCAAAGTCAGTATCTCTGCTTCCATCCAGTATTTCCACATGATCATTTTCCTCCCATATTTAAAATTGGGCTTCTCCAGAAAATTAATCTGGCATGGGAAAAAGGGTCAGATCTTTCTTTATTAGATGGTACATTACTTTTTAACTGACGTAATTGGTTCCAGAGACAGTCGAGTTTTAATATATTTAGATCCTGGCCATCCAACCAAAGGTGCTCTGTATGTACATTCCAAAGTTGCCCAAATTAGAAAATTAACACCAATTGTAGTTGGTTTTCAGTATTTACTGTAACGCTTGACAATCTGTAAGCATGATGATATAGCTCCAGATTTGAAAAACTGGAACCTCCTCATCAATTGGTAATTGCATTTTCTGTATAGATATTCTCAAAATTGAAGAAACCCACAGAAATTATTTTTTGAAAATATTTTCTAGATATTTAAACTGGAATGCCCTTCAGAAAATACATTAATGTGGAAATAATATTTATTTTAAGAATGTTCTCCTTTCCTCAAAGGGTTAAGATTGAATGACAATAGACATCTATTGATTTCTGAAGAAAATCATTCCATGTATTTTCTTTCTATGTTACTAACTGAACTATATCCTTTAGTATAGTGGTCACTAACTGGTGGTCCATGGACCACTGGTGGTCCATGAGAAAATTTTGGTGGTCCCCAGAAAAATTATTTGCATTTTTTTATATTGCACTAAATCAGGGATCCTCAAACTACGGCCCCTGGGCCGGATAAGTGCAATGAACATTTGTGTTGCTGCAAAGTGTCTCTCCCCTTGGGGTCTTTTTGTGTGGGTCGGAGGAGGGCAGAAATTCCGACTTGGGGTCTACTTCAGCCTCCTGGTGTGAGGTTTTGGGCAAAGGCTGGAAGCAAACTCCGCTGGTGGCAAAGAGCCGGAGGGCCTTGTTCCAGTGGGACTGCCTCATGGCCTGGAACTGGCTGACCATCTCAGCCCGCTGAGCCATCAGGCGCCGGTACCTGGCCTTGCACTCTCGTAGGTCTTCCCTCTGCTTGGAAAGCCTATGCTCGTAGTGAGGTGCTTCTGCTGAGCCTCCTTCTTGCTCAATCCAATTTGAACTGAGCCAGCTGTTTTGCCAACTCTTTCTCATGGAGGCTGCTTAGCTCCAGCAACTGCTTTCCGTTGGGGCCCTAAAGAGCCCGGGCGGGCAGGTGAGGAGTAGCGAGTAGAGGCTGGCAAGGTGTCCCTTGACGTGAGTGACATTGAGTTGGCCATGCCTACCCAGTCACATGACCATCTTGTCACACCCACCCAGCCAGTCATTAGGCAGATCATATTAGTGGTCCACAGGATTTAAAATTATTAATTTAGTGGTCCCTGAGGTCCGAAAGGTTTGTGACTCCTGCTGTAATATACATATACAGTATCTACATATTTAATGGATCTGGAACAAATATGGAATTCATATTCCTTAAATAGAAAGTAATTTACCTATTGACCCAATTTTGATTTGGATCGGTTAATACAATATTTAATATTTAATTTCCATTTAAATTTTATAGATTTTCTTTTTCACCTGTAATAATTAGAATCATTGTGCTTTCTTTCATTTTAAATGATTAACAAAGAACTTGCCAGCTCTTTCTCCCTTTTCCCAAGATTTCTGTCATAAACATGTTAATATAAATTCTGTCTGCTGTAATAGTAGTTAATCCATATATCTTTTTTTATATTTCTTTTTAGACAGCTGTAGATGGGCATCCACCATCTGTGTCCATAATGTTTCAATTCATCTTTCAAATTATTTTCCCTTTTATTTTTAATCTTATTTTTGATCCATAAAAGATAATTCTACCTTGAAAATATGCTTTATATGCTTCTCATTTTAAAAAAAATCAAAAGCTTTATCAGTCAGTAGGGAAATATTAAAGCACTAATGTCTTGATACCTTAGTGGGTTTCTGAAATGCACATTTCAAAGCAATTGTACTATAGGGTGATAGGTCAGTATTATTAAAAAGTAATGAAGCCTAATACAATTCTGGTGGACATTTAAATAAAATAAAATGTACCCTTTTAATTGCATGCCAGGAGTCTATTAAATTCAGTTCTTTCATATAAATCTTAATCTTCATATAAATCTTACTAATGATTTTTTGGAGTGGCAGTATATTTCTTTCAATTTCAGTATCCAATATTTCGTTGAAATTTAAATTTGGTCCATAAACATTATAATTACTGCAATCTCTGTTATTTTAGCCCATAAAATTAAATAATGTCCGTTTATATCAGTAATGATTTCTACTTCAATTGGGAATCCGAGCCCATTAACGATGATCAGAGATAGTATGTCTATTTTAACCTTGATTAACTAATTTTATATTGTTTCCTTTTATTTTTAACAATATTCATTTTTTTCTAATTCCTTCAAATAATTTCCTAAAACTGGATTGCTTTTCAGGTTTCTTTATCACTTCTCATAAAATCCTTCAAAACTACAAAAGTCCCTTTTGTAAATACCTTATAGGAAAGTTATCTAGGTCGGGGGGTTTTTTGTTTGATATTTGTAAATCTCTTTTAATTATTAAGACATCAGCAATGTAGCATCTTTTTCGATATCATTCTTTCAATCTGTCATTTTTAAATGCACTTTCAAATAAGTCTCAGGGTTTTCTGGAAAAAGTTGTTCTGCTTCCATGATATTTTTTAAAGATAGTCTATATATAATGGCAATTATAGTCTTAAAATTAACTTCTGTGACAATTGTTCACAAATATCCTTCAATATGTCCATTTAATTATTTTGCTGTGTATCAGTAAGTCAAATGTAAGTGTTATTCTTCTTTAATTTAAGAAGACCTTTGCACAAATTCCAATCATGCTTTTTATAGTTTTGTGAACAACAAACTTAATGACTTGAGATCCATCCCACCACTAAAAGAATCTAATGGCAAAGAAAATAATGATGAAACAGTTAAAGCAAACCTCTTTAACACATTCTTCGGCTCAGTCTTTGTTAACAGTAATGGCTCATACCCGACATTTCCCAACCGCACCACCAACAACCTAACACATATAGATTTCACTGAATAAAATGTTGAAAAAGCTCTTCGCAAACTGAAACCATCCCTATCTATAGGACCTGATGGACTATGTGCATACTTCTTAAAAAAGCTTTCCTCTAATATAGTAGAACCCCTAAGTGTAATCTTTGGAAAAGCCTTCACGACCAGTTCTCTTCCCAAACTTTGGTCACTAGCCACGGTCATCCCTGTCTTCAAAAAAGGAGACCCCCAACTTAGTTGAAAATTACAGACCTATCTCTCTAAAGTAAAGTTATGGAATCTATCATCAACCAATCCATTACCCTCCACCTAGAAACAAACAATCTACTCTCTAATAAACAATTTGGTTTCAGAAAGAAATTATCATGTAACTTATAAGTAATTGTGTTCTCTTCGCTGACAATGTCAAACTATTTAACACTACCAACAATACAGCTACCCTTCAAAAAGACCTTGACTTTGTGTCAGAATGGTCAAAAACTTGGCAACTCCAAATCTCAACCAGCAAATGCTCTGTCTTACACATTGGAAAAAAGAATCTAAACACTAAATACAAACTCGATGGACATTACCTTACAGATGACCCCCACCCTGTCAAAGACCTTGGAGTTTTCATATCCAATGAGCTAAATGCCAAAGCCCACTGCAACTACATCGCAAAAAAGGCTTTAAGAGTTGTAAACCTAATCTTATGTAGCTTCTTCTCTAGAAACACTACACTACTAACCAGAGCTTATAAAACATTTGCTAGACCAATTCTTGAATACAGCTCACCTGTCTGGAACCCATACCACATTTCAGACATCAATACAACTGAACGTGTCCAGAAATATTTTACAAGAAGAGTTCTCCACTCCTCTGAATACAACAAAATATCTTATCCCACCAGACTTGAAATCTTGGATTTAGAAAACTTAGAACTCTGCCGCCTTCGACAGGACCTGTGTTTAACTCATAGAATCATCTATTGCAATGTCCTTCCTGTTGAAGACTACTTCAGCTTCAATCACAACAATACAAGAGCAAACAATAGATTTAAACTCAATGTTAACCGCTTCAATCTTGATTGCAGAAAATATGACTTCCGTAACAGAGTTGTTAATGCTTGGAACACACTACCTGACTCTGTGGTCTCTTCTCAAAATCTCCAAAGCTTTAACCAAAAACTGTCTACTATTGACCTCACCCCATTCCTAAGAGGTCTATAAGGGGCGTGCATAAGAGCACAAACGTGCCTACCGTTCCTGTCCTATTGTTTCCTTTCATTATATCCAATTAATATAGTTATTACATACTTATGCTCATATATATGCTTATATATTATATGGTTATTTTCATGCTTATGTTTATATATACTGTTGTGACAAAATAAATAAATAAATAAAAAATTTAGTTCCTTCTGATCCCTCTAGTATCCAACATTGATAACTCCATCCTGTCATTTTTTTAAGAATTCAAAAGTACAGCAAGGATGGAAGGATTCTTAATTTCAAAAACTTATTTCAAATCCATCTGGACCCTTAGTCCATTTGTAACTTTCCAAAATTCCATGCTGTTATCACCCTTTTGCTATTTATTCCAAAGACAAATTTTTAAAATTTCTTACACTTGTATTTGAAAGTCTTTTTGCTAAGGATTGAAGGAAACTCATCCTGTATTGTTGTAGGTTTCTATTAATTGAAAAATAGTTAAGAAGCAATTTCTGAAAGTGGTTAAGAAATGTGGCTGGGCAAATCTTGAGTTACATTTGGGGATCTTATGATTTCTCCTTTTTCTGGCAGACTTTGCTGGCTAGAATTCATTGTCACGTGGCTGCCGGTCTTCACCACAATGCCATCTCTGCTCCTTCAGGGACACCTAATTTGCTATGAATTCTCAGAAGTTTTTATTTATAATATTTGCACCATGTCTTGAAATAAAGCTTTCTTGGACAATTACACTCAGATATCAGGCCACATGCATCTTTAGAGTTCAGGGAACAAATAACAACTGAGGTTAATACTATTTAGAGCATATGCTGATTATAATAAGCAGAAACAGGGCTATATCAACAACTTTTCTGACCTAATTTAGGACAGATCCTAGCTCATATAACTTTTAAATATTTTCTTATATACCAGGAGTAATGCTTACACATTGAAATACCCATTGGGAACTGTTTTGACATTGAAAAATGCATTACTAGGACTTATTGCATATGAGGAAAATCGAAGTGCATGAAAAAAAATCCTGTGTCTTACAGTGTGTTAAAGAATAAGGGTGAATTGTTTTTATTATCGAAGGATACTCCCTCTGTAAATTTTAGCCATACTATGGTTTGTAGTATTATCGTACAAAACTAGCCATACAACAATTAACAACTCTATAGAAGCAGAGAAAAATCCTATAGATAGTATTACAATAATTTTAAAATGAAAAGTGTATTCAAACTGTGAAATTATGTACCGTAATTGAGAACTGATGTTTATCTTCTATCTTCAAGAGAAAATAGAAGAAAAAAATCTTCCAGCAACCTACCATGAGGGTCCTGTGATATCAGTGGATTCCTGCAAGAGTCTTTCTGTCTTTCTGAGTTGTGGGTAGGTAAATAAGTCAATGTTGCACTTCTATAAAATAAGGTCATAAAGTGATGAAATAGAGCAAAGATGACTGCAAACAAACCAATGCCTCTTTAAAAAAAATTGAAAGATTTGTACTCTGAAAAATAATGCTTGGCAGGGTATTTGGTGGCTATTCCTTAATTCTCCATTTGGACTTTTGATTAGGAGGGCTGCCGCAACTACTTCTAAAACATTCTTACTGTTATCTTTCTGTTTGAGATAGAAAAAGATCTTGACAGACTTGAACATTAGGTGCTATCTAACAAAATGAAATTCAATGGTGAAAAAAGTAAAGTTCTACATTTAGGCAAGAAAAACAAAATGCACAGGTACAGTATATGTGGTACCTTGTTCAATAATAGTAACTGTGAGAGGGATCTTGGAGTCCTAGTGGACAACCATTTAGATATGAGCCAGCAGTGTGCAGCAGCTGCCAAAAAAGCCAACACAGTTCTAGGTTGTAGAAACAGAGGGATAGAATCAAGATCACATGAAGCGTTAATACACGTTATAATGCCTTCCACACTTGGAATACTGCATTCAGTTTTGGTCGCCACGATGTAAAAAAGATGTGGAGACTCTAAAAAGAGTGTAGAGAAGAGCGACAAAGATGATTAGGGGACTGGAGGCTAAAACATATGAAGAACGGTTGCAGGAACTGGGTATGTCTAGTTTAATGAAAAGAAGGACTAGGGGAGACATGATAGCAGTATTCCAATATCTCAGGGGCTGCCACAAAGAAGAGGGAATCAAGCTATTCTCCAAAGCACCTGAAGGCAGGACAAGAAGCAATGAGTGGAAACTAATCAAGAAGAGAAGCAACGTGCATCATATGTATTTTGAAGAGGAAGCATTTTTCTTTATTCATCTAAGGCAGGGCTGTCAAACTCACAGCCCATGGGCCAGATGCGTCACACGCTGGCCATACCCATGGCAAGTTTAGCGAAGGAGAAAAAAGTCCCGACACGTCATGTGCCGCTGCCATGACAACGCGAGTTTGACACCCCTGATCTAAGGTATTGAACTAGTCCTTCTGTTAGGCACAGTTTTGGGATAAAATTTGATTTCAAATTAAATTGAAACAAAATTTAAAAACAAAACATGTTAAAAACAAGAAAAAAGTCAAAGAAACAATTGGCCCATTGCTGGGAGAAAGTGGCAAGAAGATGACAAGCAACAGGGAGAAAGCAGATCTACTTAACTCATTTTTTGCATCTGCCTTTACACAAAAGGAAAAAACAATCCAACCTATCAAAAACAGCACTACAAAAAAAGATTAGAAACACAAGTTAAAATAGGGAAGAAAATGGTAAGTGAACACCTGTCTACCCTACACGAGTTCAAATCACCAGGACCGGATGGATTACACCCCAAGGTTCTGAAGGAACTGGCAGACGTGATCTCAGAACCACTGAACTATATCTTTCAAAGATCCTGGAGCACAGGGGAGCTGCCAGAGGACTGGAAAAGAGCTGATGTAGTTCCCATCTTCAAAAAAGGAAAAAAAACAGATCCAGGAAACTACAGACCTATCAGCCTGACCTCAATACCGGGGAAGATTCTGGAAAAGATAATCAAGCAATGAATCACCGAACACCTAGAAGCAAACAAAGTAATAACCAAAAGCCAACATGGGTTTGTCAAAAACAGATCATGCCAGACGTGTAGTCCTCAACGGAACTACATCCACATGGAGGGAAGTATGCAGTGGAGTACCCCAAGGCTCTGTTTTAGGCCCAGTACTCTTCAACATCTTCATCAATGACTTGGACAAGGGGATAGATGGGGAACTCATCAAATTTGCAGATGACACCAAGCTGGCAGGAATAGCCAACACTCCAGAAGATAGGCTCAAGTTACAGAAAGATCTTGACAGACTTGAACATTGGGTGCTATCTAACAAAATGAAATTCAACAGTGAAAAAAGTAAGGTTCTACATTTAGGCAAAAAAACCAAAATGCACAGGTACCGTATATGTGGTACCTTGCTCATAGATCCCTCTGAGAGGGAACTTGGAGTCCTAGTGGATAACCATTTAGATATGAGCCAGCAGTGTGCAGCAGCTGCTAAAAAAGCCAACACAGTTCTGGGCTGCATAAACAGAGGGATAGACTCAAGATCACGTGAAGTGTTAGTGCCACTTTATAATGCCTTGGTAAGGCCACACTTGGAATTTTGCATCCAGTTTTGGTCACCACGATGTAAAAAAGATGTGGAGACTCTAGAAAGAGTGCAGAGAAGAGCAACAAAGATGATTAGGGGACTGGAGGCTAAAACATATGAAGAACAGTTGCAGGAACTGGGTATGTCTAGTTTAATAAAAAGAAGGATTAGGGGAGACATGATAGCAGTGTTCCAATATCTCAGGGGTTGCCACAAAGAAGAGGGAGTTGGGCTGTTCTCCAAAGCACCTGAGAGTAGAACAAGAAGCAATGGGTGGAAACTAATCAAGGAGAGAAGCAACTTAGAACTAAGGAGAAATTTCCTGACAGAACAATTAATAAGTGGAACGACTTGCCTGCAGAAGTTGTGAATGCTCCAATACTGGAAATTTTTAAGAAAATGTTGGATAACCATCTGACTGAGATGGTGTAGGGTTTCCTGCCTGGGCAGGGGGTTGGACTAGAAGGCCTCCAAGGTCCCTTCCAACTCTGTCGTTATATTATATTAAAAATGTCTATACAGTTTGCTTCCTATGTATTTTAGTGTATGTATGTGAATTTTGAACTTAAGCATTTGCCTAAAAACAAATTCTGTATAATGATTATTTCTTTTATTTTCTAGTTCAGATGCTGCAATAAAACTATGGAATATTCACAAAGACCTAATGGCTGAGATCACACTTGATAATACTTTAAGCACTGCCTGTTTCCTCAATAGTTCTGGTGATATTTTACTGGCTTTCAAAAATGATATTTATATCTTATATCACAGTAAAATGTTACACGTTTTGAGAACTAGTGTTCAAACTGCCAGAGTTTCAGAAGCAGGTAAACTTAATTATAACAGTAACTGAGTAGTGTGTTTTTTAATCAGTCCACCTCAACCCTTTTAATTCAGATGCATAAATTACTACATTTAATGGAATTTAAGACCTCCTAATATTGCAGCCTCTTTGTGTCAAATTTTTTGTGTGGATTCTCAGATAGCTAAAGCATTTGCACAAATAATGGAGGTATCAACAAATTTTGGGAAATTTACAGAAATACGAACTAAAAATAATTACATGGGAAGGGAATTAAAAACAGGTGAATAATAGTTGTGCATACCTACTGAACATGGAAATTATTATATGTAGCCTATTTCCAAAGACACCTCCTTACCCCACTTTGACACATAGCCATAAGATTGCAAGCATGGAAACTGTACATATCTCTGAGGGAACTTGAGGAGCTATTTCAGACTTCCAGAGAAGTCACACTTCCTGTGTATGCAAGATGACAGTTAAATGAAGGCACCTGGACATACCTATTCTCCCTGATTGTCCTGGATGGGAAGAAATAAGTGAAGACAGGTAACCAGGCCCCATGCCATGAAGGGCTTTACAGGTTTTGACCTGCATCTTGAAGCCAACTGGTAACCAATGCAGTCTGCAAAGCAATGTTGAGACATGGGCATAATGAAAAATGCCCATACTGTCCACACTGATGCATTTTGAACCAGCTGTTGCTTTGAGATGGTCCTCAAGGATAGCCCCATGTAGAACATGCTGCAGTTGTGAAGGGACAAGGACATAAATGATCTTTCTGAGATCTCTTCAAGGTCTCTTCAAGGATTACCTGCAAGTCCAGAGGACTCTCAATTACTTGCCTGCATTATTGATACCATTTTTTGAATGCATACTAGTTTAACAAAGCAAGTTATTTGCTGTAAAAATCCCAATTGGCAAAATTCCAGGTTACCAAAACTCACAAACTAGTTCTTTCTTTATAAAAAGTGTTTCCAAGTGATTCATGCTTAATGCTACCCATCAAAAATATAATATTGCCTTTCCACTTTTTTCCTTAGCAAGGGATGTAATAACTATTATTAGGAGAAATGATAGTTCCTTTCATGAGTAAGGTTCATGACACATTCACATATCTTTCTAATATGAGCTATGAATAGGGAAGTTATTTGATATAGTAACTCCTGGTTATGAGCATCAGCAGCAAACCAAGATTACATCAGAATGGTGACATACACATGGTAATGTCATGATGCAAACCCCCAGATTCTTTTAGATTCTTGTGTCATTCCAAGTCCTAAGTTGTGGTATTTTATCATGACATCTATTTTGTTATCTGCTCATACCCATGCTTCTGGTTAAATGTAACGAAGGAAGGACAAAATGATTCATACTATGAATATGAGAAACTGAATTTATTTAAGGCTTTTCCAAATTTTATTACATATAACCTATGTCTGCAATGACTCAAAATGGGATCAGATTTGTCAGGATAAGGATTCAAGAAAAACAAATTGTATTCGCTATTCATTTGAGCAAAAGACGAAGAATATCAGTAATGAGTAGAAGAAAAACATGATATTCTGAATAGAGAGAACTTCCCTGATGATGGGCTCCAGCATGAAACCAAAAGCTTGGAAAAATAAACCTTTGTTCCTGGTGACCAACTCAGATTGGATCCTGCAACATTATCCTGGGACATGTTCATTTACAAGAAAAGCAAATTAGGTTTCTTGTTTAATTCTAAATTTTTTTAAAAAAATTAAGCGTTTTTTTAAATCAAAATATTTTAACTATCATGTAGCGTTACAATATAAGCATCTCCATTGTGATCTCTTTTCTAGAATCTTATATTTTTGAAAGCCAGCTTTTAGATTATCAATACAAAATGGATCCCTCTAAATCGATCGAAATGGCCTCCTATCTGGTATTTACTCTTTTGATATTACTTTAATCAGCTGAGCACCTGAAGCCACACTGAGTATTAAAGTCATAGACCAGTAAACTAGATAGCGTTTAATATTAGATGTAGAGTCTGCCACCCTCTGTTAGAAGTACTCTAGCATAATAACACCAAGGGAAAATTCTCATTGTGGGATTTCTTTAGAATATAAGTTTAGAATATGGTATTAACAAAAATATTTTTTCTGTATCATGTGTATAAGCATGTTCTTAGATGATGTTTTCTGTTTTTTAAATATTAAGAATTCAGTAGATGCTTAGCTTTGATTTCTCATCATATTTCATTTTTCATACAGTGCAAATCACTTAATTCACTGAAATTGCTCACCTTAGCATAAGCCTCATTTCATTAATTAAGAGGCAAAATATACAAGACAGGATTGTAAATTTTAAATATAAAACTTTCTAACACAGATATCAAAGGCTACATTTTCATGTATTATAATATTAAAAGTTACAGTGTCATAGGTATATTTACTGTTTTTGTTTGCTTTCTTTTGGTTAGGTGCCTTATAAGGGCTATGCCTTTACTGAAGATTTTACATCAGAGCTGCAGGTTTTGCCAGTGAAGACAGGAAAGGTAAGAATACAAATGGCCTGCAATATAAAGAAAAATGTACTTCTGTCCTATCTCTACAAGATTTGGCTAGTGTGATTTAATGAATAAAACTGCTAAGGGATGAATTAATTAATGATGGTCTCAAAGCAATCAATTTCTTAAGAGTTGTAATTATAAAGGAAATAAAAATATTTCCTATTTTACTAACTATTTCTTATTATTTTATTGAAGACAGAAAGGAGTTTGGGGGTGTGCCTTCTAAGTAGTATTTGTTTTCTTATTTGTCTCATTAGATGGCTTTTGTTTAATCTACCCCAGTGAAGTTGTTCTGAAAATAAATAAATCTATAAATGGAGTTCAGAAGGTTTACTTGAAGGAAGGGTGGGATACAAAGTAATATATAATATCAGAGCTGTTAAATGTTTAATTATTAAACAGTGCAGCACAACTTTAATAGAGTTGAGAATTAAAGGTCACATTTCTTTGCTTTTGAAGTTGTCATGATTATGTTGTGATGAATATAGCAGGAAAAGGAAAAAAGAAAATACTTGATAGCCTAGCTTTCTAATAACAATTGCTAATGTATCATTTAGTGAGTCAAATAATAGTTTCTATAGTATTTAAAGGGTCCTACAAATAGTGTAAGATATATCCAAATTTATTTCTATATAATTAATAAGCAATTAATAAAAGAAGTTTGACTTTTTTAGCATATTACAATCCCAATTATATCTTTTTTTTCATCCCTTAGAGATTCTGGCAGATACCGGTAGCTCCCTCAATGATATACTTGTCTCCTTGTACCTCAGAGGCATCTTTTAAAATGTTTGATTTCCTTCTCCAAGCTAGAACTCATGACTTAGAAGAACAAGATAAAGCTAAAAGTAATGTTTTTGAGAATTAATACATTTCTGGCATGAGTATACTACCCAATGGAATGGAATGGAATGGAATAGAATAGAATAGAATAGAATAGAATAGAATAGAATAGAATAGAATAGAATTTTTTATTGGCTAAGTATGATTGGACACACAAGGAATTTGTCTTGGTGCATATGCTCTCTGTGTACATAAAAGAAAAGACACCTTCATCAAGGAACAACATTACAACACTTAATGATAGTCATAGGGTACAAATTTAACACTTAATGATACAACACTTAATGTTAGTCATAGGCTACAATTAAGCAATCAGGAAACAATCAATATCAGTATAAATTGTAAGGCTACAAGCAACAAAGTTACAGTCATACAGTCATAAGTTATTTAAAAGCCATACATTTTCTGTCTTTTGAAAACCTATTCCAGACCAACGAGCATACTTTTTGCAGCTTAACAATATATCCATTTAGTTCGATCGGTGTACACTAAAAGCTGAATAATGGAGAAAAATTAGGAACTATTATATATTATGATTAAATAATTGCCAATAGAATGCCCTGGTGCAACACAAAAGGAAAAATCAATTGTACATTTCAACTTGATTATACATGCTTTGTTTTCTTAATCTTGTTTATTTGTCCTTCTTCCTATACCTCCTTTTGCTGCTGTTTGTTTCCACTTTATAATATCTTCAGAGCACTATATAGGTGGAAAGATGTGCCCAGCAGTTTAGCTACTTATCACTAAACTGTGGTTCCCAATTCATCGTTTCTGAGTTGTAACAAACTATTGTGGTAGATCTAACAAAAATTGTTATTTCTAATTGTAAGAGGATATCTTTCTTGCTTTGGAAATTAAACAGGACTAGCAAACGCAAAAGATTTCTGCATATTAAGTAGAACCTTCAAATTTTGTCAAATGTTTGAAACTGTGTAAATTAGTATAGTGCATTCCAAATTAGAAACTGAACAAGATTTATATGTGTCGAATATTTCCTTTCACATAGTGCATAGTGCAGCAAACATCTAAGGTGGACACTGAAGCAGCTGCCATTTTAAGAAATAGAGGGCAGAAATACTATATATTACCTGCCTTTACATAGAACACTAGAGATAAATAATTCAACACTATTTCAAACAGAGAAAGAGAGAATGGAATCAAACAAACATTAACAATTTACTTTAGTTAAGAAACATTCCGTTTCAGTTTAAACTAGTAAAGCTTGCTTTTTCAGCCACAAATTGCTGATTTACATGATAGAGAATAAATGTGTAGTCTCAACATATAAGACAATTTGCTTTTATTTCCTCAGTATATGAAAGAATGATTGTGACCAAAGATATGAAATATATGCCTGAGCCAAAACCTGCAGCACCAGCGAGGTTGGAAATGCCCTTCTTTGGTATTTCTCCAACTCCATCTTTGATTCAAGTGCCACTTGAGACAACTAAACAGGAAGAAGAGCAGGTCTTTGTGATATTTTGTATAGCTAATTTTAAAATATTACAGGAACAATTCTTCAAGCATAACATAACATAACATAACATAACATAACATAACATAACATAACATAACATAACATAACATAACATAACATAACATAACATAACATAACATAACATAACATAACATAACATAACATAACATAACATAACAACAGAGTTGGAAGGGACCTTTGAGGTCTTCTAGTCCAGCCCCCTGCCCAGGCAGGAAACTCTACACCATTTCAGACAAATGGCTATCCAACATTTTCTTAAAAATTTCCAGTGTTGGAGCATTCACAACTTCTGCAGGCAAGTTGTTCCACTTATTGATTGTTCTAACTATCAGGAAATTTCTTCTTAGTTCTAAAAAAAATTTTTTTTTACTACTGGTTCTGTGGGCGTGGCTTGATGGGCATGGTTTGGTGGGCGTAGCAGGGGAAGGATACTGCAAAACCTCCATTCCCTCCCCACTCCGGGGGAAGGATATTGCAAAATCTCCATTCCCACCCCTGTCTGGCCCAGCCAGAGGTGGTATTTGCCAGTTCTCCGAACAACTCAAAATTTCCGCTACCGGTTCTCCAGAACCTGTCAGAACCTGCTGAATTTCACCCCTGTGTTACCTGTGTGGAAAATAAGTTTCTCCGAAATCTTCAAAAGATGCTGAAGCTTCACACCCATTATTCTAGCAGGGATTTTGCCAGGGTCCTAGGACTGATATCACATCTTTTATTAGAAAAAGCAAATAGTATGCTCAAAGAGCACATGACAACAACAATACCAATGTCTTTTCCCTACCATCTTGCTTTGCCCAAACTAGTCATCCATTTCCTGCAGCATTACAGCTGTCAGCAAGAAGAGGATAGAATCCTAAGCAGGGAATTCTTTGCAAATTACCGTATATACTCGAGTATAAGCCGATCCGAATATAAGCCGAGGCACCTAATTTTACCACAAAAACTGGGAAAAACTATTGACTCGAGTATAAGCCGAGGGTGGGAAATGAGGCAGCTACTGGTCAATGTAAAAAATAAAGATAGAGCCAAGTAAAATAACATGAATATTTATTTGAACGAAAAACAATAAAAGTGCAAAAGGGGGAAGGAGGATTCCCAGCTTTAGAAAATTTAGAACTACGCCACCTTTGGTATGACCTGAGCATAGCTCATAAAATTATCTGCTACAATGTACTTCCTATCAATGACTACTTCAGCTTCAACCACAACAATACACGAGAACACAATAGATTCAAACTTAAAGTGAACCTCTCCAATCTAGATTGCAGAAAATGTGACTTCAGTAACAGAGTTGTTAATGCCTGGAATGTGCTACCTGACTCTGGTCTCTTCCCAAAATCCCCAAAGCCTTAACCAAAGACTATCTAGTATTGACCTCACCCCATTCCTAAGAGGTCTGTAAGGCGTGCATAAGAGCACCAGCGTGCCTACCGTCCCTGTCCTAATGTTCCCTTTAGTTGTATTCCTTTTATGTATTCAATTCATGCTTATATTTATATAATTATTTAATATGTATTTGACAAAATAAAATGAATGAATGAATGAATAGAATAGAATAGAATAGAATTTTTATTGGCTAAGTGTGATTGGACACACAAGGAATGAATGAATGAATGAATGAATGAGTGAGTGAGTTACTTCAACAACATTGTCTCACAGAAATTGACAATACAACTGCAAGCATGAAAATGAGTCCTCCTTTAGCTTCCAAGGGACCAGGGTGCCTCTGAAGGTCAGTGCTCTAAGCACTAAGAACCCAACACAAATCTAAGCCTGTATGCACACCAATAGTGAAAATACCCTGCACAGTGTCTCTTGGCAGAAGGTTAATTTTCATAGACGTTGGGGTGGCTCTTTTTTTTTTTTTTTTGGCAGGGCAATAAGGATCTCTAATATCATTAAACCCAAGTGTGAGGAAAAAGACAGCAGCTAAAATGTTAAGGCCAGTTGTGTGACCTTCTCCAATACAGTTGGCCTGGCTGTTTGCCAAAACTTAAAACACCCTCCCATCCCCCTCCTGCTAAAGCTTCTTTCTTAAAACAATTGTGGTCTTTGCCTTTCATGTCGCTCAACCTTTCACCTGCCAGGTTCCTAGCCCTTCACCCTTGACCCACTGCTGTGTTTGCTTAGCATTGTGCCAATCGACTTTAGAAGTCTGTGTGTGTGTGTGTGTGTGTGAGAGAGAGAGAGAGAGAGAGGGAGGGAGGGAGGGAGTGCAAAAGGGGGAAGGAGGATTCCCAGCTCTAAACAAAGGGAAATCCCGGAATGCCAGCGCGAAAGGCGGTGCTCGCGTTCCTCCTCCCTTGCTCAAAAGCCCCAATAACCTTCACCAGCAAGGCAGACCCCCACGGGAAGGAAGGGGACGGGCTGACTCACCGAGCATCTGGCTAAAGAGCAGCTGCTCCAGGTCGCCCAGCACGGTGAAGCACGGAGGAGAAGAAAGAATGAAAGAAGGAGGAACGGCCCTCCTTTCTCTCTCTCTCTTCCAGCGCCACGGAACAGAAGGGGACTAGGCGCGCACACACGCCCAGCTTCTGAAGCACGGAGGAGAAGAAAGAATGAAAGAAGGAGGAACGGCCCTCCTTTCTCTCTCTCTCTCTTCCAACGGAAAACGCTCTTTCGCTATGGGGAGAGGAGGGAGGAGGGAGGAGGTTGGCTTGCTTATTCAACCCTTCCGGCTAGCCATCCAGCCCTTCCCAGGAGAAGGCGAGGAGTTTTGGGCGGCGACCTTTTGCTAAGCGGCAGCTGCTGCTAACACCACCAGTTGGGGCGGAGCCGGGTGAGCTGCAGTAACTCCCGCCAGGCTATGCATTGGCGCGGGAAGCCCTGGCGGTGCAGTCCTTCTCGGCTGAGGAGGAGGTTTCCCCTCTTCTCTCTCCCGTTGCGCCTGAACATCTGCCTAGCAACAATGACGACAGGAGAACCTTTTTCTACTGGTTGAGCTTGGCCAATCGCCGGCTTGCTCTGAGTTGCTGCATTGTTTGTTCACCGGGCGTCTCAATTTACCAGAAAGCGGAACGCGAGTTTGAGGGTCGCGGGCGGGATGGCGCTGCGCTCTGCGCGCCGCGAAACCACCCAAAGGCCAGAAGAAAGGTCATTCCATCGAGTAATGGGCGAAGGCTCCTTCCTCTCCGCCTTACCCATGCTGTGCGAGCCCGGCTGGGCTGCAACCCCGCCGCCGCTCCTTCCTCAGCCTCCCGGGGCTCGCGCTCTAGCAGCCGCCAAGCTCAGGCGGACTCGGCAGCTCCCCATCAGCACTTTCGCGGCGCGATTCGGGCAGGAGGAGTCGGGCTCGCTCCGTGGCGGTGGTGGCGGCGGCGGCAGCGGCGCCACCGCCACAGAGCGAGCCCGACTCCTCCTGCCCGAATCGCGCCGTGTGAGTGCTGATGGGGAGCTGCCGAGTCCGGCCTGTGCTTGGCGGCTGCTAGAGCGCGAGGCCTGGGGGGCTGAGGAAGGAGCGGCGGCGGCGGGGGTGCAGCCCAGCCGGGCTCGCACAGCATGGGTAAGGCGGAGAGGAAGGAGCCTTCGCCCATTACTCCGATGGAATGACCTTTCTTCTGGCCTTTGGGTGGCTCTCGCGGCGGCGAGCTCGCGCGTCGGGGAAACCTCCTCCTCAGCCGAGAAGGCTGGCGGCTCCCCTGCCCAGCCCTCTCACTGCACCACCAGGGCTTCCCCGCGCCAATGCACAGTCCGCCAAGTTTGCGCCGTCCGCCCACCAGACACGGGAATGGGGGCCGGCCTGGGGGCGACAAATCCCGCGAGACCTCGGCGGGCCCGCTCCCCGTCCCTCCCATGGGAGTCCGTTCGGTACCCCCTCCTGTGCGGGGTTCCCGAAGACGTAGACTCGAGTATAAGCCGAGGGGACATTTTTCAGCACAAAAAACGTGCTGAAAAACTCGGCTTATACTCGAGTATATACGGTAGTACCATGAACTACAGCTATATTCAGTTCTGAGTTTTCTTCCAGTGGGATTTTTTTCTTTTCTTTCTTTTCCTTCTTTCATTATCTCTTCAGCCTTCAGCCTATTTACCTCTTTGCTCCCTGAGTTTTTGCTCCTATATTTTCCTTTTCCATTGTTTCTTCTTTTTATCTTTTCCCCTCACTTCGCTGTCTCGCTTTTTTCTTCTAGTCCCTTTTCCATTTTTTTTTTACCGTTTCTTTGTTCTAATTTTTGAGTTTTATTTTATTTTTATTTATTTTACTTTATTAAATTTTTATGCTGCCCATCTCCCCTACAAAGTGACTTGTTTTCCACCATCCCAAAGCTTTGGAGTTCCATTTCCACTAAGGACGCAAATTGGGCCAATGCCTTTATTTGTCTGGCAATTTTCTGGAGAGCAAAATATCTCCCTCTGGTTTTCCTTTTCTTTCTTATATACAGGTAGTCCTCGACTTACAACCATAATTGAGCCCAAAGTTTCTGTTGTTAAGTGAGACATTTGTGAAGCGAGCTTTGACCCATTTGATGACCTTTCTTACCACTGCAGTTTCTTATCACTGCAGTTGTTAAGTTAGTATGGATCTTTTTTTGTTTTGTTTACATTTATACCCCGCCCTTCTCCGAAGACTCAGGGCGGCTTACAGTGTGTAAGGCAATAGTCTCATTCTATCTGTATATTTACAAAGTCAACTTATTGCCCCCCCCCCAACAATCTGGTTCCTCATTTTACCTACCTTATAAAGGGTGGAAGGCTGAGTCAACCTTGGGCCGGGCTCGAACCTGCAGTAATTGCAGGCTGCTGTGTTCTAATAACAGGCTTCTCTATTGCCTGAGCTATCCCGGCCCCTGGCTTCCCCATTGACTTTGCTTGTCAGAAGGGGATCACATGACCTTCATGCTCATAAGGATGAACCAGTTGCCAAGCATCTGAATTTTGATTATACGATCATGGGGATGCTGCAAAGGTCGTAAGTGAGAAAAATGGTCATAAGTTACATTTTTCAGTGCCCCTGTAATTTTGAATGGTCATTAAATGAACTGTTGTAAACTAAACTATGTATTTGAGAAACTAAAAAAAAAAGTATTGCTACATAAGCATCATTAGCTGGATATTATAATATCAAGTTTATGTAACAGTCCTAGGATTGCCAGTATTTACTTTATGAGCAAAAAGGTAGACTTTTCGGTCTTTCATTTTCAGTGGATATTGTACTTCATTCGTGACATCTAATACTGCTTTATTGTTTTAAAGACAGTTGATAACGTGACTGCAGTATCCATAGAGGAGCCATTAAAAGAAACTTTAAATAAAACACAGGAGGAAACTTGTGAAGAAGCTTCTCCAAAAGCAGCAGAAGCAGAAATCATTCCAAAGCAGCCTTATTGTTTGCATAAAAAGACAAAATCAGACCCAAATATTTGTAGATGTGAGTTTCCATTATCTACATGAAATCTCTAAAAATAATAGATATTATTTTGGGAGTAAGTATTGAATTTTGTGGCCACATAACTGTGCTAATAGACGCATGTCAATATATCTGTTCTTTCCTGAAAAGTAAAAAGATGAGTTTTGGATTGGATGCCAAATATTTAATACATTATTTAATACATTTCCTCCTGAAATTGAAGCTTTGTTTTTGCTTTATAGAGTTAAGGTAAAGAATGCAAGAATGTATTCTAATGCTGTAAGATATAATTCAGATTGAATTCATTGAGATGTCCTTCTAAGTTAAACATACCAAAGTAATGCCATATATCATTACAGTAGTTGTTATATATATTATACTGCAGCCTTTCCCACCCACTAAAGCAGTCAACACTCCAAAATAGTCTTGAGAAAAGAAGAGGAGGATTTAAAATGCTGCTTAGTCAGAAAAAGAAATTTAAAAACCGTCCAAATCACTAGAATTGAAGCCCTGTGTACGTAGGGATTCATGCTTCATAATTAAAAGCCCATAGCTAGAGCTTATATTAACAGAATCAATGGCACAATCAGTCTGCGTTGCAGAACTGCCAATTTTAGAAACTTCCAGGATCCCTGGACTGACTCCTTGTTTTTCTGAACTCCATTTAATCATTGACCTTGATACGGTTGCCTCCACATTATCGATGCTCCAATTCCTGCTCTCATTCAATTCTATTACTGGATTTCAGTTTGACTCTCATTAGTTTGCAGAACTAATCATTCATAAATAAAGGGTTTCTACTGATACCATTTTAAGACTCAAAATTCCGTTTGCCTTTTTATTATGCATGACATATTTAAACATTTTTAAATATTTTGCCTTCCAGTATAAAAGATTATTTGGCTTATTGCTGGCAGGATGTTGCATTTTCTACATTTATCCTATCTACTTTTTCCCTTTTGGAAGGCAAACCTTATTATTCTTGCTATTAGGAAGCTGAGTCACTGTCTTCCGGCCATGAATTACAAACAAGAAATTACGATGACCAGTTGGATTTACAGACAAATTTGGCCTATGATAGCATGTGTACCAATGGGTTGTAGTTCAAAAAGCAACAGAAAAAATAACTAACAATAATTTTCTCTAGGGACATTTTTTTAAGCTGTTGCTATTTCTATATACTTGATACCTGCAAATAAAATTATTGCATTAGTTTACACATTTTATTTTTCTTTTTGGTTAGATTCTTACATCTATGAAGGAAAGGTGGAAAAGGATTCTGGAAAAGACAGACTGTCTAGGAGAGAAACGGTATCATCTCACTTAATATAAAATTACTTTAAAATCTACTGCCTTTAATAGGAGAATAAAACATTTCTGTAACTGTCACTTTAATAAATAAGCATGCTTAATTTGAGTTATTATTGTTGTTAAACATTTTTCCAATATGATATTTCAGTAACTTACTATGAATACTTGTTTTCCCAAAGATAAGAAATAATAAATTAGATTTAGTATTTACTGGGAAACTCCTCACAGTCAGGAAGAAGAGATCCACAATGTTTCTCAAGTATAGACTCAAAACAATTAGAAAACAGCAAAGCCTACACCAGGAATAAGGCAGGAGAAAAAAAGAAAAGCATCAGAAAGAAAGTAAAACAAGAAGAAAAGAGCTACATTTGATCCCTCTGATCATTTTCTTTATAACTATATAGCAATCAGCCTTCTCTCCCCTGATGCCATCCAGATGCATTGGGTTAAAACTCCCAAAGTTAATCATGGCATAGAACAGGAGTGTCAAACTCAAGATCCGCAGGCCATATCT
The DNA here is from genome assembly GCF_028640845.1 of Ahaetulla prasina. Classification (NCBI taxonomy): domain Eukaryota; kingdom Metazoa; phylum Chordata; class Lepidosauria; order Squamata; family Colubridae; genus Ahaetulla; species Ahaetulla prasina. The sequence goes on along the minus strand of NC_080540.1, from coordinate 57,454,305 downwards.
GGCCCGTAGGGTGCTGAGATCTGGACCACGGGCCCACCCTGGAAACAGCGAAGGACTGGCTCGCTGTGTCTCTGCCAGTGAAAACAGAACTTGGGAATGCTACCCACAAGCCTCCTGGGCTCCGTTTCCAGCCAGAATGGCCTCCTGCAGCCCTCTGCCAGTGAAAACAGAGCTTGGGAAGGTTGCATGCGGCCCTCCCAGACTCCGTTTTCACTGGCAGAGGGCTGCAGGAGACCATTGTGGCTGGAAACAGCCTCAATGAGAGATGTCAAGCTAGCCATACCCCCACACACTGGCCATGCCACACACACACCCCCCAAGGTCATACACAACCCTGATGCGACCCTCAATGAAATCGAGTTCGACACCCCTGGCATAGATCATGGCCTATTTTAATATAACTGGAGAACACTAAATTGTGCATCATGACACATTTTTGTGTTCAGAAGCATCAATGTAATATTTTGCGTAAATCATAACAGAATGTTTATGTCATCATAAATTAATTAGTCTGCTTATAGGCTGCTTATATTTAAGTTGTATTGCTTTGCGACTTCATAGAGACACGGGAATTAAATTAAATTAAATTTAAAAAGTTATGATTGTGTTAACTGGACAGGAAGTGAATTCTTGGAAGATAAATTAAGTTCCCCATGCCCTACCCCCTAAGCCTTCAGAGAAAAATCTTCTAAACTAGTATCTTGATTTTTTTAAATATAAAATTCATAGTTATACATATACATGTGTGTGTGTGTGTGTGTGTGTGTATTATATATTATATTATACACATAATGGATCAAAAGCTTGCCTCTAGGATCCATCACACATGCAGACTACTTCATGCTGCACTTACGCTGTATCATATGCAGGCCACTGTAGTACTGGATTTGGAGGCTCCTGTATTTCAGAACATCCTTATGATCAGGTTAAATTTACATGGACTAGGAAAGTTAGTTCAGGTTAGTCTACAAAGTGAAGTTAGTATTCTGTGGTCCTTAGCTAAGGCTTACCAGGTTGCATATATTCCATTTCTTTATTAGTATAACCCAGTGATGGCTAACTGTTTCAGCACCAAGTGCTGAAAGTGCATGCCTGCACGTGCACACCCGTAACACAATGCGTGTGCAACCCCCTGCATGTGCCCCTCGTGCTTGTGTGCGTGACCCCCCGGGGTGCTCCCCGCTGCACATGCATGTGAGACCCCCTTCACGTACACCCCGCCCCCTGTGCATGCACATGTGTCTCCCATATGCACCCCACCCCCATGAATGCGCGGCAGAGACCCAAAAACCAGCTGGTTGGCGGGAGGCGCATGCGCATGCACAGCAGAACTGATCTGGGGTGACGGCTTGCGTGCCCGCAGAGAGGGCCCCGCGTGCCACCTGTGGCATTCGTGCCAGAGGTTCGCCATCACGGGTATAACCCATGGAATTTAACATTCAGGATTCTTTTTTCTTTCTTTGCTGTATCATTATAAATCAATTAATACCACCAGGGAATTGGGCACAGTTGCATATATATAATAAAATAATTTTGATGTTTAGTTATGTAAATAGATTATTGGCCACAGCACAATACAAATAATGCATCTATGCCTCATTTCATTTTGTAATAATTAGATTTTTGATCCCCAGTTTATTGTTTGAATGCGGTTAATTAATTAAATGTATTTCCTTCCTAGTATCCTAAGGAGAAGTTGCATTTTGAAGAAAAAACCACATACTCAGGCTTGACTGAAATACAGAAAGGAGTGAAGGTCTTTGAGCTTTATTTTTTCTAATACTTGTATTATGACTTTTGGAGGATTTTGCTCTTAGAACGTAGCCTAGTTCAAGCCTGAACAAAAATGATTGCTCCTGAGAATCCAGACCTTATGATTGAGTGCTGCATGATTTTCTAGCATTAGCAGCTCTTTTGTGTCTCAAAATAGATACCAACAATTAAGATTGGGCTGCTCAAAGCACTTATGTCATGTAACCCAAATATGGCAGCAGAAATGCAAATTTATAATATAATGATGGAATGGGTTTTTTTCTCTTCTTTTCCCTAAAGCCACTCTGGTTCTGTCATTATGTCATGATTTACATCTTTTGGGGCCAATTTTCTGAAAGGAAATTTTACAAAAATGTTCCCCTTGCTTATAGTATTTTAAAGGGTTTGACCCACAAATGCTGCCATCTGCTGGTGACAAGTGTGTATTTTCTAACTATAACAATGGTTTTGTTGCTTGGTTTATTAGAACTATTCTAGAAGTTCATTTACCTTGTCATAATGTTTCTCTCTTGTACTTTTAATGTCATTGATTTCTTTTTCATTTTGTAACTTATATATCAGCCATTTCCCTAGATTATTTGTACATTCAATTTCTTTTAGATTATTTTTACTTCAATTTGTCTCATTAAAATAAAGAACTGCTGATGTAAATGTTTAATTTGTTGTGTATTAGTTTGCTTTTCTGGGAATTTCTTTTAACTTCTTTTTATAAGATTTCTTTTTATAGTAATGTTTCATTCAGTCTCCATCTAAAGAGACTACTTTCCTTTTGTGCTCTTTTCTCTCAATTGATATTTTATAGTTTTCTATAAACAGTAGTGCTATCTGGGTTGATGTTAAAATCCTGTATCTTACCAAGCTTGAATGAATAAGAAAAAATTATATATATAATTTTCCTTATCCAAATTTGATAAGGCTATGCTGTATTTAAAAAATAAGTATTATATGCTTATATGGAACACTGTCTCCTGCCTCTAGGTCATAAATGTACTTGTTTATCAGGGCAGATGTTTGAAAAATAAAATTATTCTATTATTTCTATAAATATATTATATGAAATGTTTAGAAACAAGAGCTCAAGAAGCATAAGCCAAGGAAGCTAGGCAAAAGAGGAAAAGTTGGTCTCATGAAGAAGTGGTCGCCAAACCATAGAAAACCTTTTTCTGCAACAATGGTAATTATTTTTCTATAAATAAAAACAGTATCTGGATTTTTATAAGAGAAATGCTTTTTGACATTATTGTTCTTTTTGCTCTTCTAACTGACCAATGTCTGATTGCCCTTGTTTACTATACACTGATCTCCCCTTATTCCTTATTTCCCTTATTCCCTTTTTCCGTCTCCTTCATTGTTTGCCTCCCATAATTTATCTACAAGGTCTTTAAAAAGCTAACCAAGTGATTAAGTGAATGTTGAAATGTGTGCATTGCATTTGGAGACCACAAAGAATGTTTCAATAGTGTATGAAATTTTGTTCACAGAAAAAAACATGCTAAACGAAACTACTTTAAAGTATTTCTAAATGGGACTCAGCCAAACTGTGGATCGGAAGCCTTCCATGCTACTTATTTATTCATAATTCAGATTTTTAAATTTGTCAATTTTTTTTTGGACAGCTCTGAACGTCCTATTCTCAATTTAGATGTCTAGGACAGGGTCTGTTATTATGTTGAAAGCAAAAAACAATACCTCGTCTATTTTAAAATTAAATCATCCCTTCTGTTTCTCAGCTCTTCCCATAACTACCATTAGATATTCAAGAAAATGCATGAGGAAATAAATAGGACTTCAATAGTTCCTTCCCTTCCCTTCCCTTCCCCTCCTCCCTCCCTCCCTCCCACCTTCCTTCCTTCCTTACCACCCACTCAATAAATGACTGAGACCAGGGGTGTCAAACTGGCGGCCTGCAGGTGCATCCTGCACAGGCCACGGCCACCCCAGCTCTGCAAATGGGGAAAATATCACAAAACATCATTTGATGGCAATGTGACGCGGCGAGTTTGACACCCGTGACTGAGAAGCTTAAAAAGAAGTATGAACATCAAAACAGAAAATTAACACATCAATAAAAACATTGCACCAGGGTCAAAGAAATGCCAAACTGACACCATATTTTTACATATGGGTAATGGTAGGGTTCAAATAATTTAACAACCAGTTTGCCCAGGGTCAGGTTGGCTGTTGTGGGAGGTGTGGCCCATCCCCGTCCTCCAGCTCTTCTGCACCTGTGAGACGAGCCTCCCGCAACGGCCAACCTGACCCTGGGCAAATTGATTGTTGAATCCCTCCCCCCCACCCCCGCTATCAAAGTAGATCCTAGGCACTGCGCTACAATGGAGACATGGGCAACAGAGTGACTGGCATGAGGGAAGGAGGAGGAGCAGGGAGAAGAAAGAGGGAAAGTGGCCTTCTCCTTCCCTCACGCCAGCCACTCCGTTACATCAAGGTTACATCTTCCATACCAGGCGGACCTGATAATGGTTATTATTACCAATAGCTATTAATTATTGCTAAAGTGTCTTGTACAATCAAATGATAAGAAATTACTCCTGCACAAAATCTATAAAAGTTGCCTATCCCATGATGCCAGCTGAATCTAGATACTGAGATTTGACCCCAGATAAACCGAATCCAGATATTTCTGTCTTAGGGTTGGGCTACTACTATGATCTCAGGTCTCCTGTTCCTATGGAGAGAATGAATGAGGGATTTGCAATCAAACTCCAGGAAGCCCTTTTTCTAGAAATGACTGCATAAATTGTTTGTTTGGTTTTTGTTGTGGTAATTGACACCACACGACCACAACAATAAAGCATTAAACTATTATTTAAAATTTATTCAGGGGTTGCCACAAAGAAGAGGGAGTCAAACTATTCTCCAAAGCACCTGAGGGTAGAACAAGAAGCAATGGGTGGAATCTAATCAAGGAGAGAAGCAACTTAGAACTAAGGAGAAATTTCCTGACAGTTAGAACAATCAATAAATGGAACAACTTGCCTGCAGAAGTTTTGAATGCTCCAACACTGGAAATTTTTAAGAAATTGTTGGATAACCATTTGTCTGAAATGGTGTAGAGTTTCCTGCTTGGGCAGGGGGTTGGACTAGAAGACCTCCAAGGTCCCTTCCAACTCTGTTATTATTATTATTCCTAATTCGTCTCTTTCACACTCCTACCCACACAGTAATTTAATACAAGGAGCGTTTAGGAGATGGTGGGGAACAAATAACTAATTCACCTGTAGTGTCCATTTTGCTACATTTTTTAAAGAAAAATAAACAGCAATTTCTGTTGCTTCCAGGGTTATGGAAGATCAAGAGACATCACTTGTAACATACGACCTCGGTCAGCACACTCTGCAACTTATGTTGGTAAGATCAGGTATTCTGAAACTAAATCAGATTTGTTTCTGTCAGGGCCAAGTCCAAAGATGACAGAGTAAGATCTAAATGTGTTCAATCCTTTATTTTCTAACACCAACAGAATCTTGCTCAGAACTGTGCAGTCTCTTAATTTAGGCTGTTTTGTGTTGCCATCCCCCACCCCTTCCCACTTCTCCAGGTGCACTTTACATCACAGTTTTGTACAGAAAAAATGAAACAAAAAAATGTTGTGTAACAAATATTTTTCAAAATCAAAGTCATATTAATTTTAACAGCTATTGAATTAAGAATATATATTTGAGGGGTGTTAATTGTTTCAACAACCTCAGATATGCAGATGATACCACTCTAATGGCAGAAAGTGAAGAGGAACTAAAGAGCCTCTTGATATGGGTGAAGGAGGAGAGTGCAAAAATTGGCTTGAAACTCAACATTAAAAAAACTAAGATCATGGCATCTGGCCCTCTCAATTCCTGGCAGATAGATGGGGAAGGAATGGAGGTAGTGACAGATTTTATTTTCCTGGGCTCCAAGATCACCACAGATGAGGACTGCAGCCAAGAAATTAAAAGTCGCTTGCTCCTGGGGAGGAAAGCTATGGCAAATCTAGACAGTATATTAAAAAGCAGAGACATCACCCTGCCAACAAAAGTCAAGGCTATGGTGCTCCCAGTTGCAATATATGGCTGTGAAAGTTGGACCATAAGAAAGGCTGAGCGCCAAAGAATTGAGGCCTTTGAACTCTGGTGCTGGAGAAGACTCCTGTGAGTCCCTTGGACTATAAGGCGAACAAACAAGTCAGTCCTAGAGGAGATCAACCCTGACTGCTCTTTAGAAAGCCAGCTCCTGAAGATGAAATTCAAATACTTTGGCCACCTAATGAGAAAGAAAGACTCACTGGAGAAGAACCTAATGCTGGGAAAGATTGAAGGCAAAAGAAGAATGGAACAACAGAGAATGAGGTGGCTGGATGGAGTCACTGAAGCAGTAGGCATGAGCTTAAATGGACTCCAGAGGGTGGTAGAGGACAGGAAGGCCTGGAGGAATGTTGTCTATGGGGTCGCAATGGGTTGGACACGACCTCGCAACTAACAACAAAATTGTTTCATTCTATGCATTGTGAATTACAGTATAATTTTTACGCATAATATTATGGTTTCTTAATGATATGCTAAATAGTATAGAATTATTTCCTTCGTCCCATTGTCTGACTCAGAGGTAAACTTGTACAGTTAAGCACTGGAACCAAAAGAACACAAAAAATAAGCAATAACTAGTAGCAACAAGCTCAGGTATTTCATGATCCAAGATAAACTTCTTAATCCAATTGATGGATCACAGTAACTTGCATTTAACCTAATTTCAGTAAAGGAGTTCAGCTGATGGATCAGGAAGGCTGGCTGTTCATACATTCAATATATGCTTACCCACACTTTATATTATCCATTGTGAGCAACTAGAACATCAGTTAACTAGGATTTAGAAAAATTGATTTTTGGCAGCAGCAAAAATGATTAACTTTAAAAAACTGTGCTCCTTAAAGATTCCCTAATGCCCATCCCACATTGAGAGAAGGTTTAGTGGAAGATCTGTGAATGCCACTGCTTGGCATAATACTAAATATCACTTTAAGTTTGAATGCCAAATGGTACATGCTGCTCCAGAAATCCAAGCATTAGGATCAGAGGTGGTATTCAGGTGGTTCAGACCAGTTCGAGTGAACCGGCAGAAATTGCGGGTGGGCATGCCCACCTGCCCCAGCTCTATACTGTCCTATTTAGGCACGTTTTTGGGGCCGGGCACATGTATGGAAGGCTGGGCGCATGCCAGAGGTGGGTTTCAGTAGGTTCTGGTAGCGGAAATTTTGAGTAGTTCAGAGAACCAGTAAATACCACTGGCCCTGCCGCTATCTATATTCTGCCTCCCGAGTCCCAGCTGATCGGGAGGAAATGGAGATTTTGCAGTAACCTTCCCCTAGAGTGGCAGGGGAATGGAGATTTCTCCTGTCATGCCCACCAAGCCACGCCCACCAAGAATTGCCCCGCCTACCAAGCCACACCCACAGAACCGGTAGTAAAAAAGTTTGAAACCCTCCACTGGCGCATGCGTGGATGTGGCGCGTGAGCACGTGCTCACATTTTCAGTGCTGGGCGAACCGGTAGGTAAATTATGTGAATCCCACCTCTGATTAGGATACTGCTCTGAGAAAATCATTGATCTAATGGAAACTTTCTTCAGGGCAAGATGCTTTAAGTCTGTTAATTCCTCTGTACTGAAACACTATAAAATATTTTTGAAAGGGGAAAAGGAGCTATAATGGATTAATATTCAATGGGGTTGAGGATGGTGATGAAGGGAATGGAAGGGGTAACAGTAATTAAGCCACACAAGGTAGCAATCACAGGTAAAAACTGGCCTCTCTGAGGAAAATACTTTCATTGCAGTTACCTTAAACAGCCAGAATGTGGAGCACAAACTGCAAAAACTGTTTTGGAAATGTGAAGTTAGTTCTTACTGTACATCTTAGCTACCTTTATGTGAAATGGTCCTTCTCTCTCAAACAGAAGCATGACTGTCTGGAAAATGTAGCTATATTTTCTTGCTGACTGAGTCTGTAGTGAAACGATTCTACAAACATCCTCAGAGTGAATTGTCTAATCTGCCTTTCTTAAAGCAATGTTAAGGCCTCTATGATCTAATATAAGAGATTCTTCTTTGGATGAAAGTCCTAATTCTCATGATGTAGGCCACATTTAAAATTAGATGATTACCAGTTGTAGTTCTAAATGGTAGTTGCTTTAAAATCACCATCACCAAGCAGTTTATATAACACAATTGCCTAATCCAGTCACACCCTTATAATTGGCTACTAAACCAAAATTAGCCATAGGACTTTTCTGTAACTTTTGTGCACTGAGATTCCAGAGTCAGTATTCCTTTATCACTGTTGTAGAGATTCACATCCTAATTATTGTAAGAATGCTATATATTAAAAGAAATGAGAAACAAGGAAATTTGATTTTGATAAAAGCAGGAAGAAAGAACAATGCAACATTGATATTGTTTTATTTAAAGCATGAATGTCATCTCTTTCCTGCTGGGAGTTAAAGGCGGCTAAGAACAGAAATAGTAATTTTTCTAAAAAGTCCTTACAATTAAAAGGAACATTAAAAATCAAAATACAAAACTAATCGGTAGGAAATTACTAAAAGAATTAAAGTATACTCTTGACTGATTATAGTAGCATGTTAAAATTACTTGTTGAATAACTTGCTATAAAGTCTTCATTTAGAAGATCTTTCATAAAATGGACATCCTAAAGGTAGTGTATCCAGATTCTAAGTGCTAGTGCTTTCTCTGGTTGTTGTTGTTAGTTGTGAAGTCGTGTCCAACCCATCGCGACCCCATGGACCACGTTCCTCCAGGCCTTCCTGTCCTCTACCACCCTCTGGAGTCCATTTAAACTCATGCCTACTGCTTCAGTGACTCCATCCAGCCACCTCATTCTCTGTCGTCCTCTTCTTCTTTTGCCCTCAATCTTTCCCAGCATTAGGCTCCAGTGAATCCTTCCTTCTCATTAGGTGGCCAAAGTATTTCAGTTTCATCTTCAGGATCTGGCCTTCTAATCTGGCTTTCTCTAGTACTAGCTGAGATTTTCTTCAGGTGGTGGATATAATATACGAAAAACTTCAGTATTCACTCTTAAGAAGTAGGCACCCAGGAGGTATTTATGATTAACTATCACACTGACACACATTCAGTGACATTGTTTGTACTATTGTGATGTAATATAATGTGTCTCATATTTATGAAATATTAAAATCTTTTAAACCTCCAGTTTGTCAGAAACATCTACAGGTAAAGCAATTGAAGTGTACTAAAATTTAAGTAAGGGTTGTTGTTTTTTCAAAAAAATTGAGGCTACATTTTTATTAGATTAATTACCATTTTCTGAAGATTGGTGATTTATTTAGCACTTTGTGAATCTGCTCTTTCAGAACATTCTAGATATTTTAGAATAATTCATTGGAGCTGACCACATCTCTGCTAAACTGATGGCATTCTCTGTGATTAACATAAGGTAGAATAGTTTAAACTGTGCTGTGGGCAGCCCATTTACTTGCTAAACTAATAATTAAATATAAAAGTTTTCTATCAACCAAATCAAAATTAGTTAAACTATTGGCTTGGGCTTCTATAAGTAAAAAGCCAAGGAGTTATGTAGGATCTCATATTGTTATCCTTTTATTTTAAATAATTTTAAATAGTAAAGTTACTTTATTAAGTACAATATATAATAATAATAACAACAGAGTTGGAAGGGACGTTGGAGGCCTTCTAGTCCAACCCCCTGCCCAGGCAGGAAACCCTACATCATCTCAGACAGATGGTTATCCAACATTTTCTTAAAAGTTTCCAGTGTTGGAGCATTCAAAACTTCTGCAGGCAAGTTGTTCCATTTATTGATTGTTCTAACTGTCAGGAAATTTCTCCTTAGTTCTAAGTTGCTTCTTTCCTTGATCAGTTTCCACCCATTGCTTCTTGTTCTACCCTCAGGTGCTTTGGAGAACAGCCCAACTCCCACTTCTCTGTGGCAGCCCCTGAGATATTGGAACACTGCTATCATGTCTCCCCTAGTCCTTCTTTTTATTAAACTAGACATACCCAGTTCCTGCAATCGTTCTTCATATGTTTTAACCTCCAGTCCCCTAATCATCTTTGTTGCTCTTCTCTGCACTCTTTCTAGAGTCTCAGCATCTTTTTTATATATACGTTTTATATATATATAAAATCTAAAAAACTCTACTAAATAAATATTGCTTAAGTTACCTCGTTTTGTTATCAACTCAAACTAGTAAGGAAATACAGCCTGATGTGTTAAAACCTACAAATTCAGTTTTTCAAGAGATGTGCTAATATGTCTGAATAATATAGAAATGTCAACAACAATGCTCAACAAGCTTTTAAAAATCTTTATTATGTGTTATCTTTATTCTGCCAACAGGACAGATATTTCTCATTTTTATAACATATTGTCCTGCTTTAAAAAATAGAATAAGAAAAGCTTATGACAACAGAAAGGAAGGATGTAGTTGTATTGATTTGTAATCAAGCTTCTGTTGTTATTAGCTAGAGAGGTTTAAAAGTATTGACTTGCCTAGGATTAACCTTAATTATTAGTGTCAAGGCCAAACTACAGCCATAGTTTTTATTTTAGCCAATTTTAGACTTGAGGTAAGGCAGAGTCCCTGAAATTAGTGGCTTCAGCTAGACTCTGAATACAGATGGCAAATGGCTTTGCTCTTTTGATCTCTTTTGATCCAAAGACCAGGCTTCTAGTACTTTGAACAGTACTGATTGATCCAGATGCTTCCCCTGCAGTTTATCACAGGAATGGTGTTAAACATCCTATTTTGCATCTAAAGAAAACTCTAGAGCACAGATGTCAAACTTGCAGCATCATGCTGCCATCACGTGACATTTCATGATATTTTCTCCTTTTGTGGAACTGGGGTGGGCGTGGCCTGCATGTGACTCATCTGGCCCACGGGCCGCCAGTTTGATACCCCTGTAGAACATAGACAAGAGGCATGCATAGTTCATATTAGCTCACTGGTTCACTGGACCTGTAATCTGAATTTTCTAGTTCAAGACTTGGCATCAAGTCTCTATGGCATCTTCTAGGTTTATTATAAAAGCACAGAAAATGAAGAATTTTACCATGCTGGAAACATTTGGATTCTCACTGGATGTACCCATCTCTATACAATAAAAATGAGAATGGTTAAGCAAAAGAAGAGAGTATTCTAACTTAATCCCCATAGGTTTCTGAACACATGGCTGCATTTGTGTATGGCTAAAGATAAGTCTGATAAGGATATTCAGGTATAGCCATGTGACTAAAGCTACAAAGATCAGAATGGTGCAAACAGTGGTATTCCCTGTGACACTATGGAAACAAAAATTGGAATTCAAAAAAGCAACATCAGAGGACTACTGACACTTGTGAACTTTGATGTTGGAGAGGTTGCCTGACAATACCATGAATAGGCAAGAATAGCAAACAAATAAATAATCACACAAAACAACCTAAATTGGTCCCTAAGAGTTGATACAACTTGCCATATAATAAAAGACAGGTCAATTTTAGAATTGGTTATCTAAGATCCAGTGAATTTAATACACTTTAATCTAATCATGACTAATCTGTATTCCATTTTATTTCATTATACATATATTTGACAATACTATGGACTGAATAACCCTTCACAAATGTAGGAAGCACTCTAAAATATCTCACTAATAAGCCTGCAAGTTTCTTGAGATCTAATCTAAGCTTGTTTCTTGAGATCTCTATCTACGTAACCACACTGCATCTTAACCTTCTTCTTATTCGATGTTGATGCTACCTGGATTTTAAATTTGGTTTAAGAAACTTCAATGAAGATTGAGGTGCTTTAGCAGATGTTCAGTCTGGGCTGACAGCTACAAACTCCCCTGGAAGTTTCCCCCACAGCTGTGGCTCCTAAATTACCATGCCAGGAGAGCCGTTGCCAATTACTTTCTGTTGTATGAGTTGTGCTAACAGGATATACCCATGTGTCCCCGAAAATAAGACGCAGTCTTATATACTTTTTGCCACAAAAATGGCACCAGGTCTTATTTTCATGTGTGTGTGTGTGTGTGTGTGTGTGTGTGTCCTTCACTGATTCATTGACCTTCATTGACCTCACTTATGTGCATCGCCCCGGTTTCCTTTTCTCTGCCAGAGGCCTTCAGAAACTTCTTCTGTGGCCAGCAAGGCTTACCTGAAGGCCTCTGCAGCTGATAACAGAGCTCCGGATCAATCTGGAGCTCTGTTATGGGCTGCAGAGGCCTTTAGGAAAGCTTTGTAGACCTTGGCAGCTGTAGAAGAAATGGGCCGGCAAGGCAGGTGTCAGGGTGTGCGAGGCCTGGCTGCAACTGCCTGAAGGTAAGCTGTAGGGCAGCTCCACCTCCCATCCCCACCCTAGCTTAATTTTTACCCATGCACTCTGGAGTGGGTGGGGTCTTAATTAGGGCTTATTTTGGGGCTTATATTGGGTAAAAATCAAGCTAGGACTTACTTTCAGGGTAGGTCATAGTTTTGGGGAAACACAGTATATATGTTCTTACATGTGTATGTATGTATTTATGTATGTCTCCAGGTACCGTGTTTCCACGAAAATAAGACCCTGTCTTATATTTTTTTTCAAATCCGAGATAAGTGCTTGGCCTTATTTTTGGGGAGGTTTTATTATTTTGGGGTGAATGGAGGAATCCAGAAGAAATGGCGTGAACCTGCTGTACATGCGTTTAAATATTTTCGAGGAGGGCTTATTTTCGGGGGGGGGGCTTATTTTAGTACATACGCTCAAAAGCCTGATTGGGCTTATTATCAGGGGATGTCTTCTATTCAGGGAAACAGGGTAAATATAAAAATATACACATAAAAAATTCTAAATCTACAAAGTTAAAGGTAAAAATGCACATATAGGAGAGCACAACGAACTATTATCTTTAAAATAAAACTTCTTTTCTTGAATGTTCCCAGCTTTCCCTCCATGTGCTCTGCAGTTTCTGTTAAAGATACTTTTTTTTTTTTTAGCATAAACATTATTAAGGATTAACCAGATAAGACAAATACAAACACCTAATACAGTTAGTCTTCAATTCACAACAATTGACCAGATCGTCAATTGCTAAGCAAGGTGGTTGTTAAATTAATCATGCTCAATTTTATGGACTTTTTTTTGCCATAGATGTTAAGTGAATTAGTGCAGTTGTTAGGGCTTGTGAATCACCAGTCATTAAGTGAATCCAGCTTCCCCCATTAACTTATTGGAAAGCAATTGAGAAGGTCACAAATGGTAATCACATGACCCCAGGATGCTACAATTGTCATAAACGAATGCTGGTGGCCAAAGCACCCTAATTTTGTCATGTGACTGGGGATACTGCAACAGTCATAAGCATGAGGACTGGTTGTAAGTCAGGTTTTTTCAGTGCCATTTCAGTGCCACTGTAACTTCAAATGGTCACTAAGTGAATGGTTGCAAATTGAGGACTACCGGTCCAAAAATACATAAAAGAAGAAAATATTTAGAAAGTTCAGGACAGATACAACCACCCCCCTCCTAAAATACTATACTGTTCTACTATACTATATTACTATATGGAATATAGAATGGTATATAGAATTTTTTTATATCTCACTTCATTTTCTATATACCCATCTCTAAATCTTTAGTTAAAGGATTTTCTCAGTAGTATAATAGTTATAACCTTTACCTAAGAGGCAGAACTTTACTAGTTTGAAATCTCTTTGCTTGTCTTTTTTGGGTTCCATTTTATTGTTTGTTATTTTTCTTTTCCGAGCTATGTATTTTACTCCTTTTTAAAAAAAAAATCAGACTGGTGACTTCATCCTTGAAAAGCAATGAAAGGGATGTATGGTGGATCATTTTCTAAAGAAAAAATTACTAAAATGCATTACGCAATGAAAAAAAATCTTTTTTTAAATGTCTGATGTGGTTCAGACTGGAAATGTTATGCATCTCAAGTATAATGAGTATGGTTGTAGAAAAAAAACCTGTGACTGAAGCTGCAGCAAATTTTTTTGGCCAAGGAGGACAAGTGAGGAGGACACATTTTTCTTCAAACAGCTAAAGTGTAGTGCACTAGATAGTCCAGAAAACAAAATGTTACGTTTGAAACAGGAAAGCATAGGCAAGCTGGGTGAATACAAGACAATATTGTCCATTTCTGTCTTCCAGAAAGAGTTTGTGGCCCACACTTACGTTGGGGCAACCTGACACTGCAGGTACACTCTGGGTTTGCATTCAACCTAAGGAAACTTCAGATGTATAATAAATACGTTCCTAAGCAGAATATTCAGATAGATAGCATGAAATTTCAATTTAGGACTAACAAATATACATAAAATTACATTCTACTTGTTTGTTTTTTGTATTAGGACAAAAAATATTCCCAGCCCTTGGACCTCAGGTATGACATATTTAGCATGAATTTAATATTTTTAAAAAATGATGTCATATTCAAAAGCATATTTGTGTATTGGATGTTATACTTTGAAACATTGGGACATTTGGGAGAAGGTTAACAATGCTTGGATACTGGTGATCTTTGAGCAAGTTTTCTTCTTACAATTACTAATCTAGGTAAAATTGTCAATACTTTAACAGAAGAACTGGCTTTTGTGACTGGTTTTTTATGTTTGACAGTTTGTCCTGTTTGCCCTAATCAGAAATATAGTTTGTATAGTCTGTTTCTCATTGACCTACCAGCTTGGTCCTTGTTGTTTTTTTCATCTTAGATTGTTCCTCACTTAAGCATTCCTGTTCCACTGGTAGCAAATTATTCCAGTAGTAATTGCTAAAATAGAGGATTCATTCTCTAAAATTGTTGGAAATGTAAGAATCAGATCAGATCATTTTTTTTCTTAATAAAATGACAATATTTTAAAGCCCAACAGTTTTAGAAAATTATCTATAAAAGAATGAAACACATTTTAAATGTTGAATGTTATATATTCCATAAAGTATACCAAGCTGAGGTTAACAGCTGCTAAGGTACTTTGTGCTTTTCACTAGTAATTAGATATAACCAGTCCTGTAAAATATGGTAAATTACATGGTGGGAATGTTCAATGTCAAAAATAACCTTGTGTTTTAAAAATAAATTGGATAAAGAATTCAGTGTGACTTGGAAACCAGTCCTGAATTATAATTCCACATGTGGGTTTGTACTGCATCCAAAATTCAGTTCTTCTTTCCTAAGCTTTTGACAGGTATGTTTCTTTCTAATTTGTGAAGTATAGATTTTTGATTAGGCAAAATCAGTACAATTTTTCATTTTGCTTATAATTTAGGCAATAGGATTATGATTACGCTGAAGTTTTAAATGGGCACTCTGTATATTTCAATATATAGAATAAAACCAGTCTTGCTTTGACATTTAATCCTTCTAGGCATCTTTCTTAATTACTTTTTGCTTTTCCTGTTTTTCTGTTTGTTCTTGATTATGTTTTAAAATATTTAGTAATATTTTTAAAAGATAATAAGATCTCTTCAGAAAACAGCTGATATATCTATGTGTTTATATTCTAAACCTTAACTCAGATTTCATTTAGTATTTTTCTCTGCTTTAGGCATATTCACCTACTGAAAAAAGGTTTGTATAATGGAAAGAAAATATTGAGATATTGCAAATAATGTAAATAGATGAAATAGTAAGTGATCAAATCTCTACTTCCTCAAACTGTCCTGTTTCTGGAAAAGACTTTGGGGAGATATTCATTGGAAGCCTCATATTTGTGTTTATTCCTATTGAAAAATGAATTAAAAGAATTGGCATGACAAGAATTAGGGAAAGCACCATTCATTCATTCATTCATTCAACATGTATTTGTTTAACAATATTTTATGGCCACTCATCTTAACCAATATTACAAGCAAAGACATAAAAACACAAAGAAAAACCAGAAGCCAGATAGTTGAGGTATCCTTAAAAAAATCCTGTAGCACATAAAAGCTCACACATACTAGGTTCCACTACAATTCTGTTTCCACAAACAGGGGAGGAGCTAGATCTTCATGGCCTTCCAGAAGATCAGCAGGTTAGGGCCATCCAAATTTCAGGGAGGAAATTGTTTCACAAGGCAAGTGCCATAACAGAGAAGGGGTCCTGGGTCCTTCCAGATAACATTGTTTCACAGAAAGGAACCTGAGCGTGCTGACCCTGTTAGATCCTAGTACAATAGACAGAAATATTCAGACACAGGCAGTCTTGCAATTAACCTGGTTCCATGCCATGTAGGGCTTTAAGTGACAACCAGCATTTTGAATTGCACCTGGAAGCCTACTGAGAATCAACATAGCTCTCATAGAGGTGATATTACCTGGGTACACTATGGTATGCCAAAACTTCATGTTCTGTCACATTGTGGATTAGCTGAGTGGTAGCCCCAGATAGATGGCATAGCAGTAGTCTTGCATGTACAGGACTAAGGCATGAGTAACTGAGCAGTCCTTTCCGGTCTAGGAACAGGCACAAGTGGTACACATTGATTTATACAAAAACCTCGTGGTCATGGCTGTCCTTACTGTTCAAGAGCTGTGGATCTCAGAGGAGCCACAGTTAATGATGAAAGGTTTCCAGATATCTGAGGTGTGGGGTGGCTAAAACTCCTAATCTCTCAGTCTTGTTAGGTTCAGTCAAATCTGTCTAGGATCACACAACCTTTAGGCGTGGGAAAACGCCTTCCAAGGTATCACTCGGACTGTCCAGGTGCAGATGTAACTTGGTATCATCAACCTATTGATGATGCTAAATCTGGTGCTTCCAGATTACGTTTACCAGTAATTGCTTTAAATGGGAGTAGAGAGAAGGTTGAATCCTGCCACATCCCACAGAGCAGAAGACAAGGACTAGGCCTCCCCCCTCACACACACACCAAGTTGTGTATTGTCAATCTTACTGAATTTCCATTGATTATCATGTCATGTTATCAAGTTAATAAAGTTATTCAGGTTTGATTTAGAACTTAAATCAAATTTCTCTGTAATCCATACTGGACAAAAAGTTTCTAGACCCCCTTAGAAAGGAGAAATTGATTTTCATTTCTACTGTTCTAGCCAAACTCATTGTGGTTCTTGGTTTTTTGCAGTGGTCTCAGTTTGAAATGATTTTGTCATATATATGGCTTTTGAGTTTATAGTTATTCCACTATAAATGCAATTTTCTTGGTATTTTATACTATGTTAAAATTATTGTATTGGCCTCGGAATTTATTAATAGCAGACATTTCTTGGCATTTTTGACACACTCTTTGTGAAGCTTTGAAAACCTTTGATGCTAAATAAAACATACACGTATTTTGTGGTAGCTGTTATGATAATACTGAATTACTTGCAGACCAATGAAATTGTGCTGTTTAATACATTTAAAGTATTTAAGTTTAAAATGCAATTATACACACACATACACATGCACGCAGAGTACATATATACACACACACAAGTTATAACTGGAAAATTGTATTGAAGAAAAAGGTCCCTTGTATAGTTTATTAGTCCATTTTAAAAATTGTAGGTTTGCTTTTTGATCTCCCTTAGATGACTACCGTTCTAATAGTTTAAAATTATTATTTTTCTTTGTAGGCCATTTTCAAGAAAGAAAACAAAACAGTGCAATGAAGGCTATAAATCCTCTAATGAAAAAGATATAAGGTACCCTTGTTATAAAACATATAAAGTGCCATTAATAACAATCATAAGCCTGTTATTAGAACACAGAGCCTGCAATTACTGCAGGTTCGAGCCCGGCCAAAGGTTGACTCAGCCTTCCACCCTTTATAAGGTAGGTAAAATGAGGACCCAGATTGTTGGGGGGGCAATAAGTTGACTTTGTAAAAAATATATATAATTTACATTAAATCATATAGCACATTAAAGAACAAACTCACAACCTAATACCAGAGTAACTAATCAAACTAATAATAATTATAAAAATAAGCTGCCAATGTTATATCCAATGTTTCCTCTAATTTCTGACATGCTGTGTGTATCAAATAATTGTACAAGTTCAAAAGGCAACCTAGCAGTAGTGGGTTTCACTTACCTTCACTACCGGTTCAGATCTGTGAGCTCGTGCATGGCGTAGAGCGTCTGTATGACGTCTGGGCAGGTAGCCAGGCCTCCCGCTGCCACCGCTACTAGTTCACCCGAACTGGGGCAAACCAGTAGAAACCCACCACTGGGACCTATCCCAAGAACCAATCGTTCTAAGGTAGCAAGCTTGTGCAGGACTCGTTTTCTGGAGTTTTATAGCAGCTAATGTTTTGGGAGAACTTAATATTGTGTATTCTCAACTTTTTATTGAGTTTTTGTGGGTATATGAGAAATGCATGTATGTATACTTTCAAGACCTCATATGTCCTTTACATACAGTATGTGTAGCAGTAATGAGTTGTGTATAGTTTTTTGGGAAGACAAAGGCTATTGATAGTCATGATCTCCAAAATGTATACTCATCATTACAGTACATTTGTTATTGAAGGTATATTTTAAGGCCTTTTGATTTAGAACTTAAATCAAATTTCTCTGTAATCCATACTGGACAAAAAGTTTCTAGACCCCCTTAGAAAGGAGAAATTGATTTTCATTTCTACTGTTCTAGCCAAACTCATTGTGGTTCTTGGTTTTTTGCAGTGGTCTCAGTTTGAAATGATTTTGTCATATATATGGCTTTTGATTTTATAGTTATTCCACTATAAATGCAATTTCTTGGTATTTTATACTATGTTAAAATTATTGTATTGGCCTCGGAATTTATTAATAGCAGACATTTCTTGGCATTTTTGACACACTCTTTGTGAAGCTTTGAAAACCTTTGATGCTAAATAAAACATACACGTATTTTGTGGTAGCTGTTATGATAATACTGAATTACTTGCAGACCAATGAAATTGTGCTGTTTAATACATTTAAAGTATTTAAGTTTAAAATGCAATTATACACACACATACACATGCACGCAGAGTACATATATATACACACACAAGTTATAACTGGAAAATCGTATTGAAGAAAAAGGTCCCTTGTATAGTTTATTAGTCCATTTTAAAAATTGTAGGTTTGCTTTTTGATCTCCCTTAGCTGACTACCGTTCTAATAGTTCAAAATTATTATTTTTCTTTGTAGGCCATTTTCAAGAAAGAAAACAAAACAGTGCAATGAAGGCTATAAATCCTCTAATGAAAAAGATATAAGGTACCCTTGTTATAAAACATATAAAGTGCCATTAATAACAATCATTGATATTAATAATCAGATTTTCTCTTCTAGGGTATGTTCAGTATAATTTACATTAAATCATATAGCACATTAAAGAACAAACTCACAACCTAATACCAGAGTAACTAATCAAACTAATAATAATTATAAAAATAAGCTGCCAATGTTATATCCAATGTTTCCTCTAATTTCTGACATGCTGTGTGTATCAAATAATTGTACAAGTTCAAAAGGCACCTAGCAGTAGTGGGTTTCACTTACCTTCACTACCGGTTCAGATCTGTGAGCTCGTGCATGGCGTAGAGCGTCTGTATGACGTCTGGGCAGGTAGCCAGGCCTCCCGCTGCCACCGCTACTAGTTCACCCGAACTGGGGCAAACCAGTAGAAACCCACCACTGGGACCTATCCCAAGAACCAATCGTTCTAAGGTAGCAAGCTTGTGCAGGACTCGTTTTCTGGAGTTTTATAGCAGCTAATGTTTTGGGAGAACTTAATATTGTGTATTCTCAACTTTTTATTGAGTTTTTGTGGGTATATGAGAAATGCATGTATGTATACTTTCAAGACCTCATATGTCCTTTACATACAGTATGTGTAGCAGTAATGAGTTGTGTATAGTTTTTTGGGAAGACAAAGGCTATTGATAGTCATGATCTCCAAAATGTATACTCATCATTACAGTACATTTGTTATTGAAGGTATATTTTAAGGCCTTTTTGTTTTATAACTGTGAAAGTAAATTTTAAAAAAATATCTAATTCCTAATATTGATTGCTAAAAGGTTTGCTTGTAGTAGCAAAGCTCATAATAAATCTTTATTATAGCCCATTTACAGGATCAGAAATCTTAAATGAATGATAGTTTAGAAACATATAGATAATATTCTGAGCTATTTATATCATGCCTTTTGTTTAGAGTGGTGTTCTTGAGGAAAGAAAATGAACGAATTAAGCAAACGGAAGAACAAAGTTTGACACAAGAATTTGAAAGAAGAACATTTTCTCACAGATACTGTTTCACACCTAACAACTCTCAGCAATGTAAGGTTGATTATTTAATTTGCCTAACAGGACTAAATAAAGGGGTAGACCAGGAATCCAAAAAACATTCTAGAAAAAGATGAGAAGGCAAATCTTTTCTACTTCATTGCCAGGTGAATTGCATCATGTGTTTAGGTCATCAGAATTGAGCTCAAGTTAAAAGATATTTTACATTTAAATGCAAAATTGCACCAAAAGGAATGACTCTTCCTTTTTCCTAATGTTGACTTAATATCATTATTTTCTTAGTAAAACTATTTATAATGATCAATATGAGTTTAAGGCATAATCAGTAGAAAGTGAAAAGTGAAATCGTGAATTAAGTTGAGGTGATGCTAAAGGATGAACAAAACCAACAAAATTTTAATTGAATGCACTGACATTTTTTTCAAAATCTGACTCTCAATTTTTCTTGTTGCTTAATGCTAGGCCACCCAAAAACAATCAAAATTAGAAGTTATGACTCATTAAGTGTCAGCATGCCCTTAAACTTAATTTATTTGTGGATGGCTTCTACTCTAAACGACAACTAGGTTGAGCATATGGTTTACATGAGGCATGCAATTCAAAGCGTTTCTTCCACTCTACGTAATTACTGGCCATTTAAAGCCCAGTATACACCCTTTCCATACCAGCACAACAGATGACATCAATAGAATATATTTTCCAACTAAAATAAACACTTCTTCCCTGGTATAATTTTAGTTATGCCACAATGTACCACAAAAGAGCATTCCATGTTATTTCATTGATATCATTTAAATGTATGTATAACTTAAACCTCTGAAGTAGACTCCTTATGTTAACTGAGTAGCAAATTTATAAGTTTAGGCTACAAATTAATATTTAAACATGAGCAAAATAGTAGATGATGATGATGATGATGATAATGATGATGATGATGATGATGATGATTTAATTTCTATACTGCCCTTCTCCCGAAGGACTCAGGGCGGTTTACAGCCAGGTAAAAACAACAATCAATAAATACAATATAAATAAAACCAATGTTAAAAAGCTTATTCAATTTGGCCCGTCATTTAAAATACATTACATCATAAAAACCCCATTAAAAACCCCATTAAAATTACTAATAAAACTAATTTTATGCCAGGCCTGCGTGGAAGAATAAATACATCTTCAGCTCGCGGCGGAAGGTCCGGAGGTCGGGAAGTTGTCGAAGTCCTGGGGGAAGCTCATTCCAGAGAATAGGAGCCCCCACAGAGAAGGATAGATAACTTACCTTTAACATATGCCTTTATAATTTGTCCTAGAAATCCAACTAACTAATGTTATCAGCATCATGATGATTGTATGCCTTGAGGTTGCAAACAGTCAGAATATTTTGTAACTGGTATAATGTTTATCTTTTACATGAAGATAAGCTAATTCTTCTCCAAGACTTTAGATTCTGCACTATTATGTTTTATTTACACATAATAGTTCAGGCAACAGATCCTTAGCCATAGAACATTCTGGTGTACCTGACACCTAGTTAAAACTAAATGCTAACTTCATGTACCTCATGAAGTTGTTTTGTCTGTCATCTTTAATCTAGGTCCAAAAAATTTCCTATTGACAGGATATCTTTGACTGTGCTGTTTGAGGTCAACTGATCTAGCACAGATGAGACCTATTATAGAATTGCTGTCAACTCTGAAGTGAACCTGGCTGAAGCCGTCTTGTGTTGCCTCATAGTTGTCACAAAGCCTGAGAGGGGGAAGGGAGGGGGGGAAGTAGATAGCCCGGCTAACAGTCAAAATAAAAAGTTTTCCTATGGGAACCAAGATCATCGTAACAGGTGACTAGTTAAGGAGGAAAGGAGCCTGCCAGCTGTATTCATTGGACAATGTGACCGGTGAGACCTGGAGGGGAGGAGTTTTACTCTTGTGAAAACTGCAGGAACCTTTAGAGTTGGTTTTCACCGGCGATGCCGATATGATGCAGGGGTGAAATGCTTCCGGTTCGGACTGGATCACGCGATGTGGTAGTGATGAGGGCAGGTAGTTCGGAGAACTGGTAGCAAAAATCCCTCCCCTCCCATGCCCACCCAATCGCCCTGTCCTCACTTGCCTACTTGGCAGCTTCCTGCTTCTTTTGCTCTCGCTGTCTATTCCAGCCTTGCTTCGGCTGATGCAATCAATTGCTGCCGACCTTTCGATCAACAAGCTCAACGTCCTAGTCCCTGAGCCACCGCGTCCCTTTAAATTTAAAGTTAAGGAAGTTTTAAAATTAAGGAAGTTTTAAATTTAGCTGCTTTTATCTAAAAATATAAAATAATAAAATAATCCATTGAGGACCTGTATACTGCACGAATCAAGAAGAGGGCTGTGAAAATATTTGCAGATCACTCGCATCCTGGACATAAATTGTTTCAACTCCTACCCTCAAAACGACGCTACAGAGCACTGCACACCAGAACAACTAGACACAAGAACAGTTTTTTCCCAAAGGCCATCACTCTGCTAAACAAATAATTCCATCAACACTGTCAGACTATTTACTGAATCTGCACTATTAATCGTTTCATAGTTCCCGTCACCAATCTCTTTCCACTTATGACTGTATGACTATAACTTGTTGCTGGCAATCCTTATGATTTATATTAATATATTGACCATCAATTGTGTTGTAAATGTTGTACCTTGATGAACGTATCTTTTCTTTTATGTACACTGAGAGCATATGCACCAAGACAAATTCCTTGTGTGTCCAATCACACTTGGCCAATAAAATTCTATTCTATTCTATTCTATTCTATTCTATTCTATTCTATTCTATTCTATTCTATTCTATTCTATTCTATTCTAATAAAATAAAATATTTGTGCAGCTTTCTGAGATTTGGTGTGTTTCTGTAGTGTTTCACTCTAACCACACAAAATCTCACAAAGCTGTATGTGGCATTTTGTGTGTGTGTGTGAGTGTGTTGTGTTGTGTTGTGTATGTGTAAAGTGAGAAAGTTGGTTTTTGGGCTTTTTGTGGCTGTGTGAGGTTCCTGCTTGTTGCAGCAGCCATTTGGGGTGAAGTACAACTGCTTTTACATTCCGTGTGAGTCAGTTGTGTTGTGTGTGTGTGTGTAAAGTGTGAAAGTTGTTTTTTGGTACCTCTTATTGTTTTGTGTACTTTATTATTTGTATTATTTATTGTTATTGGCCACGCCCACCCAGTCACCTGACCACCAAGCCAGGCCCACCAATTAAGCCAGGCCCACAGAACCATTAGGGAAAATTTTTAGATTTTACCCCTGATATGATGTATCCAATAAACATGTTCTTTGAGGAATCTACTTGCCTTGGAGTTCTGCTTTCAATGGATGTGTTTCTTGGAATGCTGACAATTGCTTTTTATGATCTGTCAAATACAGTAGGTCCAAAACTGCATAATTCACTAGCTTTAAGGCTGATTGAATTAATGCATTTTAACATAGCTTGTACTTGATAGAATTCATTTGTAAAATTAGTTTGGTGGGTTTTTTTATTAAAAATGTTTTTAGAAAGTGAAAAACATAATAAAACAAAGACAATGGAAGTATACAAAATTCCTTAAATATTTTTAAAACATCACAAAGGGTTTTGCATGCATTTCCTAATGCATTAGCTGGCATTTATTTGGAAGAATATCACTTTTCTAGATAAATAGATATCCATGGTATAGATATTAATACTTATATCCCTCTAGATAATTTTCACTTGGGATATAGAATCAATCCCACGTTGATCATAATTGACTTCTAGCAAGACCGCGACAGGGGAAGTGCAACTCTCTTGGTCTTGCTTAATCTTTCACAGCCTTCCATAACATTAATCATAGTTTTGTTCTAAACTCACTGCAAGTAATGAGAGTGGGAGGGATTGTTTTTCAGTGCTTTCCCACTTTCTTGAATGCGTGGTTCCAGTCAGTAGTGATGGGGAAAAAGAAGTTCAAGGATCATGGACCTCTATTGTGGGGTTCTACAATGCTGGACAATTTCTCTCTTCCTATTTAACATGAATATGAAGCCACAGAGTGAAGTCATCAATTGCTGCACACTAAACTGTGTACTTATATCATAAGTATACAGTGTATGATAATCAGTTCTATGTCTCAACTGCTGGCCGAACAGAAGATATGGTTGGGATGCTTTCTTGATGTCTGGGATAGTTGGATCTAGATAAGAATTTAGGTTCAATGCTATTAAGATAGAATGGCTGTAAATGCAAAAGGCAGTTTGGTCTAGTGGTTATGGTAGCAGGCATGAAGAGCTAGCTGAGTGACCTTTGTCATTCATTCTCTCTCAGCCCAACTTACCTTACCTTACTCTAACCCCAACCCTCACAATGTTGTTGTTGTTGTGGGGAAAATAGGAGAAGAAAGGAGTGTTGTGTATGTTTGCCACATTGAGATATTTATAAAAAAATAATAAAAGTGGGATAAAAATACCTTTTAAAAAAGCTTTATGATCCCACAGGAATTCCATCTTTACTTCTGGATGGATCAAACTACTTTATAGGAGCAGCCTATATAAGCTCATTAAGTAATTATATAATTTTTAAAATTCCTGTCTCAAAGCTGTATGACACATTCTAAATATGCTATGCTAGAGTGACTTTCCAGTCTTGAATACAATAGGGAATAAATAATAAATGTATTTATTCATTTTCATCCACATACTGCACAAATCAATGAAACTTTTTTCCAGTATCAAATGTACAAAAATCAGCAATACATCAATTATTCAATAAAAAGAATAGTTAATAAAAGCAGTATACTATTCTATTAAGAATCACTTATGCAAAGAAAAAAAATGCTGAATATGTTTGAGCCTGATAGCAAAAAGACAGTTCAAAGTTAAGTTAGTCTTCTCACAGGACAATATGCCATAACAAAGTTGTCATGATCAAAGTAACTAAATATAAACACTGTCTTAACTTAAATTGCTATCTTATTTTTCCTTATCATTCAGTGGGAACAACTCCCATTGAATTCAGGCTTAGTTGTGAGTAGGTAAGCATAAGACTGCTCTGTTGTATCAATGTATATAGCTTGATATCAGAAATTATGCTTTATAATGTCTGTGAATACATAGAAAACAATCTTATAACTGAGGGAAACCATCACTGAAAAAGTTTATAGACCATAAGGTCAATTTAAAACAAGAATGTAAATTTAGCAAATTATATATTACAATATTCCTAAATTTTTATACCTCTTTCTTTATTCCTGATTGCCTAGATCAAACTTTAGATTATTCCAACATTGTATCTGAATCATTTTTTGCCCTGATGAAGCCTTTCAAACAACAACAAAGACGCCCATATACGGTGATGGAAGAAACTACCATTAACCTTCCTAGGGACTTCCCTTACAGGTAAATCAATAAATTATTTTAAAAATGTCAATTTGTTTATTAAATGAATTCCTTTTAGTATAGTTTAAAATATCTTGCTCTTGTTCATATTAAGATTTCATCCATCTGAAAGCAGAGTAAATGCAGTTATTCCATGTATACTGCGGCACTCAACTTTTAATTTTATTCTGCCTGTTCATCCTTTCCTTTTTGGGTAAATTTGTCTTTGAGTAAATTTCCAGAATTGAGGGGATTTCTATCCTACTTTAACATCTGCAGGGGATACTGTATCATTTCCTGTCCAGCTAGATAACATAGAAATCCTTCTAGAATTTACCAAGAAAAATAATTAAAGAGAAAAGGGGTTGTTCTATTTGAAAAGGAATTCTTTGAATAAACCCCTCTTATAGTGAAATGCAAGGGGTTTTTTTGTGGGGGTGTGTGTGTTTTTTATAAATAATACTGCTGTGTATTATTTTGTTAATACCTTCTTGTATCCTTGGCTGTAGTAAACATGAGCACACTTCAATCATATTTTTATTATTGATTCCTGTTTATGCAATTTTCTGTAGTACTGCACTCATGGGTCAAATGCTACCTGTTCGGACCGGTTGACTCGAATCGGTAGTAATAAAAGCTACCAGTTCAGGCAAACCGGTAATAAAAAAATGCTACTAGTTCAGACGAACTGATATTTCCGACGATCAGCTGTGCCAGGAAATCCTGCTTTCTACTGAATCTAAATCGTGTGGCACAGCTGTTACGCCCCACCCTGCTGTTTTACTTATCTTAGAAAAGGCTTCTTAATCCTCCTTTTTCAGCGCTGCGCAGTAGCATTTGCGATGCACATGAAGCGTGCATTTGGCATGCACTGCGCTTGAGTGCACAAAGCGCACATTTGGTGCGCATGCGCACGTGCAGCAAACCAGTAGCAAAGCAAACCGGTAGCAGACTTCGGAGCATTTCACCCCAACATGGTGAAATGCTTATCTCATTTTTAAAACGTTTTTCTTTGGGGAAGCTGGAAAAGAATCAAGAACCATCCGCACTGTGTGAAGTTTTAAAATCCTTAAACAGTTCTGAAGCCTGTCAAATTGGTTATTCTATGTTTGTATATATACTAACCCAGGTTTAAAGAAACAGATGACAACAGAGGTATTTCCTATCGCAGACAGACACATTCTCTCTGGTAATATGAGGGTTCTTGAAAGTAGGAATCTCGCCTGAGACTTAGCGAAGTAGGCTTTACAGCTCAAAGGACATTTTTAACAAGGAAAAACATTGTAAAGATAGACAAAGCCCAGCACTTAGTTAATTGCATCTTAGCATGTAGAGAATCCCAAGGTACATGCTCTCTGTGTGTGTGCCTGGGAAGAAAAACAAAGGGAAATGATCTGAAATTAGCAAAAAAGCAGACAGGCAAAGAGGGACGCAGAATAAATCTCTATTGATATCCCATTGCATTTTGTTCTCAAGAGCTTTGTTGTTGTTAGTTGCGAAGTCGTGTCCAACCCATCGCGACCCCATGGACAACATTCCTCCAGGCCTTCCTGTCCTCTACCATCCTCCGGAGTCCATTTAAGTTCACGCCTACTGCTTCAGTGACTCCATACAGCCACCTCATTCTCTGTCGTCCCCTTCTTCTTTTGCCCTCAATCTTTCCCAGCATTAGGCTCTTCTCCAGTGAGTCCTTCCTTCTCATTGGCCAAAGTATTTGAGTTTCATCTTCAGGACCTGGCCATCCAAAGAGCAGTGAGGGTTGATCTCCTCTAGGACTGGCTCAAGAGTTTACAAGATACCAAAAGATCAGTGGCACTGGATTCACACTTCAAACACTTTCATTTTAACCAAGTTTTGGGGTTTTTGAAAAATGTGGAAGAAGTTTGTAAATACATGATAATTGTAAAGGGAATGTATGGCTCTCTAATAAATTAGAAACAATGTATGATAATTAGTAAGCCTTCTTTGGAATGTCTGAGAATATCCTACAGAAGATAAAATGCATGTTGAAAACCTCATCCTAATCACGTCTCTTTGAAAATATGTTCCTATGGAAATGGACACAGGAGTGCAAAATATTCAGACACTAGGATTGTATTAAATTGATATGCATTTTTGTCCTTAAATAATATATATTTAATTCAGTGTAATCTGTTACATTTATAGGCTGGCCTGGGGGACACCAACTACTCAAGATCTGAACATAAAACTTTATCATCCTAAATTGAAACTGAGAAAAGAACACGGAACAAGCAGAGTGATTCAAGAACGAGCTTTGCAACCAACCAGATCAATTCCAGACAAAGGGTATGTTTGACAGATAACAGTTGCTATGATGCCAACACTTCTTTGTTAGCAGCAGTGTTAATTGTGTCAGCATTACATTTTCACATGAAGATAAAGAGAGCAAATTTTTCAGTGTGGCCTTTCAATGCACTTTCAAGCAAGGGTGAAACGTAAAATTTGTTATTACCGGTTCTGTGGGCGTGGCTTGGTAGAGGGGGTAATGTGACTGGGTGGGTGTGGCCAACTTTTTATTATTATTATTATTATTTTTAAAAGCATTTTTTCTACAACCTCTTTGGCCAAAGAGGTTGTAGAAAAAATGCTTTTAAAGAGTTCTGATGATCCCAGCTTAGCCACACGATCATCAGAGGGGTTTTTTTTTTCTTTACTTTTAAAAGCATTTTTTTCTGCTGAAGAAAAAATGCTTTTAAAAGTAAAAAAAAAAGAAAAAACCCTCTGATGATCGCGTGACTCAGCTGGGCATGGGCAGGGGGTGGGGGGGACAGGGATTTTTGCTACCGGTTCTCTGAACCACCCACCACTTCGCTACCGGATCGGGTGATCCAGTCCGAACCGGGAGCATTTCATCTCTGCTTTCAAGGTTTCATAGATTTTTAAATAAAAGGGGAAATATTTATGGAACTGTCCAGTTTTAGAAGAATGCTGTTTTAAGATTGCTACTAAAATCTGAACATTTGAAGCTGAACTGAGCAGATAGATATCATCCATGTTTATTACATTTCCCCACAGTAATCAGTTTTGGGGTTTTTTTTGGATACAGGGCAGGCTTGGTTCTCTATAATGGTAGACTTTTTGCCTCGATAAAAGTGCCAGACCTGGTACTACTTTCACAGAGCCAGCAAATAGCAGGATCTAAAGATCTTTGGGCAATCTTTTGATTTCATAGGTACATCTGTGACTCCAGAGTAAAAAAATATAATAAAAATGAATCGTAATAAATTTTATCCTGCATTATATGCAAGTTTTACCACTGGAATAATGTGGTATATTTCCATGGTTGTGTAGAATTTCAGAGCTACTATCACTAATGCAATAAAGAGATAAACATTTTTTTAAAAAAATCTCCATATTCACTAGTTTAGCAGGTTAACTGTTTCTTCTATTGGAAAATTGAGCGGGAACAGTAAAAATATGAAAATCAATAGAAGGAAAAACAAGCACTGAACTGGAATTGAATTGGCAAGTGTATCCTTGCACAATAAATATGCCATAAATCCCAAACTTCTATCCTTTTAAAAATGTTATTTCTGAGAGGATGCCAAAATAGTGATTCTTAAAGAAAATAAAGACCATGCTTTATGACCCATGGGCAGTCTGAAATCAAAATGCAAAGACCTCTTGTACGTTTTGTTCTTGAAGAACAGACTGTCAGCAGTAAAACAATGAGGCATTTCATTGGATCCTGGTTTTTACTTCTACTACTTCTGTAATTCTAAGTGAGCATAAATCAACATGAAATTATGTGTGAGACATGAGAATGAACAACAATATTTATCTAAGGTGCTAAAGAAGAAGCACAAGTTTTGTTGTCTACAAAGGCCGATCTCAAAAATTTCCAATTGGTGAAGAATAAACCCAACAATTCTGATTTTTTTTTACATTAAGCTATTCTACCATTCCGTTTCCTTGAACGTAGCAAAAAATTGTTATACTGCCTATCAGACGTGAAGTACTTGATCATCCTTTTGATGTTTGTAGTTTTACTTGAAGCAGAAACTTTTTACTTTGTCTATGGAGATTCTTAGTCATCCAGGTCATGGTTGTTCCAAAGGTGCTTTTTTTCAAGAGGCAACTGGACTTTCTGGTTTTTCTCTGAAGACGTTTCACTTCTCATCCAAGACGCTTCTTCAGCTCTGTTTACTTTGTTAACTTTTGAAGTTCTAGTCAGTTCACCATTGTTAAGAACTATTTTTTCCTTAATTAAGGCCACATTTGGCCATGAATTCATGGTGGGGACTTCATTCTAAAAAAAATATTGAATGTTTAATTAATATTTCAACACAGTTAATATGGTCACTGACTGATTTTCTTTCTTCCATTCTTCAGGAGATACACCTTAGTGAACGACCCAAATTCATCACCTTCAATTCCCTCTATGAGTTCACTGGAAAGCAGGTTGCTTGGTGCCCGTTTCCCTGCACAGAAAGAAAGGATTCTACGTTCTCTCTTCTGAGACATGCGGGAAGCCAAGTAGTCTTATTCATTTCTTTCACCAGCTTCATTGTAGCAAATAAGCCATTTTCAACATCTTTACTTCTTGCATAGTAATACATAGGTAAAAGCACATTCTTCCTCCACTTCCCCTCCAAACCAATGTAATAGCACATTCTCCCTTTATAGTATTTGAATAAATTAACCTGGTTTGATTAGCCATGCAATCACACCAGCATCTGAGCCTCCACATTTCATTGTGTAGCATGAATTATTTTTATGATGTACTTTTTGCAGCTTCTAATCTATTCTTACATGAATATTTTGTCAATGAAGTAGTTTTTGAAGGAGTAACAGCAGAGCAAAATATCCTGGTATGTACTTCACTTTCTTGTACCTGCAAAGACAGGGTTAACTCTCTGTGCTGTTTCTGTAGCCACATCAACATGTTTTTTGGTAAATTGGTGATCTGTTCATTCATGGTCCAATCTTTCTTGAGGATTAATTAGTAGCTAGATTAAGTAATTAACTAGTTCTAGTTACTACTATGTGAAATGTCAGGTTGGGGGAAAGGGGAATCACTTTGAAATTGAGACAGCTCATAAACTGCTGAAGCTTGTATATACAGATTTCTTACCTTCTTATCAATGCATTGGAACCTATGTTCTTAAAATGTCTAATTCTATTAATTTAATTCAAGAGATGGGAGTTGGTAGCAAACCTTAAATAAGACCATACCCTTAAGATCTTTAATTAAAATACCTGGCATAAAAGAAAAGATAATGTAATTTTGCTAAATCAATAAATGATTAATTTACAACTAATCTTTGGCCAATATTCCCCTTTCATTGTGTAAGATTTTGTCTTTTATTTGCTTTCTAAACTCCAGTTTTCAGAGTTCTTCTAGTATAATCAATAAATATGGTCTCTCCATATCTGGGATTGTGCCTTTGACCTCCTTTTTACAACACTTGGCACCCTCTTTGAAAGCAGCAATGTTTTGAGGCTGGAAATACATAACATTAGTATAAGCCACAATATAAGCTCAATCATTTTAAAATCAAATACTCTACTGATTCCTACAAGCCAGAATAAAATACATACAAACATGACCTAAGACAATTTTCATTTTAATATAAGCCAGCGGCATCCTTGAGCTTGAACAGAATGACCAAATATTCATTGACTCTGAAAGATGGGAGGAAAACTCTAAAATTTAAACTCTGGGTCAACAATCTATATGTGCTCTTTGATTGCTATATAGACAGATCTTCTATGTGAATATGAGTTTATCTGCAATAATGATGGTTAAAAAGCACTTAACTGAGCTAGAAATTTGCTGCAGAAAATCAAATCTTTGGATAAAGTCACGGGCAAACAATGGTAGGGCCAACCTACCTTTTTAGGGAAGGTGGTAGAGAAAGTGGTTGGACTTCAGCTCCAGAGAATTGTGAAGAAGGCAGATGATTTGGACTCATTTCAGTTGGGTTTCAAGCCAGGATTCAATATGAAGAAAGCATTAACTATGGTGCTTGATGACTTGATGATGTGGTAAAGCTGAGAAGGTTTATTATTTATTATTATTTAAACTTTTTATTTGTGGTGCATCTCTCCTTGTATTCCCTAATCTCTCTGCTAGGCTTTTGTTGCCATAAACCATGGTATTCTTTCAGATCAATCTTAGGGGTTGAGGTAAGAAGCATTGTTTTAGGATGGTTCTCCTCCTTTCTCTGTGGCTGATTTCAGTTGAAGATGACAGGAGGGCAATGTTTGCACTTGTGAGGTACTCCAGGGTTCAACATTCTCTCCTTTTCTGTTTTAATATCAACATTAAACCACTGTGTGAAGTGGCTTCCACTAGTTTGGGCTCAGATTATCATCAATATGATGTATATCACTACCCTTAGCAGGCTAAATGAGGCAGTAGAAGTCTTAACCCACCATTTGAAGGCTGCGTAGATCTGGATGAGAAGGAATAAACTTATTTATTTAAGTTTAAATCATGAAGACTGAACAGCTTTGTCCGTTTGCCTCACTATCACCCATATTGTGCCAGGTCACTTGGACCGAGAGGGCCTGGACTATCTGGCCCTTTAGATACATACCCTAGTAGTTATACTTCACTATCAGATTACATGGTAATCTGATAACACAATATATGGAGGTGCTTTTGAATTCTTCTAGAAGGAAAATGGCTTTCCCACTATTATTAGGCTATGGCAGGAGCCTGATTGAGGTGTTTTTTTGGGGGGGGCATATTGGTTTAGTACCATGAATTGTAGTTTGAATATTGGTTTTTGTTTTTTCTTTCATTATTGCTGTTGACATGAGCTGCCCAAAGTGATGCCACATGGGATAGGTAGTCTGTGATCTACATGTATTTGGGGCAATTTTCAACTGATATTAATAAAATGGTATTATATGGAAGTTACCTAACCTATGCTGTGCCTCATATCTCATGAATCAAAAAATGTACTTTATTAACATTCAAATATGAATGTAAACAATTTGATCTAATTCAGGAGAAGATATTATCCCTTAATTTCCCTATTTTGCCACACACTGTTCTCACCTCATGTTCAAACCAGGATTATGTACTCAGCATCACATTCAGACCAACTTCACATATTGTGGACTTATAAGCATAGTTTTTAAAACATAATTATTAATGTATGTGTACTGATTCATTTGAAGATTTTAGTTTTAATTAAATAAAATCTCTGAAGAAAACATACAAATATTCCTTATTTTAATAGCTGGAGAAACTGGAGCATCTAACTTGGCTAGCAGCTGGTCCTTTTGAAAATGCCCCAATGGTATTGAATCCATTTAGTTTTGGTTCGTTTGAGCAGTCAAAATTCCTTCACAAACCAATAGCCACAGCTAAGTGTACAGCAAACAGAAAAGCCATTTCCCATCACCCTTTGAACCCAGTACTTGGTGGAGCAAGAAATAAAGGAGGCAAGCTAGAAGGTTAGTGGTTGAAGATTTTATTTTACAAGGAGAAAGGAGAAATATACTGAGTGGGATTGAGAGAAGAACAAACCCATTTCTGTGCATAAGGGTCTGCAATGGAGCTATGAGTTATGACTTTCTTGTGCCAGAACTGCTTTGTCTTTTTGCTATATCCTCTCAAAGCTTTAACTGTAGGAAATTAGGCATTTTTCCTATATAATTTCAAAAATTTAAATGCTGGCAGAAGCTTTTCCTTTTTACTTTTTTCCCATCTTGCAAACCTTTAGGACTTTCCTCATTTATCTCTAACCTATTTGCCTATTCTCTCCAATACACAGTTGGTCGGCAGTGGGAACAGAGGTCAACGTCCTTTGGGTTACTGTACACAGTCTTGCCTGCCGTCATTTTGTGTATCACAGTTCTGAAACTGATGGAAAATTCGTTATGCACTGGGCTGGAACACTGACAAAATAAAAAAGTTGTCCATGAGCATTTGCATAGATTCATCTTATGCACCAGTTGCATTCCATTCCATTCCTCAAACATTCCCCTTTAAAATAAACATGTGTAAAAGTAAAATCTTTAATGTGCTTTTGTCAACATCAAGGACAGGGTAACACCAAGCTTTGCTGCCTTCTGTGCAGCAAAATACGAGGCTGCTTCAAGCAGGTGAACGTAGCTGTCATCGAGAAGATTTCGGTGATCTGTGATTTGCACTCTGCAGATTCAAGGAGCAACCACTGCTAGTTTAAAACTGAAGTAGCAAGCAGTCTGTACAAGGCAGACAGACACCTGTTTTGGAAATGTGCAACATTATAAGCCCAAACTTCATCAAATTCTTTCAATGGATATTTGACATTGCATTTTTGTCCAATTAATGGCATGTAGTAATTACTGTACAAAAAAATTCCCCAAATTCAGGACTTCTATTGTATTACTAACTTAGAAAGAGACAACATGAATAGCCTTCATCTCAAGCTATTGTTACTGTGTTTCCCTGAAAATAAGACCGAGTCTTATATTAATTTTTGCTCCAAAAGACGCATTAGGGCTTATTTTCTGGTTAGGTCTTATTTGGGGGAAAATACGGTCTCACTTAGCAATGGAAACTTGGGGCTCAATTGTGGTCATAAGTCGAGGACTACCTGTAGTAATTACTTTGCCCAGTTTATGTTATTAATATCCTGTTTTGCATTTTTTAAAATTCACAAATAATTTGACAAACAGATGTTTCTGTTTAAAATGAAGATTAATTCCCTCAAATCTTTTAGTCAGAGTCACATATAAAGGGAAATTGTTACATCAATCAAACATTTTTATACTCAGAAGCAATGAAGAGTGATAAGATAGATACAGGGGTGTCAAACTGGCGGCCCACGAGCCAGATGTGTCACATGCAGGCCACGCCCACCCCAGCTCCATGAAGGAAAAACGTCACAATGTGTCATGTGATGGCAATGTGACATGGTGAGTTTGACACCCGTGAGATAGAACAAGCACTGATATTTAAAACTACCGTATTTATTTTACAAGTGCACAAAACCTCAGAGATAGGGAGAAGCATGGCTGACTTTGAGAAAATAGTTTTAGCTTCTCTTTCTATCTGTTGAACGGACATGATATATTAATCACCCAGAGAAAGTTAAAAAAGGATAAAGAGGAAATTGCATTTACCATACATGAAAGACAGTGGCAGAAGGAAACAAGGCGATTAAGCTGCTTGTAAAAATGGTGAAAGTTAGGGAGGAAATCAACAAAAGCAGATTAGAATTCAAAGAAAGGAGAAGTCACAGGGGAAACTTCTTTGTTCACTGATAATTGAATCAATGTGCTACATCAAATCTTCTGCAGCAGGGATTGGCAAATTCCCAGCAATGTGGTTAATAGGAGCATAGTGTGTATCTCCTTTAATTCAGTAAGCAATGGAAGAAGAAGAAAAAACATTTACACAGCCTTTGAGCCCAGCTCATCATCTCTTTTCCCTAGCTATTTTTCCCTTATTTCTTTCAGTTTTTTTTTAAATTTTTATTACTGCCCGATTGCATCTTATTAAAATATTTGCTTTTTTGTTTTGCTTGTTTATTAGTTTTAAACTTTGATTTAATGGGTATATATATATTAGTTATCCTTGTAACCAGCAATGAAATGGGTATTAGGTCCAAGATTTAAGTGCACCAAAATACACAAATTTTGGTGCATTTAAATCTTGGACCTAATACCCATTTCATTGTTGGTTACAAGGATAACTAAAATATATATACCCATTAAATCAAAGCTTAAAAGAAATTTTGGTGCATTTAAATCTTGGGTTTTAATTAAATGGGTTTTCAAGGGCTTTGGGATTTCAACAATAACCATTCGCATCTTTGAATGAAAATGAAGAGAGAATTTGCTTGATAGCACAGGAAGAAGAGAAGAATGTAAATGTGCTTACCATGACCGCATTTACTTCAGAAAGATGCTTTGAGAGCTAACTGTCATGAAAAGAAAATAATGCTAAAGTAAAGCCATTGAAATAAAAGGGTCAAGGTTTTTCTTTTTCTTTTCAAATATCTTAACAAATAAAGCTTTTGAGGGCTACTGAAGCCATAGCTTTTCATTCAAATCAAAGAATTCTGTTTCTCAGGTTTATGAAGCCTGCATGGATTTTCTCAATTTAGGAATCAAAATATAAAAATATACTGTGCATGTCTATGCATGCACAAAAACATCTTAGGATGTTAGTCATGGTCTACAATATGCATCTGTAAAGCCTCACCATTTCACACAGAAATAAACTTCCATTTGTATTCCTTTTGCAAAATTGAAAGTTTAGTGCAGAAGATTTAGGATGGGCAACTTTAAGACCTGTAGAGCACAGGTGGGCTTCACATACTGTAGCAACCAGTTCACCCAGCACCAAAAATGTGAGTGTGTGCCATCCGCACATGTGTGCGGCATCACAAAACACAGCAATTCAGTTCTGCATGCCATCTGCATACGTGTGGCATCAAAAACACAGTGATATAGGACGGGATTGCACCCAGATAGGTCGCCACTACTGGTTCACCTGAACTGGTCCAAACTGGCTGAATACTACCTCTGCTGTAGACTTCAACTCCCAACACCCAACTTCATGCTGGGTGGGGAAGTCTGGGAATTGAAGTCCACAAGTCTTAAAGACACCAAGGTTGAAACCTCCTCACTCCCACCCCAGTTTAGAATATTGTTTCAACTTTCCTTTCTAATAGCCTTTTCAGTACTGTGGTCCCATTAGATGAAAAAGTATTCTAGAGACTTTCATCTCTGTTCATATCTACTCTGTTTCCAGTTTAAACTGAAATGTGATTGAGGAAATGGAGAGAATTATAAAAACAAGTTTAAACAGGTTATCTTTCCTGAACTTCATTGCAAATTCAAGTCTCCAAAAATAAGTATAAAACAAGACACCTTGAGAAAACAAGAGAAAATATAGCAAGATTATTTCTTTGTAGGCAGCAGAGGTTTACATTGTTCAAATAGTACTTAAGACTTATATACCACTCCACAGTGCTTTACATCACTCTCTGAGCAGTTTACAGAATCAGCATATTGCCCCCAACAATCTGGGTCCTTATTTTACCAACCTCAGAAGGATGAAAGGCTGAGTCAACCTTGAGCTAGTCAACTTTATAAGAAAGTTCTTAGAAAATTCAAATAGTCTTTTTAACACAATTAGCTTCATATTTCTCTTTTCCCCTACCAATAAGAGCCACTATCATGATGAATGGCTTGTTAGCAAATCCTTAGCACCTATTAGTGTTTACTGCACTGCAGGTCCCTCTGAATTAGCAGAACATACAGAGAAGCATGTTGGCTTGCATTTAGTTTCTACAATAGAGATCCTAGGATTTGTCTTTGGATAAAATGACATTTGTAGTATTGTCCTTACCTTCAGTAGGGTTGGTTCTTGTTCCTTTTGTGCTCGAGTGAGTTTTGGCCACTTATTTGGGTTTCTTGGATAGATTCTACATGATATATCTTTACAAATATTCATGTAACAGAGTTAATAAAGGTTTGCAGAACCTGCCTATGCAAGTATATCTGCTGTTTGACAAAAACTGGGAACTGGGATTTTATCACTAGTAATAGATAAAAAGCTGCAGGAATTGTTGTGTGTAGGGTGGGAATTAAGACTGTATATCAGAGTATGTTTCTGCCTGCTTTATTAACAGGAAGTGAGAGCTGTATGTTTGAAGAATTGCAAAAGCAAGGTGACTGCACTGAGAATGGGTTAAATACTGGTATATTTAAAAATTAAAGATATTCTCAAACTGAAGTTGACTCGACTGCAACCTTGACATTCCTCAGAGAACTCTAATCAAAATGTTACAAAGGCCCAACCATGTTTTGCTTCCAAACCCAGCTAAGATCTGACATTCTGAGATATTCTCTTAGTAACTACATGGACTCATCCGTCTTGGTTTTTTTCTTTTTTTTTTTTTCTTTTTACAATATTCCAAGTTGCTTTGTCTCTGCCTTTCACAGAATTTTCATTTCCCCAGTTTTGCCTCTAGCCCTAGGATTTCCCAGTGGTTTCCCAAGGCTTAGCCAAGGCTTGATGAGCACTGCCCTCTGCTGCGAATAGTTCTAAGCTTTAGAATTGTTTAAAATGGAAAGGGGGAAAAAAATTTTAAAACACCTTCCAGGAACAGTCTACACAGTTTATGGCACTTAAATTATCTCAGATTCAACCCTAAGGATCTCTACATAGGATATGGAAAGACTCTGATATATTTCCAGTTATGACTGTATGACTGTAACTTTGTTGCTTGTATCCTTACGATTTATATTGATATTGTTTCCTGATTGCTTATTTGTTCCCTATGACTATCATTGTTGTACATTAGAATTCTGGAGGAACGTATCTTTTCCTTTATGTACACTGAGAGCCTATGCAGCAAGACAAATTCCTTGTGTGTCCAATTACACTTGGCCAATAAAAAAATATATATTCTGTTCTGTTCTATTCTAAAAATCTGGGGGCCACCACCCAACAAGGTTGAAAATAGTAAGTCTCAAGGGCCATCAGGCTTAACTCCATAGGCAGCAGTGTTACTTTGTACCAGAAAAGGCACTTCGGGGACAGACAGGGCAGTCCAGGGACTGAGCTGCCAAGGGCTAAGAGAAATTACATCTCTCAAATGCTGAGCCAGGAAACTCCAAGCATTGGGAAGACAGCGAGGCAATTCTTTCCTATAGGGAGAAGATTATTTCCCCAAACTAATTACCCGACGCGTAGCTATTCAGTTGCCTTTGAAAGAAGCTCTTTGCATGCTCAGGAACGGTCTAGCCCTCCTTCCTTCATCCCGGAGTCTGGATTCCCGCGTTAAAAAGAAAAAGAAAAAAGTCGGTTGCGGGTTTTGAAACCCGCAACCTGAAAAACAAACGGTATTAAAAGCCCGGTGTGACTTTGCCTGCGTATTGTGACTCCCCTCTTCAGTCGGACTGATCCACGGGACAGGAAGACGGGGGGGGGGCGCCTTTCCGCTTTTCCCACCGGTCGCGTGTCCTAAACTTTTTCTTCGCTTTTCCCCGCTCCAAGATATCGGGCCAAAAAAAAAAGAAAAATTACACAGGGGGTGACACCGAAAGGAAGAGCCTTAGCAAGGAAAGCATCTTCTTCTCCTCTCGCTCTTTCGATCCTCACTCCCCGGCCCGCTTACTTAGTACGGTCCTATCCGGTGAAGAGGTTTTCCCCCCCCCACCCCCGCCCTTGGCCCAGGGGAGCTTTTGGGCTTGCGAGCCAAGAGGCGGTGGAAGCGGCTGAGCCTGAGCTGCCAACCGCTGAGAGCGGAGCCGGACAAGCCTGGCCATGAGGAAGAGCTGGCGTCGCTCCTCGCGATTTCCTCGAACTTCTTCCAAGCTCTGATCCCGGGGGAGGGGGATGCGGCGCAGGGACCAAGATGAGAAAAAGCAGGGTGTACCGCATGGTCTTGGCCACTTGCTTGGGCTCCTTGCTCCTGGTCATCTTCTACTTCCAGAGCAGCCTGAACCCGGGTGAGTTAAACATTTACCCCGCAGTCCCGTCCCGTCACCTTTTATCGCCTCGGCGCCGTCAGCGAAGGAATGTTCTTTCAAGGTGGGGTGGGGGGGGCAGCTCTCTCTTTTTTTCAAGCCCCTAAATTGAAACAATGAAGAGACTCGTGGCGCTACCAGCCTCCTCTCGCGTTTTACTTCTGGCGTTAAGTTCTTCACCCGAGACACCCAGCGCACCTAGGTTTTTAAGGTAGCCTCGGGAGACCCGCTTCGTGGCTTTCGCTGCAAAAGGCTTCGCGTCAGACCATTTCCCCGCACTCCCCCCCCCGCACCCCGGCGAAGCTGTCCCGGATCGGAATGGGACAACTCGCCACAGGCCAACTTTTGCCACAGGACAAACTCACCACAGCTAACTTGCTGCGGGACAACTCGCCAGCTGGACAGTTTTAATAATATTAACAATTCAATTTAATTATTTAAAATAAATACCCTCCCCCCCCAAAAATTTTTTTTAATGTTTGCCATTCACTTTTCATTCTGTCCTTCCTTTTGCTTCCTTTCCTCAATGATTCTGTTCCATCATTTCTTTGATATGGCTATAACTCTTGTTTCCGACCAGTGGCAAATTGGCAAATTGTCACAGACCCATCCTGGAGTGGGTTTCTCTTATTTCCTCCTGGTTAATCGTGAGTCAGATGCAGACAAAGCAGGCTTCCCATTCCTAAGGCAACACAGAGTAACATGCTTTTATTGTGGTTAATTAATGACTTTATTAGGGACTTTGCTGTGATGGTTATCTTTGGAAATATCATTGACAAATAAAAAAAAAAATAACATAATATCGATACAGGCTACAGTCCCTAGCTTTTATAGGTAGTCCTCGACATACAACATTTACTGCCTGTTCAAAGTTACAACAGCACTGTAAAAAGTGACTTAACGACCGGTGCAGCATTCCCATGGTCACAGGATCAAAATTTTGATGCTTGGCAACTGGTTCATATTTATGACTTTTGCTGTGTCCCAAGGTCATGTGATCACCTTCTGCCACCTTCTGACCAGCAAAATCAATGGGGAAGACAAATTCACTTTACAACTGTGGCAAGAAAAATCATAAAATGAGGCAAAGCTCCCTTAATAAATGTCTCATTTAGCACCATAAAATTTGGGCTCAATTGTGGTTGTAAGTCAAGGACTACTTGTACTTTAATGTTAAGTGGGTGTGATTTCTCAGAATAGCTAGGAAGGTGTGGGCTTCAGGGCAGTTGGGGGAAAAATATCATTGAGTGGTGTCAAGTGATGAAATACTTTTCAGTCTGCTGGCTTCCATGGTTTTATTTTAATGGTTTTTATTTTCATGCCAAGACATGAACCAGTAGGATTAATTGATTTTCAACAGGTAACTGAGTTAACATCTGGAGAAGAACTCCTGATACAAAATTGTGCTTATGGAATGTAGAAGTTTCCAGGTGTCTGGGGTTCTTTGGAGAGTACAAGAAGGACAACAATATAGATCATATTAGTGTATCATCTTAAAAATCCCAATTAACTTTGTGATTTATTTCAAAGGGGTTTCAAGTTTAGTTTTGTAGCCATAAAGGAGATTGAAAACAATTTGCATAAAAGATATTGGAGGCTGATGGGCTTGAAAGATATGAAAATATGTCAAGGCTTCAGTTTAATTGACTTCAGCTAGAGGAGTAAGTGGTGAAATCAGCTGGCCTTCCCTTTAGGTTCATATGCTAACTTTTCTGAACTAAAACTCAGTTCATCTTAATATTGTGCAAATCAGTTGTGAGCAACATCGGTAAGCAAGTACAAATTTACTGTGATTGGTAAGTAAGTAGAGTCATAAAAGTGATTCCATGAGAACTTCTAAGATAACAAATTTTAGCTACGTTCACTTGACTGGTGGTTGCACATTTTAACAGTGGAGTGTGACTTATAGAATGTG
The DNA here is from genome assembly GCF_028640845.1 of Ahaetulla prasina. NCBI lineage: Eukaryota > Metazoa > Chordata > Lepidosauria > Squamata > Colubridae > Ahaetulla > Ahaetulla prasina. Next base: position 57,413,583 of record NC_080540.1, on the reverse strand, counting down.
CTTGCTGCACGTTTGAGATGTGTTTAAAAACTTAACTTCCTGCATAAGCGGCCCAGAGTATCTGTAGTGGAGATAGAATTGGAATAGAAATCCAGCTATATTCCTATATAGGCCTTAATTTCTTGGATTCTAAGCATTTTTAATGCCTGTCCTAAGAGTATGGTACTCCTCTTCTTACAAATCTTACAGTTTTTAGCAACCTACATCCATTTATAATGTAATTTTTAACATCACTGTGGCACCAAATTTAGTTAGTAGGTGGGAGAAATCTTGGATATGTTTACCGCCTTAGGTTATTTGTAAAAATAATAAAAATGGGATACAAATAAAATAAAATCTTGGAGGCAAAGCAATACAGATGGGAAGGAACTTTAAATGCATAGAAGTATCCATGCTCCAGACAGATATCCTTATTGATCACGTATGACCATGCTGTCTTCAGCTGCTCTGGACTCCTAGGTCAGGGGTCTGCAACCATAAACACTCAAAGAGCTATTTGGACCCATTTCCCACAGAAAAGAAAACACTGGGAGCCACAAAACCCTTCCCGTGCCTGACTATTTCTTGAGCGGCCACAAAACTAGCATATGTAATTGAATTAAACATTGTTTTCTTCTGAAATTTTTCTTGGATTTATCCATGGTTGGCCTACCAGAGGTTGAAAAGCTCAATAAATCATGTGCCAGTCGGTGTCACACATTGGCGGTTGTGATACATATTTTGAGTGACAGGGAGCCGCAGCAGAGGGGTGAAAGAGCCACATGTGGCTCCAAAGCCACAGGTGCTGACCCCTGTCCTAGGTAATAACAGCCATGGGAATACTAAAGAGAAGATTCTCTGGAGAGAAAGTCCAGTGAGAAGCTCTCAAGTCGGAAAGCAGTTCCAGTTTTCTTCCTCTGTTCCCTTGATCCTTTACCTCTTCCCCAAAACTCATCAACATTCCTGTGAATCACCTAAGTGAGACTGGCCGTGCACAAACTCAACTGAAAAAGTTTCCCAGAAGTTTACCTAAATGGAGCTCGGAATATGCTGACAGAAGCTCCTTTCACAGATGCTTGGCTTTAACTGGATGGGGCTTGTGACACAAATAGAAGAAGTTGGAACTCACTCATATATTTATTTTCTGGACTCTGTCCCTCCCTTCCTACTTTATATACTGAGAGAGATCTGCTGCACAGAGAAATGCATTTTTCAGTAGGACTTAATAATACTCAAGTTTGTATATGTTCCACTAATTTTACTGGAACTTAAGATACTTGCCTGTTTGGAAGTTCCATTCAGTTTGATGGGGATTATTTTCGATTAAGTTTAGGATAATAGGAAGTATGAATTTCCTCTGAAGACCAACGCCGATATAACTAAAAAGAAGAGATTCAATGAGCAACCCTTCTTTATATAGCGATTCAAAGGAAAGTTTAGCTTATTTGCAGCTTAAAAATGCATGAAACGATATAGCTTTGGTATCACAACGTTCTTGATTTCTATGATATTTTTCATCATTATTTTCCTGCATCTAAGACATTGAATTAGCAATTTTATTTGCCTTCAGAAAGGTAGTCATGACAAACTCTTTGGATGAAGACATGAATGAATTTTCATTGATTTAATTGATTCTTCTCTAAAGCAGAAATAACTTGGATCTCATATAATGGCTGGTTTAAGAGTTCCAAGTATTGGCAAGAGGTTATGAATTGGAAAAATATTTCTGTACAGCTCTAACAAATTAAAACTGATTTATTTCTATGCCTGATAACTATACCTTATTGATCTATCTATTAATTCAATTCATCATTTGGCTACTCATCCAAGCAGTGCCAAGCTTAGAGAAGCCATCCTTCCCCCTCCGCCTTCCTTTTAGTTTTTGGAAGTATATTGTTTCTTCATTTTAGAAATGTCCATGTGACTCTTGTGACTCAAGAAAATGACAATATTTCTCAAGAATATCTTAGCAGTTACCAGGATTGTGCTGATGTATGTAAATTGTAAGCTGATGTATGCAATCTTTTTTAGCACTGTATATTGGAAGTAACATGTTTCTTCAGAGGAATTATTGAGTCTGTCATCTGCACCTCTATAACTGTCTGGTTTAGTTCTGGAACCCAACAAGACAGACAGAGGTTTTCAAAGGATAATTAGAACTGCAGAAAAAACAATTGCTACTAACCTGCCTTCCATTGAGGAACTGTATACTGCACGAGTCGAAAAGAGGGCTGTGAAAATATCTACAGACCCCTCACATCCTGGACATAAACTGTTTCAACTCCTACCATCAAAACGACACTATAGAGCACTGCACACCAGAAAAACTAGACACAGGAACAGTTTTTCCCCGAAGGCTATCACTCTGCTAAACAAATAATTACCTCAACACTGTCAAACTATTTACTAAATCTGCACTATTATTAATCTTCTCATCGTTCCCATCATCTCCTTCCACTTATGACTGTAACTTTGTTGCTTGTATTCTTACGATTTATATTGATATTGATTGGTTCCTAATTGCTTATTTGTACCCTATGACTATCATTAAGTGTTGTACCTTAGAATTCTTGATGATCTTTTCTTTTATGTGAACTGAGAGCGTATGCACCAAAAAAATTCCTTGTGTGTCCAATCACACTTGGCCAATAAAAAATTCTAGTATACTGTGCTAATGAGAATATAATTATTTGGTTGGATGTTATACAATGTGAGCAACGTGTTGTGGGATTGGTATATGTTTAAAATATACTATTGGTCTTTCTTCAGAAGTTCTGCAGTTTGGAGAAGATTGTATTTTGGAATTATAAAATAAAAGATTTGGAAGGAACAGTAAAGTTCATATAGTGTTGTGATGGCACGCATGCTGGAAGTGGCACACAGAGCCATCTCTCTGGGCATGCCAGCCATTACCCATTGCTCTTCTGGGTTCTGGCACACACATGCGCACCGGCCAATTGGTCTTCATGCACACGGGAGCGCCAGAAATGGGAAGAGCAGTTCCCTGGCATGCATGTATGTGCCAGGAAGTTGAGTTTCTGGTTTCCAGTGTGCGCATGCGTGCTGGCCAGCTGCTCTTTGCATGCACATGCACACCAGTAACCGGAAGACCAGGTGACCGGCCTGCCGGGGAACTGCTCTTTCGGTTTCCAGCACTCCCTCACACGCACCAGGGAGCTGCTCTTATAGTTTCTGGTTCTCCCCCCTGCACATGCGCTCCCAGGTTCACCAACACTGATATAGTGTGACTTCTTTTTCATCTTGTTGTTGTTTTTTAATGTGTCTTTTGCTTTGACACTTCTGAGAACTGAATCCCTTTCAAAAAACCTGACTCAGCCTCGGAAACAGAGCCTTGCTGTGTTAGTTCCATCTTTCTTGTTCAAGGTTGTGACTGTGGGTATCATTGATAAATATATGAAAAACTTCCTAGAGGTGTCTGTTAGAAATAATCATTCCCTCAGGTTGGAATACAATCTTGTTTTATCCCAATTTTATTTCATACCCCAGATTTCTAGGTTTGGTCTTGCCTAGTTTTTCTTACAAATTTCTGTGAAGCCACCCCGCATGAAGCTGGAAAGCCTCTTTGATTTCTGGAATGTTCCTCATTGTTAGTGACAGAAAGACAGAATTTTATTTTGGTCATTGACCAATAAAAATACAATCAATAAAACAACAAAAAATTATTCCCTAACCACAAGAACTATTAGTAAACATATGTGGGTGAAGCTTACATATAATGTAGCAAAATTTTGCTACTTTTAGAGAAATAAATATATTATTTATCAGACAATGCAGATAAAAGCTGTCAGAGTGACCCAAAAATTTAAGGTGTAATCAACTCATGACGAATTCCCCTATCGAACTGGCAATACAGAAGAATATGGACTGTGGTTTCTATGGCATCTACATCGCACAAACAGTACAGATAGTCCTCAACTTTTACAATTGTTCACGTAGTGACCTTTTGAAGTTAGACCAGCACTGAAAAAAGTGATATGACCATTTTTCACACTTATGGCCATTACAACATCCCCATGATCATGAGATCAAAATTCAGATGTTTGGCAACTGGCATGTACTTATGACTGTTCCAAACACCCGGGGTCATGTGAGAAGCATTCACTGGATCATGTGATCACCTGTTTGCAACTTTCTGACAAGTAACATCAGTGGGGAAGCCAGATTCACTTAACTAGGTTACTAACAAAAACTGCAGTGATTCACTTGATGACTATGGCAAGAAAGGTCATAAGATGGGACAAAACGTAATTAACAACTATCTTGATTAGCTACGGATATTTTGGGCTCAATTGTGGTTGTAAGTCAAGGTCTGCTTGGTCTTGTTTCTGGCTGTGCTTTTCCAAAGCCTACTAGATATTCACACTTCTTAACCTGAAACAATATTTTTGAGAAGCCAGCTTTGGAGTCTTAAAGTAAATTTTTATGGTATATCTGTTTTATTGTCCCACATCTGGATGGTAATGGTAAAAATGAATCACCTAGGCCAGGGGTGTCAAACTTGCAGCCCACAGGCTGGATGCATCACATGCTGGCCCAAACCCACTCGATTTAGCAAAGGGGGGGAAAGTCCCAATACATGACATGATGCGAGTTTGACACCCCTGACCTAAGCTAAGCCAACAGGCTATAAAATGTTTATGGAAAAACTACAAGCAGATTCCTTGTGGCTAATTCTATCATTTATAGCCCTCATGATCTCTTACAGACTTTTCTATGAATACATCTAACTGTTCCTAGTGTCTTCCAAATCAAGGCCATCTTGGAGTGCTGAGTTCTAATTATGCTTTGCAGTGTTTTTCTATATCTCTTTTAAGTCTTGGTTTCTGTTGAAGGAGTGGTAATTCTAATCCTAATTGAAGTATCCAGGGAAAACTTCCCAATGTTTAACCCCTTTAAAATGAACTTTGAATGAATAAAATGACATGGTTGAAGGGAAACACTCTTGAAAGAATTCTCATTAGATGAATCTGATTTTAAGAATGCTTACATCCTATTCTTGTATTTGACAGGTGATCCATCCCAGTCATAATTTAAGATGTTACGCATGTTAGTTTCACTAGCAAATCTGATGGCTCTCAATGTTTAAAAGAATAATATAGTGATTATTAGGGATTGACAAAAGGTTTGGAACAGGCTAAACTGGTATAAAAGGTGATGCTTTATTTGTACAAGAATGTAGTTGCGTTTATTTAATGAAGCTTTATTTACATGGATTTACTCAGTTAATTTAATGCTATCTTGTTTGCAGGAGCTTGTACTCCACCCTCAATGTTTTATCACAGTAATAAGTTACTACAAGTTTCTGTGCCCTTAGGCCAGCTGAATTTTTGTGGACCTAATCCCATTCCACCTGGAGACCTCTAGTCTTTCTCATCCCAAGAAGTGTTAAGATGTGTAGATTTCAGGTCTCATAATTCTCAGCAATGATACTTCCAGTTGAGGAATTCTGCAAGTGAAGATTCACCCTCCCTGCCCCACCCGTAAGAGCTTTCTTTTATGAAAGAAAATTTTTATTTCTTTCATAAAAGCTTTTCTTTGGGTGGAGGTGTCTTTTGCTGTACTAAAGGGCAAGGGAGAGGAACAAGCCAAAAACACACAGTAGAAGATAACAGTAAAGAGTTAAAGTCTTCCTGCCTCTCCAGGTCCCTTTCTCCTGAGTCAAAGAGGTGGTGTAAAACTAAGACAGAGGTATTATTTTAAATCTTATCCTAGCTTTTAAGGGTTGACTGTGCTGTGGTTTTATAGATGTGGCTTCTGTTTAGCTAGCACACAGCATATGAAATAAAATAAATGGAATTATGGCTCTACTTTGATGGTTGATGGGTTTAAAGCTCAAGAAAATATCAGTTCTGTCCCTTTAAATGTAAGCTAAGAATCAAGCTCTCTTTTTTATCAGTTATTTTCTTACTAGTATTCACAGCACTTGTGTTGTTTTTTGTTCTAATGGTTTTTAGCAAGGACATAGTTTTCCCCTGCAATATTATTTCAGAGTGTGATAGCCTGATCAAGGCAAAACTAAGTTATATGAGATAATTTATGTTGTGCAACTTTAATTTGCTTGCAAACTTGGTACATCAAACCCCCCATCAAACTGAATTGACAGAATGAAATTGTCAAATTGACAGAATGATGTCTTATCTGTATTATACATTTGCTGTAGTGACAATATGCCTAGAAATATTACAATATTACAAAACTCTACAGTTACCTACAGTTTCACGTGTGTCTGATAGATAATGCACAATTTTCTTAACATTGTTTTATTGAGGATCAAAAACTATTATTTTCATCTGTTCTTTCACAAAAATAAAGCTACATTGTTGGTTGTTGATTTTTCTGCTGATTTTGCAGCTGTGCAACAACTGATCCTAATCTAGCTTTCATTCATCTTTTGATGATTCGAAATTACCCAGGGCCATTTTTTTGTGTGTGTTTCAACACCCATGGGCAAAGAGTTGATGTGGACATAAAAGAAGAGATCATTTCATATTCACCACTTTGATGCCCAGGGGAAAGGAAAACAGGTATGGGAATATCTAATTCTGCAGCACTTCTGTTTTTCATAATATAAATGTTACTAACCATTGGATTGCAAATATCTCACGTATCTCTTTAGAGGAAGGAGGAATTTGGGAGGAAAAAGCAGGAGTCTAAAATTGTTTGCTTTGAAACTAAATGTGGAAATTCAGCCAGCAGTTGGCTGGCTTTGCAAAATTTAGTGTTTATACATTTTGCATGCTTCAGAATATTAGATACTTCTATTTCCTGTGAGAGTTATTTTTAAAAATATCACCTTCTCCAACCCTTCCTCTCTTTCTGTCATGAAGAAGTTCCTCGCTTTTAAAAAAATATAACAACTATTGTTTCTTGCCTTTTTACAATTTTCTGTCTCTGTATTGTGTAAGTTACACATTTATTTATTTAATTTCAGGTCTGGGACTAGAAACGTTAGCTTTAGATTAAAAAAAACCGTCAACAGGGAAGGCTGATGCCACTTTTACAACATATTTTGATGTTTTTTCAGAAGATGAAATGAGAATAGAGTCTTTTCAGAAATGGTTGGTGTTCTGTTACTAGTACCATCATTTTTAGCAGTTATAAACAATCTGAGACCTTTGGAATAAAATTGCCTTTAAAGCGAAGGAAGGTGGTGAGAGGAACACCTTTGCTGTTCACATGGCAGAATGTTAGGTTTGAACAAGGTGAACTTCGGATTGTAGGCTGTTCCTCTTATAACCTACATTCCGAATCTTAGGAGACAGGAATCTTCGTTTGCCCAAGAGTTATACAGTCCTTGACCTATGGCCACAATCAGGACCTGGAAAATTCATAATTAAATGGTCATTAATCAAGGTATCATGTGATCGCATCCAATTTTATGATCTTTTTTGCCTCAGTCGTTAAGTGAATGACACATACAAGTTCAAGTTAGCATTAGGAACAGAATTTGTTCTTAGCTAGGAACTACCTGTAACAAAAGCAGTTAGATTCCTTCCTCATGGATTGTCTCCTTCTGCAGTCCTCAACTTACGACCACAATGAAGCCCCAAATTTCTATTGCTAAGCAAGGCAGTTATTAATAGCAGTAACATTTAGATTTATATACAGCTTCTCAATGCTTTACAGCCCTCTCTAAGCAGTTTACAAAGTCAGCATATTGCCCCCAACAAATCGTCATTTTACCGACCTCAGAAGGATGGAAGGCTCAGTCAAACCTTGAGCCGGTCAGGATCGAACTTCTGGCAGTGGGCAGAGTTTGCCTCCATTTAACCACTCTGCCACCAGGGCTCTTAAGTGAGTTGCACCCCATATTATGACTTTTTTTTTGTCACAGTTATTAAGCGAATCACTGCAATTAAGTGAATCATGCGGTCATTAAGCGAATCTGGGTTCTCCCATTGATTTTACTTGTTGGAAGCCAGCTGGGAAGGTTACAAATGATAATCACCTAACCCCAGGGCAGTGTAAGGGTCATAAATACATGTCAAATTTTGATTGCATGTCCGTGGGGATTAAAAATGCTAGTGATCAAGTGGCGAGAGAGGAAACTTTTTATTTGTTAGGATTTGGGGGAATACTGGAAAGAACTGTTGGACATAAACTCTAGTTTTCTCTGAGACTTCTGTTTTAGCCTTGCAAATAGTAAGGAATAGGAAAGGGATCTGTTTTTACTTGTGTGTTTTTCTCTCTGCACGTTTTGCTTGCAACAGCTGTTTGTGCTGCTTTGATGCTGTGTTTGAGCTGGATTAAATCTTCCCCAAAGGTGAAATTCTTCTTTTCTGCAATCTTTTCTTTTATACCTCCCAGGCTTGGAAACCATTTGGTTGGCTCCAAATAGAAAAAATGCCAGGGATGAGCAGAAACCTATTTTAGGTCCCCGCTTGGGACCTTCCCTCGATTTTTCTGGCTGTTGGTCAGGTACTCACCCAGTTCAACCCATATGACTCAAGTTTGGAAAAAGAAGTTGTGGGTACCACCTTGGCTGTTGAATGCCTGCTCTAGTTTCTTTCTAGGGCAAGGAACAGCTGACCTTTTCTTTTGTGTGCATAGAACCAAACGAGTGTTAAGTAGGTGACCTCAGGAGTTTTTCCAGGTCCATCAGTTGTATCAAGAACCCAACTCTTTCCTTAGCACTCCAACCATTAGTAAGAGATGCTCCTTTTGTTGCTGTTAAGAGAGGCTTTATTATAAGCATATAGTCACTTTATACCCTTCAAGCTAATGTTAAAAAAAAACTAAAGGTAGAAAGGCAGTTTGACCTAATGCACCAGTGTCAAACTCACGATGGCACATTGGTGTCATGTGATGTATCATGACATTTTTTTTCCTTTCGTGGAGCTGGGGTGGGCATGGCCTGTTCTGACACAGCTGGTCCACAGACTGCCAGTTTGACACCACTGATCTTAGTAGTTAAGGCACCAAGCTAGAAACTGAAGGACTGAGTTCTAGTCCCACCTTAGGCATGAGAATCCACCTGGAAACTTTGGGCCAATCACTCTCTCTCAGACCAACTCATGTCGCAGGACTGTTGCTTTGGGGAAAATAGGAAGAAGTATAGGTAGTCCTCAAGTTACAACCACAATTGAGCCCAACGTTTTGTTAAGTGAGACTTAAGTACGACCTTTCTTGCCACAGTTATTAAATGTATCACTGCAGTTGGTAAGCTAGTAACCTGATTGTTAAGTAAACCTGGCTTTCCCACTGACTTTGCTTGTCAGAAAATTGCAGAAGGTGATCACAGGACCCTGGGACACTGCAATTGTCATAAATATGAACCAGTTGCCAAGCGGCTAAATTTTGATCACATGATGTTGCAAATATCGTAACTGTGAAAAAGGGTCATAAGTCGCATTTTTCAATGCCGTTTTACCTTTGAATGGTCACCAAACGAACTGTTGTAAGAAGAGGAGTACTTGTATTAGATATGTTCACCTCCTTGAGTTACTTATAAAAATAATAGAAATAGAATGACTGTGGCAAAAGAAAGCAGAGGTGATACCAATAGTAATGGGCACCTTGGGTGCAATCCCAAAACAATTGGAGCACCACCTGAACACCATCCGCACTGACAAATTCACCATCAGTCAATTGCAAAGGGACAGCTTATCTCCTTTGACGATTTCTGTAATACTGTCAAACATCCACATCTGCCTATCCCAAGTCTTTAGGAAGGACAAGAGGTGGACAAAAATGTTGAATCCAGTCTGAACACCTGACTGTACAACAAGGGCAAGATAAAATCTAAATCTAAAAAATAAGGGCAAGATAAAATAAGGGCAAGATAAAATCTAAATCTAAAAAAAAAGGATACAAAAAAATAAGATAACAAAAGCAAAGTAGGGAGAAAAAAAAGATTGTAAGTAGGAATGTTTGATAGCAGATTTCCTCCTTCTTTTCCATTGTTCCTAACTGCTAACTGCTACTAAAATATTTGCGCTTTTATTTGAACATTGGATATTATTGGATATAAGGTTGACTCAGCTTTCCATCCTTCCAAGGTGGGTAAACTAAGGACCCAGATTGTTGGGGGCACTATGCTGACTCTGTAAACCGCTGAGGGCTGTAAAAGCACAATGAAGCGGTATATAAGTCTTTGTGCTGTTGCTATTATTGCTTGTGTCTATTTAAATTATTTGCTAATTGTTTTTCATGCAATGAAAATTGTTATCTTAATTTTTTCCCCTTAGAAACTGTATTCCAAGTGTTGCTACTTGCCTTGCTCTGTGAAATCTTGCTTACAGTGAGATCATGCATGCCTGAATTTAGTTCAGCTTCTGTTATGAAGATACAGAGTCAGTTTTACCATTCTTCAGTTATTCAGCAGGGTTATTCAACTTTACCAGCCTTGGGACAAATTAGTTCTTTCTACTGTCAGTATGCATCTTAGTAGATTGTGATATTTTCGTTTATACACTCTAGAATTATTTCTAACAAAAATATTTGTTGTTTCAATTATTTTTAAGATATCTTGGTGTATTTCCTTCCAATGCTTCTGGATTATTATTATTTTTTACATGGCTACCACATGTAATCATATGCATTTTTTAATCTGTTCTATTTTCATTTCTATTTCAATAACAATGTATAGATGTGTCTCATTAGATGCTCTTGATTCTAAGGCAAGCTGAGGAGGGTGGGGGGAGGGATGAAAAACCTTCATGCAGAGCAGAGAGACAAGAGCTACCTTGATTTGAGGAAAGAGATTCTTCAGCATAAGCCTTCACAGTGTCAATGTTCCAACATGAGACTATCTTGAAATTATAGCAAATTCTGGCTTACTCTTCATAGGCAAACATGTTTATTGATTTCACCCATCAGTAGAAGGCATTAAAATAGTTAACCTAAGGCAGGGGTCTGCAAACTTGGCTCCTTTAAGACTTGTGGACTTCAACTCCCAGAAGTCTTAAAGGAGCCAAGTTTGCAGACCCCTGACCTAAGTCTTCAGAACTGCCTCTTACTTTCAAAAGTCACAGGGAATACTCCCCTGAATCCTTCCCAAAGTATCTGATTATTTCCTCCTCCTCCTCTTCCTCCTTCTCCTCTTCCTCTGTTAGGCATTGACTGTAAATATATCAACTGCATTTAATTGATTTTACATGAATTAAATATAAATGAAATCAAGTGTACTTTACATCCTAGCCCCATTACTTCTCTGTCCTAGCTTCTACTTTTTCTTAGAATGGGAAAAAAATGAGTTTAACCATCAGAAACTATTTTTAAAAAAGCTTAAATTTCATCAGAAGCTGGGCTCCTATTTTCTCAGATTTCCCCTTACTGCACCTGTGTATGGTTTGCCAATTGCACAGTGGCAGAGAGGACAGCACTCCAGAGGGTCAATGTCATTGCCCAGAAGATCATTGGTTGCCCTCTCCCCTCTTTGGAAGAGCTTTATAGCTCCCGCTGCCTTAAGAAAGTTCAAAACATTCTTAAAAATCCATCTCATCCTGGGCACCCTTTTTTTTTTAACTATTTGGCAGACAGACAGGATAATAAAACAAGGACAAATAGGCTGAAAACTAGCTTCTATCCCAGGGCAGTAACCCTTCACAAATGGATATCTGCTTTTCTGTCTAACAGACAACAAGTGGTCAAAATTGGCAATGCTTTATCAAATCCTGTTCCTGTCAAGAGTGGCGTTCCTCAAGGCAGTGTCCTTGGACCAACACTCTTTACACTATACATTAATGATCTTTGTGACTATATCTCAAGTAATTGTGTTCTCTTTGCTGATGATGTCAAACTATTTAACACCACAGACAATACTTCTATCATTCAAAATGACCTTGACCATCTAACCGCTTGGTCTAAAAATTGGCAGCTCCAAATTTCATCCAGCAAATGCTCAGTCTTACATATAGAAAAAAAGAACCCAAACACTAAGTACATACTAGATGGACATTACCTTACAGACGACCCCCATCCCGTTAAAGACCTTGGAGTTTTCATGTCAAATGATCTAAGTGCCAAAGCCCACTGCAACTACATAGCAAAAAAAGCTCTAAGAGTTGTAAACCTAATCTTGCGTAGCTTCTTTTCCAAAAACACCACACTACTAACCAGAGCATATAAAACATTTGCTAGACCAATTCTAGAATACAGCTCACCTGTTTGGAACCCTCACCACATCTCTGACATCAATACAATTGAACGTGTCCAGAAATATTTTACAAGAAGAGTTCTCCATTCCTCTGAAAACAATAAAATACCTTATCCCACCAGACTTGAAATCCTAGGCTTAGAAAACTTGGAACTCCGTTGCCTTCGACAAGACCTAAGTTTAACTCACAGAATCATCTATTGTAATGTCCTTCCTGTCAAAGACTACTTCAGCTTTAATTGCAATAATACTAGAGCAACTAATAGATTTAAACTTAATGTCAACCGCTTTAATCTAGATTGCAGAAAATATGACTTCTGTAACAGAATCATCAGTGCTTGGAATACTTTACCTGACTCTGTGGTCTCTTCTCATAATCCTAAAAGCTTTAACCAAAAACTTTCTACTATTGACCTCACCCCATTCCTAAGAGGACCATAAGGGGCGTGCATAAGCGCACAAACGTGCCTACCGTTCCTGTCCTATTGTTTTTCTTTTCTTCTTCCTATATATATATATATGCTTATACCTCCTTATATTTACTCATATAAGTGTTTATATACTATATAACCTTTTTGTATGATACCTACATATATTGTTGTGACAAAATAAATAAATAAATAAATAAATATTGAATTCTACTGTCTAGTGCAATATTAATGCAATATCGGGTTTTACAATCCAATTGTATAGAATGTGAAGGATGTGTGTTTGTGTTTTAATTTTATATTTATAATGTACACTGAAGATGGCATTTAATTTCGTTATATGAGGTGCAATGACAATAAACTAAACTAAATAAGAATCTGGAAAAAAGGATTTGTAATTGGTTTGCTTCTTTTGATTTAACAACGAAGTGACAAGTAAGGAGCCAGGTTTTAATATACCGTAAAATCTTGATTTTATGGATCAAATGGGGAAAAAAAGAGTATGGCATATTTAAGAGCTTGAAGGCTGGCTTTGACATCATCGGAGTTGTGGAGCTGGGATTTTGATTTTGGGTTCTTGATTGTTTGTTGCTTTTTCTGGGCGATTTACCTACCTACCTAATTGCTTTTCTAATAGCTTTTTTGTTTTCTGAAACAAAAACAGTCTAGAAATTGTGCTTCTCATGTTAACATTTGCTGCCAAATATCTTCACATGGAGGTTAATATGAGGGTTACATTAAAGAAGGTTTGGGGGATTCATCTAAACGTATTTGAAACCCTGACATTAAGTAGAAATGGTAAGTCTCTGGCAAAACATATTTTTGTATGTTCAAGCTTTGATCTACCCAACTGAAGTAAGAATGGCCATTTTTCCCAATCGTATAGTATTGTAGGGGATTCTGTGTTACCATTTCCTCCCTGGTTTTCTATCAGTTTGAATGTATGTTCATTGGGAAAAGAAAAAGAATACTGTGATAGCATAGCACTAGCATATAGTATTATATGCCACCTCATAGCATTTTACAGTACACTCTGGGTGGTTTATAATGTCAGCATTCTTTGCATATAGCCCCCAACAATCTCATTTTACGACCTCGGAAGGATGGAAGGCTGAGTCAGCCTTAGGAGCCATCAGGATCGAACTCCAGTCTGTGGGCAGAGTTGATCAAATTTATTGTGATAGTGGCAGTTTTTCAAATATATTGCAGAATAAGTTTTCATAAGGCAAAGTCCATTTTGTGAAATGCCAGAAATGGTATATACGGATTTTTTTTAAAAGGACTGTTTTAAACTTTGGCAGATTTGCCAAGGAATCCTGGAAGAATGCTGAGTACAATGCTTAAATCTTTAGTTCCCTCAAAAGCTGTCGTATTTGACTATGAGTTATATTACTTTATTTTTATAAGCCTTTCCATCTTCAACGATGATGAAATCCCAGCTTAAATAGAAGGGAGCAAGATAAGTTGGAAAGATATGAAAAATTGTGCTGTATCTCCATTCTTCCATTGTCCGGGAACTGTACCGTGAATTGGAATTCATCAGTTCCAGATGTGGAATTGGCAGACATACTAGAAACAAACAGTTCAGGCACGTGTTGCCCTCTGAGAATGTCAAGTTTGAGCAATACATCATAAGGGAAATCTATTTCTCTTATTTGTTGATGTGTGTGACGTTCCTGGAGCTAATTTATAATGTGCGAAAGCAGTCCTGTGAAATATTAGCACAGCCTGAGAATGGACAAATGGTCACATTTACTCCAGAAAAAGCTCAGGATTCATTAGGTCAGTTTGAGCACTATTTGCATATTGTTGTTTGAAGCAGTAGGTGACATAGCCTGTATAGCGTGGCTCCATGAAACAAAGCATATATTGTGCCGTTAATTCCCACATTGTACAGAGGGATAATATCCTTCATTTATAATTCAACCATATTTTTCCATTATTATTTCTCTTTTTTTCTTTCTCTCTCATTGGACAAAGTCTGGCTATTTTGAGAAGGGCAGAAGAAGGATGCATTGTCCATAAATGTAGAGCTTATTTGTGTTACTCTTCTATCATTCTGTTGTTTGCTTTAACTATGGGGTCCTTGGTGCTCTTTGAACTTTTTGTTTCATTATCCAATTTGCTAACATCATCAGTACTAAAAGGGAGTGGGCTTTGCTCTCTCTTCAAACACAAGTGGCTTGCCCTATCAATGTTGGTGGGAGTGTTCTTGGTGATTCCTCGATTAGATTGTTATTTACTGTTTGGTTATTTGTCTGATTTGGTAGTTTTTTAATTGGAGCATTGTTTACTGCTTTGATCTGGCATTAATCCTGTTTGTTTTAAATAGGCATGGTTCTTAGGCAGGAATATGCAGATGGATTTATCTGAGTTCATTACCCTTTTTGGATGGGTTTGTATTAAGATTTGTTGCACATCTCGTGTAAAATGAAAGATTTAATTCGAGTTTCTTTTTTCTTTCTCTCTCATTGGACAAAGTCTGACTATTCTGAGAAGGGCAGAAGAAGGATGCATTGTCCATAAATGTAGAGCTTATTTGTGTTACTCTTCTATCATTCTGTTGTTTGCTTTAACTATGGGGTCCTTGGTGCTCTTTGAACTTTTTGTTTCATTATCCAACTTGCTAACATCATCAGTACTAAAAGGGAGTGGGCTTTGCTCTCTCTTCAAACACAAGTGGCTTGCCCTATCAATGTTGGTGGGAGTGTTCTTGGTGATTCCTCGATTAGATTGTTATTTACTGTTTGGTTATTTGTCTGATTTGGTAGTTTTTTAATTGGAGCATTGTTTACTGCTTTGATCTGGCATTAATCCTGTTTGTTTTAAATAGGCATGGTTCTTAGGCAGGAATATGCAGATGGATTTATCTGAGTTCATTACCCTTTTTGGATGGGTTTGTATAAAGATTTGTTGCACATCTCGTGTAAAATGAAAGATTTAATTCGAGTTTCTTTTTTTTCTTGCTCCTTCCTTCCAATAGGAAACGGTTTAAAGCACTTTTGCATTCTGAGTCAATTTGTTGAAGATTGTAAAACAATCTTCCAGATCTTTCTCAGGAATCCTAAGGAATTAAAAGCAAAATAAAAACAAAATTGGAGTTCCTCTCTATATGTAACTATTGGTTAATCATCTATTTTCTCTCAGAACAATGCTGGACTTTGTCAAGCTTTAGTTAATAGAATTAAGTTCAGTCTAGTCTTACATCTTCTGTATTGGAACTTGGCAGACTCTTATTATGCGTGTCTGGATTTTTCACTGCATGCATTATAAACTCTTGCTCTGCTCCCCATTTTTGTCTTTCTTTTTTTTTTTACATTTGGCCATCATGAGTATAAATGAAAATACCATTAAACAAAGACTTATCTTCACTTGCAATTTTTAGTGGGTAGATGGGGGCAGCCGGGCAGGCATGCCAACCTCCAAATACCTGGAACAACCATGGCCTGGATGACTGAGAATCTCTGCAGACTTTTATGCATCTGAAGGTATTTTTGTTCGCTTCTAATATTTTTAATCAGTCAAGCTAACCCTGTGATGGCAAACCTATGACACGCGTGCCAGAGGTGGCACACAAAGCCCTCCCTGATGGCGTATGAGCCATCGCCCCAGTTCAGCTCCGTTGCACATATGCATGCCCCGTGCCTCCCCCTAGCCAGCTGGTTTTAGGGGCTCTGCCGTGCATGTGCAGAGGGTGGGGCATGTGCAGGAGTGCGTGCGCACATGCATGGTGGAACGTGTGCAAGTGGGGCGCATGCAGGGGCTGTACACACATGCACAGGTGGTGGGGCGTATGCACGAGGGCCATGCACACACACATTGAATTATGGGGGTTCGGGCAGACGTGTGCTTTGGGCACTTGGTCTGGAAAAGGTTAGCCATCACTGAGCTAACCTACATTTTTAAACAGAAACTACTCCTGTGCTGTGCACTATGGCAAATACAATACAACCTGCTACAACAAGCTATGATTAACCCTTCCCCCCAAAAACAGAAACAATAAAAGTGCAGCTGCAATCCTTTTCCTTCTCCACCCTTCTTATTCATTAGCAATTATGCTACTCAGATGTCTATCGTTGTGGAATTTCCAGGCCGTTTGAGAATATATTTTGGCAGTTGAGGCTTCTAATCCCAGATAATCTCCATATAGCTTGAGTCTATTTTAATTCGTTCACAATTCTTTTTAAATAGAACAAAATAAGAAAATAATTATAATTTCATAGAGGCCAAGTTCAGAGCAAACAAATGAAGCCCGGGTAACATCAGGTCAATCCTGGGGTAATCCTGGATAATGCCAATGCTTAATGATAGGATTTTGAGCCTTGTGAGACTGATAGAATGATTGTTAAGGAGAAAACTGGGATGGATATTGGACAGTTTCTGAGCAGAGTGAGACGTTGATAAGGAGCTTTTCTTTTGTTTGCAGAAATTTGGCTTTAAAATTGGTGGAAAGTAAAAAAAAAGTCTTTATTCTTCTGACTGTCTTAAAAACCAACAAAGGGATTAAGGATAGCCTGATGCTCTGTCCAACCAGAGAGATTTTTTTTTTAAAAAAATGGGGCAATCTATGACTTCTCTCATTGTTAAGCTATGTAGTCTCTTGCTTGCAAATATTTAAATATCTAAAAGTAGTGAGAAAAATGTGTGTAGAAAAAGAACATTTAAAATATGCTCTATTTATCCTTTGACAAAAGGCAAATCCAGGCAGCTACTAAAATTCTTTTCTCTCTCATCTAATATGAAGAAAGAACAGAAATAGCCCTGAGCCACAATAATAGCACTATCTGAAGAATTAAAGTCAGTCTAAGTAAAATCAGAATGGGATTAAGCTTGTATCCTCCGTACATAGCTGCAGGAGCAGCAGCCTTACTGTTTAAGTCACCGTGAAGCATGCTAGAATTTTTTTCCCCTAACTGAAATTTCCTCAAACTCATTGGGACATTGTAGGATCAGCTATGTTTGCATCACAAAATGTATATATGTATGTACGTATGTATAACATGTTTCTGCTCCATATGGTCGCACAATGTATACAAAGGGACATACCATTATGCAACAGAATGAATTTGCATGACTCTAACCATGTCCAGGTATTCCTTTCCTTTAGAATTACAGCATAATTCTCAATAAATCTGTCTAGATTTTGGGTTGGGCATTTCTGCTTTTTTATTACAGGTTAGTTATTGGTGGGAAAATAAGAGCATGCACGCTACAATTGTGAATGGTTAAATTTAGGGTTTGTGCACTTTTGATCCAAATAAATTAAAAAGATTTTCAGATGTGCATTAATAGGAAATACTGAGTTCCTGGAACTGACTTGCTTAAGAAAATGTATCTTGATTGTAAACTTGATAGCTGTCCTCAAATTCTCAAAGCACAGCTACAAAGCAATAAAGATGTAAAACCATGAACCTGTTCAATGCATTATAATAATGATATACAATGTGCTTGTTTTTAGACATATAAGCACCAATATCTGCTAGCCTTTTCACATTTCTCAGCTTCCTTGGCAGTGCTTCCTTAGCTTTATCACAGAGAAGAAAGACTGATTCTCCACTTGGAAGAAACAAAAATAGTTATTTTGAAAAGCATGGTCATCGGACTTCCAGGGAAGCAATTATAGACTGAAGAGAGTTCTGAAAAGTAGTGTTGATGGCCACAGTGGAATGGAGAGCTGGAAACTAGACTGGCAAGTCTTCTTCAGACAAAGAGATTTGAGATGGCCCACAAGTGCTCCAGACAGCTGCTCCGTATGAGGAGACTATCAGGCAGTAATCTCTGGTGGATTTAGAGATCTGGAGACAAGGGAATAACCATCTTGTTCAAACTGTGGTCAGTGCCATGATCCCCATTCGGGACCAAGATTCTGAATCTGAAGAAGCTGCTCCAGCTGAAACTGTGGAATGTTAGCCTCAGGAGACACCAAGTCAAGAGCCACAGGCACCATCTATACAGATGAGACAGTCAGATGAGGATGACATAAGCCTCCCAGTCTCTGTACCCAGCAAATAGAGAGGCGAGCAGAGCAAAGACATTCCATGAGGCCATTTGCTAAGCAACAGAATAAATTTTTTGATGAATCACAGCTGTCTGCAGCCGATTTAAGTGGCAACCCTGACCCATGTTCTCTTTGCTGGCAACAAATCTGATCTCCAGTTCTTGCACAACATTCCTATGAATCTTGTTCATGTAAGAAACCTTTAAACTTCTGGACTAGCTGACAACCTGACTTGGCTCTTAGAACCCTGTATTGGATTTGGATTATTCTTCTGTATGCTCCTATTGAAAGCAAACTGTATGTATGTGTGTGTGTATGTATTACGTATATATAGTATAAATGGTTGGGGGAGGTTACTCTTTTTTTTAATTGAAGTTTGCCCACCCCAATGCCACCACATATGCTGAACTGCAGATCCGTTCCTTCCAACTAGCATAGCTATCCCTGGATGGGAAACCTGTGTGGAAAGTAGAAATTATGGTCTCCACACATCAGTTGTTAAGGTGATGGCCTAAAAACCAGGAGACTGTGATTTCTAGTTCCATCTTAGGCAGGAATACTGGCTACCACTCTCTTTCAGCCCAACCTCCTCATAGGGTTGTTGATGTGGGAAAAATAGGAGTAAGAAAAACTATTAGGTATGTTAGCTTTGAGATATGTACAAAGAAATAAGAGTTGGGAAAAATCTAACTAATAAAATCTGGATGGCAGCCATTTGGGGGAAATTGACCTAACGTATTCTTCATCTGGAAACACTTCTTTCCAGATCACTAAGTATCTTAACTACTAAGTCCCTGTTGCCTACTGGACTTAACAGTTTGTCCTTACAGTAATACTT
This sequence comes from Ahaetulla prasina, assembly GCF_028640845.1. NCBI lineage: Eukaryota > Metazoa > Chordata > Lepidosauria > Squamata > Colubridae > Ahaetulla > Ahaetulla prasina. The sequence goes on along the minus strand of NC_080540.1, from coordinate 57,394,222 downwards.
ACTTACTATTTCTTCTTTCAATAAAGTTCTATTAATTTTCTACTATTACATTTCTTTTGTGTTTAATAAACATGTTTATTAAACACTAAAGAAATATAATAGTAGTGATACTTATTTCTATCCAGTTGCACCCAAAACCACATTTCTGTACCACATCCACTGCTATATTTTATTTCAAAAAGAAAAACTAGAGTCCACTTTTAGTAGCCCTCCAATGCATCTGCAGATAATTGACATAAACTGTAATTGATAATACACTTCAAACTACTTGGCTGTTGCTAAACTCCAACTAAGATCAATATTAACATCCAGCAAATATCTTCTCAAAATATCAGTTGGCCAATAGCAATTACTTCAACGATCCAAATCTATTTATAGCAATGTTAAAGAAAACATCTGCTAAGGCCTCTGTTGTAATGCTATAGATGAAGACATTTGCAATTTATGCCCTTGTATTTAATGTCTTATTTCATGCTTCTCCCAGCTAACCACCTGCTTTTTTTGCTGTGAAGTCCTGACTGATTTAAATATCTCTGTTGATCTTATAGAGCCTGGGTGTCAAACTCGCGATGTCATGTTATCGTCACGTGACGTGTTGCAACTTTCCCCCCTTCACTAAACCAGGAGAGGGTGTGGCCAGCATGTAACACATTCAGCCCACAGGCCACGAGTTTGACACCCCTGTTATAGAGGAATGAGGATTTGAACCAGAGTTGTTATTGTGACAAGCCACCCAAAGCAGTATCTGCCTGTGTGTGTGTGTGTGTGTGTGTGTGTCTGCACATGTATATACAATTGGCTTCATGGGACATAAACAGCACTTTGAACTGGACCCCATCCCAACTGGCAACCCAATGTAGCCCCCATAGCAGTGATGGTGAACCTTTTTGGCACTGAGTGCCGAAAAGGGAGCAGGCATGTGCGTCTGGGCCACAATCCAGAAGAGGAACTGCCAAGGCCGCATGTGCACACCAGAAAATGAACTTCCAATTTCAGCCACCTATTCTTCCGGGTTTCTGGCACACATTTGCATGTGATGATCAGCTGGCCGGCAAGCATGCTCACGCAGGAAAACGGAAGACCAGCTCTTCTAGTTTCTGGCACTGCCGCATGCAAAAAGGCCAGCTGATTGTCCAGAAGAGGAATGGGTGACGCCACGTGTCCCAGGCCACATGGCTGTGCATGCCATTTCGGGCACGCGTGCCATAGGTTTGCCATCACGGCCCTATAGTTTAGAGAACACTCTGCTATACTGGGTTTCCTCAATGAGAAAGTGTGCGAGTCAATTCTCCACTATCTGTAGCTTTCAATAATTGATTAGAGTAGCTGATAGATTATTAGCATTCCTTTCTCTTAAAAAACTTAATTTCCCTATTTACACTCAAGTCTTTTTCTGCTGGATTTGTGACTTGTTATTTCCATTAAAATCATTTTAAAATAATGCTTAGTAAATTATTAGCAAATACTCTCTCCCACAAATGAATTTTCACTCCCCTTTCCTGGGTAGCAGAGTATGAATGAATGAATCATCAAATCTATAGAAATATGCTTGATCAGAAGCATAATCAGAGAGTCAGTCAGGGAGTAACTCCGCTAAATTTCTTACCATCTGTAGAATCTCCAGGAATTCAGAAGAAGCCAAACTATTTCTAGGCAGGGGAGAGTTGGCAAAGAGAAGGATGAGCTTTGAGGAGTTGCTTTAATGGAGTATACATAACTGTTTTCCTTTAATAAAGTTAACAAGGAAACAGTTTGTGAGGGAAGGAACATTTTGTGGTCAATAAGCTTCTAATTCCAAAAGCTGTCTTATTATTCATATGTGCGTGTGCTCAAAAGAAAGCAAAGCAAAAACTAGACTAATTCATAGATTTATGAGAAATGGTGTGCTGCTCAAAGTTTAATTTATTTGGTTCAAACTTGCACAGCTTTCATATCCAATTGCCTACGCCCTCAGTGACTTCTGAATTGGAAATGAATTTGTGTTTATCCAATACTAGTTTATCTCATGCCAGAACAACTGTCTCTAAGAGGCTTCGTTATTTATTGCTTCATATAATCCATCCAATATTGAAATTGCTTGCATTTTCTTTTCTCTTGCAAATAACAGCCATTTTTTTCCCCTTACTGCACTGAATCTTTTTGATTGCCAAAATTTATAGGTGATGAACACTATGGACAGTTTGTGATTAGTTTGTGATTATTGTATGTACCAGATGCATCCCGGGAAAAGAGAAATGTGAATCTCCTAAATTGTAAAATATTGCTCCATGTAATATATATTATGTATTCATTCACAAGCATTGCATTATGTTTATTGATCTTTAGTAAAGTAGAAAATTGCAACCCAGCCAACTTAGTGTTTCTTGGGAAAATGAAGAGGAAAATGTTCATTGCTGAGCCATATCGAACTATATGGATAATCACTGTGTTCATCTAAAATGACAGAGCTTGGGTCAAACTCAAGTGTACAAGAAGTAAAATATAATCCATGTGGCTGATATAATAAATATCCTATTACATTTTTTGATGTGAAATGCAACTTTTGAAATAATTTAGTATCTCTTCTTTACTTGGTTCTACCCATGGCTAATAGTTGGACTCATCAGAAAGAAGGAATAACAGAATAAGAATAACAGAATAACAGAGATGGAAGGTACGGTATCTTGGAGGTCTTCTGGTTCAACCACCTGCTCAGGCAGGAAATCCTTCAGACAAATTGTTATCCAAATCTCTTCTTAAAAACCTCCAGTGTTGGAGCACCCGCAACTTCTAAAGGCAACTCGTTCCACTGATTAATTGTTCTAAGTGTCAGGAAATTTCTCCTTAATTCTAGGACGTATGGCTCCTTGAATTAGGTTGTGAAATTCCATCTCCACTATATGACAGTGACATCTGCTGGATTAAATCTATACAATTTTCTATATTGAACTAAGTAGAAGTTGAAAAATGACTTTTTTCCAACCTGAGCCACTAGGAGTTGTGTTTTTGTATGAAGATTCCCAGATATTTTCATTAAAGCCAATAAAAATCTCACTGGTTACGGAGGACTCAGAGTAAGAAAGAAGATGCATTTCGGTCTAAACTGTTCACATAGGACAGTTAGTCTTAAACTCCACAGTTGACTGCTGTTTCTGAAAGGGCAAGTGTGCAAATGTGGAAAGAGACTTCCTGATATGAAATGTACCAAACTAATTTTGCAACAGGTTTCTTTCCCCAATGAATGGATTAAGACACCTGGGCTTCTGGCATGGACTCAGTAGCAAGATTCCTTTGGTATATTGGGATGTAGAGAGTAATGAAGATGACTTTATCAATTAATTAATTAATTTTATATGCTGCTCATCCCTTACAATAGAGTAAAAACAACATAAAACATTAAAATATTAAAATCGTAAGTATTAACATTAACATTAATGAAGATCGCAAGGAAGAGATAACTTAAGAGAGCAATGCAAGAATCGCTACCTAAGCAATAGCATCGGAAAGTCCAGAATAGTAAGATAACAAATGACTGATGCAGATTCCTCTCTAATTCAGTGGAATATAAGGAGGAGGAGGACTTACAACACAGTCCCAAAGAATTCTTCAATCAACAGTATTCTTAGAATTTCAGATGTTTGGTCTATAATTCTAATATTTATGTTGCAACATCTATATCAGAATTATAGATGTTGGTGATAAATACATATGTATGTGTATATGGGTATCTCTCTCTGTTCAAGGAAATAGAAAAATATCAAATTAATGAAACGAAGGACTAGGAGTGACATGATAGCAGTGTTCCAATATTTCAGGGGTTGGCACAAAGAAGAGGGAGTCAAGCTATTCTCCAGAGCACCTGAGGGCAGGGCAATTATTATTATTATTATTATTATTATTATTATTATTATTATTATTATTATTATTATTATTATTATTATTAAGCAATGGTGGAAACTAATCAAGGAGAGAAGCAACTTAGAACTAAGGAGAAATTTCCTGACAGTTAGAACAATTAATCAGTGAAACAACTTGCCTACAGAAGTCTATGGAATTCTCAGTCATCCAGGTCATGGATGTCCCAAAGGTGCTTTTTCAAGAGGCAACTGGACTTTCTGGTTTTTCTTTGAAGATGTTTCATTTCTCAGCCTACAAACTTCTTAAACTGAAACAAAATGTCTTCAGAGAAAAACCAGAAAGTCCAGTTGCCTTTTGAAAAAGCACCTTTGCCTCCAGAACCTGTGAATGCTCCAACACTAGAAGTTTTGAAGAAGATATTGGACAACCATTTGTCTGATAGTATAGGGTATCCTGCCTGAGCAAGGGGTTTACTAGAAGACCTCCAAGGTCCCTTCCAACTCTGATACATTCTGTTCCGTTCTGTTCCATTCCGTTCTGTTCCATTCCATTCTGTTCCCATTCCCATTCTATTCTTTGATTTAATCAAGTCAACTGAAGGTTCAGGGTTTTTTTTAAATCCAGCAAACAGCAGTTTCCACAGGGAGGAGTAAAAAAAAATCAAGTTTGAGACCATGAACATCCCATCAAAGACCTCCCTCTTTTCAGATTTGCAAGAATATAAGTTTTACCTTTTTCTGTGAAGTTAGGTTCGTAGTGTGGTCTGCCTAGCGTGGTTCTGACTGGAGAGCTTTCATTACTGAAAACCTGAGGCACTGAACTGGGCAGTGTCAGTTAAATGCCTTAGATGAAAGAACGTTGAGGCCAGGAGTGTTCAACTTTGGCAACTTTAAAACCCCTGGATTTCCATTTCCAGAATTCGCCAGCCTGTCTTGCTACCGTAGTTGGGAAATACTGAGAGTTGAAGTCCGCAAGTCTTAAAGTTGGCAAGGTTGGACACCCCTGATTTAGGCAGTTATATGATGGTGTGTTCACTTGCAAGAGCAAACAGGGTTAAATTTCATACTGACATATATGACTTGATTTCTCTAGGCTTGGCCCAGGAATTGCAAGTGTAAAATGCCTGCAAGGATGTCAGGCTGATGTTCATAGCACTTACTTTTTGGGTGTTGGAAAAGAATCAAGAATTTTCTCTGATATATTAAATTAGACAAGAATAAAAGAGAACCGAGCCATCCCATAATATTTTCCCAAAAAGAAAAAAAAAGCAACAATCTGCTCTTAAGAAAGCAGCTGGCTAACTTATAGTTTCTAGTTAACAAAATTTTCTGCTTACATTTCTAAAATAAGAGTCCCATTTGCAGCTCTTGAGTCCATCCATGCCTCTCATGTGATCTTCTCTTTTTCCCAATCCTTAGAAAAGTCTTGGTTTGTATCTCTTCAAAACCACATACTCTTTCATTATGTGCTGCTTTCTAGTAGAAGAGCATATTATTGGTACTTAAACACAGATACTTATTCTCTGATAAATATATACATTATCTAGTTGCATACATTTTCTATAGGTTTCTGGATTTATATTATTAATGCACTTAACTATGAACATTTAAATCAGTTATTTTACCAATTTATTTAGAGCCAGTTTAGTCTGGAGATTTAAGTCCCACCTTAGCCATGAAAAGCCAGCTGGATGGCTTTGTGCCAGTCACACTCTCTCAACCTAACCTACCTCACAAGGTTATTGTTGTTGGGAAAATAGGAGGAGGAAGAGCAAAAGTGTGTGTTGGGCCAGCATTGGTTTTGCAAGCATCCCATTGCAGCTTATTAAGTCTAGGGCTGTTTGCTAAGTAAATTGTTCCAGCCCTTTCAGTCTTCAGCTAGCTGTCAGGCCACAGTCAGGCCAGTCTTTCTTGGAAAAAGCAAAATGCCTGCAGTCTAGAGACAGATGAATTTGCAGGAAGGGAAGACCAATAGTTAAAAATAAAGATCCTGTTCAAGGGCAATGTGGGTTAGTGACTGGCTACCAAAATGTAGTTGAATTTCTTCCATTCAAATCTGTGCAGTATGGTCCTTGCACATTTTAAAACAGAAGAATTGAAAGACAGCAATGGTAAGATGGTAAGAAAGCCAACTGGCACCTCTCACCTGTATTTTTTTTTAATCCATCAAACATCTAATTGCCTGTCATGGTCATAAACAGTGGTGGATTGAACCGGTAATGGCGGTGGGAGGCTCTGCCTACCTGCCCAGACATCTCTGCGCATGCACAGAAGTGTTGCACATGAGCGCACACACGCCCATGAACAAAACGGTAGTGACCAAAATTGAAACTCATTACTGGTCATAAAGCCCTTTTCCTACTTTCAACTAATTCACTGGCTTCCCTACTCCATGCAGAAGATTGCACTGTTTCAGTGTGCAAAATTCTGAGGGACCACATCTTATTTCAGTCCAATAACTCTCCTATGAGTTACCCATTTGGGAACTGAAGATGAAGTTGTCTTGTCATACACAGCCTATACAGGGGAAGAAGAGGAGGTACCAACCAGCTGTTCGTTTCTCGCATCTATGGAATGTGCGGAAGGACCTCCCAAGGATGCCTCTGAACTTGAGCAATGGTGCAATTAGGGCTGGGCTTGATCCAAAAATGACGAAGGCCCTAAAATGACCATCTGAGCCATAGCAACTGAAGGGTACTGTGGCAAAATGATACATGATTGCTGCAACTCCCAATTCTCTCTTTCTCTCCCTCTCCTTCGACCCGAAGGCTGAAGATGATGAATCAGACTTTTCCAGAATCAGTAACAAAGTTTATTGAAGAATCAACAGCATATGTATTGCAGCAGAATCAACAACAGAATCAACAGCAGCTTATTGAATATTACACAAAGTTTACATAGCTTTTCATATCTAACTCAGCTTAGCTAACATATGTGTTACTTCATTATTGGCTAATGAATCTCCAAGGCACAATAATTGGTTAGTAATTACATCATTGGCTTTCATGTGAATATGCGTGTATGCGCATGTGTGCAAAAGAGGTAAAAGAGCAGCAATGTTTCAGGGTTACAATTGGTATCATCCTGTATCCTTGTATATGCTGGGAACGCTGCTTAAAAGGGGTTTGCCATCCGAGATAAGAGCATTGCCCTCATTCCAAAATATGTACATGATGATGAACAAAATGTTAACCCTTCACCCCCTCGTCTCTCTTTGTTAATTTATAATCACAGGCCAAGAATGTTATGCAGTTCCAGATCCTTATTTTTAGTTTTAAACTTTTACTTTGTTCTATCATAGAATGCTGCTTATCCTCCACATAAATGTGGTAGGGCTATAGAGATTGGTTTATTTTACTCCTGTGGGCATATGGTGTTATGATTTCAGTGACTTAAAACATGAAACTTCACATAATCAATACGAGCTTTAAAAATAATCAGGATTCTTCTTTCTTATGTTTTTATAATACAGGGATTATAAATCAGGGAGGATAAGAAAACGATAAAGCTTGTATGCAGCATAGTTGTACATGGCCATCTATGGTTCATTGATAAATTATTTAAGTACCAAAACCACGGCTGTCAAACTCCCATCACGTCATGTGACTTGTCACAACGGTTTTTGCCTTTGCAGAGTCGGGGTAGGTGTGGCCTACGGGTGATGCATCCAGCCCATGGGCCCCCAGTTTAACACCCCTTCTAAACTGGCTTACTGCATACTTCTACTTGAATGATCTTTTCATTCTTTTTGCCCAAGGATTTCTTTCTCATCCCCCCGCTCCCATTGTGATGCTGGGAAATGAACCTGGAATTGTCTGCATACAAAACACACACCTTACCTTTACATTTAATGATAGGCTGGTTTGAAATACAATGGCCGTACCTTCCTTGAAGGCTCAGGCAAAATGCAACAACTTATTAAGTGTGGTTTTTTTAAGACTTAATTCCAACAGAAAAGGCCATTTTCTTTCCTTCTACCTTCCATTGACTATTGCATTCTAAAAGGCCAACTCAAGCTAAGGCATAAAAATAAACAGCCAATAAATGCAGTTTTCCTCTTCAAAGTAACACTCTTTCCCAAAACAGCAAAGGAGTACTGTAATAAGGAGGAAAAAATATTTTGGGTCACTTCTCAAGATCTCCATTTCTGAGTAATTATTGGCCAGAACTATAATTTATGCTTTTAAAGCAACTGTATAATTTTCAACATCTTTTTATATCTTGTGTAAACGTAACCAAAAGAGGAAGAGATGGCTGAATCCAGTAAGTGAGGGAGAGATTAACATTCTGTACATGCTACAGATGGGACATTTTCATTTTGCCCCTCCTTTGAACTTCCCTTAGATTATGATGATCCAGTCAAAGTCAATGCTTTTAAATAACATAGTAGATTCTGATGGTAGAATGAGGCAGTTAAAATTAAAATTTAGAGCTTCAGTTTATTAATCTGCTCCACCGCTTAATATATTTTCACAGATGGTGACAAATCTCATTCCCTGTGAAGTTCCCTGTGAATGAAGTGTTGATTACAAACTGCAGATATACTTTCTGCTTTTATACTTCCATCTTTTGGGATGAATCTAAATATCTGTCAATTCCATGGAAAGAAGATTCAGACATGATTGACCCATGTTGTGCAATTCTCTTGGCCTATTTCCGTGCCTTTCTCATGCTTAGTTGGAAAGGAAAGAGAGGAAGTTGAACACTTGGGTTAATAGGGAGAAAACTGGAGTACAGCTGTGACTGATTCTCCCCGCAGAAGCAAGGGAAGGAACTAGATTGAAAACTTGGACTTGGATTTCTTGTTTGGATAATACCAGTGCCGAATATAATATTGTGGTCTTGTAGAAAAGTTAAAAGGTGACAAGATCCATCTATTTAGGTGTATTCAGAATGCTGGGTCAGAAAATGACAGTAAGGGGAAAGATTAGAGAGGCATTTACTCCACGCTTGGATGTTGGGTGCTAAAACTATCCCCAAATATCTGGTTTCAGATAGTTAATGGCACACAAAGCTCTTTTCTAAATTCAGGCTCTCAAAGGCTACCAGAGAACATTCATTCTTTGTCCTTTATCCCATTCAGTCAGATTAATAACTCATCCAGCTTAGTTTCAGATTGATTTCCTTCCTATTCTTGAAAGAAAATGATAGGAGCCCATTTCAAGACCCTGTTTTAAAGTGATTGTTGCTGTCCATTTGTTAGGGGATGATAACACTGCTGATTAATAGAATATGACTTCAATTTGGAACCTCCTTCTTCCCCCAATATGCAAGATTGATGGCAGGAGTGGTGAACAAGCAAAGCTGTTCAACATTCATGAAAAACATGAAATCAGCTAAAGCGGTCTTTTTTATTGTATATTAGGAACTATTAGTTGTTTTTATTAAACTTCTTTTTCCCACAATGGATTGCATTGGGAAAGGCATCCTATGTGTCTACCTAATTTCATTCATTCTACAAAATTTGTTAGAGGTTAATGAACAATGTGTTTTAAATGTACAAATGTAAAGAATTAATGTAGTATACAGGTGTAAAATTCCTATGGGTCAATGTCTATTTTACCTTAAATGGAAAACTCTAATTGTTTCAGCTCTCCAAAATATTTATAAAGCAAGATATTGCATAAAACAAGTTGTTTAGGGAGAGGAGGGAATGAAATTGGGGGATGCAGGTTTCCATTAAAACAATAGAAGTAGGTTTTATTATTTAGTTATTACATTTTTAAAATCCCATATTTATTATTTTAAAAGTAATTCAAGGCGGTGAACATACCTAACATCACTTCCTCCTCTTATTTTTCCTCACGTCAACCCTGTGAAGTGGGTTAGGCTGAGAGAGAGATTGACTGAGCCAAGGTCACCCAGCTGACTTACCTAACTATGGTGGGACTAGATTACACACACTCCTGGTTTCCTAAACTGGTATTTTCACTACATGCAGAATATCTGACTTCAAAATATTCAGTTCGCCCTCCCAATCCCTTTAACATTTGCTAAATTATGCCAGGTGAAAAGGCCTAGAAATATTGAAAGTATTCAAAATCTTAACATTTTGGTTAGGTTTGTTATACAGACATATATTGTGCTTTTAGCCACAGTGAGCCTGTTTGTTTCTCAAGCATTGTTGATTGCTTTCATTTCACTTCTTGTATATATGTAAAATGGACCTGGCAGCATCATGTATCTGTGTGCTTTGTATGGTTGTTTTGGTTTATGCCTTCAAAAATGAGTAACACCTATTTCATCAAGAGTAGTAAAACTCATTTGAGGAGCCCTAGTTAGTGTGGTGGCCAATGGTGCATAATTTTAAGGATTCTGGATCAGTAACAGTTGGAGGATCACAAGTTCTCATCCATAGATTAGGGAAAGACAGTCCATCAGTGGAATAGCATGTTCCTGGATACAAAACATCATTATTCTCAGAACAGTAGTTTTCAAACTTGACAACTTTTGAGATGTGTGGATTTTAACTCCCATAATTCCCCAGCCAACTGTCTGGGGAATTCTGGGAGTTGAGGTCCACTTATCTTAAAGTTGCCGAGTTTGAAAACCATTGCTCTAGATGTAGGCCTATTAAAATGATTGAAAGATAATGCCTGTCTTTGTTGGTGATTGATCCAGATCAAACACCCTTCTATATTTTGTACTGAACAAATTATTGATTACACATGGTGTGTATACATGGAGTATGAAAAACAAGTAATGTATGAAATGGGTATAAGTGTTTTTTCTAGTTAGATCTCAATATTGAAACAAGCTTTTTTGCCCCCAATCTATGGTCAGAGATGGGTGTGGTACTTCAATCCATCTGAAGAGCAACAGATGGCTGGAAATGATAGGTATCGTGGTTGGAAATAGATGCTTTCATCCCCTCACGGGCTGGAAAAAGAGGACTTGCCTGGAGAGCTAGAATTTCAATGGAAAACATAGGTTTTATTCTGTTAAACTCATTTCATTGCAAAATTGGGCTTGATGTTTGAAATGAGATGGTTTGAGCAGAATAGAGGTAAGGATAGAACTTTGAAAAATGCTTGCTTCAGAGTTTTTACTTGGAGTGGGGTTTTTTCTGGAACGCTGACATCTCCTAGGAGCACTCCTGATTTTTCAATAGCACTCTTCATCTTGGAACTTAGCAGCTGTGACTTTGCTAAACCCTCCAACTATGGCTGATAACATTCATTGCTTCATAAAGTTGGACGATTTTCAGCCAGGATATTTAAATCTTGGGAAACTTGTAGTGATGGAGAATCCTGCTATACCGATGATTGTATCCTCAATATTTATGGCCAGCATATTTATATTTCTGCATAGGGGAAGAAGAAAATGTGTATACTACATTTGGTCTCCAAAAAGGTTTTAGTGTGCTGCTCCGTAATGTCCTTTTCCAATATGGTATGAAATATCCTAAGGTTTAGAGCAGCAGTTTCCAAATTTTTTAACAACTTTTTTTCCATGGATCTGAGTTGGGGGAGGAAGAATGTGCAACCTAAATCCCTTGCATGCACAGTTTACAGTGGGGTTCGTTCTGCTATGAGAATCTATTGCCTGATGTTCTGAAGTGGAGCTGAGATGGTGATGCTAGCACTGGAGAGTGGCTGCAAATTCAGATGAAGCTTCGCTCGCTTGCCTGCCACTCACCTCCAGTTCTGCCACCTGGTACTTAATAGGTCCTGGAACAGGAGTGGAACAGGCCTAGAACATAGCCTAAGAGTTGGGGATCCCTGTTTTAGAGGTCATATAACTCCCATATCAAGTTCTATCAAGACTTCAGAATTCAGTACTGGTTGGCTATTTTTAAGGACATTAGTGGCAGGTAATATAACAACTTTTACTTTAAAAAAGGCAATCACTTCCATGTTAAATTAGCAAATGTAGCTGACATATGAACTGCATGAATCTTATAGGATCAGAGCAATGGTATCTTCCAATGCTTTTGTTATATGTGATCATCTGCTCTTTTGTTCGAAATAAAAATACTACTTTACTATAGATTGATCAGATTATTTTCATTGGAGAAAGTTGGTATTGTCGATTTCTATGCCTTTTCATTAAAAAAAATCCCTTTATCAAACACAGTTTGGATTTTACAGAAAATTCAATTTAAAATTTCTCAGTTCCATATTAGAACACTATAAGAATCTACCGTTGCTAACATTTAGAATATACTGAGGAATAAAGACTGTATGTAAAAATGTTTTCCCCTACTAAACATACAGATTAAGAATTTAGAGTTGCAAGTCCAATCAATCTGGAGAACACCACCTTGGGTGGAACCCATTTAAAATAGGTGGTGTACTAAATTAGGATTATTTCAAAGGAAAGTTGGTTAATTCGTTCTTCCTTGTCTTCCCATGTTATAAATTGTTCAGGGCTGCTTTCAAAATGTCTGTTTAGAATCATAGGGGTGAGAAGGGCCATCCTCTGCACAAGAAATTCAATATTCTTTTTTACTATGGAGGGCTTTTTATAGCATGTGTTGGAAAACTTCCAGTGAAAGAGAGCCTGCCACCTCTTTTGGTAACTGTCTTCACTGCCAAACAATTCTCACTGTTATTTCCCCCCCCCCCCAACATTTAGGTAAAATCTTGCTCCCTATAACATAAATTAATGACCTTGCATCCTTGCACCCTAAAATGCGTAATAACAGATCATTATGTGAAAGTTGGACCATAAGGAAGGTTGAGTGCCAAAGAATTGAGGCCTTTGAACTCTGGTGCTGGAGAAGACTCCTGCGAGTCCCTTGGACTGCAAGGTGATCAAACCGGTCAGTCCTAGAGGAGATCAACCCTGACTGCTCTTTAGAAGGCCAAGTCCAGAAGATGAAACTCAAATACTTTGGCCATCTAATGAGAAGGAAGGACTCACTGGAGAAGAGCCTAATACTGGGAAACATGGAGGGCAAAAGAAGAACGGGACGGCAGAGAATGAGGTGGTTGGATAGAGTTACTGAAGCAGTTGGCGTGAGCTTAAATGGACTCCAGAGGATGGTAGAGGATAGGAAGGCCTGGAGGAATGTTATCCATGGGGTCGCGATGGGTCGGACATGACTTCGCAACTAACCTTAGTCTATATGACATTCTTTGGGGTATTTGTTCCTCCCACGCATCCCATTTCTCAAAATTAAATATTCCCAATCCCTTCAGTCTTTTTTCATAGAATGGTTTTTAGAACTTGGTTATTCTATTAAATTGTTCTAATTTGTCTAGATCTTTCTTAAAATGGGACATACATTTCAGGAGGAATCTGACCAACTATTAATCAGTTTAAAAATCCAAATTATGCTGCCACACATAATCCCTGATTCTTGTTCAGTGTGCTTTTTGAGACTACAAGTTGTCCTCATTTGACAAGTGCCTTGTATAGAGACCATTTGCAGTTACGATGGTGATAAAGTTAACTTTACAGCCAATCCTCTCGTTTATGACCTTCGCAAGTCTGTAAAGCAAAGAACAGTTTTGTAAAATGAGGAGCCTGGAGGTTAAATCCTTTGAAAAATGGCGAAGGGAACTTGGTATGTTTTACTTAGAAGTCTGAGGGGAAACTAAAGAGTAGCCTTCCAGTCCTTGAAGGTTGCTCCAGGAAAGAGGGTGTTGATTTATTCTCCATAAAGAATAGGCAAGAAGGGATGGCTGAGAGGGAAGGAGATGCAACCTGGAAATAAGGAGACATTTCCTGTTGCTGAGAACTATCAAGCAGTGGAACAGCTTGCCTCATAGACTTGCAGGTGCTCCATTGCTGAATGTTTTCAAGAAAAGATTGGATGACATTTGTCCATGAATAGAATAGAATAGAATAGAATAGAATAGAATAGAATAGAATAGAATAGAATAGAATAGAATAGAATAGAATTTTATTGGCCAAGTGTGATTGGACACACAAGGAATTTGTCTTGGTGCATATGCTCTCAGTGTACATAAAAGAAAAGATACGTTCATCAAGGTACAACATTTACAACACAATTGATGATCAATATAGCAATATAAATCATAAGGATTGCCAGCAACAAGTTATAGTCATACAGTCATAAGTGGAAAGAGATTGGCGATGGGAACTATGAGAAGATTAATAGTAGTGCAGATTCAGTAAATAGTGATGATGATATGAAGATTCCTGCCTTGGACAGAGATTGGACTAAAAGACCTCCAAGGTCCCTTCCAGCTCTATGATTTTAAGATCATAAGCACAGTTGCAATTTCACTTAGCAACCACTTTCCTTAATGATCAAGCTCCTTTTGGTCTCTAAATAAGAACTATGTATATTCTGCAAATATTTTCATAGGTACAGTTTTCAAGATGGGCTGCTTCCATCCTGTGCCTATTAACCCGGTTTCTTGTTTAAGTGAAGAATCTTGCAGATGCCTGTTAAATTTTGTTCTGTTAGTTTCAACTCATTTTTCTAAAGAATCAAAGTTATTTTTGATGCACATGCTCTATATTTCAGCTGCCTACAAATTGGATAGGTATTCTTCACCTCTTCATCTGTCATTAAAAATGGATGCAATGACTATACCAGTCATGAAGTTGATAATGGCTAGAAAAGGCATAGGGGAAGGGGAGAGCTAGTGAGATAAAGATCAAGTTCTTCATCTGGAACCAGAAATTCCCCAGTCTAATTCCTTAAATCCTACCCTGAAATGATTAAATTCTCTAGGTGAAGCCTGAGAAATAAAATACATCCATTTTTTAAAAAAAGAAATATCCACGGTCATCTATGTCCATTAGAACTTTACCAAAATGCTTTTACTTGCATCTTGGTAACAGTAATTTTGTGGGCAAGAATAGCAGTTGCTTGCAATACCCCACTTCCTTCTTCACTACGTTAGAGCTAGATGGGGAAGAGGCTTGTTCATACCACTTAAACCCTAGCCCTCAAACTGATTTCCTGTTAAGTTCATTGCATCAGCTCCCCCTTTCTTGTTCCTTTAGCAGCAACCTGCCTTGTGAAAGGATTCGTTGCTTGCCCCAACTAACGGTTCCTGCTGAAGGAGCTTGCTTCATCAGCCCTTCTGTGACTTGCAAGCGGGAGAGTAGGCTAACTTTTTGGTGGTTGACCTAAATTTCTTTTCTGCTGCTCTCTGATACTGATGGAAGCACTTATCACCAATCTTTGTTTCCTCTTTCCTTAACAGCTATACAGTAGTTAGAAAGTTGCAGTTTCCAGTAGGTTGCCCATCAACAATAGGCTGTTGTAGTAGATAGGGTTTCCCAAATCTTGAGGTCTACCTTCCTTGAGTATAATAGCTCCTTGTACATCACAAAAATGATGCCAACAGAGGCAGTAACTTTGGACAGCAGTTATGAAGAGATAAATGAAAGCCGGTTCTATTCTAATACTATTATTAGTAAATACCTTAGTAAATACCACTATCCTCTGATCTGCTTGGTTTTTGAGGCTATTGGTTTGATTTATTTATCAAAGGAGTTTGTGAATATGTTGTATGGTCCTGTTGTGTCTTGTCCGCTCTCACCGCAGCCGGGGTCTGCTTATCTGCTCCCGAACACGGAGGAATCTATGCCTCCCGGCCCCAGTTCTGGCTCCATGCCCAGACAAGCTGCAGAGGAGGGGGCACCTCCCGGTCCCAGCCCTGGCTCCATGCCCAAGCAGGCTGCAGAGGAGGGAGCATCCCCCGGCCCCAGCCCTGGCTCCATGCCCAGGCAAACGGAGCAGCTAGACCCCTCCCCCTCCTCCACAGCATGTGAGCCTGAGGAAAGTTTATTTCCAACAGCTGCTGATTGGTGTGACCCTCGCATCAGAAGACTGGATAGGCGGAGGCAACAGAAGGAAGGGAGGGGCAGGCCTTAATGAGTGCTGAGTCATGGAGCCACACCCCATGGCCTATATAAAGGATCTGCTTTCTGGCAGTCTCTGAGTCAGGCAAAGTCGAACTTATCTTGCTGAAGTCACTTTCTGGTCTCCTGCCTGCTCTGAGGACTTTGCTAGGACTTTGGGCAGAGCTGCAGAGGCAAGCCTGATTCGGATTTCCCTGACCCGGCCGTCAGCGGAGGAGTGGGACACGACAGGTCCTTGTACAACAGTTCCATACATTTTTCATTTTTTCAATCATTTTGAACATACTGTGCTATGAGGTACAGATAGTCCTTGACTTACAACAGTTCATTTAGTGACCGCTCAAAGTTACAATAGCACCGAAAAAAGTAACTTTTGACTATTTTTCACACTTATGACCTTTGTAGCAGCCCCATGATCATGTGATCAAAATTCAGTTGCGTGGCAACTTGTTCATACTTATGACTGTTGCTGTGTCCCAAGGTCGTGTGATCACCTTTTGCAACCATTTAACAAGCAAAATCAGTAGGGAAGCTGTGTTCTAACTTATCAACTGCAGTGATTCACTTAATAACGGTGGCAAGAAAAGTCATAAAATGGGACAAAACTCCCTTAACAAATGTCTCGCTTAACAACAGAAATTTTGAGCTCAGTTGTCGTACGTTGCGGACTAACTGTACATTGTATTAAACTGTGTAACAAGTACATTTTCTTAGGCACTTGCAGAACAAGACAGAGGCAGATAAATAGCAGAAAGAAAACAAGATGTTGAGTTTTTAATGGTGTTTTTAGATGCAGAAAGACTGGATGCAGAGACTACAGGCACCTCAGCAGGAAGTTAGACATATGAAGTGAGAGTTAAGGAAAGTCACCGTCTCGTTTTGGGGAAAGAATCACACAATAGAAAGGACTAGACAAGAAGGAGCAGACCAAATTTTTCAAGTAGAGCAGAATAAATTTGAGTGTATTGCTATCTCTTACTCTAAGCAAACCTGACTAGATAAATTCTAACAGAAGAATTGGGCACGAACAGTGTTCCTAAGTATTCTCAGTTTCCAGAACTCATTGATCAGCAGCTCGTGTCAAATTAAAGACCCCATTACAAGATATAACTCTTTTCTCCCAGTTTTGTCTTTTTTCTTTAATTGTAATCTTTAGTTCTCTCTGGTTCCCTCTATTCATTCACCAGTTCCATTGGTTCCAACACCAATTATTATGTTGTTGTTGTTCTTTTAAAAAAATGTAAAACAAAAACATTTTCCCAAGATGGTTTATAATTCATTCCAAAATCTTATTTCAAATTTACTTGTAACTTATTTTAAATCAAAAGTTTAATCACACTTTTGCTATTAATTTTTTTCAAAGTTCTTAAATTTGTAGTGAAAACTTTCTTTTGCTAAGGATTGAAGAAAACTCACCTGGTGCCGTCAAACTTATCAATCTAAAAGTTTTCAATAGCTGAAAAGCAGTTGATAAGCAATTTCCGATGTGATTAGAAAAGGAAGTATACAAACTCAATGTCCTTTCAAAAGCACCAAGTACATTTTGAGTAAGATGGCCATTTCCTGATCTCCCAGCACTCTATGCCTTCCAGAGAAGTAACTGTCTGTAGCAGTTGAGGATGATCTAGGCTCCTCTCCTTGTCCAGAGAAAAATAATTGAAGAACCAGTCTGGTCACTGCCTCTTCATTTTGCCATGATTATAGTCTCTGCTTTTCATAGAATTGTCTTCCGTCCACCCCTTCTTTCTCCTCCCAGAGTCATTTGGGGCTCATGCAGCCCTTCAGTAAATTATTGCCTGTATTTTTTGGACTATAAGACGCACCGATATATAAGACACACCAGGATTTCATAGAGGTAAGCAAGGAAAAAAAAAGTTTTTTTCCTTCTCCAACCCGCAGGAGCACTCTGCAGGCCTCCCAAAGCCTCTGTGTGCCCTGTTTTTACGAAAAACAGGCCCGTTTATCACCCATTTTTCACAAAACTGTGGGCATTTTTGCTCTCCCCAGCCCACAGGAACACTCTGCAGGCCTCCCAAAGTCTCTGCACACCCCGTTTTTGCAAAAAGCGGGATGCACAGGGCAGGGCTTTGGGAGGCCAAAAACGGCTGTTTTTGGTGTATAAGAAGCACCAACACTTCCACCCTCTTTTTTGGTGGGGGGGCAAGTGCATTTTATACTCCGAAAAATAGGGGTAAGTAAATAAAAGTTGAAGAATAAAAATATGCAAATTTGGAAAAAGTAAATATTCTTCAGGGAAGCAGTGGTGAACTGAAGACTGTACTTTTACCAGCATTAATGACTGTGGTGAAAAATAGAGCTGGTGAATGAATTAGCTCCCCAAATTCCTGTCCAGATGTAGATAAGGAGTTAGAATCATTCTCAGAGTGTTCCTCACAGATCCTCTCTGTGATGAGACCGGCTGTCTCTGGCAGATTTTAGATTTTACAGGTCTGGCAGCAAGGAGAGTTAGTTTTCCCCAAGCCATTTGTTGTTGTTAGTTGTGAAGTCGTGTCCAACCCATCACGACCCCATGGACAATGTTCCTCCAGGCCTTCCTGTCCTCTACCATCCTCTGGAGTCCATTGAAGCTCACGCCTACTGCTTCAGTGACTCTATCCAGCCACCTCATTCTCTGTCGTCCCCTTCTTTTTCCCTCAATCTTTCCCAGCATTAGGCTCTTCTCCAGTGAGTCCTTCCTTCTAATTAGGTGGCCAAAGTATTTCAGTTTCATCTTTAGGATCTGGCCTTCTAAAGAGCAGTCAGGGTTGATTTCTAGGAACCGGTTTGTTCGTTTTGCAGTCCAAAGGACTCGCAGGAGTCTTCTCCAGCACCAGAGTTCAAAGGCCTCAATTCTTTGGCGCTCAGCCTTTCTTATGGTCCAACTTTCACAGCCATACATTGCAGTTGGGAAAACCATAGCTTTGACTATACGCACTTTGTTGGCAGGGTGATGTCTCTGCTTTTTAGTATGCTGTCTAGATTTGCCATAGGTTTCCTCCCCAGGAGCAAGCGTCTTTTAATTTCTTGGCTGCAGTCCTCATCTGCGGTGATCTTGGAGCCCAGGAAAATAAAATCTGTCACTACCTCCATTTCTTCCCCATGTATCTGCCAGGAGTTGAGAGGGCCGGATGCCATGATCTTAGTTTCCCTTAAGCCATAGTTTCTTTAAGTTTAATTACATTGGATGATTTTCCTTCAACCTGCAGCAAAAGAAGTTTTATGTAAGTTTAAAACTTAAAGAAAAACTTTTTATTTGGAAATAAGCGACAAAAGGTAATTAGAACGTTGACTTTGGAAAGCTCTTAAATGGCATAAGGGATCAGATTGACTGGAAGGAAGATTTGGAAAAACATAAGAATAGTTCCTGTAGTCTGTTTAAAATCTTACTAAAATATATGAAAATGTTTAAGTGTTTAAAAAAATCTCTCCCTGGGAAAATGTGCTGAATGGAAGAAAAACATGATAATAGGAGACCTTGAAGGCTGGTTCCCAGAGGCAACCAGAAAGATTATAATTAAAGGAGAAGGCCGCTAATATCGAATGGAAAATTATTTTAACTCTGGAAGAATTCAAAGATATTTGGCAACAATGTACCCAGAACTTTCTCTTTAAAGACTCATATAATAATATTTTTTACTGAAAATTGAACATACAAAGATAAAATTATTATTATTGGGGGGAAAAGCAAAACCTAACTATTCTTTATAATTAGTTTTGAGGAGGAAGACAGACAGAACAGTCACAAAAGGCAGATGATGTCATTTAGATATTTGGTAAAGTTCCATCATGAGGACAGGGTGGTTGTGCAACAACAGTCTTAATTTAAATGAACACTCTTCCCATCCTTAATTTTTGTATTCCTCCTCTAAGTATGACTAACCTTGGACTTCCCATGAAATAGAGAATCTTTGCCATGCATTTTTAAAATCTCTCCTTCTCCCCATTTTTCCTTTTCAGCTGCAGAAGACAGGATATTGAGGATCAGCTGGCACGGGAAATCTGGTCGAAGTCCACTTCAGACTCTTTACAAGAGTGACCAGGTAAATGGGCTTCAAAAAGCAAAGTGGCTGTATACAGTGTGAAGGAAGGGAGCAGGCTATTTGTTTATTTATTTATTAAATGTACATGCTACCCATCTTGGCAATGAGCGTGACTCCGGGTGGCTTTCAGTGCAATGAAATAGAAATATAAAATGCAATTATTAAATAGGATGATGTCCATTCAGTAGTGTCTGACTCTTGGCAATTCTATGGGCCAGGCCACATCTTCTAAACTTTTTGAGTTGTTCTATGCTCTAGCGGATGTCAGCTTTGAGGGTGAATTATAAATAGAGAGAGAGAAAGAGAGAGAGAGAATTAATAGCTGAAGAATACTCTTTGCATGCAGAAAATGTGACCTTCCTCCCCTACCCCCCCACCCCTGCAGTTGCTGTAAAGTTGTGTAGCTCATTTTGTGAATTGGAGATTTGGACCAGAGGTGGGTTTCAGCAGATTCTGACCAGTTCTGGAGAACCAGTAGCAGAAATTTTGAGTAGTTCGGAGAACTGGTAGTAAAAATTCTGACTGGCCTCACCCCCATCTATTCTCTGCCTCCCAAGTCCCAGCTGATTGGGAGGAGATTTTACAGTATCCTTCCCCTGTCATGCCCACCAAGCCACACCCCATAAGTCATGCCACGCCCACCAAGCCATGCCTACAGAACCGGTAGTAAAAAAATTTGAAACCCACCACTGATTTGGACCCTGCCTACATCCTTTCACACACAGGTATTTTATTTGTAAAGTCTTTTGAGAGCCAAAGACGGTAGTTTTTTTCCTCTGCCTAATTGAAATACAGGATAATCCCTGTGAGCTGAAAGTAAGCCCTCTGTCACTGAATTCCTCATTTCCTTTTCCTTACCCATTTGGCTGTGCAGATATAAGAAAATAATCAGGACGCACAAAAAGAAAGCATGGAGGCCAAGTTGCTAATCCAATCGGTACCTTTTGAGAACTGGCATATTTTAAGAATGGATGTCAGCATCTCTTTTTTTTAAATACCTGCCAAACCATCTATTATATTGCTAAGTGATGTTGATAACCTCCTTGTCCTAGAATGACTTGATTTGTCTGGAAGGCCTATTTTTTTTTTTTTTAGAAATGAATAGAATAGAATTTTTTATTGGCCAAGTGTGATTGGATACACAAGGAATTTGTCTTGGTGCGTATGCTCTCAGTGTACATAAAAGAAAAGATACCTTCATCAAGAACCATAATGTACAACACTTAAAGTCATAGGATACAAATAAGCAATCAGGAAACAATATCAATATAAATTGTTACAGTCATACAGTCGTTACAATATAAAGTTACAGTCATAAGTGGGAGGAGATAGGTGATGGGAACGATGAGAAGATTAATAGTAGTGCAGATTTAGTAAATAGTTTGACAGTGCTGAGGGAATTATTTCTTTAGAGAAGTTCAATCATTCCCGATCCATTCTGCTTGTCATTTTTTTTTTACAAACCAAAATTGGGAGATACTAACTCTCTTTGGGTCAGAAATAAGGACTCTTTATAATTGAGAACTGAGAAAATGACTAAATGAACACACAGAGGAGTAATACATCCAGAATAACAAACTTGCCTACATATATAAAGAATATCGCAAATGCAAATGCTTATCTATCTTGCCAATTTTAAGAGTTTTACTTTAGAACTGTAAACTCAAACCTAAAACAATTGTCCTGCTAGGTATCTTAAAATTCTACTGGATAATGCAGCCTCCTACAAACAGAAAAGTATATTGTGTCTCCTGAAGTTCTCCAGAGGTTCCTACTATGAAGTGTTTGTGGTCTCAGAACTCTATTAGTACTTGAGTATTAGACATGAATTCTGCCTAATTCTGCCTCCATCATGGAAGTTGGGAATCCTGGCCTGATGTAAAACGAAGCATGGTATCACTGAATAACAATCTGCAACACCTTTTACATATCTTCTGGTTTACTGAGCAATGATGAATACAAACAGAACTTCAAATAAGCTTTTTGTGCAATAGCATAACAGGTGGATAGCACTTGGATGGGAGATTGCTGGCTGCTCCCAGGGCAGAAAGTTATACTGGGAAGCAGAGAAAAAAAATCATCTGGAAGAAAGAGAGAGCAAACCACTTTCATAGTCTACCAAGAAAACTACATGGGCCTTTCTATGAAGTGACTTGAAAAGCAGAAATATCTTATATTCAGTATCTAAAAAGTGATAAAATATGGGGGAAATGAAGGGACAATTAAAATCAATTAAGATCCTGTGACACTTCCAAGAATGAAATATATAATCCTGAGATAATGTAGGCAAAGGATTAGACAAAATATTCCCTTTGACATCTCTCTGAATACCTGCCCATCTTCCTACCTTGCCTGCCTTCCTTTTTAATGAGAAGTAAGGATTTAAATAGGCAGGCTACAAAGCATAATCTTTACTTCCAGCAATGCTATGAAAAAAATAAATTGGCGAACAATCATATCTCAGTTCTTTAGTTATAAGTGTACCCATCTGCTTTTTTTGGGGGGGAGGGGAGAGAAGTATTCTACAGAGTTGTGGAGTGGGCTGGCAGGCAAATCTTACCTGTTTGCCTTCCAGTGAAAATCTGCTTTGTAATTGGCTGCAGCCATTGTCTTTATAAAAAGAATGTGACCCTCCACCAAAAGTCATTAAATGAGAGAGCGCATGTCACGTGTGCTCAGCGTTTTAAATGTGCCCACCCACCCCTGACTTAGCTTGTGTGCATCTAAAGAAGTGTATTTATGAAGTTTATGCCATACTCAATGTGCTCATGTCTCTCTCTTTATGAATATAACACAGATGGTATAAACAGTTTGCTGAAAGGGGAGCTTTATATGTTTAGTCAAACTGCAAATAAGCACTTTGTTTTAACTATAATTGGGAGGAAGGAAAAAGGTTTTACCCATATAAACAGATGCTGTTTTATGTTTTTATAAGGAAAGTTCAAAAAATATCCAAAGTCCACACATGAATAGTATCTTTCCTAGAACCAAAATTTTGCAAAAGACCCTAGAGAAGTTTCAGGGATTTTCCTGAACTTTTTATTAGGTGAAGTGCCTACAAAAGGTCAGAAAGACAGGGAAGAATTATTATTATTATTTTTAAATCCACCATTAGCCAGGAGTCACAGGAAATCAAGAATAAACTCCCAAGAAAGAAAAGAATTTCCTGAATTTGTTGTTAGTCATACCTTCAAGAGACAAGCTGCAATTCCTAGTGACCTGAGGCACCCTTTTCTCTTAGGAAAAGTTTCTAGTTATGGGAAGAAATGAAATTTTGAATAGCCAAGGTCTAATCATGGAGATAATAAGGGATGGCGTGAATCAGTGGCTAAGACGCTGAGCTTGTCAATCAAAAGGACGGCAGTTTCGCAGTTTGAATCCCAAGTGCTGCGTACTGGGATGAGCTCTCATTACTTGTCCCAGCTTCTGCCAAGCTAGCAGTTCGAAAGCACGTTAAAAAATGCAAGTAGAAAAATAGGGACCGCCTTTGGTGGGAACATAACAGCATTCAATGCACCTTTGGCGTTTAGTCATGCCAGCCACATGACCACAGAGACATCTTCAGACAGCGCTGACTCTTTGGCTTTGAAATGGAGATGAGCACCGCCCCCTTGAGTCAGGAACGACTAGCACATATGTGCAAAGGAAACCTTTACCTTTAATCATGGAGATAAACCTACATTTACAGTATTTTGATTCAGGAGTATTTTGCTTTGCTAAGAGCACTCAGCTGGACCTTTGATATAGGCCTTTGATGATCCAGCATACCAAACTAATGCATTTTTAAACACTGTTCATTTCTATCATTCTATATGATTGATTGACCAAGGAAAGGAAAGAAGCAATTGAGTCCATTCACAGGATATGCCAATATTGTTCGGAAACCTTGAAAGAGCTGGTGACAAACACTATGAGAATAGTTTCATTCTGAATGTACATTTTGATTAATACATTTTGGATTATAAATAAATCCCTCTCAATGTAGACAGATAAATTCAATTGAAATATCATTCATAGAGTTCAACATAAAATGGACCATGTTTAGACTCTTACCTTTCCCTCTCACTGCCACTGCTGCTTAACAGCATTTCTAAGACTGAAAATGAGACCCAGTATAGGAAAATTGGTTCAATAATCTTATCTCTAAACTGGTCCTTACCAATCTGAGGACCTAGAGTCTGTGGGCTTCAAATCTCAGATTTTAACTTTCTAGTTGGGAATTCTGAGGTTACAGTCATGTTCCAACTGAAGGACCCTCAAGTTTATCCAGTTTTCCTTTCTGATAACCTTTAAATCCCCACTATTAAAGGGTAAGTGCATCACTTTAAGAAGTAATTATAACCAATGTTATGACTACTCATGAATCTTAAAAATGTCCAAAGATATCAGCTCCTGTGTATAGGTATTGGCAGCATGTACGGTAGAGTATTATTGGGATCTAACAAAAAAAGCTTGGTACAGAGCGTGAAGTGACTCCTGCTCCCCTTTACATCCTTGTCTTATGTCTCCTCAGCTTGAGCAGTCCTCCCTGCAGGCAATTCATCAACACAGGAGGGAGCTGCTAAACAGTATGTGCCATCGATACACCCGCAAGCGACGCCTCCTAACTCCAGATGACTTGCGGCACCTGGTGGTGGATGATGTCCATGAGATGCTCTACTGCTATGTCCCCAAGGTGGCTTGCACTAATTGGAAGAGGGTCCTGATGGTCTTGACAGGGAAGGGCAAGTACCAGGACCCCCTGGAAATCCCAGCACATGAAGCTCATGTACCAGCCAACCTACGCACTCTCTCCGAGTATAGCACTCCTGAGATCAACTACCGCTTGCGCAACTACCTCAAGTTCATCTTTGTACGGGAGCCTCTGGAACGGTTGGTTTCAGCCTACCGGAACAAATTCACCCGTAGCTTCTGTCTGACATTCCATAAGCGCTACAGGACCAAGATAATCCGGCGGCACCGTCAAGACCCTAGCAGCGAATCCCTGGAAAGCGGCCACGATGTGCGTTTTGAAGAGTTTGTGTACTATCTGTTGGATCCAAAGACCCAGCGCGAGGAGCCTTTCAATGAGCATTGGGAGCGAGTGCACTCCCTTTGCCATCCATGCATTATCCACTATGATATCATTGGCAAGTATGAGACCTTGGCTGACGATGCCAACTATATCTTGCAATTGGTTGGGGCTGATGCAGGCATCAAGTTCCCTTCCTCTTCTAAGGCCACCAGAACCAACAATAACCTGACTGCAAAGTTCTTCAAGAACATCAGCCCCTTCTACCAAAGAAGATTATTTAATTTATACAAGATGGATTACTTGCTCTTCAATTACACCATCCCTCCTTATTTACACCTACGATGAGGCTGGTGACATGCCCTTTCCTCATCGTTTCTGCTGTCAACCAACATAGATGGACATGAGATGCTTGCAGCTCTACCTTTTTTGTTTTATGTTTTATCAGCACACAGAGTTCTCTCCGCCTTTTGTTCCTGTTTCAGTAGACAGAATCTACTATGGTTTGTCTATCCTTTCTCCTGTCCTTAACCAAACAGCATTTGTTTCTAGGAAGCACTGGAACTATGTCCTTTTGTCAGGAGGTGGGATAATCTGTGTGGAAGTAGGAGACACAATAAAATGTGCATGCATTTAATGTGTTCAATTATAATCCCCACAAATTTCTCCACAGTGAGGGAGACAAGGGAAATATGAGCCAGAAGTGTCTAATTGTGAACAGTTACTTGGTATGAGGCAAAATTGTCAATGAGATAAGAGTCTTCTGTGTTTCCCCCTTTTACCATCCTTGCTGCTGGTGTTTCAGAGAACTCAGAAAAAAAAAAGAAAAAAAAACCTTCTGCGTTTTCCCATCAAGTTCTGCTCCCATGCAGTTTCCATCTATTTGCACTGGAGTGATGCTTAGTGGATTGCCCACTTGTTTCTGCAGATTTTACTATGTGAGAAAATCTTGACCAAAAGAAATATTTAATTATTTGCCTTGGCTTTTTTTTCATGTGAATATGTATTGGGGGATGTGCAAAAATGGTTGTGGGGTGCTGTTTTTGTAGGCCTAATCAAACTATGTTCCAGCACCAAGCTCTTCAGTTTAATTAGCAGACCCTCATCCAGGTGAGAGAAATGAATTCCACAGAACTACATTTTATAGGTGGTACCAAAGACTGGAAGAACAGTGGGCCTGGACTAGAATTCTTATATGTGAACCTAGATTGGTCTCAGAGAGTGTTTTAAGAAGAGAACAGATTGTCCTTCTGGAATAGCCCCTTCTCTCCCCCAGATACGTTTGACCTATCTTCTCTTACCAATATGATAGCACTTGTGGGTGATAATGGGAATCTGGCACATTTGGAGAGCACTGGATTGTGAAAGCCAAACAGAGAATTGATCATAGATCCTGATTTGCCTTTAAACAGTATCTCCCAGAAGACATATCTTGAGTTAATCATGAACGGTGCCTTTTCTGTAGAGCATTGCTATATTGTCTCACTCAAGTCACGTTTTCTGTCTAAAATAACTTTTTCCTTTTTCTAAGCGGAAGGATCTATTATCTGTAGAAATCAGGGTACGGCTTGGGAGTCAGAGATCGCAGGTGGAATTGGGCCGTAGAGAGAGAAACAGAAATGTAACTGGTAAAATTGAAGGCTTGTACTTGAAATGGCAATCCTAGAAGACTATATTTAACTCGGTTCACATAATGTCTTTTAAGTTGGCATTTTTGTCTCTACATGGTTACATGTCTATGTATATCAAAATATTATCCCCTCATTTATGTAAATTGGCTGGAAGTAGAGTTATTGTACAACAGCATCCCTGAACCAGGTTCCTTCTGGATGCATTAGCTCTTAACACCCGTAAGTCCCACTAAGCATGTTCAGACTGGCTGGGACTCAGGGGAATTCAGGTCTAATACAGATTCTGTGAGTAATTTGATTTATGCAATACGCTACTGAATGTACTTGTGTTGCATGAAGTATATAGGTCATACATATGAAAGACACCATGATTTGGTTCCGCTGATTCCTACTGTATGAAGGTGGCATTTCCCTACACCCCTACGCTGTAGCTGCTTACTTTCTATTAGGCTAGAATGAATTCCCAAGAGAGGATTGGGTAGTTCAGGGTTTGAATTAGTCAGTTCACCTGTACAGCAATCCAGTATCAATCCAAGCTTTAATTTTAGGAAGTTTAGATTCTGACCATAGTCTTTTTTCTTACGATGAGTCATTTGGCAATAAGATGGAGTGCTCTTATGGGTGGAATGAATGAGTGACAGGAGGGCGATTGTTCAAAGTTACCCAAGGTACTTTGTGATTAATTCAGATTTTGAATTCAAATTCAAATTTGTCTCCAGTTGTCAACCTTGCAAAATAGACCAGACAAGCAGCACCCCCAGATGAACTAGATATAACTTTACTGTAAGGTTACATTAACAGAATCTTGCAAGTCTGAAAATACCTCTCTTCCCCCCGTCTCACCTTTATAATCCAAGAAGCTAAGGAGGGTCCCTTTTGATATGTTTGCCTCACACCAGTGGTGGTTTGCCCCTGATTTGGACCAGTTCTTGCCAACTGGTAGTAAAACCAGGGGGGAGGCTCCGCCCACCGACCCCAACGTCATTAGGAAGCATGCGTGTGCAAGCGAAGCGAGCGCTCACACGCGATCCCGCTGCGAACTGGCAGTAAAGCTAAGTAGAACCCACCCCTGCCTCATACCCATTCCTTCTGCAGATTCAGCTATCTCTTATCTAACTATTGCCTAATCTGCTACTCTTTCTCCTGTCTGGCAAAGTCATTCATGCATACAATTGCATCCAGTTTGCAATCTCTAGGATATGTAGCTAGCATATTGTTGGCTGGGAATTCTGCAAGTTTGATCCCAGCATATAGGCGAAGCACCAGCTTGGGAAGGATATTTACTTTGTAAGTATGTAATGATTATACATTAACAACGTGGTGCTGTCTGTTCTTTGGTTTGCAACATTCCCATTCCTTGCTGTGACAACTAATTAATTAGATTTAAAATACCAGTGAATTAGAAATCCAATAGCATGGCTAGTCTAGTGAAGAGAAGGACCAGGGGAGACATGATAGCCATCTTCCAATACTTGAGGGGCTGTCACAGAGAGGAGGGTCAAACTGTTTTCCAAAGCACTTGAAGGCCAGACAAGAAATAATGGATGGAAACTGACCAAGGAGAGATTCAACCTAGAAATGAGGAGGAACTTTCTGACAGTGAGAACAATCAACCAATGGAACAGTTTGCCTTCGGAAGTTGTGGGACCTTCATCACTTGAGACTTTCAAGAAAAGATTGGACTGCCATTTGTCAGAAATGGGATAGGGCTCCGGCTTGAGCAGGGGGTTGGACTAGATGACCTATTAGGTCCTTTCCAACTGTGTTAATCTGTTGAATCTGTTAAATTATTTAAAAATTGAACTAGGTAGTTGTAGTAATCTTCTCAAAAGATTTTCCAAAAGCATCAGGAACAAAACTAAATGTGTGCCAATATACAAAAATCAGTGAAGTATGAGAAGAAAACTTTGTTACCTAGTGATTAAACTTACTTTAAAAAATAAACATAGCTAGGACTATTATGTTATTTAGATAAAAATTCCATTGGCATATTTACTTCTAGTAAATTGATATTTATTCTTGTTCTGGACACATGTTTCTGATAAAGTGAATAGATCCACCCAAAATTATTTCCATTGGTGAAATAACCTGCACCCTTCTCTCTTCCTCCCTGGGAAATCATACTGAAGTAAACAGGATTTACGTTTGCATAGGCAACTGAGGGATGCAGTGGCTCAGGGGCTAAGATGCTGAGCTTGTCAATTGAAAGGTTGGCAGTTCAGCGGTTCGAATCCCTAGTGCCGGGTAATGAAATGAGCTCCCATTACTTGTCCCAGCTTCGAAAGCATGTAAAAAATGCAAGTAGAAAAATAGGGACCACCTTTGGTGGGAAGGTAACAGCATTCCATGAACCTTTGGCATTTAGCCATGCCAGCTACATCACCACAGAGACATCTTCGGAGAGCGCTGGCTCTTCAGCTTTGAAACAGAGATGAGCATTGCCCCCTAGAGTCAGGAATTAGTAGCACGTATGTGCGGGTAGAAACTTTACCTTTACCTGAGGCAACTATAAAGATTTTACTTTTGGACATAGAAAAAACAGCAGGGACATTGCATATGCTCAGGGACATTGCAGATTTATTTTGCTTTTTTATGACTAGCTTGTGATTTGGTTTGTCTAACATTTTTCTTTTTATCTCAGCTTATCAGTTATTCCAACTTGTGAAGATAAAATGGAGTAGGGGAATGGAGAATCCTATTCATCACTTGAAATTCTAGCAGAAAAATGGAATGCAAATGCAATAAGACGTAACAATAATATAACCAGGAAAAATAGTTAACATGCAGAATATAAACTGCATCAAGAACATAAACTAATTTTAACAACACAAATGTCTTAAGCAAGTGACTCTCTAAAAGCACACAAACCACCAAGAACCATCATGGATTGAAAGCCACCATTACAGAAGAGGCCTAGCTGCTTCACCACCAAATATTTGACATTAATGGAGGGTAGTGAAATTTCAGATATTGGTCTCAGAGGTTCAGGCAGGTGATGTCCCGATTTATAAATTTTAGCTGAAGCTAATATTGAACCAATATTATCAGAAAAATGACATGGGATTTTGTAAGAAATGGTTAGTTTATTCTGGCCTATGTATTTTTGTCCTGTAAGCAACAGGCTGTTTCTGTCATATGCATTGAATTAAACTGAATTAGAAAATTGAATTAGAAAGTGATTAGGGTTTGTTTAATATCTTTGAGCCAGTATTGATTCCTGCCAAGTGGCTTGTCAAGTCCCTGCAGTTTTCTTGGCATGATTTTTTTTTTCCAGAAGTGGTTTGCCATTGCCTCTTTCCTGAGGCCGAGAGTGTGTGACAGGCCCAATGTCAACCAGCTGTCTTAGTGCCTAAGGTGCAGACAAGAATTCTCAATCTTCAGGTTTCTAGCCTGGTGCCTTTAACCACAATCTCACAAACTGAGTCAGATGGGGGATGCATCTGTCAAGTGCAAAATACCCATTCCAAGTGGGATGTTGTTGTTTTTGAATTTGGGGTGGCTGTTTCAATAATTTTGAAAGTGGTTCAACCCTGAAATATTTCTAGACTGAAGAAAATAGCCTATTTCTTCACGTGAATCCGTTATTTGTTCTGCAAGTAAAATGTTTCAAACAACGAACCATTCAAATTAAAAATGTGCAGTTCTACTGCAAATACATCTGCACATTGCTGCCCAATGAAAAATAGAGGTAATGAAATGCAAAAAGAAAAAAGAAAAAGCCACATCTTGTGCTAATAGCACTTACATGTTTATTCTGAAAGAAATCGTAAAAGAAGTTACTGGTTATATTTAGAATAAAATAGAATAGAATTTTTATTGGCCAAGTGTGATTGGACACACAAGGAATTTGTCTTGGTTCATATGCTCTCAGTGTACATAAAAGAAAAGATACGTTCATCAAGGTACTTATATTTATTTATGGGATGAACTGAACTAAACTGAACTGAAAACTAATTTAGCCAGTTGTGCGATCTTTGCATGTGAGATTTTAGAGTTCCATTTCTAATTAGGTTGAATAAATCATAGCTAACTTCGGGCAAGCATGTCCTATGAAGGTAACCAAAGTTTGAATGTGCATGGGGGATGGCATTATTTATTTTGTTGCTAAGATTTGTTGCTACTCTTCATTCAGACTGCCTCTAAGAAGCGTATAGGATAAACAAAGTCTGGAAATGAATGATGGCATCAGCCATAGTAGAGCTATGGTGGCACAGTGGTTAGAGTGCAATACTGCAGGCTACTTCTGCTGACTGCCAGCTGCCTGCAATTTGGCAGTTCAAAATCTCACCAGGCTTAAGGTTGACTCAGCCTTCCATCCTTCCGAGGTGGGTAAAATGAGGTCCCAGATTGTTGGGCGCAATATGCTGACTCTGTAAACTGCTTAGAGAGGGCTGTAAAGCACTGTGAAGCAGTATATAAGTCTAAGTGCTATTGCTATTCACCAGTGACAGGCCCAAACTTAACCCCCCCAACCCCGCCCTAAAGGCGCTGTCCCACAAGGTTTTCACAAGCTTGTGGAAACTCATCAGGGAAATGTAGGGCTGTGTCCAGGAGGATGAGCTATTCTCCATTGAGAAGGCTCAAGTACAGGGTCTCTGCTGCTGGAAATATTCTACATTAAGGCATATATATAACACACACACACACACACCAGGGAATCCAATCTATCAAGTGTCGCCTGTCATTGTTCTTGGCATGTAGCAATAGATTGGTGCTCCTCTTGGCTTGGAAAGGAAAGGGTCGGAAGAGCAATTTTCTTCCATCTTTACAACTTGCCAGTGGAAGGAGCCCCAAAGTCTTCCCTTAGTTCCACTAAGACCTAAGATATCCATTTGTGTTGGATAACACAAGTGAAAAGAAACTATACATTTCAGGGTTTCTTCCAGTGGCTCCAATTGTTTTGTTAAGCGGTAATTATTTTGTCTTTCTTGCAAGCCTTGGGCTCCTTTTTCTTTCTGAGCATTGCTTTAGCTTTCTTATTTATTAAAATTATTTATGTGTTAGATTATATCCACCTTTTCCTGCCGGAGCTCAAGTTGGAGTACATTAGGCACTCCATAGCCATGCCAAAATCTAAAGTCACAATTGTATGTCTCTTTGCTACCATCCAGTGGTCTTATAAATTACTGCAGCTCAGATTTGGTATGTCCAGCATAGGTAGTGCTTTCCTTTCCCTTTCCCTCCCTTCAACAACTCCTCCCTAGGTAGGTTGCACTGAAAGAGCATAAGTGACCTAAATCTTACATGAGTGATGGTAGACTTGAACCTGGATCTTTTTTATCCCAGAATAACATCTTGAGTCCTTTGTTGGCCTTTGAAGCCTTCCCAAAGCTCTTCTGATGTTTCCAGGCCAGGATATTACCACACAGCAACCTTCCCTCAGTGATGAAACTTTATAGGCCATCCAGATGTCATCATTTTCCACTTTTAATTTAATTCTACCCTTTCTTTTAGCTGTTCTCTTACCACACACACACACACAAATCTGTTAAGGAAGAATGGAGTGATTATATGGTGCCTTTTGACTTGTCCATCTGGAAACATGTTTTTACTGTTACGGTTTTTACAGGTGATTTTTGTTCAATATTCCTACCTTTAAATATAAGTTTCTGGTACTTATAATACCTAGAATCCATATAGAGCTATAAGGACATCTTAAGGTCAAAGTGGGGAACTGCAGCCATTTAAAGAGGAATGTAATAATTCTTTTTGCAATATGCCATTTTTTTTCCCTTAAATGTTTTGCTTTTTGCACATCACCTGATGAAGAGTTCTGGAGAACGTGAAAGCTTGCAAAAATATTTGTGTTAATTTTATTTAATCTTAATAAATATCTTACCCATAATGGATTGGGGTCCTTTTTTTCTTTCTTAAGTTGACCAACACAGCTTTTATCAGTTATGTTTTGTTGTTGTTTTTAATGTGATTTACTATTTTGTAAAACCATGTTTGTTCCCTGCTAGATTCCTTTCCAGTACTGAAACTGGGAAGTCTCACCATTTCCACGTAACAAGCTATCGAAGATTTCTATGAGAGTAATTATTGGATGACAAACATATCATAACAACACTTTTCAACAAGACGTTTTTTAAAAAAAATGTGTGATGGGATCCTGGAAACTGAGGCATCTGATTTCAAGCGTCACAAAGAGATGCTGCATTGATGTGCCCATACAGTCAAACCACCTTTTCCAAACTTAATTCAAAGCACTGCACAACCCTACTTGCTTTGCAGTTGAACAGAATAGAAAAAAAAAACAGGGAAAAAATAGGCACCATCTTGTTCAGTATTACTAACCTTGCTGAACACGTACTTCCAACAATGTACATGTAGGGATTATCATTGAAAGGGCAAATAATTCATGTTGCTGTTTGGTTGCTTAAACCAGCCTTTTCCAGTATATCTTCCAGATGTGATGAGACGACACCTCATTGAATTTTCAGATAACCCTAGCTGGCAATATTAAGAACTACTGTAATTTCATCACATCTAAAAAGGTAAAGGTAAAGGTTCCCCTCACACATACGTGCTAGTCGTTGCCGACTCTAGGGGGCGGTGCTCATCTCGGTTTCAAAGCCGAAGAGCCAGCGCTGTCCAAAGACGTCTCCGTGGTCATGTGGTCGGCATGACTCAACGCCAAAGGTGCACAGAACGCTGTTACCTTCCCACCAAAGGTGGTCCCTATTTTTTCTACTTGCATTTTTACGTGCTTTCGAAACTGCTATGTTGGCAGAAGCTAGGACAAGTAACGGGAGCTCACCCTGTTACACAACAGCACTAGGGATTTGAACCGCTGAGCTGCCGACCTTTCGATCGACAAGCTCAATGTCCTAGCCCCTGAGCCACCGCGTCCCTTTTATCACATCTAGAGAGCATCAAATTAGGGAGGACTGTCTTAAATGTTTCATTTACCACAAAGAGATGCAACAAAACTATGCAGTACTTTGATTTTAGAGCAAAAAAATGCATCACAACCTGACTCAACTCAAACATGGCATTTGCTGTTGACTCACATGTTTTCAGGGATGATGGTCCATAACATTTTTTGTCTGTTTTTGCCACCAGTACTTACCATTGGTGGGGGAGTTTGGTTGCTGTTCTCTCTAAATGAGATTGCATTTTGTTTTGTTCATTGTTCATTGTATTGTTGATTGTTAATTGTATTATTTTGTATATGCTCTTCGAACCCACCCAGAGGTTGGGTTGGCAGAGCATATACAAGAGTTGGGTGGGCTAGAAATATTATAATACATTCAATCAACAATCAGCCCCCTAACTCTGCAATTCCTTCCAATTGTTTCAAGGTGGGTGCAGTGCGATTGATGAACATCAATGGTGCAGTTCTCACCATGCTGAAGTTGAAAACAAATGAAAATTCTTCTGTTCTAAAGAAAGTTTAAATCGTTAAAAACATAATAAAAAGCTCCCAACAGAAAAGAAAAAAAACCAGGGAAAAAATAGGCACCATCTTGTCCAGTATTACTAACCTTGCTGAACACGTACTTCCAACAATGTACATGTAGGGATTATCATTGAAAGGGCAAATAATTCATGTTGCTGTTTGGTTGCTTAAACCAGCCTTTTCCAGTATATCTTCCAGATGTGATGAGACGACACCTCATTGAATTTTCAGATAACCCTAGCTGGCAATATTAAGAACTACTGTAATTTCATCACATCTAAAAAGGTAAAGGTAAAGGTTCCCCTCACACATACGTGCTAGTCGTTGCCGACTCTAGGGGGCAGTGCTCATCTCCGTTTCAAAGCCGAAGAGCCAGCGCTGTCCGAAGACGTCTCTGTGGTCATGTGGCCGGCATGACTCAACGCCAAAGGCGCACAGAACGCTGTTACCTTCCCACCAAAGGTGGTCCCTATTTTTTCTACTTGCATTTTTACGTGCTTTCGAAACTGCTATGTTGGCAGAAGCTAGGACAAGTAACGGGAGCTCACCCCGTTACACAACAGCACTAGGGATTTGAACCGCTGAGCTGCCGACCTTTCGATCGACAAGCTCAATGTCTTAGCCCCTGAGCCACCGCGTCCCTTTTATCACATCTAGAGAGCATCAAATTAGGGAGGACTGTCTTAAATGTTTCATTTACCACAAAGAGATGCAACAAAACTATGCAGTACTTTGATTTTAGAGCAAAAAAATGCATCACAACCTGACTCAACTCAAACAAGGCATTTGCTGTTGACTCACATGTTTTCAGGGATGATGGTCCATAACATTTTTTTGTCTGTTTTTGCCACCAGTACTTACCATTGGTGGGGGAGTTTGGTTGCTGTTCTCTCTAAATGAGATTGCATTTTGTTTTGTTCATTGTTCATTGTATTGTTGATTGTTAATTGTATTATTTTGTATATGCTCTTCGAACCCACCCAGAGGTTGGGTTGGCAGAGCATATACAAGAGTTGGGTGGGCTAGAAATATTATAATACATTCAATCAACAATCAGCCCCCTAACTCTGCAATTCCTTCCAATTGTTTCAAGGTGGGTGCAGTGCGATTGATGAACATCAATGGTGCAGTTCTCACCATGCTGAAGTTGAAAACAAATGAAAATTCTTCTGTTCTAAAGAAAGTTTAAATCGTTAAAAACATAATAAAAAGCTCCCAACAGAAAAGAAAAAAAAACATTGTAGCACCCCTATTTATTTATGCAATGAGCACTGGCCATGATGTACAAATGCAATGTACCCATGATGGTCCTTCCATCACTACCACCCCTTCCAGATATGTTGAGAACATCCCAAGAGCACCAAAATGATTGCTCATGCTTTGTTCTAGAGCAGGGGTCTCCAACCTTGGTCCCTTTAAGACTTGTGGACTTCAACTCCCAGAGTCCCTCAGCCAGCTGGCTGAGGGACTCTGGGAGTTGAAGTCCACAAGTCTTAAAGGGACCAAGGTTGGAGACCCCTGTTCTAGAGGACTATGGTTTAATAAACAAAAGTTTCACAGCTTTTTGATCATGGAACAAAATGCATTTAAAGCAATTTAGCATAGAATGTTATTGTTAGTTGCAAAGTTGTGTCCGACCCATTGCGACCCATGGACAATGTTTCTCCAGGCGTTCCTGTCCTCTACCATCCTCTGGAGTCCATTTAAGCTCATTAGCATAGAATAAGGAGATGCAAATATAAGTAGATTTCTGAAAGTTTTGAAACAGATCAACATTCTGTTTTTGACTTGTTTTAACACTTGTTTAACAAAAGGGTCAGCAAAATGAACCTTTAAACGTAGGAAAGAATTGCAAGCCCAGATCAGAACTGGCATTCCAAACCAATATGTGAATTAGTGCTCTAAGGCAGGGGTTTGGTTTCCGTGGACCAGTGGTGGCTTCGGTGATGGTGGTGGGGGGGAGGAATGGTTTCACACACACAACCTAAACCCCATGTAGGTGCAAATGAAGCTTTGTGCTCTCACCTGACACTTTGGCAGCCCAGTTCCTAAAGGGCTGTGATCTGGTAGCAGGCTGCAACCCTGGGGTAAGGACCCCTACTCTAAGGGCATGCATGCCAATCACACCTAATGATGGATTGTAGATTCTGAAAATATAGTTTTTTTAAAAAAAATTAGCAAATACTTGCTCTAAAATAATTTGGCGTTGGAGAAGTCAAATACTCTTACGTTTATAGCAGAATGACTAAAATGGATTAGATTAATATACATTTTATTTGACCACTCCCCCAAAACTCCTCTGTAGATATCGTTATTATTTTGTGTGCATGGTTGTATATTCTGTTGTTCTGCTCATTAAGTATAGCAGTATAGCAGCTGTCTTGTTATTTAGTACAACTCTAAAACAAGCATTAAATTTAAAACATAATTTTTATTTATTATTTTTATTTATTAAAAGCATCTGCTGTCCATCTCTCCATCAAGAAGCTTTCATGTGCCGGTTGATGAAATTGGGAGCATCATGCGTACCTGATGTGCACAAATTCTGATTTTGCTAGACACCAGTTCAACAATAGTTCAAATGACCTTCAAATAGAATTCGGACCACCTGCTGGGAATAGGCTAACTTGGATTAGACAACCCTAGGCCATCAGAGATTGTTAAACTACCATTCCTAGCCTAAGTGCTCAATGGTAAGAAATGTTGAGAGTCCTCATTGAGCAACATCTAGAAATAAAGAGTTACTTATTCCTGATGTTGCTCTAGATCAGAGGTCTACAACCTTGGCAACTTTAAGACTTGTGGACTTCGAATCCCAGAATTCCTCAGCCAGCAAAGCTGGCTGAGGAATTCTGGGAGTTGAAGTCCACAAGTCTTAAAGTTGCCAAGGTTGGAGACCCCTGCTCTAGATCAGGAGTCTCCTGATCTAGATTTCATGGATATAAATGATGGGCTACTGTAGATTATTCGGTTCTTTCCAACTCAGTGACCTTATGACTTACAGAGTGTTGCATCAAGACTTAATATGAAATCATTTCTCCATTTTCCATAAACCCAGCCACTCTACCAAGCACACAAATCTTCATAGTACTCACAATTTTGGGATTATGGTTGTTTTGGAAAGTATCACTCTTGGGCCAGGAACTAGTGTAGAAGTTATCCTGATCAGGTTCCCCTGAGTTTAACAGCAGGTGTGAGAGGCAACGGTCCACAAGTACAGCTTTCCCCCAGCCTGCAGATGAAATGATACAGACCAAACAGATGGCTGGTCTCTAACTGCAGTTCCAGAGAAGTATCTGTAGGACTGTTGGGTAGGGACTTTAATTTAGATTGTATTCAGCTGGACAAGCCAAGCCAGCTGGCTCTCTTATGTCTCTTGCAAACTACTAAAAGAACTTGTATTTGGGAACAGTTGAACAGCTGTGACCTGAATCCTGCAGTCGATCTCTGGAGTTAATTAAGGCCCATTTTTAAATGTATCCCCTTCTGAGATTTGCTTGCCTTCCTTTCTTATCCTTGTAAAGTGCAGAATCCTTGTTTCTTTTTCCCCCCTGAATCATAGAATAGTGACTAACTTTTGTTGTATGATCCATATGGTATATGATCCATATATCATCTTTTTTGTTAAAAAGTCTGAAGAATTCATTTGGCTTCAACCTTTGGTCATTTAAATAGAGCTTACTGTGTACAGTGGAATTAATCTGTCTTCCCTCAGACTATTAATCAATAATCTGTCATCAAATAATCACGCAGTTCTTTCACTAAAAACTCAGGCCTACTCGCCAATAGCTTTCTGAATGGACTATAACTGCTTCAACCTAACACCAAAAGATTTGACTTGGTAATAAATCTTTGTTTCTCTCACAAAGGGTTTTTTTTTAAAGAAAAAAGAAAGAAAAGTTTTTAATGGCTGCAAGATGTAAAAAAAAACACTCAACTAGAAATAAAAACCCTGAAGCAATAACCCAACTTCTCTAAAGCAATACGTGTTTTTACTCGCACTCTTGTTTCTGAGTACAAGCTGAAGCGATTTCTAGAACTCTTACCTGGGGCTGGTTTCCTTGGAATTCGGTTGTGGGAGGCAGTTGGGCATTTGCAAAATGTGTTTGTTTACAAATATCCTGGCTGCCCGGAGGTTCTGGCATTCAGCTAAAAATCCTGAAAGAGAGCGAATGCCTACTGATCCTGCATGATTTTTTAAAGGTGGTATTATTAAGATTCAACGATTCTGGCAGATACAGAGATTCACATTTCTCTTGTCTTTTTTAATCAAGCAGTAGCCTGTTATTTTCACAAGTGAAATGCCTAAGGTGGTATCATCTTCACCAAAGGTAGATGTGTATAGGCCCTTTATGAAAAGGGAGGGGTTTACTTAAAAAAGACAAGATGGCTATAGCTGTTTTAATTGAAGCCTCACCCATCTGTGCAGACATGGCACAGATAAAAAGGGACAGGTTTTGATCTTATAGTTGTGACTACCATCTTTACTTTTTAAACCCTTTGTAGACACCCTGGGACACTTGTCTGTGTCAGTGGTGGGTTTCAAAATTTTTTACTACCGGTTCTGAGGGTGTGGCTTGGTGGGCATGGCTTGGTGGGTGTGGCTTGGTGGGCATGGCAAGGGAAGGATACTGTAAAATCTCCATTTCCACCCCACTCCAGGGGAAGGTTACTGCAAAATCCCCATTTCCTCCCAATCAGTTGGGACTTGGGAGGTAGAGAATAGATGAGAGAAGAGCCAAGCAGAATTTTTACTACCGGTTTTCCGAACTACTCAAAATTTCCACTACCGGTTCTCCAGAACTAGTCAGAACCTGCTGAAACCCACCTCTGGTCTGTGTCTTGGAGGAAAAGTTTAATCCATTTTCCAAACTAGTTACTCTTTCCTAGGCATTGGCTGGTTCTTAAACTTCCAGACTTCAGTCTAACTCAACAAAGCAGCCAGTCAAAGAACATACACAATTAGGGGAGATGGAAAGGAGAAATAAATCCAAGTGTCTTTTGCATGAAAATAGTATCCAGCCCCATTGTCCCTAAGAAGTGCTCCTATAGTTTCATACAGACTTTGTTTACTAACAATATTGGGAGTAGGATCTCCATCACTAAGGAACAGAGTCATAAAGCATGATATCAGGTGACAGCATTGACTTACAATGGCAATTCCAGCAGTTCCAGTTGCTGCTGTTAGGAAAATCTCATATGATCATAATATCCTATGGTCACATGATCACCATTTGCAATTTCCTGCTGGCTTCCCCGTTGACTTTGCTTGTTGGAAACCATCAGTGAAGGTCACAAATGGCAATCACATGACCATGGGAAGCTGCCACATTATAATTGAAAGCCAGTTGCCAAGCTTCTGAATTGCGATGACATGACTATAGAGAACTGTGATGGCTACAACTATGAGGACCCATCATAAGTTCTCCCCATTTAACGCTATTGTAACTTTGATTGTTTGCTGAAGAAGTGGACATTAAGTGAGGACCACCTGTATAGATATTGAGTAGCAGGAGAATCAGAACAAGCCCTGCAGCACTCCGTAGTTTAATGACTGTGTAGAATAGGGGTGTCAAACTCGATTTCATTGAGGGCCACATCAGGGTTGTGTTTGACCTTGGGGTGCTGGGGTGGGCGTGGCCAGGGTGGGTGTGGCCACCTCAATGTCATTCATGTCCAGGGCGCAGGTGGTGGACCAAGCCTCTAGCAGTGAAAACGGGCTCCCAAGCTCTGTTTCCAGCTGCGACGGCCTCCTGCAACCCTTTGCTAGTGAAAAATGGAGCTTGGGAGTATCGCCTGCGGCCCTTGTGAGCTCCATTTCTCGCTGCGATGGCCTCCTGCAACTCCCTGCCCGCAAAACTGGAGCTCAAGAGGGCTGC
The DNA here is from genome assembly GCF_028640845.1 of Ahaetulla prasina. Classification (NCBI taxonomy): domain Eukaryota; kingdom Metazoa; phylum Chordata; class Lepidosauria; order Squamata; family Colubridae; genus Ahaetulla; species Ahaetulla prasina. Next base: position 57,354,633 of record NC_080540.1, on the reverse strand, counting down.
ATGTAACCCTACCAAGCTCTGTTTTCACTGGCAGAGACACTGCGGGCCAGTCCTTCGCTGTTTCCAGGGTGGCCCCACGGGCCAGATCTAAGCACACCGTAGGCCAGATCCGGCCCCTGGGCCTTGAGTTTGACACCCTTGGTGTAGAAGAACAGTAATCCTCCAGTACTAATCTTTGGATTCTGCCCTTGAAGTATGAACAGAATGATGACAAAGCTAGGCTTTCAATCCCTCAGTGGTCAAGGAGAACACCCATGACCAGTGTTACCCTCCTAGAGATTCTGAAGAGATTCTGAGCAGGGGCATGCTGCCTCAATTGTGAACGAGGGCAGATGTCTATTGTGACAGGCCTATGGACGACATAGCAGTGATTGACTCGATAATTGAATACAACTGATATCAGCATAGATGCTGAAGTTCCCAAGCAGCAGCAGGTGTAATGGCAAAACCTTTCCTTCCCAGGCCTTTCTACCTTAAAAAAGGACAATTCTGAGCCAAGATAACTCTGGCCAGTTCACCCAACTGCACCTCTGTTACAGAAACCAGGTCAAATCTGGTACCGTATTCACCAGCAAATGGATTTTTGACAAGAGAAGGAACACAATGGGGAATTACTGGGTCACCTCCCACTTTTTCCAGGCAGAAACAGATCCTGACTGAATTATTTCTCATTTCCCCATAATTATGTGCCAGGAAGTTGTTTAATCTAGAAACCCATTTGAAGCAATTCCAGAGCTCTTTCTGTGCCTTGTTATTATTTTTTTCCAGTAAATTGTATACATATTTTTAAAATCACGAAGATCCTTGGATAGAGCCCTGTACATCTATCGGGTTCAGTTAGGATGTTATGAGCATGAACTTATTCCAACTGAATCCAGGGTTTAGAAAATACATTACTACATTTTGGTGACCTCTTTTAGTTGCTAATATTGGTACTATTTCTTTTCCTAAAATGCTATTATGCTCCTATATATATCTAGGATTCTCTGTGACATTCTTGATCTCTTCATAAGTTTTTTTAAATGTTTCCAATTAAGAAGGGTTTCTTTCATATTGGCAGCTCATTTTGGATGCCTCTGATAGCACAGTCCTCTTAAAAAGAAGCATAGGCCAATTGCAGTTAGCAGTAGTGACTCTGGTTGAAGGCATAGTGTGTCATGAGAAGGTGACTATAGATACTCATCATCCAGGCATTATAAAAAAGCACTGTCTTAGAATTCTCTGTCCTCTTTAAAATACAATTGTGGGGCACCCAAAACCCCCCATTTTGGAAGACTGTAGTGCATGGGTCAATTCCATCCTGACTCTAAGAGGTGAGATGCGTTTCATGATTGGACTATCAGGGATGCAATTTGCTAAAATGGAACAGAAGCCAAAGAAAAGGAGTTGCCAGCAATCTAAGGAAATGAGCTTGATGATACTCTAGAGAACGCCAGACCTAACATGCACAGTGAAACAAACAGCAGTACGTTGTTGGTGTCTAATATTGCCTCCTCACCCTAGGACACAATGTGGCTGGTGCTTTCTAAAAGAAAAAGAAAAAAAAGCAAAGCAGCAAGTTTTTTATAAACTCAGAAACATTGTGTATAGGATTCCATGATGGGAAGCTAATGGTAAAAGCTACGTAAGGAAGGTTGCCATTCCTAAAAGAGAAGATAGATTACAACATAATACTAGAAGGCAATTCCTGACTATAAGAGCAATTTAACAGTTAAACCAACCACCTATAGATATGGAGCACTTTCAGTGGTGGGCTGCTGTCCATTGTAACAACCGGTTCACCCAGCATCGAAAATGTGAGAGCGCCCCTTCCATGCATGCGTACGGCTTCAAAAATACAGCAATATAGGACCGAATAGCACTGGGGCGGGTGAGCAGGCCCACCTGCGGGTCACAACTACCGGTTCGCCCGAACCGATCCAAACTGGCAACAGCCCACCTCTGAGCACTTCCTTTCACTGGGTGAGTCTAACCAGAAGTAGATTCTTGTGTTTAGCGGAAAGTGGGGCTCAGTCTAAATGCCGCCTTCCAGATTTTTGAAACTTTCTAAAACAAAACCAAATTTGGCAAGCTAAAAATTAGAACACTTATGCTACTGGAAGACAGAATGCTTGGAAATATATTCGCTTATCCAGAATCAATTAAATGTTCATCTGTGGGGGGAAAAATTACCCCTTTTTTCAATTTGTGTTTTATTCATCCTTATGGTAGTTATCCAATCACCTTGAGAATATTAGTTACTGAGACAGAAAACCGGGTATAATGCCAACCACTATGGAATGGAAAGATTTAAGGATACTTAGTGAAGTCTTAGAACTTTGAAAGCAATACCCATTCATGATTTAGACAGAACATTAAGTGGTTTTTGTGGAAAAACATGCTCCAACTATTACTTACACCACTTGTTTTTCCTGCCTGATATAAATGAGTTGGAATTACCTAAGACCAGATGTTCTCTAGGGAGTCCACCCAAAGTAGAAATAAACACAATACTTTATGATAAAAAGATTTTGGTGTTTTTTTTTTCACTGAAAGGGGGAAGAGCTTGGATTCGGGAAAGGAGTCAGCAGTTTATAAATCCTTATTACAAACACTGACCTTTAACAGTAGTAGCAAAAACCAGCACTTTTAAAAGGTAGCATTCATTTTAATGTTCACTTTCTTTACATAGGTAGATTCTACTTAAAATCCAAGTAGAATTAATGACTTTGAATGGTGGTGATGAACAAATATGCTGGGTACCATTGAATGGCTACTTTGCTCCAGAGTTGGGTTCTGACCAGTTCTGGAGAACCGGTAGTGGAAATTTTGAGTAGTTCGGAGAAACGGTAGTAAAAATTCTGACTGGCCCCACCTCCATCTATTTTCTGCCTTCCAAGTCCCAGCTGATCGGGAGGAAATGGGGATTTTGCAGTAACCTTTCCCTGGATTGGGGAGGGAATGGAGATTTTACAGTATCCTTCCCCTGCCCCGCCCACCAAGCCATGCCACACTCACCAAGCCATGCTACACCTACCAAGCCACACCCAACGAACAGGCAATAAAAAAAATTGTAACCCACCATTGCTTTGCTCCCTACAATAACTTTCCACTCAGATAGTCATTGTGAAGGGAATATGAATGTTTATTATCTAGAAACACAGCGATTCCTTGGACATTGCCAAGCTGCATTCTTTGAATTAGGAAAGCACCTCTCTCCAATTGCAAAGCAACTAGAGCAGGGGTCTCCAACCCTGGCAACTTTAAGACTTGTGGACTTCAACTCCCAGAATTCCTCAGCCAGCAAAGCAAAGCTGGCTGAGGAATTCTGGGATTTGAAGTCCACAAGTCTTAAAGTTGCCAGGGTTGGAGACTCCTGAACTAGATCCCATAAGTTGTAGCTGTGATCTTCTGGGTGGACCATAACTGTTGCAGCTTATTTACTTTTATAGCTAAATGCAAATTGTAACCAAATAATTCTGGTTTTACAATAAAAAAACATCTGTCTGTCTGTCTATCATCTATCTATCTATCATCTATCTATCTATCATCTAATATAATCTAAATCTAATCCCCCCCTCTCTCCCTCCCTCCCTCTTGCTCTCATCTATCTATATCTTCCATTATATCTCCCAAGTTATTTGGGTCTCATTCATTCATTCATCCTTATATTTTGTTATAGAGCGATTTGGAGAGGTTTAATTAAATGTTGACTAAAGACATTATGGTAGACACAAATGATGTCTCAATTAAGGATTCTGGAGTTTTGCAGATTTCTTTTCCCCATCTGCCGACATAAATTCAGAACCAAGTGCCACCAAGGATTTTGTGTGCATGGTTCAGGATACTGGGAACTATAGTCCCAAAGCCTCCGGAAAGGTCCAGGTAGGAAAGGCTCTCGAGGATGAGCAGTGCAATTTAGAGGTCTTCCTATTGTTTTGCTGCTCCTGTGTTCTCCTACAGCTACAGCCCTATTTTAAATATATTCTATTTTCTGGAACTTTTTTTTTTTGATTTTACAGGGAGCTTATGAAGCCACCCCTTGGTTCAGACTACAACAACCAGGACTCTTGTTTGGGAAGAGAAACAATGTTACTTAAACCAAAACCAAACCAATGTACACTTGGAATATAATCATTTACAGATTGTTTGACCATTTCATTTCCCCCCTTCCTAATGTATGTTTATTCAGATCCTATTAGTTATTTATCCTACCCTGCTTTCCCGAAAATAAGACATCCGCTGATAATAAGCCCAATCGGGCTTTGAGTGCATGTGCTAAAATAAGCCTCCCCACCCCAAAATAAGCCCTCCCTGAAAATATTTAAATGCAGTGCTGGAAATCAGGTAAGACGGCAAGGGGAGCCTCATCTTGCTCCATGCGCCCCAAAATAATAAGACCTCCCTGAAAATAAGGTCAAGCACTTATTTTGGGGTTCAAAAAATATAAGACAGGGTCTTATTTTCGGGGAAACACGGTATTAGTTATTTATGGTGATGTTACATTAGCTACAGTGTGAGCACAAAGTAGTTGTTTGGCTGCCAGAGTGCTAGTCCTTTCCGTTCAGAGTACACAGGGGGTGGGGTGGGCTAGCTCTCCATTCAGAAAGGTTCAACAGCATTCTGCAGCAACATCCGGGACTTCTCTCTCCCCCAAAGTCACCTCAGGCTCAGGTGTCACATTGGGGTACTGGTTGGATTCACTCTACTGCTATTTTTCTCACTGAGTGGATACCTATTTATCTACTCACATACAACCTGCTTTGGAACTGCTAGGTTGGTAGAAGCTGAAACAAATGATGGGAGCTCACTCAGTCACACGATGCTAGGGCTCAAACTGTTGGTAGTACAGACCATCTCCAGTGTCATTAAGCCACTTAGCCACTGCACCTCTATTCAGATCCCATAACTGTTTTAGAAATGTTTCAATTAGTGACTGCAAATTAAAGGTATCTCATGTTTTGGAGAGACCCATTAGAATCATAAAATAAGGAAGCACTTATGAGGCTTCCCAATATATATTTTAGAGTTCCACTTGTATGTTTTCTTGTTCTACTATCCCTGCTTACCCTTGTGAGTCAAGGTTATGTAGTAGTAGATAGGCTGAGGTTCAAGTTTTTCCTCAGGCATAAAAGGCAGCTTGTGACTCTGGGATGCTTCCTGTCCCCCCCCCCCCAACACACAATCTATTTCTCGGGGTAGTTGTGACAAAAGTGGGAGGCAGGAATAGTATGGATATTATCTTTAGTTCCCCGAGGATGTATGCCTTTTTCTAAAAAAGGAAACCGCTCTCTCAGCTGTGTTCAATGCAGTTGCCTACACCAGACTGATTCTTATAATTCTTATAACTGACAAAGCTGATTCATTGTCCCACGTCTTACCAGCTGGATCTTAGAAATTATTAGCTTAATAACTAGCCCTGGGCCACATAATGAAGCTATTCAAGTTCTAACTGTTATTTATATTTTATTTTGTATGTGTACATTTCTGTGACCCCGTAAAAACAATAATTTGACTTGAACATGTAAAACAAAACAAAAAAGAGGAGTGCCCCCTCCCCCCAAAAGATGGAAATTTGATTAAGCCTTACACTGGTCCTGGAGGCAAATTCAACCCCCATTTTTCTATTATAAAAATTCCTTTGAGTAAAAACTCAGCTGACACTGGTCTCTGGGCCAGAAATAAATGAGTTCATTTCCCTGCCTTTGGAACAGCTAAGAGGTCACAAAAAGGTTTGTCCCTGACCCAAAACTCATGAAGATCTGTTCTTCCAAATAAAAAAGCTACTATGGACACCAAACTTTATCCATCAAACTTGATCCTCTGACTACCTCTAGGGGCGCTTTCAGACTTTGGGTTTTAAATTTAAGCTGGTTCTTATTTTCAGATTTCCCTGCAATAGAGGGTGTGCTTAGCAAAAATCTTTGGCCAGGAAAGTAGCATAGTGAGATGGGAAAGATCAGATGCTGATTGCCCTTCCATCACTGACTATTGCTTTCTTCTAAAAATTTTCTGTCCAAAACACATTTTTTATTTTTATTAGTATATACCAGTGATGGTTAACCTGAGTGCCAAAACTGGAGCGCGCATACACGCCAGAGTACCAGAACCTGGAAGAGAGCAGCTGGCTGGTGCACATGCATGCGACAGCCAGCTGCTGTTCTGGGTTCTGTTGCATGCAGGCCAGCTGGTCTGGTGTGCATGCGCACCGGCACCAGCCAGCTGCTCTCTTCCGGGTTGCTCTCTTCCCAAAGACCAGCATGCGTGCCAGAACCTGGAAGAGAGCAGCTAGCGATGGCACATGTGCCTACAGAGAGGGCTTCGCCATCATGGGAATATACAATCAGGTCTTGAAGTTTCAATATTTAGGCTCACACCTCCCCCCCACCCCAAATTATGTTCCCCTGTCTAAGTGAAAGAAAATAGACACACATATACACAGAAACACATATCCCATTCCCCAAGTTGAATATTAGTGGACAGACTAAATTTTTTTAATGCAAAGTAATTTTCGCTGAGCAGGTTGCCATAATGCATGAGGTGTCATGGAGCAGATTTTCAACTATTATACCGTAATGCTTTGTTTCTCTTTTTTATGTTTAGGGATTCAGTGAAAACAGTCCTGGACATAATTTTCTCTCTTTCTCTGGGGGAACATATAGCAGATAGAAAACAAAATGCCTTTGTCGAGGGGTGGTGGAGACAATGTGGGGGGGTCTCATCAAGGACACAAGCTCCACCCCACTGAGAATAGGGCTTAGCTTCCTGGTAGCATCAATAGACTGTTCAAACCAAGCCATTGTATTAAGATTCCTTGACTGGTTGAAAAACTGATCAGAGTGCTTCACAATCCTTTCCTTGCTGACACTTCAAAAGCTGTGATACATGATTATGCTACATCACTTGTAGCTCTTTTCAACTTTCAGCTATGCAGTGTTGAGATCCAAAGGGAGGAGAGACAACCTATTCCTGTTGAGGAACCTGGATGCCCTCTTTTCACCACCCTGTTGTTGAAGATTGTGAGAGACTTGCAGGCAGGTTGACACTACAGTTGAAACAACTTTAGTTCCCTAGTTTTGGCTCCAACCCACTGAGCAACCAAAGGAAGTAGAAGCAAACCGCCAGAAAGCCAGTGCCCAGGAGATCTCCCAGGGCAGTGAGGTAGGGGATGGAATAATTGTCAGGATCCAGACCCTTTCTCCACGTTAGTCGCACAATGATGTCAGCCATGTAGAGTAGAATTCCCACCTGCAAGTGAGAAACAAAACAAGTGCAGCAGTCATGAGCATGCAACGTGGCATGATATCATAATACTGTCCTCTATTCCAGGGGTCTCCAACCTTGGCAACTTTAAGACTTGTGGACTTCAACTCCCATAATTCCTCAGCCAGCAAAGCAAAGCTGGCTGAGGAACTCTGGGAGTTGAAGTCCACAAGTCTTAAAGTTGCCAAGGTTGGAGACCCCTGATCTATTCTATCAGCTGTGATAGCTGAAAGTGCATATATTCTGCAGCTGATCCTTCCTTCTCATTTTTCCCTCATTTACAAGGAATAAAGTATGTATCTATGTAACTTGGTCGGTTGGGATACTGTAATGCAGGAGTCATCCCCCAACTCCCAGGCCATGGCCCATTAACGGGCCTTAAGAACTGGGCTGCAAAAGTGGCAGGTGAACGTGCATGCCTACTGCTCACACAAATGGAGCTGGGTGTGCGTGTGCTTGCCCACCTTTTTCACGAACCATTGTTTCTCCCCGGCCACCCACCCACCCCCAGCCAGTCTGCAAAGCCAGAAAGGTTCTGCTGTAATAGTATGTGGAAAGCTATTGGGAAATCGGGGTAAAGAGATGCTGCTTAGGGAATGGTCAGGTAAGAGATAGCATAGTCTGCAGCTGGATAGTGGATGCAAGAGGCTCACAAAGGACACTCCTTAGTTTCTTGGTCTCTAAAAGAAATTGAAGAATACCTCTTTAGGCTTGCAAAATCATGTGTACAGTAAAGCAGAAGTAGCTTATCTGGTTATGTTTCCTGTCTAATCTATTTGGTAAAGCTGGGGCTGAAATGTAGATTAAGTGTTCCTCGTGGAAAAGAGAGACTTTGGGGTGATGTTAATGGGTAAAAATAAGTTATCCAAAGCCAGATCCCAAATTCTAAAGGTCAGTTTCTGGTTACCTGCAAAAGAGCAGCTGTCAGATAAAATACCACAAAAGTTAAAGTGATTGCTGTGTGGCCCCCCTCAAAGAGATGTATAGCATAGAGGAACACCAGGTGTCCTGGGATCACTAGCATGATCAGGACTCGAGCTGATTTAGAATTGATACCTGCAGGAAAGAATAAAGATTGTAATTATGATCACACAGGGAAATAAGAGCCTCTATGTTTGAAAAATACAGTAGGTACTAGTTCCCAATATATTTAATTGGAGTAAAAAAGTTTCAAAATCATCATTGTCACCATCATGTGCATTTATTATATAAATATAACAAACAGTGCTACAAGTCAACCATAATGATAACATGGTTAATAACAAACCAACCAACAGAACCTGTCATTGAATGGAGTGGAATGAAAACCTGTGAAGATGAAAAATCTATCTGAAATGGGAACAAATTTAAGTTATATTTTTTGGATATATTTAGCAAGTGATCATTACATTTAACAAGTGACCCTTTACATAATACTGAACAAATCTAGAAATGACAGCTAGAGTTTATAAATTTTAAAACCCCTTAATTCTGATTAGGATTGTAGCACTATTCAAAGAGATGATTAAGTTTTCTTCCTTTTTTTCTAAAAAAATATTTTCCCTAATTGGCAACATATTACATATTGTCATACAGATCTCTCATTGTCACTTTTCCACTAGTTTCCGCTATTCTTATTCGTCATCTAAACAATGTAGTGGGAAAGTCAATCTGCAAATTCCATTCCAATGGTAAGGGGACCGATACAGGTAAGAACTGGATTTGATTGGATTAGGTTGGTTTTGATAGATGTGTTTCTCAAACTGAAGTGAGACTTTTGCATAGTGGAATAGATCTAAATTGGATGAAACCTTCCAATGAAACCTTTTGAGGGATTATGAAAGACGTCCCAAAGGTGTTTTATTTAAAGGCAACCTTTCTTGAATTTTTTTTCTTTGAAAATGTTTTATTTCTCATCCAAGAAGTGTCTTCAATTCTAACTGAATGGTGGAAATTCCCCACCAATCAATTAGAAGTGAAGACCTTTCTTGGCTGTGAAACAAAATGTTTCAGAGAAAAAAACCCCAAGAAAGTCCAGCTGCCTTTTGGAAAAAGCACCTTTGGGGTAACCAAGATCTATCTGAGTGATTGAGAATCTCTACAGATGATTATGCAAGTCACAGGAATATAGGCAAAGTGATTCATTGTGGCTTATATGGAGAGCATCCTTTCTCATTGGCTTCTGGCTGTGAGAAACAAGAGTAGTTTTCTGTTTTTCTCACTGAATGGAGACCCAAGCATTTCATGTGGTTAATAGGTACAGATTCTCAGTGCAGTACTAGGATAGTTTTGGGGTCCAGGTATACAAATAGCAAGGGGCCAATGACCTCCTACCTGAAGCGAAGAAGGTGGTACATGGATTAGGCCAATGCTGCCTCATTTTCTGTGGCAGGACTCCAGGCATGCTCCAGAAATGGAGGAATGTGGAGATGCGACTGGCCTGGATAGCCACCAAATTGCCACCAACACCTGCAGAGGACAGAACACAAGTGTTAACCCTCTGTAAGAGAAACCCAAAGGCCTTGCCCAAAGCCATGGGAATACGGGCACAAGACATGTGGGAGGTTCTACTACAAGGGCGGGCAACATTTGGATCTCTATAGCCCACAATTAACATTTTGTAGCCAAGGACTGGCTTTGTGGGGATTTGCTGAGGATATAAATCTGACAGATAGACTTGTCAATAAAATAGAATAGAATAGAATAGAATTTTTTATTGGCCAAGTGTGATTGGATACACAAGGAATTTGTCTTGGTGCATATGCTCTCAGTGTACATAAAAGAAAAGATACGTTCATCAAGGTACAACATTTACAACACAATTGATGGTCAATATATCAATATAAATCATAAGGATTTCCAGCAACAAGTTATAGTCATACAGTCATAAGTGGAAAGAGATTGGTGATGGGAACTATGAAACGATTAATAGTAGTGCAGATTCAGTAAATAGTCTGACAGTGTTGAGGGAATTATTTGTTTAGCAGAGTGATGGCCTTCGGGAAAAAACTGTTCTTGTGTCTAGTTGTTCTGGTGTGCAGTGCTCTATAGCATCGTTTTGAGGGTAGGAGTTGAAACAGTTTATGTCCAGGATGCGAGGGATCTGCAAATATTTTCACGGCCCTCTTCTTGATTCGTGCAATATACAGGTCCTCAATGGAAGGCAGGTTGGTAGCAATTATTTTTTCCAATTACCAATAGGAACAATTTTCTTTTCTTTTTTTTATACCTTGGGTTTTTGAAAGATTCATGGGCTGTTCCTGTTTTAAAAGCTTACACTGTGTTTTTTGGAGGTGATTCCTACCACACTATGGCAGGAAATGGAGCTACTAACTAACATTTCATAACTAAAAGTAGAAATATTTCTGAGGCCACTCAGTTCACTCATTCCTGTTCTGGAAGGAAGCTCCTAGTGAAACCATTTAAATACCATCATACTGTTTATGCTGTCCTTTTCTCTGATTGATTTTACGATAAGAATACACGTACATATAGAGAAAGTAGAAAGCGAGGTAATCTGAGCCCCATTTTAAAATTAAATAAATAAGGTAGAGGGATTGTACAATAAAAGCCTTATCTGGAAGTAACTTCAGTGCAACTTAGTTGATATGGAAAAGGAGATGCATTGATTTAGTGTTGGTGGCAGTCAATATTTGTATTGTATTTTCAATGTAAGACAAAATTGGGAATTCAGCAGATTCAAGAGGGTTTTTTTTCTTTTCTCCTTTAGAAATGGGCAGGGCTTTTTTAAATTTTTATTTATTATCAAATTTATTCGCCTCTCATCTTACCACAGAGTAACTCTTGCTTCTTTCCAAGAAATTAAAACAACTTTGCAAGGAATTTGGGGAGGAGATGCTACTTTTCTTTATTTCTGTCGACAAATGTAGGTGAGGTAAGTTTTGAGATCTGTACCACTCAAAATACTGACACCAGGGGCCTGTCCTCTACCTTTCATTGTTTCCCAGAGAGAAACATCTCATCCCCACCCCAAATTCCATAAAGATTTCTGCTCTTCCTTCATTCAGAGTCATTAACTTCCCAACCTTCACAAACACTTAAAACTTTGAAGCAAATATTGGCCCAGCGCTAATATTTTTACATCAGCATTCTGCAGCAATTGAGCTTGTGAAAAGTTTTCAAGAACAATAACTAATTCTTGTGTGAACTAATATCCCTATTATTATGTATTTATGCTTTCACTCCCTTACGTAGAAACCAGAGGTGGTATTCAGCCGGTTCTGACCAGTTCTGGAGAACTGGTAGCAGAAATTTTGAATAGTCTGGAGAACCGGTAAATACCACCTCTGACTGGCTGACCCCGTCTTTTCTCTGCCTCCCGAGTCCCAGCTGATCGGGAGGGAATGGAGATTTTATAGTATCCTTTCCCTGCCATGCCAACCAAGCCATACCATGCCCACAGAACTGGTAGTAAAAAAATTTGAATCCCACCACTGGTAGAAACAGAAGAAAAGGGTTTTCCCCACTTTTTTCTCATCTAGTAGAACAGGTTTCATATCTCCTTTCTCCCCTCCACTATGTATACTGTATGTAACAGATCCAATCCAAAATCATAATTCAAACGCAAAGGCACTGTTCACAACATGATTTAATCAAAGAAGTCCCTCCCGTCCACAGCATGATCCTCAGCATTTTAGAAGTTCCCAGGGTTCCCTTCCTATAGTGATGTAATAATACAATATGGCAATAATAACCTTCTCCTCTAGGCTTATCTGGCACAGCCTGTTTGCTACAGCTCTGGCACCTGCTTTTCATTCCATTTCTCGGAAATGAACACAGCCATAAGGCCTTTGCATTTTTAACCCACTTCAAAAAAATAAACTTAAGAACACCACAATCATTTTGTTCCTCTGAAAGCCTTGAGAAAATGGACTCCACCCACACCAGGCAAATTTAGAAGACAAATCTGTTATTGTATTTCCAAAGTAATTCAGGCTGACAAATTGGAGAAGTCATGTTCTTCATTCAATTAATGCCATGGAACCTTACATTTATATTGTACGTGTGGGCTCTCCTGTTCATTTTTACAACTCAAAATGATTGTGCAATATTCACTGCGTATTGGTGGAACTTTCTTGACATAGATCCTGCTCTGAGTTTAGACTGCTAAAGCTCCTTGTTTCATTCTTTTATTTTCTTCAAATTGTTAAACAATTTTGGCAATTGCAAAGCAGTTTAAACTGGTGTCTAAATCTCAGCATGCAATGTGGCTCAACTTATCCTTTACAAACTTTATGCCTCATTATGTGAATAAGTTGATTTCCTGGACCCCTACGTAAGTGTTATGAATACACATAGCATTTGATATTGAATTTAATATTCCAGTAAAAATCAATGTATTTGTGGCATAGGTCAATGGTCTGTTTATAGAGCAGTGTTTCTTCCTATTGGCAAGTCTACGATGTGTGGATATCCACTTCTAAAATTCCCCAGCCAGTGTGTATGGTTTAGAGCAATGTAATTCTCCTGCTCAGTAATATTTTATAATCAGAATTTTGAATTTAGAATTTTTGAATAAAATGGAGATGTTCTACTGCAGTATTTCAACCTTCACCTTTTAAGCTGACACATTAAATTATTCAGCTGAGAAGAATTTTAATTACTGAGTGTCCTAATACACCCCCAGAGTGAAAAAGGCTAAATAATATAATGTGCTTTTGTGAGAGAATCAGGGTTTATTTATCTTTCTTATCAAATCTTGGAACCCCAGTCTTAAAACAATAAAGCAGAAATTGAATTTCATCTCATTTCATTTGCAATTCTTTTTTAAAAAAAAAAATCATCTTACCATTGATCACTGGAACGAAAACAGCAATGCCTTCAAATTTTGGTTTTGCTACAGTTTTGTCCAAAATTACTCCACCAAAGCTGTTTCAAAACAAACACATCCATCCATTAGTCTAATTTACCAAAAGTTTAAATGCAAAGTACTATAATCTATTCAAGCATATATGCAACTATATATCATTAGCATAAACTAACAACATGTTCTCAAATAAAAATTCAAACCTTACTGAAGTCAGGAAGTTAATAAATTTTTACTAATAGAACAAGAATTTTAATCTTGCCTTCAAGAAAGAGAGCACTAAAAGAAAAAGGATCCCCATATGAAAAGATTTAATGTCAGTATATCTGTTTGATGAGATCTAAATTCTATCTGTTTCAACCAACAAGAGCAGTCAGTCACATGCCAGTGGAAAGCCAATGTAGGACAATCTCCCACCTCAGGTTTCTCAGCAATTGTCAGTGGGAAATGCTAGCTCTCTAATTATTATTATTTATTGCTATACACTCAAATGAAAACATTGGAGAATGAAAACTTTTTTGAAGATGATGGATTATAAACTACCATGCTGGTGCAATATGGATTAATAGAAGGTTTTTATTTTATATTTTATTTTATTTTTATTTTCCAGTCTTGGGTTAAGAGTGATGGCCAGCTCAAAGTTACCCCACTGACTACTCATATATTTTACTTATTTGGGGGAAAACATTGCCACTCAAAGCTTCAACATTATTTTCTAGAAGCTAAACCCATGTAATGAAGTTGATGCTTTTAAATAATGTGTTAGACGATTAGACAAACTGAGGGAAATTAAAAGCTTGAACTTTTTTTACTACACCGATTTCAAGCTTAGAAAAAAAACCTTCTCAGTGATTCTCCTTTTATTTATTTCAAATACCGTAAAAACCCCCACCTATGTTGGCTTCTTAAAGATTCAAATCCAGATGCTTATTAATAAAGATTTCACTAACATATTCCAGATATACAGAAAGAGAGAATCCCCAACAAAAATCCAGAATTTAACAAAATTACTTTCTGTCCTCCTCCTCCTCCTCCTCTTATTATTATTAAATGGTAAGCACATAGCAATGGAGCTCTTATCTCCAGTGATAATTACCTGCTGATGATCATTGCAATTATAATTGGCTGCCATCCACTCTTCAAGACTTCAGCAATGGGAGGACTTTGCCGAGCAATAGCAATCCACAAAGGAATCAAAGCAATGAAAATAGTACAGACCACAGGGGACAGGTAGATTACATCTGCCGGGAGGGGGTGGGGAAGAAGATCCCAGTTTTACATCTGAATTTTCAATTCTGAGGTATTAAATCACATCTTCATTTTGGTAAAACAATTCAATAGTTTTCCACTAAAAGTACAGTTGCAGTGACAGGTACCCAAGTCCTATTGCTCTCAGAACTATGTTTGATGGGCATCCTTTTTCAATCACCTGCTATAATAAACCAACAGAACTAGCTAATGTGAGAGATAACTAGAAAATACATTGGACATAAGAAGGAAAAATGATAAACATCAGTAATAAGAATGACCATCCATCAAGAGAGAAGTGCCTGAAAAAATATAATAATCCAAATATTTATGTTTTAATTTTTCATCCGAAGAATCTCCAAGATGGACTAAAGTTCAATAATATAAAAGATACCATAGATGTAATATACTGTAACTGTTTTGCCGCACCAGCTTAATAAACAATGACATCAAGCAAGGTCATTATGGCAATAATTCATCAATAGTAATTCAAAATCCACAGGTTTATGTGGGAGGTATGGTAGTTCCTCAGGTCTACTTCACTGGGAGTTTAACAATTTGTTTATTGGATTAAGGTAAAGATGCTACGTGTTTATGTAAATGTCATTCTAAAGTATACTCCTAAAATATATTAAGATGTCATTCATCTTTCAGTTGGAGCAGGGAAAATTGAGTTTGTAAACAGTGAATTTTAATTACCTAAATGTGAGAAATTAGAAAATCTTAATGAAATATGTTTTTGTAGGGTAATTTAGCAAGCTCTTTATTGTACTGTATCTAAGCAGAAAATGTGTCATGATAAAGGACTTAGCCTCTTAAGACTCTTAATTATGTGACTTTTGTCTTTACTTTGTAAAGAAAAAATATAATTACCGCCCCACATAAACCTCATAAAATTGAGGTAGAGACATAGATCAAAATATTGACAACAAACAGATACTGCCACAATATTCCATGGAACTTAGATTTGGACTTCAACCTTAATCTTTCAAGCACTGAGTTTGTTCTTCATTCTTTCATAGACTTGGTTTTAGGATAACTGTCCTGTTACTCCAACAACTTATTTTATGAATTAGATTAGCAGATGGTCTCATGCTCTCCTGCAGAATTCCATTACAAAGCAGAATTCAGGTTATCTTCAATGATAACAAATTGAAGGAGAAACCGTCAATTCTTGTTATCTGGTCTGAGGCTCTTAATGTGAAATGCAGTTTCTGCCATATAATATCCTCAGAGCCTGAAAAGTTCCACTAGTGATCCACTATCCATAGCTATGTCTTTCTTTGCTTTTGAGCAAACCTGGGACTCCTTAGAGACCAATGGCTTACACATTGCTGCTTTTCTGGGAGTCCCATTTTTAGCCAATGCTTTTCTGATGGTGGATTCATAGACACTGATTTTAGGTAAGACCAGAGAAACTTACAGATTTCCAGATGTGGTTTTCAGATATATTTTTTTTACTCCCCAGACAATATTATGCTCTACTCTTGGGAATGATTGTGACAGGATGGCCACTCTTGAAAAGTAAATTTTGTCCCCAATTCTATTTCAAGCATATATGTATATCACTGTTGACCTGTGGGACTCCAGAGTTTTTTTAGACTTTTCCAATGAGGATAGGAATTGATTCTTTTAACATAGAGCTTTGAACATTTCTATTCAGCTGAGAATTATGTGCTACTGAGAACATCACTGTTAAAATCACCCTTGATTCTTTAATTAAATATTCATAAAACTGATCTTGCCAGTTACACTTTAACTGAATTGACTGAACTAGAGGAACAATATTTTTTTCACAGAAGCACATTACATATTGAAAGATTTTGCTTATCAAACAAGTAGAGCCAGCAGTGTGCAGCAGCTGCCAAAAAACCCAACACAATTCTGGGCTGCATAAACAGAGGTATAGAATCAAGATCACGTGAAGTGTTAATACCACTTTATAATGCCTTGGTAAAGCCACACTTGGAATATTGCATTCAGTTTTGGTCGCCACGATGTAAAAAAGATGTTGAGACTCTAGAAAGAATGCAGAGAAGAGCAGCAAAGATGATTAGGGGACTGGAGGCTAAAACATATGAAGAACGGTTGCAGGAACTGGGTATGTCTAGTTTAATAAAAAGAAGGACTAGGGGAGACATGATAGCAGTGTTCCAATATCTCAGGGGTTGCCACAAAGAAGAGGGAGGCAAACTATTCTCCAAAGCACCTGAGGGTAGGACAAGAAGCAATGGGTGGAAACTAATCAAGGAGAGAAGCAACTTAGAACTAAGGAGAAATTTCCTGACAGTTAGAACAATCAATAAGTGGAACAACTTGCCTGCAGAAGTTGTGAATGCTCCAACACTAGAAATTTTTAAGAAAATGTTGGATAGCCATTTGTCTGAAATGGTGTAGGGTTTCCTGCCTGGGCAAGGGGTTGGACTAGAAGACCTCCAAGGTCCCTTCCAACTCTGTTATTATGTTATGTTAAGTAAAACATGCATCAAACATTGGTGTTATTTATTCACTTAGACTTTCTTTACATGTTAATAGGATTACATCAAGTTCTAATAATACTCAATGGGAAAGATACATAAACATTCAGAAAGCCTTAAAGAAAGCAGTTACTTGTTTGCACATCAAATACTGTGCTATTCCTATTTGCTATGGCTTCGTTAATTATGCCATGGATTAATTAACTAAGCCATAGATTAATTCATCATACTATTTGAACTGGAGTCAAAAATGGGACAAGTCCAAAGAGAAGACTGAAAATCAGCCAACCATTTAAAATATTATATTTAATATAATATATATGCTTTTTTACAAACAGATCTGTATACGTACAAACTTTTAAACAAAACAAATTTTATTGAAGTAATATTACTAGTTTTAAGGCATCCTAACATTTTGCTTACAGCTATTCTTCAAAGGCAGAGTGAGTTTTTTTGTAACTGACTTCTCAGCAGCTTACAGACAGAAAAAACCCCAAGAATTGGCTGGACTTTTGTATTTATGACTGACGAAGTCTGATTAGTTCATGTCACAAGAGTCCAAGAAAGCTGGTTCCTGAGTGGTTCCTTGTCTAAGTAAACTTCACTGCAAGTGAAATGTCAGAACATTAGACCACAATCATTCAATATCTCAAGTTCATCATGGCTTGATTGATGCTCACCATGAAAGTTTACACCAGTATAACATTGAGATAATTATCAGGAGGAGAGGAAAATTGTAAAAAAAAAAATCTAAAGATTTTTTCTGAGTAGGTTATCCCACTCAAATGGTAATAGAAGCCAGAGAAGTCAACTTCTATTTTAATAAAAATCTCATGATGGATTTATAGATACTGTCATGGAATTAGACCTTCATGCCATGGTGCCTTCAGCTGTTTTGGATTTCAACTGCCATAAGAATTATGAGAGCTGAACTATAAGAGCTTTGGGGAAGAAAGCTCATGTGACACATCATTATGGCAGCTGAAAGATTTTTTTTCTGGTTACAGACTGAATGGTATCAGTTGAGATTTAAGTTGACCATGTTCCTTTTTTTTCCTTTGAAGTGAGTTCATTCCATCTAGCCCAACTTCATTCTTTCCCCTATTAAAAATCCCAGAGTAGTATTGAAATTACCCGACTATTCTGCCTAGAATAAAATGTATTTCAGTCTGTGTTTAAGACAACCTCTATTCTCACACAAAGATTGCTCCATCACTTGCAATGGAACATTCCATAGTTGAATAGTCCCCATCTGCAAGAAACTACCCCCCCCACCACATTTTCTTCCATTTCTTAAACTGCTCTAGTTTGCCTTCTCTTCTAGAGATAGTCAGTGAATCTGGGCTATAAATAGAATAATTATTACTATCTTAACCTGCTTCCCCATAAATGACCTGCAAGAAATTAATTTATCAGTTCCCTTTAGCTAGTATCCCTTTGATCATTTTCAAATGATCAAATAATATAGCATTGCAATGACCTTTGAAAGGGCAGGAGACAGAGAAGAATGCTGGGCCAGCAGAAAACAAAGGTGAGTCAGAAGCAGAAAGAAGGAAGCTTCAGAAACACCTTGAAATGAACAGAAGCTTTTGATAGCCTAATAATCTTTCTTATAAGATTCTCCATCTGCTCTCTGTAATTGGCCCAAAGCTGGGCTAGTAGCAACCCAATCTCCAGTTAATATGGTAGAAGAATTCTTGAAATGTGCTTTTCATTTTCCTGCAAAAGATATTGTGAAAGCCTAAAGCCAGTAGGATGAAATCACAAAACTGCTTTAATCGCAAAGCAAGCCATTTCAAAGAAAAGAAATTCAGCCACCTCTGGGGGGAGGGTGGGGGGGAAGCAAGGTATAATTCTATGTGATACAATATTAGGTGACAGAAGCTGAGGAAACAGGTGGAAGTGCTGTATCTCTACCTGGTTTATGAGGGGAAGGGGAAATGGCAAAATCCTTGAGAAACCCAAACAACTCTCTGCTTTCAGGAGCCAGATTATTTACATATTTTTCAAATCTCTCTTCTATTGTTAGATACAGAACAGCATGACTCTTTGTACCTTTCAGCATTTTAATATTTGCAGAATAGGTATTCCAGGAGCAGCTTGAAGTAGGGGACAAGAACTCACAAAATGTGGGGTGGGGGGGTGTTATCCCATGAGTTTTATGGAAGTGTTTATGGATGTGCTTTCTGGGTCAAATCTCATTACACATTAGTTGAGTTCATGAACGTGGCACCAGTGGTGCAATACAATGTCCCTTCCTTTTACTAAGGTTTCTTTGAAAGAACGAACAGAATCCATCCAGAGTTAGCCATAAGTAGCCATGTGACTTGCTCTCATATTTAAAATGATAACTTCCCCTATTGTTGTTAATATTTTTCCAAAGGGAAAAAAATAAAGATTGAAAATAAAGTACGAAGCCTACAATTCAGCCAGCCTTCGAAATACTTTCTAGGTCATTCAAAAACATCTACTTGTGCCTGTACTGCTTCGTAATATGAAACATTCATGCTTCATATAAAGAAAGAATGGGCTGTTTTTATATATAAAGTGTCCTGCCACAAAGACTGAAGGGAAGAGGGAATTTGGACATGCTTTTAAGTTTTTTCTCTGCTGGTTTAAATCTGCCAAAATATTATTTTTATATAGCTTATGTTGGCCCAGAAATCTAATATTACTAAGGCAGGATTAGATAATTTTCAGGATATTTGGCATCCAAGAATGTTGATGCTTGTTATATTACTTCTACCAGTCAAAGAACCTTAATTTTTCTCCATTGGTTATTTGCCTTTTAATGCCTATTAATAAATGAAGGTCATTAAAACTCAGTAAAGGTGAGTTTTCCATAGGCAGAAGTTGTCCATTACTGCATTCTCTACTCAGCCTTCCAAGGCAGCTCCCATTGACACAGAAAACTATTCCAAAATAATTTTTTTGTAATGTATTGAACCTTCTGCTGAGTTCCTAAGATTTTCTCATTAACATACCTATATATCTGAAGAGAATACTGCTAATTCCAGCCAGCAGACTAAGAGTAATCAAATCGCCAAGACTTGCAGCTATTGGAGTAGCAACATTATCCGGATTTATCCCAATCTTTCTTGCTCCAATGATCACACCAATCATCAACAATCCTAGGAAAGAGAGAAACCATAGTTTCCAATAAATCTGCAGAATAACAAAAGTTCAGAACATCCTTGGGACTACTTCTCTTCCAGAGCCCACAGAACTAGAAGCAGCAGGCTGATTTGTCAGGGTCTTATAAGTGTGACTAGAGATGAGAGAATAGTATCAGATTTATTAACATCTGGGATGCAGTAAAGAGAATCAAAAGGTACTGGGAAAAAACAGACCACATAAAGTACCAAAGGACCATTATTACAATTTGAAAGCAGGGATTATAAATAATTCCGTATAGTTTTTAAAATATTCACTCCCATTTTTCACATCTTAAGGCTTAAAAGTCAAATGAAATGAGTATATTAATTATGGAGTTGGGGTGCAGAGAAGACAACTGCAAGTTCAACTGCATAACTATGTCAAAGAGAGAAGATCCTTTGCTGAATTACGTATTCCGTTTAATCTTATTCACCGCTTTACTTCCTTCATTGGTGCTCTTACTGAATTCAACAACCATCTTTCAACTTCACGCTTGCTCAAAAATTCCATAATTGAAGCCTACTCACTTTATCACAAACATTCTCTAAATCGACAATACACAATAAACTTTATCTCATTCAAAATTTCGCAATGACCTCTTGAAGAGCAACAATCTTATCTGTACACGTCCCATCTGGCATGAAACTGTACTGCACTTTCCAAAATTTGTTCTCTGTCACCTTTTTGTCTAGATATCACAGAAAGAAGTGGGGCGTCACCTTAAAACTCTGCTGCTCCATTCATATTTTGCATTTATACATCAGCATTTTTCATGTGAAACATATTGTTCCTTCCTCTTCTTAAAAAGTCATATGCTGCTCTCTTGTGGAAGACCTGCACACTTCTTGGAGCAAAACACTTTTATTATTAAGCCATATTTCAGAAATAAGGCCTCATACTCCGGACAGGATAGGAAAAAAACTTAAAGGTGAAAAAAAAACCCTATCAGTGACAAGAATTGCCTAAGACGAGGGTAAAGTTTTGTCTAAGCAGAAGAAGTAATCTCAGGAGAAACAACACAAGGTGGTAAATAAGATTTATGTAAAGAGTAAATAAACCAAAAGGGAGGCTGTTTTCCTAAAAATCCCTGCATAAAATCATTTAGCTGAAGCTGCATGCAAATTTCTTGCAAGTGCCCAAGGGATGCTTGCAAGGGATACTATGAGAAAATGATTAATTTTGTATGATACTAGCATTTTTAGGAAATATAGAAGAATGGAAAATAGTACCGTGTTTCCCTGAAAATCAGACCCTGTCTTATATTTTTTGAACCCTGAAATAAGTGCTTGGCCTTATTGCCATGCGCTCAAAAGCCCAATTGAGTTTATTATCAGGGGATGTCTTATTTGGGAGGAAACAGGGTAGCTCCTACCTCTATGGAACTGATTCAGAATTTATACCTGTTATAGATGGTGTTGCTTCCGCTTCTGCACAAATAAAAACATATCTCAAAAGTGAGTGTCCTCTCAGTTGAAAATTACTCTGCTTAAACAGCAGCACTTTCCTATGGAGCAATATCCCTCTAGGGAACAGCTCTAACCCTGTTAGTCTTTTGTAAGACATTTAGTTACCCCTGCTGTTACCCGTGGTTATTTAGGCCGTATGATTAAGCAAGCTCTGCTGCTTAATGCTGCTTAATTGTATTTCTGAGTGACATAAGGTAGGTTGAAAAGTAACTCATACAAACGGGTTCTAGATCATGTTTTGTACACAGGACTCCAGTGAATCATTGGCAATTGAGCACAAAAAGACTATTCTCTGAAGCCCTGAAGAACAATAGCCTGAGAAAGCAGACCAGGAGTGTGCAGATTTTTCTGAGCCGCAGATAGCACTTGGCCTTTGAGTGGTTTATGGAGCCCACACTGTTTAATACTATAGAGAGTGATAGGACAAAACTTACATTTGTTTATACTTAAATAAGTAGCATCAATACAGTTATTCTTCATTCAACTGTTTATTTATTTATTTTTAAATAATTTTTATTCAACATTTACTTCTTTAAAAACAAACTTTGTTACATTTTACAGCTTTCCGATACCGGCATCTTTAGTAATATTCATTTTATCTTTCGACCAATTCTTACACATATACACTTTGTTTATTACTTATTCATTTTTATAATCACTACATTATATACATATCTACTATAATATTTAAAGTATATACTATACATTATACATTAATTTTAGATTTCTTTTCCAGCCAACTATACCATCTATTCCATGTTTCATAATAAATCGTTTCCTCTCTATCTTTAAGTTCTATCATTAACTTATCTGATTCTGCATATTCTAGCACCTTTTTTATTCATTCAACTATTTAATTGCCCTGCTGTCCCATGGAATCTTGCAACTGAAGTCTTCTGGATCTGTACCCATGTCTTTGAGGGGCTGCATCTCAAGCAATTACTGTAAGTCAAATGGGGTCTGGCCCATTAGAAGGACAGATGCCAGGAACAGGCTACTCTTTAATGTATATGGTAATGTATTTCCATACTCCTATTTATTACTGATACAGCCCATATGATTTCACAAGGAAAGAATCCAAATTGTCTACAAATAGTTATGAAATAATGACCAGGAACAAAGTGCAAACTATTTGTATGAGGAGCAGAATTAAAATTTCAAAAGAAGGACTAACTGTTATTCCAGGAATCAGGAGAGTTAAAAACAACAACTCACCAAGGAAAAAGGCAGCTACAAATGCTGTTGTCAGGCTGCTGGCACACAACACAACGGCATGGTTCACCTCCAAATAGCCATTAGAGAGTGCACCTAGAAGGATTGCTGCTACAGCTGCCAGAAGGCCTATCACAGTGGCCTGTACCTGTCAAGCAGAAACAATGAAGAACAGATCATCTCAAGAGCCTGTAGTGTGAGATCAGTTCAGAAGCATTTCTGCAGGCCTCTTTTCCAGATGGCAGGCATGAAGGGTGGGTGATTTCTTAATGTGTCGAGTCTCCCCAACAGCATCATCCAAGGATGATTAAGCTTTTCAAGCAGAGAAAAGCAGTATGTGTTTTTGTCCTTCATTTTATCTTTGCCAGTTACTCGTTTCATAGTACAAAGCTACTTTTCAGGCAGACTTATGAAAGTAAGTTCATGTGTGAAATAGCCAATCTGTAACAGATGAAATGAATTTCACCCTTCACAGGCTTCTCTTGAACAGATACCTTAGGCAATTATTTTTAGTCAACAGAAAAATGTTTTCTTAAGCAACAAAAAGATTAAAATTTCATCCTAGAACTAAATGTCTGGAATGTAATAAAGAGTATTTGCGAATAATTTGAGTGGAACTTTAAACTCTTAACTTATGACAAATCAGGTGATGCTGAACTGTAAGTTGTAACAATTCATTTTCGGGATGCTGAGAGCTGTACTTCTACAATACTTGGTGAGAGAGCACATATTTCCCTTTCCATCTAACCAATTAAATCCAGTATTTAATAAAGTAATTAGATACTCACATAAATCAATAAATGTTTTTAGCCATTGTCAGTATTTTATACTTCATGACACTTTGTGTGAGAATTTTTGGTTAAATGGGCACTTATTTGAGAGAAATGAAACCCGAAAATCTAACTCTGGGCATTCAAAATGTTACTGAATTGTTAGATGAATTAAACTTAATTGTAGTTCTGAGTGACAGGAAGTAAGTTGAAAAGTGATAGGAATTATCATTGTCTTAACTAGTGAAGGGAACCTTCTGTGTACGTCTTTCCAATGTTTTATAATACCTAACAAACTTGTGGCTGTAGGAATTGGGTGCTTCTAAACTACGGGTGTCAAACTCAATTGCGTCACATGAGGTATCATGACGCATCGTGAGAGTTTTTTCCTTTGTGGAGCCAGGATGGGTGTGGCCTGCGTATGACACAGCCAGCCCACAGGCCATCAATTTGACAGGCCTGTAATCTAGACTGACAGCTCCTACTGCCACAAATCAAAAAGCAATATGTAGTTTCTCCGACTTTCCCTCTCATCCTAATTTCTGTATTAAAAAAACAAATAGAAAAAAAGTAGTTGGAAACAGAATGTCATAAAATCTGTGATGCCTGGACCTTTTCCCTAACATGTGAATAAATAATCACCTCATTAGAATAACAAACAAACATCAAGACTTTGTACAAGAAAAAAACAGGACTTCCATTTCTGAAATGACACAATGAATAAATAGTTGTAATAAATGAGTATTACAACTCATTATCAGCTGAACTATCCAGGGGTTCTAATTGACTAGTATTATCCAAAAGTCTCTGTAAAAAATGTAGACTTGCTTACCTGAATCAAGGCCATATTGCAAATAGCCATTTTCCATTTTTCATGTGTATTATCCATCCGGCCGGTATTAGCCTGGAATGCACAGGAGACAACATTTACTTTTTATGCAGGGAAGGGAAGGAGAGGACCTGCTGCAATAAGTTTATCCCTATGCTTTGGCAGGATTGTGCCATGGCACAACTATCAATCTCATTCATTTTCATCTTTATGAAAAACCACTAGAGATACGCCTGTAGCGAATGGATTCATTTTTCCTTCCAACTGGCAATGTGACCAGTTTAAAAATAGATTTACGAGGGCTGTAGCCCAGTTTGGAGTACATTTGGATGCATAAAATCAGGAGGCACAACTGCAAAGTGTATGAACTTCATACTCATCTCCAAGGCCTGCACCTTTGGATTTTATCGCACCAGCTCATAGAAGGAGTAACCTGATATTCGTACTAAGCTACAACAATATTCTACCCAAATCTAAAAATGTTTCAAATCTCTGAAAAAAAGGGAAGAACATTTGCCAGGTTTGTGAATTCTGAACACAATAAAGCCATTTGTTTAGGTGAATAAGCCAGGCTGATAGTACAATAGGCTGGCCCCGACCTTGCTGGCCTTCCAGAAGGGCTCAAATATCTGGCTTTGACATCTGGCCTAAGGATCAGAGAGAAGTATGGAGACCTTAAAGTGGATGGACTGTCCTTGAGTTGCTGTGCTCTCTTGGGGAATGTACTCTATACCTTTAATGGTTTAATTGTTTTTAATGTTTTTATGGTTGTTTTATTTTAATTTTTAATTTTTTGGGTACTATTTATGTTTTAATTGTAAACCACCCGGGCTCAAGAATATGAGATGAGCAACTATGTAAATTGAATGAATAAATAAATAAGGGAATTATAGTCAGACAAAATATGCAAGTCTCCTAAATGCTCCTAGCGACTGATCTACTAGCAAGAGGAATATTTTTAACTCTTCGGGTCAACCTAAATGATTGGTTAATAAGTGTCATTAATTCAAGATGCCAGGCTTAATTCAGAGGCATGCACATGCGATACTAGCTCAACTGTCCTAAGCCAACACAGTACAGGTTATCTCGGGATTGGTTATCTTGGGATATTGTCCTCTTGGTTGGTAGCTTTTAACCAGATTCAAGTTAATTTTAAAGTCCTTATTGTTATGATTTTACTATACTGTAAACCATTTCAAGAGAGGGTAGTGGATAGCGAGATGGGTGGCATATAAATTAAACAAACAAACAACCCCTCTCTTTTCATAATCATGGATCGCAAATAATATATCTAGCATGCTGTTACATTACACAGGGCAGCTAAAAACTTTGTTGCCAATATCTCATTAATATTAGTGAGGAACCTCATTCTTGTCTTTCTGTAGATCTAGGGTGGAGGGCTTGTAGCTTCATCTCTAAAATGGCTTCCCTCCAATCTTTGCTTAAATATATTATTGGATACCTAAAATATAATTCTTTCCAAGTATGTTGTACAGTGGGGAAACCAGAAACACAATTGTAACAGAAATGTTGTTCATGACCACCATGGAAAGTAAAACATACAGGTCCAACCTATATAGATACGATAAGAACTACTGAGCCATCTATGCATTTTTCATTACCGGATAGGTGATCGCATGTCAATATTTTTTCTTGCCAAACAAGAACTCTAAATCCATCTCTGTATATTAATAAAGAGGATACTTACAGCTGTAGAAAGTCTAGATGCCAAGGTCATTTCAAGGTTGCCTTTCAAACCAATCAGGGCTGGAATCAGAATAAACATTTCTCTGATTTTAATGAATACTTTCCAGTGCTGAAAGGGAGAGAAGAAAGCATTAATCCATTGTGATATTAGTTGTAACATGCAGATTCACAGTATTACATAGATTTCCCAGCAGCTTTGAATTGCATGCTGTTTTTCAGTGTGGATAGATCCTCCATCAATATAACTTTGAAACTGGTTGCTAAATACCTAAGCAAAAATTAATAAAGAAAATTGAAATAAATCAGCATTCTTGTCACAGTCCTATAAAAATATATCACAAAACTATTGTGATAAAGGCAAACTATTTTTATTGGACCAAACATACATCATGGAAACTAATTAGATAGTTTCAATTATATCATTCAACCTTTCTTTGCACTCCCAAATTATTTGAAACAATTTCAAAATCATGAAAACAATAAGCCAGTTCTTTAATTTTATGATCTGCTTAGTGGCCAATCCTGCACAACAAAATTATTGTAGATTGAAGAACATAAAGTTCAAGAGTGTGCTGCTTATGATTATAAATGACTTGAAAGTGAAAAGGAAAAACATAGGAGAAAGTGCAATTTGTGGTGATAAGATATTTGTGTAAGTCTTTTTCCATTCCTTATATGTAATGCATTAATGGACTGTTTCCTTTTCTGTTTTATGCCTCTAAACCAGAGACATCATTCAAGCGGCAGAGAATTTCTACAGGATTACAATTATTACAGTATTTCAAAAAACAAACACAATAAACATATTATTGTCTATGCTGCCTATACATTTTGAATTACAAATAAACCTGAAATCACAGGACTGCCACTTCACTTTTCAACCTGTTCTGCTTATTATTAATGAACAGGGGGGAAATGTTTCTAATAATATAATGGGCACAGTCCAATCCACTGATATCAGTGAGGCTTCTCCCTAACTACATATTTAGGCATAGAGTGTTCTGGGACTGCGTAATCATTCATTGGCTGAGTTCACACAAGATGCTAAAACCTAGAAAAGTTTAACAAAGCACAGCATAGCTTAGCAAAACACAAAATCCTTATGTCTGGTCAGATAAACCATATTTTGTTTTAACATGTTGACTTGATTCACACAACATGCTAAGACAGAAACTATCCAATTGTGATTTAGCCGAGTCTAATGTTTTGCACACAAATTCTGCACTCCTTTGTATGAGTATATGCACACTTGGAGGATTGTTATAAGGCTCAAGGGCCCTATGAAACAAAGTAATCATAAACAAGAATTCTATTTATTTAGAGGACTTAATATATGAAGAAAATTATTTGGGCCAGTAGCAGCCATTCAGCTCTAGACTAGGAAGTTGCAAAGCATACACCCACTAACCCACTGAACTAGCATACAGGTAGATGTCAACTTACAGCCATTTGTTAAGTGACCGTTCAAAGTTACAATGGGCACTGAAAAAAAGTGATTTAGGACCGTTGTTCCCACTTACAACCGTTGCAGCATCCCCACAGTTACATGGTCAATATTTGGTACCTGGTTCATATTTATAATGGTCGCAGTGTCCCAAGGTCATTTGTGAGCTTCTGACAAGCAAAGTTAATGAAAAGCAATATTCACTTAACAACTGTGTTACTAATTTAACAAGTGCACTGAATCACTTAACAACTGTGGCAAGAAAAGTTGTAAAATGGGGCAAAGCTCACTTATAAAATGTCTCACTTAGCAACATAAATTTTGGGCTCAATTGTGGTTGTAAATTGAAGACTACCTGTGGTAGATTATGCTCCATAAACTAAACTTCAGTGAGGAGGCTTTCAACCTGCAGTGGACTGATTCAGGCTGATAATAAATTCACACACACACACACACACACACACACACACACTGTGACCCCAGGAAGACAAGAAAATTTTTTTTTAGAAATGACAGAAAGCTCTAGTTTGCAGGATGTCAGTTGAAAAAGAAACAAAACAAAACAAAAATTTAAAGGAAAAGTGTAGATAGAATTGGCCAAAGAACTTCAAGTACCCTACAAGGAAGAATTTAATGAGGACCAGGAGTTGCTGTAACCCAACTTTTCCACAGTAATCTCTGCCGGCGTTTTCCACCTAGTTTCTAGGCAACATGAGCAGCTTCCTTGTCACAAAAATCCACCCAATGCTGGGAACACAATATTCATGAAATTTCATTTCCCAGGCATTAACATTTTTCCTAACAAATTCTGGCTTGTGGCTGATGAGAACATTCTTGGATCAGTTCAATCCTAGTATATCTTCTCCAGGACACTTAGAAAGAACAACAGGTGGACAACGAATAAGAACCTTTCATTTAACTCGGTCTGTCCACAAGACTCTCTGAAGAGCCCTGACATTCTTACAGAAGACATTTCCCACCCACACCCCCGGCAGGTAGAACAAATACTGCACCCAGCTCTCCCTTAGCCATATTAAAAAATAGATGCTCGCGGTCAGCCTACCCCTCATTACCAAGGAAGTTGAAAGAACATACATACTTGAAGAATATTCATCACCAAACCAGCAGCTACCAGGCCTAAACCTGCCAGTATATATGGCCCGAAGATCTGTGATGCAATGGAGAAGCATGTTTCTGGAAGGAATCCACTGGGTGATCTGAAAAACTTACAGGTAAAACCTCTGAGTTTCTTCCCCCGGAAGCAGAGCTCCAATTTCAGCTCTGTGACCACCATTACTGAATGCCATTAAGCCATACTAAAGAAGCAAAGGACAAAAGGAAATCCAGAAATTGGAGTCGTCTTCAATCTTCAGAGTTTCAAGGCACCTTTAGATTACAAGTTGCCTCACCATGTGTTTCGAAATCTGATGTCCTTTTTTTTTTCTTCCGCAGGAGAACAAGGTTAGTTTCCAAAATGCATTCAAATGGTTTTTTCACTATGCTTTGAGTCAGTTTCCAGCTATCACAACCTGGCTGAAAACCAGAAAGACTGGCTGAAGCTGGGACACTGAAGAGTTACCAGCATAAACAGTGGTAGGTTGTGCTGGAATTGCTTAAAATACTTCAGTCGCTTATGTCCTTTCTCCTCCACTTACAAAGACAGTAATTG
The DNA here is from genome assembly GCF_028640845.1 of Ahaetulla prasina. Taxonomy (NCBI): domain Eukaryota; kingdom Metazoa; phylum Chordata; class Lepidosauria; order Squamata; family Colubridae; genus Ahaetulla; species Ahaetulla prasina. The sequence continues at coordinate 57,325,607 of NC_080540.1, read as the reverse complement.
AAAAGATAAGCTTGCATGGCCGAAATAGTCACAGCGCCATCAAGCTCACCCTGTGTGACGCTAAATCTTTCTTACTGTTCTAAGGCAAAGAAGAAAGTTTACTTCAGTTTACTTTTTACTTTTTCCCCCGCTTCCTCAAGGTGAAAAAAGATCATTAGGAACAGGAGCTTATTCCTAGATTACAGAAGAGCTCAGAGGGAAAAATAAGGGAGAAAATCTAGGAGGCTGTACTAGCTTTAAAAGGCACTTTCATCCTTTCTTTTCTTCCGATTTCCTAGCTCTGCTTTGGGTACACAAGTTTAGAAAATAGGTAGTTTCTCTCTCTGAATGACTGACTTTCAGAGCTCCTGAATGAACACCAACGAGGGTCAAAAGCCAACACCCTAATCTACTGTCATCACTTCAAATTCAGATACAAAAGCCCTGATAACAGTCTCTGCAGAACTTATTTAAGGTCGTTCTATTCTCTTCCAGTATTTTTCCTGTTGCATTTTATTTCCTGTCCTAAAAAATTTGCCATGGGCTATTCTGCACTTTATTTTTTTAAAAATAAAAAACAGTACAATCCACGGTAGATTAATACTAATCATTCAGCACACAAGCATTCAAAAAAAAAAAAAAGCCTAGTGCAACTTTTTCAGCTTTGTCTCTTCACAAAACTTGTCATTTACTCAGTTGTGTAAAAATTTACATTTGGGATTTTCCTGCTTTGATCAATTCTCTTAAAAGAAGGAAGAAGGCTATCATAGACCATACAATAATTATTTGGATGCTCTTTGCTTGCTTGAGGCCAGTAAGTAAATCTTCTTCGCAGCCCTACTTTTTCATGAAAAGGATACAGCCATAAATGACAAAATCCAAACGGTTGGTTAATTAAAATAAACCAGGCATTTCCAGAATTAGAGAATCATTTTTTTCCTTTAAATGATATTTCGCATCTGGTGGAATCCGGATAAACAGAAATTTCAAAGGATAAAACTTACTCTCTGTCTCTTTGTCTATCTTTTCCCATGTGAACTTTCTCCAAATGCCTTAGATTGAATGACATACATCCTCATAACTTGGCGGGGCAATTTAAAATGGAAGTCCATGATGAACATAGAATCATTTTGGGTGCTGCAGAACCAAAAAGGATTTAAACCCAGTCTTTGGAGTCCGTTTTTAACCCCAACCCAACATTGTCTGCACCACACCAATCAATCAATTTGATAGTTAGTCTGGTTACTACAAATAAAACCAGCAATCTTCCTGAGGCATGCTGGTAGGTCTAAAAAAAGCTTCCTCTGATAACATATTGAGGTTAATCCAAGAACTCTGTTTGCTTAGCTGCTTTCTTTCCCACACTAAGGAGGCACAGAGGAGGTTGAAGAAAGTTGGGCTTATATTTTGTAAGTCCTGTAACTAGCATTAATTCAGGAAGAAGCTTAGAAAGTCACCTTCAGATATTAGCTTTCTACACAGGTACAGAAAATAAAACAATCATAGTCTTTTTGTTCCTTTAGATAGCCAGAAAATCTAGCACGTGAATGGGGACACAGTGGACGGTCAGCTCAGAGGAGAACTGGCAGTTGGAGCTCAGGATTCTTTTGGGGAAGGGAGGGGGGAAAGGACAATGATCTTCATTCCTTTATGAGCCAGAGAGGAGGAGGAGGACAAATGGACTTGAAGGACAGGAGGAAGTGCACCCACCAAGGTAATGGCCAGATAAGAGGAGCTCGAGTCCAGACCAAGAACCTAATTTGAGGAAATGTTTCAGACAAGCCTTGTCGAGTTCACATGAAGATAATGCAATGGGGGAGAGTACACTGAGACTTGCAATATTAGAGCCTCCTGATGCAGGTGAAGGAGAGTGCAAAGTTGGCTTGAAACTCAACATTAAGAAAACTAAGATCATGGCATCCGGCCTTCTCAATTCCTGGCAAATAGATGGGGAAGAAATGGAGGTAGTGGCAGATTTTATTTTCCTGGGCTCCAAGATCATCACAGATGAGGACTGCAGCCAAGAAATTAAAAGACACTTGCTCCTGGGAAGGAAAGCTACGGTAAATCTAGATAGTATACTAAAAAGCAGAGACATCACCCTGCCAACGAAAGTGCATATAGTCAAGGATATGGTTTTCCCAATTGCAACATATGGCTATAAAAGTTGGACCATAAGAAAGGCTGAGCACCAAAGAATTGAGGCCTTTGAACTATAGTGCTGGAGAAGACTCCTGCGAGATCCTTGGACTGCAAGGTGATCAAACTGGTCAGTCCTAGAGGAGATCAATCCTGACTGCTCTTTAGAAGGCCAGATCCTGAAGATGAAACTGAAATACTTTGGCCACCTAATGAGAAGGAGGGACTCACTGGAGAAGAGCATAATGCTGGGAAAGATTGAGGGCAAATGAAGAAGGCGATGACTGAGAATGAGGTGGCTGGATGGAGTCACTGAAGCAGTAGGCGTGAGTTTAATTGGACTCCAGAGGATGGTAGAGGACAGGAAGGCCTGGAGGAACGTTGTCCATGGGGTCATGATAGGTCAGACATGACTTTGCAACTAACAACAACAACAACAAATAGCTCTTGTAATTAAAAGGGCTCCTGTTGGGAAACTCCCAGCCAGGCAGGGAGGAGGAGTTAAGAAGAGAATTAGCCTTGAGTTCTTGTGCAGCCACAAGAAGTCTGACCCAGACACCCCCTTAAGTTCCATGAAATCTTATTTGGTTGTTATTGTGATTTTTGTGAACACAATAAAATTGCTGGCTTGGATATTCATAAGTATATCTGGTTGTTGCACCTGTGACATTCTGAGCTATATGCCATTGGTTTCTTAGTCTGGTCCTCACTGAATGGCTGACACAATAGATGGAAACTTGTTGTGTTGCTTCCCATGCTGCATTGCTTTTCTTGAAGGGGTGGGTGGGTTAGATTAACCCTTTGAAGATGAGAAAGAGCTGCAATCAAGGCAATGGTCAGATAAAAGAGCCCAAAGCAAGAATGTAATTTGAGAAACCATCTTAGACTTGACCCTCCCTAGTTCTCTACTCTAAACATAGAGAAGGAGACATATTCAGAGTTGCAAGGTTTTGTTACTGCAATTTTAGTATTTGCTCTAGTGCTGACTCTAGTTTACCTTGTAGGGCTGACACAATGGATGGAGCAGGGCTGTCCTTCCCAGGCTGCATCACTTTACTTGGGGACAAGAGATGGTACTCTTCTACTTTTGATTAGTGGTTGAAGTCATAGAGTGTTTGCCTTCAGCTGCACATTTAAATGGAAGACATTTTATAGGAATTGTTCCAAAATACCATGATTATAGCTAGTATTCCCAATTTCTATCCCTCATGCCTCTTATTAGCAATAGCACTTAGACTTACATACCGCTTCAAACTGCTTTACAGCCCTCTCTTTTTTTTATTTATTTTTATAAATTTTTTTTTCCCCTAAAAGTTTTATTTTTACAATCATATCAAATAGTTCATCCAATGTACAGTTATATACAATTAGTCGGGCTTGCCCAGTCACCACCCCCCTTTTTAACACTCTTCCCTCTTCTACCTTCTTCTACTTTCCAAACCTTCCTCTCCTTCTCTTATCTACATCCTCTCCTCCCTCCACCCTACACCTTCCTTCTCCCTCTTCTACCCCTCTTCCTTCCTCTTCTCCTCTTTCCTACCTCCTACTCTCTCTTTTCTCCCTCCCCACCGTTCTAAAATGGTAACTGGGCAGACCCGACCCTGCATTAATTATATTTATACATCTTCAATTAACCCTGTACATTAACCATCACTCCATCTCTGCCAAACCCCCAATTCCCTCCCCTTACCCCCACCCCCACCCGACTTCCCAGAACAAAATGCAGGGTATCAAAACTAACAATCATAATCTAAAATAATTCCTAAATTATAATCTCTAGTCACACCACACTTAGTCACACTCTCAATTCCCTCTCCTTCAAAATATATCTAATACAAAATATTTCCTAAATTTACTCATATGCTATTCGATATTTTTTATCTGATACTTATTTTGAATATAATCAATCCACATTTTCCATTCTAAAATATATTTTCTAGTGTATAGTCTTTCAAGTAAGCGGAGATTTTGCCATCTCTGCCAGATTTGATACTTTGAGTGTCCATTCTTCAATTGTAGGTAATTCTTCTTTCTTCCAATACTGAGCAATCAAAAGTCTTGCGGCTGTTATTAAGTTCAAAATCAATTTAGTCTCTATAGCTGTACAGTCCATAATAATTCCTAGAAGAAAGAACTGGAGTAAACTTAATCTTCTTTTCAAAATATTCTGCATGATCCACCATACTTTAATCCAAAATGATTTAACTTTTTTACAAGTCCACCATATATGGTAATAAGTGGCATCTTCACAATCGCATCTCCAACATTTAGCCTGTACATTAGGATACATACATGACAACTTTTGGGGTCTAAATGCCATCTATAAAACATCTTATAAAATTTTCTCTCATATTTTGCGCTTGTGTAAATTTAACATTCCTCACCCAAATTCTTTCCCAAGTTTCCAACATTATTGGTTGCTGAAAATTTTGTGCCCACTTAATCATACAATCCTTAACTAGTTCGGACTCTGAGTCTATTTCTACTAATACATTATACAACCTCTTAATATGCTGTTGGCCTTGATCTCTCATTTGTTTTAACAAATTATCCTCAGTTTGCTTAACACCTATTTTTTGATCTAATTTCCATCTAGCTTGTAATTGTCCATATTGGAACCATGTATAATTTTTCCCTTCTTCCCCCATCTTTTCTCTGGATTTTAATTGTAATTCCCCCTTTTCCATACAAAGAAGTTCTTTATAGGTAACTACCTCCATCTTTTGATATATATTTATATTTTCTATCATGTGTCTCGGATTGCCCATATTGGAATCTTTCCATCTAATTTATATTGATATTTCCTCCAAACCCTCAATAATGCATTTCTAATTATATTATTTTTAAATATTTTATCTACTTTCTTATCATATAATAAATAGGCATGCCACCCATATAACAAACCATAACCTTCTATATTCAAAACTCTTTCCTCACTTAAATTAATCCAATCAGTAATTAATGATAAAACAACTGCTTCATAATACAATTTCAAGTTAGGCATTTTAAGACCCCCTTTCCTTGTATCCTGCATTATTTTTAATTTTATTCTTGGTTTTTGCCCATCCATACAAAGTTATTAACCCCTTTGCCATTCCTGTAATTTGATATCATTCTTAAGCACCGGTATCATTTGAAATAAAATAGAAACCTGGGCAAAACATTCATTTTTATACCCGCTATTCTTCGCAACAAGGATAGTTGTAACTTCTTCCAACTCTCCATTTCTTTCCATACCTTCTGCCACAATACCTCATAATTATTTTTATATAATTTGACATTTGAAGCTGTAATATATATTCCTAAATATTTAACCTTTTAACGATTTCAAAACCTGTAGTTCTTTCTAACTCTTCTTTTGTTGTATATTCATATTTTTAGTTATCATCTTTGTCTTTTGCTGATTCACCTTAAATCCAGATACTTTACCATACTGACCAATTATATCTTTTAAACCAGTAGCTGAGTATGTTGGTTGAGATACAGTAACAACCAGGTCATCTGCGAAAGCTCTTAATCTGTAATCTTGATGTTTAACTCTAATTCCCTTTATTTGATCGGAGCTACGTATTTTATTCAAAAGAATTTCTAAAGTTAAAATAAAAAGCAATGGAGACAGGGGACATCCCTGTCTCGTCCCTTTCCCAATTTTAAAAGTTTCTGTTAACCCACCATTTACTATTATTTGTGCTGTTTGCTTCTGATATATTGCCTTAATTGCGTGGATAAAATAATCCCCAAATTGCATTTTTTCTATTACTTTAATCAAAAACTGCCAGTCCAATCTATCAAAAGCTTTTTCAGCATCCAAAAAAAAAAAGCCGCTGAGATTTGGTTGTTTCTTTCCAAATAATCAAGTAAATTTACAATTTGCCTCAAAATCTTCTTAACTTCTAAAAAACACAGTCTTTTAAAGCAATATTTAAAAATCTCCCTAGATTCTATCAGCAGGCAGCAAAGAGTTAAAGAGTTAAAGCAGCAAGTAACATGCAAATTACCAACTGCAGACAAACGCTGAAAGTATCACTTTCGCTTTCCACTCGTTAACTTGTTAACAATTCGCCTCCATTTTCTTGCTGTTTTCAAGCTTGTTACAAAGTATCGGGGAATCGGCTTGGCTACTTGCTTAAAGTTCTCCCACTTTCGTTCTGTCCGGTATAATCCTTTATTGTCCAAAATAAGTCTCGGCGTTTGGTCGTGGTGATTGGTTCCGCCAAAGCAGAAGAATCCTCGGATCTGGAGCACTTCGGGTTACTGGAGGGAACTTAACCCTTCAAACCCCTTTTTTCTCAGGGGCTTTAGGGAAATTCAACCTCTGCCCTCAGCTCACCACCTTCTCCTTCTCCCGAAGAGGGGGTTTTCCGAACCGCTGGACAGCAGATTTAAGCTGTCCTAGCGATTCCACATAATCCAGAGGTTGGTGATCGTAAAGATCACCGCCATCACCTACGGTGCCAAACCGGAAGTCTCTATTTTTTTTGAATGGCTGACACAATAGATGGAAACTTGTTGTGTTGCTTCCCATGCTGCATTGCTTTTCTTGAAGGGGTGGGTGGGTTAGATTAACCCTTTGAAGATGAGAAAGAGCTGCAATCAAGGCAATGGTCAGATAAAAGAGCCCAAAGCAAGAATGTAATTTGAGAAACCATCTTAGACTTGACCCTCCCTAGTTCTCTACTCTAAACATAGAGAAGGAGACATATTCAGAGTTGCAAGGTTTTGTTACTGCAATTTTAGTATTTGCTCTAGTGCTGACTCTAGTTTACCTTGTAGGGCTGACACAATGGATGGAGCAGGGCTGTCCTTCCCAGGCTGCATCACTTTACTTGGGGACAAGAGATGGTACTCTTCTACTTTTGATTAGTGGTTGAAGTCATAGAGTGTTTGCCTTCAGCTGCACATTTAAATGGAAGACATTTTATAGGAATTGTTCCAAAATACCATGATTATAGCTAGTATTCCCAATTTCTATCCCTCATGCCTCTTATTAGCAATAGCACTTAGACTTACATACCGCTTCAAACTGCTTTACAGCCCTCTCTTTTTTTTTTTTATAAATTTTTAACGTTACAAACAAAAAAAGAAAATACATTTTCCACCCTTGTGCTATACATAAAAAAAAAAAAGGAAGATTTGGGTCTTCGGATATATCCTCATGATTGCCAAAATCCACGTTCTCGAGGTACAGGTACCGAAGCGTCCAATGTTCCAAGCGCATAGTCCACAAATGGTTTCCAAGTCTTCCAGAAAATATCTTCTTTATACACACCACTTCTAATTTTAATATCACATGTCATTTTATCATTTAAAGCTAATTTCCACATTTCAGAATTCCACTCTTCTATTCTAAAAATCACATCTAGTTTCCAATATCTAGCTATTATAATTATACCTATATAATTCTACACCCACAATTCAATGCTCCCCCCACGTTCACCCGCTTTTGGCATGCAATGGCAAAAAGGTTACCGGTGGGGCCTGGTAGACCCATTTTTGCCCTCTCCAGGCACCAGAGGCTTTCTTGGAGCCTGAGGAGGGCAAAAACAGCCTTCCCCACCACCCCAGAGACCCTCCGGAGGCCGGAAACATTTTCAGTGGTTTTTTTTCTTCTCATTAGTAGCTCAGCATCTTGAGAACAGTCTTTCCTCTACTTTCACTTTTAGGCCAACTCATGAGGTAACTTTTTATATGGTACCTTTGCAACATTACTTGCCATATCTTCTCCAGCCCTCAAGCAAAACAAGAAGGGTGAATTCAGGCCCATAAAGGTTGCTGATCTCTGCTCTAAGTGAAATCTGATTGCTTATTTATATGCCTATGCTCTTTAGGCAGAATATTCTTTAAGGCTAAGTCTTCTCTTCCTGTACTCTATACCAGGGGTCTCCAACCTTGGTCCCTTTAAGACTTGTGGACTTCAACTCCCAGAGTCCCTCAGCCAGCAAAGTTGGCTGAGGGACTCTGGGAGTTGAAGTCCACAAGTCTTAAAGGGACCAAGGTTGGAGACCCCTGCTCTATACAATATCGTGCGCCATGATGGTACTATGTAAATAAATGGTAACATCACCAGCTTAATAAAATGGAAAAACCAATTGGGAAATAAACTGGGTTTCCCAACAAAATCAATACATTTCTGGAACATCAAGCATAACCCTCCTCTAGGTACAGTAATTGGCTAAATCATTTTAACTTGGGATACTACTAAAATCTATTGCAGGAGAGAACTTCAAAGTGTAAAGAGAACAAAATGCACACAGAATCCCACACCAGCCTCCACGTATTCAGGAGGGAACTAAACTCACATTAGCTCAGCTGCGTATAAAATATTCTGAAACAAATAAAAATCTTATGAAACCCAATTGATTTCCTTCATGCTAAACAGTAACATGAAATTAATGCAAGCAAGAAATATTGAACTCTGGACCAGAGAAAACAGGCAGAAGGCATTTTAATGTCATCCTATCAGAAAGACAAGGGGCAACATGACCTCTTACTTCACTAGTTAAATAAATTAGATAGCACAAGCAAGGATTTCAGTGTTGAAAAAGTAACCTATTAGAACGAACTTGCTTCTTTGAATTTAAAAACAAGAGCCTGCTTTTATTTATTTCATACAGTTTATCTACATTTCATTCCAGTGTGGCTCCATGGTGTACAACAGTAAAAAGTAAGAATAACAGTGTATGATTAATAAAATAATATTTTAAAAAGTTTACTTGTCTCTCAATTCATGCCGAGTTCCTTCAATTAAATATTTAAAGCGGTATTTGTTGCAGAAAGATTAACCTCTCTGATGATTTGTTTTAAAAATACGCTTGCTTCAGGAGCTTGAGGTTTCAACTTAAAGTTATTGCACAAAAGACAGTTTGCAATATAAAATTTTTAAAAATACATATAAAACCAAAGAAATCAGTGGGAATTAGCAAAGAAAAATATGGAAAAACATAGGATCATCATTAAAAAAAAACCCTAAGAAATGATAGAAATTTGATTTGGATCACACGTAATTGAACATAGCATTAGACTGAATGTTATAAACCTTCTTAGCTGGAAGTAGTTCCAGAAAAACACACACACCTGGAGCCTTTCAAATGCATTGGACTGCTACTTTCATAATGCTCGTTGATGTGCTGGCTGAACTGTTATGGAAAATTTTGTGCAACCCATATGGAGGATATAAAAGGCAGCAACTGGAAATGTTTTTGCACTATCGAAATGCATGCAGAGTTATTGTACTAAAGTCTACCAACCTTATATTCAAATGCTCATAGAACATACTCTTAAAAATTGAGCACTTGTATAATCCCTTAGATTTAAATATGAATTGACTACGGAGGTTTACTCCCTGGTGCACATGCACAGCATCCAACCAAATGCCATTCTGAGCAAGGAGACCTCAAAACAGTGGTGAAATCCGGCCGGATCTATCCAGCTCATGTGAACCGGTAGGGCCGGCGGCAGGAGGCTCCGCCCACCCACTGAACATCATTACGTCCCGTTTTTGACCCTCTGCGCATGCGCTCACATTCCCAAACTGTTAGTGAAGGTAAGTGCATTTCACTACTGCCTCAAAATCAAATAAGATGTTTTTGTTTACATGCCACTGGGCTATGTGTATGCAAAAAAGAAAAAAAAACCCAACCCCAACCCTGCACATAGTCAAACATCTTCCTACGCAACCAAATGCAGCAAAGCAGATACCCAGAATTCCTGTCCATCTTACCTGAATATAATCCAAGACCATTCCCGCCAGGACCATGCCCATGCCTGCCAGCAAGTAAGGCAGGAGCACCTGGAGGCCAATCGCCAAGGTAGATTCCTCCTGTAGTTTTGCCATGGCCACTTTTGCCTCGGGAGGCTGCTTCTGAGGCAGGAGCAAAGGGCCATCCTCTGTGCCTTGGCTGCCAAGTTTGCTGTCTTTGTGTTTACTTTTGCTCTTTGCTTTCTGTCTGGATCTCTCTCCATTCCTGGTTCTGCCTTCCTTTCTACGCTGCCGAGTTTCTTCACCTTTCATGTTGATTTTTCCCAATTCAGGAGTCTTTTGAGGAATAGATATGATAAAATCCAAGACAATCAATCAATCAGACAATAAAGAAGAGGAAGAAAAGGATAAGACAAACATCCTACCATATTTTAAAATCCTGGTATTTTTTCTTTTGAAAACCACCACTTCTTTTCTAAACTATGCCAGCTCCTGAAGCATTTCCCATGGATACACATTTCGCCAAAGACCTACACAATCTGCCCAATTATTGACGCAATGGCAACTGAATGCTTCCTTCCAAGAGCCTCTGAGCTTCTCAAAGAAACTTTGGCCCATTCCTCTGCTATTTAATAAAAGCAATGCATGTATTATATAAAATACACAGCCTACCCAAATTCAGAAATCTGAATTTCTAAAGCTATTTATGTGAGGCAGATGGATTTCAATGAAATGAATGCATCTGTGAAAATCAAAGCTATTTCTTGGCTTCCAAAGTCATATCACATATATCTAATTTATTTATTCAGTCTCTCAAGTTAACGTCCTTCAGCTTGTTGGATCAGAATTCCCATACTGTCTGGAGATAATTAAGAGTTATATTCAGAATAACAGAATAATAGAGTTGGAAGGGACCTTGGAGGGCTTCTACTCCAACCCCCTGCTCAAGCAGGGGTCCTATAGTATTCCACAAAATGGTTGCCCAATCTCTTCTTGAAAACTTCCAGTGAAGGAACACCCACAAATTCTAGAGGTAAGCCATTCCACGGAACTGTTCTCACTGTTAGGAAATTTCTCTTTATGTTAACCCAGGGTTATGTTAACCCTTTATGTTAGAGGGCAATATACTGGGAAATCTGCATCTATTCACCTGTAAGAGCCTGCCCCCCCTCCCAATAAAATGCAGCTTCAGCTTTAAAACTATCTTTCTCAACAATTGGATGCCTATTTACATAGGTCCTATTGCACCGTTTCTTACTCCGGTTGCTGATAGCCAATAGCATTCCATTGTTGCGTTTTTCATTGTGGTTTTCTGAATAATATATTTGTATGTGCAAAGTGACATTATAATTGCAATAATACTAGAGCAACCAATAGATTTAAACTTAATGTCAACCGCTTTAATCTAGATTGCAGAAAATATGACTTCTGTAACAGAATCATCAGTGCTTGGAATACTTTACCTGACTCTGTGGTCTCTTCCCATAATCCTAAAAGCTTTAACCAAAAACTGTCTACTATTGACCTCACCCCATTCCTAAGAGGACCATAAGGGGCGTGCATAAGCGCACAAACGTGCCTACCGTTCCTGTCCTATTGTTTTTCTTTTCTTCTTTCTATATACATATATGCTTATACCTCCTTATATTTACTCATATATGTGTTTATATATTATATAATCTTTTTGTATGATACCTACATATATTGTTATGACAAAATAAATAAATAAATAAACATTCAAACACAGCTGAGATCTTCTGAATGCGGGAAATACATTCTTTTCTGAGCCACTTTCAAGTTGTGGAAAACCAGCAAGTTTGCTGGTGTGAACTGATACTAATTTAATGTGAGACATCCCCAAGCAGTGAAATATTGGATGAAAGAATTTTGCTTCAAATCTTCCAGATTGCCAATTAAAACAGAAAATCCATCAAACTAAATAACATTACTAATCAAATCAAATCAAATAGCTTAACAGGATTACTTCACTAGACTTCTAAAACCATAAGATTGATTCATCTCTTGGGTGTCAGAAAGGATGAGATTGTTTCTCCAACTCCAGATCCTCCATTACAGTGAATGACAGCAACCAGTGCAAGGAATTGAACAGGATGACTAGATATTCCCTTTCCATTATCGCCTAATATCGGGTTTCTCATAATACTAAAAAAAAACGTGAAAAGCACTATATAAATAATGTTCACAAGAAAAGAATTCATTCTCATCTTGTAATTTCGTCATACTAGAAAAACACAGCGGGTCAGAGATGAATGCAAAGGCCAAAAGGATCAGAAAGGTCGGCATTTCGACGCTTCGAATCCCTAGTACAGGTCTCCTGAGTGAGCAGGGGGTTGGACTAGATGGCCTCCAAGGTCCCTTCCAACTCTGTTACCGTTAAGCTAAACTCCAAATGTAGCCATCAAGTTTAGGGAAACCTCTACAACTCTCAAGGGACCTTTCCAGGGAAGCACCTCTCGCGATCCCTAGCCACTTACCCGGCGCATTTGTCTTTTTTCGCCAGAGTCTACCGCCCCCTGAGGCCCAAAGGAGGGACGGCACACATCTGGAGCGCAACCAAATGAGGACAGGCCGTGCGCAAATGGCAAGGTGTGAGTTTGTCCACATCTGCAACGGCATGTTCTCCGGTGCCCCGGATCTCGCGCTGTCAACCCTGCGGCCGAGGCGGGTGGAAAAAGAAAGCGCCGAGCCAGAAGGGGAAGGAGGGAGGGAGGGACGACGCAAGAGATGGGGGAAAGATGGTGGGCAGGGGCGGCGGGGTGGAGAAGGAACCGCTTTCCCCGGACACAGTATGGCGACCCTCACAGCCAGCAGCCGGTCCGAGGCCTGCTAGGGAGGCGGCCGATACTTGCACAGCCGCCGTGGCCTCCTTCCGGCAACGCTACCATCACCGCTCGGCTTGCAATGCAACCGGTTTGTTTTGCTGGCATATCCAGGAAGCGGAGATAATCGATGGTTACAGGGGAGGAGGAGACTCCGCCCATGCTGATAGGTTCACGTTAGCCTTCCCCAATCTGGTGCCTTCCAGCTGCATTTGACTAGGGTGTCCACATCTGGGCTGGAAATACTTGGTTGTCTTCCATTGCCCACTCGAAGGGTTGCTACGCCGGCTTTTGACTTAAAACTTTCAGGATGTGGTGAAGTTGGGAAGGTTGCTCTCAAGTCGTCCGTCCCCCCAGAAGCTATTTATAGAATACATTATTGGTGTTTTGCAGGAAATCCCGCTAAGGATTGATGTGAAAATCATTGGCCTTCAAAGCGCTATAAGGGACTTTGTGTAGAGGCAGAATTTCTGAGGATGAAGCCTTTCCAGTACAAATATGAATTACGTTTTTTAAAAACTTTTAAAAAAAACACCTTTGCTCTGAGAACTTTGTCTACAAAGCAGGAAACAGATATTAGATAAAAGAAAAGAAAGTTTCCTGCTGAAAATCATGGTATATTGATGAAAGATAGAAGGATTCAAAATGTCATTTGGATTTTTCTTTTCAAGTGAGATGAGATGGAGATAAAAGTAGTCCTCCGCTTACAACAGTTCATTTAGTGACCCTTTGTAGTTACAACGGCACTGAAAAAAGTGACTTATGACCATTTTTCACACTTATGACCATTGCAGCAGCCCCATGGTCATGTGATTTACATTGAGATGCTTGACAATTGACTCATATTTATGATAGTTGCAGTGTCCTGAGGTCATGTGATCCCCTTTTGTGACCTTCTCACAAGCAAAGGCAATGGGGACGCCAGATTCACTTAACAGCCGTGGGACTAATTTAAGAACTGCAGTGATTCACTTAACAACTGTGGCAAGAAAGATTGTAAAATGGGGCAAAACTCACTTTAATAAACATCTCACTTAGCAACATAAATTTTGGGCTCAGTTGTCATAAGTTGAGGACTACCTGTAGTATGCTAACAGAATGGGCAACTTCTTTATGATGTATCACTCATGACACAGACAATGCTAAAAACTGTAGCCATGTTCCTTCTTCGCCCCTATGCATATCTATTGGAGACCAGAATTGCATTCTTTCAGTTGTACATTATTATGTAGAAAAAGCATGCATTTCATGCCAAAGAAGGAAGCTGTAATGAATGCTAGCTAAAATAACATCATTGCTAAATTACTGGGTTGTTTTTTTTTTAATCTCAAGTATCAAGCAACCACTGTTAGTAGTAATTGGAAATTGTTTCTAGAAAAATAAAACAATTTTATAGATGCCCATGTAATTCTATTATCTCTACTGTACAGTTACCCCAAGGGTTAGGATTCCTTTGAGAGCTGCTTGGAGATTCCTTCAGAGGCTTGGCATACTTGCCCTTGGGAAAGAGAATAAGTGCATGGAAGTGAGAGTAAGGGTACCCGTTGCAAGTAATCCTTAACTTACAGCCACAACGGGACCAGAATTTCCATTGCTAAACAAGGTGGTTGTCTCACCTGATTTTACAACCAGTTTTTTTTTAACCACAATTGTTAAACGAATCACTGTAGTTGCTAAGTAATCATGTAAATTATTGAGCAAATCTGTCTTTCCCCCATTGATTTTGCTTGTTGGAAGCTATCTGGGAAGGTCAATACATGCTGGTTGCCAAGCACCCGAATTTTGATCAAGGGGATGCTGCCATGGTCATGAGGGCAAGGACTGGTATTGAAAGTAACTTTTTTCAGTGCCATTGTAACTTCAAATGGTCGCTAAATGAATGGTTGTGAGTTGAGAACTGGCTTAATGTGTGAATGGAAAGTGTGTGTGAGAGAGTACTAGAAAAAAATGGTGCAGGATGATTTTTTTGCGGTCAAGGGAATAGGCACCATCTGCAGTTGACATGCAACCCCTGAAATGATTGTCCAGAGCTAGTGCAGAGACTGAGAAGGGTCTTACCACGTAGCCAACATCCTAATTAGAAAGTTCACATCTATTGTTTTAGGTCAGGCCATATGAATTCATTGAAAACACAGAATCTCAGATAAATTATTTGTCCAGGACAGGACTATAACTCACAGACTCCTGGTTTCTAGTCTCGTACCTTAACCACTATACCGCCTGGCTCTCTAATTCAGAATCTATATTGGCTAAATAACCATAATTTGCAAAGATGGCTTTACCTTGTCTAAAATATCCACAAAGATTGTAGTAATATAAGTTGGTTTGAAACCCTGAAACAGAAGTGATAACTTCTTTGGCTGATCTTAAACCCAAGCGCCCACTTTTTTAAAAGAGAGAGAGGGAGAGAGAGAGAGAGACGGAAAGAAAGAAAGAAAGAAGGAAGGAAGGAAGGAAGGAAAATTTTTATGAGTATGAATTTGAAATTCTGATGAATTGTATTACTTCACACAACAGCTGCCACTAAGCCAATATTTCACAATATAGCTTTGTTTGTTGTTAGAAATATGCTCCAATCAAACAAACAATGCCTGTAATCTGGTCTGTCTAGTGAAAAACCCTTCTGGTGAAGATATATTGCGAATACCTATACTAATATTTTTCCTTTCCTTCTAGGGCACACTTTGAGGGATGTTGGGATATTGCATCTTCTATTAAAATTATATTGAAAGAGGATGAATGGATAAAATCTCAACATTCAAAATTCTGCCACAATTTACAGAGAAAGAAATTCTTCACCAATGAGTGAATGGGAGTATAATGCATGTACCAGTAAAGAGGAACATAATTTCTATCACAAAATGACAACCTAAACTAGTTACACCATCTTTATATTAACAGGACATGCTTGTTCTATTATTACCTATTGGTCTTGGGTTGGGTGTGTCAGTATCTGTTGTACAAGCCAGCGCAAACATATTTGTGTGTTTATATGTAATACAATTGCAACGCTAAAGCACAAGATACACTAGATCAGTCATACTCATGCAACATGAATAGGAATCATGCTATCACATTTCAGACTGAAGAAATGTTACCTCCAATCCTCAGCTTCAATGACAGCCTGTGCTAAAAGACGACCAGTTCAGAAAATGAGTGAATCAATGAAAAGATTTTTAAATGGTGTTTCATGAGATCCCCTGTCAGATTATCGCTTGAAAGCCCATTTCTCCCACCCACCCCCTCTCCAAGGCACAGCATTTTGGAGGTGATGGTAACTGAAAACTGCAGCTGCTGTGTTCTAGCTCGGGACTTTTTTTATGATGTCACTTGTAAATTAGGCAGGCTTCAGTTTCAATCCACTTGGCGTACTTCTGCATCTTTTCAAGGGGAAAGTGTCTCTTTGTATGATCTGGTCTCTCTCTCCCTGTAAGAAGAAA
Source organism: Ahaetulla prasina (assembly GCF_028640845.1). NCBI lineage: Eukaryota > Metazoa > Chordata > Lepidosauria > Squamata > Colubridae > Ahaetulla > Ahaetulla prasina. Next base: position 57,309,510 of record NC_080540.1, on the reverse strand, counting down.
TGAAGGCACCCAGAGTTGCATACTCACTCATATGAGGAAAGCAAGCTTGGATAAGTGAGGATTGAGACGGTGTGGGGCGCTATCCTTGTTAAAAATAGGGTGGCCTCACCAAGGCAGTTTTTAGAACTGCTTCTGCTATTGTTTTTCATCTAGCTGAGCTCCAAGAAATCAAATGGGAAATGCCCTGAGCAAATAAAACAAACAAAATGTTAAAAAGTTATGATATTTATGTAGTTACTTACGAAGCACATCTAAATTATATTAAAAGTAACTAAAATCTCTTTACAATCCCCAAGGCATGTCACCGCTTTTGAGCACCCCTGATGTTTGGAAATTGAAAGTTGAAAAATTTGACATTCCCTAAAATTTAGCAATATAGAAGTGAGAGAGCTTCTTTGTCCTGTGCACAAATACTTTGGCACTTGTAATACTTCGATATCAATCATTCTGAAGAACACCAAGAAACTTTATGGATTACTCCTCTGACCATATTTAAAAAAACTATTAAACCAATACAGGGAATCACCACTAGATGGGTTCTTAACTGGCTGACTAGTCACATTCAATGCATAGTCCTTAATGGAACGGCATCTACATGGAGTGGGGCTTTGTCTTGGACCCAAGTACTCAAGGCTTTGCCTTAGACCCAGGACTCTTCAATGATTTAGATGAGGGGATAGATGGGGAACTCATCAAATTTGCAGACAACAGCAAACTGGCAGGCATAGCCAACTGCTCCAGAAGAGGGTTAATATACAGAAGGATCTTGACAGAGTTGAACACTGGGCCCTATCTAACCAAATGAAATTCAATAGTGAAAAAAGTAAGGCTCTACATTTAGACAAGAAAAACTAAATGCATAGGTATAGTATAGGTGGTACCTGGCTCAATAGTAGTAACTGCAAGAAGGATTTAGGAGTCCTAGTGGACAATCACTTAAATAAGAGGCAGCAGTGTGCTGCAGCTGCCAAAAAAACAGCCAATGTTAGACTGCATTAACAGAGGGATAGAATCAAGATCGTGTGAGGTTGGTAGCATTTCATAATACCTTAGTAAGATCACACTTAGAATATTGCATTCAATTTTGGTTGATAATTAAAAAAAATGTTGAGATTTTAGAAAAAGTGCAGAGAAGAGCAATAAAGAAGGCTAAAACATGCAGGAATTGGGTATGTCTAGTGAAAAGAAGGACTAGAGGTGACATGATAGCAATGTATTAATATCTAAGGGGCTGCCACAAAGAAGAGGGAGTCAAGCTATTCTCCAAAGCACCTGAAGGCAAGACAAGAAGCAATGGATGTAAATTAATCAAGGAGAGAAGCAACCTAGAACTAAGAAATTTCATGACATAACAATTAATCAATGGCATAAGTTGCCTTCAGAAGGTGTGAGTGTTCCAACATTGGAGATTTTTAAAAAGATTAGACAACCATTTGTCTGAAATGGTATAGGGTTTCCTGCCTGAGCAGGGGGTTGAACTAAAAGACCGCCAAGGCTCCTTCCAATTCTATTATTCTGTTGAAATACTGAGCCAATTTGATCTAGTGCAGCGGTCACCAACTGGTGGTCGTGGAACCCTGGTGGTCCGCAAGAAAATGTTGGTGGTCCGTGGAAAAATTATTTGCATTTTTTATATTGCACTAAATCAGGGTCCTCAAACTATGGTCCCTGGGCCAGACATGTGCAATGAACATTTGTGGTGCTGCAGAGAGTCTCCCCCTTTGGGGTCTTTTTGTGCTGGTCAGAGGGGGGCAGAAATTCCGACTCAGGGTCTGCTTCAGCCTCCTGGTGTGGGGCTTTGGACAAAAGCTGGAGGGAAGTGCCACTGGTGGCGAAGAGCGGAGGGCCTTGTTCCAGTGGGACTGCATCATGGCCTGGAACTGGCTGACCATCTCAGCCCACTGAGCCTCCAGGTGCCTGTACCTGGCCTTGCACTCCTGCAGGTCTTCCCTCTGCTTGGAAAGCCTATGCTCCTAGTCCTCAGTGAGGTGCTTCTGCTGAGCCTCCTTCTTGGTCAGATCCAATTTGAACTGAGCCAGCTGTTTTGCCAACTCTTTCTCATGGTGGCTGCTTAGCTCCAACAGCTTAGCTTCCTGTTGGGGCCTAAGGAGCCCAGGTGGGCAGGCAAGGAGTAGCGAGCAGAGGCTGGCAAGGTGCCCCTGGACATGAGTGACATCAAGTTAGCCATGCCCACCCAGTCACATGACCACCTAGCCATGCCCACCCCTCTGGTCATTAGGCAGATCATATTAGTGGTCCATGGGATTTAAAATTATGAATTTAGTGGTCCCTTAGGTCCAAAGGTTGGTGACTCCTGGTCTAGTGGTTAAGGCACCAGGCCAGAAATTGGGAAATCATGAGTTCTAGTCCTGCCTTATATATGGAAGTCAACCTAATTCATATCACAGTGGGAAAATAGGAGGAGGAAGATGTATTGGATATGTTTACCATCTTGAGTTATTTGTAAAAATAATAAATGTGGGTTATAAATAAATAAACATAAATGAATACATTAAAAAACAGCAGGATATGTAATAAATTGTAATCTTTGCAGTCAACTCAATCTGTTCTAGATAGTCTGTCCTCTTTGAAATGACCTTAATTGTTTTGAAAATTGTTTAGCTTTTTAAACCACATAAACTTTTTAAACCACGTAAGCTTAAGCTGCAGATCACTTGGATGCACTTTCACATAACTAGGCTTAATTTTCTTTCTACCTAGCAAAACAGTCAAAATGACTTTCCAGCTTTGCTGTTGTGAAGATTGTAATGCTTCTTTATTTCTGCTTTCTGCCAGACCAAGAGTAACTTCCCATGAACAAGAGAAGTTAAAGAGACAAATGGCTTTCTCTTTGATGGTAGAGGGAAGAACTGTTTTTATTTTTCCCAAATTCTGAAGTCAGTGATGCTTGTTACTAAGCAATACAAACAGTCTACAGTTTCTATGCTGTGATGAACTTTCAGCTGCTTAAAACAGATCCATCACTCTGTTACTTTCAGAATAAAGTAATGTTATGCAAAGACACACAGAAAAAAGAGTAAATTGTAATTTTCCATTGTCACTGTTGTAGGCCTTTCTGGAATTTTTAGTCAAGTGAACTGAAAGACCTCATCTACCTCCTCTGACTTTGTAAGCAATGTATGATATACTCCCACAACAATATGGGAGTATATTGTATCTATGTAGTGACACTCTGTTTATATAAAGGAAAGACTGATCATTATTGTGTTGTGTGGTCAAGGTTTAATAATGGGTTTAAAAATTGGGCTGAGTAATTTCCTCTTTATGTAATGTATATTCTGTTGTTTCTAATTTTTGCTGGTTTGGGGGATTTCATTCCTTTGTTCATTCTATCTATCTATCTATCTATCTATCTATCTATCTATCTATCTATCTATCTATCTATCTATCTATCTAATCTACATAATTAAAGTTCCAACATCTTTTTCACAAGAGCTATTGCTATATTACCCATCATACCTCTTTGCATTTGACTTTTGCTTTCTAGATGAAGAAATTTGCAGTTGTCTGTTACATTTCATTTTGTTATTTTCAGCTCATTTCTTTGATTTATCAAAACTTCTTTGAATTTTAGTTCTGTCCTCTACACCATGAGATATTTTGTCTTTATGTCTCTGGGAATGTGTCTCCCTTGGATAACTCCTCTGATTCTTCCTCAGAGTTTGGCTCAAGGGAGGATGAGCTCATTCCTGGTACAATTGGAACTGGGCTAATTATGACTCTGAACTGCTGGCTGAAAGAGATTTATGGGAGGCTTCAGCTGGGGTCAGTTTGCAGGTCAGTGAAGAGGAGGAAAAGGAGCTGCCTTCTGTGTTGGATCTGAGAGCATTCAGGGCAGAGAAAAGACAAGAGCAAAGGAGATCTGCCAGATTGCCCAGGAGAAGGCCCTGCCCATCTTGATGGGCTGCACTGGAAAGCTATTCGGTGGCAGAGGGAGGCATTGCTGGGAACAATGTGTTTGTTTTATGGCTGTGTATTTGTTTATGCTTCCTGTTTGATTTGGTGTCTTGGAGACTGTGAACGTCTCTTGCCAAGTGAGCTCTCATGGATGTGTTTTTGGTTTTGCCTGGTGGATTTAAGTTTGTTTGGTGGACTACTTGTTGGAGCAATTTTCTATTGTTTTATGGACTATTGGTCACTGTCTTGTAATCTTGGCCTGCTTGTGGCTGGCTTTATTTGGGACAGTTCTGAGGCTGGGTGAAGGAAACTGCTGGGGAACATTAATAAACTCTCTAAAACACACTTATTTGTGTATGTGACTGAGTGGGGCAGCACAGCACGGAATACTCAGTTGAAATTTGTATAGTAAACCTTCCTCCCAGACTGTATTGTAGGCCATGGTCAGGTCCACAAAAATTACTGTGATTTTAAAGCTTCATTGGAATCCTGCTTCCGTGTGACTTGTTAGGCTTGGCATCTGGTCTTTGCAGTTTTGATTTTATCAAAATCCTGTTTGTTCCAAGGGAGGTGATGTCCTATAAAATATACCTATTTCAGATAATGTTTTCCCATCAGCTGTTTTGTGCCAGAGATGGCCATTTTACCTGGATCAAGTTCAGAACAATAATTATATAATGTGATTTCCCATGCCTTCTCACAAAGTAAATTATCAAGGATTTAATAAAAAGGAACTATGAAAGCAAACTATGTAAATGGATTGTGTTCAACCGAGTTATATTTTATTGGCTATAGCAATCAAATCAGATTCTATTTTGTTGTTTTTGTTCTTACTGTTCAAATATGTAGCAATTACAACACAAGAAAGCTGCCACATATGGAAACGATTTGAGATCACACAGATTTAATTCTTGGAAAAAAGTATAAATAAAACATTTCCACAAAATTAGTAGCAGGAAATTCAGATTGTTTTGTTTGGAGTGTTCATCTCTTCAGTTGTCATGTGTAAAAACTTAAATAAGACCTCCAGGATTGGGATATTTCAAAGATTGTGAGATCTTGAAAAGAAACAGGATCTAAAAAAAGAGTATATGTTACTGGCAATGTGTGAAAAGCTGCCATTGTGTAGAATGCCTAGGAAAGCTATAGAATGTGTGACTTTTTAAGGCAAAGATTGAAATGTCTGTATTATTTTAATAGGCTATATAGTACTTTCCCTAGGCATTATGTGGTATTATGCAGAATGACAAGAACTATTTAGGTGAAGTATGAAAAGAGAATCATGAAAAGGGTTAGAGTTAGGGTTACCCCTAATCCTAACCTTAACCATAACTCTCTATTGAAAAGACCTATATAAAAATGAAAGAAGAAATGCAAAATAAAGTACAGGACTTTCTTACCGAAATAAACAAGAGAAAAAGACCAGTACTGACGTATTGGTTGCAAAAAGGAAGGTATCAGAGTGCGCACTTTGAGACAACTCAGGAGCAAAATACAGTAACCGAGATGTCTTTTAAATAGTGGTTTATCTACAAAGACTATATACATACACATACTAGGCAAAGTCAGGCAATCAATCATCAACTATTGCATGGAAGCACACATGGAGAGAGAGAGATGCCCTCATAGGGCCTCTCTTATAAAACAGCCTCTTAAAGTGATAACAGTTAAATAGCCCTACTGACTCATTCTCATTGCATCATTTCAGTATTACAGCATTACAACATTACAACATTACAGCAGCTGTTCAGCTATTAAATCATCATTACCCTGATACTCCTCCCATTTAAAGTTGAACAACTGAATGCTTTCTATCACTATTATGTATATACCTCCTGCTTCGGTTTCTACTCTCACTGCTACAAACACTACTAGCACCATTACTACTACTACTGCTGTAACTGCTCCTAATTTCATTTTTTAATGACTCCGTACACTCTGGCTCATTACTTTCTATTACATCATGCTCACCATGTCTTGGCTGAATTCTTTCACTTTTTCTTTTCACTAGTTCAGTTTTCTCAGTTTGGTTTCTCTGCCTGACATTCTCTTTAACTTTGGCTTCTTCCATTTATCTTGTTTTTCCTTAGGCGATGACCATGACCATATCTCTTGGTACTTACTGGGTTCATACTGAACACCACATATTCTAACCTCATTTGCAGTGAACTGCTCAGGAGATATACCTGTCAGCATTCCAGAAAAACCTGTGCTCCAATTAAAAACTTTGAGGCAAGCATTTTCTCAAAGTTCCATTTATTAGAGTATGTATACTGGCACATCTTGGGAAAACCAGAATCCGAGAGTTCCAGATTTTCCCTCAGTAAATCAAAACCCCCCAAACCATCCCCTCACTCATCAGTCGATCACATGCGCCAATCACCATCTGTTCCATCTCGAGACATCACTCCAACCACTCCTTCTCCAGATGCAGGCTCGTCCTGACCTTGACCGATGGGAAGAATGATATTTTGTCTAAATACAAACCCTCAAATAAATCCCCCTTCCTACTTTCTCACACATGAGAAGGTGGCAGCTTGGAAGCTTCCGGCCTAATATGGCTTCCAAAGCTGGCAATACCTTTATTACACCTTTCAGGTCTCTGTTTGTTTGCTTTGAGCTTTTCTTACTTACAGGATACACCCTGGATTATGCCTCCTTACAAACAGCACAATCTACGTACATCTTGCACTGCTTTGGTTTTGACTTTGGCTTACGCCCCTCAGCTAGGTCTGGCATCTTCTGCAGTACTCTGCAGCTCACATGCCCCAACCTCCTGTGCCATAAATGTACACAGTTGTCATGTGTGTGAGTGTTCATAAGTGTTTGTGCACAACCATTCTCTTGCTTTCCTAATATGTATAGATTATCCTGCTTAACACCAATTTTTCCATATTTTCTTATGGAGTATTGTCCTCCTGCAAACAGGATTTCATGGTACATATAAGACATTGTCTAATGTTTCTCCTATCTCAGGTACATAGACTTTACCTTCCCTTGTAACAGCAGGCCATTGTCCATTAGCCAAACTAACAGAAGGCTAGAATAGCATTTTAGTGGGAATATTTTATATTTTGCTTTTGACATTCCCTTTTGTCATTGCATATAATGCCTAGGAAATGTGTGAAAAGTTAAGCGTTTCATACTTTCAGGCCCCATTTTTGGGATTCTATACATTTCCTAGACATTGTATAAAATGCCTAATTTCACACAGGGACAGTAACATATGTATGTTGTGACCCAGGCCCAAGTAGTTATTACCAGACACAATCAGTCCTAAACAAACATATTTTATTAGAAATTACTTCATTCTCAGCTTAGTCCAAATTAATTCCAAAACAAGTCTTTCAGAAAAAGTCCTTTGGCTTTATCACAAACCTTTATCTTCTTTGGCACCCTGGTGAAGGCTTTTCTTGGCAAAGCCCCACAAAGTTCAGAAACAAGAGACGCTGACAAGAAACAATTGTAGCAATGTTGCTTTCCTACAAAAAGCCCGAGAGCCGTTGCTGTTCTTTTAAGCCTTATGGGAGGGGCAATTCATCTCCTGGCCTTACTCCCTTACTCCTTTTTGCTTTAGCTGCTCTTGCCTTCTGGCAGCTCTTTGCATGTATGCACTAGAAACAGGCTCCTCCTGTTCCTCTGCCTCTCTGCTATCCACCTCTGGAGGCTCCGGAGTCCACGCATCGCTCCCAGATGGTCCTGGCCCCATCTCTGCTTCCGACACAGAACCCTCATCCGGGTCTTCCCCTGACTCCAGGACTGGCCCATTGTCCTCCCCAGCCTCCTCACTGTCCGACTCCGCTGCCAGCTCTGCAGGTTGGTGGTGGACCACAACACTGTATAACATTCTTTATCATTTGTTATTTGCACTGTACACTAGAGTTAACATTTCCCAATCTGCTTCACCCAGATGCATTGCCTACATCTCCTACAACTCCCATCCAATACAGCTTTCCTGGATGAGAACTATACCTATATCAGTTTGAGGAAACTAGAGTTTAGCTGGCTATAATTTATCTATAAAGTTTGTTTGAAGTCAAGTTTATCTTTTATCATCTCCTCTCAAAGCTCCCATAGAACAGAGGAATTTGGCTAGGGAATTAATATTTTTTTCATTTCAATTCCGTTTATCAAAAGTAAGTGATCCTCTGAGATTTTTCATTTTATTAATTTCAATGCATTCAAGCTAAGGAAAGCAGTGGGGAAGAAAGATGATTAAACTGTAAGTAAAAAGAAAGCCTAAATTTCAAAGAATTGTATCGGTAACAAACTTTGCAGGCCAGTGCTGCATGAGAAAGACCAAATTAATTTAGAAAGTAACATTATGATAGAAACAACCCCTGGCTTGTACTATTTAGACATCGGGGTGTTTCTTTCATTCTCCTAGAAAAAGTAGGTAAAAATGCAACACTCTTACACATATTTTGCCCCTAATGGGCCATAGGGTTAAAAATGTCAAAAGCTGGTGCATACATAGAACAAAAAGAGGACAATTTCCATATAGCTTGAGCATCTCCTAAAATTATGAATCTCTGAGAGGAGCACATGAAATTTAGAGGAAAAAGAATTCTTCAATAAATAACAAGTTAATAAACAGCCTAAATGCTATAATAAAGCAAATGCACCCTTAAGGCTCATATTTTGTTTGCATCATACTGCGTTTAAACATGGTAATTTTTTCCCCTTGAAACCAGAGGAAGGGGAAACAGCAGAAGGTACATTGTGAACATTTGTATGGAAGAGAATGCTACTGTATATCAATGTTGGTCAGGGAATAATTCAGGGATATGTGAAGTCTCCATGGTTATTTAATGTATTTATTAATGTATTTATGGACAAATTTTTCAGGAATACTTCTGGAGGACATTAGAGGAATGTTGATTGGGAATATGAATGTTTGCATACAGGAGTCCTCAACTTACAACCACAATTCAGCCCAAACTTTCTGTGGCTAAATGAGACATTTGTGAAGTGAATTTTGCTTCATTTTAAGCCCTTTCTTGCCACAGTTCTGTGGTGAAATGTACAGTTTGTTACTACGGGTTCTTTGGACATGGCTTGGTGGGGGGAGTTGTAATGTGACTGGATGGGCGTGGCCAACTTTTTTTTTACTTTTAAAAGCATTTTTTCTTCTGCCGAAGAGGTTGTTAAAAATGCTTTTAAAAGGCTCTGACGATCCCAGCTGAGTTGCCTGATCGTCAGAGGTTTTTGTTTTAAAGCATTTTTTTTTGCCTTTGAAAGACAAAAAAGCCTCTGATGATCAGGCAACTCAGCTGGGATCACCAGAGCCTTTTAACAGCATTTTTTCTACAACCTCTTTGGTGAAAGAGGCTGTAGAAAAAATGCTTTTAAAGGGATCTGATGATCCTAGCTGAGCTGTGCGATCATCAGAGGCTTTTTTTTTACTTTTTAAAGCATTTTTTCAGCTAAAATTTTTTTCGGAAGAAAAAATGTTTTTAAAAGTAAAAAAAACCCCTCTGATGATCGCGCAGCTCAGCTGGGTGGGGGGAGGGGGCAGGGATTTTTGCTACTGGTTCTCCGAACCATCCACCACCATCGCTACCAGATCGGGTGATCCAGTCCGAACTAGGAGCATTTCACCCCTGCCACAGTTGTTAAGTGAATCATTGCAGTTGTTCAATTAGTAACACTGTTGTTAAGTGAACCTGGCTTCCCCATTGACTTTGCTTGTCAGAAGGTTTAAAAAGATAATATCATGACCCTGGGACACTGCAACCGTCATAAATACATGCCAGTTGCCAAGCATCTGAATTTTGGTCATGTGACCATGGAGAGGCCACAATGATTGTAAGTGTAAAAAATGGTCATAACTCACTTTTTTTCTTTGATTTATATATAACTTTGAATGGTCACTAAATGAACTGTTATAAGTTGAGGACTACCTATACTTTTACATAGAGATAATTGTGTGTTGTTGGTGAAGAGCCAAAATGGAATATCAATATCAATCACCAATCTCTTTCACTTATGACTGTATGACTGTAATTTTGTAGCTGGTAATCCTTATGATTTATATTGATATTGATTGTTCCTGATTGCTTATTTGTACCCTATGGTTATCGTTAAGTATTGTATCATTAAGTGTTAATTTTGTACCCTATGACCATCATTTGTGTTGTAAATGTTGTACCTCGATGAAGGTATCTTTTCTTTTATGTACACTGAGAGCATATGCACCAAAACAAATTCCTTGTGTGTCCCATCACACTTGGCCAATAAAAATTCTATTCTATTCTATTCTATTCTATTCTATTCTCTTGATGAAACAAAAATTATATAGATATGAGTATTAATTTACTGATGGCCAATATAGTTCTATTTGAAAGGATGAGGTAAATGTGAAATGAGCCAAGAGACATGGAGAGCTGGAGAAACTCTTTGTGGTTTGATTAAGTTGACGAGATCCTGAAAAAGAGAAAGATGAGAATTTTAAAGAACAAAAGGCAATAGAGGCAAGATGGCAACAAGGATGATTTGCAAGGATACATAGATAAGTACAATAAACATTTAAGCAAACTAGAGTTATCTAGCTTTCACTTTTTCTTATCTCCTGTCATTTTCCAGCTGCTGTCACTCTTTTTCTGTATTTTGCATAACATTGCTTACCCCATGATATGGAATAGCTTTCTAGGTCGTGTACTGTATGATTCTATGGATATTCAAACATCACTGATTGTTTCCTGATTGCTTATTTGTACCCTATGCCTATCATTAAGTGTTGTACCTTATGATTCTTGATGAACGTATCTTTTCCTTTATGTACACGGAGACCGTATGCACTAAGACAAATTCCTTGTGTGTCCAATTACACTTGGCCAACAAAGAATTCTATTCTATTCTATTCTATTCTATTCTATTCTATTCTATTCTAGTCTAGTCTAGTCTAGTCTAGTCTAGTCTAGTCTAGTCTAGTCTAATCAACTTTTCAAAAGTTGCATGAATCTCCAGTTGCCTGTAGGTGGCAGCATTAGAATATGAAACTCAGTGCTAATCCTCTGAGAGAAAGAAAATACAAAGAACTAAGGGGAATTCCGAGCTTTCAGGTTTACTACAGTATCTACTTAATTACACTACAGTTGTCCTGTAGTGCCTGCCTAGATTGTGATGTGACTTGTTTCCACACCCTGGTGGAATAGGACTCAGGCACCTGACATTCAGATGACAGCCAGATTTTCTGATTTATTGCTCACTGGCTCAGTCCCATGCTTTCAAAAAGCGGCCACACCCTGGGTTGCTGGAATGATCAGAGACTCACATGATTGTGTTACATTGCAGCATTGCACTGTTTTCCCCCCCACGTCTGTTTATTTTCAATCAATTTCAATTGTGTTTCTATCCTCCTAGATCAGTGTTGCACCAAATATTGCTAAGCTCTCTGGAATCAAAGGCTAGGCTGACTGGAGCATCTTCAACGTGTAGTGGAGCAAGTAATAGTTGGTAATAGCTATGTATGTGAGTTCAGTCTCACAGACTGATAGCACTGAAAATTTCAACATTCCCCAAATGCTAGTAATATTGAAATCCATCTTGGAACAGAGAAGTACAGATAGTGCAACAATTCATTTGGTGTCGGTTTGAAGTTACGGCATTGAAAAAAGTGAGTTATTATTACCATTTTTCACACTTATGACCATTGCAGCATCCCATGGTCATATGTTCAAAATTCAGACTCTTGTCAACTGACTTGTATTTATGACGGTTGCACTATCCTGAGATCCTATGATCACCTTGTGTGATCTTCTGGCAAGCAAAGTCAATGGAAAAACCAGATTCCCTTAACAATCCCATCACTAATTTAAGAACTGCAGTGCACTTGCACTTACTAACTGTGGCAAGATAAGTTGTAAAACAGGGCAAAGCTCACTTAACAAATGTCTCACTTAGCAACATAAATTTTGGGCTCAACTGTAGTCGTAAGGCGAGGACTAATTGTACCTTTTGTTTTAAAATGACCGAATGAGTTAAAATCCTGTGGTTGATTGATTTCAGCAGGGTGGAGGGATGGATTGGTGGATGGACAGATAGACCGACAGACCCAGAATGGGGAATGTGAAAAATTAATAAAGAAAACATGAAGCAAATTTCATTGTAAGAATGAATACACAATATGATCTTTAATTAAAAAAAATAGATGGCATTACAAAAAATTAACAGATATATAGCTTTTATACGTCTGTCTGGAGTGCTTATGAAGATGTTGAAATATAATTACCAACTGAGGAATGCAAATATATTGCATTCTCCAGTTGGTATTGGGCTACAACTATGATAATGAAGTACTACAACTATGATAATCAGGTGATGGAAACTGCAATCCACACTCTCTGTCTGGCATCATTTTCCCCCCTGATCTAGAGGTGAGATAGTTTTTGTTTTGGGTATATTATTATTAGCACCTTGTATCAATTCTTTTTTTTTTGTTTCAATCTTTTAATGTACTATTTGTTACCTAGAGTCATTTAAATGAGGCAACTTCTTAATTGATTATGTAAATCAGTGATGAAATCCAAATTTTTCTACTACCAGTTCTGTGGGCATGGCTCGGTGGGCGTGGTGTGGCTTGGGCGCGGCTTGGTGGGCATGGCAGGGGAAGGATATTGCAAAATCTCCATTTCCACCCTACTCCAGGGAAAGGATACTGAAAAATCCCATTCCCTCCCCACTCCTGGGGGAAGGATATTGCAAAATCTCCATTCCCACCCCACTCTGGGGCCAGCCAGAGGTGGTATTTGCCGGTTTTCCAAACTACTCAAAATTTCTGCTACCAGTTCTCCAGAACCTGTTGATTTCACCCCTGATATAAATGTATAAAAGAAAAAAAAATGGGTTGAAGAAGGCTTCTTTGCAACTGAATTGAGGAGGTCTTTCCTTTAGTACTGAGAGAATTTACTATTTACTTTTACTATGAGAGAAGGTCCTGCTTTGTCCACTTCCAACAACACCAGCAGAGGAGGCCCAAACACCCTGCATATTTTTTTTTAATTTACATTTATATCCCGCCCTTCTCTGAAGGCTCAGGGCAGCTTACACTATGTTAGCAATAGTCTTCATCCTATTTGTATATTTATATACATTGCCCCCAACAATCTGGGTCCTCATTTTACCTACCTTATAAAGAATGAAAGGCTGAGTCAACCTTGGGCCTGGTGGGACTTGACCCTGCAGTAATTACAAGCAGCTGTGTTAATAACAGACTGTCTTAGCAGTCTGAGCCACCAGAGGCCCAGGCCGTATAACCTCATGGAAGAAGTTTGTTCAGTCACATGATTTTAAAATTAGCCTCCTTGTTAGTATTTTGGGTTTTTTAGCCCGTGGACTTTAATGACAGCCCCCATGTAATCTGATCTGGTAGTAGCCATGCAAAATGGTACAAAATAAATAAATAAATAAGGAACATTGCTTTGAGATGATGTGTCAGATCTATTTCCCCTTTTTTTCGGTATGTCTACGAGTATGTGTACTTTAAAATATTCTAAGAACAACAATTCCACATGGCAGCAAAGAAAATGTTCTTACAAATGGGTCTATTGACATTTGCTATTCTTGGGAAAGATCTCATAACACTGAAAACTTAAGGTTGTTGGCCAATGATAACAGCAAGAAGAAAAATGAGCATCAAAAGCATTCAGTGATAGACTCGTAAGATAAGCAGTCTGCCCGGAAAGCATATGATTGTGGTGTGGTCAAGAGTGTGTTTGTCACATAGCTCTCTCTGTTAAGGAAGGGGGAAGCATGGTGTTAAAAGAGCTCTGCACACCCCCTCCAAGAGGCTGGGCAGTCCTCCAGCCTACGGGTTAGCCTTGCTGCTCATGAATCAGCCCCTTTTGCAAAAATTGCCTCCCCAGCTTGTTTACTTGGAAACTAAGTGCTTTAAGGAACAGGGTGCTTTCCATGCATAACAATGATCCCTGTTTTAGATGGTCTCCCTTTGCTTTCACTCATATTTACCAAGGGAGGCACATGTGCGCAAGGAAGCCGGCCTTTGCAAGAAACTTCCAGGAAACGGACCCAGAGAACATGAGAACATTTTCATTTTGAGACTGAGCTGACATTTGATGGCGCCAACATTTTAACTAACACGTACAAATGTGCTTGTTTTTCCCCCCCCAGGTCTAGATTGATAGGAGAACTTAGTTAGTAAAACAATGAAGTTTTTGTCTGGAATTCTCATTACTACAGTTGCGCAAGGATTTAATGGTCTGGTGGGAAATACTGTCCTGAATTTTGGAGGGTCTGATGCTTCTGCTAAGTGGGGACCTGGGATACTCAGTTCTGCTCCAATAGCGCAGTGGCCCACACCAGCTGGTGACAAAATGCAAGCCCATAAAAAAATCCCATTCTCCTTATTGTCTTCATAGGGAGCAGATTGAATATAGTATAATAGCACTGCATAGCTGAGCAGAGCAGAGCTTTTGGGGAGGTGGGGGCTTCAAGCACACATCCATGCAGTTTTCTTGGCAATGTTTTTTATAAGGGGCTTGCTTTGCCTTCTTCCAAGGTCACCAGTTGTTTTTGTGTCTAAGCAGGACTAGACCTCACATCTCCCAGCCTCTAACCCAGGGGTGTCAAACTTGATTTCATTGAGGGCTGCATTAGGGTTGTGGGGCCGGGCTGGGTGTGGCCAGGGCGGGCATGGCCAGTTCGAAGTTACTTGTGTCAGGGGCACCTGTGGTGGCCCGAGCACTCTGCCAGTGAAAACAGGCTCCCGAGCTCCATTTTCGGCTGCAATGGCTTCCTGCAACCCTCTGCCAGCGAAAATGGAGTTCAGGAGGGCCGCAGCAGGTTGTCCTAAGCTGTTTCTAGGGCAGCCCCATGGACCAGATCTCAGCACCCCATGAGCCGGCTGTAATTCAGATGTTGATATTTTATGGACCACAGGCCACATCGAGCCCTTCAGCTGTCCTTTCCAATGTATGGTGTTGACATGGCACAGAGAGTGGAGAATTGATGACGAGGGTTGAGACAGCAGTGGCAGGAGGTAGGACAGCAGTGTGTGTGTCAGGGAGGCAGAGGAGGCCCTCTACAACTATCCCAGTTTCTTATGTGGCCCCTTGGGAAAATTAATTACCCACCGCTGCTCTAATTGTACTTACTATAGACTCAGATTGGTATAATGGTTAATATTTGTTTGGAAAAAAAGAAGAATTTCTGCACACGTGCAAGACCAAGGTAAACCATTGAAATCCAGTGGATATAATATGATTTTGTTTTCCACACCTAAAGATTAGGATGTCATGCATACACAATTAGCCCTCTCTGGTTTTAGCTCTTTTCTACATGATTGGTTTGCTGGATTAGACTATAGAAAGGGAAATATCATTCTGCTCCTTTGTCTGACCAAGAATAAACGAAAGGGAAAAGTCCATTCATCTTGATGCTCACATTTGCTGTACATATTAACTGTGTGTTGTCACCAGAGAGGGTGGGAGTTATTGCTTTTTGTTTTGTTTTGTTTTAAAAATTCTATACTATACTTTTATTCTTTGTAGGCTGCCTAAAGTGGCCGTGAGTAAGTAGGCGGACAGTATAGAAAAAATAATAAAAAATAGTAATAAAAAACAAAAAAAAACAATAATCCATCAACCCCTGGCAACAAAATGTGATTACTATGTATAATAGATATGAGTACCAAGATGAATTTTAGAAAATATACATTTTCTAAATGAATGAATGAATGACTGAATGAATAAATAAATAAATAAATATTTGTATGTCAATCATGCAGCTTACTTTTGGGGTTATAAGTGATCTGAATTGAAAAATATTATAATGTATTAGCTCAACCTGTTAAATTCAGGCAATCTTTGAGTCAATTAATATAGAATCCCCTGTGTCATTTTTGGATGTAACTAAAACTTGGTGTGAGTGAAAATAATTATCTGTGAATGTCTTTAAAAGTGGCTAACATTTCTGAGGAAAATGCCAGCGTTCTTTGTTGCTTGTTCTTCATTACTATGAACAATTTGCTTTTTGATCATAATGATGCTGTCTCTGAAAACAGTAATGGGCATGCAATTCTACGCATCAGGCCTACTTAGAAGTTAATCAGCCTTTTAAACAAAACCATTTCTTGTATTATGCCATCATTCCATTTAATAATAGGTACCAGCAACCAACAGGAAGTCAATGTATTGTAACAATGTACAAAATAGAAGTTAGTAGGAGTTCTATTCACACTGGTATATATGAAAAAAAACGTTACAGAGCAGGCCCACGGGCCAGATCTAAGCACCCCATGGGCTGCATCCGGCCCACAGGCCTTGAGTTTGACACCCCTGACGTAGAAGAACTCACAACTCTAAGGCTGGTAGGTTCTGAAGCCAAACAATTCATGGTCTGGATATGGCTTTTAGTCTCCCTGACAAGGCCCTTGGCTGCAGCCCATTTGAAATGCTGTGATGCCTTCCATCTCTTCTCTCCTGATTCACATTAGATTGCCCTCCACTGGGTAGTTACTGTGCTGACGACAGTTTTTTGAAGCCTAATTTCCATTTGCACTGACCAGTTGCAATGGCACTGACCAGTTGTTTTTTTTACATGTACAATCATTGCAGCATCCCCACAATCACAGGATCAAAATTTGGCAACTAGCGTGTATTTTTGACAGTTAACCCTCCTGAGGTCATCTGATCACCACTGGTCACCTTCCCATCTGGCTTCCGACCAACAAAGTCAAAGGATTTGCTTAACAAACGCATGATTCACTTAATAACTGCAGTGGTTTCCTTTACTGCAACTGTGGCAAAAGGTCATAAAATGGGGTACAATTCACTTAACAACTGTCTTTTTTAGCAGCAGAAACGTTGGGGTCAATTGTGGTCATATGTTGAGGATTACCTTAGTAGTTTCTTGTAATCATACACACATTTTTGTCTTCAGGGAGGACTGGAAATCATCTTATTGTAGAATTATTTAGGTTAGAAATTCTTTGACCGAGGCAGGAGATGGGAACCCCTCCATTTTAGATATACAATGAAGTGAAGCAAAGCATACTGCTATGGTTCCATAGCATTATGATTGTTTGTCATCAGTTACCACTGAAAAATTCAAACAAATTCCACTGATAAATGTCTGGAAATTACACAGGGCATTGTTTGCAATTGAATCATAGGAATAGTTTTAAGTTGTAGCATGAATACAACAAAATAGAATAGGATAGGATAGGATAGGATAGGATAGAATAATAGAACAGAACAGAACAGAACAGAACAGAACAGAACAGAATAGAATAGAATAGAATAGAATAGAATAGAATAGAAGCTGGAAATGACCTTGGAGGTCTTTTAGTAGAGCCCCCTGCTCAAGCAACATAACCTATATTTAAAAATGGTCAGTTGATCAGTGGCTTTTGATGGATATCATTTCTCTAGGACTCTGCTCTGTAACTGCTTGTTTGAGTAACTGTAAGCTTATATTCGCGATCAGTGATAGCACCCAGTAATTTTGTCTTCTTTTGGCCTCTTTTTAACAGAATAACAGAGTTGGAAGGGACCTTGGAGATCTCCTAATCCAACTCCTTGCTCAAGCAAGGAAACCCTAATGCATTTCAGATAAATGGTTGTTCAAGCTCTTCTTAAAAACTTCCAGTGTTGGAGCATCCACAACTTCTGGAGACAAGTTGTTCCACTGATAAATTGTTCTAACTATCAGAAAATTTCTCCTTAATTCTAGGTTGCTTCTCTCCTTGATTAATTTTTATCCATTGCTTCTGGTCCTTCCTTACTTTTCTGTACATTGAATTTTATTTTGTTAGATAGGGCCAAGTGTTCAAGTATGTCAAGATCCTTCAGTATCTTGAACCTATCTTTTGGAGTATTGGCTGTTCCTGCCAACTTGGTGTTGTCTGCAAATTTGATAAGTTCCCCTTCTATCCTCTCATTTAAGTCATTGATGAAAATATTGAAGAGTACTAGGTCCAAGACAAAGCCTTGGGGTACCCCACTGCTCATTTCCCTCCATGTAGATGCAGTTCCATTTAGGACTACATGTTGAGTGTGATTGGTCAGCCAGTTACAAACCCATCTGGTGGTGATGCCGTGTAACCCACATTTTTCTATCTTATCAAGTAGAAGGCTGTGGTCAACTTTATCAAACGCTTTACTGAAATTCTAGTAAATTATATCCACAGCATCTTTCAAATTTTATCAAGTGATTTTTCTTTTTTCATTTTATGTTCAAAATAGTTAGCTTCACCTTCATCAGTGCTCCCAGTGAACAAGTTGGTTTTAATTCTCTAATGTTGAAGAATTTATTTTTCCTGCAGTCCTGGACATTCTCAATAATTTTCTTCAGCACTTCAATGGAAGCAATTTTTCTTGGTTCAGCTTTCTGAAGTCTTAGAACAGCAGATGGAGTTGCATGATATACCCATGTTTTTAATCTAAAGAGTGTGATTTACATAGTTTAAAGCCTTAGTATAATCAATAAAACAAAAAAATAGATGTCTTTTTGACATTTCCTTGCCTTTTCCATTATCCATCAGATGATATCCATGTGGTCTGGTGACCCCATTTCTTCTGAATCCAGTTTGTGAGTAGAATAAAAATAGAAATAGAAATAGAAAAGTCATAAGTCATAAGTCATACACTTATGACTGTATGACTATAACTTGTTGCTGGCAATCCTTATGATTTATATTGATATATTGATCATTGATTGTGTTGTAAATGTTGTACCTTGATGAACGTATCTTTTCTTTTATGTACACTGAGATTCTATTCTATTCTATTCTATTCTATTCTATTCTAGAAAAGAAAAGAAAAGAAAAGAAAAGAAAAAATAGAATAGAATAGAATAGAATAGAATAGAATTCTTTATTGATCAAGCATGATTGGACACACAAGGAATTTTTCTCTGGTGCATAAGCTCTCATTGTACATAAAAACAAGTGATAAATCATGATCATAATCATCATAAGATACATTCACCAGAAATCATGAGATACAACACTTAACGATAGTCATAGGATATTAAATAAGCAATCAACATAAATCATACTAGGACACTAAATAAAACAATTAATATAAATCCTAAGATACAAGCAATAACGTTATAGACATAAGAGGAGAAGGAAAAAGATAATAGGAAAGTTGAGAAGAATAATAGTAATACAGCCCTACTAGGTAGTTTGACAGTGTTGTGGGAATTAATCTTATCAGGTGGGTTAAATCATTTGGGAGCAATTTTTATGAACGAATAAAAGCCCTGTTTTAAAATGTGTCTTTCAGGACCTTTTTAAATGCAAATTAAGAGGTTAGGTCCTTTACCAGATTCCAAGAAGCTGAGACATCTACAAAGAAGACTTGACCTCATGTGGATATGGACAAATGTATGACAACTGTAGATGATTTTCTGAGATAACCTCAATGAGTGATGGGATCCTATAAAAGTGTACTCCCTTTGTTGTATTTCTTTGCAGAATACTGTAGAAGCTGTCTTCTCTTCAGTGGATCATATTTTAACCTGATCTCTCTTTTGAACTTGCTATCATGAATGACCTTTCTGGGATGGTATCTCTCAGAACATTATTAGGAATGTGCAAAAGATATCTCTCTAATTTGAGGATCAGGAGACAAGCT
This sequence comes from Ahaetulla prasina, assembly GCF_028640845.1. Lineage (NCBI taxonomy): Eukaryota > Metazoa > Chordata > Lepidosauria > Squamata > Colubridae > Ahaetulla > Ahaetulla prasina. The sequence continues at coordinate 57,289,993 of NC_080540.1, read as the reverse complement.
GTCAATTGTCCATGAATCCTCCTCTATAAAGAATAGTTCTCTGTTTGAAGGGACATCTACTCATTTGGAGGTGTTCCTTATTTGGAATACTATTTATTTCCTGTCCAACAAAAGTCCTGAAGCAGTTAGTAGCAGGACAACTATTCATTGTATTTACTGTAAAAAAATATAGTATATATTTATTTATATTAGAGATGATTAGTTCTTAGTCTGGGGGGTTACCTACAGCCTATCCTAGTTTCATGGCCCCAAAAGTTGTACTATTAAAATCTAGTGATATATCATTGAGGCACGCTTTCTCACTAATTTTAAAGGAAAAGACAAAATAGTAAGCTCTTAAATAGATTTGTTTATTCATTTACTTTTATAAGCCACCCATCTCTCTAAGAAACAAATGTAGGAGGCTCACAACTAAGAAACGATAACAAGATAAAGCATTGAAATATTAGAATAATATTCTAGAATATAGAATATTCTATAATTTATTAGAATAATAAATATCAACATTAATTGTTCTCACTGTCAAGAAATTTCTCTCTAGTTCTAAGTTGGATCTGTCCTTAATGATCTTCTACCAATAATACTTGCCCTGCCCTCAAGTGCTTTACAAAATAGGTCAACTCTCTCTTTGTGGAAACCCACTAAGTACTTGAAGACTGCTGTCATATCACCATAGTCCTTCTCTTCATTAGACTAGACATACCTAGTTTCCTCAATCGTTTGTCATATTGTTTAGCCTCCAGACCCTTTAACATCTTTGTTGCTCTTCTCTGCACTCTTTCTAGGGTTTTAACATCCAAGAGGGAAAAGCCTACAAAGATGTTTCTGCTCTCCCTGCTTGCATATTTGGAATTCCGTTAAGCAAAATGCCTCCACAGATCCACAGAAGTAGCTCAAACAATTCCAGATGTTATATTATTGTTTCCTTCACTAGGTGAGGGGCCATTAGGGGTGGTAACTTGAAGCAGCCAAAGTTCCTGTTTCTGAAAAGCAGCCTTTGATTGGGAACAAAGTTGGAGAGTGACTATCTAAACCAGTGTTTCTGAACCTCAGCAACTTTAATGTATGGGACCTCTAATGAAAGACTGACTGGTCTAACTATTCTGTTCCTGACTTTGATAGTTCAGAATTAATTCTTCTTTCCCTGGGGCTGCCTCATGGATTGGAAAAAAATGGTTTAGGGAGGGAGGCTGGATCTGAACAGCAACAAAGGGGGAAGCAAAATAATAATAATAATAATAATTAGCTTCTCCTTCTCCAAGTTCTCAGCTCCACCTGCCAAAGACCCATGGTTGCTTTTCATTTTTTTAAAAAAAAAATTGTGGAAGCTGTTTAGATGTTTCCTGTTTATTAACCTAAACAAGAGGAACAGAATCCCTATCATGATTCCTGATATACGGAGGCTCCAGTTTGAAAGGAAATTGATCTAGACAGTTGATTCCCTCAAGCATAATTGCATGAAAATGTTTTCTTTAATGACTCAGAAAGGGAGCATTCCAAAATAATCTCTCCTCATTCCCCAAAAGGCAACTACTGTATTTTCTTCCCAATTTGGATGATCTGTATAACCAGGCGCTGTTTTGCACGGATGTCATTTGAAGTTTGATAATGCTCCATCAACTTCCATTCCTAACCCTAAACCTTAAAAAAAGGCATTTGACCAACAATGTGAAGAACAGACTTAAGTTTGGAATAGAGTTATTCTACAAAGGTAGTTGCTTGCTTGCTCCTGAGCTACAAGCAGAAAGCAAATTAGTCAAACAAAATTATACAGAGCTGTGATTCCTTTTCATTTCCTCACAAGGTAAAATACACAAGTTATTGAAGTTTTAATATCTTGTCAATGATACTTTATACATGCAGTATAATTAAAGGGGAAATTATTAATATACAATATATATTGTTATATATCAGTTGCATTATTATAACTTGAAACCCTGTATATAAAACAGATCATAAGAAGGTGGGAAGATGGAGAAAGAAAAAACTGTCACCCTGCAATATTCACCTTGTTAGCTGTTATCCAACTGCCTTTTTCACAGGGGGAAATTTCTTTTTTTCTTTTCTTTGCAGCACCAGAGCTGTTTTAGCCCATTGTCCAACTCTATCTTTCTATTGCAAATGTTTCCCTCTGATTTGAATTTGGCCCATTTTTGTTCTGTTTTTCAAGATTGATCCTGCTGATAAACAGGTGGACACAGTTCTGAACAACTTTACCCAATTTCATTCTTATATTGCATTGAGTTAAAAAGAAAAGAGGAAAGGAAAGGAAAGAAGGGAAGGGAAGGGAAGGGAAGGAAAGAGGAGGGAAGGGAAGGAAAGGAAAGGAAAGAAGGAAAGGAAAGGGAAAGGAAAGGAAAGGGAAAGGAAAGGAAAGGAAAGAAGGGAAGGGAAGGGAAGGGAAGGAAAGGAAAGGAAAGAAGGAAAGGAAAGGGAAAGGAAAGGAAAGAAGGGAAGAAAAGAGAAGGGAAGGGAAGGGAAGGAAAGGAAAGGAAGGAAGGAAGGGAAGGAAGGAAGAAGGAAAGAAGGAAGGAAGGAAGGAAAGGAAAGGAAGAAGGAAGGAAAGGAAAGGAAAGAAGGAAAGGAAAGGAGAGGAGAGGAAAGAAGGAAGGAAAGGAAGGAAGAAGAGAGGAAAGGAAAGAAGGAAAGGAAAGGGAAAGGAAAGGAAAGGAAAGAAGGGAAGGGAAGGGAAGGGAAGGAAAGGAAAGGAAAGGAAAGGAAAGGAAAGGAAAGGAAAGGAAAAAAATGGATTAATTCTTAAGTCAGAAATTTGTATTTTGAGAGTTATAACCAGGAATTTCAGAGTTTCTAGGAATTCTATCTGGTACAATAAACCAGCTCAGTAATAAAATTGTTGTGTTCCCTTTCTTTAGGTCAATCCCGAATATGGAAAATATGTTTACAGTTACTAGTTATACAGAATCATATGACTAGGGAGCAGTACTGGAATTTATCCAAATAGTAACTGTCGATGGCCAGCAAAATAAAAAAGTAGAGTTCCCCCATGCACATTATCTTTTATTAGTGCAATTCTCATATTTACATGTAACTACAGCTCATACAAATGCCCTGTAAATAAATCTCTTCCTATGGATGTGTGTGACCAAGAAAAAATCACTGTTAGTCATATAGCTGGATATCAGAGAAGCAGGAAAGTGTGTGTGTGCAGCTGGATTTTTCTGGATTTTGCTCAGAGGAATGTTTGAACTCAGTGTAAGCATCACTCTATTTTTCAATTTTCACTCATCGTGATCTCTCACACCCTTTTAATCAGTTTCTCCCAAACTTTTTCTCAGACGTGGTTAACAATGAAATCTCCTGTAGTTTTTATATTCTTACAATATAAACTTTTTTGAGCGGCGTCATAACTTTGAATGGCTACCAAACAAATGGCTATAAGTTGAGGACTACCTGTGCAAATGCAATGATAGTGATGCTAAGCGACCCATTGTAATTCTTCAGAGGCTGAATCGTACAAACACAATAATGGAAGACGTCTTTCTCAGGCTGATTCCTCATTTGGAATCTCTTCGAAACTTTCAGGGCCAATGTTCTTTTGTCTACCTGTTACTTTTGAAATGTGTAGAGGTACTGAACCCAGTCCTAGCAAGTTTGCATTTTGCTAATTTTTTTTTAAAAGGAAGAAAGGAAGGAAGGAAGGAAGGAAGGAAGGAAGGAAGGAAGGAAGGAAGGAAGGATGCCTGGGTATAGATGGATAGATGGGGAAAAGCAAGAGAAAGGTTGCCGCTAGTGTCAAGGCAGCCAGCCTCTTGTGGGTTGAGACAAAGCTCAAATGCAAAACTCATAGCTGTGGTTACCCCCAACATCACTGAAGTGCAGTGAGATGTACAGTTCTGTAGCTGGAGCATAACCCTGTTTCTCAGCTGCCAAGGCTAATTTTCAGCTAGCTCCTAAACTCTCTGATCTTGACACTGATAGCTGAAGAGTTAGCAGAGCTACTGTTAGTGTAATTATGATCCGCAAGGAACAGGCTGTGCTTGGCTTCAGCGGAGGCAAGAGGAGTACACATTTGGTTTATAAATGGCACACATGGTATGCTAGTTATGTCTGAGCTCACAGGCAAACCCTCAGAGGCAGAGGGTGATTTATTATTGTTTCTAGGATAATTTTAGGCTCTTTGGGGAACGAGAGTGCCAGGAGAGCACAGCCACATGCAGCACAATTGTCTTAGGAAGGAAGACTGGCAGAAACAACCATAGTGTTTCACTCAAATAAAAATTCCAAGGCTGATCTATGGCCATTTATTTATTTACTGGCATTTTTAATCCCATTGAAAATGATTCTATATTCATAAAAAAAAACCGATAAAAGTATAAAACGACAGTACCCTCAAAGCAAAACTTGTCAACAATATGCAATGTTCTTATCCCTAGACAATTCAAAGGAAGAGTGGCTTCATTTCCCTCAGAAAAGAACTATAAGGAGGCCACGGTTTGGGCCTCTGAAGGGAAGGTATTTAGCAATACAGGGCTATAGCTGAATAACCCCATATTCTAGCTCTCCCTGCTCTGATTTCACATAGGGAGAACCCTCTCAACCAGGGGTGAAATGCTACCCCTGGTTCGCTCCGATTTCGGCAAATCAGTAGTGATAAATGCTCTGTATGGAGAACAAGGCAGGTACCAAACTCAGGCTAGGCTGATGTAACACAATGCGTTTATTTCAAACACAACAGTAGCTAACAGAACAAGGCAACTCCCTGTGAGCCGTAACACTGACAGACTGTTGCCGTCTGACAGCTGTGTAAATAGAGGAGCTGTCAGATGGAGGAACCAATAGGAAGGCTGTGTTTTCCCGCTAGTTGGCTGCTTAGCCAATCAGGGATGAACTTCAGCCGGCATGCTTGAACTGAGTCATAAGTGCGAAGTCTTAACAATAAAAACTACTGGTTCAGGCAAATCAGTAGTAAAAAAAAAAGCTTTAAAATGTTTTAAAATGGTTTTAAGATTTTAATTGCAATATATGCTTTTGAATTGTGATTGAATTGTGGTTCGCCTGCTCTGCTTGCGGGCCACTCCTGGCCAGGAATGGCAGAACGTGATGAATTAAGCAGGCCATTGGCCTCATCTGGCAGGGTCCTTACATTCTTAGCTTCGTCATGAAGTGTCCCTCAGTTGTGTATGATGGAATTCATTATGTAAAGGAAATCATTGCATGTCTCAACAGAAGATCATCAACCTCTTATGGTGAAGGACCACAGTCCTTCACACATCATCTCCAACTTCGCAGCTTATTTCACCTTTTACAACAGTGGATTTTTTAAAAAAAAATTATACAAGTTGCCAAAGGCAATTCCCACCCATGAACTTAATTATGGGAATTAGTAGTGGTTTAGGAGCAGGAGCAGCAGCAGTTTATTGTACCATCGTTGTACCATAGTTGCATTGTTGTCTGCTTCTGTTTAAACTGAAGCACTGTTTTCATTGGTGTTATGGGGACATTCTGTTTCCATAGCTTAGGGTTTGGAAAAGAGAGCATTTTGTCTCCTGCCAAATCAACCCCATCAAGGAACAGCCATCACTCATGTGCGGAATCCAGAGTGAGCGGAAATCATCAACAATGAAAGAATTATATTATAGGGAAATGACCCAAAAGGTGGAGAAAGAACTTTAAAAAAAGAAGTTGGTATGTTTAATAATAACAACGAATGGTTTTTGATATTTAATCCATTTTGTGAAAAGCTTGGCACAATATTTTTTTGGCCCTGCCAACTGAGCCCTGGTTGCCTTCAAAATGCTTCTTCTTCCATCTTGTCCGTCATGGTCAAATTCCTATTCCCAGTGTAACCATCTGGATTTTACCTAGCTGTCAAATGATTACAATGAATAATATATGATCTGTATTTTCCTTCTCAGTTATTGGGAATCCAGAGAAAACTCAGTTCAAGTGCTAAGATTCTTGAGTATATAAAATCTTTTATTTTGGCATCTTTTAACAATTCTAACAAGAATTCAAGTCTATAAAACAAGTCTTGGTTAAAAAAAAAGTCTGTAAATACATCATTCTATGCTCAAGGTCCCTTAACTAATGCTTCTTAAACCTTATGATAATGAATACACTCAAGTTTTCCATCAGTCTTAAATATATAAACTCTGCCCTCCAGTGAAGAGCAATGTTAAGACTCAATCTCTTAGTTTAATATTGCCAATTACGTAAGTCAGGTATGTCTTCTGTTTATGGAAATAGTTCTTACCGTAGGATATTTCTGGCCACAGTCATGCTTGGATAGATGCCTTTGGGAAATGACATGGTATTCCCAGTGCACCATGTTTCCTCTCCTTGCCAGGAGAGCTGGTAAAAAGAGGCACATTATGGAGTATCTTCACTTTTGTAAAGAAAAGCCAGAGTTGTTATTGATTCTTCATTCTTATACAGTACTTTAGAAGAGTTTTGTAACTTGGAGACAAGTAAGAGAAAACTAATTAGTGCTGTGGAAAAACAAACCAAATTGCAATCACCATCATTTTTTCAAATTGAATACTAATCAGATTTGGCAACTAGCTTGTATATTTCCAGACATTTGGGGTACATTATTGCCCTCATGCAGTTTTTGCTTTGCCCCAATTATTTCTGAAGGAATCCTGCTCATAACAAAATAAAGTTTACCTGGTTAAGGTCAGAGGTATTTCAGTTTCTAAAGAAAGCTATTTTTATTATAGATTGTTATCATTTATCTTTTACTTGGTGGAAAGCTGTTGACTGATACCTTCATTCTAGGAGAGATGGAATTCTGGGGCCTTGAAGAAAATTTTAGAAATGAATCCACTAATACAGAATGTAGAAATGAAGGCAGAAGAAATGAAACAGAGAGGTTCAATTCTGAAATAGCTTATACCATATCCAACTTCCTTGTCTTTAAAGTGCCACAAGAGTCTGGAGTAGCATGAGGCTCTGCTGAACTGATGGACCCAACATCAGATAGACAGCTATGGCCCAACTTGGAGATTCAAGTGTCTTCTCCACTTCTGTTCCCCTATATCTAAGTATCTAATATTTGGGTGGACATCTTTATTAATCTGTGGGATAGATTCTTCTGTACTTGACTCCATTTTTTTAAAAAAAAATTATAAACATTATCTATAATTACAGTGAGGGCGAGAACTAGCAATGATGAGCATGAACGCCCTGCATTTTGAGGAGATGTCTATCACACAGGTAAAACAAAGCCTTTTCTTAATAAAGTCAGTTGTGTTTTCTTGAAAGCAGAATTGATTGTAAGCTGCCCAGAATTTTACATGGTAAAATAGGTGACAAACAAACAAACAAATGCAAGAGATGAAATAGCAGGTAGTTCATGTTTCAATATGAAAGTGTGGTTGAATTGTTTAGAAATTACTAGGTGTAAAATATCCTATTAATATGGTCATCTGCTATATATGGATATGTTGACATCAAGGACATCCTGTCCACAAGAGGTCAGCAAATGGGATGCAAGAGCAACTCCCTTTCTGCTGCAGATGCCAAGAAGGCTGCATTAATAAAAGAATAACAGAGTTGGAAAGAACCTTGCAGATTTTCTAGTCCAACCTCCTGCTCAAGCAGGAGACCTTACACCATTCCAGATAAGTAGCTGTCTAGTCTCTTCTTAAAACTGCCGGTTGATAGACAACCCAAAACTTCTGAAGGCAAGCAGTTCCATTGGTTAATTGTTCTAACTGGACAAATTAGAAACTAGTTTTGAGATTTCTATTTCCTTTTGATGTACCGTGATGTTACAATAGCCCTTTGTAAGGGCTGTTCTGGTGACTTTTGCTTCTGTATAAGTAAAATGTGAACCCCCAAATAAGTGAAGAATTGGGTTTGGTTAAAAGGCGGAGACTTAAAGATGATATGTAAAGACATATGTCTCAATCCTGGTAAACTTTTGTGTGAAACTGCAAGGGGAAGGTGAAAGTTTCAGCAGAAGGATAAAGGGAAGGACCAAACTAACCCAAACTTTTTGTTGCCTGCTACAAAGCAGAAATTGGCATCTTCCTGAGTTAAAACCCTTAATCTCTTAGGCCATTGGACCCGGGGGGGTTTTGGGTGGAGGAGGCAAATATCCCTCAAGCCCTAATAAAAATGCAGTAATTTGCAACAAATATGTCTGGATATCTATTGCTAAAGCAACTGACATGTTAGCATAATAAAGCAGAAGAGTTATCTGTATCTCTTGCTTCTCTGTAAGGAAACCTTCACAAACAAACAAACCAAAACAAATCTTGTCCTCCTAAGGCTTATTTCCTTTCCAAGAAGCAACTGTTACATTTAGATATGCTGTGTCATCTCAACTCTGTGAGGTGAGTTGGGCTGACTGACCCAAAGTCACCCAGTTGGTTTTCATGCCTTAAAATGGAACTAGAACTCACAAGACTCCTGGTTTCTAGCTTGGTGCCTTCATCATTAAGCTAAATGGGTCTCAATTATTTTATTACAGGTCACTGACCCAATATATACATTAGAGCAGTTAAATAAAATGTAATAAAATAAGAGAGAAGAAAGAAGAAAGAGAAAAGAGAGTAAAAATAATGTACATAAAATTTGAGAAAAGTATGTCGATAAAGGTTTTTAGACATTTGGGTAGAGTTCTATGGAAGTTGAGTTACGATAACTGGGCTTCTTTTATTTTTGTTCTAGTGAATTTTTGCAGTGCTGTATATTATATAGTCCCCAAGGGTCAGTCCAAAGTTAATTGCCATTGATAGTGCATGGGTTCTACAAGCTATACATGCAAACTTCACAACAACTTGTATTATTTAAGGATCCTTTTCTGCCAGAAGGAATTATACGTAAAATTCTTCTGGTTCTCATTAGGAAAAGGCCTAATGAGGAATGTTAAAAGTTCCATATGCAGATAGCTAGAGAAGTTACAAAACAGCAGAATTTCTCAATCTTGGCAACTTTAAAATGGATTTCAACTCCCAGGATTCCCCAGCATACACGGTCTACAAAATTTATTAAGTTGATTAAGACATCAAGCGAGGTTGAAACAGACCATCTGTATTTTACTGTACTCACTTTACAATTCCATATCAAGGATTCAGTGAGATCAGTGCATTTTAGAGTTGATGGTCATATGGTTGCCTTGGAGGTCAGCTATTGCAGGGGTCTCCAACCTTGGCAACATTAAGACTTGTGGATTTCAGCTCCCAGAACAAAGCTGGCTGAGGAACTCTGGGATTTTGAAGTCCACAAGTCTTAAAGTTGCCAAGGTTGGAGACCCCTGAACTATTGGGTACCTACTGGACTTCCTTGTATAGTTGGTTAGCCACTGGGAGAACAGACCAGTGGCTTAAATGGGCTGTTCCAATAGGAATCACCCCTATTCTTGTTCTATAGTTTGTCTAAGAGTTGCAAAGGACTGCTCTTCCAGTGATAGCTGGACCTCTGGTACAAAGCCCAGTATCTGATATTTATGTCCAATTTGTTGCTTTCAAATAGATCAAAATTTTTCAAGTAAATAAGAGAGATCAAGACTTGAGGGTAATATGTGTCAGATTTTTGCTAATTTGAAATAACAGTTGATGTTGTGTTGTGTAAATGTTTAGTTTCATGATTGTGATTTACAATTAATGTAAATTATTTGACTTAAGGAATAAACACACCTCTGGGAATTGGTCTAAGAAGATTTTTCCTTTAAAAGCAAGAAATAAAATAAAATGAAATAAAATACTTCAGGCCTGATCCTCAAGTTTCTTCTTGTAAGCTGAATTCAAAGCTTCCATTTTGTTTTAAAAGCATATATATGGAGGCTGCATCATGAGGAAATAGCTGAATTTGATGAATATGTGATGTGCATGAGACCAATACTTTTTTTTTAAAAAATGGATCGTTTTCATCAGGTGGCAAATATTAGAGATCATCAAAATAGTGTGCATGACAATGCAATAGCCATGTTCAGAAATTGACATGATAAGAATTAATAAAGAGATTAATCAATATTCTAACAATGGCAATATAATTCACCAAGCATCAGCATGATGTTTTACATGTGAGAAATTGGACAGTTTTATATTGTTTTATTTTTCTCATCTATTGAGTGAGTTAGCGATGGCCCCTGGGTTGTCTGAGACAAAAGTGACAAGAGACAAAACTGTAGAAAATAGGCAAATTACTAAAATGTCTTAGGTGAGTTTTTAAAAGTTATTTTAGTACTTTGTTTTTAGAATTGCTTGGGTTTTATGCAACTATTTCAGCAAACAATCAAAACATATCGAAAGACTCTTTCACCAGATGGCGTACATAATCGCTTTTCCACATTTAAGTCCCTCCTACATTATTGCCTTTATTTATTTAGCATGGCTTTATGTTACATTTCAGAAGATATATATTACTACTTTAATAAAGTACAGTAATACATGTGGCTCCCTTAGTATCTTCCAGTTCTTACCAGTTTCAATTCAAGGCACATGTTTCTAATGTTTTTGTTTTTCACAGGCCTCCTTTCTGGAGTGCAGAGTATTCTCCATAACCATCAATCTACTGTATTTTGAATGTCTGTTTTGTGTTTTTTGAACAAACACTCCTTTCATCAACCTCAGCTGACCTTTCTAATTTTTTTTTTAGCAATCAGTTCTCTAGAATAGTCTTTCTCTATCTTGACAACTTTTAAGATGTGTGGACTTTGTCTCCCAGAGTTCCTGTGCCAACCATGCTAGCTGGGGAATTCTGGAAGTAGAAGTCCACAAAGTTCCAAGGCTGAGAAACACAGCTCTAGAAACATTACCCAGTTCTTTCCTGCTCACGTTCTCGAGGTTTGGGCACAATTCACAAACTGCCCTTCCAAACCCAGGAGGTATTGTTGCATCAAGATGGGACAGAGCTGTTGTGATTTACAATATTTACAGCATGATCTTGTACAGGATTGAAGTTCAGCTAAGTTCAGAGAGACATATGTACAGGATAACTGCCTCAAAAGTTCTTCTTTAAACCTTTCAACGTGGCCAATGAATACTGGCCACCCTTAAAGGTCTTAAAAAGAAATAGTGATAAATGGGCTAGAGGATTACAGCTTGGATCCTTTTGTTAAGTTGTGCAAGATTTAGATGTAACAGTGGGAAAACGGCATTGTAGAATCATTTTTTTAAAAAAAAAACTTTCTTGTCATTAACCCAATCTCAGCAAATGATAGGATCTCCTGCTGAATGTTCTGAGGTCTCTGTGTGATCCTTTCTGCCTCTTTTGGCTCTCTTCCCAGATGGGATCCTTCAGCTGACACCTGGAAAAGAGATTCCACTGAATAAACACTTCTCCAGCATTCGGTCTGCCAGCACACCTTCAGACTGCATCTCCCTGCTCACCGTCTCCTCTGCTTTTGAAGGACCCTGGAGATTCTGGGACCTCTGCCACTGGGGGATTAAGCTGCACATGTCTCTCACAGCACAGAAAAGCTAGAACATCATGTTATTTCCATTCATTTGCTTCTTGTGTTCCGTCAAAGGCCTGCCTTGCTCCTGCGTTCCACGCCAAGTACTCGTCTTCCAGTTGCTATGGCGCTGCTGCTGGGTTGGTATTAATATGCTGAGTAACTTTGAATCTTTGATCCTTCTACTTTTCAATGCCTTTTATGAGGTGTTTCCCACTTGATGGCATAGCCTGCATTCCCAGGGAATGATTAAACAAAACATGAAATGTGGACACTCTGAATGAAGAAATCTGCTTTGCAAGGGCTCCCAGTAGCAATGGCAGAATTCTAGGACAGACTGAAAGAGCCACAAAATGAACCCGGAGAATAATTCTTCAGTTTATTGCATCCTGTACACTGTGCGCCCTTGCTATGCTAATTTGCAGAGTCAGATAGATTGGCCCTGTTTGCGACAGTGGTAATTTCCCTGCAATCATCACATACAACTCTCTGTGCACACTGTCTGAAATTGTCCAGATGTATTGGAACTGAAACTTCTGTATGCCCAGTTAGTTTGGTTACTTGCCAGGCTGGCTAGATATTCTGGATATTGAAAGTGCAGCTTATGTGGACAGTGCCAGTTAAGGAAAGACTGGTGTGTGGTATTATAAAGATTACTCTTGTCATTTGGCTGAAATACAGACAAACACACTGTACAAGCAAATATACATACAGCCTCACTGATACTCATTCCTTCCACTTATTGCTATCCCTGCCTGTTATAAGGAACAAAGAGCCATTCACTATTTTTTTTTAAGAACGTCACCAGGCTTTTCACAATTCTTCTACTGGAACATTTTTTTTGCTCTCCTCCTAACTAAAGCCCTAGCATGCCTCACTACAGAAATTCCATGACATAACACAGAATAGGGGAAGTTTCCATGTGTTATCTGTGCTTCTGCTTGTGTTATGGAGTGCCATACTGCCTATTTACCTAATGCATTTATCACCAAACTGACAACAGCCTTCCAGTTTTGAACCTTTCTCAGTCCTATGCGGAGATGCTGAAGATGGACCTGAGGTCTTCCGTATCCAAAGTTTCTATGTCCATTTCTCAATACGGGTGCTGTGTCTGCTGGTAGAGACACAATACTCTCTCTTTGAGGGGGAGGGGAGAAACCACACAATAACCCCAAATGGTGCAGAATAACAAAATAAGAGTTGGAAGGTACCTTGGAGGCCTTCTAGTCCAAATCCCTGCTCAGGCTGGAAACCCTATAGCATTTCAGACAAATGGCTGTCCAGTGTCTTTTTAAAAACATCCAGTGCTGAAGCATTTACAACTTCTGGAGGCAAGTTGTTCCACTGGTTAATTGTTCTAACTGTCAGGAAATTTCTCCTTAGTTCTAGATTGGTTCTATCCTTGATTAGTTTCCATCCATCTCTTGCCAATACTTCTTTTTTTTTTAATTGAAAAAGTTTTACAAAAAATTTTTACCACTTAATTCCCCCCACCCCCACCCTCCTCCCTCTCCCTTTCCCCTCCCCTCCCCCCTCCCCACAGGACTTCCCAGAGCAGAGTACAGGTTATTGCATCTAACAAACATAAGGTAAATTACACCAATAAACCATAATCCTCTTGCCAAGACTTCTGATGGTACCGGCAGGAGACACAGAGTAGGCACAAGTGAGGAAGGATAGACAACCTAGCAGGCCAGATTAAGCTTGGAGGATGATGGAGCCAGCTTTAAACATTTACAAAGCTTATTACCTCTGGAACCTCTGTTTTTCATGTGCTATTCTCCTTTTTTTTTTTTTTAATGCAACACTACTCTTTCTTCTTAATACTGACATTTTCCCCAGCTTACCGGAAAACTATCAACTAAATACGATGCAAAATTTCTTCTTTTTCCTATCACTGAATTATGTACCTGTTATGTCCAAATAAGAGTTGGATGTGTGCTTTCTCCCAATCTTTTCTCATTCACACTGCATGCTATGGAATCTTCTGTGATCTTTCTCTCAAGAAATTGCTTTTCCAGGATTCTTACATTAAGTGCGTCCAACTTGCACTCTGGGAATGTTTTCCCACAATTAACTATTTTAACCTGTCAGTAGATTGTTCTATGAGATCACTTCTTGGATTACTCACACTCACCACAGACATCCAACAATGGATCAACCTCTGAGATCACCAATTAGGACTCCTCACATTTAGCAGCTGGACTTGTCAGTCAAAACTTAACTCCAGAATATCTCTCCTCAAGCATCCTGCATTTATTTGGTCTTCAGCTTGCTCAATCATACTGTACATTTCAAGCTTTCAAGTGTGGCCATATTTCAAATATGAAAAGCATCTTTTCATGTTCATTTGAGTAAAACGGGAGCATACAATTTGAAAATAAGATAATTTTTAAAGGGTGTTTTTTTTTTTTCTCTGTGTTTTAGCCTCCAGCTTCTGATAGCAGTGTTCCAATATCTCAGGGGCTGCCACAGAGAAGTGGGAGTTGGGCTGTTCTCCAGAGCACCTGAGGGTAGAACAAGAAGCAATGGGTGGAAACTGATCAAGGAAAGAAGCAACTTAGAACTAAGGAGAAATTTCCTGACAGTTAGAACAATTAATCAGTGGAACGACTTGCCTGCAGAAGTTGTGAATGCTCCAACACTGGAAATTTTTAAGAAAATGTTGGATAACCATCTGACTGAGATGGTGTAGGGTTTCCTGCCTGGGCAGGGGGTTGGACTAGAAGGCCTCCAAGGTCCCTTCCAACTCTGATGTTATATTATGTTATGTTCTAATCATTTTTGTTGCTCTTCTTTACATTCTTTCTATCTCAGCATCTTTTTTGTATTGCAGCGAATAAAATTAGAAGCAGTAGGCCAAGTGTGGTTCTACTCAAAGAGTATATACCATGTTTCCCTGAAAATAAGACCCTTTCTTATATTTTTTGAACCCCGAAATAAGCGCTTGGCCTTATTTTCGAGGAGGTCTTATTATTTTGGGGCACGTTAGGGCTTCTCTTGCCATCTTATCTGATTTCCAGCTCAGTCTCCCTAACCCTAACCAGAGGACCGGCTGCACACGCATTTAAATATTTTTGGGGAGGGCTTATTTTTGGGGAGGGTTTATTTTCAGGGGGGCTTATTTTAGCACAAGAGCTCAAAAGCCTGATTGGGCTTATTATCCCGGGAGGTCTTATTTTCAGGGAAACAGGATAGTGGTACTAATATTTCACATGATATTATTCCACTGTTGATGGAGTCTAAAACTGCATTGGGATATTTTTTTTGGCAGCTGCTGCACACTACTTAAGTGATTGTCTACTAGGACTCTTAGATCCCTTTCACTGCTGTTGCATCTTCTCACAAAACTTTGGCTTAATTCCTATGAATGAAGTGAAATAAAGGCTCATCTGGAATGACTATATAACTTATTTGGTTACCAAAACATATAATTTTAACATATTAATAGAGCGATCTCCCTCCAAATATAACACTGATACAAAGAAGTCAAGCATGGGCAGAATGTATAAATGTGGGTAAGAAGGAAACCAAACACTAGGTTTGTGTTCCTTTTTGTCTTCCATAGCTTATTTGCAGGAGCTTCTGTTACATTCAGGAGAATGCATTAGATTCCCACAACTCCCAAATCTTAAGCCATTTTAGGCTGATTCTTAGATGAAACAGAATTGACCCAAAGCAATTATTAAACGGAATCAATGGGGAAAAAAAGACGATTGTTAATATTGACATTATATAGTTCAGGAATGTCCTTTAATTATGTAATCTTCTTCCTTTCTGCAATTAACATGTGCCAAAATCCAAAAGTATATTCAAGGGGTTATTAAATCACGTATTAACTATTTTAACGTGTCAGTAGTTTAGCTAGATTGACTATATTGACTGTGTTTCAAATTCTATGTTTTTCCACATTTTTATTTGTCTCCACCCAGCAAAATAACTTTTTCCACCTAAATATAAAAATTAATTTCTAATTAAAGTCTTATGCAGAAGCAAGATTACATAGTTAACTCTTGTATGTCCAATTTGTAAGACGGTTTATTAAGTTCTATATTTGGAGGCTATGGACAGAAATACTCAAATGTTTAAATTTTTTTCTAGTTTTCCTACAGCTAAGTGAAAGAAAAAAGTTCTAAGTCTAGCAATAAGGAACTCTCCAGTAGTTCTACTGACTAGTACTGAAGATTTGACCTAACTGTTGCAGCCGTTCATAATTACCAATGGCCAATCATGTGAAGAAGATCTCTGTCAGAGTGGTTATAAATTATACCTTTGCTTGTTCTATAAACTTTTCTCAATAGTGCAAGAAGCAAAGAAAGATCATGAAAGGCAACTGGAGTTTTTTTGTTTTTTCCGTTAAAGATATTTCACTTCACATCCAAAAAGCTTCTTCACTTCAGTTTTTCAGAGAACTGAAAAAGTTTCTTAGATGAGAAGTGAAATGTCTTTGATGAAAAAAACAAGAAAGGAAGTCCAGTTGTTTTTTGAAAAAGCAGCTTTTGGACAACGATGACCTGGATGATTCAGAATCTCCATAGACACAAAGTACCATAAACCTCCATAGTATTAGTCTGGAGAAGAACTTCATGATTAATAATTCACAGTAGTTGTTGATTTTTCTTCCTTCCTTCCTTCCTTCCTTCCTTCCTTCCTTCCTTCCTTCCTTCCTTCCTTCCTTCTTTCTTTCTTTCTTACCCTTTCTTTCATGTTTTCTCCAGGAGCTCAAGGCAGTTTATATAAAAACACCATCTTTTTTTTTCTACTCATAATAGCAAACCTCTGGTTATACTGAGTATGACTTATTGGCCCAAAATCCCCCACTGATTTTTCATGGTTGAAAGAGACCTCATTGTAAACCAACATTTTAATCATTATACTTCACTACACTTTGAATAATACTGTCAGGAATGGTTTGAGACCACTGACCCTTCTTTGAGGTCAAGCTGGGTGAGATCCTATTTAACTATAGATCCTATTTAACTATAGTTTCTAAACCAAACATTTTTTTCTGCTTGGTCCATGTCCATGTCTTGGTCCATGTCTTCTGCTTGGTCCATGTCCATGTCAGGGTCTTTAGGGCAGCAATCCCAAGGCTAGAACTCTGTCACACAGTTAATTGACCCCATCCTTCTTCAAATATATGACTCGAAGCAAAAGATTTCTAAATTCATTCCTGGTGAAGGAGATGCTCTGAAGTAAATGGAATAATGCTAGGAATGAAGTCCAACTCACAGTTTGAGCTCATTATATGAAACATTGTGAAAAACCAGAAAACCAATTTCAAATGTACAGTCAGCTCTTTGGGAAGGTGAAGCTGTGATATCTACTATCTCTAAATATGATATTTAAAAAGGAAAATTCATTTAAGCACAAGCGAGGCACTTGCTTCTCTTTGTCCTCCCCTTCCTCCTGTTCAAAGGCCTATTTAGAGAGAAAAAGAATGTTGATTTTCATACTAATATTCTTAAAACGGGAAATATGTCATACTTTAGTCTCCCTTTACCCCAAATGGACATCTTTAGGATGGAATGAAAATAGCACTATTTTATAAACAGACTTCATTCAAGGTAAACAACATAGCCAGAGCAGTTTTTAGCAGCTTCAGTATTAACTGTACATATTTGGACAAAGATGACATAACTATTTTATTACAGAAGGACAGCTCATGTTAGAACAATGTGAAAAAGTCTGCATCAGGGGTTCATGCTGGAATGTTAAACTCTTTAAACAGCAATACTTTGTAGTTCTAATAATGCCATTATGAGACACGGTGGAGCAGTGGTTAGAGTGCAGTACTTCAGGCTACTTCTGCTGATTGCTGGCTGCCAGCAATTTGGCAGTTTGAATCTCACCAGGCTCAAGGTTGACTCAGCCTTCCATCCTTCCGAGGTGGTAAAATGAGAACCCAGATTGTTGGGGGCAATGTGCTGACTCTGTAAACCGCTTAGAGAGGGCTGTAAAAACATTGTAAAACGGTATATAAGTCTAAGTGCTATTGCTAATCAGAGGTATGAGGGATAGAAATTGGGAAATCTAGCTATAATCATGGTATTTTGGAACAATTCCAACAAAATGTCTTCCATTCAAATGTGCAGCTGAAGGCAAGCACTCTATGAGTTCAACCACTAATCAAAAGTAGAAGAGTACCATCTCTTGTCCCCAAGGAAAGTGATGCAGCCCTGCTCCATCCATTGTGTCAGCCCTTTAAGGTAAACTAGACTCAACCACCAAATACTAAAACTGCAGTAACAAAACCTTGCAACTCTGATTATGACTCCTATTGCTATTGCTATTATTCCATGTTCCATGATTAAATTAAGGCTGATATGAAATCACACATCTTTGCAAGGGGTTTCCCTATAATGGTTGATAATTGTTGCAGTTTTAGCAATTTTAGCAAGCTTCTCAAAGTAGTTGATTTTATTTATGAGTCTTGGATATGGTGCAACCAATACTTAAATATTAATACTCCTTAGATATAAACAAAGAGAGCCGGTGCAATGTAATGGTTAAGTTGATGGACCAGGAACAAAAAGACTCTGGTTCTAGGCTTCCCTTAGGCCTGGGACCCAGCTGGGTGACCTGAAGCCAGTAACTCCCACTGGTTTAGCACAAGCTGGCTGAAAAACAAAGTTCTTGCTGCATCATGTTTTGATAGGTTTGATAGGTATGAACTAATCAAGCATCTAGTTGGTACCTTAAGGATGTGTGGACTTCAAGTTCCAGCACTGGGAGTTCTGGAAATTCTGGGAGTTGAAGTCCATACAATTTCATGTTGCCAAGGTTGAGAAGCACTGACCTAGTTCAAATGCTAAGAAGAATATTAAAGGGCAAATGATGCATACAACAATTGAAATATAAACAAAGTTGAACTTAAAATGACAAATTTAATATGTTATGGAAGTGCCAAGTCCTTTTTATTGTTTTGGAGGGAGTATAGAAGGAAGGAACAGAATGGAGAGAGGAAAGGGAGAGAAGAAAATCCAGATAGAATAGAATAGAATAGAATAGAATAGAATAGAATAGAATAGAAGAGAAGAGAAGAGAAGAGAAGAGAAGAGAAGAGAAGAGAAGAGAAGAGAATTTTTTATTGGCCAAATGTGATTGGACACAAGGAATTTGTCTTGGTGCATATGCTCTCAGTGTACATAAAAGAAAAGATAGGTTCATCAAGAATCATAAGGTACAACACTTAATGATAGACATAGGGTACAAATAAGCAATCAGGAAACAATCAATATCAATATAAATCGTTAGGATACAAGCAACAAAGTTACAATCATACTGTCATAAGTGGGAGGAGATGGGTGATAGGAACAATGAGAAGATTAATAGTAATAGTAATGCAGATTTAGTGAATAGTTTGACAGTGTTGAGGGAATTATTTGTTTAGCAGAGTGATGGCGTTCGGGGAAAAACTGTTCTTGTGTCTAGTTGCTCTGGTGTGCAGTGCTCTATAGTGTCGTTTTGAGGATGGGAGTTGAAACAGTTTATGTCCAGGATGTGAGGGGTCTGTAAATATTTTCACAGTCCTCTTTTTGACTCGTGCAGTATACAGGTCCTCAGTGGAAAGCAGGTTGGTAGTAATTGGTTTTTTCTGCAGTTCTAATTATTCTCTGAAGATGGAAACAAATTGAGAAAGGTATATAAGAAATCTTACAGATGGATGCAGTGACCATGACAATGGTCACTGCCTGAATTATGTGGTATTTCAGAATATTAGTTGACATTTATTCATTTCTATTTCGCCTTTATCTCCCTAGGTTTCCTTCCCTTTTTAAAAAAAATGTTTTCTTGATGGCAACTGCAGAAGGGGTTGATATCTGTTATTACTCCTTCTGGCTGCCATTTTGTTTTTTCATAATGTCACAGACATGGTACATAAATGAAACAGACATTTGAAGAACTGGCCATGCTTTCTCATTAAAGTCCTATGAGATTATGTATTTTAATTTCTGAACTATGATTAAATTCCTCCCTTCTCATTTTGGCATTTTGATGAATGATTGACTTTTTCTGAATACGCCACCTTAGAGAAAAACCTTTAAATAGGCACACTGGGATGCTTTTACATCTTTTAGTTCCTAAAATTCTGGATGGAAAGACCAATGGCTGTGTTGATTGAGAATTTGCAACTTGTAGTGGCAACACATAGGAATGACACCAACCTGAGGAAATTATATATAGATGATGTAATACACCCAGGTGTAGAATGCATTGATGAAACAGATAGCATACAATCAGGGTTTCAAAAAAAATCATCCTTGGTTTATCATTGTACCTCTCCTCATTGCATTTCAGATGCTTTGGTAGTTTTTCCGTTCTTACAAAGTCCATTTCTTCATTAATACTAGTGGCCTGCTACATAAAGAGGAAAATGGACGTCGAATGTTGTTTCCAAAGTCTGAATGAGAATTTTGAAGTAGAAAAGAAAAAGCCCTCAGGTGCAAGTCAGACTGTTTAAAACTAAAAGGAATATGATTGTTCAGTATAGTTTGTGGAAAAGCTGTATGTGCCTTGATGTTGAAATATTGCATGGAAAATTTTTTAGACATGCACTAAGGCAGCGGTTTGAATATACTGCATTCCAAGCGTAAGTCAGACAGACACCTACGGATCTGTTTGTTTGAATTTATATGTGATCTACAGAGTACTTTAGATTTGTTGAAATAATCAGAAATAGGGAGGAACACATATGAGTTGCCCAACCTTCCACTAGTATCAGTCATAATATCCTTTGGGACATTCTGCCCACAGGAAGATAGTCTTTATGTAGGCAGTTATACATTTAGCTATTGCAGTAGCAAAGGCCCTGATAGCACAAGGATTTTGCTCATAGCAGAAGTCAACTTATTTATTTATTTATTTATTTTGTCACAATAATATATGTAGGTATCATAGAAAAAAGATTATATAGTATATAAACACATATATGAGTAAATATAAGGAGGTATAAGCATATATATAGGAAAAAGAAAAGAAAAACAATAGGACAGGAACGGTAGGCACGTTTGTGCGCTTATGCACGCCCCTTATGGTCCTCTTAGGAATGGGGTGAAGTCAATAGTAGAAAGTTTTTGGATAAAACTTTTAGGATTATGGGAAGAGGCCACAGAGTCAGGTAAAGTATTCCAAGCACTGATGATTCTGTTACAGAAGTCATATTTTCTGCAATCTAGATTAAAGCAGTTGACATTAAGTTTAAATCTATTAGTTGCTCTAGTATTATTGCAATTAAAGCTGAAGTAGTCTTTAACAGGAAGGACATTACAATAGATGATTCTGTGAGTTAAGCTTAGGTCTTGTTGAAGGCGACAGAGTTCCAAGTTTTCTAAGCCTAGGATTTCAAGTCTGGTGGGATAGGGTATTTTATTGTTTTCAGAGGAATGGAGAACTCTTCTTACTTGCAATTGCATGAAGGAATGCTTCTCCCTTGCAGATAACTCTGCTATATGGATGGATGGTTGAAGGCTGAGAGGATGATAGAATTTGAATGGTATGACACTGAGAAGAAAGATAACACCTTTTTTTCCCTGGTGAACCTAGCAGAGCTATTCATGCTTTATTCTGATTCCATATGTGGAAGTGTTCATACTTTGACATTCATTCATAAAATGCCAACACAAAATTCACCCAAAAACACCCTTCTATCTTAGTTTTCAAAGATATTTTAATTCAAAAGCTGACTCAAAATTCAAAATATGTCTTTTGCCAAGCTTTATTTTTCTTTTTAAAGGGATTATGAAAGTGGGGGGGGGATCAGAGTTCAACAGAGTAATTTAGTGAAGTTTGCTCTTATAGTACATAATTGTTCTGAAGACTAAGGGTATCAGAAGAAGAATTGGGAGCAACAAAACTGAGGGTGCTGCTATGTTATTCAAATGATTTTGTTTTGCAAATACCAGATACATTGGACAAATCCTTGTTCCCTTCCACTTCTAAGACTCTCCTTTATCTATCTTTTTCATGTGTTTAAAATCCTGGTCCTACTAAATCCCAAATGCAGGCAACCAGAACTTTCAAAGGGCTACATGATTGTATTAACTTTTTCTGAGGAGTAATTATTTTTGTCTTCTTCAGCAAAGAGTAGAAGGAACTGAAAGGCTTGATGATGCCAAAAAAATTTGGGGTTCACCTCCCCCATCCTCATTTAGTATTGGAGATACTCACATTTTAAAACATGCTTCCCATTCTGGATTAGAACTATGCCGGAGAGTAAAGGTGGAGGAATTTGGAGGTCTGAAGTTAGCAAGGTCTTACCTCTACAAGTACAAGTTGGGAGGATTTTTATGCTAGCTTCTTCTCATCTCCCAGCCCTAAGTCTTTGCCCTATACAAGTTTATTTTATTTTTTGATATATGTTTATTTTAATGTGTTTACTATTTTCTCATATGTTCTGCAGATAAATGTATGGAAGGATGATAAAAAAAGGAATGCGTAAATGGATGGATCTACCTGTTCATGAATCAATATATAAAACAGTGCAGAGTTCATTATGTGGCTACCATACATTCTCTATCATTGACTGACCTGCCCAACTAAGCCCTTAGTTTGCTGAAAACTATCCAAACGTTGCCTGCTTTTGTTGCTGCTGTTTGTTAATATTCCAATGCTGCCTTTACATTTATTTTATGTTATTTTTATTTTATTTATTGTAATTTGTCAAACAAAAACAAAAACAGGAATAATTATAAAAATACAATGACAGGGAAGATAGGCACGTTAGTGCACTTATGCATGCCCCCTCTACAGACCTCTTAAATATGAAGTGAGTTCCATGGAAGTCAATTTGTGACAAAACCTATGAAAATTTGTAGCTGAGACAACTGTGTCAGGCAGAGCATTCCAGACCTTGACAACTCTATGACAAAAATCGTATTTTTTACAGTCAAGTTTAGAATGATTTACACTGAGTTTAAAATGGTTGTTCGCCTGTGTATTATTGCGATTAAAATAGAAAAAGTCATTTACAGGTAAAACATTACTACGTACAATTTTGTATGCAATACCTAAGTCTGACCGCAAGTGACACAGTTCCAAGTTATCCAAACCAAGAATTTTGAGCCTAGTAGCATAGGGAATTCTATTATGTACAGAAGAGTGCAAAACTTTTCTCCTAAAGTACCTCTGAACCCGCTCGATCATACTAATATCTGTTCTGACCTAGGCATTTCCAAACCACGACTCAAACTCCTTGTGCCGACCAAAACCCCTTTTTATTAAGTTATTGTGAATTTCTCACATTCACATCCAACAAAGTCTTTCAAGAGAGCATTTACAGTCACAGACCATATCTGGCTTGGAGAGCTGCCAGGCTGATATCTTCAAAACTTGGCAAGGATTCTCTGAGAGTCATGAACCAATTAAGCAAACTAATTGTCTCCTGCAAACTCCCCTCCCCGTTTGCTCCTCTTTTATTCCTTATGGGAGCGGCCATTCATTGTCCACCTATAGTCGACCTTTGTTCCTCAGCTGTTCTCTTCATCTGGCAACTCTGCGCATGAACACACTGGGAACAAGCTCCAGCTGTTCATCTGCCTCACTGATGTCTGACTCCAAAGGCAACTCGTAACTGTCAGACTGCCCTGGTCCCATCTCTGCCTCCAACACAGAGCCTTCCCCAGACTCCAGGACTGGACCATGTTCCTCCCCAACCTCCTCACTGTCCAAATCTGGTGCCAGCTCCACTGGTCACTGGCGGGCCACAACAATATAAGATATATGGCAGGGATTCCAAACAGTTAACAGGGTACTCTAAGATTGGTTTAGCATAAGTTACATCTCATAGAGAAAAGATTAAAATGCAAAGCAGAACACATGTTACATCTGTACAGGGAGTTAACAGCAGAGCAAAACTCTTGTTGCATGATAAGGGCCCTCACCAAAGTCCTCCCCCCTTAATTAACTCCTTTGATTAACTACAAATCTGAGCCATTTGGATGCCCCAGAAAGAGTTCTGATTTATCAGCTTCTGCTATATCTGCAATTGAGTTGTGTTCTTTCTGGGGCCCAATAACAACTGCCATTCCCATGACGAGAGATTAATTTAATTAGAGAATACATAAGATTTAAATCTGGTTTGCAAGCAAGGCAAGCTTCCTGATCATTTCAGGGAAAATATTTTCATTTTCAGCCAAATGTCTTGATGGTGTCTGCTTGCTCTTGATTCGTGACAAGTGTCACAAAGCACCATTGAGGAGGCTGATGTGGTCCTGAGATTTGGTCTGGGAGAGTCCCAGTTGAATTTTCAGGATTTTTAGCTCCTGTGTTTCTAATTACCTTGCACACAAGAGAAGTTCAGGCTGAGCCAGCTGCCCACATTTTCTGGTTGCATTCACAAATTTCAAATGTTGAGTTAGAGAATACTACTACTTACACCCCCACCCCGAAAATAAAACCCAACAATCAGAATTTGGCCAGCAAACTGACTGCTTATTCAAAAGATTAGGTCACATAATCTGCACTTCATTAGATGTGCTTCCTAGCCAGGGAATAGAGTGCCAGCAATATCTTCAAGGGGAAAAACTAAGGCTTTTGCCAAATGTTTGCAGTTTATTGGCACTTGCAAATAGTGATATTGGGAATCGTAGTGCTACGGGCATTTCCAGACATTAGACATATGGAATGCACCTTATTTGGGACTTAAGAAATCGATGGCAAGCTTGTAAATCACTCAAGTGTCTGGAGTTTTATGATTCCGAGGCAGGATGCTGAAGACCATTTTCTACATGTGTTTTGTTGATGCATCATACTTTCTGTTGTTCAGCGCTTAGCAAGCGGGTGCACTTATACACACAATATAATTTTATTGAATAGCTCATTTAGACCCAAAGCTCAGTTTTGCAAAAGCCATAACATGTTCATTGCCCACTTTTTAATGACTTTTGATTGTATTGCTTTCATGACATTTAATTGCATTGTCTTTCATTGTATTGCATAAAAACATGTGCAAAATCTAGTTATTTTGAGGCAAGGCAGCTGGTTGAATCTGGCTTCAGTGCTTTGCAAGCTGGAGAGCCTGGCCTTGTTTTGTGAATCATCAGGGCAGAATGTGTGGCCTCTAATGCACAGATCTTGGGGTTGAAGCAGAGAATGGCTATTTTCTGCATTTCTGAAACATTTGAGAGCTGCTTTGGTGTAGTGGTTAAGACATCAGGCTTAAAAAGTGGGAGATTGTGAGTTCTAGTCCTGCCTTAAACACAAAGCCCAGCTGGCTGACTCTGGGCCAGCCACTTTCTCTCATTCCTAGGAAGGAGGCAATGGAAAACCACTTCTGAAAAGCTTTGCCAAGAAAATTGCAGGGATTTATCCAGGCAGTCCCAGAGAATTGGACAGGATTGAACGGAAGGGAACAAAATCTATCTAGTTCTTTCATTCTCTTGAAAGTGCTAATTTCCCATTTCTTCTTAGTTTCAAATCTTTTCAACCAAACTGATTGGACTACAGGTCCCCAGAATATCTCATTCATCCTCCATGATTTCTCCCCCCCCCAAAAAAAATGGATAAAGTTATGTCTCTAAAATAATGGATAAAACGCCCACCAGCAAATTCCTTTAGTATCCTGGGAGCTTGAGTTCCGAGGAACTCAAAATGAGTTGATACTGGACAACCCATGACTGTTGGATCATCTTTTCAGAGATATTTTCTTAGCTAAACAGAGAAACAAAATGACCGTGGGTAGGCAAAAAAGCAGTGGGAGTGGGACCAATTTTCAACTGCCTGTTGGCTTCCTGATTGATTTGCAACATGCTCAGCTCCACATCCTTCTACTATATTCAAGCATAGAGTAGAACTCTTAATGATATCTTCACAACATCACTGTGAAAATGATGGATAGCTGTCAGGGAGCTCCTTCCTTCCTTCCTTCCTTCCTTCCTTCCTTCCTTCCTTCCTTCCTTCCTTCTCCCTCCCCTCCCTCCTTTTTTCAGAATTGCCTGGTGGCAGCTATAGTATAGCTTCTTCGCAGAAATGGTGATGTACTTCTGCTTTTTCTTCGTTACATTTTGCCATTTCCATTGACCAACTATCTTACTTTTTCTTTTTTTCTTCATTTTATTTGGGACACATTTGAAAAGGCACTTTTTGTTTTGCTTTGAATCCCTCACTAACTTCTGTTCATTTTAAGATTTAGCTTTCCTGATAATCTCCTTTACAAATTCAGACTATCTCTATCACGGGTGAAATGTTCCTGGTTGGGACCGGATCGTCCGATACAGTAGCAATGGTGGCAGGTGGTTCGGAGAACCAGTAGCAAAAATCCCTGCCCTCCCTATGCCTAGCTGAGCCGTGCAATCATCAGAGGTTTTTTTTTACTTTTAAAAGCATTTTTTCTTTAGCTGAAAAAATGCTTTTAAAAGTAAAAAAAATAAGCCTCTGATGATCGTGCGGCTCAGCTGGGATCATTAGAACCCTTTAAAAGCATTTTTTCTACAACCTCTTCGGCCAAAGAGCTTGTAAAAAAAAGCTTTTAAAAGGCTTTTCTGGCAATCCCAGCTGAGTTGCCTGATCGCCAGAATCTTTTAAAAGCATTTTTTACAAGTTCTTAAGCTGAAGAGGTTGTGAAAAAAATGCTTGTAAAAGGTTCTGGAGATCAGGCAACTCAGCTGGGATTGTCAGAACCCTCTAAAAGCTTTTTTTCCTCCGGTGATCCCAGCTGAGTTGCCTGATCATCACAGACTTTTAAAGGCATTTTTTTACAACCTCTTCAGCTGAATATTGTTGTCAGTTCATTAAAAATAGAAGTCAAGATATGTGTTTGATTTCATTTGCTTTTAATTTGCCTTAAAATTAAGAATGTAATCACAGTGTAATCACCTACTCCAAAAGTTCCCATTCATGGCACTTCATTCAGCGCTCCATGGCATAGGGCCGGGTTACTTACGGGACCGTCTGCTGCCACCCATTGCCTCTCACCGACCCGTGCGCTCTCACAGAGAGGGACTCCTCAGGGTGCCGTCGGCCAGGCAGTGCCGACTGGCGACACCCAGGGGAAGGGCCTTTTCTGTGGGGGCTGCCACCCTCTGGAACGAACTTCCCCCAGGACTTCGCCAACTTCCTGACCTTCGAACCTTCCGTCGCGAGCTTAAGACACATCTATTTATTTGCGCAGGACTGGACTAGAATTTTTTAAATTTTAAATTTGGTTTTTAATGGGTTTTTATTATTTGTATTTCTATTTTAAATATTCGGCCTTATTTAATAAGTTTTTTAACTGTGGTTTATTCTGTATTTATATGTATGTTTTATTTGGCTGTAAACCGCCCTGAGTCCCTAGGGAGATAGGGCGGTATAAAAATGCGAAAAATAAATAAAAAATAAAATTAATTTTCACTTGTTTAGATCTGATCAAAGATAGTGGTTTCCTTGTGTTTTCTATCCACAGTTGAAATAGAAACTTAGTGAAACTGTTTAGGAAGGCCACGCTTGGCAGAGTTTGTTTTGTGATTAACATTAGAATAATTAAAGTTTCCCCATTAATATATTTTACACCTCTTTGAAATATCTGCAATTTGCCTTCTAAAGATATCACTTATGCTTAATTGTGTAGTTTGATATCATCAAAAATGCTGCCACCGCCGTTTCTGCTTCTTTTAACCCAAACGCACTCTAATGATTAGAATATCTAACAGACTTCCAAGATCCTTTTCTAACTCTATTATTCTATGTTCCATATTATATGACTATTCCGCTCATTCCTTATAGTTGTGGATAGTTTTAACATAGATTGCATGTCCTTTCTAATATTTTTGTTGCTCTTAAACAAGTTGTATCTTTCACTTACTGTATTTCAGTTATGATAATTATCCCATCAATTATAATTTTTAAATCAGAAATTCCATTCTATAAAAGTTAAAGCTTATCTTGTTCATTTCCTATGCCACAATCAATACCATACAGACAACAAAATTGATACATTTTACATCTCGATCTTTTTTTCTAATTTTGTATTGTATTTAATACGCACCATGTCAGTTATTCTGTAACATCTTTACCATGCAAAAATTATCTGAAGTTCTCAATCCTGAGTTTTCATTTTTAGCTCTCATATAATTCAGTGTAAAACTTTCTTAAACTGAATGTCTATGGAGATTCTCAGTCATCCAGGTCATGGTTTTCCCAAAGGTTCTTTTTCAAGAGGCAACATGGTATATGTAGTACAATGCAGTGAGCCATGTGCAGATCTGTACATTGGGGAAACAAAACAACCAGTTCATAAACTCATGGCACAACATAGGAGAACAAACCCATCAGGACTAGACTCAGCAGTCCATCTACATTTAAAAAACAAAGGCCACTCTTTGAAGACAGCAAAGTCCACATTTGGACAGAGAAGATCACTGGTTTGGAAGGGTCAAAGAGGCCGTCTACGTCAAAACTGAACAGTCCTCTCTCACCAGAGGTGGGGGGATACAACATCATCTATCTCCAGTCTACAGCATACTCCTTTCAACAGTTCCAAGAAGGCTCCACACCCATTTGCACTACTCAGGTGACCCTGATGACACAGATAAACCTCCAGATGGCCTTAACAACTCACTAAAAGAATGCAAATGACCAGCTGTCTGCAAGGAGTATAAATCCTCCCATTCCCCACCATCCAGTCAGAGCTGAAGAAGCTTCTTGGATGAGAAGCTAAAGGTCTTCAAAGAAAAAGCACCTTTGGGACTTTCTTAAACTGGTTATGTTTTCTAAAGTGCAAACCATCTCTTGATTCCATTGTTTCTGTAGATTGACTTGCAATAAATCTTTTCATTTCTTGGACCCCTTTCATGGACTGAAAGAATGGATATGAATATTACCTGAGCCATTAGGTTCTTCAGCTTGCTTCCTAGACCTCTGAAATCCAAAGTAGTACATCTGTAGCTGCTCATGAGGTCATCATTTGTCTCATACTTGAAGGAGCTGAAAAGGATACCTAAGTACCTTAAGCAGTTACCCCTCACAGTCCAGGTTGCATAGGGGATTCATATTGCTTATTACAGAAAGTCACCAATTACAGCCATCCTCCTTCTTATGCTCATGTAGCCATTCCTCCATTCTGCTCTTGTCACTTTCCATTCCACGGTTGCTACTCACTCGTAACTTTTGCTGTGATGGAATGGTAAAACTATTAAATACATGGGCGTACTCCGTACTCTTTTTGGAGGCTAGAGCTGGTTTTGTGTGCAAACTGGCTGTACATCCTTAATGTAAATAGAAATCTTTTAACATGGCTGGAAGGGTTCTCAGTGAAATTAATTTAAAAAAATGATTTTATTCTCTATTTCAAAAAAAAGTAGTCTTGCAGCAGTGGCAGGGATTTTAATATATTGTAGCTGTTATTGTTTTAATTTTATCAGCCTCTGTCAGCTCCGTAGCAGAAAGGCATGCTATAAATATTATTGACAGATAGATTTTCTCCTTTGGCTGCTTTGCACTCAGCTGTATGCATCCCTAAATAATTTTAATTTTCTATATCATATGCATTTTAAAACCAAGAGTTATATTACAAAAAGCATTCCGTTCAAAGCATAACTGCATTTATGTGGCTTCATATAGCTAGAAATTGGTATTACTTAAAATTGCCAATAAAATAACATTCTTCAAGACTCCAATCTGCAGCTATTATGGATCCATTTTTAGTTTACAATCATTATAATCTTTGCATAGCAATTAATCCAGAATATAATCTGGTGTGGCAATGACCTTGGGGAAAAGGAGAAAGAGACGCTGTCTCGGAAACATCAAACAAGAGAGGCAGGAGCCCTGAGTTGCTTAACCCAAGGGTCTCCAACCTTGGTCCCTTTAAGACTTGTGGACTTCAACTCCCAGAGTGCTTGATCCATGAGGGGAAATCCTTTCTAAGTTTCTTTCTCTAACCGGTTAAGCCAGGGGTCTCCAACTTTGGTCCCTTTAAGACTTGTGGACTTACACTCCCAGAGTCCCTCAGCCAGCTTTGCTTAACCGGTTAGAGAAAGAAACTTAGAAAGGATTTCCCCTCATGGATC
This sequence comes from Ahaetulla prasina, assembly GCF_028640845.1. Lineage (NCBI taxonomy): Eukaryota > Metazoa > Chordata > Lepidosauria > Squamata > Colubridae > Ahaetulla > Ahaetulla prasina. The sequence goes on along the minus strand of NC_080540.1, from coordinate 57,260,641 downwards.
AAGCAGTTAAAAGTGGCAGCTGGAAATATTGTACTTTCAGAGTTGCACAATTGTTAACATACCCTAATAAGAAAGTAGATTTAATAGTGTGTAGTCTGGTTTACTTAGGAGCCATTTATAATATGGTAACAATGAAAAAGCAAGATACAAACAAAATTCCATTAAAAATGAAAAAGTCCACATCAGAGACCTTCCAAGCTGGCACCTGACTTCTGTGGTATGCCGGTGGTTAGAATGCAGTACTGGAGGCTACTTCTGCTGACTGCCGATTGCCAGCAGTTTGGCAGATCGAATCTCACCAGATTGACTCAGCCTTCCATTCTTCTGAGGTGAAATGAGGACCCAGATTGTTGGGGGCAATAGGTTGACTCTGTAAACCGCTTAGAGAGAGCTGTAAAGCACTGTGAAGCAGTATATAAGTCTAAGTGTTATTGCTATGCCCCAAAATTTTTCCCAAGCAATTCTGTTGTAACAACTTTTCTCAACAAGAGAAGAAAAATGCCAAAGAAAAAATGCTTTTAAAAGTAAAAAAGAAAACCTCTGATGATTGCGTGGCTCAGCTGGGCATGGGAAGGAGGGCAGGGATTTTTGCTACCGGTTCTTCGAACCACCTGCCGTCATCTCTACCAGATCGGGTGATCCAGTCCGAACCAGGAGCATTTCACCCCTGCTTCAAAGGCAGCTATGTGTAAAGAGCATTGGAGCAGCTTAATTTTAACCTAACAAGGGTGGAAATGCTATCATGAGAATGCCTCCCCCTGCCTTGCAATAGCAACAGGGCTACTAGCTAATGCTTGGGAGCCCTAAATGGGAATGTTTTAAGTAGGTTTCTACCTTGAGCAGGGGATGGATTTAATAGCCTAAGTGGTCCTTGTCAGCCTTACACTTATGTGATACTGATCCATAGATCCCTAATACCTCTAGCATTTTTCTTTTACTTTGGAGGCTTAAAAACACGAACAAATGCAGTAGTATCGTGCCCTTTGTTTTGCACAATAAAACTATTATGTATGGAGATAAAACAAGAGATTTGGTCCCATTTCCCCCCCCCAAATGAAAGCTATTTGATATTAGGAGATTTAATTCTCATCAAAATTCCACCCTGGGTTCTTAGCCCAAAAAACTGACTGATCACACTGGAATATTAAACATGTGAGGGCATTTTTGTAATTAATGAAATGATGTTTTAATGTTATTATCATTCCTGTCCAGTAAATATTAAGGGGCTCTTCCTTTCAGGAAATGTCAGCCAAGCACAAGCCAATGAAAAACAAATGCTTTGTTTTATTTGGCTTCCTGTGCAGGGCCAGAATGTCCAAAGAAAAGGCAAAACAAAACAGAGAGTCAACCTGGCATGGAAAATGGGCTCAGCTGGAAGCCAATCTTCCAAGCCAGACCTGTCTTCTGATAGAGCCTCGCCAATCCAGATAGCTTTCTTTTTCAAAATCTGGGGAGCCCAGTAGAGAGAACAACCATCAAGATGGATAACTTCCAGAATATTCTTTTTCATCTCCATTAATACTGGTGTTTCAAAAACCATGTACAACCCTGTCGTTGTTTGGCCATCTGAGAGCAAGAATGGTATGATTCAGTCCAATGTTCTGCCCATAAAAAAATGGGACTCAAAAGTCCCTTCTCCATTCTTTTCCAAGTCATGATCTTGCAGAGCTCATGGTGTCCATGAGTTTTCTTTTCTCAAACAAAAGTGGGAAGAGCCCAAAGCAGAAATCTGGCTAAGCTAGATTTGGCTCAAGTGTCGGAATCAATCTCCCAATCATCACTGTACACATGCATTCAGGAAGGTACAAAGCTTTGGTTCCAAATGTGGTCATGAAGGCAAAGAATAAAATATCCTGAATGCAATTGCCAAAAAGTTGTGATTGCTGAATTGCAATGCAAATACAGATTTTTTTTAAAAAAAAAGATTTCACGGTGTTTGGAATTTCTAAGCTGAAGGCAGTTAGTTTTTGCTTTGTTTTCCAGAGGCGAAAGTGGCTTGAAACAAGATTTTTTTGCTCATAACATGTAAAGGACATTAACTAACTCACTTTACTTCTGTGCAAATACGTTTTGAATGCTTTTATTATAATGAACATCTGAAAATTTTCTTTGACTAAGTGTAACTGTCAGATCTGGGTTGGGTGCAGCAGTCTAAAGTGAGCCGGTGACCCACAGTCAGGGGTTTCTGGATACCGGGGTTTTCCAACACAGAGAGAATCCACCACGACACAGCAATTATATTTAATACAAGCAAAAATGAAGTGGAACTGGACATTCTCCTGTAGCCTTTCTGGTCTGGAAGGAGCAGCGTACTGGCTAGCCCCAATATCGTGGATATTGGGCCCTGAGAGTGGTTTACTCAAAACCTGAAATTCAGTGCCCCAAAGGTGCTTTTTTCAAGAAGCAACTCGACTTCCTGGGTTTTCTTTGAAGACATTTTGCTTTTCACCCAAGAAGTGAAACATCTTCAAAGAAAAACCAGAAAGTCCAGTTGCCTCTTGAAAAAAGCACCTTTGGGACAACCATGGCCTGGATGATTGAGAATCTCCATAGACTGAAAGTCAGTGGTTCACCTCCCAGGGCAGGAGGGTACATATTCTTTAGCAGACTAGCTCGTAATTTTGATATTGGAGGATAATATATGTCTATTAGGTCGACTCCATTATATAGAAACAGGCTCAAGCTCAATCCCTCCAAGACGGAGTGGTTGTGGATGCCAGCACCCTGGTACAGTCAGCTGCAGCCGCAGCTGACTGTTGGGGGTGAGTCATTGGCCCCGATGAAAAGGGTGCGCAACTTGGGCATTCTCCTGGATGGCCGGTTGTCTTTTGAAGATCACCTGATGATCGTCTCCAGGAGAGCTTTTCATCAGGTTCGCCTGATTCACCAGTTGCGCCCCTTCCTGGACCAGGATGCCCTATGCACGGTCACTCATGCTCTTGTTACCTCTCGCTTGGACTACTGCAATGCTCTCTACATGGGGCTCCCCTTGAAGAGCACCCAGAGGCTCCAGTTGGTTCAGAATGCAGCTGCGCGGGTGATAGAGGGAGCCGCTCGCAGCTCCCATGTGACACCAATCCTGCACAGGCTGCACTGGCTACCTGTGGTCTTTCGGGTGCACTTCAAGGTGCTGGTTACCACCTTTAAAGCGCTCCATGGCTTAGGGCCGGGTTATCTGCGGGACCGCCTACTGCTACCGATTGCCTCTCACTGACCCGTGCGCTCTCACAGAGAGGGACTCCTCAGGGTGCTGTCCGCCAAGCAGTGTCGGCTGGCGGCCCCCAGGGGGCCCCTACCCTCTGGAATGAACTTCCCACAGGACTTCGCCAACTTCCTGACCTTCGAACCTTTCGCCACAAGTTGAAAACATATTTGTTTATTCGTGTAGGACTGGCATAGGATTTTAGATTTTGTATAGTTTTAATTTTAATGAGTTTTATTGTTTTAAAGTTATCTTAATCTGGGCCAAATTGAAATAAGTTTTTTTTTTTAAAAAAAATAGTATTTTATCTTGTATTTATCTTGTTGTTATGTTTTTATCTGGCTGTAAACCGCCCTGAGTCCTTTGGGAGAAGGGCGGTATAAAAATCTAATTAAATAAATAAATAAATAAATAATGATTTGCTTAAATAAATGAACCACAATTGCCCTTGGATTATACAACACATAAACACAGCATGGTTACAAACCAAAATAATGTTCACAATAAGTCACAGTACAGGTAATGTGATATTTGAATTAATTATTCCAGTGGTACTTTCCTTAAGCTATCACCAAATCTCTTTTATTTTCTCTTATTCTTTAAACTTTCTTTTCTCTACTTTGTCTTCTATATTTTGACATGCCTGCAAAACAGGTATACGATTTTGCAACCAGGTGCTTCTTTCTTGTCCAAATTCCACAGTATCTTATTCCTGCCTGGTTGACATACTAGAAAGGCTGTTGCAATAAACCAATAACAAATACAAATAATTCCTAAATCAAAGTGGCATGCTATTACACTTAGCACATTGTCTTGATTAAACAACAAAACTTAAGATAGCTTTTGTTTTATTTTGTGTTTGTGCCTTCAAGACTCCTGGTGATGAAAACTTCCTGGTTGGCTCCGTTGGCAATGGAGGTGATCTTTCTGGTCACCAACCTCTGGATCGTGTTGGACTGCTAAGACAGCGACAATCAGCTGTCCAGCAGTTCGGAAATCCCCCTCTTCGGGAGAAGAAGCGGAGGTGAGCAAAAGAAGCAGAGGTAGAGCTTCCCTAGAGCTCCTGGAAGATACCAGGGGGCTCGAAGGGTTAAGCCCCCTCAGAACTTCAAAGTGCTCCAGATCTGAGGCTTTTTTCCTGCTCCGGCAGACCTAATTGCCGCGACCAACTTCCGGGACCAATTTTAACTTAAAGAAGATAATACCGGACTGAACAGAAACAGGAGAGCTCTAATTATAAAAGCAAGTAATCAATCAATTCCCTGTTATTTTTTTTTTAAGTTTTGGATTTGACTTCAAAGTGAAAATGGCGATCGTTCTTTAATGAGCTACGCAGTTGAAAACGAAAGTGTTACAATTCTCTGTTTGCTGTTTATTGCTGAAGGCCAGCTGGAAATTTTTTTTAAACATTGTAATGAGAAGGGAGAAGAGATCGAGATATTGAGACTGATTTAAAAAAAAAAAAAAAGACTTAAAAGGTTTATACGTAATATTAGCCGGGACCAATTTTAACTTAAAGAAGATAATACCGGACTGAACAGAAACAGGAGAGCTCTAATTATAAAAGCAAGTAATCAATCAATTCCCTGTTATTTTTTTTTTAAGTTTTGGATCTGACTTCAAAGTGAAAATGGCGATCGTTCTTTAATGAGCTACACAGTTGAAAACGAAAGTGTTACAAGTCTCACTGCCTGTTGTTTATTGCTGAAGGCCAGCTGGAACTTTTTTTTTAAACATTGTAATGAGAAGGGAGAAGAGATACTGAGGCTGAAAAAAAAAAGACTTAAAAGGTTTATACGTAATATTAAGTTAAAGAGAAATTTTAAGAGATGGCAGCAAAACAATTAAAGTCAACTGCTACAAAACCCCAGGAACATTAACACCGAGTCTCTCCAGCACATACAGCAGATACAAAATCACTAAATTTGGAAGCACTTCAGGATAATCTGAAAGAATTTATGAAAGAATCTCTTAACGATGCTATGAATTGGCAAACTTCCCAGATAGAGGATAAGTTTAAATTAATTACAGAAGAAATGTCAGAGATGAAAAAACAGATGTTAGAAATTCAAACTGGAAATAAAGAAGTTAAAGAAGGTTTGGTGTCAGCAGTACAGGGTCTGGCATCAAATGTGATTTTATTGGAGCAGGAAGTAGAAGAAATAAAGAAGTTAATTTAAAATTGGAAAATAAGATTGAGGCAGTTCAATGTAAAATGGATAAAGTTGATGATGAAATTGTTTTGGTACAATATAGAGCAATGGAACTTGCTTTACGAATCCATGGACTGAAAGAATGTAAAAATGAGAATTTGAAGCAAATTTTTTCGGAGGCCTTTGCAGAGATTTTGGCAGTTCGGCCAGTAGATGTGGCATTTTATATTGATAAAATTTATCGTGTGAATTCCTGGATAGCAAGACAAAGAAATCTTCCCAGAGACATTGTTATTTATTTTACTACTAGAACAGTGAGAAATGAGATTTTACAAGCTTTTTTTAAAGGAGACAAGATTCAAGCAGCCGGCCAAGATATTTTAATACTAAAGGAAATTCCCCCCAAAATGTTGAGAGGTAGGAAGGAGTTTGCTTTTTTGGTGAATGAACTTAAAAAACGTCAGATTGAGTATAGATGGGACATCCCAATTGGTATAATAGTTTACTATGAAGGGAAAGCACATCGTCTTAATACAGTCAGTAAAGCACAAGAGTTTTATGCTTATGTGCTTAAGGCTGGAAGTCCACCATCTCTGGATGGTAGGAGAAAGGAAGGTGAAATTAAAGAAAAAGAAGTGATAGTAATGGAAGAAGACCGTTTACAAGCGTTGGATGTGTCTAAGATGGGATCAGAGATTCCAAAAGAGCCAAGGATGACAAGAGCAGCTGTCAAACGCAAGGAACAAGAAGAAAAGGCTCAACAGGCTCAATCTGCTATTACCAAGACGGAAACAGTGGGAGGAGCAAGGCCCAAAGAAAGATATGATTTGCGGCTGGTGCTTCAAAAGTTTCCGATTGCTGATAATGGCAATTAGACTTTTATCTTGGAATGTCAATGGATTAAACTCACCACAAAAGAGAAGAAAGATATTTCATTATTTGAAGCAATTTAAAATGACATTGTATGTTTACAAGAAACACATATTAGAACATTAGACCAGAAATATTTGATAAATTCGAAATTGGGAATACATTTTGTTGCATCTGCTACAGAAAAGAAGAATGGACTAGTTGTTTATATAAAGAGTAATTTATCTGCAACATTAATTGAAGCGGATAATCAAGGAAGATATATTGCTATTGAACTTTTATTGGAAGGAGAAAATACTTTTAATAGGAGTTTATGCACCAAATCAACAACAAGAAAAATTTTATAAGTTTTTACATAAAAGAATAACATCTTGGGATTATAAAACTTATATATTAATGGGTGATTGGAATGGAGTGATGGATACCCAGAAAGATAAAAGAAGTCTTAGAAATATTTCCAATCGTGTAAAACTGCCAAAGGCATTCTTTGATTTGATGGAAGATTTAGAATTGAGAGATGTATGGCGAGAACACAATGAAAAAGAGAGAGATTTTACATTTTTTTCTGACAGACATCAATCTTTTTCTAGGATTGATTTCATTTTAATTACTAATGATTTGTTTTTCAGAGTGAAGAAGACCAAAATTTGTTCTAGAACCTTGTCTGATCATAGCCGGTATGGATTGAGTTAGATCGGGAAAAAGAGGCCAGGAGGTCGTGGAGGATGAATGAGAACTTGTTTAAATATGAACAAAATGTAAATGAATGTAAAACTCTAATGAAGGAATTTTTTTCTTTGAACATGGATAAAGGGACACCTATAGAGATAGTTTGGGACACCAGCAAAGCTTATATGAGGGGAATTTTATTAGAGATGAATAATAAATATAGAAATAGACTGCACAAAAGGCGAAAAGAACTAGAAGAGGAAATTAAAAGGAAGGAGCAGTTATTGGTAGGCAATCCAGGAGATAGTAAAACAAAAGAGTCAATAAATATATTAAGAGGTCAATTTAATATGTTAATGGCAGATCAGGTGGCAACTAATTTACAATATGTAAGACATAATTTGTTTAATAATTCTAATAAACCTGGAAGGTGGTTAGCATATTTATTAAGAAAGAAACAGAAACGACGTATAATTGATAAAATAGAATATAGAGGTAAGGAAGTATATCAGCAAAATTTGATTAAAAAAGCTTTTTTAGAATATTATACTAAGTTATATTCTAGAGATGTGATTAGTGATAAAGATATAGATAGATATTTACAGGACCACGGTATTTTAGAAATTACAGTAGATCAAAGGAAGAGTTGAATCAATTAATTTCTTCAGAGGAAATAGTGTTTGCAATTAAGCAGCTTAAAGCGAATAAAGCACCAGGTACAGATGGCTTGACAACTACTTATTATAAAAATTTACAAAATGAGATGATTGTACCACTTAAGGAGTTATTTAACAGAATACAAAGGGGAGGAGAAGCTCCTCCTTCATGGAGGACAGCTTTTATTTCATTAATACCTAAAGAAGATCGAGATGGTGTTAAACCAGAGAATTATAGGCCAATATCGCTTTTAAATACTGATTATAAGATATTTGCTAAGATACTAGCGAATAGATTGATGCCACTGATGAATCAATTAATTCATAATGACCAATCAGGATTTATTAAGGGGAGACAGATGAGATATAATATGAGACAAATTGTAAATTTACTTGAATATTTGGAAGGAAACAGCCAGGTTTCAGCAGCATTCCTCTTTTTGGATGCCGAAAAAGCTTTTGATAGATTGGATTGGCAGTTTTTGTTTAAAGTAATAGAAAAAATGCAATTTGGGGATTATTTTATTCAAGCAATTAAGGCTATATATCAAAAGCAAACAGCTCAAATAATAGTAAATGGTGGATTAACAGAATCTTTCAAGATTGAGAAAGGGACTAGACAAGGATGTCCCTTGTCACCATTATTATTCATTCTAACTTTGGAAATATTATTGAGTAAGATACGTGGTTTAGATCGAATAAAAGGAATTAGAATTAAAAATCAAGATTATAAATTAAGAGCGTTTGCAGATGATTTGGTTGTTTCTTTATCTCAACCAATACATTCAGCTGTATATTTGATGGAGACAATTGATCAGTATAGTAAGGTATCTGGGTTTAAAGTGAATCAACAGAAGACAAAATGATAATTAAAAATATGAATACACATCAGAGGAAGAATTAGAAAGAATAACTGGATATGAAGTAGTTAAAAAGGTTAAATACTTAGGAGTATACATTACAGCATCGAATGTAAAATTATATAAAAACAATTATGAGGTATTGTGGGGAAAAGTAATTAAAGAAATGGAGAAATGGAAGAAGTTACAATTATCATTGTTGGGAAGAGTGGCAGCTATAAAAATGAATGTTTTGCCTAGATTTTTATTTTTGTTTCAAATGATTCCAATTTTGAAGAAAGATGCAAATTTACAAGAATGGCAAAAGGATTAATAAATTTGTATGGAAGGGTAAAAACCGAGGATAAAGTTAAAAATAATGCAAGACGTTAGGAAAGAGGGGTTTAAAATGCCTAATTTGAAATTGTACTATGATGCAGTTGTTTTAACTTTAATTTCTGATTGGATTAATTTAACAGAGGAAAGGATTTTGAATATAGAAGGTTATGGTTTGTTATATGGATGGCACGCATATGTAATATATGACAAGAAAATTGATAAGACATTTAAGAATAATATGGTCAGAAGTGCGTTGTTGAGGATTTGGAAAAAATATCAATATAAGTTAGATGGAAAGATACCAATATGGACCATCCCCAGACATATGATAGAGAATATAAATATATTACAAAAAATGGAAGTTATCACTTACAAAGAGGTTTTGACTATGGAAAAGGGGAATTACAGTTGAAATCTAGGGAGAAATTGAGGATGAAGGAAGAAATTATACATGGTTCCAGTATGGACAATTGCAATCTAGATGGAAAATAGATCAGAAAATTGGTATAAGGCAAAGTGATGATAATCTGGTAAAACAAATAAAAGATCAAGGTCAACAGCATATAAAGAGATTATATAATGTATTGGTTGAAATTGATTCAGAAATGGAGTTGGTTAAAGATTGTATGGTAAAATGGGCACAAAATTTTCAACAACCTATAATGTTAGAAACATGGGAAAAAATTTGGGTGAGGAATGTTAAATTCATAAGCACAAAATTTAAGAGAAAATTTTATAAAATGTTTTATAGATCGCATTTAGATCCTAAAAAACTGTCATGTATGTATCCAAATGTGAAAGCAAAATGTTGGAGATGTGATTGTGAGGATGCTACCTATTATCATATATGGTGGACTTGCAAAAAAGTTAACGCCTTTTGGATTAAAAATATGGTGGATTATGCAGAACATTTTGAAAAAGAAGATCAAGTTTGTTCCACAGTTCTTTTATTAGGAATAATCTCAGACTGCACTGTTATAGAGACAAAACTGATTCTGAATTTAATAACTGCTGCAAGATTATTGATTGCACAATATTGGAAGAAAGAAGACTTACCTACAATTGGAGAATGGATTAGTAAAGTATCAAATTTAGCAGAAATGGCAAAAATTTCTGCCTACTTGAAAGACTGTACACAAGAAAAATATATATTGGAATGGAGGAAGTGGATTGATTATATTCAAAATAAGTATCAGATTAAAAAATATCAATTAGTTTTTGAGTGAAGTTAGGAATTATTATGTATTAGTTTAAGAAAGAAGGGAATTGATAGTGTGATGGTGTGAAATGGAATATGTTTTATGTTATATTTTAGATTATGTTTGTTAGTTACAATACCCTGTATTCTGTTCTGGGAAGTCTCGGGGGGGGGGGGGGAAGGAGGCGGGGAAGGGGAAGACTATAAATTGATTGGTTGCCATTGTACAGGAATAATGGTAGAATTAAACAAGTTGGAATGGTGTAATGTCGGGACTGCTCGGCAAACACTCCCGAAGGAAAGGGTAAGGAAAGAGGAGTAAAGAAGGAAGAAAGTAGGTAGGTAGGTGGGTAGGGAGGAAAGAAGGAGGAGAAGAAAGGATAGGAGGAGGAGGAGAAGGAGAAGATAGAGGGTTAGAAAGGATGGTAGTGAGAAGTGGGAAAGAGGAGGGGAAGTAGGAAAGCGAGGAGAAGGTGGTGGGGGAAGTTTAAGAAGGATGAGAAGGGAAGAAAGGATTAAAGGGGTGAGTGGCAGTCGAGCAGGCCTGATTGAGTATAATTTGAGTATAGGACTGATTGTTGGATAAGTGATTGTATTGTACACTGGTCAAATTGTGGGAATTATTATGGAAAAATAAAAATTTTGCAAAAAAAAAAAAAAAAGACTCCTGGTGACTACCTGTATAGGCTGCATAAAAATTAATACTGAATTCAATGCTGCTGGCAAACATCTACATACAATCCTCACAGAAGCAGAAAGACAAAATTTATGTTAGATCAGGGTTAGCCTGAGGTGTGGCAAATATTCTCTGGTGAGGATCTACTCCATCAAGAAATCCAAGAAATCCTTCCTGTTAAAACGAATAGTGCTATAAAATGTGCTTGATACATTTTCTTTCCCACAATGCCTGCAGTAATGCTGGTTTACAAGGATTATGGGTAAGCAAAAGAATCCCAGGACCAAAAAGGTGCAGGAAATATGGCACATACACATGCTGGCCTTTGTTAAGGCCCAAGGAACTGACAGTTGCCAAATATGGCAGCTGTTGATGTTTCTGCTTCTTTTTGTCTTTTGCCTTTCCTCCTTCCAATGGCACTGATGCTAATGATTGTCTTTTTATTTCTGTGACAAGTTCCTGTTTTATCAAATAATACAAGTAAGCCTACTTATCTGATGTGCTGTCAGAACAAATTTTGAAATTTACACTACACATATTACTTCTTTCCTTTCTAAATTTCTCAGTGGAATTCAGAGGAGAATTGAGTTCGTCAATAGTTATTTGTCATTACAGATAAGTGCCAGATCCGTGTTCAGAGGAAATTATATCTCTGATTATTAGAAGCTAGAAATCTGTTGGCTTCATTCCTTGCTCAACAGCTTCAAAAGCTATCTGGTTAGTGGCTTTTGAGGGGGGAAAGAAAGATCAGATAAAATTTGATTTATTTCACAATGCTAACATATGTTTTTAAACCCTGTATGCATGTGAGAGAGGATATGCATATTTGAAAAAACCACTAAGCCATAATAAAATTAACAAAGTAATAAAAACCAACACAAGGATTTCATGGTTCTTGTTAATAGAATTGCAAATAATGAAGATAAGCTCTTTCTTATGTGATTATCCAGTCTTGCCTAGTAAATCAAATACAGACCACCATTTTCAGTTCCTGGCATTTACAGATCACCTAGATTCAGTTCCTGGCTACATGCTTTCCCTACATGTTATAAAAACTATTCCATACTTTTCTTGGTACAGCTCAGTTTTTTTCTCTCTTTTCACTTCATGTTTCTCTTTTTTCTTCTTTTAAAATGATTAAGAAATTAATAAGAAAGTTATTCTACCAATTTAACACAATATTTTTTTCTGGAAAGAGATTATGATTATTTATTTATTTATTTCTTTTATTCATTAAATATGAAACTCAGTCAACTGAACATTCACAAATGCATCACAAATACCATTGACTGGTGCTAATGGTTGATACAGGTTGCTGCCAGTGTCCTAGGTATCAACCAAGTACCTTCTTAAGATGTACAAAGTTCCAAGTAGCGCAGTTTTTTGCAGTTCCACTGTGTTATTGCAGTTCCGCTGGTGTTATTGTTATTTATTGATGTATCTTATAAAATTCTTGGACATGGTACCAAGTGCCCTGATGACAATGGGTCATCGGGGCACTAACATGTTACATGTTCAACCATAGCCATGTAGTTTCGATGGCCAGATCGCGATATTTTGTGATTTTTTTCCAGTTCTTTTTCCAGTTCTTTTTCTTTGACTCTGGCATCTCCTGATACCGCGATGTCAATAAATTTCGGTTTTTGGCAACTGTGATACCTGGCATGTATTCCAAGTGATGATGATGATGATGATGATGATGATTAAACACAAGAAAAGCTTTGTTGGATGAACCCAACAGTTTCATGAGTCCATTTTGTGCCAGAGAGCGGTCAACTGGATCCATTCATTTAAGAAACAAAGGTGACAGCCCTCTTCCACTGTCACTTTCCAACAGCTGCTTTTTGAGTCTGTTGTCCATGGTTACTTTGCTCACAGAATGAACTTGTTAACTGGATGTTAACTAAGATATAGTTTGCCTAAACATGTCTCAGTTCTTCTGAAGAGAGTCTTTCAGACTTGAAATGCATTACCCAAATAAACAAGTCAGATGAATTCATAGGAATAACTTACAATTTTTTTTAAAGCTAACAATGAAATCCAAAGTTTTTACAGGAATTTCTTAATTTTTTTATATGTTCTTGTAAAATGGCTAGGCATCATTGCTATGAGGCTGCTAAAATTTGTATTGTATGTAGTTAAGATTTATATGCCATTAAGAATGCTATACCTGTAAGCTGAGACTCATTACATCCATTTTTCTAAAGTAATAGTTGTTAAACAGTCAAAGCCTGAGAGAAATTCACTATATTGAGATGAGAAAAAAGGGGAAAAAAATAAAAGACATTCTTTCAGATGCTCAGAATAAGCCTTGTATTAAAAGCATATTGCCTTCTAATAAAACATGTTAATTAGGAAAGGGACTGGCAGTCTCCTTCTGATTTTGGCTACCATAGACTAACACAACTCCTCTCCCCACCCACCCCTGCAATGCCTTTCCAATCCAGTTTCTGGATTAAATCTTGCCTGGTTTTTCCTGTCAATGGTGCAAAGAAAATTAAGTGATGCCAGCAGAGGTATTTGGCAGTATAACTATTACATAATGCAGGTCTGTCTCTCACTGAAGGGAAAGCTCTGTGCTACTTACACGTGCTGAAGTTTTCCTCAATGCTTTGCTGTCTTCAGCCCAGGTAACACTATGCCATTTTTCAAACTCCAATGAAGGTACATTTGGCTTTAGGAGGGGGTGGTAGGTGGGAAAGACAGGAGTGGGAGAACTCCATCAAGGAAAGAAAGCCCAGAATGTTCTGAACAGTAGTTTCTACGGTTAGTACACATTTCTGTGATCTCTTCAACACAATCTAGGATGAAGAGAAAAATATTAGTTCTGAAAAATCAGAAAATCCTCTTTTCCATGTCATAGTGGAACTACCAAACCCAGATATATCACAAAGGCCAAATTTTGAGTTAATCATGGTGCTGCCTCACTTAAACCGAATGAATATGTTTTGCAGCGACAGATGTCTGAAATACATTGCTGTGGTGTTCGCATGATGTTGAGCTGCTAAGCTATGAGGAGAGGTTAAAATAACCCTTTGGAATGTTTACCTGGCTGGTTTAGTTGTTATATATACTTTGTGTGCCACTTGATGGTGAAAAAAATTGGCTGCCCAAACCAATATCAGTGGGCATTTATACCCCGGGCTTTCTATAGAAAAGAAAAGTCACTTAAGGCCGTTTCCAATAAAAAATAAAAAGGAAAAAGACAACCTCAGCATTAAAATGCTATAGTGTGTCAACAGAAACACAAATAAAATCATACTGGTTAAAAAAAATTTTTGGGTAAGAAATAAATAAATAGCTGTTGCCGGTAGAACCTTGATCAGCAAACAAGCTAGTTTAAAAACCCATTTTGTCTGAATTAAAATGGTTCTATTGGTTTATGAAACAGAGAGGGAAATAGACTAAACCACTTACCTAGATATTAATTGATTTGAAAGCAAAGGCTGTGCTTGGAGGGATATGGTAGTTCAGGATTGGGGGGTGTCAGCAAAACATTCCATTTATACAGATGGTTTAATATTAAGCACTTTTTAAAAATATTCTTTCAAGCTAATAATTAAGCAGTAGCTTCCCTATAGTTACTTGTCTGGTTTGAAAAAAAGTCTGTTTTTATTCCTAAATGCTTTATGTTTAATATGTGCAGGTTAACTTAGACTCCCTGAGAAAGGCAAAAGAGAAATGTCCTTCCTCATTTAATGGCAACACTGCCAATTATTTGGCTGATCTATGGAGGTGGCCTCAGTAGTTAATCCATCTATCGCTACCTTGCCTTGTCTTGGAGCCATGCAGAACAGAGATAGGTCAGATAGACTTTCATTTATCCCCATTTTTTAATGTTAAAATTTAATAAAATGTTGATGGCTATATTAAGAATAAATATTGTATTTCATGGGATGAATTAGAATTGGCCACAAGGCACCATAAGTGAAACTTAAATTGATCTCAATGTATTTGAAAATTATGCTTCATTATTTAGTAGCAATGGGTAGTGTGAAAAATCCTCTTATTCCGCAAACAAGCTTATTGTATGATCATAGCAGTTACCTTTGTTAATTTGGGTTTGGAGTTTAATATGTTGTATGATGAAAGGATGAAGGATAGGGGCTCAGAAAGGTAAAATATAAGCAAGTCCTCTGAGCAATGGTGGTATTCAGCCAGTTCTATCTGGTTTGCCCAAACTAGTAGCGGTAGCGGCAGTAGGCTTCGCCCAACCGCCCAGACGTAATCACGTGTCTTTTCTGATGCTCTGCGCATGCGCAGAAGGACCTGCACATGCACGGAGGTGGGCTCACATTTGCGAACTGGTAGCGAAGGTAAGTGAATACCACCCCTGCCTCAGAGATCTTGTCATGATACCCTTTATAAATAGGTGTCTTTATGACTCTTCTCTTGATGGGTGACAAATCTCCCCAGATCAAATGTTATGTCCTTAAAAGCAATTTTAGGTTCAACATTCAGGGATTGGGGAAGGAGGAGCGGCTGCATGTAGATGAAGCTAGAATGTTTTGGGGTTTCCCCCATCCCATTTTTAGGGAAGAGTGGTTTTTTTAAAATTTATTTTTTTTCTATTCATGGTATTTTAAACTCACACAACAATTTTCATGTGTTTCCCTTTTTATTATAAACAGAAACTCTAGTAATTTGATTTGCAGCATTGAACTTTGAGTTTCTAAATTGCCATGAACATAAAATTATTTCAAGAGGCAGTGTGTTGGATTTCAGTATTCCAAAACTGCAATGATGGATAGAAAGGGGAAAAAATGTAGAGGAGGCTCTTTTCTTTTAAACATCTTGCTGTTTTCTTTTAGTTTAGGGCAGGGGTCTCCAACCTTGGCAACTTTAAGCCTGGTGGACTTCAACTCCCAGAATGCCCCAGCCAGCAAAGCTCGCTGGTGCATTCTGGGAGTTGAAGTCCTCCAGACTTAAAGTTACCAAGGTTGGAGACCCCTGGTTTAGGGCATCTGGTATCTTCACAACCAATTCTCCAGAATAAAGTTGTTCCATCTTTAGAATACAGTCATGTGAATAGATAACATTCATACGCTCTTGGACAAAGAATACATCCCTCAAATATAATTAGATATACCTTTTGACTATTGGTTCCATTATTTAATGCTATATTTTTATTATATCTTTTGATGATAAGTCGTTGGCATTATTTGATTTCTAGACTCCAGCAAAAGTATGCCTGCAATTCTCCATATTCTTCCCTGTTCCAGGTTATTAAATCTTTCATTAACAAATTGACTTGAGTAAGACATGCTGAGTAAACAATCCTCCAAAAAGATATTTAAAATGTAAGCAATATTTATTGAAGTAAATAGCATATCCCGCAAAGAACCTTCTAAGAGAACATTCAAAAAGACTTTTACATGCATCTACCATATGTGTTGATTGATGAATATAAAGTCGGTAGCATAAACACAGCTGTTTATCAGGGAGATAAGCCAGAACAAGAAGCAATGTATTACTTTTAATCCCTTTTGCTAGTAAACTTGAGCTTGCTCACTGAGCTTCCTTTCTTAGAGTTGGGAACAAGAATGTGTTATTTATTTGAACGAGACCAACCTTTCAGACCATTCTTCATAGTCTTAGGTAGGTGTGTTTATGTTCTGGAAGGTAATGAAAAGCAGAGGCTCTGTGCAATCTGTGGATTACCGAAATGGTCTAAATTAACAACTATTGGGAATTACAATACATAACAATATGGTATAAAAATCTCTGAGAAAGGGCTTCAGATTTTAGACTTCAGACTCAATTACAACCATACAACTTATCTGAGATTACAATTTATCTGAGAGTAAGAGCAATAGTAATAGCACTTACACTTTTATACTGCTTCATAGTGTTTTATAGCATCCTTAAATGGTTTACAGAGTCAGGATATTGCCTCCAACAATCTGGGCCCACATTTTACTGACCTCGGAAGGATGGAAGGCTGAGTCAACCTTCAGCCAGTCAGGATCGAACTCCTAGCAGTGAGCTGAATTAGCCTGCAATACTGCATTCTAACCATTGCATCATCATAGTTCCTAAGAGATTAAATCTCCAAAGGTTCCCTTATCACTAAGAAATGAAATTCCCTTATCAATAAAGGAATATTTCTTCTTGCTACAAATATGGCTATGAATTACACTGTGAATTCTATTTATATTAAATTCAATCCCCAAGTCTTTTTGAAACCAAGTTTGGAGTAGCAATGGATACCCATTCCATGCCTAACACAGTTTAGATTATTACTTATAACCACTCTGAATATTTATATCAATGCCAAATTTCTGTCTTTAAATTTATTTCAGGTTGCAAATTTAGGCTTTCAGTGTCGGGTTCTTCAGTACGTTTCACAAATAAATAGAACTCTGAAGATTAAAATAAACCAAAGACAGGCAGCTTTTAGGCTGAAGGCCAAACTTTTCTCTCAACTACATTTTCGCATCTCTTTGGTATCTGCTTCTGAAATTTAATAGACAATTCCACAAACTGTGATTTTCAATTTTAAAAAGGAAAAGAGATTTTTTTAAGCTTACAAAAGATTAAATGCACCTATTTTGTTAGTTTAAAAATATTCCACCAGGGGTGAAATCAGTGGTGGGATTCAGCCAGTTCGCGCCACTTCGGGAGAACCAGTTGTTAACTTTCTGAGCAGTTTGGCAAACTGGTTGTTGGAAGAAATCATTAGGGCAGAGAACCGGTTGTTAAATTACTTGAATCCCACCACTGGGTGAAATCCAGCAGGTTCTGACAGGTTCTGGAAAACCGGCAGTGGAAATTTTGAGTAGATCGGAGAACCAGCAAATACCACTCCTGGCTGGCTCCAGAGTGGGGTGGGAATGGAGAATTTGCAATATCCTTCCCCCAGGAGTGGGGAGGGAATAGGGATTTTGCAATATCCTCCCCCTGCCATGCCCACCAAGCCACGCCCACCAAACCACACCATGCCCACCAAGCCACACCCACAGAACCGGTAGTAAAAAAAATTGGATTTCACCACTGTATTCCACGTTTGAAAAGGGTTGGGATGAAAATTCTGGGCTATCAGTTCAATGGTGTCACTGCTACTTGAGTCAGAGTGAAAAAAACTAAACAATAACTAGTTGTAAAATTGCTGCTTCTCTCCACCTAGATGATATTTTTACTTATTTATTTTTATTTATTTAACGTAGATGCCACTTATTTTACCTAGAGTATGCTCTTGGGTGCTGACAGCCAATAAAAGCAAGAGGATAAAATATTAAAACAATGGATATCAACACTAAAATTGACTTAGGAATGAACAAAGATGGTAAGGAAGAGAGCATGATGGACATAAGGAGGACATGGGGTCTTATCTCAGTCCATTAACCACCTCCAGTATAAAACACCCCCAATTGGGCCCCAGGTCAATTGGCAGCCAGGTTTTCAGGCCCTTTTGGAAGGCCAAAAGTGCTCACAACCCGGGGTGTGATGTTCCAGATGGCAGAGCCATGGTAGAAAAAGGCTCTTCTGTATCTTGCCAGCCGGAATTCCTTGACCAATAGGATGCACAGCCATATGATTTAAGGAATATGCTTCTCCACGTACCCTACCATAAACCCCCAACTCCCAATTTAGATTAGAGCCACCATCTAAAAGGTAAGGAAATGTATTTCAAGTATTGATACTTTAGCTGTATAAGGCAGCTGTATTAGAGGAGCTCAGCAAGTATATACTCTATCCTCTAACTTTTCCTCACAATAACCTTGTGAAAAAATGAGCTGAAAGATACAAAGCACCCAAAGTGCTCAGCCTCAACCATTATTGTAACTATTAATTGTAGTAATTATTGGTGTTATTAATAGTAATGTTAACAGTATTAACTATTATTAAGAGTAATATTAGTTAAATAGCATTTATTAAATAATTTCCATATAATAAATGTTTAGGCATCGATGAACAATCTGAAACTTTATGAAGGGGTCAATGAGCTGAAAAAATTGGGAATCCCTGATCTAGACCAAAGCATTAACCACTATACCACATAATCCTACTTCTCTCTCCAAAGCCCGTTTTTGAATTCCTTACATAGCCTGGGGGAAAGAGAATTGCTTTTTTCTTCTTCTCTAAATTAAGAAACTGGGAGAATGATTAAATTTCCAGCAGTTAAGTGAAAAGATTCTTACCAGTGTAAGCCATTGTATATTTATTGGAGTGTTAATGAAATTTGGAAATGGAATAGCACAGAATCCAATTTAGGTATAGTTTAGTTTCATTTTGAATGGAATCTATTTCCTAACATCTCTGTGAGCTATATAACACTAGCAACAACAACAACAAAGATTTGCATCAGTGAGAGAAAAAAATAGAAAAGAAACCTCTGGATGCTATGGAATATAATGCTCTGGATTATATTCCATTTTATTTGGGTTCGTACCACACCATAGGCTAACCAAAGGGCATTTGTTAGTAAAGGAGTTTTTGCAGCTTTGTTAAACTTCCCTAAATTAAGCTGAATAACTTATTTTTAGCCAGAAGCTGGACTTAAAAGAAAAATTATTATTTACATTTTTATACCGCCCTTCTCCGAAGACTCAGGGCAGTGTACAGCAGATAAAACAACAATAAACCAGAAAATTTTTAAAATACAATACCAAATTTAAAAATCTAATTTAAACGCCGTATGTTGAAAATAGTTAAATAAAAATTACAGAAAAATAAAAAAACCCTATTAAAAGCCCACTAAAAACCTGCAATATTTAAAATCTATCAGGCCAGCCCCACTTGGTGAAAAAAGAAGCTCTTGAGCTTGCGCTTAAAGGTCCGAAGATCAGGGAGAAGACAGACTCCCACCGGCAGCTCGTTCCACAAGGCCGGGGCCCCCAAAGAGAACGCTCTTCCCCTGGGGGCCGCCAGCCAACATTGGTTGGCCGATGGCACCCTAAGGAGGCCCTCCCTGTGGGAGCGTACTGGACGCACCGGACGATGGGAGGTAACTGGCGGCAGCAGGTGGTCCCGTAGATATCCCGGTCCCATGCCATGGAGCGGGATATCTAAAAATTATTCCCCAAGTGTTGAAGGAACAGGACTAAAACTTTAGCCTCCCCTTTTTTATGGATTACAGGAAAATAAACAAAATAGTTATATTAAGCACAATGAATTCTTAAACTTTTACTGAATGGATGGAAACTAATCAACCTAGAACTAAACAGAAATTTCCTAACAGTGAGAACAATTAACCAGTGGAATAGTTTGCCTTTGGAAGTTGTGGGTGCTTCATCACTGGAGGCTTTTAAGAAGAGACCAGACAGCCACTTCTGAAATGGTATAGGGTCTCCTGCTTGAGCAGGGGGTTGGACTAGAAGACCTCCAAGGTCCCTTCCAACTCTATTATTCTGTAACAAGGGCTGTGTTTTC
The DNA here is from genome assembly GCF_028640845.1 of Ahaetulla prasina. Taxonomy (NCBI): domain Eukaryota; kingdom Metazoa; phylum Chordata; class Lepidosauria; order Squamata; family Colubridae; genus Ahaetulla; species Ahaetulla prasina. The sequence continues at coordinate 57,240,667 of NC_080540.1, read as the reverse complement.
TAGAAATTCTGAAAACTGTAGTACAATGCATCGGGAGGGTATCATCATCTGGGAAAAGCTAACAAGCAACATCTGACTCTACACATCTGGTTCATGGCCACAGGCTCATATCAATAATTCAAAAGCTTTGCCAAATCAGTTTGTGTGAAAGAGTGAAGTCAGCCAAGGTGTTTTTGTGGCACAGAATGTTCCAAGCTGAAAAGCTTTTATAAAACAGATGTATTTAACCTGTGATTAGTTCACAAGGAGATTCTGTAATTAAAAGGCTCAGTCTCTGTATTATCTCATTCCCCTTTACTAGAGAGGAAATGACATGAGGGTGGTTTTGTTTTTATCTTTGCTGAACAGCAATGAAGAGAGGGTGGTTTTGTTTTTAGTGAGTGTTGTGAATTGCCTACAGTCATTATATGAGCTAGGTGGCCAAGTCAGTTATGTAAACAAATAAATAATTGGACAATACTAGTTCTTCTTCTTGTCTTCCAAAAGCATTGGACTTTGGAATGAACTGACATTTGTTGAACATCAGTTGATTAATTATAGATTATTTTCAGGACACAATAGCAGTAATTCTTACGATTATTATGAATTTTTAATCTTCGTTAAATTCCACCAAAATAAATGTTATGCATTATGTAATATTCTCTGCATGTTCCTATTTCTCTGCTGAAGTGCTGCTTCATGAAACAAATTGGGCAAAAAAAGTGGGAAACAATGCATTTTCACTGTATAATTTCAGATTGGCCTATTAAAAAAATCATACTTTGATCCAACAACAATGAATTGCACAAGGCCACCTCTCTAATCTTTCTTTTCTCTAGATGTCCCCCACTTCCTTACAAAAACTATATGTAATTTATGACTGTTAAAATAAAAGGGAAATTGGGAGTTTCCTGTTGACGTCATGGTGAGATCAGACACAAGGAGTGGGTTTCCACACTCCCGTGCCGACTCCTCCACATTGGTGGGTTCTGAGAGGAGCCAAAGCCTCCCCATAGGGGAGGCAAAGCAAAGACGGGTGCCCTGTGTGGTCACAGAGAGTCACAATTCTCCTGCCTGACCTGGGGTTCTTCTTTCCCTCTCTGCCATGAAGAGGAGAAGAGGCAGCCTAAACATGGCTGCCACAAAGCTGGAACAGCCGAGGAACATCTAAGACTGGTGCTGGAGCAGAGTTAGTGAACAGTGATTGGAACTGGGTGAGAAGATTCCTCTTTTTTTTTAGTCCCTAAACTTAACAGAAAAAAAGAAGACAATCCAAAGAAGAAAAGAGACTGTTAGAATTACCTTTTTAAAAGAGGAGAATAACCATAGAGAGAAAAACCCTAGACCCGAATGAAAGGAACTGAGGGGAGAAAAGCTAAAGATTTTTTAATCAAAGAAAATTAGATTCTAAACTGTGTAGGCATTGTTATGGAAAGGCATTAAAATATGCTGGAACTATGTACCTGAATTGATTCAAGTACTTTGTCTTTATAAACTGAATGTCAGTTGATTTTAATTGATCACGTTTGAAACAATGCTGAAACCTCTGTTGATCCTGCCATCTAATGGTAAATGAAATATACTACATAGAAGAAATAAGCAATATCTTTTTGAAGGATTGTGGTGATACTAACTGTCCTATAATTAATTACTTTACTACTGTGATAAGGAAGACTTTTAAGTAAAGTGACTTTTGTTGTGTGGAAGCTTTCTGGACTATTTAAATGGAATTAATAACCCTGAGATGTAAAGAGTATGATTATTGAACTCTTTGATGAGCAAAATTGGAACTGAATATATTATTTGTGGCCCTGACTGAAAGTGGACTTATTAAACTAAAACAAGATGCCTTTTCAGGGGGAAATGAGTGAGATTTCAAGAGAAATGATGTGGATGTTTCAAAGCATCAGGGATACCATGACAAAGAACCAAAGAGAGATAAAAGACTTAATCCAAGGCATAAGTGACAAAGTAGAAAATATGATACAACTAGCAATGAATGAAGATCAAGAGTCCAGGAAAGAGAGGAGGCGGTGGAAAGAATGGAGGAAAAGATAGAACAGACAAATCAAACAAGTGGATGAGAAAAGCTTTTTGAGAGATATAAAAATGGAATTGGAATTGGAATTAGATAATCTGGAAGATGTTTTTGAAAGGGAAATAGGAGCATGGGTGGATACCCTGGAGATATGGCAGCTAAGGAGGATAGAGATAGGAGAAATATTTAGATGGAATAATGAAGATATAGATGTTGACAGAGCCAAAGATCCAAGAGATGAGTATGGGAGGAAAGCCAAAAAACAATTAAGAATTGAAGTATTAAAATGGGCAAGGGATGATGGATAGAACAGAGCCATTTTCCCCCTTTTTTTCTTTCTTCTTTTTTCTAATATAATGATGGCCTGATTAAAAACAAGAAATAGAGGTAGAAATAAGAATAAACACCTTTATGTGAAGGACTATGTATTAACATAAATATGTGTGTTTTAACATTAGGATTAGTAAGAATGACCTGACTAGAAGCCAGAATAGAGGTAGAAATAAGAATTAGGGGGAATATTAGTTATAATTTCTATATAAATTGAAAAAAATAATTAGATGGAAAGTTGAGAGGTTGAAAGATGGTATTACTATGTGTGTTCAAGATCATTGACATTAGAATGGAACACTGAAATATTGAATAACTACTTTAAAATAATCAAGTACATTAATATTAGGATTATATAAATTTGATTAATGTAATAATTGACTATTGTTATTTGTATTAATATGAACCATACCCAGAGGCCACACTGTTCATGTATTGATGTTGATATATGTTTAAAAATAAAAACCCAATAAACCTTGGGGAAAAAAATAAAAGGGAAATTGTGTTGAATAGAATATTTATTTGTTTATTCAGTTTATTTAGTTACCCATCGTGGTTCTGGGTAGCTTATAATTAAAACATAAACAGTACCAAAAAAACACCAAAACCAAATAAATAAAATAAAGCAATATATGAGCAAAGTGAAACATTAAAAAACAATTCAGAATCATGTGATACACACACAATATTCTTTATGTAGAATGATTTCTTCCTCCTATAGGGAAACCAGTATTCTCATCTCAATAAACCCTCCTGTAGATGCAAATATTATGCCAAAATAGCATTTCATCTAATCAGCTTCAAGGTTAAGGGATTAGCCCAAGATTGAGAAGGCCTTGCTTCATGTCCTCAGATGACCATGATCAGAGTCTTCTCTGATTATTTGGGCCTACCCCTGTGCAAATAATAGCCTATAGTTTATTTAACTTTCCAAAATAATTGTTTTTATTTGTACTGTACACAAGGCTGTCTTTCTTAAAGCTTTTGGAAGTAGAAAACCAAAAAGGAATGTATGTGATTCAGCAGCCACTGTTTAAGGACAAATAGTCAGGTGTCCCCCACCCTCCCAACCAACTCACTGCTGCTTAATCTTACTGGAATTTTGAGTTATATTTTTTCCCTGATAGAACAGATGAAGGGAAGGGTATACAATGGCAGAAAGAACCAGAAAAACTTAGAGAATGCCAAGGCTGAAACTAGTATCTTAAGCAGCTGAATGTATTTGGAACATTGATTGCTAAGTGGAGCAGCATAACAAAAAATGAAATATAAATCTTTTTTGGAAATGCCCCAGAATTATAGCCAGCTGGGGCTCAATGGGGGGCAGAGATGGGAGAGCAAATTCCAACCCACATGATGTTAACCAGTAATCTATGTTCCCCTTGGGTAGTTACAGATGTTTGCAAGCTTTAGTGATTAAAAATAATTACTCATTCATATAAATTATCGTTCTTGTCTTGGAAAAAGAAAACATCGGTATAACTGTTACTTCTGTAAAAGAAAATTTCAGATAAAATTTCAGGGCCAGAAGAATTATTTCTGAGAATTCAGAACAGATATTTTTATAATATTAAAGGAAAACAACAGATGAATCAGAAAGAAAGACTGCATTGAATTGCCTCCCAGATGGATAGTTTTGGGTGCTCAAAAATTACCAGGACAATTTTATTTAGTTCTCCTATTTCTTGTGGGTTCCTGTTCATCTTCTGTGGGGTTGCCAGATAAACAGAGCAACCGTGCAATGGCATATATTCAACTGCAAAAACTGAAAATTATCACTCATGTGCAACAACTAATGATACATCTTGCTAGTAAGTATGACTTATGACTTCTAACCAGCTGTGCGGTTAGGTAATTTTAGAACTCTAGGATTATTTCTACACCCTTCTGGTTTTAAGTGTAATTTACCATCATTTACTAACCTTACTGAAGTGACATTTAATTGATCTGTCCATTATACTGTAACCCCCATTTTTTTTTCTGTCAGAGACAATTCAGACACCATCAGTGTATTTGAGTTCTTGTGTTCATTAATTTAAATGCATTTCATTTGCTATTTGGTTGAGTATCAGATACTGAAATTGAAGCTCAAATATTTTGGCTACCTAATGAGAAGAGAGGATTCATTGGAAACTTGGCTACCTAATGAAAAGAGAGAACTCATTGGAAAAGACCCTGAGGTTAGGAAAGGTTGAAAGCAAAAGGAGAAGGAGACAGCAGAAGATGAGATAGTTAAATAGATATCATTGTCACAATGAACATGAATTTGGCCAAACTCCAGGAGACAATGAAGGATAGGGGGACCTGGTGTGTTGTGGTCCATGGGGTCAGGAAGAGTTGGGTATGACTTAGCAACTGAACAACAACAAAATAGTTAAGCTTATTTTTGGACCTCTTTGCCATCACTTTTGTTTTTGTCTTTTTTTAACCACCACTTCCCAAAATAGTTTAGTATCTGTTGTTGCAAGTTATGGGTTCCCACTTTCAGTCTTCCAGCATGTCATCTGAGACATTTCCAGTCTTCATTGTGATGAGGGACAGATGTTGTGTATTATCTGCATAAACAAAGAAGTAGTACAAGATTGGAAGATGAGGTGAGAACTGGCTCATTGTACCACCAAGAGTCAGACAAAACTGAATGGAAAACATCATCATCGTCTACACAAAAAGAAATAACTCAGCTCCTCTCCTTTACTGGGAAAAGAAAATGTCTGGATCTTTTCAAACAAGGGTGAAAGTAGCTAAATAAAGTGAGGTGGAGTGAGATTTATCATGTTGCCAATCAATTCTCTATTTCATTGCACCTGTGTTTGAAACTTCAGCCTTTTATTTCTCTGTACCACTTAGGAATGCATTTGCTCTTTTCATTTGTGAGACTGAGCATGAGGATATTCCTGCCTGGGCAGGGGGTTGGACTAGAAGGCCTCCAAGGTCCCTTTCAACTCTGTTGTTATTATTATTATATTAATTTTTACATATCAAATGTTATTATCTGCAATAAAATAAACAGAGAAACTTCTCTGGCATGTCTCTCAATAGATTCTCAACAAGCTATTTGTAGCCAATCAGAGACATCATGTGTTCTGTTGGGAGCATTACATTTTCTTTTGTGAACTTTACTTTTTAACCAAGCTGCCATTTTTTCATAATTTTATTAAGTCATCAAATTTAGGCAGCACCTAATCTTAACAGCTGTGTAATCAACAACCTTTGCTGGTGAATAGTTGTATTTCGGATATCTCAAGTTACATTTTTTAAAATACTGTATCTTTTCTTTCTTTTAAAAAATGAAGTTTGATTTTGTTTATTTTTGTGAGATTGGTTTGTTACCCAAGAGGAGAGGGGAAAAGGATCAGTGATGTATGACCATGAAGTAATTATTTCATCTTCAAATCAGAAAACAAACTCTACGAAAGATCCTAGAACTGTGATTTATTGATTTTTTTTCTTTTGTGATCTCAATTTATTTTAATTATTTGGATTTTTTTATGTACTATAACAGAATCAGATATGAACTATAGGCTTCATTCAGGTCCTCCAAAAAAGGCGGGAAAATACTTAAAGCTCATTGGTTAAGCCATCTGGCAGCCATCTCTATAAAAGGGGACACTGCCAGACAAGCAGGTTGTTGAGTTGTACTGGTCTACTAATAAAGAGCTGTTGTTACTGAAAGAGCTGTGTCCATCTCTTCCATCATCAAATCTAACACATTCTATCCCTGAGAAAGTCAATGCAGGCTCAAACAGATCCATTCTGTCTATAGCACAGCTTTTCTCTGAATGGTGCTTTCCAGATGTGTTAGATTATAGTGTCCATTACCTCCCATCAGAATAGTTTGGCAAGAGGTTGTAGCATGTATAGAGAGCATCAGGATGAGGTAGACTGTTTTATAAGAAAATATTGCCCATGAACATTTTTTTCAACTAATTGCCTCCATTTGCTTGTCAGGGAGAATAATTGTTAATCGTTCTGAAAACTGCTTTGAAGAGGATCATAGTTAAATCAACAATATTGAATTAGTGCTGCTTATTTGCACCTGTACAAATTGATTTGTGCCTCTCCTATTATTTTAATTGTGGGCAATTTAAAGTTACTGTACAGGTCTGGACAGCCCATAATAAAATAAACAATAAAAACACAATATAAAAGAAACCCCCAACCAAAATGAGATTTGGTTGCTTCGTACAAAATATAAACCAAAAATATTCCATATTTCTTTGCTGATTATGGATGGGGAACACCAGGAATACTAATTAATCTGTAACAAATTGTGTGTTTGTTTAAACTGCAGATGCCATTGCTGTCACATTTAAGCTAAATTTTTGGACTTTCTTTCTCCAGTTTTTCTGAAGATTTCTGAGAATGGAAAAATTTGACTTTTCTTTTATGTTATTCTGGTTAGTTACAATACAGGTTTTATTTATTCGTACATTTGATAGTGACCTATCTCACATATTAACTCTGAGTGGCTTAGAGCAGAAGTGTCAAACTCGCGTCATCATGGTGGTGTTACGTGACATATTGGGACCTTTTCCCCCTTTGCTAAACTGGGCGTGGGTATGGCCAGCGCATGACGCATCCAGACTGTGGGGCATGAGTTTGACAGCCCTGTCTTAGCACCTTGGTGGTGCAGTGATTCGAATGCAGTACTGCAGGCTAACTCTGCCCACAGCTTGGAGTTCAATCCTAACAAGGCTCAAGGTTGACTCAGCCTTCCATTCTTCTGAGATCAGTAAAATAGATTGTTAGGGTCAATATGCTGACTCTATAAACTGCTCAGAGAATGCTGTAAAGCACTGTGGAATAGTATATAAGTCTAAGAGCTATTGCTATTAGGGTGGGTAAAAACAATGCAAAGCACAGTAACAAAACAACCCCACAACAATGAATGCAGTAGCCATGAGACCAAATCACTCAAGGCAACATAGTAGTTCATGACCTCTTACTAACACTCTGACCTAACTATATATTTTCTCCTGTATCGATATAGCTTTGATTAGATAAAGAACTGAAGCTGTTGTTCACACATGACCTTAATCTGGGATTTTTAAAATAAATAAATAAATGGTTTATTGAACAAATCAAACTGATCCAACTCACAATGAGCCATAATAGTGGGTTCATACATCACATACCCAATGGTCAGCACAACCTATAGCATTATATAAAACAACAGAACTATTTGTTCATCAGACCAGGTCAGAAGGAAGGTTTATAGTGGGATGGAAAAAGTTAGTTTTGAATTTCAAAAGGACAATGCTGGATTCCACGTAATGCTGTTTGTTATCAATCTTTCTCCTGGGCCTTCTGAAGCCTCCTCCGGTCAGAAAATCATAAATTAAAAAAAGGCATTGTAAAGACTACAAGCCTACAGTATTATTTCCCCCAAAGGAAAACAGTGCTGTAAAGACTGTGAAGAACTTTCAACTGATAATGGAAATGTGACACTTTCCCCTCCCAAATGAACAAATATAATTTCTCAATTCTGGACTGTCACCTGGGAGGCTGAAAAATTATAGGCATATCATGTTTGTTTGGTTGCTTAATTTATGTTGGTGGCCAAGAAGATACAGTCATGATTTAGGACCAAACTAGACATTGCTTTACAGTGCATGTTAATTGAGAGATTTAAAATTCCAGTGGTGCATATTTATAGCGGATACAAGTGATACAAGTGACTAACTTATATGACCTGAGTTGTATGTTTTGCTCATTGGAAAGTGGGTTAGAAATATAGATGTATTATTGTAGTTAAAAGTTGTTCTAAGACAAGATTTACCAACTTCATGGTCTCCAGATTTGTTGGAAAAACAACTTCCAGAATTCAAAGTCAGCCCTGTTTACTACAAACAAAGCTGGGAGATGCTTGTATAAGCAATAGTGGAAATGTAGTTTTTATTATAATAATAGTACAAAACATGTTTTGATCACTATATGGACAAGTCTTTTTTTTTTTGATGAGTTATAATTCAGAGATGGAGTATCCCATTCAAGAACTGTATCACTAACATGAAGCTGTTAGATTAGAGATGGAATAATAATATGACTTGTCATAAAGCAGCTTTATATGTTTCCAGAATCCATTCTTCCCAGTTGACAATTGAAGAAGAAAACCAAACAACACACACACCACACACAATAGAAAGTTTTGATCTGACTTAAAAATAGTAGCCATGATGAAAAGATTCCATTGTCTTTTGAAGACACAGATCCTTCTTCTTTTTTTTTTAATTTGCATTTATATCCCGCCCTTCTCCGAAGACTCAGGGCAGCTTATACTATGTCAAGCAATAATCTTCATCCATTTGTATATTATATACAAAATCAACTTATTGCCCCCAACAATCTGGATCCTCATTTTACCTACCTTATAAAAGATGGAAGGCTGAGTCAACCTTGGGCCTGGTGGGACTTGAACCTGCAGTCATTGCAAGCAGCTGCTGTTAATAACAGACTGTCTTACCAGTCTGAGCCACCAGAGGCCCCATACATATCTCAAGGTAAAAGTCACAAGAAAATGATATCAAAAAAATGTTATCTGCACCTTCAAGCAAGGTTGGGTTTCTCCTGAAAACAAGATATTTCCAAGTATAACAATTTCAGTTCCCATAATGTCTGGTCACAATCTCATGCTATTAAAGATTATGGGACTTGAAATCCAATTTATATGATGGACAAAAAAATTGAAGTTAGTTGGTTTAGATTATGCTGAGTTACAATGGAACAAAGATAATGATATGATGGGAACAAAGGGTTGATTACTTAGAGCCTAGAAAGACTGAGGTGGCAGATAAATCAAATGAATTTTATTTTATTTTTTTCCATGCATCTTGAAGTTGCATCCTCTATTCCAACAATTTGTTAAAGAAAACTTAATGATTCAAGAGAAAAGCATATGGCCAAATGTAGATTCAGTTTGGCTCTGAACAGTTGGATATGTAACTTCCGTTTTATTTTACAGGTGAGCTATGGCAATCTTGCACTTTTTGAATTACAATGTGGCCAAGGGATATATGTGAAAGTTTAATCTTCTATTGTATAATTAAAGTACCTCTCCAGCCACGATGAAATACTATTTCCACTGCCTTTTTCTCCTGGCGGGACATCAAATAAACCAATAAATGAACCAATAAAAGAGAATAAAAAATACTAGGTACTTAGTATGTGATTGATTAGCAAGAGCTAATTATATAAAGACTCAATAAGATGGACACATGTCCTACTTTTGGCATAGGAAAGAAAGGAAGGAGAAGACGAAGGAGAGCAGGAGAGCTGAGATACTGAAATAATTATTGACATATTTTAATTGATTGGTTTTGATGACTTGAATGTAAAATACTGATCCATATTGTTAAGGGTAATCTGGGTTCACAACCAAGGTTGTGGACTGTTGAGCAGAATACCCTACGCATGAAAATGACTGAGACTGGTTGTATACAATAACAGTCATTTGCAGACAAACTGGAATTTGATATTCCTTTACTTTTAGGGAAAAGCAAAGTCATAGTCCACAAAAAATTCCAGGTCATACACGTATAAAGCCAGGGATGTTACAAATATCAAGTCTTCTTACCAACGTAGACTTGTACAAGAAACAAGGTCTTTTTTCAGTTCGGCAAAACACAGTTCAATTCACAACAGTCAGTATCTTGAGGAATCAGTAACTAGCCATGATCAAGCAACGATCATAAAGCTCAAATATACAGTTGCAGGATGTCATTAGGTTACAATGCTGTAGCGTCCTTGTAGATTCCCCACAAGCCATAATTTAGTAGTCTTTTTATACATTGGCTACAGAGCTCAACCAATCAGGAAGCTTGCATGATGCAGCACAGCCTTAAAGCAAGATCATGCCTTTATACAAACATACATAGTTAGTTTATATATTGCCTGGCCAACTAGTTAGGCAAATAACAATTTCCTGATACATATGATAAATGCAAATACTGAACTATATTTTAATTGGCTTTCCACTGTTTGTGGGGTATAGCCAATTGATCTTATTTTTAAAAAGAGTTCTGAATTAGTTTGTACATCAGACACAGTAATATTACATGTGTAGTTCTGTGTAGGACAAAATTTGAATGGAAAAATAAAGAGAAAATGTAAAATGTATTAGCCAAGCCGGATAGAGGTCACCAACCCACATCATGATTTGTATTATGGAACAGTTTATCTCAGCATAGTATGCATTTAGGAAAAATTAGTCATTACAAGAATAATATTAGAAACATTAAATTCTGGTGATCTATTTTTGAGTTATGAGTTTCATGGTGCTGAGTAACTTTTGATTCATGAGTTTTACACATCTCAGTTTCCTTTTCCCAAATTCTAATTCCAAATCTGCTGCAGTTTTTCTATCTTCTGTAAAAGCATATCAAAAAGTAGACATATTCTTCAGATGGGTCCTAGAATTTAAAACATGGGTCACTCGTGACTATGGGCTTGTTATAGTGTCCTGAAACTGTTTTTTCTACAGACATTAAGATGAGGTAAAAGAGGCAAACATGACAACAATACAGGAGTGAAATCTAGCAGGTTCTGACAGGTTCTGGAGAACCAGTAGCGGAGATTTTGAGTAGTTCAGAGAACTGACAAATACCACCTCTGGCTGGCCCCAGAGTGGGAGATTTTGTAATATCCTTCCCCTGCCACATCCATCAAGCCATGGCCACAGAACTGGTAGGGAAATTTTTTGAATTTCACCCCTGGAACAATACTATATAAAAGAACTCTCATTTAAGAAGATTTTTCATGTAGAGATTACATAAGAAGTTCCAAAATTTCAGTGGTAAACTAAAAGTCCACAACAACATTGAAGCTTTGCTTACAGCTTAAAAATATAAACAACTGTGGTCCTATTTGGAAATTTTGGGTTTAGCTTAGCATGATTTAAAATTTAGGAAACTCACTGAACATTGCCCAAAGTTTTGTCTGTGAAACACAAAGGATGGATTCAGAACTAATGTCATTATTTGTTTCAGTGATTTTTGTTAGATACCTTATAGTCTTGTTTGGTCATATCAGCAAGAAACAATCTGTATAATGACTTCTGGGCCTTGGTTAGAGTTTTTCAGAAAAATTCTTCTGCATTATCCTTTTCCAGTTCTCATTTAGTCTATGAAAAAGGATTTGCTTTCAAATTAAACGAATGGCATGTTGGTGAAATACTCATGGGCAGAACATTGTGTCCTTGCACTTATTTAGTCACAAAATAGCCAAGAAATGTCCTCTCTTTCATTATTCAAGCTTCGCTCACTGGTTTCCCAGTTCCCTGGTTCCCTATTTTTCAATGAAATCCTATGATCAGGCAAACAGGAAAGAATTCCTTCTGTATACTTTTTCAAATTGAGATGGGCAGGCAGGCAGGCAGGGAACTTCAGAATGACTGAAAGAGGGGACACAAAAATCACAGCACCAACCACAATAATCTTTGCCCCCTCCCATAACAAAGTAAGCTTAAAAATGGGAAAAGGAGGAAGAGATCTAGTACCATGTTTCCCCAAAAATACGGCCGGGTCTTATATTAAGTTTTGCTCCAAAAGACACGTTAGGGTTTATTTTCTGATTAGGGCTTATTTTGGGGAAAATACCAAATGCATCCATCTGGCTGACAGTCTTAAGTGGGGCTTATTTTGTGGATAGGGCTTATATTACGAGCATCCTGAAAAATCATGCTAGGACTTATTTTCCGGTTGGGTCTTATTTTTAGGGGAAAAGGGTAGCATCTTTTCAGAGAACAGATATTATTAAAGGACTTAAGCTTCTGTGGGCTACAGTTACAGCTCACAAAAAAAGCTTATGCTTTTAACAAAATTTGTTTGCCTGAAAAGATGCTACCAAATTCCTCCTGATGTTGAGCTACTATTTATTAATATGGCTCTTCCCGTAAAAACAAAAAAAGGGGAGGCCTCTTTCTGCCTTTTCTACATGGGCACCAATAATGAAGGGATTTCATTTCTTGAGCGAGATTTCTGTTCCATTTACAGTTTGTCTTTTGTTGTACTTTTATGTGCTTTCATTGTTTTGCATGTCAAAACATATTTTAGCCAGCGCTTGGAATACCTGCAGATAGCTGGAATTGTGGAGAGGCTATTAAGAAAGTTAATGGTCAGAATAATCTGGTGTTTGGAAAGGATGCTAAGAATAATCCAAAGGTACTATTTTGACAGATTCAAAATAAAAAAAAGAGGAAACAAAATCTACATGCCATTTGCTAAGTGAAAACTATAAGATGCAAACGCATTAAAAAAATTAATTCCACGTAAAAGTATGTGTTCCATCTGGCAATTGTGAACTGGCAAAATAAAGAAGTAAGACTGAAGCTGAAACATAATAGAAATATGACCCAAAAATACTATTTATTTTTAAATGATTGAAATACCAAAAAAACAGAATGACTGCATCCTTGGGCATTGAACAGAGTAGCTGATGATCTGGCCAAACCTTTAAGAAACCCTGGAAAACTAGTAAACTGCCAAGCAATTGGAAGAGGAAAAAAATGGCTAAATTATAGACCACTTGAATCCTAGGAAGATTCTAGAGCAAATAATAAAGTAAAATAACATCCTGAAATATAATCTGGCTATGGCCAGAAATTAGAAAAGAGAGTATTTATTTCTTTGATTTGTAATGCTGTTTTTATTGTCAAAAAACTGAAGGCAGTATGCTAAAGAAGTTAAAATTAAAATATAAATTAAAAAAACAAACAAATAGCAAGCAATTGTCCAGCCAATACAAAAAAATCATATTCTACAAGTGACTTTACAAAATCCTACAATCCAGGATATAGTAGAAGAGCCAGGCCTTCGAAGAACAGCAGGGTTGGGGCTGCTTGGGGACAATGCTATCACAAAGAGCAAATGCAGTAAGTTTTGCCAGCCTACATGTATCTGGTTTTTTCTAATTGCCTTAGTAGATTGTGGGAATGCTAAAGATGTAGTATACACTGATTTCACCAAAGCATTTGACATCGACAAAAGTGACTCTTGAAATCCTGGTTTGTAAACTCATTAAATGTGGATTGAATATCATGACAATTACAAACATGTCTTAAAAGTCATACTCAGTCTCGTTAATAATTTGCAAGAAAACTGGACTGAGATACCAAGCAAAAGGCTGCTGGTTGAGTTTTGGTACTCTTTTAATTTTTTTTATTATTCACTTGATGAAAAGGGGGAAGAAAATGTTGATCAACATTACAGATGACACAAAATTTGGTGATATAACTGATACCCTAAAACAGGGGTATTGAATTAATGTCGTCATGTCATCGTTGCTTGATGTATTGGGACTTTATCCCCCTTTGCTAAACCGGGTGGGGGCGGAGCCAGCATGTGACGCATCTGGCCCGCGGGAAGAAGGAAATAAAATTCAAAACTTTACAGTTTACACTAGTGGAATGAAATTTAAGTCAGAAAAATGCAAAATTCTTCACTTAGGAAATAAAAATTACATAGCAATAGCACTTATATACTGCTTATATACTATATAGACTTATATGCTACTTCATAGTGCTTTACAGCCCTCTTCAGGTAGTTTACAGAGTCAGGCTATTGCCCCTAACAATTTGGGTCCTCATTTTACCCACCTCAGAAGGATAGAAGGCTGAGTCAACCTTAAGCCTGGTGAGATTTGAACTGTCAAATTGTAAACAGCCGGCAATCAGCAGAAGTAGTCTGCAGTACTCATTCACATGCACTAGTATCAGATAGAAAAGCCAGTTTTGTAGAGGCCATGGCACCAGACTGGAATCAGGAGTTCTACTCCTGCTTTAAGGATAAAATTGGCTAGGTGGCCTTGAGTCAGTTGTTGTCTCTCAGCCCTAGGGAGAAGAAGACAATGGCAAACCATTTTGAAGCCCTGCCTAGAAAACATCAGCTATTGCCCAACATGAACACCAGGGGTGAAATCCAGCAGGTTCTGGCAGGTTCTGGAGAACCAGTAGTGGAAATTTTGAGCAGTTTGGAGAACTAGTAGCAGTAATTTTGAATAGTTTAGAGAACTGGCAAATGCCATCTCTGGCTGGCCCCAGGAGTGGGATGGGAATGGGGATTTTGCAATATCCTTTCCCCAGGAGTGGGGAGGGAATGGGGATTTTGCAGTATCCTTCCCCTGCCACACCCACCAAGCCACACCCACCAAGCCACACCACGCCCACCAAGCCACATGACACCCACAGAACCGGTAGTAAAAAAAATTGGATTTCACCACTGATGAACACTATTTTGAAAGCACACACACACACAAAGTATAAGATGGGAATAGCTGGCTTGGTAATGATACTTATGAAAATGATCCTAGAATAATAGTTAATTGCAAAGTAAACATGAATTAGTAGAATGATGTGGCCCACCTCTGCCTGTCAATGACCTTCCTGTGGGCAGGAATGTGGGCTGCTATTTTGTTTCTTTCACTTAACTTTGAATGGGCAACATTCACAGAAGGTTGTGTTTTCTTAGTTTGTTTGCCAAGATAACCATGCTAGAAATGTAGCTGTACAAAAGAGGTGTTTCTTTTTCATTATACATGGAACACAAGACCAGGAAGAAAACATGTTTAAGAATAAAACTCTCAAAATGCATAAATATATTGATCAATGTATTTGGGTTACAGAATTTGTCCACCATCCCATGACCCCTTTTTCTCATTAGTTCATTCTCATTTTTGGCAAATGTGTGGAACATAATCCTAGCATACATCAAGGGAAGTCTGAGAGAGGTGTTCCTACTGTTTGCACCCGTCATTGAACAGCTGAAGGTATCCTACATTAGATTAATATGCCCAAATCCAAATAGAGCTCAGACGATTTCAGGCTAAAAACACTTATTTAGATGTGCAGTAGGCAAATACATGCAACTGCTGCTTTGAGGGAAGGATTGGTAGAGAATGACATAATCCATTTTTACCCTTGGTAATGGTCACCAATTCTGATGATGGGGCGAAATTCAGTGCAGATGTAGTCTTAGATCAAGGGTTGGCAACCTTAAACACTCAAAGAGCCACAAAGGCCCTAACCTGGAGCCCCTCCTTTCAATTCTGGAGCCAACCGGAAGTCCAGCCACCCCCCACCATAGTGTCTCCTCCTAGCGCGGCATCCTTTTTCCTCTACCTATCCTAACTGAAAGCTCTCTCAGTTGTGGAGCTGACTGGCAAAAGGGAGCCGCAGCAAAGGGATGAAAGAGCCACATGCAGCTCCAGAGCCACAGATTGCTGACCCCTGCCTTAGATAAAAAGCTGCTCAAGTGATAAGATGATAAATTCTGTATTTCCTCCTTTCTGATCAGTATGGCATGAGGTGCTGAAGTGTAAGTGCTATTGCATTTGGATCTTCAACAGGACTTAAAGTGGAGACCTTCTCTTCACAGGAGGTGTTCAGACAGGATTACTCACAACCAGAAAATATCTGACATGGATTAGAGCTTTGTAATGGTACTTTTGTTTTTGTGCCTTTGACTCAGTCTTTGACTCTTGGTGACTGCATAAACAAATCCCTTGCAGTTTTCTAGGCAAGGTTTTTCAGAAGTAATTTGCTTTTGCCTCCTTTCTAGGGCTGTGAAAGAGTGACTGGCTCACCAGATTAGATTTGTGCCTAAACTGGGACTAGAACTCATGGTGTCCCAATTTCTAGCCTGATGCTTTAACCACTACACTAAGTTGACTGTCGTGTGATCAGTGATGAGCTGAAACCGTTTTAAAAACCAGTTCAGTAAGTTTTGAGCTTGCGCACAGCATTCAAAATACAGTAATTTGAAGCTCAGCTGCTTACCGTCTAAGGCAGCCCTGGTAAACAGAACAGCTGAGGCGCGGATATCAGCTATGCCGTGTGAATCAGCTGAGCCAGAAATAAGGAAATATAGGACAGGATAGTGTAGAGGTGGGTGGGTGGGCCCGGGTGGGCCCAGCTGATCGTTGGAACTACCTGTTCATCCAAACCTGTCCGAACCGGCCACTGCTTGTGATACTTTAGACTCTGCATAGAATTAAAGTTGCAACTTCCAATAACACTGAATTGTTATATTTTCCTAAAGCAGCTAGCACTAACTATACAAATAAAGCAATTAGTTTGTTTCTTTCTACATTACCAAAATATCACCACCACCACTACATAAATAAACACAGAGAATATTACAACTTCTTTTTGGCTGGCTTCCATTCCTTTGTGCCTTAAGTAAAAACAGGTTTTCTATATGATAGTAATTCATCTCCAAATTGAACATTTAACATTGCTGCTGAGGAATATGGTTCCCACTGGTGCTTTGGTGAAAAACAAAACAACACAAACCTTCTTAGAAGAATCTATTTTACTATGGCTAGGAATTCCCAGAACGTTATGGAATTTGATGATCTTAAAACCGAAGGGAAAGTTTTGTCTTCTGGGAAATGTTTTTTTCCTCTGTTGTGCAAGGCAATAATTGCACACATTGTCTAGAGAGATATTTAAATCACATTTTAAAAATTTGCTTAAGATGACATCTAAGGAAGGATCCCAGTAAATAGAGAGAGAGAACAATATTTTGAAAACATATTCTCATAGAAGGCTTTTAAGCTATGTGATAAAAGACTCACCTTTCTAGTTGTCCAAGAATTCATTTTTGTCCAACTCCTCCACTAAATGAGAACAGAGAATTCTAAGTGATTGAGATCAATTTGTCCTCTGTTCTTTAATGGAAGACACTATTTTCTGATTTCTTGATAAATCTAGCTCTGAACTCATCATTGGTTTCCTTCAATATTTGTCTCATGTCTATGGTTTTCCAGATTACGTTCTTTATGACAGAACATTCTTTATGATCCTGTGTGTAACCATATAGTTCTTTTTCTTCAAAGATTATTCCTACAAAAACTGAAGTTGGTGGATTCTGCTCTAAAAAATTGCTGGTGTTCAATTCAATTCTTCCTAGAAAGAAACTATGAAACAAAGGTGCATTGAATCTATTGATCATCAGATAGGTTGCCACCGCTTGAGGTATGAACTATGAATCAAGATTTTGCGCAACTGATGGCTACAGAATTTTCTCATATGCTCTGCGAATCATGCTTTTAATGTAATATATTTCCAGATTCAGAGTCTCTTTATGCTATTCAACTTCATCTCCTGTTTTTTCTACTTTGAAATGTACTAGTAATGTGTTTGCCTTTAAAGGTATATTGTGAACATATACTGTACAATGGCAGACCTATCTGGGAAATCTGTTTATTTGTAACAAGGAAAGGTTTAAGCAGAAGCTTCTGCATAGATTGGTGATAGTCTTGAATAAAGATATTATTTATAGAGCCAGTTTGATCTAATGGTAAAAGCACCATGAGACTGAGTTCTAATCCTGCCTTACGCATGAAAGCCAACTGGGCCAGTTCCTTTCTCTCAGCTCAACCCACTTTAAGAATTGAAATTATGGTGAAAATAAGAGGGAGAAAGAATATTATGTATGTTTCCTACCTTGAGTTATTTATAAAAATAATAAAGGTGGGCTAAAAATAAATGAATATCCATTAGGATCAATCATGCTTCTTTGTCTTAATGTAGTAGAATCTCTTTCAGTTTTATTGAAGTGTTTTGAGCTGTTGCTTGAAGCTACAACATGTTTTTTGTCTGCAAAAGACTTCAGATTCATTTTCTGGCATTTCTAAATATAAGTGGAAAAATGTTATCTTCCGAAGTTCTGGACATTTTTTTAATTTATTTGTTGAGTACGTATTAGATAATATAAGCATGAATTGAATACGTAAAATAAATATAATTGAAGGGAACATTAGAACAGAGACAGTAGGCATGCTGGTGCTCTTATGCACACCCCTTCCAGACCTCTTAGGAATGGGGTGAGGTCAACAGTAGTCAGTTTAAGGTTAAAATTTTGGGGTTTTGGGGATGAAACCACAGAGTCAGGTAGTGCATTCCAAGCATTGATCACTCTGTTGCTGAAGTCATATTTTCTGCAATTGAGTTTGGAGCGGTTCACTTTAAGTTTGTATCTATTGTGTGCTCATGTATTGTTGTGGCTGAAGCTGAAGTAGTCATTGACAGGTAGGACATTGTAGCAGATAATTTTATGAGCTATGCTTAGGTCATACTGAAGGCGGCATAATTCTAAATTTTCTAAGCCAAAATTTCAATTATGGTGGCATAAGGTATTATGTTATTTATTATTTATTTATTTATTATTTAGATTTTTATACCGCCCTTCTTTAGGGAATTGACTATACAAAACACTTATACAGTTCTAACTTCCTAATACTTTGACATCTTTCTTCCAGGTTTTCACAAAAGCCTGAGAAGGCTAGCCTACTTTAAGAAATAGAAGGGAAGGATGTGTCCACATTGGTTCAAGGTCTGATGAACTTCCTAAGCATCCTCAGAGTGTGAAAAAAAAAAAACCCTTTTCTAAATTTCTGCTAGGTTCAGTGAGGTTATGAAAAGAGAAGGATGTTTGTTTAATAATATCTTCTCCTAAATGCAACAGAGCTGATATGTAGCACTTATGTTCTGTCAGTTCAACCACAGATATAAAACACTATCCCACAACTGTTCATGATAAAAGAATGAATAACAACGATTTGGAACGAATGGCAAAACTAAGAATCTCTTTCAACTCAAAACATTTCTTTGGAAAACTTTAATTTGGGTGATCAATGCTGGCCTATTCAAAAGAATCATTATAACTTGTTCCTCATTATACTATTGAAACCCATGAGCTGAGCTTTAAATTAGTATTTCCTAATAATTTCCTTTTTACTCTGGGGAATTTTCACAGCGTGCGTAAATTATGAATTGAAGTATTGTTTGCGTTTTTCCTCTGATGATTCCTCATGGCTTCCTTCATAGAAACAGAAAAGAAGGATATGTTTATCCTGAAAGTGGAGTTGTTCTGGACATATATTTTCTCAGTGATTAAAGGGAGATTAAAAACAAGACAGTTGGCTTAGGCAGACAGAAAGGTTGAGACTTCTAGGAAGCATGTTAGAGAGACAGTCTCATGAAATTAATCGGGGATGATGCCACCACTGGAGGCCTGTCAGCTGTAAATAGTTAGGCACTTTAAAACCATGCCAGTTGAATGTGGTACTTTGGTGTGCCTCATTTGTGTACCTTCAATACGTCCTTTGTCTAGAAAAACGTGACCTTCTGCAAGTGCATAATTTGGCTTTTTTATAAGACCCTGTAGAGAATTATAGTGGTACTTGGCTTCTAATATGTTTTGAGCAACTTTCCTCCTCCCTGTATGATGCATTACTACAATACAACTATTGGCTTAAACTATCCCCTTTTCCCCATGGCCTCATCCCACTAACTATGATGATGACTTTAAATCCTCATGGAAGAAGGCAGTGACAACTAAAATATCATCCTTGGGCTTCTCTCCAGTTGTTATTGTTTTTTATTCAGCATTGGATATGACCAGGCCAAAGCTCTTATTAAACAGTGTTTAGCAGCCACTAAGTACCATTTGGACCTGGTCAGGTCTTTAATCTTTATTGCCAGTGAATCCAACAGGTAATCTGATTCTTCCATGATATATTTAACTAATCTCAAAGTACTTAGTCATATGAGGGTGTTTGCTCTGGCCTGGTGTTATGCCCTCCCCTCAGCTGTTCTTGGAAGGCAAATTCTCTACCTTGAGAAGCAGTGCCACTGTGACTCTAGACCAAGGGTGAAATCCAGCAGGTTCTGACAGGTTCTGGAGAACCAGTAGCGGAAATTTTGAGTAGTTCAGAGAACTGGCAAATACTACCTCCGGCTGGCCCCAGAGTGGGGTGGGAATGGAGATTTGGCAATGTCCTTCCCCCAGGAGTGGGGAGGGAATGGGGATTTTGTAGTATCCTTCCTTTGGAGTGGGGAAGGTATGGAGATTTTGCAATATGCTTCCCCCAGGAGTGGGAGGAGGAATGGGGATTTTGCAGTATCCTTCCCCTGCCATGGCCACCAAGCCACGCCCACAGAACCGGTAGTAAAAAAAAAAAAGGATTTTACCGCTGCTCTAGACCAGAAAAAACAGAGTATGTACTCCTCCAGGTCTATTCAAAATAGCCTCATCTCACCAAATACTGTATACCGCGGATGTCCAAACTTGGCAACTTTAAGACTTGTGGACTTCAATCCCAGAATTCTGGGTTTGGACATCCCTGCTGTATACAAATACCCAGGGTGCACAGGACAATTTTATACCTCTCTGCTGCTTGCAGAGACTAATCCTGCTACAACATGCAATGTTGTCAGGATTTGTTAGTTGAGTATTTTATTCTATGATAGATTTAGTTAGCTATATATTAAATTTTAAGTTTTTAATATATATTTATCTATCCTAACCAATACATTTGTAATACTTAATGGTGTTATTTATCTCTTTAGTGGAAAGAGATTCATGTATCCTAAATTGTGACTACCAATGTCGCAATAAGAGATACTTTTGTGGCCTATATTGTTAGGTATATCTTGAATACCTATTGTTGGGCTACAGTATCTAAAAGGGAGCTGGGATGATCAAGCTAAATAAAAATGAGACCTAAAAGGTTCTGCAATTTTATTAAAGAACAGGGACTTTCATGACACATCGTATGACAATCATAGCACCTCATGTCCATTGGCATCTTCAGCAAAGCATCATAATACATTGCAAATATTACAACTTATGTATGCAGTGCATGTTGTATTTGCATGATAGCATTGTGTATTTCAGGATACTGTCATTTTCTCCCTCCTTTCATGAATGCCCTTGAAGGTGACTATTATATTTTCTTGGGCTCTGTCACAGGTACATAGACAAATTTACAGTAGAAACATAAAACCCTTGTCGATTTCTTTAGCACTTGTTTCTCCATTTAAAGATGCTTGGAGAAAATCAATTTTCCCATCACTGCTACTTAGATCATACAATGGTTGAGAGAGGCAGAGGTAGAACAAGAAACAGATAGGAGAGAGGGAGGGAGGGAAAGAGAGAGAGAGAGAGAGAGAGAGAGTTATTTGCTAAAATGGATGGCTGTAGAAATGAAAGCAAATCAAATCAATGAATCAATAAATCAATAAATAAAACGTGCTGTTTCTTTACTTATATGCACAAAAAAAGTTTTTATATATGAGTCTGTGTATTACTTTATCAGATCACCAAGTTCACCAGCTGCATATTTTCCATACTTAAAAAAATAATCAATAGCCTTTGAAAAGAATAGGGCAAAGTATTTGCTCTGGAAATTTCTACCAGTAGGACAGCATTTTCCCTGTCTCATAACTGCTTACAATTGAGCTTGATCTGATTACTTGTTTTCTATGAGGAATCTGCCATATCTGGATTTGTAGAGACCTGTAAACCATTCTTTACATAGTTCACAGATAGTTTGCTGAGTAAACTAGAATGATCTGGGTTGACACAACATATCAAGTCATAAACTTGATTTTACCAACAACAGTGCTTGGATTCACACAGCATCCTAGAGGTTAGTTTTCTTTATCTCTTTTCTGCCATCTAGTGATTGTTCAGAGCTTTGAATCTCATATATGGTAGCCAGACTATAAACTACAATCGCACAAAACACCTGTTGACTGAGCTCAGTGTGTGAATTCACTCCTGACTTTCGATAATTACATTCCCCAGAGATTTGGCCAGCAAAGATCAGCTTTGGCATGGAGAACCTGAAGCTGAAGCAAGCTCTATGCATGCAAAGGAGTTTAGGCCATTGCAAGAAAGCTTTCAACATAGTTGCACAATTAAATTGGCATTATGGTTTTGAATGGAGCCAAACACTGTATGGACCAAGTATTTATTTGCCATTTCTGTGTTACATTAATGGGAACTTGCAATAAAAGTCTTACATTTCCAGACATCTTTCATGTTGTGAAATAAGCTGGTGTCAATCATAATGACAAAATGATTAAGTTCCAAATTGTACACAAAAAGTATATTGACTTGTACTCTGCATTTTATTATCACAGCTGTTGAAATTATTGCAGCTTTAAATAAATATATTAGCTACTATAAAACTAATGTCCTCACAGAGATGTTACCCCTTTAGATAATTGTTTTAAACTTGCGGTATGAAATAAGCTGATGGCATCATTAATGAAGTGATGTGATTCAAATGCTTTAAAGTTGTACAACATATGTATCCAAAGGAATATGTTTAAACAAAAGGCAGGCCATAATCCATCCTCTGCTGCAAAACCAGCTGCTCACAAGGAAGGGAAACTCCAGATGTAGCTTTTGAAGCCTTTTACTCACTGGCCTTTCAGGATGAGGAAGATGGCGAAGAAGGAAAATATTGCAGCATCTAATGTCATTGGTAAAGCTGGCCACAAATCACTGAAGAGTTTATTTCAAATTCTTTAGGAAAAATGAGAAACTCTATGACAATTTCACAAGGGTGGGATTCCCCTTTAGCAATAGCAATAGCACTTAGACTTATATACCAATTCATAGTGCTTTTAAAGCCCTCTCTGTGGTTTACAGAGTCGGCATATTGCCCCCCAACAATCTGGGTCCTCATGTTACCCAACTCAGAAGGATGGAAAGCTGAGTCAACCTTGAGCCTAGTGAGATTTGAACTGCCAAATTGCAGGCAGCTGGGAGTCAGCAGAAGTAGCCTGCAGTACTGCACTCTAACCACTGAACCACCTCAGCTCTATAATCTCTAAGCAGTTATAATTACTGTATAGTAGCAATACTATTGACAAAACCCAGTGGAAGAATGTCCTCATAAGGACATCTTTGGAGATTTAAGAAAGGAAATGGAACAGCACTGGAGATACTATATAAAGAAAGTCATATTAGTCACACACACACACACACACCCCCCTCATAATTCAATGTACCCAAGAACACATCTTGCAAGGGTTGCTAAAACAGATCATCTTTTGTGGAAATTGAATTAGAACTGGTAGAAAAACTTGTTTCTGCTTAGCATTAGCAGTTCTTAAATCATGGTATCCTAAGAACAGAGAATGAATGGTTTGAGCTAGAGGTCATCTTTTCCAATCCCCTGGACAGGGCAGGAAACCTCTACTATAATATCTCCATCAGATGCCTATTCAGTCCCCATTTAAATACTTCTAATGAAGGAGAACCCGCCTCTTCCTGAGGCAATCAATTGAACCCCTCTTTCCTGGTGTCCAGGAAGAAGTTCTCTGTAATTTAAATCTTTCGGGTGGTTTTGGCTTGTCTTATGAAACAACTCTGGGGAATTGCATCAGATCCTCAAGACAGCTATCATGTTTCCTCACAATCTTGTCTTCCCAAAGCTAAACATATCTAATGTCTCCAACCATGCCACATTCCTTTTTTTCTTCAATTATCTTTTTTCCAATTTATTTTACTCTGCTTATTTAAAACAATAAAATACGATCTTTGCGTGAGCCATTCTTGGTCCTTAAATATACTACACATATATGTACTTCATTAAAAATTATTGTGGCTTTACAAAAAATAATAATAATTCCACAGCTCCCTTCATCTTTGACATTCTTTTCTGTCACTTCATCACAAAAATATAGTTCCTCTCTGTGTATCTTATATAGAAAGCTAAAAGGGGGAAAAAAGAAGAGGGGACTAGTAAAAACAAATATGCCAGAGATGGATTGTCTTAGGTCCTTAAACATAAATTTTATGCAAAGTTGTACACAGTGCTATTGTGGATCATTGCTGGAAGAAATTATGTTTTGTGTTAAAAATGAAAAAAAAAGGACCTGGAGGCAGAAAAGAAGGAAATAGCTGAGATGTTAGGCATTTATCATGCATCTGCCTGCAGAATACAGGAAAAAAATGATTATGGAGCAAAACTTAGACATCAGCTGTGAAGCAGAGCAAAAGAATGAGGCACGTGGAAACCTGGAAGGATGAGGAGTGGGGCCGGAATTGTAAGAAAACATCCTCACAGCATCTGAAACTAATGTTCCAGTGTGTTCCACAGATTTTTTTCTGGAATTTTTTTCTTGCAGTGCCCACTAACAATGTGAAAATGTCACAGAAATTATTGAATTATATACTTATAAATATAATAAGCCAATTTGATCTAGTGCTTAAGGCACCAGGCTAGTAGCCAGGGCGCTTGTGAGTTCTAATCCCTCTTTAGGGGATGAAAGTCGGCTGGGTGACTTTGGGTCAATCTCTCTCTCTCTCTCTCTCTCTCTCTCTCTCTCTCTCTCTCTCTCTCTCAGCTCAACCCACCTCACAGGGCTGTTGTGGGAAAAACAGGAGGAGGAAGGCATATTAGGTATGTTAGCTGCTTATAAAGTAATATAGGATGGATTCAATAAATAAATAAACAAACTTTAGAAACGCAAATAAAGAGCCACTAAGAGATTAGGCTTGATACAACAATAAGAATTATCCTGTAATAATTGGTTATACTGGTATCCATCAATATCTAAGAAAACCAACATTTGTGTGATCATTGGAACAACTTCAACCTAAAATTCAGAGATTTTAAATTTAGAAAGTGTTGATGAAAGGAGAAAGAAAGAGCAGGTATTTTAAATACCTTTCATTTTTATTGTAGCACTTATTAATTGGTATAGATGCAGGATAGAAGTAAAAGAAAATGGCCCTATTTCACAATATGCAATGAAAATAAATGTAAATAGTATTGTGCTATGAAATAGTTGACCGCACTGATTGCCACAGATTTTTTAGAAAGAACTATACCAATTTGTGAGAAAATAAATGTATTAGTGGCCAATAGTCATGGTAGCAATGTGGAGTCTCCATTTTAGAGGCAGTTCACCTCCTAATAAATAACTCTTGGAACAAAAATAGGAGAGCAATTGCTTTTATATTTTGCTTGACTATTTTGGGAGGCAAAATAACTCCTGCTTTTATGACAAGTAAGGTCAAATTATATAAGGTTGCACGATTATATGAAGGAACTGAATAATAGTTTTCCCATTTTGGGGGGGGGGAGTTTGTTTTTTTGTTTTTGGCTAAATATTTGCATCATCTTTGGGCTGGTTTGTTTGCTTGCTTTTCTTATTTTCAAAGTTTTCACCCATAGTCAAAGAGCTGGACAAATATGGGGGTGCTAATTAAACATGCCTAATCTGTTACAATAGATCTATTAAAAAAATAGGTCTCTAATCAATATTACGGAGTATAAATTCAGTGCAAAATATTCAGTGCAAAATATTTCCCCATTTCCAAATACATCCTTTACAATCTCAAAGTTTCTTCAAAGTTTTAACAAGCATAAATACAATATAGCAAAACTATCCAGGTCATATCTCGGTTTGTTGAATGTCTCTGGAGATTCTCAGTCATCCAGGTCAGGGTTGTCCCAAAGGTGCTTTTTCGAGAGGCAACTAGACTTTCTGTTTTTTCTTTGAAGGCATTTCACTTCTCATCCAAGAACCTTATTCAGAGCTTTAGAAAGTCCAGTTGCCTCTTGAAAAAGCACCTTTGGGAATCTTAGTTTATTATATATCCCTTTTACTCATTAAGACATTAACCCAGTTTTTTTTGTACATCCAGTATGGCATCTTTTTCCATATCATCCTTGTAGCCTGTCATTTTAAAATCCTATTCCATATCAATTTATTTTCCAATATAACTTGTTTTTCTTCTATTTTTGTTGTTAGTTGCGAAGTCATGTCCGACCCATTGCGACCCCATGGACAACATTCCTCCAGGCCTTCCTGTCCTCTACCATCCTCTGGAGTCCATTTAAACTCATGCCTACTGCTTCAGTGACTTCATCCAGCCACCTCGTTCTCTGTCGTCCCGTTCTTCTTTTGCCTTCAGTCTTTCCCAGCATTAGGCTCTTCTCCAGTGAGTCCTTCTTTCTCATTAGGTGGCCAAAGTATTTCAGTTTCTTCTTCAGGATCTGGCCTTCTAAAGAGCAGTCAGGATTGATCTCCTCTAGAACTGACTTGTTTGTTCGCCTTGCAGTCCAAGGGACTTGCAGGAGTCTTCTCCAGCACCAGAGTTCAAAAGCCTCAATTCTTTGGCGATCAGCCTTTCTTATGGTCCGTCCTTCACAGCCATACATTGCAACTGGGAAAACCATAGCTTTGACTATATGCTATGGGTTGGCAGGGTGATGTCTCTGCTTTTTAGTACGCTGTCTAGATTTGCCATAGCTTTCCTCCCCAGGAGCAAGCATCTTTTAATTTCTTGGCTGCAGTCCCCATCTGCGGTGATCTTGGAGCCCAGGAAAATAAAATCTGTCACTACCTCCATTTCTTCACCATCTATCTGCCAGGAATTGAGAGGGCCAGATGCCATGATTTTAGTTTTCTTAATGTTGAGTTTCAAGCCAACTTTTGCACTCTCCTCCTTCACCCGCATCAGGAGACTCTTTAGTTCCTCTTCGCTTTCTGCCATTAGAGTGGTATCATCTGCATATCTGAGGTTGTTGATATTTCTTCCAGCAATCTTAATTCCAATTTTTGATTCCTCTAGCTCCGCCTTTCTCATGATGTGTTCTGCATATAAGTTAAATAGGCAGGGTGATAGTATACAGCCTTGCCGGACTCCTTTCCCAATTTTGAACCACCTTTTAAACACAGGCAGACAATCTTAAAATTACTTTCTGAATCCATTATTAAAACATTTTGCTTCATTCTGTAATTGTAAGTCGAAATTAACCCTAACCCTAAACCTTATTTCAATCCATCTGGACCCTTAGTCCATTGGTATCTTTCTAAAATTAAAGTTCTAATTATGCTTCTACTGTTTATTCCAAAAAAAATTAAGTCCTTAAACTTGTATTTAAAACTTTTTTTCACTAAAGATTGACACAAATTCACCTATGCTGTAAAATATGACAGGTTATGTACAGTTTGAATCTTGCTGTAACAAACACATTTGCCATATTAAATGTTACTGGCTGTCAATGAACCCAGTTTAAAATATTAGTCTTAATGTTTTATAGCTCAGACTTTAGGAATCCATTCTCATGTCTAGTTTTTCAATCAAGATCCAATTCACATGTTATTATTGATTGAACTATGCCAGGAGAATATTCAGGAAAGAACATTCTTCATTGGGGCTGAAATCAGGAAACACCCACTTTTTAATTACTTTTTTAAAACAATACTTAGCTTGTGCAAACACAGTAGAGAAGGTCCAAGTGAGCTTGGGTGCTATCAAACCATAATAAGTATTGAGCAAGTACTCAGCAAATGCATCACAAAGAAATAATAGCTACTTAGATTCAGATGCATACAGGTGGAGTTGGCAAAGGGAGATAGTTCATTTGATCTAGAGAGCTTCATTATGTAAACAGCTCATCCCAAAATGTCTATGCCAAGTTGAACTGACTTAAACCAGACTTTTACATCTAAACAAACTCTTTTAAAATTATTATTTTGGTGTACCCAGTTTAGCAAATTTTTCTTGCTCCGCTCTCCCTACACCCCAAATGAATGGTGAATCAATACAAAAATATGCATGGCATGGCCATTGGGCCGAGAGCCCACACTGTGTGGGGTGCTAAGTATAAAAACCATGTAACATTGACAAATGTCATGGATGTTGGAAATGTTAGACTATAGTGCAAAATGTTCCAAAATTTACCTTTAGTCTAACTCAATGGAGTCTTTGTAAGCGGAAAGCATCAAATGATAGGATTGCTTGGTGTGCAGTGCAGCCTTGAGACAGAGAAAATGTAATGGTTTCTGTAGAAGAATGCTGTCTTGAGATCGTACATTGTGGTTGTTGCTCCTAGTGGAACTTCTAGTGATGGCATTTAGTGGTTTTGGAGAAAACTAAGAGTCTTTATGGATACAAAATTATCTCCTTTTTTTAAAGTTAGTATAAATAAACATGCATAGTTTCTTGTCTCCCTGCCCTTTCCTCGTCTAACTCTGCTTTTCATTCACATTTTGTCTGGAAAGCATGGGTTGTGGCACTGATTTGTTTATCTCATTTAGTCTCAGTGAATTTAGCAGCTACCTATCCCTTCATACAAATTCACAATGTATTTTTGCACGTGGATTTTATCCTACCATTTTGTTAAATGATAATGAGAAAGGCTATCAATTTTCTTTTTTAAAAAAAAAATATTGTTTATAACTGAGGAAGAAGAAGAAGAAACATCCAGTTTAACATTCCAATTAAATATAAACTTTAGAATTGTTTTTTAAAAGGCTGTATCTCAATTTCACATTCATGTCATCTGACACATTTAAATAAGAAAAAAAATGAAATGTAACTTACAAACTAGCATATGTATTCAAAATTTCCTATTGGAATTCTTGATTATATGTTAAAAAAACATATTCGTATATAGAAGGGAGTAATAGCTTCAGAATGTTGTATAACTGATGAGAATGGATATCTTCTAATGTTGCACTATTTGTTTATGGTTGTGTGATCACTGAAATATAGAGGATCCATTTCCATTTTAGTTTCCAAATTTCCTAGTAATTTCTAAACTTGTACATAATTATAAAAAGAAGATGGCCATCTAAAAAAATATGTTCCAGAGAAAAAAATTATATGTGAAATGACTTTTGTCCTAATTAGAGCCCTTATAATATACTAAAGAAATGAAGCTAAGAAACCTTATGCAAATTTCAAATTCTGATCCAGCACTTGATTTGGTTTTTTTTTAAAGCATATTTGTGCCTGGCTTTTGAATCTCTGAATCAGGCCTTGACTGTTCCCAATCAATGTTTATTTCCATTGTTGAGTGAGAGGAATTTTAAATATTGAATAGCCAATAATAAAAATTAGAAGTCCTCTCGCTCAACAATGGAAATCAACACTGATTGGGAACAGACAATTAAAACCAAGTAGCAAATGACTCAACTTCTGATCAAGGCAACAACTCTATTGATACCTGAAGATTTCCTGCAATGTATTTCCGAGAGATAAGTGTAGAATGCAGTAATAACATTGTTAATTACTTTTTTGGTGGCTTTACTCTTTACATGGGAATAATCGCCACCAAAATAACCGAGTAGATGTAATTCAATGGGAAAACATCCAGTCTTCCAAAATGGTCTCATTTTCAACCCCAAAATTAATCTAAACTTTGAAAAATGTTTCTAGAAATATAGAATAGCAATTTCTTTGATCTGACAGAAATCCAAGCAGAATATTTCATAACTTTATTCACCAATATGTTTACTTATTTAATTAGTTAGAAAAAGGTAACAACTTAACCAGTGGTGAAATGCTCCGAAGACTGCTATAGATTCGCTGTATGCGCATGCGCGGTGCTCACCAAATGTGCGCTTTGGGTTCATGCACGCTGCAGGTGCTACCGCTCAGCGCTGAAAAAGGAGGCTTAAGAAGCCTTTTCCAAGGTAAGTAGAACAGCAAGGGGGGGAAAGAGCTGTGCCGCATGAATTAGATTAGCTAGAAAGCAGGATTTCCTACTTTCTAGTGAATATAAATCACGTGGCCCAGCTGATCATCAGAAATACCGGTTTGTCTGAACTGGTAGCATTTTTTTTACTACTGGTTAGGGCGAACTGGTAGCTTTTATTACTACCTGTTCAGGTGAACTGCTCCGAACCGGTAGCATTTCACCCCTGAACTTAACATGTTCTTTTAGGTAGAATAAAATGAATCTAAACAAATATATTATTTGGTTTCCCTACACTATTATGAGGATCATGATTTCTGGCTATTCTCTAAAGCAGAGGTGTCAAACTTGTGGCCTGCAGACTGGATGCATCACATGGTGGTCATCCTCACCCTCATTTAAGCGAAGGGGGGGAAAGTCATGATACGTCACGTGATGACAACGTGACGCTGCGAGTTTGACACCCCTGCTCTAAAGAAAAAGGTTGCTACATCCCAAAGACCATTAAAAATATTGTGGTATAGACTTTCATGGACAAGAAAGTTATTTGCTTGAATTTATATTAAAAAGTGGGGGACTTTAATTTTGCTTAATTATCATGAAAACTGCTTTTGATATAATAAAACTGATGCTCATTATTTTTGAGACAAAGAATGAAAAAGGTCTCATTTTTTTTGTTTTAGGGAATACATATTTCCTCTCCCTTTGCTTTGGCTCATGGACCCTTCCTGGGCAGAAGAGAACAAGAAGGAGCCAAATCTTATTTTATTACTTGGAAATTTTTATCCTACTGTTGATCCAAGTGTCTTAGCTGACCCAAGAGCAATATGTTTCTTTATCAGGTTAAGCTTTTACAGTGTGGTTTTGCACAAAAGCCCTGGAAGTGACACATGTCCTTTGCTTAAATGCTAATCCAATTTAGACATTTATCCAGGATAAAAATTTTTCCAGTCCAACTATCTCATTACACTTCAGATTTGTGCTGGGCATCTCATAATTACCTTAAGTTGCTTCCAGCTACTTTTCCTGATAATTTCTTTCCAAGAGAGTTGCATAATAAAGCAACATAAGGTACATTTAATTACTTGTCAACAAAATGAGTCATGGTGACACCCAGAAGCTGAAGATAAGTCATGACATTTCTGATGGGTAAATGGCAGAACGTTTCCTCTCAGGATCACTTTCTGGCATCTTTAGCTCAATGTTGGGGGAATTCTAGTATGAATGCTGCCAATTAGTATTTAGCAAAACTGAACAGGCTGTGGCCCTGGGCCTCCAAAACTTTGGATGAAGCTTCCCCCAACATGGAAACATCATTTCCAAGTTGGATTGTTTTAAAGGGAATGAAGGGAAAACAGAATGTGATGTTATTTAAATTTTACTATCAATTAAATGAGAATTTTTCTTCATAGTTTCCCTCACTCCTTTTTGCAGTGCAATTCTTTGCCTGGTATTCAAAGTCCAATTATGGTCCTCGCCCTAGAAAAAGTTGTGCAACTTGACATATTATAAACAGCGGGTCAATTGTTTGACTTGGCATAAAACAGTATCTTATATCAGCACAGACTTATCACTGATATCTCTGTAGGAAGCATTATTTTTATCCGATTTATACGGCCAACCTTTCATCAAAGTGACTCTAGGCAATGGGCAATTAAAAACAAGGAACACAAAATAAATGCATAACCAGTAGCCAAGATAAGCAACAAACAACCATCAACACAACCATGTCGTGGGCTCTAACCAACATTCCGATCCCCATGCCTGGAAACAATGCATGTTCAGCAACCTGTTTGCCACAGCACTTTGTGACCTTTCTTCCAAACTGGCTGAAACCATGACTCAAAAGTATAATAGCAACACTACATGCAAAAGATTTGAGTCTCTGCAGGACCTGTGGTTTCAGCAAGGCCATAAAGATTTGTTTTGCTTTATTTGGAGGAAGTTGACAGTAGCTTGTGAAGAAGGCTAAAACTTCTTTTATGACTGACTATAATAACAGAATTTTGCAAGTCTGATTGTGTTATACATTCTCCTCCTTGTTGTAGTTCAATGAAATAGAGAGGTGTAACCTACTACTAGATAAAGTAGAAAAATGTGGGTTAGACAGCACCACCACCAGATGGATTCGTAACTGGCTGACCAATCGCACTCAACGTGTAGTCCTCAACGGAACTACATCCACATGGAGGGAAGTATGCAGTGGAGTACCCCAAGGCTCTGTTTTAGGCCCAGTACTCTTCAACATCTTCATCAATGACTTGGACGAGGGGATAGATGGGGAACTCATCAAATTTGCAGATGACACCAAGCTGGCAGGAATAGCCAACACTCCAGAAGATAGGCTCAAGTTACAGAAAGATCTTGACAGACTTGAACATTGGGCGCTATCTAACAAAATGAAATTCAACAGTGAAAAAAGTAAGGTTCTACATTTAGGCCAAAAAAACAAAATGCACGGTACCATATATGTGGTACCTTGCTCAATAGTAGTACCTGTGAGAGGGATCTTGGAGTCCTAGTGGATAACCATTTAGATATGAGCCAGCAGTGTG
The DNA here is from genome assembly GCF_028640845.1 of Ahaetulla prasina. Classification (NCBI taxonomy): domain Eukaryota; kingdom Metazoa; phylum Chordata; class Lepidosauria; order Squamata; family Colubridae; genus Ahaetulla; species Ahaetulla prasina. The sequence goes on along the minus strand of NC_080540.1, from coordinate 57,208,534 downwards.
CAGCAGCTGCTAAAAAAGCCAACACAGTTCTGGGCTGCATAAACAGAGGGATAGAATCAAGATCACGTGAAGTGTTAGTACCACTTTATAATGCCTTGGTAAGGCCACACTTGGAATATTGCATCCAGTTTTGGTCGCCACGATGTAAAAAAGATGTTGAGACTCTAGAAAGAGTGCAGAGAAGAGCAACAAAGATGATTAGGGACTGGAGGCTAAAACATATGAAGAACGGTTGCAGGAACTGGGTATGTCTAGTTAAATAAAAGAAGGACTAGGGGAGACATGATAGCTGTGTTCCAATATCTCAGGGGTTGCCACAAAGAAGAGGGAGTCGGGCTGTTCTCCAAAGCACCTGAGGGTAGAACAAGAAGCAATGGGTGGAAACTGATCAAAGAAAGAAGCAACTTAGAACTAAGGAGAAATTTCCTGACAGTTAGAACAATTAATAAGTGGAACGACTTGCCTTCAGAAGTTGTGAATGCTCCAACACTGGAAATTTTTAAGAAAATGTTGGATAACCATCTGACTGAGATGGTGTAGGGTTTCCTGCCTGGGCAGGGGGTTGGACTAGAAGGCCTCCAAGGTCCCTTCCAACTCTGTTGTTATGTTATGTTATGTTATGTTATGTTATGTTATGTTATGTTATGTTATGTTATGTTATGTTATGTTATGTTATGTTATGTTATGTTATGTTATGTTATGTTATGTTATGTTATGTTATGTTATGTTATGTTATGTTATGTTATGTTATGTTATGTTATGTTATGTTATGTTATGTTATGTTATGTTATGAGTTACTTCTGAATACTATCTGTCTGTTGTGCTTCCCTGACTCCCAAGCATCAGAAGTTGCATATCTTCCTCAAGATCAACTTCCTTACTTTCTTACTCTTTACATCCACTAGGGTGGCATTTAATTGGTAGATCTCTTTTAGGAAAAATATTTGGTCCGTTTGCTTGATTTATTACCCACTTATCGTTCTTGAGTTCAATGCTATGTCCATGGTTTCCTTCCTCTCATTTTTCCATACAATAACAACCCTTGAGGTAAAATGTTTGTGCACTGGAAAACTTTTTTACAAATAAGTCATCTACATCATACATGTAAAACAAGAAGATCCTACAAAGCAAACACACAGAACTCCAGAGTTAAATCATGAGCAAAGTAGGAAAATGAACTGGGCTCCAGCTGCCACAGTTGAAATCAGTTGAAATCTTTTTGCAAGATTTCAACTGATTTGAAGATCACTGGATTCCTTTTCTAATTTCCTCTCTGTATTAAAAATAAAATAATTTTCAGAAGACAAGTCATAACCAACCACATCAGCTGTTGGTTATGCAAGGGACGCCTCCAGAATGTCATATGGTTCCAATTGGAAACTCACATCAAGCCGTTTATCAAATAGAGACAGGAATGGACAGCGAAAGAGAGAGAGAGAGACACACACACAGAGAAAGAAATTGCCTCTAGACGTGAGAGTATTTTATCTGTGGGATTTGTCAATGTTCTTGGAAATTGTGCCTGTGGCCTAGAATAGCTGTGGAAATGTGGGAGAGCTTGCAGGATGTTGTTCCCAGATTCATTTGTCAAATCACAGTAGAACAAAAAACTAAACATCAAGGAATCTTATTAAAAAGTGGAGCTGTTCCTAGGAGAAGGAAGGACCCCCACCCCAAACATCATATGTTACCTTAGATGGTAATTACCGTATATACTCGAATATAAGCCGATCCGAGTATAAGCCGAGGTCCCCAATTTTACCCCAAAAAACTGGGGTAAACTGGGGACTCGAGTATAAGCCGAGGGAGGGAAATGAGGCAGCTACCGGTCAGGGAAAGCCTCCCTCCCTCAGCCGAGAAGGCTGGCGGCTCCCCCGCCCCGCCCTCTCACTGCACCGGCAGGGCTTCCCCGCGCTAATGCAAAAGCCCGCCAAGTTTGCACCATCCGGTATAATGTGAAAAAAAGAAAAGAAAAAAACTCGAGTATAAGCCGTATATACTCGAGTATAAGCCGAGGGGACGTTTTTCAGCACAAAAAAACGTGCTGAAAAACTCGGCTTATACTCGAGTATATATGGTACTTCAGTCCAGAAAATAAATGGGTGGATCCTCAGAGATGGGGCTAACATTGGCTATTTTGTGGTAAATAGATACAATGAGAGGATAGGACTGGCCATAATGTCTAGCAAATGCATGTCATTGCAACTGCATGCAATGTCTGCAATGAAAAACTCTGTCGATAGCATGCTGGGCTATGGTATATACTTGTTTCTCTTGTTGGTTAGCTTCCTCCAGTTGCAGAATGAGGAAGAAGGAGCCTGTTAGTTCTTCCCGCTCATATTATGGATATGCATACTTTTAGAACAGGCCTGTGGTGGGTTTCAGATTTTTTTTACTACTGGTTCTGTGGGTGTGGCTTGGTGGGCATGGCAGGGGAAGGTTATTGCAAAATCCCCATTTCCTCCTGATCAGCTGGGACTTGGGAGGCAGAGAATAGATGGGGGCAAGGCCAGTCAGAATTTTTACTACCGGTTCTCCGAACTATTCAAAATTTCTGCTACCAGTTCTCCAGAACTGGTCAGAACCTGCTGAAACCCACCTCTAGAGCGGACATCTCTCTTCCTGAGAAATGGGCTATATCACCTTGTGTTCAATTTCATTTTATCTTATTCATCATATGTGAATATATATATATATTTGACAGTGGATTCTAACATTTTTAAAATTGTGTAATTGGCTCTCTGACCACTACTTGCCCTATCCAAACAGATCATTCAGGTACCTCCTAATAACGTTTAAGACTTGGCTCCAGAGTCTGAATATGTAGTGTTAACTTTTGACTTGGGCTCCCTTGTGACTGACTAGCATGTCAGTGTATTATCTTTATGATCAAGGTGGGAAACCTAAAGTCCTGTAAATATTTCTGAATCATAACTCTGAGTGGCTCCATTCAGTAACACCAATAAAGAACAATGGTGGAAGTTGTACCTTAGCAACAACCAGCAGTTTCCAATCCTATATAAGAAATCAGGACAGCTGGAGAGATCCACATGTGGCTTTATTCCTTGTTCAAAAGTGCTTTCACAGATAATTACCACAATTCACAAATAGGTATTGCAATTTACTATAGTCATTGCTGCTGTCCAACCATTCCATTCTATTTATCTCCTATTTCACCTATTTTCAAAACCGTAGTCAATTAACATTCCATAGTAGTCTTTATTATTCTTGTGGGGAAGGGAGTATCCACATCAGAGATTATTTCTGTACTTCTCCAAATGTTGGGCTTTACCTAAATCAACTGGAACATATCTATCAAGCATGGGTGGTGGCTTCGTAAACAGTGTCATTAAGAGATTGAAAACTGGAATAGAGGTAATGTTGACCAGTGTTAGATGAGTAAGATATTTTTTTTTACACATTTTCCCCATACAACCAAGCATCAAAGGGGAAATAATGTAACATGTGAATTTTCTTTTTCAGTTCATCATTGTTTATATTTCTGAATTTGTGATTGTACAGGAGTCGCAGGTAGTTTGAAGATAGGAGATATTTAAGGTCAGAAATAATCTTTCTGAGTCTCCCATTCAGAGGCCTCCTAATCTGACAGAATGTGACTTTGATTAGAATCAAGGTAGGGCTCTACTAAAAATGCTAATGAAGCTTGACTAACCAGTGGAAAACACTTGCAACATGCTCTGCTTGTACTACCAGTATCATCACCAAAGTTTTGTAACAGCTGGGCCATATAAAGGAATCTATAAGTATCCTCACTAGGAAAAGAAATACTGATAATCTTATTAAAATAAAGCTGTGCTGGTTGAAGACTGAGCCCCATAAAGCAGTTGGCACCAAAAGTAAATGATCAGTTGTATTACTTTACCTTGATTTTAATAATAATAATAATAATAATAATAATAATAATAATAATAATAATAATAATAATAATAATAATAATAATAATAATAATAATAATAAAGTATTGAATGAATCAAAGACCATTCTTTTGAAGACAGCAAAGTTCATATTCTGGAGAGAGAAGACCAATGGGGTCAAAGAAACCATCTGTGTTAAAACTCTCTCTCAACAGAGGGAGTGGGATACAATACCACTTATCTCCAGTCTACAATACAAGTCCCAAGAAGATTCCACACCTATTTGCACTTTGATTCAGGTGACTCTGAGAATACAAATAACCCCTCAAGAGGTCTCAATAACTCTCAGAGAGCTAAGAATCAATTTGTAGAGTATTAATGACCAGATAACTGAAAAAAAAATAGAAATCGTTCCATTCCCCACCCTTATGTCATTACTGAAGAAGCTTCTTGGATGAGAAGAGAAATGCTTTCAAGGAAAAACCAAGGTAATCCAGTTGCCTTTTGGAAAAGCACCTTTGGGACATTAATATCAGTTAAAGGTGGTCTCACAGGGAGCTTGGGGATTCTTCTAAAGCTCTCGGGCACAGTTCAGCAGAGGCCCATGGTTCAGCTCAGAATGACCACCTGGCAGAGACCCTGGAGTGGCTCACCCTTGTTCAAATTCTCATAGAGTACCATAGTTTACCAAGGAGCTGTGAGAAGAGAAACAACACTAGAGATGTCCAGATGCCTCTGGAGGAAGACAAAATATGAAGTCAACCAAGCACAGGCCAGAGTGTTTTTAGGACTTAACTTGCAACAACAAGAACAAAGTGAATCTATTTCTCTCCCTTTTTTAGGTCTAGGTTAGCTGACCAATGGTGCAGTTTTTAACAACCATGTGCCTCCTAGGTACAGAGGAGGTGGGGGAGCTCCTGCAGGGCCACTGTGAGGAATATTTTCAGCATCTATTAAATAAAGTTGCTCAATTTCACTAAGAGTTGAAGTTTGGCTGTTCAGATCCTTTGAAACATACCAGTCCTGTTACCTGGAAGGAATCTGAACTGGTTGATCCTGGAAAAGTATGAGCTCAGTCATCTGTATTCTGCATCTATGCCCCTCTTGGTTGGTCAAGGCCTCCCAGTGGTTGGTATGTGCCTAGTTCCAAGGAATGTCAATATCTCTTTGCAGAAGGAGGCACACAGATTCAACTTCTCATCAGTAGAGGCCATTCCTGAACTGTAAGACCTTGTTCATAGTCAGACACTTTCCTGTTGGATTACTGCAATGTGTTGTACATGGGACTACCCTTACAATTGGTCCATATAATGTCTTGACTGATGCAGTGTTGAGTGCTCTTAGGTCCACTCATGTTGCATGTCTGTTGCAGAAGCTGCACTGGCTCTCTGTTTTGTCCCAGGTACAATTCAAGGTGCTGGTTATTATCTTTAAAGTCTTACATGGCACAGCATTATCAATGTTTCCTGAATGTATCTGCCCATTTCACAGAACAAGCATGTTACAGGTCCCTTCTTTTAAATTTTATCATTACATGGGGCTTAGGGAAAGCATGGCTACTTTCAGGCAATGGAAAATTTGAAGAAGCTTTGCAATTCCTTTTCTTTGCCAAAAGAATAGCAGAGATTTGCAAAATGAGCAGCATAGACTTTTGTATGTGTGCTTTTCAGTCAGCAAACATTACACCTCTGCTTTGTGAAATGCCAGTTTGGAGAACCAGTTTGGTGTAGTGGTTAAAACTAGATACAGGGATTCTATGACTTCCGGTTTGGCACCGTAGGTGATGGCGGTGATCTTTACGATCACCAACCTCTGGATTATGTGGAATCGCTAGGACAGCTTAAATCTGCTGTCCAGCGGTTCGGAAAACCCCCTCTTCGGGAGAAGGAGAAGGGGTGAGCTGAGGGCAGAGGTTGAATTTCCCTAAAGCCCCTGAGAAAAAAGGGGTTTGAAGGGTTAAGTTCCCTCCAGTAACCCGAAGTGCTCCAGATCCGAGGATTCTTCTGCTTTGGCGGAACCAATCACCACGACCAAACGCCGAGATTTATTTTGGACAATAAAGGATTATACCGGACAGAACGAAAGTGGGAGAACTTTAAGCAAGTAGCCAAGCCGATTCCCCGATACTTTGTAACAAGCTTGAAAACAGCAAGAAAATGGAGGCGAATTGTTAACAAGTTAACGAGTGGAAAGCGAAAGTGATACTTTCAGCGTGTGCCTCTGCAGTTGGTAATTTGCATGTTACTTGCTGCTTTAACTCTTTGCTGCCTGCTGATAGAATCTAGGGAGATTTTTTAAATACTGCTTTAAAAGACTGTGTTTTTCAGAAGTTAAGAAGATTTAAAGTGAATATTAAGTTGGAAATAAATAAATAAATAATTTTATAGAAGATGGCAGCCAAACAATTAAAGTCTACTGTAACAAAGAGCTCTGGAACTTTATCAGCTGGTGCCTCTCCAGCTCATACAGCAGAGACTAGAACATTGAATTTAGAGGCGTTACAAGAGAACTTAAAAGGCTTTATAGAAGAAAATTTAAAGTTATAACTGATGAGATGTCTGAAATGAAAGAGCAGATATCAGAAATTCAAGTGGGAAATAAAGAAGTTAAAGAAGGATTTGTAATGGCAGTACAAAGTTTGGCAACGAATGTGATTTTATTAGAAGAGGAGGTTGAAGTAATTAAGCAAGGTAATTTAAAATTAGAAAATAAAATGGTTGAATTTCAAAGTAAAATGGAAAAGACAGAGGATGAAATAGTTTTGATACAATACAGAAATATGGAATTTGCTCTAAGAATTCGTGGTCTGAAAGAGAATAAAGAAGAGGATTTAAGGGAAATTTTTTCTGAAGTATTTGCTGAGATATTAGCAGCTCGTCCAGCAGATGTGGCTTATCAAATTGATAAAATATATCGTGTGAATTCTTGGATAGCAAGGCAAAAAAAGTTGCCAAGGGATGTTGTTATTTATTTTACAAATAGAACAGTGAGAAATCAGATTTTGCAAGCCTCATATAAGGGGGAGAAGATTCAGATTGCTGGTCAGGATATTTTAATATTAAAGGAAATTCCACCAAAATGTTAAGAGCTAGAAAGGAATTTGCCTTCCTGGTGAATGAACTTAAAAACGTCAGATTGAATATAGATGGGATATTCCAACTGGTATAATAGTATATTATGCAGGAAAGTACATCGTCTCAATACAGTTGGAAAAGCGAGAGAATTTTATGTTGAGGCATTAAAGTTGGAAGTCTTTCTCCACTGGATGCTAGAAGAAAGGAGACTGAAGTGAAGGAAGAGAAGTGAAGCAGGTTCAAGAACAGATTGTGATGGAAGAAGATTTAATACAAGTGTTGGAAATACCTATGACGGGTCCAGATTCAAAAGAACAAAGGCTGACAAGAGCTGCTGCTAAACGCAAGGAACAAGAGATGAAGGCACAACAACAACTGGCAACTACTACAACGGAAACAGTGGGAGGAGCAAGGCCTAAAGCAAAATGTGATTTGCGGCTAGTGTTCCAAAAGTTTCCTTTGGCGCATAATGGCAATTAAACTATTATCTTGGAATGTTAATGGTTTGAATTCACAGAAGAGAAGGAAAGTATTTCATTATTTGAAACAATTTAAACATGACATTACTTGTTTACAAGAAACACATATTAGATCTTTAGACCAGAAATATTTGATAAATTCAAAACTGGGAGTACATTTTGTTGCCTCCTCTTTGGAGAAAAAAAATGGTTTAGTTATATATATAAAGAAGGATATATCAGCAAAATTAATTGAGGTGGATAAGCAAGGAAGATACATTGCTATTGAACTCTTGTTGGAGGAAAGAAGACATTATTAATAGGAGTTTATGCTCCAAATCAACAACAAGAAAATTTTTCAAGTTTTACATAAAAGAATAGTATTTTGGGATTATAAATCATATATATTAATGGGTGATTGGAATGGTGTGTTGGATACTCAAAAGACAAAAAAGCTTAAGGAAGATATCAAGCGGGAAATTACCAAAGGCTTTTTGATATGATGGAGGACTTGGAATTAAGAGATATTTGGAGAGAACATAATACAGAAGAGAGGGATTTTACCTTCTTTTCTGATAGGCACCAATCATTTTCGAGGATTGATTTTATTTTGATTACTAATGACTTGTATTCTAGAGTGAAGAAGACGAAGATTTGTTCAAGAACTTTATCTGATCATAGTCCAGTTTGGATTGAATTTGATCGGGAAAAGGAGGCTAGGAGATCATGGAGGTTGAATGAGAATTTGTTTAAATATGAACAAAATGTAAATGAATGTAAAAACAAATGAAAGAATTTTTTATTATGAATATGAAAAAAGAGACATCTATAGAGATGATTTGGGACTCCAGTAAGGCTTATATGAGAGGAAATCTTATACAAATGAATATTAAATACAAAAATAAATTGCAGAAAAAGAAAAAGGAACTGGAAGAGGAAATTAAAAAGAAAGAACAATTATTGATAAATAGCCCAGGAAATAGTAAAATAAAAGAATCAATAAATATATTGAGAGGTCAGTTTAATATGTTGATGGCAGATCAAGTAGCAATTAATTTACAATATGTAAAACATAATACGTTTAATAATGCCAATAAGCCAGGAAGATGGCTTGCCTATTTAATAAGGAAAAAACAGAAATCACGAACGATTGATAAAATAGAATATAGGGGTAAGGAAGTTTATCAAAAGAACTTGATTAAAAAAGCATTTTTAGAGTATTATAGTAAGTTATATTCTAGGGATATGGTTGATGATACAGAGATAGAAAGATATTTACAACAACAAAATATTTGTGAGCTTACAGAAAATCAAAGAGAAGAATTGAATCAATTAATTACTTCAGAGGAAATTTTCTTAGCAATTAAACAACTTAAAATCGGTAAAGCACCAGGAACAGATGGTTTAACAGCTGTTTATTATAAAATTTACAAAATGAGATGGTTGAACCACTTAAAGAGTTATTTAATAAAATTCAAATGGGAGGAGATGTTCCCCCTTCATGGAGGACAGCCTTTATTTCGTTAATACCGAAGGAAGATCGAGATGGTATTAAAGCAGAGAATTATAGGCCTATATCACTTTTAAATACTGATTACAAGATATTTACCAAGATATTGGCTAATAGATTAATGCCAGTGATGAATCAAATAATTCATAATGATCAGTCAGGATTTATTAAGGGTAGGCAGATGAGATATAATGTGAGGCAAATCGTAAATTTACTTGAATATTTGGAACGAAACAACCAAGTATCAGCGGCATTCCTTTTTGGATGCTGAAAAGCTTTTGATAGATTGGATTGGCAGTTTTTGTTTAAAGTAATAGAAAAAATGCAATTTGGGGATTATTTTATTCGTGCAATTAAAGCAATATATCAGAAGCAAACAGCACAAATAATAGTAAATGGTGGGTTAACAGAAACTTTTAAAATTGAGAAAGGGACGAGACAGGGATGTCCCTTGTCCCCATTACTTTTTATTTTAACTTTAGAAATTCTTCTGAATAACATACGTGGTTCCGATCGAATAAAGGGAATTAGAGTTAAACATCAAGATTATAGATTAAGAGCTTTTGCAGATGACCTGGTTGTTACTGTATCTCAACCAATATACTCAGTAACTGGTTTAAAAGATATAATTGGTCAGTATGGTAAAGTATCTGGATTTAAGGTGAATCAGCAAAAGACAAAGATGATAACTAAAAATATGAATATACAACAAAAAGAAGAGTTAGAAAGAACTTCAGGTTTTGAAATCGTTAAAAAGGTTAAATATTTAGGAATATATATTACAGCTTCAAATGTTAAATTATACAAAAATAATTATGAGGTATTGTGGCAGAAGGTATGGAAAGAAATGGAGAGTTGGAAGAAGTTACAACTATCTTTGCTGGGAAGAATAGCGGCTATAAAAATGAATGTTTTGCCCAGGTTTTTGTTTTTGTTTCAAATGATACCGGTGTTTAAGAATGATATTAAATTACAGGAATGGCAAAAGGGATTAGTAAATTTGTATGGATGGGCAAAAACCAAGAATAAAATTAAAAGTAATGCAGGATATAAGGAAAGGGGGTCTTAAAATGCCTAATTTAAAATTGTATTATGAAGCAGTTGTTTTATCATTAATTACTGATTGGATTAATTTAACTGAGGAAAGAGTTCTGAATATAGAAGGTTATGGTTTGTTATATGGGTGGCATGCCTATTTATTATATGATAAGAAAGTTGATAAAATATTTAAAAATAATATAATTAGAAATGCATTATTGAGGGTTTGGAGGAAATATCAATACAAATTAGAGGAAAGATTCCAATATGGGCAAACCGAGACACATGATAGAAAATATAAATATATATCAAAAGATGGAGGTAGTTACTTATAAAGAACTTCTTTGTATGGAAAAGGGGAGTTACAATTAAAATCTAGAGAAAAGATGGGGAAGAAGGAAAAATTATACATGGTTCCAATATGGACAACTACAAGCTAGATGGAAATTAGATCAAAAATAGGTGTTAAGCAAATTGAGGATAATTTGTTAAAACAAATGAGAGATCAAGGTCAACAGCATATTAAGAGGTTGTATAATGTATTAGTAGAAATAGATTCAGAGACTGATTTGGTTAAGGATTGTATGATTAAGTGGGCACAAAATTTTCAGCAACCAATAATGTTGGAAACTTGGGAAAGAATTTGGGTGAGGAATGTTAAATTTACACAAGCGCAAAATATGAGAGAAAATTTTATAAGATGTTTTATAGATGGCATTTAGACCCCCAAAAATTGTCATGTATGTATCCTAATGTACAGGCTAAATGCTGGAGATGTGATTGTGAAGATGCTACTTATTATCATATATGGTGGACTTGCAAAAAAGTTAAAGCATTTTGGATTAAAGTATGGTGGGTCATGCAGAATACTTTGAAAAGAAGATTAAGTTTACCCCGCAGTTCTTTTTACTAGGAATAATTATGGATTGTACAGCTATAGAGACTAAATTGATTCTGAACTTAATAACAGCCGCAAGACTTTTGATTGCTCAATATTGGAAGAAAGAAGAATTACCTACAATTGAAGAATGGACTCTTAAAGTATCAAATCTGGCAGAAATGGCAAAATTTCTGCTTACTTGAAAGACTATACACAAGAAAAATATATTTTAGAATGGAAAATGTGGATTGATTATATTCAAAATAAGTATCAGATAAAAAAATATCAAATAGCATATGAGTAAATTTAGGAAATAATTTGTATTAGATATATTTTTGAAGGAGAGGGAATTGAGAGTGTGAATAAGCGTGAGAGACTAGAGATTATAATTTAGGAATTATTTTAGATTATGATTGTTAGTTTTGATACCCTGCATTTTGTTCTGGGAAGTCGGGGTGGGGGTGGGGGTAAGGGAAGGAATTGGGGGGTTGAGGTTAGTGATGGAGTGATGGTTAATGTACAGGGATTATTGAAGATGTATAAATATAATTAATGTAGGGTCGGGTCTGACCAGTTGCCATTTTAGAACGGTGGGGAGGGAAAAAAGAGAGAGTAGGAGGTAGGAAAGAGGAGAAGAGGAAGGAAGAGGGGTAGAAGAGGGAGAAGAGTGTAGGGTGGAGGGAGGAGAGGAGGTAGATAAGAGAAGGAGAGGAAGGTTTGGAAAGTAAAAGAAGGTAGAAGAGGGAAGAAGGTTAAAAAGGGGGGTGGTGACTGGGCAGGCCCGACTAATTGTATATAACTGTACATTGGATGAATTATTTGATAAGATTGTAAAAATAAAACTTTTTTATAAAAAAAAAAAAAAAAAGAAGTAAAAAAAAAACCAAAAAACTAGATACAGGAAGATCACAAATTCCAGTCCTACACCTTGGGCAAAAAGCCAGCTGGGTGATCTTGGGCCAGTCATTCTCCCTCAGCTCTAGGCAATGGCAAAGAACTTCTGAAATCTTGCCAAGATTGGTTAGGGGTTTGTTTCCAGGTTCAGTTTGAGAAGCTGGTAATAACTTATAAAGTCACATCACTCATATCCACAAACCCCCATAACTTTAACCTTATACCAGGGGTCTCCAACCTTGGCAACTTTAAGACTTGTAGACTTCAACTCCCAGAATTGGCATGGGGCCAGGTTATCTGAGAGGCAATGACTCTCTCTTTACATCTACCCATCCCATCATCAGATCTGACAAGAAAGCATATTATGAGTCCTGTCCAGAGGTGGGTTTCAGCAGGTTCTGACCAGTTCTGGAGAACCGGAAATATTCAGTAGTTCAGAGAACCAGTAGTAAAAATTCTGACTGCCCCCGCCCCCATCTATTCTCTGCCTCCCAAGTCCCAGCTGATCAGGAGGAAATGGGAATTTTAGAGTATCCTTCCCCTGGTGTGGGGTGGGAATGGAGATTTTACAGTATCCTTCCCCTGCCACGCCCACCAAGCCACACCCACAGAACCAGTAGTAAAAAAATTTGAAACCCACTACTGGTCCTGTCTACCAAGAAATGCCTTCTGAGGTGTCCCAGGAGGAGAGCCCTTTCTCTCTGTCATAGCATCTGCCCTTTGGAACATAACATAACATAACATAACATCAGAGTTGGAAGGGACCTTGGAGGCCTTCTAGTCCAACCCCCTGCCCAGGCAGGAAACCCTACACCATCTCAGTCAGATGGTTATCCAACATTTTCTTAAAAATTTCCAGTGTTGGAGCATTCACAACTTCTGAAGGCAAGTCGTTCCACTTATTAATTGTTCTAACTGTCAGGAAATTTCTCCTTAGTTCTCCATCATTCCCCTGAGGTTGGACTGACCTGTTGGCCTTTTAAGCATTACTTAACACATGGTTTTACCAATGGGTTTTACCAATATCCATTGGCGGTATGGAGGCTGTAAATTGTATGGACTGTACTATTCCAAAAATTAAATTTTAAACTGTTTTAATTGATTGTTCTAATTTTTTTTATTTTAACTATTTATTCAAAACAGTTTTTGTTTTTAATTGTGTGAGCTATCCAGAGTCATGTATGTGAGATAGGCACTGTATCAATTGAACAAATAAATAAATGCCCAACTACAGAATTGAAATCATTCTCATTCTTACTTTAGTAGGATAATATACTCTGCAGTTCACAAAGTACATAAAGCCAGTTCATCCTTGTTTGTTTATCTAAGATCCCACAGGATTCTTAGTCATTTATAGCATCACCAACCCCTCCCTCACTGTGGTGAGAAATTTACAAGGCGGACAGGTTTTATTGATGGCTCTGTCACATTATAAATTTTTAGTCTGGAAGCCTAGATGAATCATATGAATGAAAACTGATTACATAAAGAGCCCTTGGAGCAGAATACTACACATGTTGTCACAGAAATAATTCTACTGTCTTCTATATTAGATAGGGATGGATTACAGTTTTACAGATAAGTATAGCTGTATGGTAAGGTCTAAAGTTCAACTAAAGTTACCTGTCTCAGCAAATGAGCCCTTTTTACCTGGGATGGTTTACCTTATGTTGAAATTGGAAGGCAGCAGGAATTCTCTTTCAGGTAAATCTGAGCCACATCACTCATATCCACAAGCCCCCATTACTTTAACCTTAGACCAGGGGTCTCCAACCTTGGCAACTTTAAGACTTGTGGACTTCAACTCCCAGAATTCCTCAGCCAGCAAAGCTCAATGCCAAAGGGAGTTGAAGTCCACAAGTCTTAAAGTTGCCAAGGTTGGAGACCCTGCCTTAGACTATCTACTGTTGATCTCACCACATTCCTAAGAGGTTTGTAAGGGGCATGCATAAGCACACCAACGTGCCTACCATCCCTGTCCCAATGTCCCCTTTTATTTGTATCCTATGTATCTCGCAAACAATGAGAAAGGGCATATCACGGTAGGACCAACACCCCTTCTCCATAGTGTGGTGATGGGAGGTGCCAGGCTCCACCCTATACCTGTCTGGTCCAACTCCCGAGGGGTGGGGAGTTTTGTTTCTGTCTTTCAGATGGATTTACATTCGCTTCGTCTTCATTGTCAAACTGAGGAACCGCACCAGGGAGGCGGAACCTCAGAAAATTCAACTCAGTCCATAGAGCTATACATTCCTATGTCTGTTATCTAATACATGCTTGACAAAATAAATAAATAAAATAAATAAAAATATTTATTATGAAAAATGAGCACTGGAAAAGATGCAGTGCAGCATTAACCATTTCATGTCAACAAGAAGTCTTTCTAATTGCCTTCACTATCATGAGGTCTTGCCATGTTTAAGTTTCCTATTTTGTACTAATAGGTGTTCTTCAGAAGCAACTTAGCTTCTTTTCATTTCTGGGCTTCAGAGTCAGTTAGGGATATTAGGCTTCTCAGGGTATAATCAGGACTAAAAACGATCAGTCCAAGCAAAACATTTCTTCCTGCTTAGATTGGTAAACTTTCTTTTAAAAAAAGAATACAGTAACAACACAAGAATGCCAATGAGAAGTGTAACAATTTTGAGGTGAATTGTGTATCTAGGGCTATATCCATGTTCTCTTTCTCACACTCTTTTAATACAAGGTATCTGTCTATCGATCGATCGATCGATCGATCGATCGATCGATCGATCGATCTTAATATATAAAGACCTTTGAAACTTTGAGTAAGGAACATCTTTCCTGAATCTACTTTTAACATTAAGAGTGTAACCTTATCAATATGAAAACCAGCTCTTACAAGAGAAAGTGTTTTCTTCCACCAAGTCAACATCTAGATTTTTGTGCCCCAGATATAATATATAATATAACAACAGAGTTGGAAGGGACCTTGGAGGCCTTCTAGTCCAGCCCCCTGCCCAGGCAGGAAACCCTACACCATCTCAGTCAGATGGTAATCCAACATACGATAGACTTCTCCATATCCATCCTAATTCCTGAGAAATTCAAGGTGAATAAGACACTTGGTTGGAAGCAATACTGTATGCTTGATTATAGGATCTGCACTGGAGTAGGTTCTTACATTGCTTTCCATTCAGTATTCTGCATGAACTTAGTCATTGTGGGTTGTTTAATAAATCAGGGTTAAATCAAGTTAGGGTTCAATGTGGTGTTTCAACCCAACCATTAAATCTCTCCTGCTAGCCAGAAAACTTTAGAGGCTGATCCATCCTAGGACAGAGGCTCTGCAAAGTAGGTCAAAAGAATGCAAAATTATCTAGAATTTATTAGTTTGTGAGTTAATTGTTTTCCGCTACATCCCATTGCTAGCAGTGCTGTTTTATAATTAACCACACTGAACTTTTCTGAACATTAACTTGCAAGTCATTCCTGTAGTACAGCATGCCAATTGCCTGGGTGGACCTGATCATCTCCTTCCTTGACTGATCAATAGTAAGGAATGAAAAGTCTACTTAGAATTCCTGTTCCTTCATATGCTTTGATTTATTTATTTATTTATTTGCTTTATATTTTAGCTGGTTAGGTCTTCAATCCTCCTTGGGCAATTTGTCAAACTTTCCACAGAAGCTGAATCATGAGAACGAGAGTGCTTGCTATCTCTGCTTCTTTTTTCTCCATTAGCCCTCCATGAGTTGGAAAGCAAGTATTTTCTTTTGGAAGACTGGTCAATACTCAGAGATAATCCAGATACTATTGTTGCATGTCATGCTTTACCAAAACAAATATATAAACCATATTATAGGACTGGAAGGAGTCATTTAGATTCCTTGCTTGGCATACAAGTTGACAACATGATTCCTACAAGCCACAAATTACTCAACCCCATTTTAGTTAGTCTAATTATGTTAACTGCACTCTTATGTTATGATATGGCAATACAGAGAACCTCATATATTAATAAAAATAACCATACAACCGAATTTTAGAATAGAACAGAATTTTTTATTGGCCAAGTGTGATTGGACACACAAGGAATTTGTCTTGGTGCATATGCTCTGAGTGTACATAAAAGAAAAGATACTTTCATCAAGGTACAACATTTACAACACAAATGTATATATAATAAAATATAGATAATTTGTTTTAAATTTTGCATTTATTTGAACCAATGAGCATCAATAGTAAAACATTTTAATCTATTCAACCCACTTTATACATTGCTTAAAGAGGGGGATTCAAGTACTGTAAATGACCTGCAACCTTCCTCACAAGTCACGCTTCCCCAACTTCCTATATTGTAGCAAAAATAAAACAGCATACAATCTATTCCACTTATATAATACTTTGAAAGCTAACAACTGTGATTAATGCACAGGCTCTAAAAGTAATCAAAAAGTGTTGGTCTACAAGTATCCATTTTGATGAGTTTCATGAAGGCCACTACAGGTCCATGACAGTGCTTACAATTAACTGCATAGCACCCTTGTTCTTATATTTCCTCAGCCCTTACTTAGCTTCCTGGGAATAATTACAACGGTTCCGTAAATTTATGTGTAAAGACAAACAGAAGCCTCTATAATCTACCCTGTATTCCCTGTGTGCATATATTATGTAAAGCTGTGCCATAAAACACTCCTTCAGTAAATCTTGCATTTCCCCACCAAGATATAATAAAACTGCTTCAAAATACAGGCAGTGAGTATTGTGGTGGATTCATCCATGACTCTGATGTGTTTCCTCTGTAAAACAATTGCATCAGGATTCACAATTGCAGTAATGTAAAAGTATATAAAGGTAAAGGTTCCCCTCGCACATATGTGCTAGTCATTGCCAACTCTAGGGGGCGGTGCTCATCTCCGTTTCAAAGCTGAAGAGCCAGCGCTGTCCGAAGACATCTCCGTGGTCATGTGGCCAGCATGACTCAATGCCAAAGGTGCACGGAACGCTGTTACCTTCCCACCAAAGGTAATCCCTACTTTTTCTATTTGCATTTTTTACGTGCTTTCGAAACTGCTAGGTTGGCAGAAGCTGGGACAAGTAACGGGAGCTCACCCCATTACACGGCAGCACTAGGGATTCGAACCGCCGAGCTGCCGACCTTTCGATTGACAAGCTCAACGTCCTAGCCCCTGAGCCACCGCGTCCCTTAATGTAAAAGTATATTTATTATTTATTTATTATTTATTTATTATTTTGATTTTTATACCGCCCTTCTCCCGAAGGACTCAGGGCGGTGTACAGGCAAAAATAAAACAGGCAATACAATGTACAATTTAAAATGCAAATTAAAAAACTTATTTTATAATTAGCCTAAAAAGTTTAAAATATATAATAAACTAAAACCCCATTTAAAATTATTAATAAAAAATTTAAAATCGATAAAATTTAAGCCAGCCCTGCGCGAATGAAAAGATGTGTCTTCAGTTCGCGACGGAAGGTCCGAAGGTCAGGTATTTGGCGTAAACCCGGGGGAAGCTCGTTCCAGAGTGTGGGAGCCCCCACAGAAAAGGACCTTCCCCTGGGGGCCGCCAGCCGACATTGCTTGGCGGACGGCACCCTGAGAAGTCCCTCTCTGTGAGAGCGTACGGGTCGGTGGGAGGCATGCGGTAACAGCAGGCGGTCCCGTAAGTACCCAGGCCCTAAGCCATGGAGCGCTTTAAAGGTCGTAACCAAAACCTTAAAGTGCACTCGAAAGGCCACAGGGAGCCAGTGCAGTCTGCAGGAGCGGTGTTACGTGGGAGCTACGCGTAGCTCCCTCTATCACCCGCAGCTGCATTCTGACTAACTGAAGCCTCTGAGTGCACCTCAAGGGGAGCCCCATGTAGAGAGCATTACAATAATCCAAGCGAGAGGTAACGAGCGCATGAGTGACTGTGCACAAGGCATCCCGATCAAGGAAGGGGCGCAACTGCCGAACCAGGCGAACCTGGTGGAAGGCCCTCCTGGAGACGGCCGTCAAATGATCCTCAAACGACAGCCGTTCATCCAGGAGGACACCTAAGTTGTGCACCCTATCCTTTGGGGCCAATAACTCGCCTCCAACAGTCAGCTGCGGCTGCAGCTGACTGAATCGGGATGCCGGCATCCACAGCCACTCCGTCTTGGAGGGATTAAGCTTGAGCCTGTTTCTCCCCATCCAGACCCATACGGCTTCCAAACACCGGGACAGCACTTCAACAACTTCATTGGGGTGACCCGGGGTGGAAAAGTACAGCTGGGTGTCATCAGCGTACAGCTGGTATCTCACCCCGAAGCCACTGATGATCTCACCCAACGGCTTCATATAGATGTTGAACAGAAGGGGCGAGAGAATCGACCCCTGCGGCACCCCACAAGTGAGGCACCTCACGGTCGACCTCTGCCCCCCTGTCAACACCGTCTGCGACCGGTCGGAAAGATAGGAGGAGAACCACTGATACACGGTGCCTCCCACTCCCAATCCCCCCAACCGGCGCAGCAAGATACCATGTCGATGGTATCAAAAGCCGCTGAGAGGTCTAATAGGACCAGGGCAGAGGAGTAACCCCTATCCCTGGCCCTCCAGAGATCATCCACCAATGCGACCAAAGCTGTCTCCGTGCTGTATCCGGGTCAGAAGCCGGACTGGAACGGGTCTAGATAGACGGCTTCATCCAGGTATTGGGGTAGCTGTCACGCCACAGCACTCTCTACAACCTTCGCAACAAAGCGAAGGTTGGAGACTGGACGATAATTGCCCAAAATAGCTGGGTCCAGGGAGGGCTTCTTGAGGAGGGGTCTCACCACCGCCTCTTTCAAGGCGGCAGGGAAAACCCCTTCCAACAAAGAAGCGTTGATAATCCTCTGGAGCCAGCCTCGTGTCACCTCCTGAGTGGCCAGTACCAGCCAGGAAGGACACGGGTCCAGTAAACATGTCATGGCGTGAAGCCTCCCCAACAACCTGTCCATGTCCTCGGGAGCCACAGGGTCAAACTCATCCCAAACAGACTCGACAAGACGTGCCTCCTCTCCCTCACTTGGATCATCCCAATTTCGGTCCAGGCCGTCCCAGAGCTGAGCAATTTTATCGTATAGATAACCACTAAACTCCTCGGCACGTCCCTGCAAAGGGTCATCCTGCACCTCCTGATGAAGGAGGGAGCGGGTCACCCGAAACAGGGCAGCTGGGCGGTTATCTGCCGACGCAATGAGGGTGGAGGCGTAAGAACGCCTCGCCTCCCTCATTGCCACTAGGTAGGTCCTAGAATAGGACCTAACTAGTGTCCGATCAGCTTCGGAACGACTGGACCTCCAGGTGCTCTCTAGGCGTCTTCTCCGGCGTTTCATCTCCCTCAGCCCCTCGGAGAACCAAGGGGCCGGACGAGATCTGCGCCGGGTCAGAGGCCGCAAAGGCGCGACACGGTCCAAGGCCCCAGCCGCAGCCTGTTCCCAGGCCACGACTAGTTCCTCAGTCGTGCCGTGGGCCAGATCCTCAGGGAATGGCCCAAGCTCCGTCAGGAACCTCTCAGGGTCCATCAGGTGCCTGGGACGGAACCAACGTATAGGTTCCGTCTCCCTGCGATGGTGAGTGGCGGTTCGGAAGTCTAGGCGAAGGAGAAAATGATCGGACCATGATCGGTTCTGTTACTAAATCATCTAATTCCAGATCATTTAACCACTGTCCAGAGATATAAATCAGATCCAGCGTGCCTCCCCCCATGTGCGTAGGGCCATCATTTACTCGAATCAAGTCCAAGGCCGTCATGGAAGCCTGGAACTCCCGAGCTGCCGTCAATAACAAGCCAGCTGATGGAAGGTTGAAATCCCCCATGACTATAAGTCTGGGGGTCTCAACCGCCACAGCGGCAAGTACCTCCAACAGCTCAGGCAGGGCTGTGGTCATGCAGCAAGGAGCCAGGTACGCGATCAACAAGCCCAACTGATTCCTATGGCCCCACCGCACATAGAGGGATTCACAGCCGGCAATCTGAGGAACAGTGGCCTCCCTCGGCTCTAGATCTTCCTTAATAACAACCGCCACCTCCCCACCCCTACCTTGGGCCCTCGGTTGATGAAATGCTTGGAAACCTGGAGGGCACAGCTCAACAAGGGGAACCCCGCCCCCTCTGGACCCAACCAGGTCTCTGTAATGCCCATAAGGTCCGCGGACTCCCCCTGAATAAGATCGCAAATCAGGGGAGCTTTATTAACCACGGACCGGGCATTACATAACATCAGCCGAAGATCCAAGCTCTGAGGATCATGGCCGCCCGAGGAACGGGTAGGGACTGGGGGGCCGGAGCACGTGATCGCTTTCAGACATCGAACACGTGCTCCCAACTCTCGATACGCCCCCCCCCTCCACCATATCTGCCTCTCCCACTTACCGTACAGATCGAACAACCCTCTAGTCCTGAAACAGAGCCCTCCCCCCCTGCCTTCAGACCAGATGAAGTAGTGCCGTGAACAAGCACAGGGGCTGGATCCCTCCCCGACGGGTTCTCTCCCCCACCCGTCAAATCCCTCCCCCCCACCCTCCCCTTAAAATTCCCATTAAAACTCCCCTTAAAAAACCGATTAAAACAATTAGTTAAAAATCCCCTGAGTCTCCTATTTTTGGCATGCCATCTCTCGGGGTTCCAAAACCCGTCCTCAAGATGGGCCCTTGATAATGTGGAGGGCCAAACCCGCGAGAGAGGGGAATCTCGCAAGGTAAGAAGGTCAGCCGCTGTAAATATCCGCATGATAAGAGTCCAGCAAGCAGACCCATCCTGGACCTGTCAAGATGAAAATTGACACACCAGTAATTCCGGGTGAAAGACAGACGAGATATAGTTCTTAGGCGGTGGATGAAAAACCGCCATGATTAAGTCAGAGCACCAACCCCTCATATCCAATCCCGAGGGGTGGTCTATGGACGAGGGGAAGAGGAAAAGGATGAAGTCCTACAGTAGTCAAGCTAAGATTGTCCAGGACCATCCTCAGTTCACCCAACTGGGGCCAAAGATCTTCAAAAGGTCCCCTTGCAGCCAGCCCATGGGAGTCCTCTAAGATGATAAAAGGCGCCCACATGGCCCGTGATCGTCCTTCAAGTTGACAAAGAGGCCGAAGCACGTGCCTAATGGGCCGAGCTGCTCCATCGATGAGGCGCCTCTCTCCCAAACTCCGGGGGGGGGGCAAAGAACTCAAAAAGCCCCCACAGACGGCCATAGACGTCCTCTAGATGATAGGGAGGGCGTCCCCTAGACCCGTGGACAACCTTCAAGGTGGCAAAGAAGGTGACCATCGGGCCTCTTCGTGGCCACTAAGCCAGGCCGCCAGCTGGAGTAGGCCACTCACCCGCCGGGCCTGCTGGGTCATGCCACCGGCCCCAACTACTGGGCCAGTTCGCCGGACCCAGCCGCCCACCAACAGGCTAGGCCCTCACCAGACCGGTCCAGCCAGGCCGCCGCCATCGCCGCCACTGCCGACAGCACCGCCGCCGCCGGGGGGAGAGAGCTCCAAGCTCCTCCCGGAGCAATGCCAGGCCAGGCCGCCGCCGCCACCGAAGAACTTGGCCGCCGCCGCTGGAAAAGGCCAGGCTGTCCACACCACCGACACCGCAGTCACCGCAGTCAAAGGGGCGAGGGGAGAGGGCTCTAAGGCCCCTCCCAGAGCCGAGCCGAGCCAGGCCGCCGCTGCCGCCGCCGGAGAACCAACCGCCACCGCCGCCGCCGCTGGAAAAGGCTGGGCCGCCCCCGCTGGAAAAGGCCGGGCCGGGCCGCTGCCGCTGGAAAAGGCCGGGCCAGGCCGCCGCCGCTGGAAAAGGCCAGGCCGGGCCACTGCCGCTACCGCCGTCGGCCATATCACTGCCGGAGGGAGAGCGCTCCGGGACTCCTCCTGAGGGAACCTGGAGCCGCCCCGCCTCAATCCGCCCATCCTCCAACCCGTCGCACTGTCCTCTACCCGGGTGTATGTAGTTCTTATTATCCAGTTCTTCTTATTTAAAGTTTAAATGCGGAAACTCCTGCCTTTTGAGGCTGCTTGACTCTGGCTGATTTACATTAGTAGAGTTTATCATGGTTCACTGAGGGGGCTATATAAGTAAAAGCACTATGAATTACAACAGAAGTATATGTGCAGGTTTTTCACCATCAGAACTAATTCAGGTAGCAGATTTTATAAATTACCTAATGAATAGAAAGTTGAAAAAAACCTCCTCAAGGACAATTTGAGAAGATGGGCAGTGGAAGATTTATAAAGTTACTTTATGAAAAAAAAATACTCAGTCGGAAAAGATAACTTTCCTTCCAGATGTTACTAAACAATTGTTTCCTGCAAACGGAGGAAGAATGTTTGAATCAACTGGAACACTGAAAATTCCCAACCCCTGCACTGAATAAATTCTGCAGAATAGTCCTTACAGTTTTAGAGTTGAAACCCTCATGGGAGACTTGGAGAATTTTTACTCATAGCACAGGCTCAGATTCTCCTACTTTGTAATGTCAGGAAAGGTGGAAGGGAAGGGAAGACAAGGGAAAAAAAGGAAAGAAGACACTACTGATCAGAGCATATAAAACATTTGCTAGGCCAATTCTAGAATACAGCTCGCCTGTCTGGAACCCTCACCACATTTTTGACATCAATACAATTGAACATGTCCAGAAATATTTTACAAGAAGAGTTCTCCACTCCTCTGAAAACAACAAAATACCTTATCCCACCAGACTTGAAATCCTAGGCTTAGAAAACTTAGAACTCCATCGCCTTCGACAAGACCTAAGTTTAACTCATAGAATCATCTATTGTAATGTCCTTTCTGTTAAAGACTACTTCAGCTTTAATTGCAATAATACAAGAGCAACCAATAGATTCAAACTTAATGTTAACCGCTTTAATCTAGATTGCAGAAAATATGACTTCTGTAACTGGCTTGTTAGCATATCAATCAATCTGTTTTTTAGGTGTTAGTAATTCTATATATAAAAAACAATTCCACCTACAGTACAAGACAGAGTTTAAAAGAACAAAGAATGAAAACTAGAAACTACAGAATGATCTCAAAGTCATTCTCACCACAGAGAGAATGCCTTTAAAAAAGACAGCATAGATCTTGCTTCAGAAATCTTGTTTATACCAGTGTGCAAATTTGTGTAAATCCAGTTGATTATTAAGCCAACCAACGACAACTCATAGGATTAATCACTTGTTTTTTTTAAAAAATCACATTGCAGCCAAGGCTAGAATTAGATGCTGAGGCAATGCGCCAAATATATGTCACCTTCCCTGAAACCCTGAACTATAAGCATCCAGTCCTCATGTACACAGAAACTTTTACTATGTTCATCTAGGACACAGTGTCAAATGTCCGTACTCTTCTACAAAAATAGTGCAGGGCAACCAAATGCTGAATGTCAGAATCTCCATTCAACAAAACTAGTATAAAATCAGTAGCTTCAATAAGCCAATGAAACTGAGTGTCATGGTTCCAGAAATACCTCTTCTGCGTAAAAAAAGACTCGGAGGCATCCGTTCCTTTTCTCAAAGTCCTTTACTAGCATGAGGAGACTGGCACACGATGAGTGCAATTCCCAAAACTGAAGTTCCGGATTCGTTTCCCCAGTTATACTAACCCCAGTAGTCCCACCCCCCTGACCCCTCTGATGATCACACGGTCCCACGTCCTTCCAGTTCATTCGAGTAACTTCTTGCCACTCCTCGTGCAGACGTGAACGCCATCCGACCTTGACCACCGGAAGAATGTTACCCTGCCCCTCAACCCCCCCCTTCTCCCCTTAAGATAAAAATGTGGCAGCGTCTGGAAACCGAAAGTTCAATATGGTTTCCAGGCCTGACAGGCGTCCCCCCTTGGAAAAGAAGCTATATCCTAGGAAAGAAAACAAAAAGTCGATAAAGAAGAGTGTCAGTGGTTCACACTTCCCTTCTACGCTCTCAAGTTGTTGCTCTTCCATCTTCACTGGGTCTTTGCACCGCAGTGGAGGTTGCGGAGACTGGGGCCCAGCACCCCTCTAACAGGCCCCCTCTGAGAGGAGGAGAGGGTACTGTTAGCACAAGAAAGTTTGTGTGAGTTTTGGGAATAATGTCATGGTTCCAGAAATACCTCTTCTGCGTAAAAAAAGACTCGGAGGCATCCGTTCCTTTTCTCAAAGTCCTTTACTAGCATGAGGAGACTGGCACACGATGAGTGCAATTCCCAAAACTGAAGTTCCGGATTCGTTTCCCCAGTTATACTAACCCCAGTAGTCCCACCCCCCTGACCCCTCTGATGATCACACGGTCCCACGTCCTTCCAGTTCATTCGAGTAACTTCTTGCCACTCCTCGTGCAGACGTGAACGCCATCCGACCTTGACCACCGGAAGAATGTTACCCTGCCCCTCAACCCCCCCCTTCTCCCCTTAAGATAAAAATGTGGCAGCGTCTGGAAACCGAAAGTTCAATATGGTTTCCAGGCCTGACACTGAGATCACCATTTGGCTTTGAGTCAACTGTCTGGTGGCAAACCAGATTCATCACTCCATCCTTTCCCTAAATCCCTGTGTGTATTAAGAACATGATTTTTTTTTAAAAAAAGGGTAAAATTCAGACAGTTATAAAAGTACATTCTGTAATTTTCAAACAAACAAACCTTCTGACATAGGAAAACACAACCATTTCTTTAAAAATATTTTGATTGGATGTATATTTGGGGAAGTGATTGCCCTTTTCAAAGCATTCAGAAACCAAACCCGGTTCTTTGCTTCCTAGTGATCATTGATCCATTAAATGATGATGAAGATAATATGTCACTCATCCTTCTAAAAGGGCTTAGAAAGACATACAAAGCAATTACAACTGCAAAAACAAAAATGGTAAAACTAAGCACTGCATTTAATTACGAAACAACTGCAGAGCCTTCTATTACTATTTTTAGTATTAAATTACTAAAATTACTAAAATTACTAAAAATTACTATTAAATTTATTAAAAATGTAACTTTTCCAAAGATTCTTTAGTAACATCTCCTGCACCTCTTATTGTTCTTATATTTTTATATCTCCTACATTGGTTTTGTTATGACAGTTCGGAATATATGTTCTTTAATTTTTAGTTGTCATTATTTTTATTGTGACACTAACAGCAAAGGGACATGAGGATATGGCAGGATAAAAATCAAATAGATAATGTAGTCTCTGCAGTAACAAAAATTGACCTATAATAGATTAAAGCCCTGAGATTTTGGGCTAATAAACATAATATACATAGCTTGAGCTGCTTTATTTCCATGTTTGCTTCCCTTTCTACCTGTATCTCACATTATTATTTTGCTAGCCTCTCTGAGCTCAAAAGCTAAGCAGGATCCAGAGTTTTGAGAATTTAGCTGAAAAACCTTCCGGGAATATCCAGGCTGTAAACTAGGTTTAGAAATTAAAGAATAAAACAAGGTGTTGGTATTGTTGATAAACCACTACAGAGATGTCTTCATGAAATCATCGGTTGTTTTGTTCAACCTGAAGGAAGCGTCATTTTTTTTTAATGCATGGTGCATTTTTATGTACCATAAAAATAAAAATAAACAGTTTATTTTATTTATTAGACTTCCTTGGCGCCCATCTTGCCAAGATGAAAATCTGGACGGCTTACAAACATTAAAAGCTAATAAAATATGGAAGCAATAAATAATCACAATAGCAATAATTTACAATTAAAAGATGGGAGAAGAGGGAGTAGGATGCACACAGGGGGAGATGGGGTCTTGTCTTAATCTGTCAGCCACCTCCAGCATGATGCTCCCCTGTTGGGGCCACAAGCCAACTGGCAGAAGCATAATTTTTAGGCCCTTACATAAAGTCAGAAAGGTGGGGGCATATCTCACCATGAGGGGCACAATGTTCTCTTAATCCAGCAACAACAATTGCTTATCATTATTAATCTAACTGATTAGTATATCTGCTTTTCCCATATCTGACATAGGAGCCAAAGAAGAGAACTTAGAGCATCCGCCTAGGTTCAGCTCCCTAAAGCGTTCTTGTGTCCAAAAAATCAGATTTCTCACAGTTGAGGACAGAAGAGGTTCCCGTCAGAGCTGCAGGCATCTGTGGCCAGCTGCTCCCACATGGCAGCTTATCAATGAAGTAACACTCAAGTTCTAAGCTGACTCCACCCACATGGCTGACTCCACTATTATCTTGGCCAGGAGAAAATCTTATAACATTCTCTGCACACAGTTGGTATGCAGATGGGTTCAGATTCAATCTCTGTGGGAGGTGGAGTGTGAGGAATTCTGTTTAACATTCTGGACCGTTTCTGACAATCAGGGCCTGCAAAAGGAGATAAAGGCAACTCAGCAAAAGGCAGTTTTCTATATAGGGCAACTTATTCATGGCAGCTTCAGGTATGGGGCAGCTTATTTCTTATCTTAATTGTTGCCTGATGTTTGAGTCACACTGATGTAATAGAAAATTGCCCACCTGCTTTTAAAAAAGATCTAATTTTCATTCACATGGAGACTGTTGGAAGAAATGTTCATCTGGGTTCAGTTCCAAGTGGGGGGAAAGACACTGGAAACATGGAGGGTGCTTGGAAGGACAGTTTAATGGTGAAGTAGAATCACCAAGCATGTGTGATTCTGGGTAGCTGACCACATGGAATGGAGAGTGAGGGTTATATATACCCTTTCTCGGGGTTTGAACTTGAGCTTCCTGTTCCTGTGGCAAAGGCATGTATCCCACAGGCTGTTGTCAGACTCCCATGGGGCTATGTGGAATCATGGTTGTCTGAGTCAAGTATGTGGTAAATATGCTGGCTTTGGGCAATTCCTATTGTGGCTGAAGGCTAATACTACCTTTGTTGGACCTTGGGTGAGTGTGTTTGCTTATGAATAGACCTAGCCATCTCTTTATCTCTTAAGTGCTGACATCTGATGTGGGCTATTGAGGAGGGTGGGGACTATTAAGTGTGAGTCTGCCTCCTGCCTAAAAAAAAATTTCTCCATTTCTCATCCAGGGAAATATAATATTCTGTCTTTTTAATATTTCCTAGAATATTTCATTCTTCTAGTAGAGGGGTGGTCCTAACTTTCTACAAGACTCTGAACCTAAAGAAATCTCCATAGCAAAAGGTAGCCTCTGTTTCCCAGGGAAGGAATATGGTCTTCCTTTCTTGCTTTAAAGCAACTTCTCTCAGTAGTTTGGACTACAAGTCACATCCCTCTCTCTGCTGCCTCAAAGCCAAGCTATTCCCTCTTGGAGACTTTGGCAGTGTTGTTCCAAAACATCTGGAGAGCACCAGGCTGGGGAAGGCTGCTTTACAATCTAAATGAGTATTCATCTTTCATAAAGTTTATTAATATGCCACTGCTTTAGCACAACATGTGCTTGTAGGATTTATTAAGCACTTAACAGCATGAAAGAAAAATATTTGCTTGTTTTTTGCTGCCAGTCCTAATGGAGATATGTGACTCATTGGGTTCCCAAATGCACAAATATTTCCCAGGAAACAAATAACTGTTTCAAGCTGCAGTTTGCTAAAGTGATAGAAGTAGGCTAATAACATGCGTGCATTTGTTGTTGTTGTTTTTAAAGGAAAAAAATACACAAAATTAATGAGTACACTGTGACAAACATAATTATTGATAATCTACATAGGTAAGTGAAGCAGGAGAATGATGCTTTGAGGTTTAGAAACTATTTTTTCATAGAAGATAACATTGTGCTTTGAATTGCTATAACTACAAAATACTATGTCATTGTTTTGTACCTGCAATCCTTATGGTCTTTATTTCCATGTAGTGTGTTACTCTAATATAGTCTAGTTTCCATGATACAAATTTACAAATTAAATTCAGGTCTATTTTACTGAACATTTATTACATACATACCTCATCCTTCCTCTATATAGCTTAAGTGATAAACTTTCTTTTTTCAGAGCAGTACATATTTAAGAAAATGTTTATATAGGTGTACCTAGAGAAACACATGAGTTGAAATGTTTCCTACTGATCAGATATAACCATAGACAAGTATTACATAATATAAAACCATGTTTTTAATTAAAGAATAGGCTGTGTTTTTCATAAAGAATAAACAGTCTTGCTTGTCACTGTTCTTCTTACCCAGATAATTTTGGGAACAAGGCGAATCTTTCTTTTAGATTCAACATGGCACCATGTTCCAGTTCTGAAAGCCACAACCACTAGGGCATTCTAAATTTGACACTCCTACCACAAATTGACCACCCACAGAGGCGATCTTTTCAAACAAATGTTTCCTCATTTGGGATCTTCCAAAAACATTCTTCCTATACACAATGATGTTTTTTAAACAACATTCCAGATTGCACTGGAATGGAAATGATTTGTAAAACCATTTCCTCAAAAACGAGGTTGACCAATCTTTGCACTCTAATTCTGTCCAAAAAAACAATTCAATCAACCCAAATAGAGATAACAGGTTTTTAACAACAACAACAAAATAATAATAATCTAGAATTAACATCTTTATTTCAAATACCTTTTTCTTAGACCTGAGGCATATATATTGCCAAGTTATATCCAACATGGGACAATTCATACAATATGAGAAAGTGTAAACTTAAGAGATGCAGTTCCAAAAATGTGTCCTTAGTTCTTCATATTTTTAAAATTGCACTAAGACAAAGTAACATTGCAAGCTAGTCTAAGAATAGCATTGCTTAACTGGAAACACCAGTTTCCAGATTAAAGTTTGGCAAAACTCTTGGTAGAAGAATCCCTATCTTCTCTGTTGACATCTTAGGCATTAAATCAGGGTTTCCCAAATTTTGACAACTTTAAGATCCATAGACTTCAACTCTCAAATTCCCGAGTCAGCTAAATCCATGTCTTAAAGTTACCAAGATTAGGAAACCCTGTATTAAATGGAATAGGATGATAGGTAATCCGGATTATAATGTTACAGATGGCAGGTGAGGGATTACATTTTTGGGATGATAGATGTAGGACTGTAGGTAGCTTTGTGGAAAGGCAGGTTTAAATTATAAGAGATTCTTGCACAATACATTTCTTGTGAGTAACTTGAGATCTCCCTGGATATAGCCATTAGGCATGGTTCACTGTAGATAATTATGGCAAACTGTACTCAAGTTATTTTTCTTATCAGAAGTTGGTGAAAATGGAATTGACATTGTGGATATTCAGAGGAGAAAGGACTAGATACTTATTCCATGAATACAACTTAACATTCAAGATAGCGTAAAGAAATATTTAATTATAACTTTATAATCAGATGTTATCTGAAAATCTTCATGGATCAACCATCCAAGCAATGTCAAATTTTACATCTAGAGTGTCAGGTTTCAGAAAAACCTCTTCTGCATAAAAAAAACCCTCTGAAGCCATTGCCTTTCAAAGTTCTTTACTAGCATAAGGAAACTGGCACACGATGAGTGAAATTCCAAAACTGAAACTTCCGGATTCTTTTCTCAGTTATACAAACCCCAAGAGTCCCACCCCCCTAACCCCTTTGCCGGTCACATGGTCCAATGTTCTTCCACTTTATTCGAAACGTCTTCTTGCCACTCCTTCTGCAGATGCGAACACAATCCGACCTTGACCGCTTGAAGAATTTAACCGTACCCATCACCCCCCCTCTTCTTCCCCTCAGGGGAGAAATGTGACAGCGTCTGGAAACCTATGGCCTAGTATGGTTTCCAGGCCTGACATAGAGTCATTTTGCATAGCAAGGCGTAGCCTATTGTTTCAAATATATGTGAGCAGGATTCTGCTTTTTGAGTCAAAACAGAAAACTATGCAGAAAAGATAATCCTCGCTTACCATATTAGGAAGTCAAGCATGCAAGATACATCTGAGTGCTCCGGAAAGACCCTGCATGGCTATAGCCTTAAAGAGGATGGTGAATTTGTGCCGTCATTTTAAATGTCACCTGGCAGCTGTTGTGAAGAAAAGCAGCTGTGTTGAAAGATGAGAGGTGTTTCTAATAACATTTCATGGTCTTACTTTACTTTTACTGCTTTCCTTGCAGTGTGAAAGGAATGTGCTTCCTTATACCCCTCAAATATATATATATATATATATATATATATATATATATATATATTTAAATATATATATTTATATATATATGTCTTTGGTTGTTCGGGTTTTCTCCCGTGTAAAATTGGAAGTGTCTTGGCGACGTTTCGACGAAGTCTCATTCGTCATCTTCAGGCTTCAGCTTCGTGCTTCTGGGAGCAATGTGTGATCGCAGCTGTTTCTTCCTTTTAACTGCTAGTGGGGTTTGAACTGATTGGGTGGGAGCTTGGCTGTGCTCTGATTGGATGGGGTTTTCTGTGCTCTGATTGGCTGGGGTGTGTCCTGTGTTGGTGGGGGCTTGGTTGTGCTCAGTCTAGTCTGTGCTGCAGGGGATTTGAGCTGGTGAGCTGCATAGCTGTTGTTTGGCTTTGTGGTCGTGCCACATCTTCATAGTGGGTGTCAGTCTGCTGCATGAATGGATTGGAGGGTTTGAAATGGCTAATGTTGCAGCTGCGGTCTGGCTTCTGGTCCTTGGTCGTGCTTCATGATCAGTGTGGGTTTGGGTCTGCTTTCTGGGTGGATGTGGTGGTGACATCCTGTGTGGACCTTGTGAGTGTGGGTCTGGTGTCATTCCTCGTGTTAGGGACTCGTTTGTCAATAAGGGCGGGTTTCCAAATGGCTGGTAGGCGGAGGTGTCATCTCGTTTGTTCATGCTGTGTGGGCGTTTTCTATCTCAATGGCTTCTCTGATTATTCTGTTGTTAAAGTGTTCAGTTTTGGCGATAGTTCTGGTCTTTTAAAGTCAATATCATGTCCTGTGACTTTAAAGTGTTGGACCAGGGAAGAAGTTAGTTCCTCTTTTTGAATGAGTTCTTGTGTTCTTCAATCGTGCACTTATTCTTCTGTTGGTTTGTCCAATGTATGTGGTGGGGCAGGCGGTGCATGGGATTTCATATACTCCTTGATTTTCTAACTCAATTTTGTCTTTGGGGTTTCTTAGGATGGTGGATATTTTTCTGTTTGTGCAGAATGCTGTCTTGATGTTGTGTTTGTGGAGGATCTTGCTGATTCTGTCTGTGGTGCCTTTTATATATGGGAGGAGGGCTGTGCCGTTTTCTTGTTCTCTGTCTTGGATTTTAGTGGGGGTTCTTTTGGATTAGCTTGGTAATCTTATTTGTTTGGAATCCATTGGATGTTAGTACGTTAGTGAGAGTGTCTAGTTCGGGTTTTAGGTGTTGTTCATCAGCTAAGCATTTTGTTCTGGAGATGAGTGTCTTGGCTCTGAGTTGATCTGTGCTGGGTGGTGGTGTGAGTGCGTGCAGATAGCGGTTTGTGTGTTTTCTTCTGGTAGATGGTGTGTCCTAGGGAGCCATTGGGTTTCTGTAGACTAAGACATCCAGGAAGGAAGTTGGTTATTAACTTCTGTTTCCATGGTGAACTGTATTTTGGGGTGTAGGCTATTGAGGTGTGTGAGGAAGTTGTCAAGTTTTTCTTTCCGTGTGGCCAGATTATGAAGGTGTCGTCTACATATCTGAGCCAGAGTTTGGGTTTGTGATCAGATTTTTCTAGTGCTTGGGTTTCAAAGTGTTCCATGTAGAGATTGGCAATGACAGGTGAGAGGGTGATCCCATGGGTGCTCCTTCTACTTGTTTGTATTTTTGTCCATTATAGATGAAGTATGTGTTGGATAGGCAGTGGTTGGTCAGATCTAGGATGTGCTTGGGGGTTATATTTGTTTTGGATAGCTGTCAAGGCTTCTTTGATTGGCACTTGGGTGAAGAGGATATGACATCAAAGCTCACGAGTAGGTCGCTGGGCTGTAAGTTTTGTTTCTTTATGATCTCTATGAACTGGAATGAGTTTTTACGTGTGAGGTGATGGATTCTGCATAGGGCTGTAGTTGTTTGGCGAGAAATTTGGCTAGGTTTTGTAGAGGTGAGCCTATGGAGCTGACTATGGGTCTGAGTGGGGGTTCCTTCTTTGTGTATCTTGGGAGGCCATAGAGCTTAGGGCATCTGGATGATTTCTCTCTGGGAATGATTCTTTGTTGGATTTCTTCGCTGATGGGGGAGGCTTTTATTTTGGATCTAGTGGTTTTTTCTAGGTAGGTGGTGGGGTCTGTGTTTAGGGGCTTGTATGCAGGGTCTTGGAGTAGGTTGGTTAATTTGGTTTGGTAGTCAGATGTGTTCATAACCACCGTGGCGTTGCCCTTGTCTGCTGGTAGGATTATTATGCTGGTATCTTTTTTCAGGTTAAGTAGTGCTGTCTGTTCCTCTTTGGGTAAGTTGCTTTTGGGTGGCTTGCTGGTGCAGAGGATGTTGGAGATCTCGAGTCTGATTTTGTTAGCGTCATCGGGGTTGATTTTGGTCAGGCTGGTTTCAACTCCGCATATAATGGTTTCGGTGGGGATGTATTTGGGAGTGACTGCAAAGTTGAATCCTTTGGAAAGGACATCGGTTTCAGCTTTGGTGAGGATCCTATCTGAGATGTTATGCACTGTTTGTTTCATGTGTTGCTGTGAGGGTGGAGGGGTGGTTTCTGGCGTTCTTGTAGTCTTGGGAGTTTGTTGGTGTGCGTGTCTGTCTTGAGGGTGGTCTGTGTTTCGGCTCTCCAGACGGCAAGTTGTTTGGATTTGTCCCAAAGTGCAGGGTGCATCTTGTTGCTGAGTTTGAGGTGAAGTGTGAGGAGATCTTTGTTGATTTGATCTAGGAGGAATCTTTTTGTGTGAAGTTCATTTCTGATTAAGGCCAATTCTGTTCTTTTTAGGATCCGTTTGGTGGCTGCAGAGTTGGAGTGGAATTTCAATTGGAAGCATTTGGGGATTAAATTTTGATCGCGGCAGTTTCGTAGGAATGCGAGGTCACATAAAATGGAAGCTCTTTGGACTTCTAGTTTTTCATAGGTCCTGGTCAGATGGTGGATTTCCTCCCCGTAGAGGTGCAATATTTGTTTTCTGAGGTTTTCACGGGTGTTTGTATATAGGTCTTTGGTTGTTCGGGTTTTCTCCCGTGTAAGATTGGAAGTGTCTTGGCGACGTTTCGACGAAGTCTCATTCGTCATCTTCAGGCTTCAGCTTCTTGCTTCTGGGAGCAATGTGTGATCGCAGCTGTTTCTTCCTTTTAACTGCTAGTGGGGGTTTGAACTGATTGGGTGGGAGCTTGGCTGTGCTCTGATTGGATGGGGGTTTTTCTGTGCTCTGATTGGCTGGGGGTGTGTCCTGTGTTGGTGGGGGCTTGGTTATGCTCAGTCTAGTCTGTGCTGCAGGGGGATTTGAGCTGGTGAGCTGCATAGCTGTTGTTTGGCTTTGTGGTCGTGCCACATCTTCACAGTGGGTGTCAGTCTGCTGCATGAATGGATTGGAGGGGTTTGAAATGGCTAATGTTGCAGCTGCGGTCTGGCTTCTGGTCCTTGGTCGTGCTTCATGATCAGTGTGGGTTTGGGTCTGCTTTCTGGGTGGATGTGCGGTGGTGACATCCTGTGTGGACCTTGTGAGTGTGGGTCTGGTGTCATTCCTCGTGTTAGGGACTCGTTTGTCAATAAGGGCGGGTTTCCAAATGGCTGGTAGGCGGGAGGTGTCATCTCGTTTGTTCATGCTGTGTGGGCGTTTTTCTATCTCAATGGCTTCTCTGATTATTCTGTTGTTAAAGTGTTCAGTTTTGGCGATAGTTCTGGTCTTTTTAAATTCAATATCATGTCCTGTGACTTTAAAATGTTGGACCAGGTTCCTCTTTTTTGAATGAGTTCTTGTGTTCTTCAATGCGTGCACTTATTCTTCTGTTGGTTTGTCCAATGTATGTGGTGGGGCAGGCGGTGCATGGGATTTCATATACTCCTTGATTTTCTAACTCAATTTTGTCTTTGGGGTTTCTTAGGATGGTGGATATTTTTCTGTTTGTGCAGAATGCTGTCTTGATGTTGTGTTTGTGGAGGATCTTGCTGATTCTGTCTGTGGTGCCTTTTATATATGGGAGGAGGGCTGTGCCGTTTTCTTGTTCTCTGTCTTGGATTTTAGTGGGGGGTTCTTTTTGGATTAGCTTGGTAATCTTATTTGTTTGGAATCCATTGGATGTTAGTACGTTAGTGAGAGTGTCTAGTTCGGGTTTTAGGTGTTGTTCATCAGCTAAGCATTTTGTTCTGGAGATGAGTGTCTTGGCTACGGAGTTGATCTGTGCCGCAGCTGCAACATTAGCCATTTCAAACCCCTCCAATCCATTCATGCAGCAGACTGACACCCACTGTGAAGATGTGGCACGACCACAAAGCCAAACAACAGCTATGCAGCTCACCAGCTTAAATCCCCCTGCAGCACAGACTAGACTGAGCATAACCAAGCCCCCACCAACACAGGACACACCCCCAGCCAATCAGAGCACAGAAAAAACCCCATCCAATCAGAGCACAGCCAAGCTCCCACCCAATCAGTTCAAACCCCCACTAGCAGTTAAAAGGAAGAAACAGCTGCGATCACACATTGCTCCCAGAAGCAAGAAGCTGAAGCCTGAAGATGACGAATGAGACTTCGTCGAAACGTCGCCAAGACACTTCCAATCTTACACGGGAGAAAACCCGAACAACCAAAGACCTATATATATATATATATATATATATATATATATATATATATATATATATATATATATATATATATATATATATATATGCCACCCTTCCTCTCAAGGGCTGATGAAGAGGAAGAGAACAACCAACATAAAGCTCCTTAGTGACAACTGCAGGCTCATTTTGTAGAGTCAAACTTCAAGACATTCTGCACAATTGCTTGAAACATCTGTGTCTGGATGCCTAGCCAGATGAGTAAAAAAAAAAAGATGATCTAATAGAAGCAAGAGACATTCAAAAGGTATCTTCAAAAGATACTGTCAGGTAAAGTCAAGTGTTTGCCACGTAAAGTCAAGATGGAAGCTGTGACACACATAATTGCAACAATCATGTTGCCTTTTTTTGAGATTGGGAAGCTCTTGTTCCGTGTTGATGTAATGGTTCTGTTGGGTTTGGAAGTAGCTGGTTCTTGCCTTGCCAATTTTATTCCTGTGCCAAACCTCCACAAAGCAGCACCCTGCTTCTAATGGGCACAGCTGTGTTTCTGCAGGGCAACATGTGTTTGCAGTGTCGCAAGGCTGAAAGGCCAACTGAGATTGGACTCTCTTTGACAAAAATTCAAGACAGATTACAAATTTCACCACAGCATTTGCTGTGTTTTATCTGCTGTGTTTTACATCCTTGCAGCAAAGCATTCTATGCCCAAGGAGCTGCTGATCCAGTTCTACAGAGGAATTATTGAGTCTATCATTTGCACCTCTATAACTGTCTGGTTTGGTTCTGCAACCCAACAAGAAAGACACAGACTTCAGAGGATAATTAGAACTGCAGAAAAAAAATTGCTACCAACCTGCCTTCCATTGAGGACCTGTATACTGCACGAATCAAGAAGAGGGCCTTGAAAATATCTACAGATCCCTCACATGCTAGACATAAACTGTTTCTTTTTTTCTTTTTTTTTTATTCAAAAAGTTTTACAAAAAAATTTCCCTTCACAAACCCCCTCCCCCCTCCCCCCCTGACTTCCCGGAACAAGCACAAGGTATAGTTAAAAATAAAACAAACATATGCTAAAAAAAATTTTTTTCCCCAAAACTGTTATACCAATTTTCCCTCTCTAGCTCTGAGTTCCTCCTTACATAACCAAAATCCTTCAAAAAATTAGCAATAAACAGTAATAAAATATATAGATCAATAGAACAAATTAATCCTAAAGTATTTAAAACCAGCTAAAGCATAAAAATCCAATCAAATTCAGAGAATATCTCCCTTATAGCTTCTATAACCATATAATTTCCCCCCCAAGTCTTTCTTACATAAGATCTTTCGAGAATATTCTATTTAAAATTCAATACAACAGATTATAAAATTTCAATACAGGGAAATTACAATATCTATTCAACTTTAGTCCTTCCTCGTCAAAATCCAGTATAAATCCAAATATCTAGTCTTTTATGATAGTTATAAAACATATAATCAACCCATTTCTTCCAGATCTTCCTCACATATTGTCTTTCAGGAACGCTAATATCTTTTTCTGTTAATATTTCCAAAAAAAAAAAAAATCTTTCAAGGATGATACTTTTGTCTCTTGCCATTTTTTTTGATGCATTAGTCTCTGTCTTTCCTTCATTACTCCTTTTGAAAAGTCAGTCACAATATTTCCTAATAGTTCCTTATGTCCAAGAATCCACGAGTTACTGCCGTATATTCCCTCAATCTGAAAAGAGAACTCTTGGAAAGCATTAACCCTGTGAATTTTTCCATTTCGGGAGACAGCCTCCTGTAGCACAAATTCAGGCATTTCATCCAAACTTTTTAAAAAAGGCTTCTTTACATCAATTTGTTTATTCAGGATCCTATCTTCATATTTATCCAGTTTTGTTATCTCCTCCATTCCATATTCGAAGTCCTGATTACATTGGTTAATTTCCTCCAAACTCTCATCCAAAACGCCTCCATTTTTTTCCCCTTCGTATTTTTGAGTAATTAAATACATTCTTTCTGTATAATCCTGTATAAAGTCACGAATCCATTCTTCTGAAAAAACCTTCATGGCAAAGTTCTTGCTGAAAATCCCCTTATAAAATACTTAAACAAACTAAAATAATCCAACAATCCACAGTCCAGTACAATAAGATAAAATCTCCATTCAGTTTCACTTTCTCAACAAGTAAACGCCATTTTATTTCATTGTGTTGATTGTAGATGAGAGAATTTTTTTTTTTAAAAAAAATAGAAGTCAGATTTAATACTTGCAATTTAAATGACTGATCTCCTGTGTTTATTCCGTCTGCTTATAAATATCCATAACAATCACTTGAAGCAGAAGTGGTCGCTCTCTTCTCTGTCTGCATGAAGCAGAAACACGCTGGGGCTGGAGCTGTGCAGAAGGATTTCCAGGGAACTTTCCCTTTCGAGTTCCCCAAACGGGTCTCTAGAGAGAGCTCTACCTTTCCTTCTTCTTGCTCTTTCCCTTCCCCTTACCGGGGAAGGTACTTTCAGCCGCTGTTTTCGCCGGCTTTTACAGAATCCCAGCGCGGGCGCCCTTAGGGCGTCCTTCGGAGAGAGCGGAGCCACCAGAAGTCCCTAGACATAAACTGTTTCAACTCCTACCATCAAAACGACGCTATAGAGCACTGCACACCAGAACAACTAGACACAAGAACAGTTTTTTCCCGAAGGCCATCGCACTGCTAAACAAATAATTCCCTCAACACTGTCAAACTATTTATTAAATCTGCACTACTATTAATCTTCTCATCGTTCCCATCACCAATCTCTTTCCACTTATGACTGTGACTGTAACTTTGTAGCTGGTAATCCTTATGATTTATATTGATATTGATTGTTCCTGATTGCTTATTTGTACCCTATGCTTATCGTTAAGTGTTGTATCATTAAGTGTTAATTTTGTACCCTATGACCCTCATTTGTGTTGTAAATGTTGTACCTCGATGAAGGTATCTTTTCTTTTATGTACACTGAGAGCATATGCACCAAAACAAATTGGCCAATAAAAATTCTATTCTATTCTATTCTATTCTATTCTATTCTATTCTATTCTATTCTATCCTATCCTATCCTATCCTATCCTATCCTATCCTATCCTATCCTATCCTATCCTATCCTATTAAAGCAAACTGCCTATAATCTGGTGCTTCTGGATTTTACCCATCTCAGCTCTGCTGTCACTCATCTTGCCAGTTACTTTTTCTCAGCCCAATCTGCCTCACAGGTGAGAGAGAAAAGGCAGGAAAATAATATTAAGTATGTTCACCAGGGCAGGGAATGAACAAACAAACAAACAAACAAACAAACAAACAAATAAATGAACAAATGAAGAAACGAACAAACAAAAGAATGAACAAACGAATGAATGAATATCTTATTTCCAGCAATTATTTTAAAAGGGGATGGGCAACTGTTTGATGGCTGAAAGTTTCAATGGTTAGGCCAGAGTTGCAACTTAGGGAGGACTGAGTCATACTATGTGCATGGACTGAGAGTTTGATTCCCCCCCCCACCCCCGTGAGTTTGGGATGGGGTGGGGGGATGAGCTCACAATCCTGAGAGGTGGATTGGGCTGAGAAAGAGTAACTGGCAAAACGAATGACAGGGGAGCTGAGTTGGGTAAAATCCAGGAGCACCAGATTAGAGGCAGTTTGCTTTAATGGGATGCTTTGCTGCATTGTGACTGGCTGAAGAAAGAAAACCTATACATACACATAGAACTGTACAGATTGTGTATTTCATTCTCTATAGGCCCATACTAAATGAATGGATGTTTGGAGAAGCCAACATCACAATAATGCTGTTGAGAGTTTTAGATATTTAAATACACATGGCCTGTCCGTATGGTTTATGGTGATTGTGGAGAGAATACAAAGAACTGGGTTGTGCAAGATAATCTTACTATAAAAGGTATAGTAATTACAGATTATGTTACAGAATTAATAGAGTGGGGCAGAAGTCTTGTGTTGTCTTGGTGCATAACTTCTATTTGCCCAAGCAAGACAAACTGAACTAATCAATGCAATCAATACAATTTCATGATACAGTTAAAAACATGCCATATGATTACAAAGAAGGAGATGGAAGCAAAATGACCTTAGAGCGTCGAAATGTATAGTGTTCACATTCAACAGATCTCCCTTAAGCACAAGGTTAAGCAAATAGCTCTGAGTATTCCTGAACTTTTGTTTGCTAGCTAGTGAAGGCTGCGATCAAACAAGGTTACAGTGACTCAGTTTTCAAAACAACCATGCTAATGGTGCCACTTTGATTCAGCAGGTGATCAGTTTCCTTTGATGGAGATATGAATCTCAGTTGGGCTACTTGTTGCAGAAATGCTATGTTGAATTATATTTACAATTAAATATATTTCTTTTCAAAGTAGTATGTTGTTTATTATTACAATCTGTTCACAATGATGTGAACAGCATTATGGAGTGTTGCTCATACTAGGTAAACTATTTATGTTAGAAGGGCTCTTGCTGGAGCAGAGAAATAAATGTTAAGTATTCTCTTTATAAATATATATAGTGACAGTGATCTGAAGTTGTCTCTGGAACACATTATAGCTTGCCAAATGCACTATAGCTAGTGGGACACATTATGGCAAATCTTAGAATTTAGAACTATAAAAATAATGTAACAATTAAATTGCAATTAATTACGGGTAGTTCATTATAAAATAGTAATCAGATATTGTTATGATTAGTCAACTTTTAAATGCTGTTTAAAATACATATTTTCATTTGTTTTTTAAAAAAACCTAAGATGGAAATAATTGTTTTCTTGTTTATCATTATTTTTATTTAAATATAATTGGTTGGTATTGCATAACTAGATTATTTATGAATGCATATGAAAATCAGTTGGAATGTGTACATACCATTGAATATACAAGGTATTCATTTTCTAGAGATATTAGGGAGAAACTCAAAAAATCATATTTACTTAAAGAGTTAGAGGCTGGTAGCCTTTGGCCTTCCAGTTTTTGATCATGGCCAGCATTGGATAGTTTATTCTCATGACTTTCTTTGCAACACCTCTCTTATTTTCTTACCTCATCCTGTAATGTGCATAGCCACACATTGCCAGACTATTGCACAAATTTTCCCCAGATGCTTTTGCAAACTTGCTTACTTGAAATCTCAGTGGGTCAGAAAGATAACAGCATGAGCTCTTGCATTAACTTCATATTGCTACCAAATGTTAATGAAACACCACTCGAGAAAACTTATAAATGATATTCCCAAGGAATTGGTTTTTGAGACAGAGGAATCCATTCTGGGTGGAATCTTCAGAGGAATTTAAAAATAAATTTGGACAAATGTACATACATACATCGCCTAAAATTAGGGATCAAACAAACAGCCTATTTTTGCTACTTTAGTTTCTATCAATTCTATTCCTACCTTGCTTCCATCCCTTTTTTTCATTATTACTGTTTGTTGAAGGCTATGCAAAATCATAAGCTTTCATAGCATCTACTGGTATTTCCCCTTCCTTCTATATACCAAAAGCCCGGTGAAACAAACATTCTCTATGGAGGGATAGAGAACTAGAGATTTAACTCCATTGCTGGAAAGAGTCTCTTCTTTCTCACTATCAATTTCACCTCCGACAATAATTAAGACCCAAGTAGAATCCCTGCCCACCTAGCAGTTCAAAAACATGCAAATGTGAGTAGATAAATAGGTACCACTTTGGTGGGAAGGTAACAGCATTCTGTGCGCCTTAGCATATAGTCATGCTGGCCATATGACCAGAGAAATGTCTTCAGACCGTGCTGACTCCCTTGGCTAAGTAACAGAGCTGAGCACCATCCCTACTAGACGGAGGAAACTTTTACCTTAACCTTGGAATCCCTGCAGCAGGAGGAAATGTTACGAATCAGAAAGCAGTCCCTTGATATGTCATTTTCCTGAGTTTTGGTCAACCTGTGTGTATTCCCCACAGATCAATTCATAAATGATAGGTTTTGTGATCTCAGGAAGAAACAAGAAGCCTGTTTGCTCGTTGGAAAAAAAACCACAAAAAAACAGCATGACTGTGTAGGTTTTATTCTCTGCAATAAAATGAATCCTGGGTCAAACTTGACTGGCGCAACTGGCTAATATTCTTAACTGGTTGGTCAGTGGTCATGCAAAGGACATACATTCTTTTAATTAATAGGTTAGATGTGTGATTGCATTGGCAATTGCTCAGTCCCCACGTCTATGAAACATGGTGCTTTGACCCTGGACTTGTTTTCCCCATGGTTATCCATCTGACGTTAACTGGCCTGCGTGAGGTGGAAAGATCTATCCTTTCAGCTGCTGTCTCTCTTGGAAGATAAGGAAGTCTCTCTCATTACTGTCCATTTCACGTTGCATGACTCAAGCGCAGGGGTGAAATTCACTTACCTTCATTACTGATTCGCGAATGTGAACATGCACACACGCGTGCTCCCTATGCTCATGCACACTCCTCCACGTATGTGCAGAGCCTTCTGCACATGCACAGAGGGTCAAAAATGGGACGTGATGACATCTGGGTGGGTGGGCGGAGCCTTCCACTGCCGGCACTACTGGTTCACCTGAGCCGGATAGAACTGGCTGAATTTCTCCCCTGCTCAAGTGGAATTAGGGGCAGGAGTGTTTCCTTCATTAGGCAAGTCAGTTTTGGGTGAATCCATTTCCTCTTCTCACAGCCTCCTGCCATTTGCTTGTTGTGCCCTTTGGGCCCAGACTACAGCATTGGCCATAGAGCAGGGGCAAGGAAAGTGGAGCTGCTCTTTATAGAATAGAATAACAGAGTTGAAAGGGACCTTGGAGGTCTTCTAGTCCAACCCCTGCTTAAGCAGGAAACCCTATACCATTTCAGACAAATGGTTATCCAATTACTTCTTAAAAACTTCCAGGGTTGGAGCATTTACAACTTCTGGAGGCAAGTTGTCCCCCTAATTAATTGTTCTAACTGTCAGGAAAACCAAACTGTTCTAACTTTCTCCTCCTTGGATGGAGACGATAAGGCATCTGAACTAAGAAGAGAGCACAAAAATGCATTAGAAGTGAAGGACTCATTTGATGATGTTGGCCTGGATCTTGTGAACACGTAACATTAAATATCTAAAATAAATGTATATGATATGAAAGATAAATTTCTTTATATAAAGAAAATAAATTAAAAATGTAAAATAAAGGTATATTTATATAAAATATGCAAACTGAAAGAAGCCGAAGTCATAAAACAAGCAAATGCTACTTACAAAATATTTCAGTTTGCTTGATGTTACTTCAGGCCATTATACCAAGGCTATTTGGATGTGAAGAGAGGACAATTGGATCTGTTTGAGCAAGGTTGCATATTAGCTATATTATTTGGAAAGAATGGTCAGGATCC
Source organism: Ahaetulla prasina (assembly GCF_028640845.1). Lineage (NCBI taxonomy): Eukaryota > Metazoa > Chordata > Lepidosauria > Squamata > Colubridae > Ahaetulla > Ahaetulla prasina. The sequence goes on along the minus strand of NC_080540.1, from coordinate 57,166,887 downwards.
CAGTGCTCTGAAAAGCTTTAGCTAGATAACACTTGTTTGTTTTTCATCCAGTGACACTCTAGATACTCCTCTGATCTCTGTGAGTTATGGTTTTGAGGGTTGCAAAGAAACATGGCGGGGGAAAAGTTCTAACAAAGCAAATGTTATTGAATGTCTGGAACAATGAACATACTTTGAATCTTGGCCAGCGTATTTCTGGATTGATCTTAATTTATTGAACTGGGCACTTTGTGACTTGTCAAATTCAAAGCTCTCTGAGAAAATTCATGTTCTTTTCTTCTTTCCCAGAAGTTTCCATCATGTCTATATTTATCCAGGCACAGTGAAATGTTGCCAAAATTTAGGATAAAAGGAAATTAGAATTAAATGAGTATAAATGCAGTGCACATAAATAGAATTTTTAAAAAGACGACAATCATTGAACAACATTTATATTGTATGCCACCCAGAGTTGCTGTATTAGTGACATGGGTGGTACATCCTACATACCTTCCTCCTCCTACTTGCCCCACAACAGCAACCCTGTAAGGTGGGTTGAGCTTAGAGAGAATGATTGGCCAAAAGTCACACAGCTGGCTTTCGTGGCTAAGGTGGGATTTTTTTTTATTTTATTTGCATTTATATCCCGCCCTTCTCCGAAGACTCAGGGCGGCTTACACTATGTTAGCAATAGTCTTTATCCTATTTGTATATTTATATACAAAGTCAACTTATTGCCCCCAACAATCTGGGTCCTCATTTTACCTACCTTATAAAGGATGGAAGGTCAACCTTGGGCCTGGTGGGACTAGAACCTGCAGTAATTGCAGGCAGCTGTGTTAATAACCGACTGTCTTACCAGTCTGAGCCACAGAGGCCCCACAAAGATTTGAACTCAGAATCTCCTGCTTTGTAGTCTGGTGCCTTAACCCCTTAACTAAATTGGCTTTCTTTGCAGTGATTGGGATTTCCCACTAAAATCAGCTAAAAAAGACCCATGACCTGAGCAAAGGCTCAACCTGGCAGCAGCTTTAAGAGTCCAAAAGGTGCACAAGGAAAGATAAGTGATATGGTATGCATGATGACATCATCATGCCCATGCCATTTTGATTATTGTGACTTCTACCAGATGCCTTTGACAGCTTCAGTGGCCTTTTATTTGCAAATACTTCTGGGCTTCTAGCCCTGCTCAAATTCCCTCCGGTGGAACCTTCTGTCCTGCATCATCGAAGTGAAATGTTTTGCTATCCACTTACTGAACTAGGTGAACTGCTTTTGCCAGAATGTGATAGGATCATTTTAAACCCAGTCACAAGTTAGGTGAAAACGTGTAAACTGAGAGCAAGCAAGTACTGTGCTTTCTCAAATTACTCTGCCTGCCTCAGGGAAGATGGTTGGAAAGCAAATACTAACGGTGTTACATAAGGACGTAAGAAGAGGCTTGCTGCATCAGACCCTCAACCTGTTTTGTCCAACAATCTGTGTCAAACAGTGGTCCAGGGGATATATTGGGTATGCAATACTTTCTAGCAGCCGCGTTTCAGGAATGCTGCCTATGATTCATGAGGTAGTAAATCACTGCCAATATTAGTGGCCGTAGATAGCCTGTTCTTCCATGAACCAATCAAGTCCCCTTCTAAATCCATCCAAATTGGCTGCTATTGTGCAACCTGATGGCAGGGAATCCAGCAGTTTAATTATGTACTGGGTAAAAATGTATTTCCCTCTGTCAGTTTTGAATGTTCCTGCATTTAATTGCAGAGAATGATTCAAGTTCTAACACTGTGTATGAGAGAGAAATTTCAATCCATATTATGTACTGGTAGTCCTCAATTACAACTGATCTTGCTTAGTGACTGTTTGAAATTTGATGGACCGGGTGCAGACATCTCGTGATCCGCTTAATGACCAGCATGACTTATAGCCCTAATTTTGGGCTCAATCATGGTCATAAATCAAGGATTGCCTATATACCATACATACAGTAAGTTTTTAAATTCCTATGCTTTGCTTTGCTTCACTTCACTTCACTTCACTTTACTTTATTCCAAAATAAAGGGTCCCAATTGCTGGAATGTTTCCCCATGGATGGCTATTTCAGTCCACAGATTGTTAGGGTTGCCTTTTTTTTAGCATGTTTTGTAGTTCTGTGATATTCTTTTTAAGAAACAGGGACCATAATATGTACTCCAAAATGTGGTTTAACCATAAAGTTGCATGAAAGCATACTTTATCAGTGTAGCAAGGTTGTTGGTGTTTCTTCCACCAATTTTAAATCCATACTCACCTTCTTCCAATCCACTTTTCCTTAATATATAGTCAGCATAATAATGATCTTACTCTTTTCCATTTTGGATGTTTAGAAGTATAGAAATATAGAAAGAGATTGCAGAAATCCTCTACCACAGTCTCCATGACAAAGGCCAATAAGCCTCTGTTTGAACAATTCTCTGTTTGAAGGTCCACTTCCCAAAGCAATCTGCTTAATTGTTCCATAAATCATGGAACAAAATCTCAATGCAGCCATAGCACTTAGATTTATATACTGCTCTACAGTGCTTTACAGCCCTCTCTAAGCGGTTTACAGAGTCAGCATATTGCCCCCAACAATCTGGGTCCTCATTTTACCAACCTCAGAAGGATGGAAGGCTGAGTCAACCTTGAGCCTGGTGAGATTCAAACTGCCAAACTGCAGGCAGCCGACAGTCAGCAGATGTAGCCTGCAGTACTGCGTTCTAACCACTGAGCCACCACAACTCTTCAAGTCCTCATTGTGACCCTTTCTGAGGAATGGATCTTAAGAAAAATCCATTTGATTCAGTTTATGCTCAAGCTTCCAGTTAGAAATTGACTCTTAGCCAGTGCTTCGAGAAAATTGTCATACTGAGAATTCTGCGGCTATAATTGCTTTGCCTGAAAACTGGCTAAGCTAAGGAAATGCAGAGTTTAACAGTACTATAAAATGTCGCCTTTCTCTTTCAGAAATAAATTATATTGCCAGCCATATGAATTATCAAAATATGCTTGAAATCAACATGGCAAAACCTCAAGGCACTCTGGATTCTTCAAGAGAGCGGGGGCTTGATACATTGCTTGGCATAATTCGTGTCCTATTTTCCTCAGCAAAAAAACAGCAGCACAATTTTTTAAAAAACACAAAAAAAATCCTGGTCTTTAACTGGTTCCATGTCTGAAAACTTGGCCTCAAACTACATAGAGGCCTAATAATATTAAAGGACAATTGCAAGGCTGCACTGTTATAATTGCCTTGGAAATAAACTAGCCATTCCATTTTGAAATGGAATATTGTCATATTGGCAATGTGTGGACATTCCATTCCATTTATGAAAGTCAGCGATGATTCATGTATTTAACTATTGCACAAATTTGGTTTTTGTGAAAATGTTGATTTAGTTACACACTGGCATTGTTAAATTTAGCAATGTAATCTGTCACCATTCCAATTAAACAGGAGATGAGTAGCAAATGCAGTCAGGTCCTTAAATGCCTTAACAAATATGAAGGACTCAAGGGCAATTCAGTTAAAATTTGCCATGTGCCCAAGCCTTAATATCTATACAGAATATAGAATATATAGAAGCAAGAAGGGCCTAAAAATGTGATTGTTCCTTACCTCATACATATCTTCATTTAAGGCCAATAGGTTTATCTCTTACATGTCCTAAACTACATATAGGCAAATGAGAAGGCAGAAGTACAGAGTTCTGCATAATTCTTGCTATTATTTCCCACAGGCACCTTGGGAAAGCAACCAAGTCTTTCATCTGCTTACTTTACTTCACCCATCTCCTTGCTCCAGAGCTGGGATTTGGCAGCACTGTGATTCGCCCATTCCCTGACAACTTTCTCAACTGAAACCAAGGATAGATTATTCTGACCTTGACCGACTCTTCCCCCAAACTGGAATTATAGCTGCCTACGTTCTTTTTGCCAAGAACTTGCTCAACTGTCTTTTGACATTCTTGAGGAATCCCCTTCTTGTCTGTTCTGCTTAATGTCTAAAGGGGAAGAAATGCAAACGCTCCCCTTAGCGTCATCTTATGTAATTGTACAGTCAATGATAGATCTGTTAAGAATGCAATAATAGAAGGAGACATACAGAAATTTACAAATGTGCTCCTTCCTTTGAAACCTTGGGTAACTTGCCAACCAATATAAGGTTTAGGAAGAATCAAGTATTTTGCTGAAAAGTGATGTGAACTTTGCAGATTATTTTTCCACATCTAGTTATACAGCTCACCAGACACACACACACACACACACACACACTAAAAATATCTAAGCTTGTATGAAAAGCCCAAACCCCAACAGCTTCTGATCTGTCTGAAGTTCTAGCTCAGGTTAAATATTTTTAGGGATTACAAAATGTCCATACAACCATTCAGTGGCATTAAGAAAAGCAAATCACTAGTGGAGAGAGAGACAAGGAGCAAGTTGCCCATGGCTGTATTGGGGTCTCTTATCTGAATTCAGCATCTTCAGTCAGGATTGGTTACTTTGGAAAATTGGAACTGGAGATTGTGGTTTATGTTATTCAACAATATCTGCTGTAGAATAATGTAATGTTTTCCAGTCTCCATATGCCATTTCATGTTTATAAGAAACTATGGTATAGACAAATGTTTGTGAATATTCAAATGATCAGATTCCAGATCAGGTGCAATTTTTACTAAAGCAGAATAGGAGACAAGAACTGCCCTCTGTTCAAAATATAACAAAAATAATACATGGATTTCTGATCATTTCAGCATCTGTTTCTGATTTTAGTTTTACTTACCTAGATATACAAATGTAGCTGCATTGTAAGACTAGTCCAAAATGAGAAGTTTCTGCCTAAGCATATTTGTGTGTTTAAAAAGAGATCAGAGAACTGGATCTGTGTGTGAGGAAAATATGTTATTTCAGAGAGATCTTCATTTGGAACTGTGACAAAGTTCATAATAATCTCGCAAAGAAAGGAAGTGCTTTAAGATTATTTTTGAACAGTTGACCAGAGAACTTTAATTTGTAAAATAAATATGATCTAGTTGAAATTTCAATAGGAAGAGAAAATGAAATGGAGAAAACAAATTATCTAGTTTCCACTCATTTTGAATTAAAACCTTTCATTATAAATCAACAAATAATATAAAGAGAATATGGGTTTTCTTATCTATTTCACAACTGAATGATGATATTTTTTGTTCATTAGAGCATTATTCCAGTATCCTTACCAGCAGGGTGGTGATCTTTGCACTTTTAATGTTTAAAGTAATATCGTAATCCATCCAGAGATCTTTCATTATTAGGTAATCATTATGGTGATAATGATTTAACTGAGTATGAGCCAAACTGTTAAATTTTAGCAACCACAGAAATTTTCTGTATCCTTGACCTGGTCTTTTATGTTTTCCATTGGTCACTCATGAAATGAAACAATCAAAATGTTAAAAAGTTATGATATTTATGTAGCTACTTACCAAGCATATCTAAATTATATTAAAGTAACCAAAATACCTTTACAATCCCCAAGGAATGCCACAACTTTTGAGCATCCCTAATGTTTGGAAATTGAAAGTTGAAAAATTCGATACACCCTAATTACTGTAAATGAGGCCATCCAGCTCAGGGATCTCCAACCTTGGTCCCTTTAAGACTTGTGGACTTCAACTCCCAGAGTCCCTCAGCCAGCAAAGCTCTGGGAGCTGAAGTCCACAAGTCTTAAAGGGACCAAGGTTGGAGACCCCTTATCCAGTTTGCTGCTCATCCCCTCTGCAGGTTTTTTTTTTTAAGCCCTGCACATAGACCTGCACACTGCCGCAGCTGAAGTACTGCTTGGGCATTCAGGCTAGAGCCAACCCATCGCCGCCACCCTCTGACAGCCTGCTCACTTGCCCACCTGTCTGGCTTGCCATCCGGCACCAGCAGCAAGTTGTCCCCACAGCAAATTTCCGGTATTGAGATGTCCTGCAACAAGATGGTAGCAGCGAGTTGGCAGAGACAAGAAGGCCACCCCCTGATGGCTGCACCAAGCTAGCGGCACTGAGTCATCCCATTCCAGAGAGAGGATTTGAACCCATAACTAGAATAGAATAGAATTTTTTATTGGCCAAGTGTAATTGGACACACAAGGAATTTGTCTTGGTGCATATGCTCTCAGTGTACATAAAAGAAAAGATACCTTCATCATGGTACAATACTTACAACACTTAATGATAGTCATAGGGTACAAATTTAAAACTTAATGATACAACACTTAATGATAGTCATAGGCTACAAATAAGCGATCAGGAAACAATATCAGTATAAATCATAAGGATACAAGCAACAAAGTTACAGTCATAAGTGGAAGGAGATGGGTGATGGGAACAATGAGAAGATTAATAGTAGTGGAGATTTAGTAAATAGTTTGACAGCGTTGAGGGAATTATTTGTTTAGCAGAGTGATGGCGTTCGGGGGAAAACTGTACTTGTGTCTAGTTGTTCTGGTGTGCAGTGCTCTATAGCATCGTTTTGAGGGTAGAAGTTGAAACAGTTTATGTGAGGGATGTGAAGGATCTGTAAATATTTTCACAGCCCTCTTTTTGATTCGTGCAGTATACAGGTCCTCAATGGAAGGCAGGTTGGTAGCAATTGTTTTTTCTGCAGTTCTAATTATCCTCTGAAGTCTGTGTCTGTCTTGTTAGGTTGCAGAACCAAACCAGACAGTTATAGTTATAACCCATAACTACACTTTTCAATTACATGTTATTGGTTGGCTTCTGATGAGATGAACTTCTGTACATCTTCATTAATGAAGAAGTAACTGACACTGGCTTGCAGGAAGCCCCTTGTTGCAGAGAGAAGGAAAGTTCAAGGCAAACCAACTCTACATCAAACCTTTTTTTGTCTTTTTGCTAGGTCATGCTTTTGAATATCACCTGAGGTTACTTTGGAGGTTATGGAGAAAATGTGGAAATATAGCTGAAGCTGCTAATTCAGGGAGAAATGCCTTGAACTGTAGTTACCTTTTGGCACAGTGACCGTGATTTCACAATTGTAATTATTCTCTGATAGTGCCTGCTAATTTCTTTTTTCAGTGGATAAAGCTAACAAACCTGGGTGGCTCTGCCCATGATTTATTTACCATATCATCTGAATTAAGGCTGTTTCTGTCCGTAGGGAGGAAGGACTGCTTTTCTGTGTGCAAAAAAGGAGGCATCTAGAGAATGGTGGCTCATTTATTTATTTATTTATTTATTTATTTATTTATTTATTTATCAATCATATATAAGATAACAGGTAAAAGTATAAACATAATTTGGATACATGAAGAGAGTAAGTATAAAGGAATATTAGAACAGGGACAGTAGGCATGCAGGTGCACTTATGCACACCCCTTAAGAGGGAATATGCAGGAGCATAAAGAAAAACACTCTAGTGAGTGAAGTTTCAGGAGAGACGTGTGAAGGGGTCAGTGGCATTTCTATCCCTGAAGCCCCCTCACAGTATCAGGGAGCAATTGAATCAGATTTCATTCCCTATTTACATTATCTGTAAACATTAACTGACTAGTTATAGCAGAGTACAGGTTTGAGAAATAGAGACAAAGATGATAATGAAAAATTAAACCATCACTCACATGGAATATTTCTCCATTTGGAATGTCAGTTTTAGTACTAATAAAACTAACAGCAAAATACTGTGAAGACCTTCAAAAAGGAGCAATAATTCAGAATAAATTAAATCAGCCATAGCTAGGCTACCCCAGTTACATGTAATCACACCTAGCACATGTTTAGGGTTAATACATATTGATCATTGGGAGAGGAAAAGTGATGGTCGTTAAAAGAAGAACATGTCTATGGACTGTTTCAATTTTGGGTGGGAAATTCAATTTTGCAGACTTGGGATATCCTATCTATAGGAGAAGAATAAATGGACCATTAGATTGGTAGACATGCTGCTCCTTAGATAGCAATAGCTAAATATCTATGGAGATTCTTAGTCATCCAGATATAGTTGTCCCAAAGGTGCTTTTTCAAGAGACAACTGGATTTTCTGTTTTTTTCTTTGAAGATGTTTCGCTTCTCATCCAAGAAGCTGAAAATGAAACATCTTCAAAGAAAAATCGGAAAGTCCCCTTGCCTCTTGAAAAAGCACCTTTGGGACAATAGCAATTGCATTTAGACTTATATATTGCCCCATAGTGCTTTACAGCACTCTCAGGGAGGTTTACAATATGCGGCATTATTTGCATATTGCTCCAAACAATCTGGGTTTTCATTTTACTGGCCTTGGAAGGATAAAGGCTGAGTCAACCCCAAGCCCTGTCAGTATTGAACTCCAGGCTGTGGGCAGAGCTTGTCTGCAATACTGCACTTTAACCACCGCACCACAGGATTTACTTTTGAGTAGTCCCTCCTCCACAAATTTTTGGTCCAGAAATTATCCTACTCCAGTGAAAAGTGTGGGACCTACCTGCCCAGTTCTCCTCACACCTGGAAAGCCTCATATTATATAATAATAATAATAATAATAATAATAATAATAATAATAATAATAATAACAACAACAACAACAACAACAACAACAACAACATCATCAACAACAACAACAACAACAGAGTTGGAAGGGACCTTGGAGGCCTTCTAGTCCAACCCCCTGCCCAGGCAGGAAACCCTACACCATCTGAGACAGATGGTTATCCAACATTTTCTTAAAAATTTCCAATGTTGGAGCATTCACAACTTCTGCAGGCAAGTCGTCCCACTTATTAATTGTTCTAACTATCAGGAAATTTCTCCTTAGTTCTAAGTTGCTTCTTTCCTTGATCAGTTTCCACCCATTGCTTCTTGTTCTACCCTCAGGTGCTTTGGAGAACAGCCCAACTCCCTCTTCTTTGTGGCAACCCCTGAGATATTGGAACACTGCTATCATGTCTCCCCTAGTCCTTCTTTTCATTAAACTAGACATACCCAGTTCCTGCAACCGTTCTTCATATGTTTTAGCCTCCAGTCCCCTAATCAACTTTGTTGCTCTTCTCTGCACTCTTTCTAGAGTCTCAGCATCTTTTTTACATCACGGCGACCAAAACTGAATGCAGCATTCCAAGTGTGGCCTTACCAAGGCATTATAAAGTGGCACTAACACTTCACATGATCTTGACTTCATGATATCTTTCATACTGAGAGATGGTAACCATTACTTTGCCAGTCCAAATTATGAATGCTACGTTAAAAGGCTGATAACCCATGAGCCAGCATGTAACTCCTTCAACTACAACCACTTTTGTATCCTGATAGGCCTCCTTTATTTTTGTAAAATGTTGGTGAAGCTGATGTTTCACAGAGTTGTGATAAGTAAGACTTTTCGCAGCTGCAGCCAACCGTTAAAGAAGAGGCCCAGCTTCCAACAGTGAGGCAGCTCATGCTGTACAGTATGTAATTTCATTTAAACTGCCTTCAAGAATTCTGCTTGGCCAGCTCCAGAGTAATGGCAGAAATCCTATTACATGTGAAGAGAACCAGCTTAGAGGCTATTTGGCTTTTCACTCCAGGCCAAAGTTTTTCCTCCTTTGCCTGTGAAATCAAGAAGCCTGCAAATAACAGATATCCTATCTCACCAGGTTGCAGACTAAACCAAGATTTGTTGCCTTAAGGACTTCCAGCATGGAGGCCAAGGTGCTCTAGTATCAGCCAGAATACAAAGCACAACTCTGTTCTACTGTTTTGAGGTTGCCTCTTTACCACATTTTCTCCCAGCGAGACACTGTGGCTCTAAAAACACAAAATGAGCTATATAGGTCTTTGAAATGTCTTTTCTGGTACAGAAATAGTTCTTTGGTTTCATTTTACTTTATTTATAATGTTAGAAAAGGCATAAAAGCTGTGCGATCAATAATTTTCTGTAACCAGCCACCACTAGGAAATTTCAGAGTCTGCTAAAATGAGCTATTCGTTGTCTCTTTGGAAAACTGGGTGGATTTTCTGCCTGGATTAGCCAGGAAGGTAGAATCTTGACCAGTTATAAAACTGACAAGGAACTGATTGATTCTTTTGTTCATTTCTGGACCATCTTTCATTATAAAAAAATCTGAGCTAGCCTATTTCCATGTGTCCTTGAAATGTATTCATTTTCTAAAGCCTACAATTTAACCTTTCACATTATTGCCTTTCTATGTTGCTTCAGACTAGTAATGGTATGGTTTAACATACAAAATGTCAGGCGAAAGCAAACAGGACCAGTCGCAAAGAGATTCAAACAGAAGCTTTATTGCTCATCACCTATGTTACAAGAATCTCACCAAACTGACTGCATTCACTTGGAAATGGTACGATAAGGCTTTTGGGAGTGGTCAAACTTGTGTTTCTTTTTGCAGTAGAGAGATTCTAACCTTGCCCTCCTCTTAACACTTTTCTCCAGTCTAGCTGGAGATTCCACCACACAAGGACATTTACTGGAAGGGGCCAAAACCTGCAAGACGATCGGCTCTGCATTAGAATCAAAGACCTACCCATTTTTTATGGGTATGTATTGTAATCCCACTGCCACTATATTGTAGATTTTTAACACCTCCCTTAAGCATGCCTATACACATGGCTATAAATTGGGACATGTCAAATGTTTCAACTTTCAATTTCCAAATATTAAGGATGCTCAAAAGTTGGGACATGCCTTGGGGATTGTAAAGATATTTTGGCTACTTTAATATAATTTAGAAGTCCTTGGTAAATAGCTTCATAAATATCATAACTTTTTAACATTTTGTTTGTTTCAGGATGGAGTTCAGGATGGAGTTGATCATTGTTTTCTATATTAATTAGCAGCCCTGTTCTGATTAATCCACTAACTCCTTTTCTTATGTCACTGTGCATTTCTTTCCCTTCTAATTTTTTATCATAGTTGTCAGAAATGACTGAACCACAAAAGGGAGATGATTCCATTTGCCACTTCTGTTGTCCCAGCCTGGTGTAGTAGAAAATATCTGATTAAGTCCTGGAATGATCAAAATAGACAGAGGAGAGGATGGGACTAATAGCTCCCCCTTAATTCATTAGGTCTTCAGATTAGACATATGTGGGAATGAATTGTGAGAATTACAGTTATTGTTTCTCTAACAATAGCAGCTGTATTTCTAGTTATTCTGGACACACAAAAATAAAAAAGTATCTTTAAATAGACATTCTGATTCTTTTATATCAATGTTCTTGACTTTATTTTTTTGTGCCTTTGAGTCAGTCTTGACCCTTGGCAACTGCTTCAAAAAGTCCATTCTGTTTTCTTGGCAAGATTTTCGGAAGTGGTTCACCATTGCTCACGGGCTAAAATAGAGTGACAGATCCAAGTCACTCAGCTAGTTTCATGCCTAAGGCACAGAGTAGATCACAGTGCCTCCCAGTTTCTAGCTTTATATGTGAAACCACTGAACCAAACTGTCTCAGATTAAAATTATTCAATTTTACCTTGCCTCTTTATACAGAAAGGTCTGAATTTGCTCTCAGATAGCGAAGAAGTGGCGTTTCATAGGTGTGAAATATCTCTTGATAACTGAATCTGGGAACAAAGTAAAAAAAATGGAAAGAAAAAGAATATTTAGTTATATTGTTATATGGATTTTGTTTTTATCTTTTCATAAACAACCAAGAGTCTTATTGAGCCAGGTAGCATAAAATATTTGTAAATAAAAACTAACCAGTTTTATTTATATAACATTCAATTTTCATCAGTGTGTGTTGTATGTACAATTATGTTTGAATAGTCATATTACACATCTTTGTTGTGATATTCATCATTATCGTATTGATAATATAATAACATAATATAATAACATTAATACTTAACATCATCTTCTTTAACAACTCTCCATTTTACCATTTCCTCTTTTTATATCTCCTCCTTTCTAACTTCTGCTTCTGTTATCTAGCCATTGATAAAATATGTCTCATATCAAAAAATATTCAGTTTCTTCTTTATTCTTAATAGTAAGTAATAGTCTGTCCATTTCTGCACATTCTGCAAATATTATATATTAAAGTAAGATAATTTTTAATATGTCTGCCAAATCTGGACAATCATTAGGAATTTTCCATATTTCTTTGTTACCATGGTATAATGATATAGCATTTTTTTCAGCCCAGATCTGCAAAACTGTTCCCTAACAAGACCTTGGGCTAGGCAACAAACTTTCTGAAGTTAAAACCACTTGGCCTTGATTTGTGTCTCAGATTATAAAAGTCATTTTTACCCTCCCAGAAGAAGCTGTGGTACAAATGTAATAGATAAAACAGAAAGTATTTTAATAGAAAGGGGGGAAATGTACACGATCTGTCAAACAGATTGGTTCTTTATTATGATGAGAATGCCACATCATACTTACTTACAAAAAAGTTATTTGTGTGATTAATTGTGACTTTGAAATTTAGATGTAAAAATTAAAATGTAGTTATTATAGTCTTGTCTTTAAGGCACACTGAAAGAAAATATAATAATTATAAGCAAACCATTTAGAAATGAACTTGGCCTATGAAATATCATATTAATATCTTCTGCACATGGCCCCATGTGTCAAAAAGGGTAGTATTAAAATAGTGGGTTTTTAAATATATATATATATTAGTTTGATTTTATCCTGGAGAATTCAATATCAGGAATAAGAGGGACAAAACAAACTCATGAGACATCTGAAAATGCAAAACAGCCTTAACATTGGCAAATAATATGTATTTTGAAGCCTTCTGTTCTGATCATCCATTTGAGGCAGTCTACTCAGTTTATTTTTTGCAATTATATTGCCCTTTTTCTCTGAGATGTAGGGCAGTGTAAATGGGGGTGTCTCTGTAAATCATTTACCCTAGGAGGGTCATTAAGTGTGGCCTACCTGGTGAATCTGGGAAGTGATCTTCATTTTCCTGGGGAATGATGAAAGAGTGACATAATAATGTGGGACATGTTGTGCCTAAGGCTCCACCACTATTAAGGGAAGGATTTTCCTCTTTGGCATAAATGAATCCCTTCGTCCCTCTCTCAAACCATCAATCTTCCCTATCCAAAATGTGAATGTTATTGTCCTCAGAAGAGTGTGCTTTTTCTTTTAAATGAATATATACTGCTGAGTTTGGTACTGTAGTGTTGTTATCCTGTGCTGGGCCATCCTCTTGTGTAAAGGCTGCTTGGTTTCTCCAATGTAGAGCTATGAACACTCCTCACTGCACTGGACCACATACGCTATACACTATACATATAGTACACTGCACTGTGTACTCTTAAGAAGAACCACACTGTTCTTCTTAAGGTTTTGGTGTTGGTCTTTAGGGTGGTTAAGTCTCTGTCTTAGTGTGTTGGTGGGTTTGAAGAATACAGGTATGTGGTGTTTTCTAAATATCTGTTTTAGCTTTTCCAACAAACGGGCTTTGGAAGGAATGACCAGGTATTTTCGTTCTTCTCTGCTTACTTACCTAATTAGCCTATTCAGAGCAGAGAAACTTCCCTGGAGGATATATATGGGGCAGAGTTGGGTTTTAGCAGGTTCTGACCAGTTCTGGAGAACCGGTAGCAGAAATTTTGAGTAGTTCAAAGAACCGGTAGTAAAAATTCTGACTGGCCCCACCCCCATCTATTCTCTGCCTCCTGAGACCCAGCTGATTGGGATGAAATGGAGATTTTACAGTATCCTTCTCCTGCCATGCTTACCAAGCCATGCCCACCAAGCCATACCACGCCCACTAAGCCACACCCACAGAACCGGTAGTAAAAAAAAATTGAAACCCACCACTGATATGGGGTGTCCCTAACAAACTTGTTCAGACTGAAAAAGCTACTTCGATAAGCAGCAAAACATTTTGAACCAATAAGAAAAGAAGTCCAGTTGCCGTGAATCAACTTCCAGACAAATGGATGGCCAAGAATTTTCTTAGACCTAGAGAATTACTGTGCTGCAGCATTATTTTTACCCTTCTTTTTCATTACAAAATCTAGGCAAAAATCCAGCTTGGGAGATCAATGGAGTATATGACGCAGCAGATATGTGTTTTTCAGTTGCTTTGATAAGATACCCACTGTTGTTTTAATGTTTATTGAGGGATGATTGCAAAATTTCCAAAACCAAAATCAAAAGGTCATTTTGCAATTGCTAGTGAAACTGCTTGCAGAACGGTAATTTTCTAACTTCATTAAAAACTAAACACCCTGATTTATTTGAGCTGGGGTCTGTGAAAAGTTGCTTCCATAACAGATCAGCCAGAAGAGCTCTGTTCCAAAAACTAGTAGCATAGCCAGCTGAATGAATAGGCTGAAAAATAGCTTTTATCCATAGGCCATCAGACTTCTGAACGCAACATAACACCATAATTAGGTTTAATATGATAGACTTGCAGGGCCAGCGGAACGTGCAACATGTTCATACTGATGTAATATAATATAATGTTATATACATATCTGTATATGGGAATGTGTGCTAGTTATTACTTATTTGGGTTTAGGAATTTCTTTTTCTTTTATTTTGAGTTATTGAGATGTATTCTGTGTTTGGGGGGGGGGGCTGCACCAGGGAGGCTCATTCAATCTCATTGTACACATGTTTTGTATTGACAATAAAGGTTTGATTTGATTTGGAGGAAACAAAGGACGTGTGAGATGTTGTGGTCCGCCAGCAGCCTGCGGAACTGGCAATGGAGTCGAGCAGCGATGAGGCTAAGGAAGAGCATGGGCCAGTCCTGGAGGATGGGGAAGGGCCAGGGCCATTTGGATGAGGTGCGGATAAGGGCTCTGCGTCAGAGGCTGAGGTGGGGCCAAGGCAATCAGGGAGTGAGGTGCGGATTCCAGAACCTCCAGAGACTGACAGTAGTGAGGCAGAGGAACAGGAGGAGCCTGTTCCTAATGCATGCATGAGAAAAGCTGCAAGAAGGCAAGAGCAGCTCAAGCAAAGAGGATGAGTCGGGAGTAGGGCCAAGAGATGATTGGCCCCTCCCATAAGGCTTAAAACAGACCAGCAACGGCGTTTGGGCTTTGCCGGAAAACAACGTTGATAACTTTGTCTTTTTTTTTTTTTATTCAAAAAGTTTTACAAAAAATTTTTTCCCCCTTTCCCCCCCTCCTCCCCCCTCCCTTCGCAACCCCCCTCCCCCCCCCGACTTCCCGGAACGAGCACAAGGTATAGTTAAAAATAAAACAAACATATGCTAAAAAGTTTTCGTCCCAACTTAATTATACCCTACAATCATCAATTCCTAACTTCTCCGAAAGCAATCAAAATAATACATCATAATCATTCAAAACAGTCTGATAACTCTTAGTCTGATATCTCGTTGAATATAGTCAATCCATTTTTCCATTCCTTTAAGTATCTTTCTTGCATATTGTCTTTCAAAAAGGCTGATATCTTCGCCATCTCAGCCAAATTGGCAACTTTCAATATCCATTCTTCTATTGTTGGTACTTCTTATTTCTTCCAATATTGTCCTATTAGTAAGCTTGCTGTAGTTATTAGATTTAAAATCAATTTAGTCTCAATTACTGTACAATCCGTAATAATTCCCAACAAGAAAAATTGCGGCAGGAACTTTATCTTCTTTTCAAAACATTTTGTAAAATCCACCAGATTTTTATCCAAAGGCCTTTATGTCCTTACAAGTCCACCAAATGTGAAAATATGTAGCGTCATCAGAATTACATCTCCAACATTTTGCTTGCATATCTGGATACATACACGATAATTTTTTAGGATCTAGATGCCATCTATAAAACATTTTATAAAATTTTTCCTCAGATTCTGTGCCTCGTGAATTTAACATTTCTAACCCAATTTTTTCCCACGTTTCCAATAATATTGGCTCCTGAAAATTTTGTGCCCACTTTATCATACAGTCCTTTACCAAGTCCCTTTCAGAATCTATTTCAAGTAACACATTATACAATCTCTTTATATGCTCCTGAGACTGATTTCTAATTTGCTTTACCAAATTTCCCTCGTTCTGCTCTATACCAATTTTCTGATCTCCTTCCATCTAGCACGTAGTTGCTCATATTGAAACCAAGTATAATTTTTCCCTTCCTCTCTTAATACTTGCAGAGATTTTAACTGCAAATTACCTCTTTCAGTATACAAAAGATCTTTATATGTAATCATTTCCTGATTCTGTTCTATGTTTATATTTTCTATTGTATGTCTAGGATTTGCCCATATAGGAACCTTATAATTTAGTTTATAAGAGTATTTTTCCAAACACATGAAGGGCATTTCTTAGCACATGATTTTTAAAGGCCTTATCCACTTTTTGTCATAAATTAAATATGCATGCCATCCATATAGCAAATCATAACCTTCTATATTCAAAATTCTGTCCTCTGTTAAATTAAACCAATCACTTATTGCAGAGAGCAGCTGCTTCATAATATAATTTAAAATTAGGCATTTTAAACCTCCCTTTCCGAGAATCTTGAATTATTTTCATTTTAACCCTAGCTTTTTTACCTTCCCATATAAATTTGTTAATTCCCTTCTGCCATTCCTCAAGATTCTTATCTTTCTTAATTATTGGTATCATCTGAAAGAGGAATAAAAATCTAGGTAAAACATTCATTTTAATAGCAGCAATTCTCCCCAGCAAAGATAATTGCAATTTTTTCCAAACAATCAACTCCTTCTGAACTTTTTGCCATAAAACCTCATAGTTATTCTTATACAATTTCACATTTGACGTCGTAATATAAACCCCTAAGTACTTAACCTTCTTTACAATTTCAAATCCTGTTACTTCCTCTAGTTTTTCTTTCTGTTGTCTGGCCATATTTTTTATTATCACTTTTGTCTTTTTCTGATTTACCTTAAACCCTGAGACATTCCCATATTGATCAATTATTTCCAACAAAGATTTACTAGAATTTATAGGGTTTGTTAAAGTAATCACCAAATCATCTGCAAAAGCTCTTAACTTATATTCATATTGTCTAACTCTAATTCCCTCTATCTCCTTTACTTCTCGTATTTTATCCAATAATGGTTCTAGAGTTAAAATAAACAATAATGGTGATAAAGGACATCCCTGTCTTGTTCCTTTCGCAATCTTAAAAGGTTCTGTTAAGCTACCATTGATTATAATCTGTGCTGTTTGCTCTCCATAAATTGCCCTAATTATTCTTAAAAAACCATCTCCAAATTGCATCTTTTCTATTAATTTAAATAAAAAATCCCAATGCAATCGATCAAAAGCTTTCTCTGCATCGAGAAAAATAAATGCTGCTGGAATAAAATTTTTCTTTTCTAAGTACTCCAGTAAATTAACAATCTGCCTAACATTATTCCTCATCTGTCTCCCTTTTATAAATCCAGATTGATCATTATGAATTCTTCGCTGCAGAATCAACATTAATCTATTAGCTATTATTTTAACAAAATCTTATAATCATTATTTAAAAGTGAGATTGGCCTATAATTCCCAGGTTTAGAACAATCCTGTTCCTCTTTTGGTATCAATGAAATAAAGAGGTTCTCCATGAGAATTCCCCTCCTAGCTGTATCTGATTAAATAATTCCTTAAGTGGACCTAACATCTCATCCTGTAAATTCCTATAATAACTAACTGTGAGCCCATCCGTACCAGGAGTTTTCCCATTTTAATTGTTTAATTACCAAAATAATTTCTTCCGAGGTTATAGGCCGATTCAGTTCATCCATTTGTTCTAAAGTTATATTTTTAACCTTATATTCCTTCAAATAATTATCAATATCCCTATTCAATATATTATCTTTAAGATATAAATTTGTATAATATTCTAAAAAAGCTTTTTTAATTTTATCCTGTTGATATCTCTCTTTGCCTTTATATTCTATTTTTTCTATAGTACGTTGTTTTGTCTTTTCCTTAAAGTGTATGCTAACCACCTACCAGGTCTATTTGCATTACAAAAGTATTATGTTTGGCATATTGTATATTTGTTGCCACCTGATCAGCCATTATCATATTAAATTGATTCTGTAGTAACTTTATTGCATCTTTAAGTTTTTGATCATGTGGATTATGTATTAATAATTGTTGTTTCTTATAAATTCCTCTTCTAAATACCTACGCTGTCTTTGTTGCTTATTTCTCTGTCTATTATTAAGATATATTAATACACCTCTCATAAAAGCTTTACTGAGTCCCAAACCATTTCTATCGATGTTTCATTATTCAAATTATAATCAAAAAATTCTTTCATCTGCTTTTTACATTGATTTACATTATCCTGATATCTAAACAAATTTTCATTTAATCTCCAAGTTCTTCTACCCTCTTTTCCATATTGCAATTCCATCCAAACAGGACTATGATCAGACAAACATCTTGGAAATATCTTAGTTTTCTTAACCCTAAAAAGCAAATCATTAGAAATTAAAATAAAATCAATACGTGAGAAGGATTGATGCCTATCAGAGAAAAAAGTATAGTCTCTTTCCTCCAAATTCCAGTCTCCATACATCTCTTAACTCAAAATCTTCTATCATATCAAAAAAGGATTTAGGCAGCTTTGCATGTGCAGGTATCTTCTTGGAAGAAATTCTCTTGTCCTTTCGTGTATCTATTACTCCATTCCAATCTCCCAATATAATGCACGATTTATAATCCCATAGAATCAACTTATCATATAACATTCTATAAAATTTTCTTGTTGCTGATTGGGTGCATATATACCAAGCAAGAGAGTCCTTTTGTTTCTATTGTAAGTTCAATAGCAATATATCTTCCGTGAATATCTGCCTCTATTAACTTGGCTGGTATATCTTTTCTCAAATAAACCACTATGCCATGTTTTTCTCCAAAGCTGAAGCAACAAAATGTTTACCTAACTTTGAGTTTATTAGGTACTTTTGATCTGATAATTTAATATGCGTTTCTTGTAAGCAAATAACATCATTTTAAATTGTTTCAAATAATGAAATATTTTCTTCTCTTCTGAGCTGAGTTCAAACCATTGACATTCCAAGTCAAGATTTTATTTGCCATTACTGGGCTGCTGAAGCTTTTGAGCAATCAACTGAAGATCGTCCTCCCGTATCTTCGGCCGTGCTCCTCCCACCGCTTCTGTAGCAGAATCCTGAACTTTACTTTGAGTTTGTTGCTCCTTTTCTTTACGCTTAAGGGCTCCCCTCGTCAGTCTTTGTTCTTGTGGTTGTTCCTCTGATGGTAACATCACTGGAATCACCTCAGCTTCCACACCCATTTGAGTCTCTTGAATTCTTTTTTCTATTATTTCTATTTCAAGTTTCAGCACTGTAGAAAGAAAATCTTTGGCCTTAAGCACTGTGTCAATACGATATCTCCTTCCTTGATAATACACTGTCAAGCCAACTGGAACCTCCCATCTAAATTGAATCTGGTATTTCTTAACACACATAACATTTCTTATCTTCTTAGTTGCACAGACTGTTTGAAATTCCATTCGTCACTTTCACTCCCGTTCAGGCGCCATCTTTAAGAGTCAATTAAAACAAAGGAAAAAAATTTTTCTCTTTTTTAAAAGGTGGAAGTCAGGAAATCAAAAATACTTGCAATCCAATAATTGTCCGCTGGCACTCATTCCGTCTGCTTAAAGAAATCCATGAAGATAAGACAATTAGCAGAGATGGACACTTTCTTCTTTTCCTGCTTTTGCAGGCATGCACTGAAGTCGGAGCATGGCAGGAATATTTATGGGACCCGTCGACCCTTCGGGGCTCTGCTTAATTAAAACAAAGCCTCTGGGGAGGTCTACCAACATTTCCCTGCTGCTCTTATCTTTTCCCTTTCATCCAGGGAAAGAGATTAAAGCCGGCTTTTCCTGGCTTTTACGATGTTCAGTGCAGAGCCCCTTTAATTAGGGGCTCAGCGAAGAGGTGGAGCCACCGGAAGTGGTAACTTTGTCTTCTTGTATTTATTTTATATCTGTGTCTTTTGAACTTTTGCCAAGAAAGGCCTTTGGCAGTTTGCCTAATTGGCCCAAGGTTGGTGATAGGACTGAGGAATTGTGTTGGGAGGAATTTGCTTTAAATAATTCTCAGCTGTTTGAATAAAGTGTGTTTGTTTTTACACTGACTGAGTTTCCTAATACCTACTTGGGCCTGGGTCACAAACATGAGGTTCCAAAATACCAAGTTATAGTTCATTGCTGTTATAAATGAAAATAAATGAAAGTTAATAGACATTGTGACTGAAATTTGCCTTGGAATAATAAGGAATCTGACTTACTGTGACTGGGCAGTGAGGGCTCACAGAGTGACTCTAGAATCCATACAAGATGAAACTGTCCAAGTAGATCCAGTTTGATTAATTATCAAAACAGAACTCTTCAAAGCAGGTTTTTCAACATTTTGCAAAGCTTTTTATGACATCCTGAACTATTTTCGTTTATAACAGCAGTTGACTATAACTTGATATTTCTGTCTGTTCCACTGTTCAGCACAATTTCAAATAACTCTGGTGCCCCAGATACATTGGACTGTTAGAACAAGATTAACACCTTGGAGTACAATTTTCCCAATGTGGAGTTTAAACATTAAAATATCTTCCATAAAGAATTGGGGTATAGCTTTGACACATTGTTTTTTGAGCATATTCATACGATTCTGGGTTAGTAGCCAGCTGTGGGCCCATGTGTACTTCATATAATTGATATGAATCTTTAGGACAGGTGCAAGATGGCATGAGCCTGCAATTTTAGAATATTTTCCTCAAGGAAACAGTTCTCAGCATTCTTTTTATTATATAAAGGAATGTTATGAAATAAAAGTCCATAGTTCTAAGTTCTAAGTTCTAAGTCAAAGCACACACACATACACACACACACACACACACAACTATTGCAGATTTTCTGCCCTAGATGCTAATTGCTTTATATGCTCTCTCCAGTATAGCACATTCAGCCTGTAAGGTGTTTTTTTTAATGCTATAGAGTCTATAACTTCCTTATATCAATGTAGAATTAATCACATATTAGAAAACAGAATTGGTACAAAATGTCTCTAATGATTACAAAGAGAGTAAATACTTTTCCTTAGGACATTTCAGGAATCTGGACTTTCTCCATAATCAAGAAATCACTTACTGTCAAAGTGTGCAGTGAAGCATTCAGTACTAAAAGTTCCCACTTTACAACAATAAAACTCCAGTGTGCTCACTGCATATTTTTTGCTGATACTTTTTTTTTGTCCTGCAATTCCATCAATGACCCTTAAAATACTGACAAAGTGATCTGCCCTAAGCCAGATGGTCATCTCTGTTTATCTAGAATAGAATTCTTTATTGGTCAAATGTGATGGAATTTGTCTTGGCGCATATGCTCTCAGTGTACATAAAGGAAAAGATACATTCGTCAAGATTCATAAGGTACAACACATAATGATAGTAATAGGGTACCAATGAACAATCGAATCATATTAGGAAACAGTCAATATAAATCGTAAGGATACTAGCAACATATATAATCTATGCTTACAATAACTGAGTATGCTGAAGTACTTTATCCATGGGCTTCCTAGCTCTATTCCTGACTGTGTGAGCACAACTTTCAAGAATCCTGAGTTATTCATACACCGCTGCTTCAACATTATTTAAATCAGGGGTCTCTAACCTTAGTAACTTTAAGGCTTTAAGGCTTAAACTTTAAGGCTTGTGAACTTCAATTCCCAGAGTTGAAGCTTTGCTGGCTGAGGAACTCTGGAGTTGAAGTCCACAAACCTTAAAGTTACTAAGGTTGGAGACCCCTGATTTAAATCATTCCTGTAGATCATATCTAGAATGTCTGTTGCTAGAACAAAACCTTGTTACATTCATTATGATGTTATAAATTGTTATAAATATTTTGAAACATCTAGGTTTGCCATTCTAAAAGATACAAACAAATATTTTCAGTAAAAGAGTATGTAAAACGTGCACTGCAGTTGTTGTTATGATGATTTATTAAATTTGTAAGTGCGAGTAGAAAAAAGAGAAAACAACATAAATTAAAAGGAGGCTTTAGATATTCCCACAAAGGACTGGATAAAGAGCCAAGTTTTTAGGACTGTTTCAAACATTAGCAAGGTAGGGGCATTCAGATCTTGGTGTATGAAACTTCATGTCAAAGTTGCACCCAGGATCAGAACACAGGAAGAGGCTAGATAGGAGTAATATAATCTAAGGCAGGGGTCTCCAATCTTGGCAACTTTAAGACTTGTGGACTTCAAGTTGAAGTTCACAAGTCTTAAACTTGCTAAGATCGGAGACCCCTGAACTAAGGCCTCACCAACCTGCCCATTTCAGGCAATGAGTAGGATCTCAGCCAAACCAGATCCCAGGACCTTAAACTCTCTCTGGAAGTCAACTGGGTCCATCAACTGAGATTAACTTTCAGACTTCTATGATTCTTTTACTGTAACTTTACAACAAAGGTAGTATTAGTATTCATGGTTTGGTGCTTCTTGTCTAAGCTTCCTCAAAGGGCTGACATCAATCTTGCAAGTCTGAAAGTACATCCCACCCACCCATCCCTTGCCTTTATAAACCAATAAACTAGAGAGGATCCCTTCTGAGATATTTGCCTCACCCACCCCCCATTTCTTCTGCTCATCTGCTTCTTATTTGATAGTTGCCTAGTCCAGGGTCTCCAACCTTGGTCCCTTTAAGACTTATGGACTGGAGCTCTGGGAGTTGAAGTCCACAAGTCTTAAAGGGACCAAGGTTGGAGACCCCTGGCCTAGTCTACAGCTCTTTCTCCTCCTGCCTCTTAAAGATATTCTCAGAGATCCCTACATAATCTAATTATTGGAAATCTATTGTAACTTGGTCTTGGGAAGGAGATACACTGTCAAATTCATTGAACATTCTGAATATAATGGTTTGAATATGTCATCAACATGCTTATTTAAATAATTTGTCTGATATTAAATAATTGTCTGAAATGGTATAGGGTTTCCTGAGCAGGGGGTTGGACTAGAAGACCTCCAAGGTCCCTTCCAACTCTTTTATTCTTAATTCTAAATGGCAGGAAAGCAACTACCATATTTTTTGGAGTATAAGACGCACCTTTTTCCCCTCTAAAAGGGTGTGAAAATTTGGGTGCGTCTTATACACCAAATGTAGCCCCTCCCACCCATTGGCCCCCACCCTTTGGCCTCTGCCTCCCAGCAATTTACCTCCTTGCAGCAAGCAGCAAAAAGAAGCAGACCATTTCAGCTTCAGCACAGCCTAATTAGCACAAGTTGATTGTCCGTTGGATCGGCCTCTCAGTTGTTTCAGGCTGCAAGGATTGCCATTGCCTAT
Organism: Ahaetulla prasina; assembly: GCF_028640845.1. Lineage (NCBI taxonomy): Eukaryota > Metazoa > Chordata > Lepidosauria > Squamata > Colubridae > Ahaetulla > Ahaetulla prasina. The sequence goes on along the minus strand of NC_080540.1, from coordinate 57,143,674 downwards.
TGCTGTATGAGCCTCTGCTGCTTGCTGCAAGGAGGTAAATTGCTGGGAGCAGATTTTTTTTCTTGTGGTAATCAAGCTATGCTGAAAACAAAAATGAAAGTAAAGCAGGCTATTTGCTGTTTGCTGCAACGAGGCAAAATTGCTGGGAAGCAGAGGCAGATTTCTTTTTCTTGTTTTCCTCACCAAAAAAAGTAGGTGTGTCCTATAGTCCGGAGTGTTTTATACTCCGAAAAATATGGGCAAGTGGACAGTTCTGCACCTGCATTCAGGGTGTCTGGGCATAAATAATCATTGAGAACTATAGATTCAGTTATTTAAGGCTAGGGATATGGGCAAGATGTTTCTTCAACTACTAACCATTTAACTTTTAGTTTTCTGTTTGTCTGGCTAGCATCAAGAATATGGTAACTCTTTTCTGAAAGAGAAGATACTAATCTCAATGGAGAGATTTCTTTCTCCAAAGGTGAACTTTTGGCATTCAATTAAAAGCCAAACTAACCAGGCAGGTACTGATGCTAAAAGAGGGATGGTATTTTATGCTAGGCAGAACTTGATTTCTTTTTAATATGATTTTTTTTATTTCATTTTTTTGGGGGGGGGGATTTCTTATGTGGACTGCCCAGAGAACTATAGACTGAAAAAGCCAAATGTCCTTCAGAAGTGGAATGGAAATCTCAAAAATTCCTCTCCATTATGGTAGGGCGGTATTCAGTTTCTGCATTTTATCTGGATTAAAAAAGAAGAGTAGAAATATTCAGTATAATTTCTGCTCGCAATGCCTCATAATGTAGCGAAGCTTTATTTCACAATTAATGAAACTATTCTCCTTTTTAAATGTCAGCGTATATTTCCCAGAAGATTGCACATTTTTTCATATGCAGTCACATATAAAAATAATAATAATTTCATTTCATTCATTAGGTTTGTCATGGCCACCTATTCCATAATAGCCTGGGCAGATTACAGAATTCAGAAAAGAACAATAAAAACAAGCAGTTAAAAGTCAATTAATAGGCAGCCCAGGCTAAGGCGGCTAATAATAATAATAATAATAATAATAATAATAATAATAATAATAATAATATTATTATTATTATTATTATTATTATTATTATTTAATTTTTATACCGCCCTTCTCCCGAAGGACTCAGGGCGGTGAACAAGCAGATAAAATAATAAATAGTATAAAAATAATAAATTTATTGCTAAAACAATAAATAGTATAAAAATAAGACAGGGCCCCCACTAATACATAGCAATCACATTAACTCCAGCCTGGGAAAAGAGCCAGATCTCATGGGCCTTCTAGAAGCCCAGGAGTATGGGAATCATCCGTATCTCTTGGAGTGATCCATTCCTCCTCCAGAAGGCAGGGGCCATGACAAAGCACACTTCCACAACCATAGAAGATGGCAACATTTAATTGAAGGGACCTGGAACACATCCACTCTGTCAAAAAATATGAAGTGGGAAGAAACAACTGGAGAAACAAAATACTTATGACAAAGAACAGAAGGGAGCATGGTAGTTCAATGTATTGTTAAGGGGTTCTGAACAAAATTCTTTTAGGTGTCTTCTGCTGGGACAACTAAATTTTGGGATTTTCAGTTTAGGTCTGGTCACAATAAATCAGGGGTGGATTCTACTTACCTTTACTACCGGTTCGCATCGTGCCCGTGCGTGCGCATGTGCTCCACGCACACGCGCGCATGCTCTTCTGCGCATGCACAGATCGCTTTTGATGACATTCAGGTCATTGGGTGGAGCCTCCCACCGGTTTTACTACCGGTTCTATAGAATCGGTCTGAACCGGGGGCAACCCTACCACTGCAATAAATGACCTGGTTCCAGAGTCTAACACAAAATTTGATGCATTGGTAGGAATTGTCCTTATTTTGAAAACTATGTCTGGAATTTCTGCACAGGGATCAGTTGAAACTTGTGGTTACTTTCTTTGGTTTCGATAGCATTATTAGCTGTTTTGACCATTTTGCCTTTGGTATGAAAATGTAAGTGTTGCTTTTTGACTTGTTTAATCCCTTGAATTTGTGGCAAAACAATGCTCTGTTGTGGTAGAATGACTTCTCAAAGTTTAAAAACTGCATTTCACTATTTGCTTTTCTGCTTTAAGGAACTCTAAAATTGCATGGTTTTTTTTAATGACCAACCCACTCCTTCCCCTTTTTAGAACAAGAGGAAGAGGAAGATGAAGCCCTGCTTTCCTTTTCAGGAACCTCTTCCTCTTTTCCTAGAAATAATCCTTTAAACACATGTCCTTGTTTTGCTGCTCTTCAAGAATTCCAGTTCCTACTTTGGATAGATTGTAAACAAGAAACCTGATCCCACAAGGACGTAAACACAGAGAGAACAAGATGTCCATAGAAAGATGCTGGAGTGAATTCAAATGTCACACTGCTTTGTATTTGTATATACCATCATTTTGTACATAGCATTGCTAAATGCTTTGGAAAGAGAAAGGGGGAGAGAAAGGGAGGAAAAAAGAGGAGAAATTGGGAAAATCAGTTTTAAAACAGAAGACAGAGCTTATTGTTAAAGGCACTTAAAATAAACCATGTGTCTCTTTGCTCGTGTCTGTAATACTGTTAAGATACACACATAAACATGCTCTTTTATTTGGAAAGGGTATCATTTTCACTTATCCATGTGCAAACACCTGTAAGTCAGGATTGGATACATAAGAAGCTTGTGGAAGTGTTTTACAATCCATCCACAGGAAGAATCTAATTCTTGTAATCAAAAGTATTCTGAAGCTAGAAAACGTATTTCTTTTATACATTTAGAGTTTAATTCAATCCCCATCCATTTCCATAAAATCTTGAGCTCCCTAGATCAGATTCACCAACCTTTGGATGCACTGCAACATAATTATGTCTGTAATTATAGCCCGCTTCTCAAGGTATAAACCTTCATAAAGGAAGTTATTACTTAAAATTACAAAATGTACAATCAAAATGTTAAAAACTAATTATTCATAAAAGCTAGAATTAAAAATATGGTACATGAAATGGCAGCAGAATAAACTTAGTTAGGTTTGCCTGCTTAAGTTAGCAAAATGAACCTATAGTGAGTAAAACTGTTGAGGAACGATTGAAGAAAGCTGTCCCAATGCTGGATTATGGAAGATTAATTGACGAATTGCTCAATAAAGCAAAAGAAAATACAATGCCTCACTTATATATATAAAATGATCTGCAACTTCAAAGCAATTTCTACTTTGCAGTTTCATCTTCATCACAAGCTTGTTTGTTTCCTTGCTGTGAATGTAAACTTAATGAGGAAATAAGAAGGGGCATTAACTGAAATGCTGGTTCTTCTACTAATTCTTTTTGGCCAGTTTAAAAGATTTTTATAGCTTCCTCTCTTAGAAATACAACTTGGACAGCTGACAACAATTATACAAAACCAAGCTTTATAAAAAATATAAGGCTAAAAACAGAAACCAAAAACCCTGGCACCACAATCATTCTTGAGGCAACCAGCAGTACTACCTTGCAGCTTCAGCCCTACCCTATTCCAGTGTTCCAGAGGAAGAGAAATTCTTCAGAGGTTTCCAGAAAGCTAAGAAGCATGCAGTTTGCCAGATCTCAAAGGAAGAGCATTCCAAAGGACAGAGGCTGCTACCAAAAAGACAACCTTCCTAGGTTTTATGCAACTTTTTTTAAAAAAAAATTATATCCCACCCTTCTCCGAAGACTCAGGGCGGCTTACACAATGTTAAGCAATAGTCTTCATCCATTTGTATATTATATACAATGTCAACTTTTATTGCCCCCAACATTCTGGGTCCTCATTTTACCTACCTTATAAAGGATGGAAGGCTGAGTCAACCTTGGGCCTGGTGGGACTTGAACTTGCAGTAATTGCAAGCAGCTGTGTTAATAACAGACTGTCTTAGTCTGTTGAGCCACCAGAGGCCCCTTTAAAAGGATCTGGAGCATGGACCTGGTGGAATGGGCAGATATCCTCAGGGATGCTTTCTAGCATCCTGTCACATATAAAGGTAAAGGTTCCCCTCGCACATACGTGCTAGTCGTTGCCGACTCTAGGGGGCGGTGCTCATCGCTGTTTCAAAGCCGAAGAGCCAGCGCTGTCCAAAGACGTCTCCTTGGTCATGTGGCTGGCATGACTCAATGCCAAAGGTGCATGGAACGCTGTTACCATCAAATACCCAAGAAGACCTGTTATTCCTCTAGCTGATAGTAGAATCCTGACAGTAGAAGAGACGGTGTATTTTTTCTTCCATAAGAAAGGTGCAACTATTGCTGAGGTGGCTTAGGGAGGACACAGATGGAGCCTTAAAACCTAAGGAATCCTGGAGGAGGAGAAATAAAGAAATAGGGGGCAAATCAAGAGGGATCTAGATGCTGGTAATTGGTTCAAGAAGACGTCATGGCAGGATTCTTAGAAGTGGAGCTGTTGCGCACTCATAAAAGTGCACAGTAGAACAGGAGGGGCCCTCCTGAGTCCACTCTATCCTGTGCAGATGGTCTTTGTGGAAAGGATTGAAGAGAGGAGTGTCCATGTCCTGTCAGGAGTGAAAGGGTGACCACCAGCCCAAAAGAGAACAAGAATGACAACTAGTGCATTTTTCTCTAAAATTGGAGATGTGGTAGAATATTGTGGTAACAATGTTCATATTCAGACTACACAGATAACGTCATTGGTCAGGAAGCTTCACTTTTCTAGGAGGGAAAGAATTCACTTAGAAATGCCTGGGCAATTGTATCTAACTGAAGCAGCTGCTGATTGTTTTATTGCTGTTCTATTCTGTGCCAGGAAGAAAGAGGCTAACTGAGGGAAACTCAAGGAATGTTGCATAGGATTGAAACCAAAGGCTGGTGTTGCTTTGTCGGCTGAATAAAAATAAAAAAAGGAGGGGGGAAGCATTCTGAAACATAGTCTGGTGTGCTGAGTCCAGGATTAAAATACTGAAGACCCACAAATGTTATTGATGAAGAGGGTGACAGAGATAGCTCAAGATTTTGCCCATCCAGGAGAAGGAGGACCCAGACTGGAACATATTTTTATTTATTTATTTATTTATTTTGTCAAGAATGTATTAGGAAATATATGTAAGTATAAGCATGAATTGAATACATAAAACAGATACAAATAGAAGAAACATTAGGACAGGGATGGTAGCCACGCTGGTGCTCTTATGCACGCCCTTTACGGACCTCTTAGGAATGGGGTGAGGTCAACAGTAGTCAGGTTCTACAGGCTAAGGTTAAAATTTTGGAGTTTGGGGGATGAAACCAGAAAGTCAGGTAGTGCATTCCAGCATTGACCACTCTGTTGCTGAAGTCATATTTTCTGCAATCGAGTTTGGAGCGGTTCACTTTAAGTTTGTATCTATTGTGTGCTCGTGTATTGTTGTGGTTGAAGCTGAAGTAGTCATTGACAGGTAGGGCATTGTAGCAGATAATTTTATGAACTATGCTTAGATCATACCGAAGGCAGCGTAGTTCTAAGTTTTCTAAGTTCAGAATTTCAAGTCTGGTGGCATAAGGTATTTTGGTGTGAGCAGAGGAGTGGAGGACTCTTCTTGTGAAATATTTCTGTACACATTCAATTGTATTAATGTCCGATATGCAGTGCGGGTTCCAGACTGATGAGTTGTATTCAAGCATTGGTCTAGCAAATGTTTTGTATGCTCTGGCTAGTAGTGTGATATTACCGGAGAAGAAGCTACACAAGATTAGGTTTACAAACCTTAATTCTTTTTTGGCAATGTTGTTACAGTGGGCTTTGGCACTTAGATCATTTGATATGACTAGTCCAAGGTCTCTGACAGAGTGAGGGCCATCTACAAGGTCATATCTACTCAGTTTATATTTTGTGTTCTGGTTCTTTTTGCCAATGTGTAAGAAAAGAGCATTTGTTGGTTGAGATTTGGAGTTCCCAATTGTTTGATTATTCCAACACAAAGTCAAGGTATTTTTGAAGGGTAGCAGCACTGTCAGTGGTGTTAAATATTTTTACATCATCGGCGAAGAGAACACAATTGTTTAAAATATGATCACAAAGGCCATTCATGTATAGTATGAAGAGTGTTGATCGTAGAATGCTGCCTTGGGGGACACTGCTTTTAACAGGTGCAGGATTTGATAGAGCATTCCCTATTTTGACCACTTGTTGTCCGTTTGACAGGAGCACAGCAATCCAATTATGCAGCGGTCCGGAGATGCCATAAGATTTTAGTTTTTGAAGTAATTTGTCATGTACCACTGAATCAAAGGCTTTACAGAAGTCTATGTAAATTGCGTCTATTGCTTTGCCCTGATCGAGATTTGTAGTCCATATGTTTTTGCAGTGTATATATACAAGATATAATATACAAGGTATATATACAGTATATATACAAGGACAGTGACTGGAGTACTTTTGTGACTGGAGTACAAAAACCGACCTTCTTGTGCCTATAGGGAGGACAAGAAATCTGGATCTGGATCTGCCTGAAGGAGAAGACTCTTTTTAGCAGAGCAGCTATGGGAGATAATGCTAAATCCAAAATGACTAATCCTCCCTTCTTAGCAGGAGCTCCAAACCTAATTCTCAGGTTTTCACCTGATGGGGGAGTTTCAAGAAATATTTAGATGCAGAACTGACCTAGAGACTTCTATTTGCCAAGCAGCTGATACTGCTTTGCCTTACAGGAAAGAAAGGAGTATGTGGCAGCCAGCAGACTGTCCTACTCTGAGTGACCATCTAAATTTTTAAAATTGTGCCAATCTACTACTCAATGCAGTAGGTTTCTGCCTGCTCCCCACTTCCCAACCCAACATATTCACAAACATAGTTACAAGGGGCTATATGTACATATATTGTATACTTCTCATAGCACTTTCCCAGCCAAGTTTTTCTTTCCTTGTGAGAAGCAATTTGGATGGTTGGCACCCATCACATTTGCCAATTTTTGTATGCCTTGGAATGAGAGAATCGTATCATAAAAAAGCAAGTCCCACATTGCTATCTTTTGTGTGTGTGAGAGAGAGAGAGAAAGAGAGGGGGGGAGAGGGAGAGGGAGAGGGAACGGGAGAGGGAGAGGGAGAGGGAGAGAGGGAGTGGGAGACAGAGAGAAAGGAATTATGCAACAGAAAAGAATCTTCATATTATGAAGGAAATTAAAAAATAATTTAATTCTCTCTGCTCTAAATTCTTGGTTATTCGATTCATTTTTACTTCACTAATATGCAACCAATCTAGTGAATAATATAATCTCCCCAAAATTTGTTCTTAATTGGATTTTTCTCTTATAAATATCAACAAGAAGAGCCAAATGAATTATCATGAAGGGAAAACTCAACAATAAACAATTGCATTACTGAAAATGTAAATCTCTATGCTTTTTCTTTAATGTCTTAAATAAACAAACAAAAGAAATAAGTAACATGCACTGAAGTAACAGAGATCATTTAATTTATAGCCAAGACCTGTATTTATTTCATTAATTAATACCAAGCTCCTTATAAACTTGCTAATTGAATAATCTAATGTTCACTTTCAATTGAGAGATAAGCTAATCATTATATCTTGTTCTATTGGCTCTCATTTCTTTAACCTTAATTTTATTTTAGCTCCTTTCTGGATTAGTATGAGAATTTGCTCTTTCCATTCAAAATTTCACATGAATATGTAAATATCTGTATGGAGTGGCCTGGTGGCCTGGTGATGAAGACGCTTGCCTCCTACTTGGAAGGTTGAGAGTTTAATCCTAGGTAGCAGCAGATGTTTCTCTCCTAGGTGCAAAGAGAAAATATTTGCTTTGAACTCTGTGTGGCATCAGGAAGGGCATCCAGCTAGTAAATGCTCAGTCCCATTCAGTCACCCTGACTCTACCCCGAATTAAGGAATTACAGGGTTGTAAAAAGTTTTTTTTTAATGTAAATATCTATGTGCTGTTTCCTTAATAAGCTCACTTTTTTGAAGCAGTTTTCCCCGAAATACTTATTTATGAATGGACTTTCTCTTGTAGATATAGGAGAAAAGCATGGATTTTGGCATACTAGTATGTTCTAATTTGCCTATAAGATCTGTAAATATGATCTAATAAGACATAAAAATGCAAATCAAATGAACATTTGCAGCGCCCATCTTTTATGAAATTATTCACCAACGTAATCAGAGATGCATATTATGCTTTCTTATCTATATTTGGGAAAATTAAAATAGAACGTCTAAGAAGTTTAAGATCCAATGTCAAAAGATGGTGGCGAGTGATGTTGAACAGAGGCTTCTTTTTTTTATTATTATTAAAAAAGTTTTGCAAAATTTTAACAAATATCTCCCTTCCTTTCCCCTCCCCCCTCCCCCAAACTCCCCCTTTCCCCCTCCCCCCTTTTCCCACCCCCACCCGCCCCCAGACTTCCCAGAGCAAAATATAGGGTATAGCAAACATCTAACAATCTTAAGCTAAACTTATGCTAACTATCTATAAACTCTCATCCTCCCCTAGGACCTTAACTCTCCTTTTACATAAAGAGAAATATAAATATAATTCTTGCAGTCTGTTCATTCAAAAGCTATTTGATATTTCTTGGTCTGATATTTATTTTGAATATTGTCAATCCATCTTCTCCATTCCACTATATATCTTTCTTATGAACAGTCGTTCAAATATGCTGAAATTTTTGCCATGTCTGATAAATTTGCAACTTTTAATATCCATTCTTCAATCGTAGGCAGATGTTCCTTCTTCCAATATTGCACTACCAATAGCCTGGCTGCTGATGTTAAATTTAAAATCAATTTACTCTCTATTATCGTACAATCCGAGATTATACCCAGTAAAAACAATTGTGAAGTAAACTTTATCTTCTTTTTCAAAATATTTTGCATGAGCCATCAAATTCTTATCCAAAATGTTTTGATTTTTTTACAAGTCCACCATATATGATAATAAGTAGCATCATCACAGTCACATCTCCAACATTTAGCTTGCAAATTTGGATACATACAGGCTAATTTTTTAGGATCTAAATGCCATCTATAAAACATTTTGTAGAAATTTTCTATTAAATTTTGTGCTTGTGTAAATTTAACATTTCTAACCCAAATTTTCTCCCAAGTTTCCATCATTATAGGTTCCTGTGTATTTTGTGCCCATTTTATCATACAGTCCTTAACTAGTTCCGTTTCTGAATCTATTTCTAGCAATGCATTATACAACCTTTTAATATGCGATTGACTTTGGTCTCTAATCTGTTTTACCAATTTTTCCTCATTTTGCATGATACCGATTTTCTGGTCCTCTTTCCATCTAGCTTGCAGCTGTCCATACTGAAACCAAGTGTGAACTATCCTTTCTTCTTTCATTATATTTAGAGATTTCAATTATAATTTACCCTTCTCCATAGAGAGAAGCTCTTTATAAGTAATCACCTCCTGTTTTTGTTTTGTATTTATATTCTCTATTGCATGCCTGGGACTTGCCATATAAGTATTTTGTAGTTTAACTTATATTGATACTTTTTCCAAACCTGCAACGAGCATTTCTAAGTATATGAGCTTTAAAAACTTTATCCACTTTTTTATCATACAGTAAATAAGCATGCCATTCATATAACAAATCATAACCCTCTATATTCAATATTCTTTCTTCTGTTAAGTTAAACCAATCACTAATTAGTGATAGGGCAGCTGCTTCATAATATAATCTTAAATTAGGCATTTTAAGACCCCCTCTTTCACGTGTATTCAGTTTTATTCTCGGTCTTTTACCGACCCATATAAATTTATTAATTCCATTCTGCCATTCCTTCAAATTTGCATCTTTTTAAAGTATTGGTATCATTTGAAACAAAAATAAAAACCTGGGCAAAACATTCATTTTTATTACTGCTATTCTTCACAATAAAGATAACTGCAACTTTTTCCAATTCTCCATTTCCTTCTGCACTTTTTGCCATAAAACTTCATAATTATTTTTATATAATTTCACATTTGAAGCTGCAATATACACTCCTAGGTATTTAACCTTTTTTACTATTTCAAATCCCATTATTCTCTCTAATTCTATTTTTTGCTGTATAGTCATATTTTTAGTTATTATTTTTGTCTTTTGTTGATTTACTTTAAATCCAGATACCTTTCCATATTGACTAATTATATCCATCAAGTGTACAACCGATTGTATTGGTTGGGGTAAAATAACAACCAGGTCATCTGCAAATGCCCTTAATCTATAATCTTGATGTCTAATTTTAATTCCCTTTATTTTATTTGACCCGCGTATTTTATTCAGTAAACGTTCTAACGTTAAAATAAACAATAGTGGGGACAAAAGGCATCCTTGCCTTGTCCCTTTTTCAATTCTAAAAACTTCTGTTAAACTACCATTAACTATTATTTGTGCTGTTTGTCCCTGATATATTGCCCTAATTGTTTGTGCAAAACATTCCCCAAACTGCATCTTTTCTATTATTTTAAATAAGAATTTCTTATTCAATCTATCAAATGCCTTCTCTGCATCCAAGAAAAAGAGCGCTGCAGGGACCTGGTTGTTTCTCTCCAGATATTCCAATAAATTCACAATTTGTCTAACATTATTTCTCATTTGTCTCCCTCTTATAAAGCCTGATTGATCATTGTGAATCTTTTGTTGTATAACTAACATTAATCTATTTGCTAGTATTTTAGCAAAAATCTTGTAATCAGTATTCAAAAGTGATATTGGCCTATAATTTTCTGGTTTAGTACAATCTTGATCTTCCTTTGATATCAGTGAAATAAAAGCTGATCTCCAGGATGGAGGTACATCTCCTCCAAGTTGAATTTTATTAAATAACTCCTTAAGTGGATCCACCATTTTAAGCTGTAAATTTTTATAATAAACAGCAGTTAGCCCATCTATTCCTGGAGCTTTACCTGTTTTTAACTGCTTAATAGCTAAGATAATTTCTTCAGAGGTTATAGATTGATTCAATCCTTCCCTTTGTTCTGGCGTAAATTCAGAAATATTCTCTTTCTGTAAATATTTATCTATATCTATATCTTGAATTGAGTCGCTAGCATATAATTTTGTATAAAATGCTAAAAAAGCTTTTTTAATCATACTTCTTTACCTTTGTATTCTATCTTTCCAATAATATGTGATTTCTGTTTTTTTCTTATTGCATATGCTAGCCACCTACCTGGTTTGTTAGCATTACAAAATGTATTATGCTTAACATATTGTAGATTAATTGCTACCTGGTCTGCTATCAGCATATTAAATTGCCCTCGTAATATGTTTATTGTCTCTTTAACTTTTTTATCTTCTGGATTAAGTATGAGTAATTGTTCTTTCTTTTTTATTTCCTCTTCTAAATCCCTATGCTTCTTCTGCTGTTTAAGTCTATGTTTATTATTCATATATATTAAAATTCCCCTCATATATGCTTTACTTGCATCCCAAACCATTTCTATCGGTGTACCCTTATTCATATTTCATAACAAAAAACTCTTTCATTTGTCTTTTACATTCCTTTACATTTTCTTCATATCTAAACAAGTTTTCATTTAACCTCCAGGATCTCCTAACTCCCTTTTCCTGATCAAATTCCACCCATACCGTGCTATGATCAGTCAAAGTTCTTGAACATATTTTCGTCTTCTTTACCCTGAAAAGAAAATCAGTAGAAATTAATATAAAATCAATCCTAGAAAAGGATTGATGTCTGTCAGAAAAAAAAGTGAAGTCTTTTTCTTCAGCATTCCATTCTCGCCAATTATCTCTCAGCTCCAGATCTTCCATCATATCAAAAAAAGCTTTAGGCAATTTCGCGCGACTTGAAATATTTCGAGAAATACTTTTTTTATCTTTTCGCGTATCCAATACTCCATTCCAATCTCCCATTAATATAAACGATTTATAATTCCACTGTATTATTATGGTATGCAAAAATTTATAAAATTTTTCATGCTGTTGATTAGGTGCATATACTCCAATTAGAAATGTTCTCTTCCCCTCTATTAAAAGTTCAATTGCAATGTATCTTCCTTGAGCATTTGCCTCAACTAATTTAGCTATTAATTCTTTCTTTAGGTATATCACTATACCATTCTTCTTCTCTGGGGCCGATGCAACAAAATGTGTACCTAATCTTGAATTTATCAAATATTTTTGATCTGATATTCTAATACGTGTTTCCTGCAAGCAGATTGCAACATTTTTAAATTGTTTCAAATATTGAAATATCTTTTTTTTTCTTTTTTGTGGTGAATTTAGACCATTAACATTCCAAGTTAAGAATCTAGTTGCCATTCTTGGCCCCTTGAAGCTTTTGGAGCATCGGCTGGAAGTCTTCCTGCATCTTTCTCTTTGGCCTGGCCCCTCCCACAGTTTCTGTTTTAGTAATTTCTTGAGTTTTTGCTTGAGATTGTTGCATCCTTTCTTGTTCTTTACATTTAGTAGCTGCTCTAGTCAATCTTTGCTCTTTTGCATCTCCTATTTTTTCCATTAATTCTGGAATTTGGGAAGTATCCAATGATTGCGATGAATCTTCTTCAGTAACTGCAGCTTCCGCTTGTGCTTGTATCTGCTTTCCTTCCTTCTCACACTTTTTTGCCATCTCTGCTTCTCTTCTCCTCCTGACATCTGGTGATGGTGGGCTTCCAGCCTTTAAAACGTTAGTATAGAAATCTCTTGCCTTCCAAACTGTATTAAGGCGATATCTTTCTCCTGCGTAAATTAATATTAATCCAGTTGGAACATCCCATCTAAATTGTATCTGTCGATTTCTAAGTTCATTCACTAAGAAAGTAAACTCTTTTCTGTTTCTTAACATTTTAGGAGGAATTTCTTTCAACACTAATAACTCTTGTCCTGCTATTTGGATTTTATTTTTGTAGGAGGCTTGTAAATTTTCATTTCTAATCCTCCTGGTTGTAAAATAGATGACAATGTCTCTTGGTAATTGTCTCTGTGTAGCAGCCCAGGAGTTGACATGATAGATTTTATCAATTTGGAATAAAAGATCTATTGGTTGCTCTCCAATCGATTGTGTGAAGGCCTCTGAAAAAAAATCTCTTTTAAATTCTCTTGTTTGTTTTCTTTCAATCCTCTTACTCTCAGGGCAAATTCCATCGATCTATATTGTAACAAAACCACTTCTTCATCTGCCCTATCCACCTTGGTTTGAACCTCCTCCATTTTATATACCAAATTCAAATTAGATTGATTAATTTCTTCCACCCTTTCATCCAACTGGATCATATTATTTACCATACCTTGAAATGCAGACACTATATCTTCTCTTATTTCTTTATTGCGAGCTGATATCTCATCTGCTATTTCTTTAAGTTTTTCTTCCATAATAGCAGTTTGGAGCTTTAAAGCTTGCTCTACTGATTCCTTTAAAAATTCCTTCAAAGATTCTTGTAAGGCTTCCAAATTTAATGCTTGTGGGTTAGCCGTATGAGCTGGGGAACCTCCAGCACTTTTAGAAACTCCAGGCTTTAATTGCTTAGAGGCCATCTTGCTTTAAATATACTTAGAAAACTCCAATAAATCCAATTCTCCTTGATTCTTCAAAAACACAGTAATTGAGTTAAATAAGTCAATTCTGTCATCTATGAAGCTTTCAGTTTCCACTTTTAAGCCTCTCCTCTTCAATATAAGATCCAGCAGCCTTAAACAGCGCTAAGAGCATTAACAAACAATTCTTTCACATCCTATTACATTACAGGCGCCATTTCCTTTGTTCTTCTTAAGTTGATTCAGAAGGAAACAATGTAGAAACAAAGTTAAGGTTTGGTACTTGCAGTTACAATTGACAGCGCTCCTGTTTTTGCTCCATCTGCATTTGGATCAGGTTAAAAATAATATTCAGCACAGAAGTGGTCACGGCATCTTGTTCTGCTTAAGCAGAAGCGTCCCGGATCCGGAGCTCTGTCAGGCTTCTAGGGAGCTCTCACCCTTCAAGCCCCTGGCTTTATTCCTGGGGCTTTCGGGGGGCTCTACCCTCACCTGGCTGCTCTCTTTCCCTCTTCTCCCGAGGGAAAGGTTTCCAAATCATCAGACAGCTGATTTGTGCTGTCCAAGTGGTTTTTAACATGATTGCAGGGCTGACGATCTGAAGGATTGTCTTCAACACCAATGGCGTCAACGGAAGTCCTGAACAGAGGCTTCTTGAACGCATTTGTCTTAGCTGAAGATCAAAACTTCAAGGTTAAGGAAAAGTGAGAAAGGGTTTCTGAACTTGTCAACATTTGTTGCTCTGGGTCAAAGGCCGCTAAAAAGTCCAGGCTCTTCTTGATAGCTAATTCATTAATACAAAACAATATTTTCCTAAAACAAATGACTGCATGGGAATTTCTATGTAAAGGAACAAATACCCAGGGGTGAAATGCTCCTGGTTTGCACCGGCTCGGCCGATTAGGTAGCGATGGCAGCTGCCGGTTCGGAGGTCCAGTAGCAAAAATCCCTGGCCCCGTCCCCCCTGCCTCTGCTGAGCCACACCATCAACAGAGGTTTCTTTTTTTACTTTTAAAAGTTTTTCTTCATCCGAAACATGCCTTTAAAAGTAAAAAAAAAAACACCCTCTGATGATCTTGGGGCTGAGCAGAGATCATCAAAATCCTTTAAAAGTTTTTTTAAAAAAACCCTCTTCAGCCGAAGGGAGGAAAAAAAAGAAAAAAACCCCAGGTTTTAAAAGCCTCCTCTGGCGATGCCAGAGGAGTTTCCTGATCCTCACAGGCTTTTAAACTCACTTACAAGAGCCCCCACCCATGCCCAGCCAATTCCCCCTCCTCACTTACCTATAATTACTGCTCTTTCGGGCTGGCAACGCCATGCTTTCTTCAGCTACTGAAGAAGAAAAAAAGCTTGCTTTGACTTCCTGCTTTGCTGGCTGAGGAACTCTGGGATTTGAAGTCCACAATAAAATAAAATAAAATAATAAAATAAAATATTTGTGCAGCTTTCTGAGATTTGGTGTGTTTCTGTAGTGTTTCACTCTAACTACACAAACACACAAAATCTCAGAAAGCTGTATGTGGCATTTTGTGTGTGTGTGTGTGTGTGTGTGTGTGTGTGAGAGAGAGAGAGAGAGAGAGTTGTGTGTGTGTAAAGTGTGAAAGTTGGTTTTTGAGCTTTTTGTGGCTGTGTGAAGTGTGAAGTGCAGCTGCTTTTACATTGTGTGTGAGTCAGTTGTGTTGTGTTGTGTTGTGTGTGTGTAAAGTGTGAAAGTTGTTTTTTGATACCTCTTATTGTTTTTTATACTTCGTTTATTATTTTTATTATTTATTGTTATTGGCCATGCCCACCCAGTCATCTGACCACCAAGCCACGCCCACCAATTAAGCCACACCCACAGAACCGGTAGGGAAAATTTTTAGATTTTACCCCTGCAAATACCATACATTAGACAGTTGAAACAAAAAGAGGCTGAGACAATAAAGCAGGGGGGGGATCTTTCTAGCAAGCTGTGTTTGTTTAAATATTATAAATATAAGGGATTTTAGGAATCCCTTTCATATAATGGAAAGTATTAAACATTGCAGCAGAAAGTTGAAAGACTACATTCTTACAAGGGCCTTACCTGGTTTTTAAAAACATATGGAAATAATGAAAAGAATGTAAAGTATATTACACAGTGGCATTTTAAATTATAATTGCCCCTGGAAGCTACATTCACTCCTGCAGATCTCTAAAGGATTTGTATTGCATATCTGCTTTTATGGGCCTGTCTTTCCAAACTCTTAATATTTTTATATTAGGATGCACATGCATAAGGTAGTGTTAAATTAACTAGAGCACTAGTTACAAAAAACTAATGAAGCATTTGAACACAGGAATTTTCATTCAAGAAATCTGGACAATGGGCAGAATGTTGAAGATGAGTTAAATAGAGCTAAATACCATCCATCAAATCTGTGCCACAATTTCTTTATCAAGAGCTATATACCATGTGACATTAGAAATTTTTCAGGAAGAAAGAATTTTGTAAGAATTTAATCATAATTTGGGAAGGACTATTAAAAACCACGTTAAATTAGCAGAATTGTGAATATGACCAAATCAAGTCGACTATTCGTCTCCAAATCTGGAATATTGGTGGCACCAAATGTTAGCTTGTGTACTGCATTTCTAAAGAATGTTACAAGCACTGCATATATTCTCTCTGTCTCTGTCTCTGTCTGTCTCTCTCTCTCTGTGTGTATGTGTGCGTGTGCATGCATGAGTACACATTACTATTTGAATTTTACCATAGCATATGTAAAGAGTTTTTTTTTAAAAGGATGCAGCAAAAGGGTCAATAAATTAAAACTAACTGCCTTTAAAAAGTTAATTGAACAGGAAAATAAAATTAACAAAGAATATTTTTATCCAAGACATATTAGATCATGACCATGATTGAAGAAAGTAATGGAGATAAAGTTAAATTAAGGTGGAAAATAAAGACGGAAGACATAAGAATTACAAGGAAGCTATGAAGACCTTGGAGGAACGCGATGGCTCAGTGATGCAGAGCTTGTCGACTGAAAGGTTGGCAGCTCAGCGGTTTGAATCCCTAGTGCCACGTAATGGGATGAGCTCCCATTACTTGTCCCAGCTTCTGCCAACCTAGCTGTTCGAAAGCACGTAAAAAAAATGCAAGTAGAAAAATAGCGACCACCTTTGGTGGGAAGGTAACAGTGTTCTATGTGCCTTTGGCATTTAGTCATGCCGGCCACATGAACACGGAGACATCTTCGGACAGCACTGGTTCTTCAGCTTTGAAATGGAGATGAGCACTGCCCCCTAGAGTCGGGAACGACTAGCACATATGTGCGAGGGGAACCTTTACCTTTTTATGGAGACCTAAATTTAGTAATGATGCAGCAATTCTTGCTTTGTAAATGTGAAAGGAAAATCTGTTAGAATATTATTTGTTAAATTATTTTGATGTTGATATTTAAATGAATGAATATATGTATGAAATTCATATATACATATACATAGGAATACCTTCATATCATACGGACAAACAACCATGCATGCACACACATGAAATACAGTAAAGCTGTAGATGATTTTACAAAGATTTGATAGAAATCCAAAGACAATTATTTGTGGAAAAATTATGCTGTGTATAAATCCAATGACTGTATAAATTTTACCTTTGAACTGTTGATGTGCATTACTGTTGCAAAACACTAGTTAGGTGATAGGATCTTAGCGGTAAAAAATAATCTTGTAAAATGACTGACAACAAAAATTTGTTTAGTTAGCATACCAATAAAGCAATGGCAAGATAAAATCTGGTACAATGTCTAACCTCAGGGGGAGGAAATGATATCATTGCAAGAAGTATATTTCCTGGGCTCAGTTAATGAATGCACGGATCATGCCTGATATGATCATACTGTTGTAATAAAAGCTTTGTTATGCATAGCATGCTTTTTATCATTCTTTATCTCAATGGAATGTCAGATACAGGTTTACAAATATGTATAGATCTGTGCTTGGTAATCAAGCTACAGCCTATATTTTGGATGGTGGGGGTGGGGGAAAGGGAGAAAAAAAGGTTGAACATAGGTTAAATGTAAAATTTTAATGGGGAAAATATGGGGCTCTAGACATTCAATTGAAATTTCTGAGAAAGATAAGGCTGAATATATAGTAGCCTAGGGAAAGGGACCATATCTGTGTCTGCCTAACTTAACACTACTGATCACATGACAATGGAAGTGTTTCAGATAACGCTGGCTCCCTAGGCTAAGAAACGGAGAAGGAAGAAATTTTACATAAAATTTGAAAGGAATCTTTGATCATAAAATCTACATGCTATTTGGGGCATGATGGTTCAGCAGGTGAAGACCCTGAGCTTGTCAGCTGGAAAACTGACAGGACAGGCTCAAGATCTAAGCACTGCATGATTGGGTAAGTTCCAGTTACTTGCCTCAGCTTCTCCCCACCTAGTAATTTGAAAGCATGCAAATGCAAGTGGAAGGCCACAATAGCAAGTAGATAAATAGGTACCACTTTGGTGGGAAAATAGTGCTCTGTATTCCTCAGCCTACAACCATGCTTGCTAAATGACCACAGAAATGTCTTTGGACAAAACTGGCTCTTTTGGCTAGGAAATAGCCACCCCCTAAAATTGGACATGACTGGACAGGGGAAACATTTATGTTTTCTTTTACCTGCTATATCTGGCATGCAGTGCATGGAACAAAAATAATCCTAGACCACCTTTCTGGTTTTGTGCAGTCCATCAGAACGGTACATTTTGTTTTTATTTTTGGAAGCCAACACTTTTTGCTAAAGCATAAGCTTTTTCCCCCTCAAGGTTTTTTTCTAGAAGGATTATATCTGATGGATATTATGCATTCACGCTTGTTATCTTGGAGCAAAAGATTAGATACAAGGTGGTGGCCCTGACCCCAGAAACCTTGTTTTTTAATACTGAAATGGAAGGAACGCTGAAAACAGATAAACATAGATGTACTGCATGAGCGCCTTGGTTAAAATGAAAAGACTTTCTAACCACTTCTGGGGTCCAACAAGACAACGATGAAGAGTCCGTGTTCCAATTCAATGAACCATGTCAACCGTTCCAGGACAATGCACTATTCAATAGAACTAAGGAGCGGATTTGCTGTACATTGCTCAGATGTTTCCAAGGCTAACGAAGTTAATTGCCCAATTCCTATTAATTTTAACTCAATTCAACTGTCCAAATCCCTTCCAGAAAAACATCTGCCTTAAATCTTGCTGTTGCTGTTGTTTTATAAGTGTATTAGACTTCTACAGGAATAATTTGATGATTCAGTCAAACATAATATTTCCCAAAAAAAAAAAAATGAATGACAGTGTGTCAGATGGCACCTCGACATTCAGAACTGACTGCAGGATTTCACTGAACAATAATCCAGTCTCTTGTGATCAAGATCAACATCTTGAATGGGTTTACATTAGGACCTGAAGGCAGTGTGGGAGACACAGTAGAGAGTTAACGGACTGTAGTGATTAAAGTATTGGATGAAGACTAGGAAGGCCCAAGTCCACACTCAATCAAGGGGAACACTGATTTGGGACAACTTTAGTCTTGAACCTTCTCTCAGGCCACACCATCTCTCATGAAGGTTTCTTATAACCTTATAACTTTCTTATAAAAATTTATCCTTCCAATTTTAAAAAAATCTAATAAAGTTATCTAAAATATCAAATAGCAAAAACAGAAAGGGTAATGTTTTCCATTTGACTATTCACTCACTCAGGCTGTCTTGCACTAAAAATGCTAAAACCTTTTTTTTTTAAATCAACAGATAGCAATCATTAATACATACCACAGGCTGGAAAATGACTTTGTTTAAATACTGTAACATGGACAATCAGAAGCCAACAAGACCATGTGCAATATTTTGCCACTTAGTTTTCATAAGTGTTTTCTCATTTGACATTCTCCCTGACTTTTGAGGCTCATTTAGCAATGCAGTTCTCCAAACATATGGTAGTACTCTGTCTTGAGCAAAATAAATGGCTTTCTCAATTGCCATCACAGTTGCAAAACATCAGCAAAGAACAATGACTTAGACATGGAGCAGGAGATGCATTAATTCTGGCCACAGGTCATGCCTTGCTTTGCCTTACGGAGT
The DNA here is from genome assembly GCF_028640845.1 of Ahaetulla prasina. Lineage (NCBI taxonomy): Eukaryota > Metazoa > Chordata > Lepidosauria > Squamata > Colubridae > Ahaetulla > Ahaetulla prasina. The sequence continues at coordinate 57,124,090 of NC_080540.1, read as the reverse complement.
TCCTCCTGTACCTTTGGCACAGCTTTGTTATTCTGTGCAGCAATTTACTTCTCATTATTCTCAAATTCTTATTGTAAAAATTGGAGATACAGGAGGATCTTTTTTCATTCCACTATACATAATTTTCAACTCTTTCATTGTGGGATGGTATGCTTCAGTGGTGGGTTTCTACCGGTTCACCCCGGTTTGAGTGAACCGGTAGCGGTGGTGGTGGGAGGCTTTGCCCACCCACCCGGATGTCATCAAGGATGCTCGGCACATGCACAGAAGGTTCTGTGCATGTCCAGAAGCGCCACATGCTCGCGCGCTCCCAATTCTGAACCAGTAGCGAAGGTAAGTGGAACCCACTACTGGTATGCTTGTTGCAGCAATAGCTAGCCATAACATATTTCTTCTCTCTCACATAGGTAACTCCTTTCAGATACTTGAAGATTTGTCAAACCTAAACATAGCTAGTTACCTTTAAAAAAATTGTAGTCCCCCAAGTCATCTTCATGACTTGGGGACCTGTAGAAAACCTGTTTTTCAGCACCTGTTCTACTTTCTCCAACTCTTTTCCAAAATGTAATGGCTTGAACTAAGTGCAGGGCTTGAATGGGATCTGATTAGTCTGGAATGTAATGAAACTGTTACTTTTTTGGTATGGAAAGTAAGGGCTAGTAGTTAAGGTGCTGGTCTAGAAACCAGGAGACTGGGAGTTCCAGGCCTCCCTTAGGCATGGAAGCCAGCTGGGTAACTTTAGGCCCATCATCCTCTCTCAGCTAATCCATCTGGTGAGGTTATTATTGTTAGAAGAATTGGGGGAAGGAGTGCTATGTAGGGCACATTGGTATGGACAAAATAAAGCAGGATATAAATCAAAAATAAAATTTAAAAAAATACTGTAAGTGATACTTCTGTTGATGCACCCTACAACTGCATTTGGTTGCTTAACATCCATCTTTGACTCGTATTTGGCTGCATTTGACTTTTCAACAACCCATCTCAGCATCCTCAAAACATGCATCTTGCTTGGATGCCCAAATCAGTTTCATCTTTTCTGTCCCTTTCCTAACTTAGTAAGAGAATAACAGAGTTGGAAGGGACCTTGGAGGTCTTCTAGTCCAACCCTCTGCTCAGGCAGGAACCCCATACCATTTCATGCAACATCAGTTCCAAAACTTGGAAATGGGAGGTTTGAATCTGAGGGTACTTTGATGGTGGTATAAATAAAAAATTATTATGAGTTAATAATGTCAGAATTACTTAAACCTTTTTTTTAACCAAAAGAACCTCAAGAAAAGCAATTTCTGCTTTATATTTTGGTATGTTGTAAGCAAGTGTGCAATGATTACAATATTTGAAGAGGAAGAAAAGTGACATTATGTGTGAAGGAAATGAACCCATGCATTGAGACTTGGAAGATAAGAACTAGACTCCAACCAAGCCACTTAAGAAAGAACACAAGCAATAGAAAGATATTATTGTGGTGATGGGTGCTACACAAACCACAAAACCATCCAGAAGTGCTGAATTATATGCCTTTCTGGAACAGATTACAGATTTCAAGGAGGAGACATATAGCAACAATGGGGGACTTCAGTTATCTTGGCATCTGTTATAAAACCAACTTAGCCAAGACTGAAAATTACCTCAGATTCTTCCATGGTGTTGCTGACTACTTCATTTTCCAGAAATTGAAGAAGAGACTATAGCTTTCATCTTTGTGAATTGGGAAGAGCTGATTGAAGAATCAAAATCAATGGGAACTTTGAGAGGAAGTAACCATGTCTTCTTGGACTTAAAAATGCTACTTAAAAAGAAATTAAAAGATAGACTTACATGTTTTATTTATTTATTTATTTATTTTTCAAATTTATATACCGCCCTATCTCCCTAAGGACTCAGGGCGGTTCACAGGCAGTTAAAATACATATAAATACAGATTAAAAAACAACAATTAAAAAACTTATTCTATTGCCCAAATTTAAAATAGTATAAATAATAAAAACCCCTTAAAACCCATAACTTTAAAATCTAATCCAGTCCCGCGCAGATAAATAAGTGTGTTTTAAGCTCGCGACGAAAGGTTCGGAGGTCCGGAAGTCTGTTGACCAGACTTCAGGAAAGCCAATTTCAAGAAAGTAAAATGGACGTAAGTCCTTTGATCAAAGGGAGTAGAGGAACACAGAGCCTCCCTCAGCAGAAGTGTTATTCTACACCACTCTAGTGAGGAAAAAAATTGGAGGCCCTTTTAGATTCTGTTCTGGTGAATAGGGAACTTATGGCTAAGATGTGAATGAAAAGAGACTTATATACAAAATTAGAAGGGTATGAATCAGGGGTGAAATGCTCCCGGTTCGGACCAGATTGCCCGATCTGGTAGCGATGGTGGCGGGTGATTCAGAGAATCAGTAGCAAAAATCCCTGCCCCCACCCCATGCCCAGCTGAGCCGTGCGATCATCAGAGGTTTTTTTTAAAAAAAACTTTTAAAAGCATTTTTTTCTTCGGCCAAAAAAATGCCAAAAAAGTTAAAAAAAAGGCCTCTGATGACACGGCTCAGCTGGAATCGTCATAGCTTTTTAAAGGTATTTTTTCTACAACCTCTTTTTTTTCTTTTAAAGGCAAAAAAATGCTTTTAAAAGAAAACAAAAGCCTCTGACGATCAAGCAACTCAGTTGGGATCGTCAGAACTTTTTAAAAGCCTTTTTTTAACAACCCCTTCAGCCAAAGGTTAAAGGCAGCTGAAAAAGGGACCACCGAACACAAAATTATGAGTACCATGATAGATGACAATCACATGAGCCATAACTGTGTCATCATTCAAAGAAAGATACCAACATACAGTCCTAATAAAAAAAAATTGCCCACTGGGCAAAGAAAGTCAAAAACAATTAAATGATTGAATCTCATGAATCAGCCAACAGTTCTAAGCTATTAATCAAGAACTAGGAGGAAGAGGTAATCATAATAAAATGCTGTTTAGGTCTGTTGCTTCCAGCAGCCTTCCAACACATTTGGTAAAATCAGTACATAAATTTAAAAAAACTGGTACCCTCCAGATAAATTGGGACTCCAATACCTAGAATTCCTCTGACTCTAAATGTTGTGATTCATGCATTTTAAGTATGAGGATGAGAGTGGATCCCTTACAGCAGTGGTGTCCGAACTTGGCAACTTTAAGACTTGTGGACTTCAACTCCCAGCTTTGCTGGCTGAGGAATTCTGCCTTACAGTCTAACCCCAGTGAAGTTTGCTCATCAGTCAAGGCCTAGGGAAGCATAGAGAAGAGTGTAGTCTTATTCTTCATCATATATGATGCCCTTGGCACTATATATGCCTGAAGGAACTCCTGTTCCTATTGCTTCCTATTATTAGTACAATTATTTGAGAACATGGCAAGGATCGTAACCTTTGTTATACATCCAAACCAGCAAAATAGCTTAGTCTGCAGTGACAATGCATCAAGGGAATTTTCACTGAAAGACAATTTGTCAACTCGACTAAGTATTTCATCAGCAGCAGTGAGCAAGAGTTCAGATGCTGGGATTAGCTTAACATGGATGTTGTTCAAGGACAAGAAAAATGATGGCCAGTGGAAAAAAACAATGCAAAATTACAAAAATGCCCTGTTTTTGAAAATGCTAGAATGCCTAGCAACGCAAATTTTCTTATTTTAATTAGAGCTATCCTGGCCAGGATCTTAAATCCCAAAAGTTATAAACCACTTGACAAAGTTTTGCCTGGGATGGTATAAGGGTCCTATCTTGAGTAGAGGGTTAGATTAGAAGATCTCAGAGGTTCCGTCCAGCTCTATGATTCTATGTTTTGTGTTCTATACCTTCTTTTTGACCTTCATTAGATCTCTTTAGCCTTCCTTCTGGCATTATCTTTATGATCATAAGCACTCGATCCCACCCAAATCCTCTTTCAGAATTAAGAGTTTTGGGCCAATGGAACAGGTCAATGAGCTCAGCACTGGTTTTCTGAAAGTCAATAAACAATTTGACATAAGGCATTCCTGTTGCTACTGGACCGTTGAGAAGAATTGAAACATTTACGAAATACTTATTTTTCTGGATGTCTTGCCCTCCCTAACAGAAAAGAGGCAAGTCAATTGGGGGGAAAGGGAGGAAAAAAATAAAATTAGGACCCAAGGAGAAATGTACAAACTGATTGGATGTCTGCAAATCAATCAAGACCAAATCTCAAAGCCAAAACCTTGTGGCTAAGAACAGGCAGAGCAAGCAATTTTGTGTAGCCAAAGTATGTGAACCTGTCTTGGGGTTGGCTCTGAAGTTACTCTAGAAAGAGTAACTTTGAGACTCTAGATTATAGAGAAGAGCAACATAGATGATTAGTGGGCTGGAGGCTAAAACATATGAAGAACAGTTGCAGGAACTGGGCATGGCTAGTCTAGTGAAGAGAAGGATCAGGGGAGATATGATAGCAGTGTTTCAATATTTGAGGGGCTGCCACAGAGACGAGTGGGTCAAGCTATTCTCCAAAGCACCTGAAGGCCAGACAAGGAATAATGGGGTTGAATTAGATGACCTGCAAGGCCCCTTCCAACTCTGTTATTCCAGAATTAAACACCGTTAGATTTTAAGATTATAAACAAAGTGGGGACTCTCAATACATACAGCATCAATGGTTAACAGTCTGACTTTTGTCAAACGTTCAACATTTGGATGTAAGAGGTGCTTTTATCAAAAGGATGGAATTCCACTGGAGCCAGAAGGATCCAAATTTCTGACACTTTATATCAAAAAAGTTTCAGAGCAGTTTATAAACCAGCTCTGCGGGGAAAGTTGGCAGGAGCAAGGAACACTACTTAGAGATGAATCACCCCAAAGGGATTGCGAGGGGAGGCAAATTTTTGATTGCTCAAATGGGAGCAGGAAAGAAATCAGAACACTGAAATTCATTTGACACAATAATGATTTTGTCTCTGTTGTCAGATTAAAACTTATTTGGCCTTTCAGATCTTTTGCAATCTTTGTTGTTTAATTCTTACTACAGTGTTAAACAAACTTATTTGACTGCAGACATCTGTTATTGCAATTGGATTTTTTGGCACCTGTATTTGTCCCAAAGGTGCTTTTTCAAGAGGCAACTGGACCTTCTGGTTTTTCTTTGAAGACATTTCATTTCTCATCCAAGAAGCTTCTTCAGCTCTCTATATGTATTTTGAACTTGTACTGATGGAGATTTTTTTTTTTGCTTTTATTTATTGTATACTTTATTTTAAAATATTACTATTTTAAAATAAACAGCTCTGTAGTGCTACAGAATCAGCTTCAGTTTATCCTATAATATAGCTGGTGATCACTGATAAAAAAATAAGATGCAATAAAGAGAGTCTGAGAGGCCCTAGGACAGTAGTGTCAAACTCACATCATCATGGCGGCGTCATGTGATATATCAAGACTTTTCCCCCCCTTCATTAAACTGGGCATGGGCAGGGCCAGCATGTGACGCATCCGGCCGATGGGCCAGGAGTTTGACAGCCCTGCCCTAGAACAACATATATATCAAAAATATTTTTATTTTTATTTATTTATTTTGTCAAACACAACAGTATATATAAGTATAAGCATGAAATAACCATACGAATTGGATACAATCAAAGGGAACATTAGGACAGGAACGGTAGGCACGCTGGTGCTCTTACGCATGCCCCTTACAGACCTCTTAGGAATGGGGTGAGGTCAATAGTAGATAGTCTTTGGTTAAAGAGGGAAACAGCAAATAGATATTTCTGTTCTAATCCTAGAGCCAAGATTGTAGGCTAACCCTTGGCTTGATTGCCAAGGAGCCAGAGTTGCAGTCCTGAAACATCAGGAAAGCTTCTTCTAAATAATCCAAATGCTACAATTAGGAAAACAAAAGGGGTGAGTAGCAGAGTGTCACTCTGCTACATCAAATAGAGCATTGTGTCCAATGCCTCTCTACAACTGCAGAATTAGCTTTTAGGCCACGAACTCTAAAAACACAAGAAGAATTGTACAGTGGCTCTTGTTCTGTATCACCAGCTATATAATTCACCACCAGAAAGTTTGGATTCTGTTCTTGGGCTAGAGATCATTGTTCTGCTTGAATCAGGAACTTGGCAGTCAAGCCTTTCCTTCTTCCCAAGAGAACTGGGTCACTTGAAACATTGAGTAACTGGCTAGGAAAATGTCGCTAAATGGTAGAGGACAAATCGCATAAGAGAGCTAGTTTAGTTTGTTCTTTGGCATTTATTTCACTTTATTTTTATAGCCCTCGTCTATTTTTATTCTTGGTAGCAACTTTGTAACTTATTGCTGCATTCCTTCCAACCTTATGAGCGCAGTCACTGATTATTACACAGCCAAGAATCTCAGGTTTGTACAGATTATTAATTAATTAATGTAATTATGAGTAAAAAATAGCATGTATAAAGAAAGAAGCCTTATCACTACACAAAGTGACATTCAACCCAGCCTAGTAAGAACCAGTGGTGAAATCCAAATTTTTTTACTACCGGTTCTTTGGATGTGGCTTGGTGGGTGTGGCTTGGTGGGCGTGGCAGGGAAAGGACATTGCAAAATCCCCATTCCCTCCCCACTTGTGGGGGAAGGATATTGCAAAATCTCCATTCTAGGGCCAGCCAGAGGTGGTATTTGCCGGTTCTCTGAATTACTCAAAATTTCCGCTACCGGTTCTCCAAAACCTATCAGATTTCACCCCTGGTAAGGTGTGATGGTAAGATCACCCTGAAGGTTCCTGCCCATGCCGACAAAAGATGGGTCCATCTGCCATTCATCTTGTTCATTCTCTGTACTTCAGAATCATGATCAGGGAAGATCCTAAATCACAATAAAAGCCTGAAGGACAAGGTCTTGCATAGGACCTGATTAGTTGAAGGTCATCTATCCCTCATAGTATCAGCCTGGCTGATTCAATTTTGCAGAATTGGCATGCTGAGGGTTCCTTTGATTAAACAATGTCATTATTGAGGACCCTTAGAAGTACACTTTCTCTGTAGCAGTGCTTGCCCTCTGAATCATGTTACTCCTTGATCCGTATGGCTCCCACCCTAAATTGTTGTTTAGAAGAGCCCTGAAGAACTGCTTCTTCACCCAGGCCTCTGGTGAGGGAGATTGGGGCCTCTTGCTTCTCTCCATCTGGTCTATTTTTCTTCCCATTTGTCAGTTTTATTGTAATGTTTTGTTTGTTTGATTATTGTGAACTGTCATTGGGAGTCAGGCAGCATACAAGTTTATTTTTATTTGATTCTTACTATTATCCGATTGGAGTGCAAGTTCTAGATGGATAGAATGGCCAGCAATATATTCCCATCATGGCCGTCCACCCTCATTTTTATGGAATTGTGTGGAAATGAACCCAAGTGGATCCAACTCAAGAATCTTGACTATTGGATTTTTAAAGTTCAGCTCTAATATTGGACTCAAATTTTAATTTTTTTGTTTCTAGTTGCTCCCCTATTCTGTAATATCCCCTGGTTAAAGGAAATAATTTTATTACAAGTTTCAGTGTTGCAGAATTATATGGAATTTTCAGAAACTTTTGTTGTCAAAAAGGGGAAGTACCAGTTTAGCTACAAATGCATTCAGAGAGGAAATGTCTTTCCCTTCCAAATAGAGTTAGAATAAAGATTGTCATCTCTGCTGATGCTTCTATTATCACCATTCCCTGGAGTGAAAACATGCAGTCATCAACAGCCTATGAATAGCCACAACAACCTAGGTGATATTAATTCATACTTTCTAGCCTACATTTTAGCATTTCATTCATAGTTAAACTCACACCTCTATTTCCCTGCATTAATAACTAACTGCACTTCAAGATCAGGATATTTCACAAGCAGACAGATTTCTTGTCCTCCTGGCTTCTTAATTTCTCAGCTTCCTGCCTGCCTTCCCTACCTCCCTCCCTCCATCCATCCATCATCTCAATCTTTTATATGCTGTGATCATCGCCAGATAAGCTCATAGATATTGACATCCATCGCTCATCATGGCTTTGATAATTTGAGGCTTTCTCACCCTCTTTAGTATAATAAAGAAGAATATAATATAATATTAAGATGCACTTCACTGGGTGCTGAAGATCAGGTGTAAATTATCTTTAAAAACTCAGTGACTGACCACGGCACTTAATTATCTTACGATCACAGAAACGCTAAGCCATTTAATTCCTTCCTTTATATCAGACATGAACCTTAGGATATGTATTATTTGTTTGCACGTGCTCTGCAGTCTATGCACCAAAGAACTTTGGAGGTGAGGTTGTGCAACAGTTGCTTTAAAACATGCAGAACATTTCTGATCACACCGACACTTGTTTGCCTGAACAATTGACTCTGAGCACAGACACTTATCGACAGAGGCCTAAACAAATTAACTTTATTATTTTTCTGACTCAACGTCAAGGTCTTTCAGGGCCCCGATTGCCATGGCGACATAAAGGCACATGCCCTAAATGAGCAACACCAATGCCAAAGCTATCAGAGTTGAAATGGGCAGAAGTTAAACATTAACTTCTATCTGCTATTTGCTTAAGAATTTTTTTCAAAAAAAAAAATATCTAGCTTCATTTAGTTATCAATTGCTTGATGCAACCACTCTGGAAAGAGCTGCGGAAAACATGACCATAGGAATTTTTATATGAATGACTAACCACTGACTTATTTGACTCAGGTATCTTGTCTATGGCAGTAAACAGATACTGCATGGCAAGGTGCAAAAAATAGTTATAATGAGCTGTTATGCAAGAAAATGAAATGTGAGAATTATGAGAACTATGTCCTATTCCACAGGCTTATGATTTCATAACGCTCTATCTTGGGATCGGGGAACGAAAGCAGTATGGAGAACGATAATATTTCTCATAGTTTATATGTCTTTTTAGAGTCTGTTGATTACCTGCAGATATCATTCAGGAATGAATGTTGTAGGGGACAGCTATAGTAACAGTGTATAATTAAGGAGAGTAATACCAGTGAGTCACCAATAGGAAAGCTAGAACACATGGGAGCTTAGAGGCTAAGAAAGCAGACAAGACTTGCTTGTTTATTCAAGAGCCAGAGGTCTTCACCTTAGAGACTCTCAATATGTGGGGCTGGTTGCCATTCTATAATTAGAAGGACAAGGCAAATCTAGTACATTATCCATCTTCCATTGCTGTCCCTGATTCATCCTTTTCCACGGCTTCAGGGCTTCCAGAGAAAACTATTCTATATAAATGGAATCCCCAGGATTCTAGCTGGGTTCATCTGATGGGAAAGCTAAGCATTTCTCTAGATTTTGCCTGTGCTTGCCCTCCCCCCTCTCCTGTCCCCTAATGGTTTTGCAAAGGATCGTATTAACTTTGGGATTTCCTTTTGGGAAATATAATGTAACACTGATGGTACTATTATTATTTTTATTTATTTATTATTTTTATTTATTTATTATTTTCTGACTCAACGTCAAGGTCTTTCAGGGCCCCGATTGCCATGGCGACATAAAGGCACATGCCCTAAATGAGCAACACCAATGCCAAAGCTATCAGATTTGAAATGGGCAGAAGTTAAACATTAACTTCTATCTGCTATTTGCTTAAGAATTTTTTTCAAAAAAAATAATATCTAGCTTCATTTAGTTATCAATTGCTTGATGCAACCACTCTGGAAAGAGCTGCGGAAAACATGACCATAGGAATTTTTATATGAATGACTAACCACTGACTTATTTGACTCAGGTATCTTGTCTATGGCAGTAAACAGATACTGCATGGCAAGGTGCAAAAAATAGTTATAATGAGCTGTTATGCTAGAAAATGAAATGTGAGAATTATGAGAACTATGTCCTATTCCACAAGCTTATGATTTCATAATGCTCTATCTTGGGATCGGGGAACGAAAGCACTATGGAGAACGATAATATTTCTCATAGTTTATATGTCTTTTTAGAGTCTGTTGATTACCTGCAGATATCATTCAGGAATGAATGTTGTAGGGGACAGCTATAGTAACAGTGTATAATTAAGGAGAGTAATACCAGTGAGTCACCAATAGGAAAGCTAGAACACATGGGAGCTTAGAGGCAAAGAAAGCAGACAAGACTTGCTTGTTTATTCAAGAGCCAGAGGTCTTCACCTTAGAGACTCTCAATATGTGGGGCTGGTTGCCATTCTATAATTAGAAGGACAAGGCAAATCTAGTACATTATCCATCTTCCATTGCTGTCCCTGATTCATCCTTTTCCACGGCTTCAGGGCTTCCAGAGAAAACTATTCTATATAAATGGAATCCCCAGGATTCTAGCTGGGTTCATCTGATGGGAAAGCTAAGCATTTCTCTAGATTTTGCCTGTGCTTGCCCTCCCCCCTCTCCTGTCCCCTAATGGTTTTGCAAAGGATCGTATTAACTTTGGGATTTCCTTTTGGGAAATATAATGTAACACTGATGGTACTATTATTATTTTCTGACTCAACGTCAAGGTCTTTCAGGGCCCCGATTGCCATGGCGACATAAAGGCACATGCCCTAAATGAGCAACACCAATGCCAAAGCTATCAGATTTGAAATGGGCAGAAGTTAAACATTAACTTCTATCTGCTATTTGCTTAAGTATGTTTCCAGGTGCAATTCAAGATGTTGGTTGTCTTTAAAGCCCATCTTGTCTTGGGACTGAGTTACCCAAGGGACTATCTTCTCTCAGCTGTTTCTTCCCAGTTGGTCCAACAGGTTGGGCATACTACAAGTCCTGTCAACCAAAGAATGTCAGTTGGCAAGGATCTGGACATGTGCTTTCTATAACATAGCCCTGCTCTCTAGAGCAGGGGTTTCCAACCTTGGTCCCTTTACGACTTGTGGACTTCAACTCCAAGAGTTCCTCGGCCAGCTTTGTTCAAAGCAATTTGTAAAAATGAGCAAAACTTTATTTATTTATTATTTTTATTTATTTATTTGTCAAACAAACCAGTATATATAAGTATAAGCATGAAATAACCAGACGAATTGGATACAATCAAAGGGAACATTAGGACAGGAATGGTAGGCATGCTGGTGCTCTTACGCATGCCCCTTACAGACCTCTTAGGAATGGGGTGAGGTCAATAGTAGATAGTCTTTGGTTAAAGCTTTGGGGATTTTGGGAAGAGACCACAGAGTCTAGTACTGCATTCCAGGCATTAACAACTCTGTTACTGAAGTCATATTTTCTACAATCAAGATTGAAGCGGTTCACATTAAGTTTAAATCTATTGTGTGCTCGTGTATTGTTGAGATTGAAGCTGAAGTAGTCTTCGACAGGAAGGACATTGTATAATATATATATGTGTGTGTGTGTGTGTGTATGTGTGTGTGTGTGTGTATATATATATATATATCTTTGATAAGATAAACATTACACTTCTTTTTAAAGGTATTTATTTTTGGCTTGAGAATAAGAGTCTTAAGTCACATATTATAAAGACCAAATATGAATGACTAACCACTGACTTATTTGACTCAGGTATCTTGTCTATGGCAGTAAACAGATACTGCATGGCAAGGTGCAAAAATAGTTATAATGAGCTGTTATGCTAGAAAATGAAATGTGAGAATTATGAGAACTATGTCCTATTCCACAGGCTTATGATTTCATAACGCTCTATCTTGGGATCGGGGAACGAAAGCAGTATGGAGAACGATAATATTTCTCATAGTTTATATGTCTTTTTAGAGTCTGTTGATTACCTGCAGATATCATTCAGGAATGAATGTTGTAGGGACAACTATAGTAACAGTGTATAATTAAGGAGAGTAATACCAGTGAGTCACCAATAGGAAAGCTAGAACACATGGGAGCTTAGAGGCAAAGAAAGCAGACAAGACTTGCTTGTTTATTCAAGAGCCAGAGGTCTTCACCTTAGAGACTCTCAATATGTGGGGCTGGTTGCCATTCTATAATTAGAAGGACAAGGCAAATCTAGTACATTATCCATCTTCCATTGCTGTCCCTGATTCATCCTTTTCCACGGCTTCAGGGCTTCCAGAGAAAACTATTCTATATAAACGGAATCCCCAGGATTCTAGCTGGGTTCATCTGATGGGAAAGCTGAGCATTTCTCTAGATTTTGCCTGTGCTTGCCCTCCCCCCTCTCCTGTCCCCTAATGGTTTTGCAAAGGATCGTATTAACTTTGGGATTTCCTTTTGGGAAATATAATGTAACACTGATGGTACTATTATTATTTTTTTGCATTTATATCCCGCCCTTCTCCGAAGACTCAGGGCGGCTTACACTATGTCAAGTAATAGTCTTCATCCATTTGTATATTATATACAAAGTCAACTTATTTCCCCCAACAATCTGGGTCCTCATTTTACCTACCTTATAAAGGATGGAAGGCTGAGTCAACCTTGGGCCTGGTGGGGCTTGAACCTGCAGTAATTGCAAGCAGCTGCTGTTAATAACAGACTGTCTTAGCAGTTTGAGCCACTCAAGGACCCAATATCTATTAAGGTATTGCTGTATGGTCAGTTGTTTATGCAAATAAGTCTCTTCTGAGAAAAGGACCATTGCATTATGCAAAAGCCACAGAATCCAAATGGTTTTCAAAAAATTGTAATTTAGAGAGATGAGTGACCTATAAATTTAATAAATAAACAAACATTTCTGAGAAATGCAAGAACTAATATTTAGTAATATTTGGGTTTAGAAAGGGCTCTTGTACCTGTTAGTTTGGCACTTCGGTGTTAGATCTGTGCCAGCTGTAGGATATTTGCACCTTTGGACACAAGGCTTTTCCATTTTTTATTCTAGATGGGGTAGCACTGCCACAGATAGACCCATGCCGAATTAGGGTGCTATCATGGGCTCACTGCTCTTGCTCAAAGAGCAGTTGACAGTCATGGCTAGGAGATGGTTTGCATACTTTCAAACAACGCATCAGTTGCACACATTCCTAGACTGGGAGGCTTTGCTCACAATCATCCATGCTCTTGTAGTCCCTCATTTGGACTACTACAACATCCTCTGCATGGGGCTGCCCTTTAAGAATATTTGGAAGCTTCAACTGGTGCACAATGCAGCAGCATGGGGAATAAATGATGTCAGATATGCAACACCTGTAACATCTCTACTACAGTATGTGAGCTGCGTTAGTTACCAGTATGTTTCCAGGTGCAATTCAAGATGTTGGTTGTCTTTAAAGCCCATCTTGTCTTGGTTACCCAAGGGACTATCTTCTCTCAGCTGTTTCTTCCCAGTTGGTCCAACAGGTTGGGCATACTACAAGTCCTGTCAACCAAAGAATGTCAGTTGGCAAGGATCTGGACATGTGCTTTCTATAACATAGCCCTGCTCTCTAGAGCAGGGGTCTCCAACCTTGGTCCCTTTACGACTTGTGGACTTCAACTCCAAGAGTTCCTCGGCCAGCTTTGTTCAAAGCAATTTGTAAAAATGAGCAAAACTTTATTTATTTATTTATTATTTTTATTTATTTATTTGTCAAACAAACCAGTATATATAAGTATAAGCATGAAATAACCAGATGAATTGGATACAATCAAAGGGAACATTAGGACAGGAATGGTAGGCATGCTGGTGCTCTTACGCATGCCCCTTACAGACCTCTTAGGAATGGGGTGAGGTCAATAGTAGATAGTCTTTGGTTAAAGCTTTGGGGATTTTGGGAAGAGACCACAGAGTCTAGTACTGCATTCCAGGCATTAACAACTCTGTTACTGAAGTCATATTTTCTACAATCAAGATTGAAGCGGTTCACATTAAGTTTAAATCTATTGTGTGCTCGTGTATAGTTGAGATTGAAGCTGAAGTAGTCTTCGACAGGAAGGACATTGTATAATATATATATGTGTGTGTGTGTGTGTGTGTGTGTGTGTGTGTGTATGTGTATATATATATATAAATAATATATAATATATATATAAAAAACTTTGATAAGATAAACATTACACTTCTTTTTAAAGGTATTTATTTTTGGCTTGAAAATAAGAGTCTTAAGTCACATATTATAAAGACCAAATATGAATGACAAAAAATATAAAATTAGTACCAATTTGCTGCAAAAGGTTCTAATTAAGCATTAATATTTTGTGCTACACCTAAATAGCACAAATAAACCTATGCAACTTGTAAAACTATAGATATGAAGTCTCTGATTACTCATATCAAGAACATTTTTTTAAAACAATTAGGAAATATCTACAGAGTCTAACTATTTCTGATGGACCAAAAAAGACACACTGCTTTGGGCAATGCAGCGATAATGAAACTGTTTAGAAACCTAATCAAAACAAAGGCAAATATGACAGATCAAATATTGAAGTAGGAACTAAGAAGACGCCTTCAACTCAGGTGTCCACCCTACACATATATGTAGTTCTGGATCCACACGTATTATACCTATGCTGTTAGTAGCATGGATTACCAGTTTGCTTCCTGATTCAATTCAAGGTGCTGGTAATGACTTTTAGAGCCCTACATGGCATGGAGCTCGGTTTTTTCAATGACTATCTCTCTCTTGTTACATCTATCCATTTTATCAGATCTGGCAGAAGGGCAATATTGTGAGTCCCATTGGCCAAGGAGTTTTCTTTGACAGAACCCAGGAGGAAAGCCTGTTCTGTTGTGGTACCCACCCTTTGGAATGTTCCTTCCTACAAGGTGAGCTTGGCCCTAATCCTGTCAGTCTTCCAGAAGGCCCTTAAAACTTGGTTTTCTCAGTGAGCCTAGAGATCTCATGGAAATATTGAGCTCATTCAATGGTTGTATTCAGTAGTGGGTTTCAAGTAATTTAACAACTGGTTCTCTGCCCTGATGATTTCTTCCAACAACCAGTTTGGCAAACTGCTCAGAAAGTTAACAACCAGTTCTCCCGAAGTGGTGTGAACTGGCTGAATCCCACCACTGGTTGTATTGTGTTTAAATTTAGAATACACTAGCCTGTTTTTAACTGTTTTAATTGTATTTCATTAGCTTTGGGGTTTTTTGGTTATTTAAATATATGGATACACACACACACACACACACACACACACACATAATGGGATGGGACAGTATAAAAAATTAATGAATATGTCTGGTGTAGGCAAATTCAGCATTTTCTTCCTGAAAGTTCTTTCCATATACATTTCTTGGATCCTACTATGCACTTGAAATCTCATTCATTCATACATGTATTCAATCAGAAACAGATTTAACAGATGTAACAGTTTTAACAGTAACAGAATTGGAAGGGACCTTGGAGGTCTTCTAATCCAACCCCCTGCTTAGGCAGGAAACACTACACCACTTCAGACAAAGGGTTATCCAACATCTTCTTACAAAATTCCAGTGTTGGAGCATTCACAACTTCTGGAGGGAAGTGGTTCCACTGATTAATTGTTCTAAATGTCAGGAAATTTCTCCTTAGTTCTAAGTTGCTAAATGTTTTATTATTATCAAATTCATTCGCTGCCCATCTTGTGATTCAAGGTGCCCCTCAGCATTATCTGTTTTCATTTTCATTTTCTCATAACATCTGAAGTTAGATACAGCAATTATAGAATCCACCATTCCTTGTACACAACATTCATTTGTGGGATTCCTTTCATACATCAGCACAATCTCGTCTTTTCCCATGTAAGGTTGAGAGTATCTTGGTGACGTTTCGATGAGGTCTCACTCGTCATCTTCAAGCTGGTGCTTACGGCTTCGTGCTTGCGCGAGCAAAGCCTGGTCGGCACTGCCGTCTCTCTATAAATACTGGTACAATACAGCAACAAAGCCAACGCTCCCCACCTCCCCACCAGTATTTATAGAGAGACGGCAGCACCAACCATGCTTTGCTCGCACAAGCACGAAGCTGTAAGCACCAGCCTGAAGATGACGAGTGAGACCTCATCGAAACGTCACCAAGATACTATCAACCTTACACAGGAAAAGACCTGAATATGCCAAGACCTACATACACACACACACACACACACACACACACACACACACACACACATATAATACCAACCTGCCTTCCATTGAGGACCTGTATATTGCACAAGTGAAAAAGAGGGCTGTGAAAATATTTATAGACCCCTCACATCCTGGACATAAACTGTTTCAACTCCTATCCTCAAAACGACACTAAAGAGCACTGCATACCAGAACAACTAGACACAAGAACAGTTTTTTCCCGAATGCCATTACTCTGCTAAACGAATAATTGCCTCAACGCTGTCAAACTAGTTACTAAGTCTGCATTACTATTAATCTTCTCATTGTTCCTATCACCCATCTCCTACCACTTATGACTGTATGACTGTAACTTAGTTTCTGGTATCCTTAAGATTTATATTGACTGTTTCCTAATATGATTTGATTGCTTATTTGTACTCTATGACTATAGTTAAGTTTTGTACCTTATGATTCTTGATGAACATATCTTTTCTTTTATGTACAATGAGAGCGTATGCACCAAGACAAATTCCTTGTGTGTCCAATCACACTTGGTCAATAAAATTATATTATATTCTATTCTATTCTACTCTATTCTATTCTATTCTAATAAAGGGAAATAAACAAACAAATACAATTTTAAAGGGCTGGGCTGGGATGGGATGGGATGGGATGGGATGGGATGGGACAAGAAGGAGATGGGACTGGACAGAACAGAACAGAATAGAATATTGCTTCATGGTGAAGACAGGTGATCCACATGTAATGCACACATGAGTAAACTCAATGGATGTTTTTCCAAAGGGCCCTGAGACTCTGAAGAACAAGCTTTCTACTGTCCTCCCCTACATCAACTGGGGTCTCCATCCCCCATCCAATGAAAATGAGAATATTTGCTCAGATGGTCTGCAATTCCTTCAGACATCCATCCCCACAGGTTACAGGCCAATCTCAGGAATGGTTGCTTCAGAATGGGAGAAGAAGAAGAAGAAGAAAAGCTGTTTGTGTAAAGCAGCTTGAAAACAGCCAGTATTTGTACCCATGTTTTTTTTTTCAATGTGATCCATTTAAAGGCTTTCATTGAACTTTGAAGGAAGTCATTTCCTTATTCACTTTTTAAACTGAAACCCTCTAACTTAGCAGCAAGGGTCCATAGCGTAGGCACTACCCCCACCTCCGCCTTTGAACCAAGTCTCACTCAGCAAACAGAAATCATGTTTACTGTGGAAACTTTGCACTGCAGCCATTGCACTCGGTGCCCTGCCAGATTGTGCCCTTCCCCCCACCCTCTTTTTATATCCACATAAGGAACAGATCCTGGATCTGAGATAGTGATATATGGCATTCATTAAAGGCCAGAGGAGAGATACTTGAATCCCCTGTCTCATTCAGCTGATTTATTCACTTATTTTTAGAGAGGATGGAAAGATGGCATGTGAGTTAGTGGGATTGAGAGTGTAAGCCAGAGTGTAAGTTATATGGCAGGGATTCAGAGATGTTGTAGTACTGAGCTATCCCCTCTACAGGGAACTCTTAGTTTTGAGCTTCTTGAGGCTAGCTACTTGCACTTGATATTATCAGGACACCCTTGTACTACAATGGGCAAACAATACCAATTCCAGAACTCACATCAACATTATTAATGTATAGGAGAAACCAACCCTGTGAAGTCACTCAGCTTGCATATAAAGAGGCTAAGGAGTTATCATTCTGAGGATTTGCAAGCCCCTAATCACACGGGTTCTCTTACATCGATTCCTGCCAGGGTCTCCTATCATAGTCAAATTTGCTTTCAATTTTCCTGTAAATCTTTGTGCCCACTGCCCATCAATATATACACAGGAGCCTAGCGTATAAGACTGTTGAGGATCAAGCTTCCACAAACAACCTTTTCATCTTGAATCTCATTTTGATGATTTATTTATTTATTTATTTGTCACAACATTATATATAAGCACATATAATGAAAGAAAACTGTTTGTAGAGGTAGTTTGTGTGTTTGTAGAGTTCAGTCACTTAATGTCATACATTGTGTCTGCTTGTGGGGAGTCAAGCATTCCTTGTTTTTTTGTTTTTTAAAAAAGTTTTTTTTTATTTTATAAACAAACAAACATTTAATACATCAGTCATTCCTTCCCTGTGACATTTCGATGTTTTCTTCATGGCTCCATCTTTTAGTTGTTTTTTCTTTCTTCATTTCAGTTTAATGTATTACCATTTTTTCACAAATGCAGTATTCCAATTATACCATTTTCTTACATAATTATCAATTGCTTATCTATATCTTTTTACTAACCAGTGGCAAAATTGGTCCCATATCTTAAAATATTCTGAATCCTCTCTTTCTTTGATCATCAAAGTTAATCTATTCATTTCTGCACAATCTAATTTTTTTTAATAACTTCTCCTTCCAGGGGTTTTCCAATTTTGTGCAAAAACCATTCTTGCTGCTGTTATTACATGTATAATCAAATAAATATTTTCTTTACTGATTTTCTCTGGGAGAATACCCAATAAGAACAGCTCAGGTTTTAAATCAATGTGTTGTTGGGTCATTTCTTCTAATCAAACCTTTATTTTATTCCAATAATTTTTAGCTTCTGGGCATGTCCACCACATATGATAATAAAAGCATTTCCTGTTTGGATTCATTTTATAAGTGAGGAATAGAAACCTTGACTAGGTTTCAGATTGTGCACCTTTTATGCCTTCTGTGATACAGCCAGACAAAACAGAATTACTTCATTCAGGGGAATATTTCATGCAAAAGTATTCAATTTCTATGATCCTTGGAGTAGCGCATTACAGAGCACCCTTAAAAAGAGGGACCAGGACAAAGAAATCAATGGAACTATAGAAAAAAAAAACTAAACTTGATTACATAATTTTAGTGCAAACCAATCAGTTAAGTATAGTTAATATTAGTAGTCCTCATATATTTGACAATTTCCTCATTCAGTTAAAATAAAAAATGAAAATTTCATGGAATATTCAAGAGCCACAGTTAAGGTTCTGCAACTACAGAACTCCAAAGCACCTCCCTTGATTTAACGTAAGGAGAAGTCAGACAGAATATCCTTCAGTCCTGCATTCTGTCTCCAAGGCTCTTTAGGATTCCTATACTAGATATATAAAGTTGAGAAGCAACCAATGATTGATTGGTTCCATGGAAAAATTATGGAGTAATAAGTAGGGTTTTTTTATAAAAAAAAAAGACTATTGACTGAATGGTTTACTGTCCACATGTTGTTGTACCCATAGCAACTTAAGTGGAACAAGAAGCTGACATTGATAATATCCAGAAAACTGGCAATATCTGTCTAACTAATGATTGTACAATTACTATTCATAATTCAAATTATCTTTAATGTTTGTCTAGCTTTGGATGGATGAGGACAGTTGCCAAAATGATTTTTTTAAAAAAGAATCCAAAGGGAATAGATGTGTTTTTACAATTTTTCTTTATAGCATTGGCTTAAATATTGACTTCGATCAAAATATGACTAGAGGCCAATATTGTAGAGCCTGAAATTACTACCCATTGACCTAGGAGAGTGTTTAGCAAGAAACATAGAACTGTACTTTTTTTATTCCATCAATCATAATGAGAGTTGTGTAAAATTGTAAAAAAAATACGACAATGATAAAATACACGCAGTTAGGTTAGCTTAAAAACAAAAATAGAAAGCACTTTCCATAACTTTCAAAAGAAAAAGAAACAAAATTGATTCTATTTAATGAATCATATATTTTGAAATTGCTGTGGATTGTGCAAGAAGAGTTCTGCATTTCCTCAGGAAAAGAAATTATAAACATAGTCAGACAACCTAGATATGCATTCTAAAGGCAAAAGAACCCCATTGCTTCAAAAATAAGAACAGGGCAGTTATGTGACCTATACTGTTAACATTGCTATAATTATTAGGCACAAAGAAGTAACTATAAATACATTCTCAAAATATACTTTTTCCCCAATGTTTAATCTTGGATATGGCCAGGAATGGAAGACTTTTAAATAAAAAAAAATACTCATATAAACATATTTATTCTCAAAAAAGAAAGCAATACTCTGTGCTTGTTCTTAGAATTGATAGTTATATTATTTGCAAATGAGTGACTGGGTATCCTCTGGAATCATGCAGGAACGGTATGAGAAATGGAAAAAGAAAATGGGGAAATATGCAGGTTGCCTCTTAAAGGTCTGAAGTCTTTGCTGAACCAAGGAACCTTCAGTAAGTACAGGTAGTCCTCAACTTACCATTTGTTTAGTGACCATTCAAAGTTACAACGGCGCTGAAAAAAAGTGACTTATGACCATCATTCACACTTAGGATCATTGCAGTATCCCCATGGTCACGTGATCAAAATTCACACGCTTGGCAATTGGTTCATATTTATGATCCTTGCAGTGTCCTGGGGGGTCATGTGATCACGTTTGCAACAAGCAAAGTCCATCAGGAAGCCAGCTTCGGTTAACAGCTTGTCACTAACTTCACAACTGCATTGATCCACTTAACAACTGTGGCAAGAAAAGTCATAAAATGGGACAAAGTTCACTTAACAAATGTCTCACTTTGCAACAGAAATGTTGGGCTCAGTTGTGGTCTAAGTCAAGGACTACCTGTAGAACAATCATGTGGGATATACTTGAGATTCATAGATTGAACTCTATGTAAAATAAATGAACAATGACATAAATATTTAATAAATAAACAATGACATAAAAATTTAATAAATAAAATAAAATAAAATAAATGAACAGTGGAAATTTCCCTGAAGCTGAATAGCAAGATTTCAAATGCGATTGCTCTGAGTAAGGGACATTAAAGTTCGTTCAGAGTTCCTTGCTAAAGGAGAATAATAAGGGTGATTATGAGTTACATTAAAAAAAACCTTTTTGTCTGGCCTAAGCTACTTTTGTTGGGTGATCCTGATATAGTACATATTGTTGTTTTTTTTTTTAAAGTTTTATTTTTACAATCATATCAAATAATTCATCCAATGTACAGTTATATACAATTAGTCGGGCTTGCCCAGTCACCACCCCCCTTTTTAGCACTCTTCCCTCTTCTACCTTCTTCTACTTTCCAAACCTTCCTCTCCTTCTCTTGTCTACATCCTCTCCTCCCTCCACCCTCTCCTCCCTCCACCCTACACCTTCCTTCTCCCTCTTCTACCCCTCATTCTTCCTCTTCTCCTCTTTCCTACCTCCTACTCTCTCTTTTCTCCCTCCCCACCGTTCTAAAATGGTAACTGGGCAGACTCGACCCTGCATTAATTATATTTATACATCTTCAATTAGCCCTGTACATTAACCATCACTCCATCTCTGCCAAACCCCCAATTCCCTCCCTTACCCCCACCCCCACCCCGACTTCCCAGAACAAAATGCAGGGTATCAAAACTAACAATCATAATCTAAAATAATTCCTAAATTATAATCTCTAGTCACACCACACTTAGTCACACTCTCAATTCCCCTCTCCTTCAAAAATATATCTAGTACAAAATATTTCCTAAATTTACTCATATGCTATTCGATATTTTTTATCTGATACTTATTTTGAATATAATCAATCCACATTTTCCATTCTAAAATATATTTTTCTAGTGTATAGTCTTTCAAGTAAGCGGAGATTTTTGCCATCTCTGCCAAATTTGATACTTTGAGTGTCCATTCTTCAATTGTAGGTAATTCTTCTTTCTTCCAATACTGAGCAATCAAAAGTCTTGCGGCTGTTATTAAGTTCAAAATCAATTTAGTCTCTATAGCTGTACAGTCCATAATAATTCCTAGTAGAAAGAACTGCGGAGTAAACTTAATCTTCTTTTTCAAAATATTCTGCATGATCCACCATACTTTAATCCAAAATGCTTTAACTTTTTTACAAGTCCACCATATATGGAGTACATATTGTTTTTTAAAGAGAGAATATTTTTACAGTTGCACCAGTCATAAATTGGGTCATGTCCATAATTTATTAATGCTTAGAGGAATATTATTCTAAATAATGAATTATTGAACAAAGTACATATAATATTCTTGCAAATAGTAACTGAACATAGAAGTGTTCATCCTAGAAGTTGGTTTTTATATTCCCTAATCATTTTAGACCAGGCTGTGCTTCTCTAACAATAAGTTCTTTAAAAAAAAAAGTGAGAATTTCTATCTGTTCCTTTTTTATCTACCAATCCTTGTGAGGGTAGCAATAATCCAGTGCAGATATGTGTGATTTATATGTATCTTATATATTCATTGTTTTGTTATCTGTTTCTTTCCTAATAATCAGACCAAAAAAAAGCCTCCAGGTTAAACCCCGGCATATTCTTCCATTTGCAAAACAATTCTTTTACTCCTGAAAGGAGTCATTCACACATGCATATCATAAGAATTTGTGCAAATAAAGTGAAATAAACCCAAAGATATTATTATTATTATTGTGCAAGAACTTGTGCAACTATTGCAAAAGCCATGCAACTGACATTTTTCATGGCCCTACTGTATATAAACTCTTGGGCGAAGTTTTTGAATCAATCAGTTACTCATAAAAGGTAAAGGTAAAGATTCCCCTTGCACATAAGTTCTAGTTGTTCCCGACTCTAGGGAGTGTTGCTCATCTCCGTTTCAAAGCCGAAGAGCCAGCGCTGTCCAAAGACAACTCCACGGTCATGTGGCCGGCATGACTAAATGCCAAAGGTGCATGGAACTCTGTTACCTTCCCACTGAAGTGGTCCCTGTTTTTCTACTTGCATTTTTTACATGCTTTCAAACTGCTAGGTTGGCAGAAGCTGGGACAAGTAACGGGAGCTCACCCCATTATGCAGCACTAGGGATTCGAACTGCTGAACTGCTGACCTTTCGATCGACAAGCTCAGTGTCTTAGTCATTGAGCCACCGCATCCCTTCAGTTACTCATACTTGGACTTTCTACTCCCATATCCAGCTTATTGGCTTTTATCTTCATTGTCCCATCATTGTGAGATAACATTTTCAGAGAGTTTTCTCAAACCGTGGATCTGTTTATTAAGCCATTGCAGTTAATTGTGATTACACAAAATGAGTATTACTGTAGGGAGAGCTATGTTACACAGCAAGAATGAAGAGGCAGAGAACCAGTGAGATGTTAGGGACAAAGCTGTATGTGCCAACGAAAATGGGCCGTGGTGGCTCAGGCTGTATAAGATAGCCTGTTATTAAAACACAGCAGCCTGCAATTACTGCAGGCTCGAATCCCACCAGGCCAAGGTTGACTCAGCCTTCCATCCTTTATAAGGTAGGTAAAATGAGGACCCAGATTGTTGGTGGGGCAATAAGTTGACTTTGTAAATATACAAATAGAATGAGACTATTGTCTTACACACTGTAAGCCACCCTGAGTCTTCAGAGAAGGGCGGGATATAAATGTAAATAATTAAAAAAAATTTTTAAAAAAAATTGGAGAAGCAATTAAGCGTCAAGAATTAAGCTAGGGTGATCATTTATTCGTTGCCTAAGAAAGAAAGGGAAAGGGAAGCGCACTAGAGGGAAGGGGAAAGATATGTGCATGAAGGTTGAAGGTAGGAATGCACAGTATGGTAGCTAAGTAGATACAAATATAGAAATTGTTACCAGGATTTATATATAACACAATATAGTATCTGCTTGCTTATCTAAGAAGTAAATATTGATGGATAGCTTCAAGAATCTCTCCTTTCTTGTGATTTTGTACTTGTCAGCTAGAAATGTGTGTGAAATCTCTTCAAAGAGTTTCAAATAGAAGAATGTTTTCTGTAAAAGTAAGACTGGATTACTCTAAAAAGTCACTCAAACAATGTCATTTTGCATAGAATCCAAGGATTCAGAGTAGACTCTCTCAATATTTAACGTCAGGGAGTGAAATTCAGATGACTGTTCTACTTATCACTTATTCACACTTTGGTTATGGGCTCCAAAGCTTGACTTCTACCAAGGATTAAAATGGATAGGCAAATAAATGTAGATAAAATTGGTCCTAAACATTTCATAGGCCAGTGTTTTGAACTGGATTCAGAAACAAACCAACGTGAAATGTAGACTATCAGATACGTATGACCCACAAAAAGGATCCCTGTTAACTGACTACATTTTAGACCAGCTGGCGCAGATGGAACTGAAGATTTTTGAGAGTTTTTTAAAGCAGTAATCCCATCCTGATGTTCTCAAGCCAAGCGTGACAGTGACAAGGTCTGATTGTGCATTCAGGATCCTGTATAAGTATGTTTTAAGCCAGTTTGACTTTCAAATGATAACACAGATGCTCAACATTAAGGGAAGTAAGAGGCTGCATTCTTGATTATTTTGGCATCATACTAATTGGAATTACTAAAAATTAAATAAACAATTTGATACACAGTAACTTACTGCCAGTTATATGTATGATCTGGACACCTTACAAAGTGCAATACTATAGAGAGCTACTCCTTCACCTGACTTTCCCCCCGACCCTTAGCCACAGTCTTCTATACCAGGGGTCTCCAACCTTGGTCCCTTTAAGACTTGTGGACTTCAACTCTCAGTTCCTCAGCCAGCTTTCCTGAGCTTTGCTGGCTGAGGGACTCTGGGAGTTGAAGTCCACAAGTCTTAAAGTGACCAAGGTTGGAGACCCCTGTTCTATACAGATCTGTAGCTTTGTGGTTAGATTTTTTTTTAGCCTAATAATCCCTACAGCTTTTTGAGGCAAAGGAAAAGTTGAATGGTAGGCTTTGTTTGTTGCCTTCTCTTGAGCTATTGAAGCATGCTATATTTAAGGAATTTCAGCCAAATAATCCTACCAGCCAAGAAAACAAGGAATTATGTATCATTGCATTTAAAAAAAATATTTATGTTATTGTAAGTTGTCAGAGTAACAGCTGGGTTTGGGTTCTCATGTTGGTGCATATATCTCCAGCTGAGAAGACTAAAAGCTATTTTGCTGAATCCCTAAAATGAGGCTGTCTTATAGAGATAACTTGTGTTTAAAAATATAGTGGGGGGAATGCCTCGTGCCCTATAACACCCAAACGGTGAGCCATTATTTTTCATTAGGAGACTATAGATTAGAATAGAATAGAATTTTAGAATAGAATTCTTTATTGGCCAAGTGTGATTGGACACACAAGGAATTTGTCTTGGTGCATGTCCTCTCAGTGTACATAAAAGAAAAGATACGTTTGTCAAGAATCATAAGGTACAACACTTAATAATAGTCATAGCATACAAATAAGCAATCAGGAAACAATATCAATATAAATCGTAAGGATTATGGCTTGCCATTAAAAGAAAAATAAAGCCAAAACTTTTCATATTGATATGAATAGTTTTATTCCTTTTGTACCATCATAACCAAGACTATGTTAAGAATTAAGAAGAAATCTGCAATATTATATCAAAGCCTATCAATTCAAGATTCTTTCTTATTGGATGCTTTGAGAAATCATAAAACAGGTCCCCCAGATGGCCAATACGTCCATAATCTAGAGTCAACAAAATGAATAACTATAGATAGACTTTTGTTGTATAAGGTTTGCTTGAAGGAAATAAGCCCTGAATACCTCCTAGTACACCTTCCTTCCTTCCTTCCTTCCTTCCTTCCTTCCTTTGTTTCTTTCTTTCTTATTTAAAATTATATTTATTTTTTATTTATTTATAAATTCTTTATTTATTTAAAATAATAAAGGCAGGAAATTAATTAATTCATTAATTTCCTGCCTTTATTATTTTCATAAGTAACTCCAGGCAACAAACATAGCTAACGCACCTTCCTCCGCCTATTTTCTCCACAATGACCCTGTGAAGTAGATGGGGTTGAGAGATAGTGACAATGACTGAGACATGCCTAAGGAGGGACTAGAACTCATGGTCTTTCAGTTCTAGTCTGATGTCTTAATCATTAGACTGAACTGGTCTATTTCTCATTCTTAGAATAGAATAAAATTCTTTATTTGCCAAGTGTGATTGGACACACAAGAAAATTGTCTTTGGTGCATATGTTCTCAGTGTACATAAAAAGACAAGATACATTCATCAAGAATTATAAGGTACAACACTTAGTGATAGTCATAGGGTACAAATAAGCAATCAAATCATACTAGGAAACAATATCAATATAAATCATAAGGATACAAGCAACAAAGTTACAGTCATACAGTCATAAGTGGGAGGAGATGGATGATAGGAACAATGAGAAGACAAATAGTTATAGTAATGCAGCCTAATTTGAATAGTTTGACAGTGTTGAACAGTTATTTGTTTATTAGAGTGATGGCATTTGGGAAAAAACTGTTCTTGTGTCTAGTAGTTCTGGTGTGCAGTGCTCTATAGTGTCATTTTGGGGGTAGGAGTTGAAACAGTTTATGTCCAGGATGTGAGGGGTCTGTAAATATTTTCACAGCCCTCTTTTTGACTCAGGCAGTATACAGGTCATCAATGGAAGACAGGTTGGTATTAAGTGTTTTTTTCTGCAGTTCTAATTATCCTCTGAAGTCTGTGTCTGTCTTGTTGAGTTGCAGAACCAAACCAGACAGTTATAGAAGTGCAGATGACAGACTCAATAATTCCTCTGAAGAACTGAATCAGCAGTTCCTTGGGCAGTTTGAGCTTCCTGAGTTGGTGCAGAAAGAACATTCTTTGTTGTGCTTTTTTGATGATGTTTTTGATCTTAGGTATCCATTTTAGGTCTTAAGATATGATAGAACCTAGAAATTTGAAGGTCTCTACTGTTGATACTGTGTTGTCTAGTTTTGTAAGAGATGGAAGTATAGGAGGGTTTCACCATTTCTACAGTTTTGAGTGTGTTCAGTTCCAGATTGTTCCAGTCGCACCACGAGGCTAGTTGTTCAACCTCCTGTCTGTATGCGGATTCATTGTTGTCTCAAATGAGACCAATCAGTGTTAGTCTTTTCAGCTCTAAAGCCTAAGGCTTAAAAATATGATTCATTATTTTTAAAAAAGGAAAGTGGTATTTAAACATTGACACTGAGTTGGGTGTAGATAAATGTTTTTCCTGCTCTTTTAGGATACAAGAGATCCTCTAGTAAAGTTGAGTGCATAATAAACCTATGAAATTTACTTCCTTGACGAAGCTCATGGTGACGGCAATTAATTTTGATGGACTTAAAAAAGGATGAGATTATTTTTTTTTAAATGATATTGACAGCAGCTAGTAAAGATAGTTATATTTTACTTTCAAGAACAACCTAAAATCCCAACTAGGGCTGGGTAAATCCTTTGAAAGAGCTCTTTCACAAAGCTCAGGAATATATACAAAGAACCTGTCTTCCAGTGAATAAAAGTCCCAGGCAGAAACAGCTCCCAACGTTGCCACATACTCTGTGAGCCTGGAAAAAGAAGAAGCTGTTTTACTGATTTGAAAAGAGATGTTTTGTAATATCCTGCTACCTAGGATGCAAAGGAGAGTTTTCAAAGGAGTCACACAACTTTACTGACTACAGATCTCTTAGCGGATCATTACTCTATATTGTTTAAAGGGCTTCTATATCCCTTGTGTTTATTGCAGGTAGGTCACCCATGATGGGGAGGGTTAGGCTAAATATGATTTCAAGGTAATGGCAACTCACTAGAACATTTTGCCAAGAAAACCAAATGCGACATGGTATTAGAGTATGAGCCATCCATGTATATAATAAACTGTAACAGCTAAAGCGAAGCGCCTATTGACGTGAGTGACGTTGAGTTGGCCACGCCCACACAGTCACATGACCACTGAGTCATGCCTACCCAGTTAGTCATTAGGGTAGAGAATCGGTTGTTAAATTATTTGAATCCCACCACTGCTTATGACCATTGATGTGTCCCAAGGTCATGTGATCACTTTCTGTGATCTTTTGACAAAAAAATGTCAGTGGGGCAGCCAGATTCACTTAACAACCATGTTACTAACTTAACAACCTCAGTGATTCACTTAACAACTGTGGCAAGAAAGGTCCTAAAATTAAGCAAATTTTGTAAAACAAAACTCGCTTAACAAATGTCTCACTTTACAGAAATTTTGGGCTCAATTATGGTCATAAGTTGAGGAATACATGTAGTTGAAATTGAAGATCAGCTAATGTCTGGCAAAACGTATTTTATACTAAAAGATCCAATAAAAGGGGCAGCACCAGGCAACTACCTGCCTACTGATGACTTTCAGATTGCTAATTGATGTTGTAGCTGATTCAGTCTAGCAGTATCTGCTTGAAAACAAACTCTTTCCACCTGAATAGAAAGGAAACTGCCTAAATACAGGGCGAACAAAAGACGAACATTTAATTGACAAGATGATTTTGAAAAACTATAAGAGAAGGAATTTGAATGTTATATTGACGAAAGAAGATACAAAGGAAGGATACCACAACTATATGGAAAGAGAAAAATATTCCCAAATCAGTGATTCATTCAGAGATTTGATTATTGAAGTAGGGCCAAGCATTTTGGAAAGTAATGTGAGTCCTAGAAAAAATTGCCAACAAAGCTGCAGGTGTTGATAAAATACCGTTCTAACACTTTCAAATCTTTTTAAGATTATGGTATTATTGTGTTATTTGTTATTTGTAAGCTGGTATAGAAAACACAGCTGTCACCAAGGGATTTTTATATTCCAAGATCTAAAAGAGTTATGCAAAAAAATGTTCTGACCACTGAACACATGTTCATCTCATATGCCAGTAAAATAATGCCCAAGATTTTGCAATTCAAGCTTCAACGATAGATACAACAAGAACTGCCATACATGCAAACTGCATTCCAAAGAGGCGAATAGCAATAGCATTTATTGCCGCTTCACAGTGCTTTACAGCCCTCTCTAAGTGGTTTACATAATCAGTATATTGCCCCCAACAATCTGGGACCTCATTTTACCCACCTCGGAAGGGTGGAAGGCTGATTCAACCTTGAACCGCTCAGAATCAAACTGCTGGAATGAGCAGTCTGTTAGCCATGCAGTACTGCATTCTAACCACTACGCCAACATGTAACCAGGATCGCATTGGTTACATCCAAAAGACAAGGGAATCCCAGAAAGATGTCTGGTTCCACTTTATTAATTATAGTACAGCTTTTGACCGCAAAAATCCCTTAAAAGCATGATGTACCAGGCTGCCTCACTTGCCCAGAGAAGAATTTATGCAATGATTAAGAAATACTTGTTAGAATATAATGCAAAGCAGCTAAATAATAATAATAATAATAACAACAGAGTTGGAAGGGACCTTGGAGGCCTTCTAGTCCAACCCCCTGCCCAGGCAGGAAACCCTACATCATCTCAGACAGATGGTTATCCAACATTTTCTTAAAAATTTCCAGTGTTGGAGCATTCACAACTTCTGCAGGCAAGTCATTCCACTTATTAATTGTTTTAACTGTCAGGAAATTTCTCCTTAGTTCTAAGTTGCTTCTTTCCTCGTTCAGTTTCCACCCATTGCTTCTTGTTCTACCCTCAGGTGCTTTGGAGATCAGCCCAACTCCCACTTCTCTGTGGCAGCCCCTGAGATATTGGAACACTGCTATCATGTCTCCCCTAGTCCTTCTTTTCATTAAACTAGACATACCCAGTTCCTGCAATCGTTCTTCATATGTTTTAGCCTCCAGTCCCCTAATCATCTTTGTTGCTCTTCTCTGCACTCTCTCAACATCTTTTTACATCGTGGCGACCCAAACATGATGCCATATTCCAAGTGTGGCCTTACCAAGGCATTATAAAGTGGCACTAACACTTCACGTGATCTTGATTCTATCCTCTGTTTATGCAGCCCAGAACTGTGTTGGCTTTTTTAACAGCTGCTGCACACTGCTGGCTCATATCTAAATGGTTATCCACTAGGACTCCAAGATCCCTCTCACAGTTACTACTATTGAGCAAGGTACCACATATACGGTACCTGTGCATTTTGTTTTTTTGCCTAAATGTAGAACCTTACTTTTTTCACTGTTGAATTTCATTTTGTTAGATAGCGCCCAATGTTCAAGTCTGTCAAGATCTTTCTGTAACTTGAGCCTATCTTCTGGAGTGTTGGCTATTCCTGCCAGCTTGGTGTCATCTGCAAATTTGATGAGTTCCCCATCTATTCCCTCGTCCAAGTCATTGATGAAGATGTTGAAGAGTACTGGGCCTAAAACAGAGCCTTGGGGTACTCCACTGCATACTTCCCTCCATGTGGATGTAGTTCCGTTGAGGACTACACATTGAGTGCGGTTGGTCAGCCAGTTACGAATCCATCTGGTGGTGGTGCTGTCTAACCCACATTTTTCTACTTTATCTAGTAGTAGGTTATGGTCTACTTTATCAAATGCTTTACTGAAGTCCAAGTAAATTATATCGACAGCATTCCTCTGGTCTACTAATTTTGTCATTTTGTCAAAGAATGCAATAAGATTAGTCTGGCATGATCTGTTTTTGACAAACCCATGTTGGCTTTTGGTTATTACTTTGTTTGCTTCTAGGTGTTCGTGATTCGTTGCTTGATTATCTTTTCCAGAATCTTCCCCGGTATTGAGGTCAGGCTGATAGGTCTGTAGTTTCCTGGATCTGTTTTTTTTCCTTTTTTGAAGATGGGAACTACATCAGCTCTTTTCCAGTCCTCTGGCAGCTCCCCTGTGCTCCAGGATCTTTGAAAGATATAGTTCAGTGGTTCTGAGATCACGTCTGCCAGTTCCTTCAGAACCTTGGGGTGTAATCCATCCGGTCCTGGTGATTTGAACTCGTCTAGGGTAGACAGGTGTTCACTTACCATTTTCTTCCCTATTTTAACTTGTGTTTCTAATCTGTTTTTTGTGGTGCTGTTTTTGATAGGTTGGATTGTTTTTTCCTTTTGTGTAAAGACAGATGCAAAAAATGAGTTAAGTAGATCTGCTTTCTCCCTGTTGCTTGTCATCTTTTTGCCACTTTCTTCCAGCAATGGGCCAATTGTTTCCTTGACTTTTTTCTTGTTTTTAAAATGTTCAATATACTATCAGTTTACAAGTAGTCCTTGATTACAACCATCTGTTTAGTGTCCATTCAAAGTTACAACTGCACTGAAAAAAGTGACTTATGACTGTTTTCACAATTATGAATGTTGCACCATCCCCATGGTCACATGATCAAAATTCGGATGCTTGGCAACTTGTTCATATTTATGATGGTTGCAGTGTATTGGGTTGCAGTGTATCATGTAAGCTTCCACATACCATGTGATCAGAGGATATCGCTCTGATGGCTAAAAATGAGGACATCAGAACTGTAACACCTGAACCCTGAGATCAACTTGACCTCAAATCTTTCAACAAACCAGGAAGCATTTATTTTATGTCTCTGGTGTTAACAATATCTAAGTTTGAAAATATGGTTTCACCATATTTTGTGGTAGTCAGTTCCCTCAACAACTCTCAACCTTTTGTCAAGCTATACCTAAATTATAGGTATACAAGTATACAAGTCACCATGTGGATTTAAACATGAAGGTCAAACTTATTCCTGTAGCAAGCATTTGAGAGCATCACTGATCTTTGAAATGACTCTTATTGAACCCAATTCTAGTCGTCTCCACACCCATTTTAAACCTTATATTTTTAGCGTTCTGACTGTACTTTTCTCCTTACTTACAAGATAAATACTTTGGCCAGTGTTATAGCCATTTGCATTCTGTCATTAAATTACTTATCTCTCCGAAGAAAGTGGGTTTTAATGACACACAATTTACATTATAACAAATCTGTGTTGCTTGATTGCAATCTCTAAACTTTACAGTCAGATTCGCTGATCTGCTATGCAAGGCAAAAGTTAAAAAACAGTTCAAAGGTCATTCTACCAGTGCAGTGGTATTGCAGTTATCAAAAAGTGTGGATGTCATATTGGTTTAGCAATTTAGGATGGCGAAAGTTAGCTGGTTCAGTTGCAACATAAATCATGGCAACTAGAAAAGATTTATAGTCAAAACAATTGGGTCAAAGAAGTTGATGTAGAAGCTCAGGAACATTGCTTTCTATACATTTAGCTAGATAATGTATTTCTGTTTACATCTACCTGACACCTTAGGTGAGGTGGCTCCCAGAAATGAGAGTCCCAGTTGCGCTGCCAGAGCTAATTTCTGACTCCTTCAGTTATTTTATGCTAAATAAACAAAAAGGGTTTCCCACATAAGGGGGTGGTGGTAAAACAATAATCTTGATATCCTGATACCAATCCCAGCAGCTGCTACTCTTATGTAAAGCATATTCCATCATCTTCAATGATGAGCTTCAACTTCAAACTGTCTACCATGGACCTCACCCCATTCCTAAGAGTTCCGTGATGGGGGCATGCATAAGCGCACCAGCGTGCCTACCGTCCCTGTTTTACTATTCCCATTTATCTGTATTTACTTTTTTTGTTCATGTTTATGTTCATACCTGTACTTGTTCTCTTGTACATGTTTGACAAACAAATAAAATAAATGAATAAATCTTCCTCTGTTATCCGCAATAAAAATCAAGATTAATCCTCAACGTAAGCATGGCTTATGTTAAATAAAATAAAATAGTGCTCCTGAGTGGGTAAGTGATGCACTGATCCAATAAACCTGCTGAAAAACAAAATACTTCAGACTCATTGAATGGACAGTGTGAATTTTAACACAGCAGCTTGTTTCATCTGAGAGGTCTGAATCAAATGAATAAGTGAACCAGTGCTGCCTGAATAAAGACTGCTTTTCAAGTTTTAGAAGTGGGAAACCTATCATATCTAGACCTGGTTGCCTACATTAATGGATGACTGCTTAGTTGCTAGGTGTAGTGAATGAATTACTCTTCTCTTTTCAAAAGGTGTTTTTGAGGATTTCCAATTATTTATTGCAAAGACAGAAATCTGGAAATGATTGGTAAAATGGAGAAGGGAGCTTATTCAGATGACCAAACATTGCCTTCACAAATCCTGCTCTTTGGTGACATTTATTTCCTTTTTCCTGCTCTTCCTGCTTTTATTTTATACTCAGCATCCAACCTCAAATAGGAGATATTCCAAATTCAGTATTGTAATTGCTGCCTGGTAAATGATACAGTTGACTACACTTTCCTTGAGAGACCCTGAACATACCTTATATTCTAAGGGTTTAATGTAAACTAGTCATTTTCACAAAGAATTAATGGTGATGTTTAGTAGGTTTCTAGACATCCTACAGACCAGGGGTCTCCAAACTTGGCAACTTTAAGCCTGGTGGACTTTAACTCCCAGAATTCCCCAGCCAGCAAAGCAAAGCTGGCTGGGGAATTCTGGGAGTTGAAGTCCTCCAGGCTTAAAGTTGCCAAGGCTGGAGACCCCTGCTACAGACAACTAATTGAGGAGGAGGAGGAGAAGAGAGAATGGTCCTTTATAAAGTCCCATCAACAGAAAACAGATCCTGGTTACAAGGGGGTTTAAAGGAAGAGAATAGAAAAACACAAAGGTCAGTCTAAGCAAATGCAATTGGGTCTTCTTAGGCATGGTTGTGTTGAGAACATAGATAAACCAGTGACAGCCTGTTGACAGAGCTCTGTCAGTTATTTAACTGGGTTTATCCTTGATGATTTTTTTACTAATATTGTTTCTATTGTTCTAACAAATGCCTAGAGTTGCATTTGCAAGATGGACAGATGGACAGTATAAATTAATGTAATATATGTACATATATTACAGGAAAAGATGGGCTTTCAAGAAGGATTTGATAGGAGAGTGGCATCACATTCCTACTGTAGAAGTAAGTAGAGTGTAGGATTGGTTAAGCATTTTATTTGATTTGTTTTATGATAATTTATCAAAATGCATGAATATCTTTACAATTACATGTAATTACAATTACAATGGCAATAATTTGACTTTGTAAATATACAAATAGAATGAGACTATTGCCTTATACACTGTAAGCCGCCCTGAGTCTTCGGAGAAGGGCGGGATATAAATGTAAATAAATAAAAAAAAATTAACAAAATTCATAGTTTTCCACAGCCTTTCAATGCTTCCTTGTTAAAAGATTAAATTGAATTTAACTCACTTGGTGGTACTGTTTAGAATTACCAGCATATCTTCCCCCACCCTCCCGCCCCTCGTTACAATATAACCTGCTAGAAAAAATGTAGCTATTAAATTCAGTCATTGCTATTAAGTAAAAATTGCCTACTAGAATCTGCATTTTTTCTGCAGATTGGGACCACATGCAAATTCAACAGATTGTAAGTGGGAAGTGGGAGAATGTAAAGGTGACTCATTTGACCATTTCAAGTCTCACACACGGAAATTATTTTCAAACCTTGAAGTGACCAGGGAAAGGTCATCAATAGCCTTAAAAACTGTCTGTTTAAGGATACATGATCATTAAAAAAAATATTTTGTTAAGCTTGGCAGAACAATTTCAAGAGTTTTTGGTTGGTGGTGGTTGCTGAGGGAGGGAGGGAGGTAATATTGTTATCCTAGAGTTAGGTGATTAACAGATCACAAGTAGTTTTGATGGCTTTTTTATTTTTATAAAATTGGATTTACTAACAGCAGGGCTGCCTGTTACAGAAAACCTTTTCCCTTGACCTGATGTGCTTCCTGAATAATTTACCATGCAATTCCTCAGCCAATTTTTTTGAAAGGGAAAGACCAATGGTATCCAGGCTGTGTTTATGATGACTTGTGTTCCCTCACATATGCCTCTGGGGAATGAAAAATAGCAAAAACAACAACTTCAAACCCAGACGTATTTGCGGTGGAATTCTTTTACATCCTCATTTCTTTGCATGCAACTCATGTTTGGCCTATTCTTACCTCCCATGCCTTCTTTTCCTGTTCCCCTTTTACTCCCCACTCTCTCTCCCCAGTCCAAAAGTCTTTAAACTCATCTTGTAAAGCAGTCCAAAGCGATGCCAAGCCAGGCCCGAGGTGAAACTGCAGTCAATTTGCATGATTTATATTGAGCCTAGCATTTGAGTGGAGGGGTTATTTTGGTCCACAGCACATACAGATCCATTTGTGTATTTTCTCCACTTGTAAGTGACAGAGAACCCAAGTGTAGCAATTGGCATGAATCCCAGTTGCCAGGTCTT
The DNA here is from genome assembly GCF_028640845.1 of Ahaetulla prasina. Taxonomy (NCBI): domain Eukaryota; kingdom Metazoa; phylum Chordata; class Lepidosauria; order Squamata; family Colubridae; genus Ahaetulla; species Ahaetulla prasina. The sequence continues at coordinate 57,089,190 of NC_080540.1, read as the reverse complement.
TTTCTGTTTCCAGTGCACAACACATACTCTCTGCAGGCTGAATTGGTAGACCTGTGTTTGCCACTCCTTGGCACAATAATATTTGCAGAGCATTTGCCCTCCCTTGCTGCCATTGGGGACCCAACCATCTCTCTGTTTTCCATCCCTGGGACACGCTGTCCATGGAAAAATAGCCCTCATTAAAGAGAGCAGGATGCAAAACAAGGCGACTACCTGACTGCCTTTTATAGGATACTGAAAAAAAATGTCAACTTGAAACCAGCCAACATACACTGAGTGTTTATGTCTCTCTTACATTTTGCTACAGGATGGTTTATTAAATGCCTGGCATTGATTCCCGCATGTTTGCCTGATATTGTAGTTACTATTCAGTGCCTTAGCCAAGTGTTCACCGCCTCATTACATAAAATGATTTTCAAAAGCAGTAATGGCAATCTGTTTATTGAAACTGATGAAGATCTTAAAATAATGACCTGGCACTGTGCCTGTGCCCTCCCCAAAAAAGAGCAACAGATTAGGTTAGTTTCTGTTCATTACTCACACGGTCGGGAATGCCCTTATTTAATGCCATGTCTGTCCTGGGTAACAGCTTACCACCGAATACTTTTTGAGCACCAAGTCTGAAAGGTGGCTACTTAGTTTGGTGCAGTAGTGAAATCCAATTTTTTTTACTGCCTACTCTGTGGCTGTGGCTTGTTGGGCATGGTGTGGCTTGGTGGGCGTGGCTTGGTGGGTGTGGCAGGAGAAGAATACTGCAAAATCTCCATTCCCACCTCACTCCAGGGGAAGGATACTGCAAAATCCTCATTCCCTCCCCACTCCTGGGGGAAGGATATTGCAAAATCTCCATTCTCTTCCCACTCTGGGGCCAGCCAGAGGTGGTATTTGCCAGTTCTCCGAACTACTCAAAATTTCCGCTACTAGTTCTCCGAACTGATCAAAATTTCCACTGCTAGTTCTCCAAAACCTGTCAGAACCTGCTGGATTTCATCCTTGGTTTGATGGCTACCAGAGAAGCTAGTGGAGACACTGTATATTGTACATGGAGTGAAAAAATCCAAATGGCCACTTGGTGACAGCAAATAGTTTGCTGTTTGCTACACAGAGTGGCCTTAATGAAGTGGCATTGCCATCAGCACCTGGCTAGTGAAAAACAAGATGATAACAGGACAGTCTGAAAAAACATCTTAGAGTCTTCTTACACCTGGGAGAAGGACAAACTCAATAATGGCAACCTATCCTAAGTGCTGCAGTTGAATGGGGAGCTTGGAACAGTCTTTGACATGTCATCTACTTCATTTGTGAAGTATGTCACAGCAGTCATTTTAGACACATCTAAAATATATATCACCAAAATACCCACAACTGCAATTTAACTTATTTTAGCTGTGTGATTGATTGATTAAACATCATTTATTTAGCACCCCAGTTTAAATACTCCAAGCAGTATAATATAACAATGCAAAAACTCCAGACACATAACCAGAAACTAGATAAATGTTCATTTAATTAGGCTGCAATCCTAAACACTGTAAGAAGTAACGCTGAGAATAAGGCACATTCCTGAATAACTTTGCATAAGATTGAGCTTGGGATCAATAACTAATTACAGCTGCTGGAACATTTTGTCACTCGAGGTGAGGTGAATTTGAGATCATGAGAACAGAGAACTCATTACATAAGAGCTATTCTGAATGTTTTCTAGCTTTGAGGGCATCTTAACCACAGTAAAAGAAAAGGTAACTTTCACAGAGATGACAAAACTGTGTATTATGCTAATCAATGCATTTCTGTTAATGTTTCACCTGAAGAAATGATGTTGGGGTAGAAATAACAAAGTATGTGCTTTTTTCAAACAGGTTTCCCTTTCCTTTTTATGCTTCAACCCTATAAATGTCTACTCAGAAATCTTACCAAAATTAAGCTACTCCTGATGCTATTGGATGTCAGATTGCCCTTAGCCATTTTGCCTGAGACTCACTAGGTCAGTGGTCACCAACTTGTGGTCCGTCGACCACTGATGGTTGGCAAGAAAATTTTGGTGTTTCACATAAAAATTATTTGCATTTTTGATATTGCACTAAATTAGGTGTCCTCAAACTACGGCCCCTGGGCTGGATACATTCAATGAACATTTGGTGTTGCTACAGAGAGTGTCCCCCTTGTGCAGGTTGGAGTGGGGCAGAAATTCTGATTTGGGGTCTGCTTCAGGCTCTTGGTGTGGGGCTTTGGGCGAAGGTTGGAGGGAAGCGCCACTGGCGGCAAAGAGCTGGAGAGCCTTGTTCCAGTGGGACTGTTGTGTCTTGCCCGCCCTCAGAGCAGCCGGGGCCTTCTTACCTGCTCCCGAACACTGAGGAATGTATGCCTCCCGGCCCAAGTCCTGGCTCCATGCCCACACAAACTGCAGAAGAAGGAGCATCTCCCGGCCCCAGCCCTGACTCCATGCCCAGGCAAACGGAGCAGCTAGACCCCTCCCCCTCCTCCACAGCAGGTGAGCCTGAGGAGGGTTTATTCCCAACAGCTGCTGATTGGTGTGACCCTCGCATCAGAAGGCTGGATAGGCAGAGGCAACAGAAGGAAGGGAGGGGCAGGCCTTAATGAGTGCTGAGTCATGGAGCCACACCCCATGGCCTATATAAAGGATCTGCTTTCTGGCAGTCTCTGAGTCGAACTTATCTTGCTGAAGTCACTTACTGGTCTCCTGCCTGCTCTGAGGACTTTGCTAGGACTTTGGGCAGAGCTGCAGAGGCAAGCCTGATTCGGATTTCCCTGACCCGGCCGTCAGCGGAGGAGTGGGACACGACAGGGACTGCCTCATGACCTGGAACTGGCTGACCATCTCAGCCAGCTGAGCCTCCAGGCACCGGTACCTGGCCTTGCGCTCCCGCAGGTCTTTCATTTGCTTAGAAAGCCTATGCTAGGAATCCTCAATGAGGTGCTTCTGCTGAGCCTCCTTCCCGGTCAGATCCAATTTGAACTGAGCCAGCTGTTTTGCCAACTCTTTCTCATGGTGGCTGCTTAACTCCAACAACTGCTTCCTGTTGGGGCCCTAAGGAGCCTAAGCAGGCAGGCGAAGAGTGGCTGGGAGGGGAGAGGCAAGTAGAGGTCGGCGAGTCGTCCCTCAACATGAGTGACATCGAGTTGGCCTTGGCCACCCAGCCGGTCATTTAGGCAGATCATATTACTGATTTGTGGGATTTTAAATTATGATTTTAGTGGTCCCTGATGTCTGAAAGGTTGGTGACTCCTGCCCTAGGTCATTAAGAATCTAAGAAGTAAAGGTTTGGAAAGTTCCATGGTCTTTCATGTAAAAGAAAGGCTTTCCTGCACATGATTTCTCCTATAAGGCAATGGTGACAAATTGAAACCCAAGATACAAATCAGTTCCCAAACTGCTTTGGTTTTTTTGCAAGCCATTGTGCCCTACAAAATGAGCTTCTAAAATTCAACTGCAGAACACCAAGTATCAGCAGTATCGTTTATAGCTATTTTATCGGTTACTTTAGTGTTTCAACTCCTACAATGGGCTTAATATGGCACAATAATAACCCTTGGCACCTAAAGTTGGAAAAAAATAAGAATATGGTAATCTAGAAAATGCAATCCTGTAGAACTTTCAGTTGAAAAAGCCAGCAAGAGTCTTGTCTCAGAAATCAAATGGATTTATTAAAATCTAGATAATGCCATCCTGTTTACATTCACTATATATATATATATAAAAGGCTTGTTGAATCTAATCATCTACCAATCATACGCGGTATTAGTTTCAGTCATTGGTATCATACCATGAAGTATTGGCTCACTTGACGTAAAACAAGTGTACTTCTGACAATGTTGGAGTGTACCATCTTAAAAAACATCAAGGGTTCAGCTTACATAACTCAGCAAAGGGTCACAGTAATCATTAACTTTGCCCTCTTCCAGTTCACTTTGTTCTCAAGTCACCTGTTTGCTTGGATTAAACATATAGCAGGATGTTAGAGAAGGAAAAACATTCCACAGCTGTAGCATTCTTTGATAGTGCATGGAATTCAAGAGAGAAGGAGACCAAGAGGACAACTATTCCAGAAAAAGCTGCTTTAAAAAGGACAAAGTTCCACCATCTTTCATTTAAGTAGCCCCAGGGCAATGCAGTGATATATTCACTACTATAAGTGTCATGGTTGCAAGGCATCTAAAAGTGGTTCAGCTTAATGAATTAAAAAAATGTAACAGGAAAAGGTTATCCACAAAGGAAATGTCCTCGGTATCTTGTTGACACTTATTTAAATAAGATATTTCAAGGCAAGCCATGGGTCTTAATTTCCAATGAAAATTCCTGTCAGTGTCAATTATGGCCAATTTATAACATCAGTGGAAAGATGCCATCTCTAGACTATGATGAAAGATACATTTATCTTTGTTGAATCTCCTTTCAAGGAGAAGGGAGGTGGCACATAGCACATGTAAGATTACAATGGCGATACAAAACTAATGGGATGTTGCTGGGGGGTTTTTTTTCTATGACTTCAGTATCTTTTTTTCATAAAGGAAGAATTAAAATATGTGAGTCCCCTCTCTTTGCTTATGAATCACACATAATTCAGTTCAGGAATGGATACAGAATTTGATTCTCCTAATTATTTCAAACAACCCCTAATCATACCATGTGGCATCCTTTTTGTTAAGTTACAATGTTTATTTCGTACATTAAAGAATTATATCATGATTGTCACAGTAAAATCCACAACTCTTCAAACCAGGAGTCTCCAAGCTTGGCAACTTTAAGACTTGTGGACTTCAGCTCCCAGAATTTCTCAGCCAGCTTTGCTTTACTTTGCTGGCTGAGGAATTCTGGGAGCTGAAGTCCACAAGTCTGAAAGTTACCAAGGTTGGAGACCCCTGCTCCAAACCACTGCAAATTGTATTATCAGACTTCTCCCCAATTGGCTGGACTGAAATCAATTAATCAGGAACTTCTGATAAGTCATTTATTGCAGAAAAAAACTGTGAAACATTCTGAAAAAAATCCAATAACTGCTGTGAATGGAATGAAAATCCTATTTATAATGAAATCAAAGTTGTTATTTTTGTGTCCCTTCCTCCTGCTGTTCAAGCTACCCAATAGGATGAACATCCCTTTGTTTTTGGCCAAAAGATTGGTTTCCATTTGTCCCTCATTTTGTTAACTGGAAAATCTAGTATCAGTCTGTTTTCTTCTGATCATGTGAGAACTCACCAAAATGTTATCAAAGGATCTACTTTAATCAGTCAAAATCCCATATGTGGATGGCACTATATTGGGAAAGGTTTTTATAGGTAGAAACTTCCAAAGTTGGTGACCATGATTTTGGTTTAATTTCTTGCAAAGACAGAATAGAATAGAATAGAATAGAATAGAATAGAATAGAATAGAATAGAATAGAATAGAATAGAATAGAATAGAATAGAATAGAATATTTATTGGCCAAGTGTGATTGGACACACAAGGGAATTTATCTTGGTGCATATGCTCTCAGTGTACATAAAAGAAAAAAAATAAGTTCATCAAGAATTATAAGGTACAACACTTAATGATAGTCATAGGGAAACAGTCAATATAAATCTTAAGGATACCAGCAACAAGGTTACAGTCATACAGTCATAAGTGGGAGGGGATGAGTGATAGGAATGATGAGAAGATTAATAGTAATGTAGACTTAGTAACTAGTCTGACAATGTTGAGGGAATTATTTGTTTAGCAGAGTGATGGTGTTTGGGGAAAAACTATTCTTGTGTCTAGTTGTTCTGGTATGCAGCGCTCTATAGTGTCGTTTTGAGGATAGGAATTGAAACAGTTTAGGTCCAGGATGTGAGGGATCTGTAAATATTTTCACAGCCCTCTTTTTGACTCGTGCAGTATACAGGTCCTCAATGGAAGGCAGGATGGTAGCCATTGTTTTTTCTGCAGTTCTAATTATCCTCTGACGTCTGTGTCTGTCTTGTTGGGTTGCAGAACCAAACCAGACAGTTATAGAGGTGCAGATGATAGACTCAATAATTCCCCTGTAGAACTGGATTAGCAGCTCCTTGGGCAGTTTGAGCTTTCTGAGTTGGTGCAGAAAGAACACTGTTGTGCTTTTTTGATGACGTTTTTGGTGTTAGCTGTCCATTTTAGATCTTGTGACATTGTAGAACCTAGAGATTTGAAGTTTGAAGGTTTAATTGACTCCAGGTGTAAGAAACATTCATCTAATATACTTTTTAAATACATGCAGATAAATGGTCTCTTCATAAATCCATTTATTTTTGTTCTGCTGTTTCTTCCATAAACATGTTCTTGGATCAGCAATTCTCAGTCAATTGTGACATGCTAAGATATACATTTTATGGGGAGAATATATGTGTTCCAATTATGTGGCTCTGGGCATCTTACATTTTTAAACAACAATAAACACAATTCAAATCAAACAACCAAAGCACCCTATTCATTGACTGCTACTATTGTTTCTATCCAATTGTTTCTATCCGTCTTAACTGATTTGGCAGGAAGCACATGCTCCGGGTACCATTGGCTAGGTAGTGTGGACTGGCAAGGTCCAGAGGGAGAGATTTTTCTGCCATGGCCCCCACCCTTTGGAACATCATTATCTGGAACATCATTCCCACCGAAATTACACAAATGGAATAGGTGGAGTGATAAGTCTGGCACCAACAGGAGGACAGCTTTATCTCTCCTGTTCTTTTTTTCAGTTAGTCCAATGTGCTTACAGTGAAGAGAAAATTAAAATGGTAACAGCGAAGGAGTCCTAGAGAAGCTTCTTTTTCACATGGCCACTTTAGGACTATCAGACAGATGGAAAAAGGACGCATTATATTGCTGGTAAGCCATTCAGAATTCAAGACTGCATGGGAAAAACTAATTCGCTTGGGAGAAGTTGTCTGAGTTATTTCTCTACGCTAAGGAGTTTGTTTGTCTAACGCGCTACTCTCCATGACCCAATTAAGCAGATCATGTAAACAAGACCAATGAATAATGGGAGTGACTCTCAGACTTCCATGTGCTTCAGCAATTTTTAAAACTTTTCTTTCAGAACCAATACTAATTTACAAGCACCTTCCAGCCCAAGTGTTTTATTAAGGCTTTCACAGTCTGGTATGGGATTAAAATCACATTTTTTCATAAGAACACCTTAAGCACTGTGATATCAACATTAGAAACGAATTTCATTATCCAGTTATTAGTATTAATAATAGTTCTAGTAGTAATAATGTTGCTTTTAATCTACCAATAATTGACATTCTCTGGGGAGTTTATAAAATTACCAAATCAGAAAAATAATCCAGCATACATGTAGGAAGCATGCATCATATATTCATAGGAAATATGTAACACAGGAAATATGGAATGTTCTGAAAGGCTTTTATCCCAGTATGGTGACTACCTATCAAAATATTGCTGAAAAAATATTAATGAGTTAATGCACCAAAAAGCCATCTGTGTGGGTTCCAGGGATGTATTCCCTTATCCTATGTGGGGAATCACAATTAAGAAAACCTTTTTCTTTGTAGGTACCTGACACATCTGATTAGCTGAGGCAACCAGAGAAGGCCTCCATATCAAAAATCCAGATAGATATTTTTGAAAGATGATGTTGCTTAAAATAGTCCGATGCTAAGTATGTGCAATTTTAAAAATCAAAAGGAACACTTTATTTATATCTCACCTTTATTATTTGTATAAATAACTCAATGTGGCAAACATACCTAATGCTTCTTCAACGCTCCTTTTGGCTCAGAAACTGACTAACAAATTGACCAAATTGGCATGTGATCAACTTTTAGCACACTTTATAGCTTTATTTTATTCAATGTCTATGGCCACCCATCTCAAACAAAGGACCAAATGCAACCCACAGAGCAGTGATATTACATGTGTCCAAGATCCAACACCATTGACTACTCATGCAGTTGCATTCTACATCAGCTGAAGCTTCTAAATGCTCTTCATGGGCAGCCTCATAGAAAGCACATTGTAGTAATGCAGATGAGAGGGCATGAATACATGAGTGGCTATGGAAGTTCCCCAAATTGTGCACTGGATCTATTTGGGGCAGGTCCACTCCATCCAAGACTACTGGGGAAAAACCTTGTCACCTGAAAGCCAAAATGTCCAAAGTTACCACATTCAGTCTTGCTAGGGTTGAGACAAAGCCCATTGCATGCCATCCAAGCTTCTATAGCCCCCCAGGCCTGAGGACAGGATATTCACAGCTAACCACTTAGTCCAAAAAGGTGGACTAGTGGTACTTTCCAAACAGTCTTCAAAGTTACCTGGACTCTTGAAAGATTATTGCTTATTATAAGGCTTTTAGAAAGCTTTAATATGCCAAAAGGTAGGTAAGAACATTTGGTAATGAGCAGAAATTTTGTGGGGAAAAAGAACTTTGAATCTCAGTAAGGATTAAGTAAGCAACATGATCATGGAAGTAACATTTAGAGTAGTTTCTCATTAAAGTCTCAAGCAAGCATAAATGAAATTAGAAAGGAAAATGAAAACTCATTATATTAAAGTCATGTGTATTATAAGTTCAGTTTAGTCTTGGATCTGCCAACCATAGTATATGAGTTTTGCCAATTACTTAGAAAATTACTACCACCCAACTACTGATTGCTTAAGAATTTCCAATGTATGAGTGGAAACCAGAAATTAATAGAACATTATTTGTAAAATTTAAAATTTCTTTTTTATTGTCAAAGTAAATATATTTTATGAAGAACAAAAGAAAAATATACAGAATTGTAACTTATGTACACTGGCTTTTAAAGATATTATTTTGACTCTAATTTACATCATCTTTGTGTTTTTAAAAGATATTTTATATAGATATGCAATATATACAATTTTATTTACATACATTCATAGGATGTGAGATAAAAACCAGTCAATAGGAGAGACATTCACATATAGTACACAAATTTCCAGAGGACCAAAGGAATGCATTCCTAGTGTAAAGAACTGGAACTATTGCTCTTAAATGACAACATGGTCTCTGTTTTGACCTACTCAACCCAGAATTGCGGTGTTTTAATTCCCATTTGGTTAACATAAAAAGATAGGGCATGATGCTAAAATTCATTGCTACTGAGCCCCTCTCAAAGCAGAGAACTGCTCACAGCTAATCCTGTCCCATTGCTTTCAGTGAGGTTCAACGATGGCTATGTTTGCTCGGATTTGCTGTCAACGTGACAGCTATGACTATACAACACATTTAGTTTTGCAATTGACTTCACTTGACCCATTGGGGTTTGAATGATCATCTAAAGCTAAAACAGAACAAAAAGCTTCATTAAAAGCAATCCAAATTAAAATGTTGCAAAAATACTGCCACAAGGCCCTTAACTGATTTGTTATGCATGTTGTGTGATCATAGCCTATTCTTTAAAAATATCCAACAACCCTACTTACTACATTCTCGTTCTCTAGAAACATCCTAAAATCAGTAGAGTACAAAAAATATATACTGTATATATAAAAGGAAATGTTGCCTAACATGATATTTTTTTTCTGCTTCGTCAGATTCTCTCTGTGTTGTGTATATTCTCTTTAAAAAAAAAAAAAGGCCCTTAAGACAGCTACCATGCTAGTTGGCTGGAACACCCAATGCTCCAGTTGCATTGCTCTCTGAATAGTGAGTGGCCCATATGGGCACTGAGCATTTTAGTACCACTTGCTGCTGAAATCTCTCAAAGTGCTTTCATAAAACATTCACTAAGTCTGAAGTCCTTCCTCCTCAGCTACTAGGAATATGGATTATGTTCAGTACTGTAAACAATGGCAAATTGGCTCAGCAGGTGGGGGTTTTTTTTCACCCTTAGTCTGGGAAGATTCTATATAAGCTGAGGCAAAAGGATTGGCACAGTTAGAAACTAAGGGTAACATTCCAGAGGAGGTCACATAGATGTTTTTGCAGGAATGGTAGTTGATTTAAGGCTGCCCACAGACCCAAAATCAATGGCAGAGCAAGAAATTGACACAGGATTTCATGCAACTATCCCATTCTCCTACAGCACAATCACAGGGATGAGGGGCACAGGACAGGACACACTATCCAGGGGTGAAATCTACTTACCTTTCTTACCATTTTGGAAGTGTACATGCGCACTTCCAAAGTAAAACGCATTACTTCCTGGTTAAAACCAGGAAGTAATGACACCCGGGTGGGTGGGCAGAGCTTTGCTCCACCATCACTACCAGATCGCCGAACTACCAGCCACAATCACTACCAGATCGCACAATCCGGTCCGATCCGGGAGCATTTCACCCCTGACACTATCTCACTGAAGGATCTATTGAAGACGAATGACAAGCATCATTCCTGGAAAAGAGAGGCATGATCCCTTTCCGCTATTCAATAAAGCAGTAGAGGTGGCCACCCTTCCAGGGCCAGGAGCACCTTTGTAATTTTGAACCATATGTTAGTTAGAAAATGGTCATCGTGCAGGAAGATTTGCCTGTTCATACAGTGGCTGCCAAGAGAGGAGATGGCCAATCACCAAATACCCATTTAACAATACTCAAGACTGGGGAAATGGCTTTCCACTACCACTACCTCAAGTCTCCTGAATATTCTCCACCTCCTCAGCTTATCCATTTTTTTCTAACAGCACCTTCAAGTTCATATCAGATTATGAGGCATTCTTGCATATGGCTTCCCATGGTGGGGGTTATATGTTGTTGTTGTTTTTAAAAAAATATCAAGTTGAGTAGAGAGTCTGAAGCAATGGCCATCACATTCCCTACTTCTGAAAGTAGCACCATAGGTGTGTGATAATTTGAACTTCATAGAAAAATTTCATTCATTTCCTCCACAGCACTGGTCAGCCAAATACACATGCACACATGCAAACACACACCTATCAAATCAATAGCCTACCTTGGCTTCTTATAGGAACAGATTGTCTACGGTTGGATTTTGGCACTGTGACATATAGTGCAGGATTGATGTGCTCCACTAGTAAAGAACCAAAATAAAATTCCTAGATAAATGATTTAATACATTGAATAGATGAATATTTGGCCTTCTTAACTGCTATGGTTGACAATTCTATTCATCTTTGGTATAAATCTTTAATTATGCAAGCTTAACTGTTTAAGACCTTGGGGAAAATATTATCAGATTCTAGTTACTAAATGTGAGAGAATTGCTTTAGCTTGGTCTTCTCCAACTTGACTGTGATGTTTGAGGAATTCTGCAAGACAAATCCACTTATCCACTTGTCCAAGTTGAGGAAAGCCAATTTTAGCTCCTTCTGTGTATCCAATCCAGAGATTATGAATCTGAACAGTGCAAAATGGAGAATTGAGCAAGAAGATACTTCTCTGAAATTTATCATAGTTTTTATATAACCTAAAGAAGGCTTGTGCCTAAATTGTGAGGCAACCCATGCAAAGCCATTATCTCTGGGCTGAATGACAAAAGGTTATATTTTGGAAATAGAGGTGATTGGGTGAAAAGGCATGGATGCCTTATCCTAATTTATTTATTTCCTCCAGCCACGTGAAATGTTACAGGCATTTTCAAACATACTAATCTTTACATGGGACTAAGAACAAGGGAGAGTGAACTCTGCCAGTTCCAGTGAAGCAGCTTCACAACAGAGAGAGCTGGTAAGTCTGCAAATGGCAGCAACTGATAGGCTCAGATATGGTGTGCACACAATCTGGAAAAATCTAGGATTTATTCAGACTAGGACAATCATTCCATACACTGGTTTATTGCTTAGTTTAATCAAAGATCCGCCTGTTGGCAATCCCTTCTTTCTATATGCAGACATACTCAGTCACTCACGTGCACATATTGCTGACATGTTTCTTCTGTTCTAGCTAGTGAACCAAACACCAAATTATTGTATCAACAGAAATGAACTCATGAAAATGACGTGGATTTCTTTTCCAGTTCAAAAGGAAATTGCTCTTTCCAAAGCGAACAAACAGGCCAACTTAATAATATTAATAATGCATTTTTTTTAAAAAACAAAAAACCTCATGATGAATAGCCCCGTACATGAGCAAAAGTGCTCAGGAATGCCAGAACTGTAATTAACTAGCAGCAAGTTGCCCATATATTATCATGATGTTGGAGCTCAATTGACTGAAAATGAAATGCTGTAATTCTCAAAAAGAAGCGGCAGCGGCAGCAACAACAAGAATTAGGGGGGAAAAAGCAAAGTTGGTGAATGATGGGAGGGTGGGAGGAAGGCACATGTGATGTCCTAATGGCAGCGGTTACATGGGAGAGAAATAAATTATCACAAGAAAGGAACAAATACTGCTTGTGGAAGTTCTTAGAGGCATGGTGGAAAGGACTGGACCGGACACATCAATTGACTGAACGCACTGAGCGGCTGCTTCGTGGAAATCGATGGACTTTGACATGCTTGGACAGGTGGTCACTCCGTGCAAATTTCTTCTCACACACAGGACACTGATATGGTTTCACGCCAGAGTGGGAACGTCGATGTCGAGAAAGTTCATCTGATCGTGAGAACCTGGAAGCAAATAAGAAAAGATTATCAGTGTGATGCCTTCACCTTTAGGCGGTCATCAATGTACAGTATATAAAAACAGAACCAAGAATATTTAACATTATGATCGTTCTTTCAAAGAAATATTCCTGGAGAATATTTTTTTTCTTTTTATGGCCTTGTAATCCCTTGTATTGGGGTGGAGTTGGGGTGACTGAATGGAGCTGAACATTTACCGGTCAGATGCCCTTCCTGATACCTATGTGGAGTTCGCAGCAGATATTTACTCTTTGTACTCTGATAGAGAAACGTCTGTTGCTGCCTAGGACTAAACTCTCAGTCTCTGGAGTATAAAACAAGTCTCTTCATCTCTAGGCTATCACACCACTCAGATGAAGAATACTTCAAAAATCCTGCCAAATCAGGACATTTTTTGGAAAGTACTCGGGGAGACAATTGGCTCAAGATCCATATATGGAAAGAAAGTCATGCAAACAATATCTGAAACATTCAATATCTGAAACATTGTCATTTCAAAGTGAGTTATTTCAGAATTTGAATTATTTCCATCCTACTGTTTAATGGCCATTGCTTTCAATATACACATATACTATGTACACACAAACACACAAAAACCAAAACAGAGAGAGAGAATGGCAATTATAAGGGATGCTATGAAACGTACCTCTACCTGGGCAGAGGTAAATCTCAAATGAACATTATGCTACTCACGTTTTAATAAGCCCCTATTATTCATACATTGCAGACTATAAAACAGCGATTTTCCACAAGCTTTTTAGTATCCATTTGTTCCCATCTACCCAAACAGTAACAGACCAATCTGTTTTATTGCAATATGGTTAAGGCTTCCCTGTCAGTTATGTCTGACTTTAGGCACAGTGCTCATTTCCATTTCTTGGCCAAGGTAGTCAGCATTGTCCGAAGACATGGTCATGTGGCCAGCATGGCTATATGCCAAAAGCACATGGAATGGTGTTACCTTCCCACTGAAGTGGTACCTATTAATCTATTCACATTTACATGCTTTTGAACGGCTAGGTGGACAGGAGCTGAGACAAAAAATGGGAGCTCACCCCATTGCGTGGTTCTTGGGTCTCGAACCCCGGCTGTCAACTTTCAAGCTGAAAAGAAATTCTTAGAAATTCTTTTGAAATCCACATTTTTGCTAAGAAAAATTCTAAGGACTTTTTTTTCCTTCTCTCCCCTCCAAAAAAAGATGGTTTGAATTTTCCATTTCCTACGATAAAATAATTGCTGCTGTCACCTGCAACAAATCTGAGGTAAAGAAATAAATTTCCTCTGCTTCAAGAATGGGATTTTCCCCACAGAAATTGCATAGACATTTCCAATGTATCATTTAAACTTTGTTTTAAGAGGATAAAGTTAGTTTTTTCTTCAAGAAAAAGATGGAACTTCTCTTTGCTACCCAGAAGAGAACTTGACTTTCCAAACGGAAAGACTACTAACAATTATGTGACATTTTTATTACTTTTTGTATTTTATCTCTATTCTTTAGGGAATTAAAAAATTACCCCTGCTAAATAGAGTTCTTGTCTATAGTTTCTCTAATATTTATTAAGCATGTTTGAACAAAATATTTCTTAATGCTTATAATTTGACTTTAGGAGCAAAACCTCTTGGAGAAGGGAGGGAGAAGGTTCAGGGTATGTGCTACCTGGCCCATGAAAAGAAACATGAGTTAATATGATAAAAATATATTTTGTATCATAGCTAAGCCTTCAGTTGATCAGGTAACAACATTGCTATGTTGGCATTCAGTTTGCTTGAAAAGATCGGTTTACTATAACTACAGAAATAAATTTGCAGCTCCTTATGTGCTTGCAGCATGTACCCACCCAAACATTAAACATAAGATACGAGTAAAAGCCTTCAAATTATTATATAATGGTCTCTGAAGTCAGAAATGGACAATGTGTTTTATAAACGGATTTTTCCTCATTTAGGCTTGATTAGGTATTAATACACAATCATTATCTTTCATTTATGAAACCTTATAGGGGTGAGTTCCCGTTACTTGTCCCAGCTTCTGCCAACCTAGCAGTTTCGAAAGCACGTAAAAATGCAAGTAGAAAAAATAGGGACCACCTTTGGTGAGAAGGTAACAGTGTTCCATGCGCCTTTGGCGTTGAGTCATGATGGCCACATGACCACAGAGACATCTTCGGACAGCGCTGGCTCTTCGGCTTTGAAACGGAGATGAGCACCGCCCCCTAGAGTCGGCAACGACTAGCATGTATGTGCGAGGGGAACCTTTACCTTTACCTTTTTATAGGGACTCCAGATATTATCATCTTCCATTTTTACTATCCCGTGTTTCCTGACCACTTCTTTTGCCTTTTTCTTGATAGGAAATGTATATGTTGAGGATAAAAAGACAGCTTTGCAGCACAAGCATTTGAATAGTAGCAGCAGGAGGTCCCAAGCAAAGGAATTAGTGCTATTAAATATGCTAATTGAAGATTAGTTTGTAAATTGCCTTGTTTCTCTGAGCTACTCTTCTCAGAAGACGCTGGTGTCATTTTTCTAGGAATAGGGAAGCAATAAGTAATCAATTTCAGATCTGTGAATCAATCTAAAAAGGTTTTTGTGCATCTCTTGGATCAACTCCAAGGCATTTAACTGATCTGGAGAGTCAATTATTTCTCCTAATGAGATTCAGTTAGCAGAGCTGCATTAGAGTAAAAAATCTGATGTCTAAAGTAGATTAAAAACCCTATTACTCCAGAAAGAGTCCTTAGTATTAATCATTATGTTAGTTGCTACTGGCAGAGTTAACTGCCAGAAAGTCCACTGAAGTCACCAGTTCTCCAAGGAACACAATTTAAGAACTGAACGAGCAAAATGTTTAACATTCCTCACAGGTATCTTTATAGGGCAGTAGTAAAAAATAGTGGAAGGACAAGATTCCATGCTGGATCTGCGCAAAAACATCTCTCCCAGAATAATTTTGGAACGAGTTTCACATTTTTAGTATTTTTAATTAAACTCTCCTATGAAATTGAACAGGACTCTCATAGACATACATCTAATCTTCTGAAGAAATTGCTGATATGTTTGCAGTTCCAAGGACTGTCACATCTCTAAATTTGCAAGCACTGGCTCCTCAAATATCAAGAAAGTGAAATTAAGACTAATTTCATAGGTGAAATATGATCCATGGAATGGAGTTTAGGTGTGTGAAATGCAACAGATTCCAAGCAGAATTTTTGAAAATGGAAATCACATATTGTTAATTCTATCACTTTCAGTACTTCCACCAATCTTTTACCCTTTACTTATCTCTTGCATTTTATATTTGCCTAGTACTTTTTCTGTGGCAATAACATCAGTTGGATCTTTTTAAAAAAATTACATTGGGAAAGAAATCATGGGAAATTATTTATCTGGAAAGGGAAATTTTTCATGTAACTGCTGTTTAAGAACCCCATAATCGTACAATGATTACATAAACTATCAATGCAATTAAAAAATAATTAGTGTTGGAAGTGCAACCAAACCCCAGGCTCGTATTACCACATGTAATGGACATGTCCAAAAGCAAAAAAATACTGGACTAAAATACACACCTGGCTAGAAAAAATAATAAAGGAACATATAGATTTAAAACTGGAAATATTTCTGGTGGCCATCATACAACACAAATACAGTAAAAGAAATGCATATTTAATGATACATGTGTTAACAGTAGCCAGAATGATGTTTGGACAACATTGGAAGGGTGAGAAAATCCCCACAGAAAAAAAGATAATAACAAAAATTTTAGAATGTGCAGAAATGAATAAACTAACATTTGAAATTAAAGAAAAGGAAGACACTAAATATTTTGAGGTATGGGATCTGTTTTATCGATGGTTAAATAAGAGAAACAGGAATTAGAACTTCTAAAATTACAAGAGAAAGAATAACTTTATTATTAGAGTTGATTACTGTAATTTTGATTAATTTTGATTAGTATTAACAATTAATATGTATTAATATTATGAGGGAAAAACATTGTTATTATGAGATTACTATTAGAGAATACTATTATTATTACTACGACGAATATTACTCAAAAGAATTTTAACCAGACAACACACTGTCTATATGGATTTTGAACATGTTGCTTTTTCTATTTATATTAATTTTTAAAAAAATTAATCAGGGCTAGCAAAGGAGTTAGCTTAAACAACTGCTTTGCCAGAATAATTGTAATCATGTCATACAACATTATACTACCTTGTAAGCTTTCCCAATCTGGTTGGGCTAGAGTGCATATATACTGTAAGGATGGAGGAAGCTGTTTTACATTTGATCAGAGCAATTTTATCTATTCAATTCAGGGTTGTCTCTTCCAGTCCCCAGTTTCCTAATCCTTTCACTTGGAGAAATGGCTCCTGAATGTAGGACATTTTCATGCTGAGGAGTTGCAATACTATATACGGTTAAGAGGTGATGTGCTACCTGAATATCCCAAAGGTGCTTTTTCAGGAGGCAAGTGGACTTTCTTGTTTTTTCTTTTGAAGACGTTTCGCTTCTCATCCAAGAAGCTTCTTCAGCTTTGACAGGATAGTGGGGAATGGAAGGATTTATATTCCTTGCAGATAGCTGATAATTTGCATCCTTTTAGAGGGTCCTTGAAGCACTTGGAGGTTTATCTATGCCCTCAGGGTCACCTGAGTAGTACTCCTGGTTCCTGTGGTCTGCAAAAGCACCTTTGGGACAACCATGACCTGGATGACTGAGAATCTCTACAGATTTTTACCTGAGTGCAGAGGTGGGTTTCAGCAGGTTCTGACCAGTTCTGGAGAACCGGTAGTGGAAATTTTGAGTAGTTCGGAGAACCGGCAGTAAAAATTCTGACTGGTCCCTTCCCCATCTATTCTCTGCCTCCCAAGTACCAGCTGATCAGGAGGAAATGGGGATTTTGCAGTAACCTTCCCCTGGATTGGGGAGGGAATGGAGATTTTACAGTATCCTTCACCTGCCACGCCCACCAAGCCATGCCACGTCCACCAAGCCACACCCACAGAACTGGTAGTAAAAAAATTTGAAACCCACCACTGCCTGAGTATATATATCGCAAGACAGATCTCTACAATCTGCCAAAACAGGGCTCCTGTTGCTGCTGTTGGCAGAGGCAAAATACTGAAAGCAAAAAGAGGCCCTGCTCACACAACAGAAGACCAAAAAAAGGTGGAAGAAAGTAGTAGATGACCTCACAGACTGATATCAGATTTCCTGATGTTTCCTGAACTCTTTCTCGCTCCAATGGGATTAGCCCACCCCACTGGCATCAGCAGAAGAGGCCTTTACTGGATCCTGTCGGCCAAGGAATTTCACCTAACAGGATCAAGGAGAACAGTCTTCTCTGTCATGGCCTCCCGCCATGAGAATGTCTTGCCACCAGAGGCAAGATCCATCCCCACCCCTCTGGCCTTCTGGAAGGGCCTTAAAACATGCCTCTGCCGGTTGGCTTGGGCCCATGATGGGCCCGCCACTATGATAGAAATGGTTGATTGAATGAGAAACAAAATCCCATCACCACCACCCTTCCCCGGTACCATCCATTTCCTTGATTTTCATCTTTTATTTATTTGTTGCCAAACTTAAATTTTGATGCTTTTGGATCTGTGCTTTTATACTATTGTAGGCCATCCAGAGCCACTCGAGACAGCAAAAAGGGTAGCATGTAAATTTAATAAATAAATAAAAAACATCCAGGTTTTTCGAGCTGGTGAGCAAGTATCAGGAGTGGAGCTGCTAAGAAAAGGAAAACACACACACACAAACACATCAATCCTTCCATTCCCTAATAAAGCTGCTACCAGATGCCTTGCCTGGCTCAAGATTTAAATAAGAAAAGCAAGGCTCTTCAGAAAAGCAGAGACAAAGGGCCTTTTGTACTTTTGTAGTTTTCAGAGTGTTTCTTGTTCTAGTACCAATGAGATGTTGAAGAAGAACTCTGAGCTCTAAAACACACCAGGAAATGGGATCATCAATCTCGCACCTATCTGTTTCAGATTTCCTTCATTCTTCTGTTCAGCTCTGTGTTACCCTGGGCTTGCTTAGTGGGGGTGAGAAAGAAAGTGGGGCTGATATTAAGCCCAGAGAATGGTGACAAGAGCAGTTTTATTTATTTTTTTCTATGGAGGGTAAGGCACAAACAGAATTGGAGGTAGTACAGTCCAAATTCATTTCAGAAGCAGGAACATCTAATGCAGCCAGCTGTGCTGGCTAGGGAATTCTGGGAGTTGAAGTCCAAAGTTGCTACGGTTGGGAAATATTGAACTCATCTCTTCCATTTACCTATTTGCTCCTCTGTTGTTTTTTTCACCTCATACCTCTGAAAAAATGGGTACCAAGCAAGAGGAGACTCAGTGCCAGGCTGAGGTATGCTAACATCTACCAAGCTATATTCAACCCTTTTCTCTATAAATTATGTTACAGTTGGTTAAGGGCTCACTTGATGCTGGAACCCATGGATGACTGATTCTGGAAAAGATAGTAAGTTACTTCGTTTAAGAAACCTTGGGACAGGGAATAAGAATGTAACTCTGGTGCACTATCCTTATAGAAGGGCTGTGCATCATGAGCAATTAAAATTTAAGTTTCCAAAGACTGTATGGGGGGGGGGGTCATTTGTAATCTCAGAAATATGGCCAATCAGTGCAGACAAGGATATTATAACTTGGTATGTTATCAGTTATATTCAGTGGTGGATTTCTACCAGTTCACACCAGTTCGGGCGAATCGGTAGCGGCGGCAGCAGGAGGCTCCACCCACCTGTCATTCGCTGAAGTGCCGCACGCTCACAGTTCCGAACCAGTAGCGAAGGTAAGTGAAAACCACTACTAGTTATAATGTTTGATTATAACATGCCCAATCACATTGAAAGAAAACCAGGTTGTGCAAAGCTACGGTAAACAATGCTGAACTAAATGGAGCAATGATACAGGTAATCCTTGATTTACAACCACAACTGAGCCCAAAATCTCTGTTGCTAGGCAGTTGTTAAGTGAATTTTGCCCATTTTACGAACTTTCTTGCCGCATTTTCTAAGTGAATCACCGCAATTGTTAACTTAGTAATAAATTTGTTAAATGAACCTGGCTTCCCCATTGAGTTTGTTTGTCAGAAGGTTGCCAAAAGTGATCACATGACCTTGGGACACTGCAACCATCAGAAATATGAGTCAGTTGCCAATTATCTGAATTTTGACCATGGGGAGTTCTGCAACAGTCATAAGTGTGAAAAACGGTTATGAGTCACTTTTTTCTGTGCTATTGTAACTTTGAACGGTCACTAAATGAATAACTGTAGATCAAGGACTACCTGCATTGATAATTAATAACAGGAAACAATTACCAAACAATTAAACAAACAATTAAAAAAAATCAACAAGCTGGCTACATTTGTGTATGTATTTGATTTTCAAACAAGAAAAATAAAGCACAAACTTTGCATTCTTCTTAGCAGTTCTGTTTGTATTCAAAGATACACACTTTGAGTAAATAGCCAGCCTCTATACAGAGCTCTGCTCTGGATTTTCCCTTTTTTTTTCTGAACTCCAGATCATTGCCCTTGGAACCCACATTTACTATCCACAACCAGAAATGCTAGTTTCTAGTTGGGGATAATAATGCTAATGCTTCTATACTGAAACCAGTAATGGTTTGTGGACCTCTGGTATATATATATATTCTTATGTAACATTTTTTAAGCTTCCCAATAATCTTGTGCATTTACTTGGAAAAAATGATGTAAAAAAGAAAGAAAGGAAGAAAAATACCAGAAGCATTTTTAAAAATCTGGAAAAAAAACAGAGGCTTCAGATATATTTATTCCAGTCTTAAAGGTCTCGCTCTCTCTTGAAGCTCCGAAGAAGTAAACCTAACCTGCTGATAAAAGAAAGCTATGTAATTCTAAGCTCAGCTGGCTCAGTCAATTTGACAATCTGACTTTGATGTTCAAGAAGAAGATTCAATTGATGTTGAGAAAGCAGACATCTGTCCCCAAAGAGAGGAACATTTGAAAGAAAAATGCAGCAACTTCCCTTTTTTTGTATAGTAAGGAATTCTAGTGGCAAACATATGGATAGGGATCAGAATAATACTCAAATTCATGTGGGATTAGATCGGAGGCATATGACTTTCTTGAGTATATTTCTCCAGCCGGAAGGAAAAACCTGGAGAAACATCTAAGATTAGCTTCTTGACAATGGCAGCTTTACCCTATGTATCACTTAATCCAGTGGCCCTCAATTTTTTGAGCACCAGTTTCGTGGAGAGAAGGGGTAGGGTGAATATGGTTTTGCATGCTGCCTGCATCTCGCACATACATGGATGGGGCCTTGTTGTTTGCACAGCCCAATTTCTGGCATGCCGCAGACCAGGGGTTGGGGACCCCAGACTTAATCCTTAACTTAAAAGCAATTCTTAAATCACTTGGTTGGTTTGTGTATTTAACAAGTTGAACCACTAAATGTAATGGGAAGAAGGAATAGCCTTGAGGAACAGAAGGAAGAGCTGCAAGATAATGGTCAGATAAAAGAATTCTGAGTCTGGGCCAGAAGTATAATCGTGAGAAAGCATCGCAGACAAGGCTGTCTATCGTTCTCACAAAAATAAAGGGCGTGGGGGAAAGTCCATTCAGATTTGAAAGATTCTGTTACTATAATCTTATAATAAAAGTAAATATTTGCATGCATGAGTTTGACTTCCTGATCTGGTCTATCTTGGAGCGATGACACTACCCTTCTGGTGGGCTTCCATCATATCAATCATGCACTTGAGCTATATTTGCTGAAACAAGAGGGGAGAGATATGCTCAGTTAATACCTGGGAACGATACAGAAGAGTAAAGTGAAACATGGAATCTATACCAAAGGTGCTTTTTTCAAGAGGCAACTGGACTTTCTGAAGATGCTTCACTTCCCATCCAAGAAGCTTCTTCTGAGAGCTAAAAACGTTTCTTGGATGAGAAGTGAAATGTCTTCAAAGAAAAACCAGAAAGTCCAGTTGCCTCTTGAAAAAGCACTTTTGGGACAACCATGACCTGGATGATTGAGAATCTCCATAGACATGGAATCTGTAGTTCACAAAGGAATACGAAGCAATGATATTACTAAGTCCTATAGCCGTGATGGCAAATTTATGGCACATGTGCCAGAGGTGGTATGCGAGCCGTCACGTCAGTTCAGCTCTGCCGCTCATGTGCACCTCCTGCGGCCAGCTGGTCTTTGGTCTTTGCTGAGCATGTGCGGGGTACAGGGTGCGCGCATGGGGGCCACACATGCATGTGGGGGAGCGGGGCGCATGCGTGGGGGCCATGCACACATGCATGGGGTGGGGCACATGCGTGGGGACTGTGAGCGCATTGCATTTTGGGAGTTTGGGCACGCACACACGCGCTTTGGCCACTCAGTCCAGAAAATTGTGTTGTAAATCAATTGTACATCAATTGTGTTATAAATGTTGTACCTTAATGAATGTATCTTTTCTTTTATGTACACTGAGAGCATATGCACCAAGACAAATTCCTTGTGTGTCCAATCACACTTGGCCAATAAAAAAATCCTATTCTATTCTATTCTATTCTATTCTATTCTATTCTATTCTATTCTATTCTATTCTATTCTATTCTATTCTATTCTATTCTAAAAGGTTAGCCATCACTGTTCTATAGCATTGAGATTCATTTGCCACTGATTTTCTTCTATTTTTTTTTAGGTCTGCACACCTTCTGACATATCTAGTCCACAAGCCATTCTAAATATTCCCTTTGTTTTTGAAGAAGGACCACTGATCTGGTTGATTCAGGGCACTATTTATGAATTCTGGTTAGCCTGTCTATATTTGCCCAAAGACAAATATCCATAAATACAAATATACAAGCAAATTTCAGAGCACAGAGTAGCTCATGGGGCAGGGGGGTTGTTGCACTTAAAATGGGAGGAGGATAGTGAGGACCACATTGGGGTAAGATGAAAAATAAGACAAGTCTGGATTTTTGAGCTGAGAGGAGAGTGAGGATTGAAGGGAGTAGCTGTTGTTTAAACCATTAAGCCTATGTAGGGCTTATATCATTTTCCATCTTTCCCATCTCAAAATGGTGGGACACTATGGCACAATTTTTGGAATTTTGGTGAACAAATCATTGAGGGCTAGACCAAAAGGCCTCAGGCCTACATTCAGCATCGAGACCTCAGTTTGCCCAACTCTGCACTAATCCAACATTCTAACACACATCCAAAATATCTGAAAAAGAGTCCTATTTAGTACTCAACTGTCATGTTCTGAGAGTCAGGGAAGCAGCCTACCATGCCTACTAAAGCATTATTAAATATTTTGTACATCCTGCTATACAAAGAATTGGGAGCAAAAAAAAAGATTTGGGGGGAAATTCCTATGTCCAAATATTATTTAGGGAGACCTTAAATTAGTCCCCAACCTCCAACCTCGGGGTAGGAGATTGTTGTGCCCCACAGCAACTGAATATCTTTGGCATAAGGAATGAAAACAAAGTGAAACACCCAACAGATAATTTTCAGCACCTTTGACAAGGTAACCTCATGTATTCTTGTTTCTGGGGACTTAGATTACATTTGTTTGTTTTTTTGTTTTTGTTTAATCCATCCATCCATCCATCTTCTATCTTCTATCTATCAAATTTGTATCCTGCCCTTATTATTTTTACAAATAACTCAAGGTAGCAAACATACTTAATACACCGTCTTCCTATTTTCCCCAAAACAGCAACCCTGTAAGGTGGGTTGGGCTGAGAGGGAGTGATTGGCCCAAGGTCACCCAACTGGCTTTCATGGCTACTCACAGTCTCCTGGCTTCTAGCCTAGTACCTTAAGCAGATCCCTCAGCCATCTAAGATTCAGGAGGCCTCTGTCTTGTGTGGATATTCAAGAGGCAATGGTTGCCCAGGACCATACAGGGTGATATTCCAGAATAACTCAAGCTTAGTAAATCAAACCTAGCTAAAGTCATCCGTACCCCTTAAGTAGATCTGGCAGGATGCAGCTCCATTGGCGATGCTGCAAAGTCATTTCTATTATTATTCTCTTTCTCTTTAAGCAGTTTGCCAGGAAGATATTAGTCACAGTATGTTTTACATAATGGAAAATAAAATATTACAAATGTTTATATTAAACCCTGTCATTAATAGACACCAATCCACCCCACCCACCCCCAAAAAAAGAATCAGAAGAGAGAACCTTTATATCATGCAAGGCAGGAATTCATATCACTAATTCTGATTTTTTTTTCTCCCACATTTCAACATTCAAGAAATGAAGTCTTGGGTTTACCTGGTATCATGCTTTTTACAAGTGACCAATCCTGAATATTTGACCTCAAACTCCTACTATCTTTTAACTATTGGCAATAACAACTGGGGGTCATGGAAGTTTAGATTCTGTTTATCTACAGATTTAGAAGACATTTTAACTAACCTTTCCTTATCGTGAAAAAAAGTATGTTAATTTGAATCAATCTCTCTGTATGCCAACATATATTTGTAAACTCACGCACACAATAATAAACGAACTATCTGAAACTACTGGATATCACACTTGTGGCTACCCATAGTAGAAAATATTTGTCGTTTACATCTTAGATTTTTAAGTGAGTCTATTTTCAGAGATCAGATTTCAATCAGAGTAGAACTGGAAGGGACCTTGGCGGTCTTCTAGTCCAACCCCCTGCTCAAACAGAAGACCCTATACCATTTCAGACAGGTTGCTGTCCAGTCTCTTCTTAAAAACCTCCAGTGATGAAGCACCCACAATTTCAGAAGGCAAGCTGTTCCAGCAGTTAATTGTCCTTACTGTTAGGAAGTTTCTCCTTATCTGAGAATGTATAACTGCATTTGTGTTGTGTTTATTTCTGAAGGAAATTAAGCTATTTACATAATAAAGCTACCTTTTGATCTGCGTGCTAAAAGGGATTTTGGAATCACAATAAACTATTTACAAATTGTAATGGGTGAAATATAGGAAGCTGACTTACATCACTTCTAAACTGATGTGTTTTTGCATATCCCTACTTAAGTCTGGTCTTTTGAATTGATGATACTAGATACAGTAGATAGGAACATGGTCTCTCTAATACAAATCACTCCCACCGCAGTTGCTATCAGACCTCTTGAGTAGACAAGAATGAACCTTGTCTACTTTTCCTATCTTTTCCTGTTGAACTATACAGTGCATCTAAGCTTTGCTGAAATAGTTTGCAACAACAACAAAAAAAAGCAAACTGAGATTGATTCAATGGCATTCAAACTTCTCTGTCAAGTCTGACTTATCTTTTATAAATGGGATATTACTGAGTATTTTTATAAAGGCCAACGTCTTGTTATATAAATAACAAGATACTTTGTTCATTAGATGTGCAGTAGAATTTATGAATCAGATTCAGCCACCAAATTGACAGTACTAACCTCCATCCACAGCCAGGCCAAGTACATGCAAAGGGCTTTTCCCCTGTGTGCCTTCTTAGATGGGCTTTCAAATGGCTGCTTTTAGTGTACATCTTGGTACATCCAGGGAAAGTACATTTGTGCATTTTAATGAGTTCTGCTGCAGGATTCTTTTGAAACTTTTGACCCATGATGACTCCATTTTGACCCTGGATTGTACCTCCTGGACCAATAGGTTTTGCAGCTATCGGAACTGGAGCTATGCGGACAAATTTGGAAGATGAGTTCAAGTTGGATGATTGAACAAGTTGTGGCACCAGTGCAAAAGTTTGCCCTTGGATGTTGACCAAGAGCTGTGCAATTTTAATGTTTTCTTGCACTGATCCTTGTGAACTAGGGCTCACATCCGATGGTTGCTTAACCTGAACTGGCTGGATCTGGAGCATGACTGGTATCCCTCCATCAAGGGACACTCCTCCGTTAGATGGATGGCTGCCTTCCATTGCACCATCTGATTGTTCATTTTTACTGTCTTTTAAAGCAACACTTGGTACCATCTGGTCTTTTTGCTGTATGGAAGCTACAGTGATTTGGCTGCAAGCTCTCATGTCTTTGGTCTCACTCTTAGGTCCTTCTTTGAGATCAGTCTCCATGTTTTCTTCCAAAAACTCCTCTATCTCCTCAAGGGTAGGCTGGAATGGTCCGGAATCTTCCATCTCCACTGTGAACTCTGGAATTCTAAAATTCTCCTCCTTCACAATGGGCTGAAATCTCCTTTTATCCCACCAAGAAGCATGGCCATTCCCCAGAGATGCCTGGGACAACAAGTAGTCCAAGATACTGTCCTGATTCTCAGCACTTGATGAACTCCCATAGCTGGAACCTAGAACCTGTGAATCTGGGCTTGAACAAGAACAAAAGCTTGAGGAATCACTATCATCTTCAGAGACTGGGGAAGGCAGCATTTGGTATGACCTCCCAATAGCTGTCATATCCCCAAAGTATCCAATTGAGGGCCTGGTGGATGAGAAAGATTCATCCGCAGGAAGCAAGTGATCCACCATTCCTGGATAATCTCTTTACGCGTGTCCCACCAGCATGTACCAATTGAGTGAAAACCTAAATGTGGGAAACACAAACATTGACAGTCAGAAACCAAAAGTAATTGTTCATCTCAACACACTGAAACCCTATAGCTTGATTTAGAATGCTTACGGAGTGCAGCACAGGTTGCTACATGTTTTGATCTAGTTTGTATACCCAAGTGGATTTCTTGAATGCTTGAAAGCTTTCTTCAAGATTGCGCCGCATGCTTACAAAAGAATTATCTCCCCAAACCATTTCATAACTATACATTGACAACTGCAGATTTATAGTCAGCTTTCTTTTCAAATGTTTTCTGGCAAAAAAATAAAGAGTTCTATATTTGTAGCCATTAATCCTATAAATAAAGAATACACAGAGGGGGGGGAAAGAATACTGAGTATTTCTCCCATCCCTGAATTTCTTTATAAAATAGAGCATTTATCCCTAGGAAGCAGTTTTCTATCCATTGAGATTTTCATTCTTTCACATATACAAATATAGGCTAATTACTGTGTAAAAGCAAGGTTCAAAATCACAGGAGCTAAAAATATTGGTTGGTCTTCAACAGCAAATATACCTCAGCAATTTTCCTTCCTTAGATTAATGAATCCAGCTTTTAGCATTAATATCTTCAGTGCTCGTTCTTGTAAGGTTTTGAACCTAGCAGGATTCCTCAGTTACCATATTTCTAGAGGTGGAATCCATTTTTTTGCCATGCCAGCTCCCCTCTCCAATAAATAAGTAAAGATTATGGACAAAAAAAATACATTCTTTTTTTTTTAACTCTCCTTTGCAACATTTGGCCTGACCACAAGGTCACTGTTAAATAGCGCTGCCTCACTGCCTGCATTTCTGAATATTTATCATTTGCAAACACTGCCTTAGAATGATCAAAACCACATTCCATTTCTAAATTTGGTTTAGAATTAGTCCTTCATTCAGGTTTTGGATTTCAAAGCCTTGCAACCAATCCAGTCAGCTGAGTGCTGCCATCCATCAATTCATTCAACTTCAGCATCTCTACAAAGTCCAGTATTCAAGGGAAGGGAGAAAATAACTCACAGACATCCATTCTACTCATCAAAGCAGAATTCACACAGGCGTTTGTTATGTTCAGATGGAAGCCTAAGCTGAAAAATATCTCCAACCAACCCTTGCCCAGGTTTTCATCCTAGTCAACTTTGAACTGGTTGAACAAAGGATTTTACGAACTCACTGAAGAATATACATGTTTTTACAGAAGTTATGATGGTTGCAGAGGCAAGTTATTGGGTCTGCATTTGCAAGGCATGCAGGGATACAGACAAGAGTTAGAGAAGTTGCGTTGTAATAAAAAGCCTGTAAAGTAAAGGTAAAGCTTCCCCTCACACTTATGTGCTAGTCGTTCCTGACTCTAGGGGGTGGTGCTCATCTCCGAATCAAAGCCGAAGAGCCAGCGCTGTCTGAAGATGTCTCTGTGATCATGTGGCCGGCATGACTCAATGCCAAAGGCCAGAATGCTATTACTTCCCACCAAAGGTGGTCCCTATTTTTTCTACTTGCATTTTTTACGTGCTTTCAAACTGCTAGGTTGGCAGAAGCTGGGACAAGTAACGGGAGCTCACCCCGTTATGTGGCACTAGGGATTTGAACTGCTGAACTGCCGACCTTTCGATTGACAAGCTCAGCATCTTAGCCACTGAGCCACTGCACCCCTTAAAAAGCCTGTAGTCTACCCTAAAAAAAACAGCAAACCTGAATTTTCATGTTATTTTGAACGTGATCTGCTATTGCTGCTATGACCACTTTGCCACAATGTCGTCCAAGGAAAGGGACATCATATTCACATAAATGATACAATTTATTCTGCTGAAGTACTGAACTTCCCAATCTTTGCTTCATCCCATTTGAAGAAAACACATACAAGATAAATGAGTAATTTAGCAAGAGGTATTTTTCACTTCCTTCCTTCCTCATCTGCTAACATTCCACAGGACATCCAACAGAGTACAAATACATTTCTCTGAGATAGGAGCTTTTTGAATGATCTGGAGTTGGGAGAGTTTGGAAGAAAAGGCACTAATCGGCCTGCCGCTGCACACTTTAAACACAAATGACAGGCTTCTCTTTTGTTATAACAGACAACATTTATGATGTGCTCACATATATAGAATAGCAGGAAGTTCAAGCAAAAGTTAGAGCCCATGTTGTGTGACTAGCCCAGAAAAAGTTTGAACAGCAAAATTAATTCCTCACAACACTGATTTGAATGTTTAGAGCCAAAGCAAGCCAGTTACATTGGCAGCGAATACTTCAAAATGTTCTCCTTGGTTCCACAAACATTATCTCATAATCCTAGATGTGTCTCACTCAGACAGAAGTCTTTTGGGACCCATTCTCAGGATATGTACATTGGATTGCAGCTTTAATCTGTGTACTCAGTAAATTTAATTAACCTAAGCTTCAGTTAAATCACTACTATGGCAAATGTTCTATCTGCATGTTTGTAACTAGAAGAATATATGTATATTTGTTCAAGCTGTTTGACGCTGGTACGTTGGCATTCCCATAACACTGTACCCAGTAATAATCAATTTGAATGCTTTTTAAAAATCTACAGTTGAATTTATATTTAATCAAATAATTCATTCTTTGACAAGTAGATGACTAGGTAGGCAAGTATTACGTCAGCTTATAAAAACTGGTACTTGAATTTACTCAAGAAAGGTCAACCAGTACACCATGAACAAGCCCACAAATTGGACATACGAATATCTTTTTCCCTCTGGAAAAGCTTGATTTGTGTAAAATGCCAAAAAAAGCCACAACGATTGCAAATGATAGAACCGGAAGGCATTCCCATTTGGTTTCGGTTTTATGTACTGTTGTTCTTCTGACCATTTCTGGTCAATTCAAGATGAAACAAAGTTCTTCCAATACTTTGGGCACACTGGCTATTCCAGAAACATATTTAGCCAAACAAATCAGAACTTGAGAAGAGACGTGTTCTCTGCTTTTAGTTAAATTGATTTAAGTGAATCCAGAGAGACTAAGTTCAAATCATACCAGAAAACTATTTTAGCCCACCCACAAATAGCCCATCAAATTGCTTTGCTCTTTCTTTCAGAAAAGGTACAACTATTTTACTTGGGCAGCAGGGAGAGGGAGTTCAGCATTTTTATTTCTGCTTTTTTGAAGCTGCAATTTTCTGGACTGGAACTGTTTGTAATATCCTGATGCTTTTGGACTGTACTTTTAAAAATTACGTAATTATTATTTATTGGGTAAATTCTTTCTGATCATTCCAGTGGTACATTACACAGGGTAGCCAAAAATAAAATAATTAAACAGAAAATATACTCTAAAACAGAGGTCTTCAAACTTGGCAGCTTTAAGACTTGTGGATTTCAATTCCCAGAATTCTCCAGCCAGCTATGCAAGTCTTAAAGCTGCCAAGTTTGAAGACCTCTGGTCTAAAATATACTACAGTAAAATATATTTGATTTCTTCCTTTTTCATATTAACATTACCGGTAATTCCCTTTCTGCAGGGGAGACAATATTTATAAACAAATAAGTAACTATTATACAGCATCACCATTTGGCCTAGTTCCAAGACTGCAATCTGACCTAAGGATTAGGCAGCACACTCACATCCAAGGTTAGAAGTGCCATTCAGCCTCTTTGTGGAGCAGATCTGATGTCATGAAAAGACAACAAATTGCTTATTAGCGATGAGAATGATAATTGCATTGACACTACCAAGGAAGGATGGGCTACTGGTGGGATTTTAGTTTTATAAGTTTTTCCCTGTAGCTCTACCCAAGGGAATAAACTAACTTGGGTCCTTGGGATAACTCCTTACTTACGTTTTGTGGGCATATGAAGTGACACATATATTTTTCAGCTTATCCATTGACTAGGTTATACCAGAATTTGTAGTGACAAAACTGGAATAGGGCAAGCCAAGCCAAAATTCCCAAATGTTTAGGGAATGTCTAATTGGGCAATATTTTCCCAACTTTAACCTCCTCAGCTCCAAATATTTAAATAGCAATAGCACTTAGACTTATATACCGCTTTACTGTGCTTTACAGCCCTCTCTAAGTGGTTTTATAGCATCAGCACATTGCCCCCAACAATCTGGGTCCTCATTTTACCGACCTCAGAAGGATGAAAGGCTGAGTCAACCTTGAGCCTGGTGGGATTTGAACTGTCAAACTGCTGGCAGCCGTGATCAGCAGAAGTAGACTGCAGTACTGCATTCCAACCACTACACCACTGCGGCCCATAGGAGCATTTCTTCTTCATATTTTACTGACACTATTCTACTCAGAGCTAGAGACTCCTACAGCATAATTCTCTCCATTTCTAAATAGAAGGATTGAATTAGAAGGCTAAAAGCAAGGTTAAATGGGTTGTGACTTTAAGCCCCCTGTTTTGTATTGTGATCACTGGGTCTACTGTAGGAAATAATGGCACATCCAAACTGCCATGCAACTAATGAAGAGATGTACACTGGAGAAGGGAAGTATCTATGCCCATAAAAAATGCAGAGCTCAGCAGAAGAATAGAGAAAGCAAAGAAGATAGAAAGTTTCTTTATAAAATTTTAAGCTTTCTCAACTGGGTGCCTCCAGATGTTTTGGCTTCATCTTCTTACACTGGTTGGCATGTCCAACACATCTGAAGAAATCCTAGCTGGAGAAGGAGTTCCTTTCTCTCAGCTGGACACTACCATTTAAAATAGAATCAAGAATGATAGCGAAGTTCAGCATTTCTGAAGAATGTGATATTAGCAAGATATACGAGAGGGCAGATGGAATACTAGCCGAGTCTCTGAATGAAAAGTATGCTTTCTAATTAAAGCTCAGCTATTCTTCGTCTTTCATTTACCATATCAATAGGAGTCCCCAGGACTATCTTGCTCTAGAAACACGAATTTAGGGTAAACATACTACTCTATGATGCACAGTTTAGTAAAAGGATGCAGGGCTTTAAGCCACTTCCCTTTCCCATCAAAGCAATCATTCAGTGCAGGTTCAATTCTGGATACTGCGGGAATGCAAATGCAAGTTGTATGTAGACTGTGAAAAGGTAAAAAGATGACTTTGTATATCTTGGTAGTATGTTTACTAAAATTTTTTTTAAAAAGTAGACAAATTTTAAGGCATGTAAATGCTGAAGGAAAAACTGAATAATGTGTGATCTGTTGCAAAGCACAAATGCTTCTTGAAAAAAAATGGAGGCGATTGTATAACAAGGCGGTACTCCTGCTTAGTTTGTAAGAAGGAAGTGAGAATTCAGAATGTCAGGAGAAATTTAAAAGTAGTCTGAAGACAATAAAAATGGAATAGCAAAGAAAGACATAGGATCAAGAATGAAGGGATAAGTGAACACCAGAAATCAGTGGCTAATGGTAAAGAAGTATGTTGAAGTTGTTTGTCATATAAGAAAAATGAACATATAAGAAAAATGGTGGCTCAACGGACTAAGACAGTCTGTTATTAACACAGCTGCTTGCAATTACTGCAAGTTCAAGTCCCACCAGGCCCAAGGTTGACTCAGCCTTCCATCCTTTATAAGGTAGGTAAAATGAGGACCCAGATTGTTGGGGGCAATAAGTTGACTTTGTATATAATATACAAATGGATGAAGACTATTGCTTAACATAGTGTAAGCCGCCCTGAGTCTTCGGAGAAGGGCGGGATATAAATGAGAATTTAAAAAAATTAAAAAATTTAAAAAAATGATCAATTGAAAAATATGAAGAAAAAGTGAATGGAGAGAAAGAGAGAGACTAAGAAAACTGTGGTTGCATGGAATTGATATCCTCAGAAACAGTGAGGTATGGAGACTAAAAGACAAAAGGCCATATACAAAATGCTGCATAGATACAGAAATGGTTTCCATGGATAGAAACATAAGAGATACCATAGTACATAAGAGTGTTGGTGTAAAATAGATTTAGCTGTTTGTTTTTCCATTTCTTATCTATGGTTTTAATATTTGGCTTATTATTTCTTATTCCTTCATTGTACTTTCCATGATATTTACTAGAAAAAGGAATAATACAATGAGTATGTTTACAGTTTCTTACTAAAATGAGCAAATTTCTTCTTTGATTTGAAGAAATTCTCCAATCCTAATAAGAGATAATATGGCAATTCTAGGCATAGGAGAGAATCTGTATTTTTGTTTATTGAAATCTGCTCTCTCGCCAATTGAAACTAGTTCTGGTTTAATAGAGAATATAAATTCATCTCTTGCTGTCACTGAAAAAGAGCCATGTCTAAGGAAAAACTCATTTCCCAACTTATAATAGCCTTGAAGTTTCTGCTGGGTTGTTATTCGATGTTGCTTTCTCACCAACCTTAAGACAAGCTTAGGAAGACAAACGTCCCTCTGTTCCAAAGAACAGTTGTCAGTTTAGGTCAGCCACTAAATATTAAAAGGACAGGAATTGTATGGCTGCATTTTGAACTCGACATTCAGAGAAGAATGTAGAAAGCTATGCAAAAACTGATCTGCTTGTCATACTAGGAGGAGCTGAGAGCATTACAAGGGAATGCTATGTCACTGCAAGCATCATTAGCTTATTTGGTGTTTTTTTAAGCAGCTGTGGATATGCTGACAACTGCATTCTAGAGCTGCCAACATCTCTTTTCTCTTTGATGCAAAACAATCCCATAAATCTTTGCTTTCCTGACAGGACCAATTGCGCAGATATAATGTGTAGATACTTGTTTACATTTGGTATAACCCAGAGTGGAGCGTAAGTGTATGTACTTTCTATATTGGTCTTTGCCCAAATTCACTGGAATGCTGTGGCTCAGAAATTCCAAGAAACTCAGAACATAACATACCATTGCCACTGTTTTTATATAGGGAAAACATTAATCCAGAAGTTAGTATGCTCCAGCAGTCAGTGTTGGACTTGTTCGGACTGGAGAAATTTGAGCTCTAGGCTCTGCTTAACTGCAGGGTAGCCTTCCCCATCCTGGTTCACATTTTCTCTCCATGTTTAAAGTATTTAAAAAAAGGTTTATTTTATGTATTTATAACCCCATCTTCATTATCTTAATAAATAACTCAAGGAAGATAACATACCTAATACTCCTTCCTCTTCCTATTTTCCCCACAACAACAATCCTGTGAAGTGGATTGGATTGAGAGAGAGGGACTGGCCCTAAGTTACCCACCTATCTTTCAGGCCTAAAGTGGGACTAGAAGTCACAGTCTCCTGCTTTCTAACCTGGAATGGGACAACTTGCCACAGTCAACTCACCATTGCCAATTCGCCACAGGACAACTTGCTGTGGCCAGCTTGCCATGGGACGACTTGCTGTGGGAGAATTGAATGATTGTATTTAATTATTTTTTAAAAAAAATAAAAATTATTTTAATTTTTGTCATGCACATTTGATTTTTGTCCTCATTTTGCATCCTTTCTTTAATGACATGATCCCACCATTTCTTCGATATTATGTAACTTTTGTCCTACAGCAAGTTGTCTCGCGGAGAGTTGGCCATAGCAAATTGTCCTGTGGCGAGTTGGCCATGTTGAGTGGACTGTTAAACAAAACAGCCAATGATGCTGACTCAAGATTATAGGCTCTGTGGCCCAGTCCCACAAACAACACTAGGTTAAAGAAATAGCATTGATTAGTGTTCCTTTTGCCACTGATGTACATGTGCCATTCAGGCACCCAACCATCTGCACATTAGGCTGCCTTGAAAATGGGTCCTATTCGTGTACAGAGGTATACTTATAAGGAATTTCTTTGTAGAGACAATTCTGGATCTGTCAGAATATACCTTTTTAATACTCCAGGAATGCACAGTCTGAATTTATTTGTATACTTAGCTGGTGACAGAGGGGAGAGCCAATGGAGGGGCCAATCAATGATTTCTGCATTCTTGGGGTAGATGAACTATGTTTGATGCTTAAAAGCAATCAAAAGGAGCAAGAAGCAATGCAATACACATACACAATTGCATATTAATACTTATTATTAATAAGTATTAGGGCTGCGGTGTGGCTCAGGCTGTAAGAAGCCTGTTATTAAAAAACAGCTGCCTGCAATTACTGCAGGTTCTAGTCCCACCAGGTCCAAGGTTGACTCAGCCTTCCATCCTTTCTAAGGTAGGTAAAATGAGGACCCAGATTGTTGGGGGGGGGGCAATAAGTTGACTTTGTAAATATACAAATAGAATGAGACTATTGCCTTATACACTGTAAGCCGCCCTGAGTCTTCGGAGAAGGGCGGGATATAAATGTAAAAAAAAAAAAAATATATTATCATATAGAGACACTGAGTGAAGTATTACGTTGGGAATAATTGTTCTCCACAATTAATCCTTGATGCTTTAGATTCTATTGGAAGTCCCTCCCTAGGTGTATCCATACACGTGCACACACCATAGAGGCCAAGCTTATGAACAGAATGCACTTCTCAGATTTTTTTGAGTATACAGGTAGTCCTCAGCTTACAACAGTTCATTTAGTGACCATTTAAAGTTACAATGGCACTGAAAAAGTGACTTATGACCATTTTTCACACTTACAACCGTTGCAGCATCCCCATGGTCATCTGATCAAGATTCAGACACTTGGCAATTGATTCATATTTACGACTGTTGCAGTGTCCCAGGGTCATGTGATTACTTTTTGCAACCTTTTGACAAGCAAAGTCAATGGAGAAGCCAGATTTGCTTAACAACCATGTTACTAACTTAACTGCAGTGATTCACTTAACACTTGTGGCAAGAAAGGTTGTAAAATGGGGGCAACATTCACTTCACAAATGTCTCACTTAACAACATAAATTTTGGGCTCAATTGTGGTCATAAGTCAAGGACTATGTGCAAAAACCTGTGTCATTTCTTTTCCTTTTACAACGAGAAGGACTGTGCTCTTGATTCTCCTCACATTGTAAAGTTTGATAGCTCTGCCAAAAAACAAAAAACCCCAGATGATAATCTAGAATACAACATAAAAGAGGAACTCTGCTCTAATCCACAAAAATGAAACTAGAGTTTCTACTACATGTATTTTGAGCAAGGCATACAATAATTCAGTGTTAGTAGTGATGTATCCCAAGGCAGGGCAGCAAATCTGGAATGCTCTCGTGTGATCAATAACTCTATATGGCAGAGCGATGGAGAAATTGCAACGGGCTCAAATTCATTCACTGAAATTTGTGGTTAACCAGAGACTTCACACTCAAGAGTCTGTATGATCCAACACTCTAGAAACAAACTTGGGCACTGTTCAACTTGGTGAGTATCGTATGAACATTTTTAAAAGATGCATTTGAATCTGAATCATACAGAATGCCCTGCTGTTCATGTTGGGTCAAGAATGAATGAATTAATTAATTAATCAATCAATCAAATGTATACTATGTAGTATCTCCTAAAAAACGCCTTTGCTGTCTCTCCTCTTAGGGAAGTGTAAATATATAGCTGCAAGAAAAGCTTTCCAGCTTAGGAAAGACTCAGGTCTTTCGGAACTATTAATTTTGACTGGTCGCATGTTTTACAGCAGGGGTCCCTGACCCCCAAGCCCTGGATCGATACCAGTCCATGGCCTGTTAGGAACCGGGTCGCACAGCTGGAGGTGAGCAGCGGGTGAGCGAAACTATGCACACGAGGGATCTAGGTTGCGCCCTCCTCCTCCTCCCCTCCCGGGTTTGTGGAAAAACTGTTTTCCACAAAACCTGTCTCTGGTGCCGAAAAGATTGGGGACTGCCGTTTCACAAAAGCAAACATTTAGTAGCATCAGACGATAATTTCTATGTATTAATTAATTACTCCATGCATCCGATGAAGTGAACTCATGAAATGCCTTTTAATAAAATGTATTGCTGCAATTGAAAAAAAAAATGCTACCAGACCCCAATTTTCACTACCACAGACTAATGTGGTTCTTCTACAATGTCTACATAAGGCTGTGTCTCTATATAACATGGTAACAACTGGATATGATACCATCTGCTTATTTTTTTCCAGGAGAAGAATTATTTTATATATCTCACTCACGGCCACTGAAAACATTGCAAGGATGTTCTACAGGCCTCTTAGAAGGTTTACATATTAAAGGATGGGTTCCCACCCTTTTTTCTCCCTCTTCAAGCACCATTTCAGTCCCTTTGCTGCCCACCATAGGTCATTTCCTAAGCTTATTGCATCATTTTGCACTTTGTAATTTACAGCACATAACCTGTCACACTTGACTGGATGGGCAGTAAGATAGGAGTTCCGATTCTTAAATGAAAAGAGCCATTAGGACACACGGATTCAAGTTCAAAGCAGTTTTCAAGCTTGTTTTATAATTTTCAGGATTTCCTAGCTTTATCTATACGTCTGCTAGGACTGGGACATGGCTGGGAAGTACTGAAAATAATTGGCTTGAAAATATATCCATTCCTTTATTCTTTTCTGAAGATTTTGCTTTACGGTACCAAAATGTATAAGCTTTAATCTGCAGCTCTGGCCAAAACTACCTGAGGTTTGGTCATTCATGCTGGTCACACACACATGCAGTCCTGAATCTGCCTATATGCTCATCTATCCAGCTGGCAATGGAGGAAAGCTCTGAGATTCTTTGCAATGAGGAAGAAAAGAAGGGAAAAGAGATGGAGGACAGCTGTATGAAATTACGCTGCAGTTTAGGCAAATGTTTTTTAAAACCTGGCCTCAGCTTTTCACAGCAGGTATTAAAGGAAGGGACTGAACTCAGTTTCCCTGGTGCTATTCTTTCTTCCCCACTCCCTTCCTTTGGACTCTGAAGTTTGGAATGACCGAAAGTAACCTAGCAGCCATTTCTCTCCCTCTCTCTCTCTCTCTCTCTCTCTACCTCCCTCCCTCCCCACTATCTCTTTTTCAGCATTATCACAACAGCCAAAACAGAACAGAACAAAACATGCAGCTGCCTCCTCCTGTTCCTGCTCTAGGTTACTTTCTCGCCATTACCTTCCAAAAGGAGTCTGGTATACACACACACACACACACACACACCTTTTCCAGTTCTGCTGGAAAAAATACTAAATGTTTCTGCCGCAGCCATTGGAAACATCATCGTGTCTCCAAAGGTAAAAATGATGTAAGCCACAAAGTTTCCACAGCAAAAAAAAAAAAATGCTGCAAGGACGAAGGGAAATCTCCCTGCAATTCAGAACAAGAACACCTTGAGTGCTCTCTGGCCAGGTGCAAAGAGACCTTCTCCAAACTGCTGCCCTCTGAATACGCGGATTACACCTCATTCCAATCCTTGGCCAATGACCACACTGGCCAGGATGAAGATACAAACTGTATGTGGAAGGGCAAGACTGGAGAAGATCAACGGAGAGGGGGACAAAAATAAGACTTTGCCTTGGCCACATTTGTGAAAAATAATAGGAGTTGGGTTTTTCCCTACATTCTTGAAAACTGCCTCACTGACATGAGGAATAATAAATGGGTGGTTTTTGGATGGTATTGTATAGTATATACAGCTTTCTCTTTCATGCGCGCGCACACACACACACACACACACACAAAATGAATAGCTTCCAAATAGGAAACAATCCTATACTTTCTCCAGAAAATTTACCAAAAAAAGAAAAGAAAAGACTCTTTGGAGAATAACTTTGGGTTATTGGATATACCCAGTCCTCAAAACATAGCTCTAACAATTAGAATTCTATTATTAGCTCCCTAAAAAGGAGGATTTTTTTTCCTGGGCAAGTGAAGAGTGTTGATGGCAGATTGAAAACTTTCAAATCCCATAGCAGGTCTTCTCAAAAAGACCTTCCCCATAACTCTGCAGTGCTACTATCATTGCTACAAACCCATCCATTTAAACATTACAAATGTCACAACTGGTTAGTTGCTTCTTAAGACTTAACCCAGCAATTTTGTGTTTTTTATGGTTGGCATGGGCCAGCCTTCCTCAAAGAAGACACCCAACAGGTATCTTCACTTCCCATCATTTTCAACCCCCAGCAGCCCTGGTGCTGGCAGGAATGATGGGAGATGTAGTCAAACACCTTCATACTGCTTCCATATTCAGCGCTACCAAAAGCACCAGTTAATTTCTCTCTACTGTGCTCTACTATGCTCAGCCTGCAGCCTGCGATTCTGTAGCCCTCCAGGGGATATTGAAGAAAGGGGGGTTGTTAAAAAATATTTTAAAAAAGGGCAGCAGCCCAGCACTGACATCAAGCAGAACCTCTTCTGCGCTGTTTCTAAGTCCAAAAGGGAACCAAAAGGCGAGAGAGCATTTGCACACAACAGCACCAAGTGGCAGATCCGAGACCTTGTCAGGTGGCATTGAAAACCGGCCTTTTCGCGTCCTGGGTTAACAGAAGAAATGGAAAAGTACCTGCCTGTTTATATGCTGCCTAAGGGGAGGCGACAGCCACAGCACCGAGCTCCGGCACAGCGACTCCCAGAGTTTTACTCCCGCCTTGACGAAAACGAGTTTTTTCTCTATCCAAAGCTGTGCCTGAACATATGGTGGGAAATCGCCTTTTTTTTTTTTTTTTTGGTGCTCATTCTTCGGAACTTGGGTGCTCCGATCGATCGGAGAGCCATCGGCGCGTTTAGATGGCGGGATCGTGTCCTTCAAAGCCGAGTGGAGAAGTGGGGATCTGCTCCGTAATCTCTCCCACCTACCCCCCCCCTCTCCATTCCCCTTCTTTACGACAAACAACTTCGCGCGCGGAGAACGCCGTCTTGGCCTCCATGTCCTGAAGCAAAGGCGGATTTTTCGCCCGTCCTTCTTCCGTCTACTTGTTTAGCATCCCAAAAACCAGTGTCTCCCCCGCCACCCACCCGCCCAAGAGGCTGGCTAACCAATAGGCCCCGCTCCACTCCAATGACCCGGGAGATCTGCGAGCAGCTCGTTCCCTTCCCGCGCAAGGCGGCTTGCACACAGTGTGCTCACACACGCAAGCACGCATGCACGCACGCGAGTCGGATTCCTTTACTACAGCCGCCCGCTTCTCTCTTTCTCGCCTTCTTCAGCGTCTTCGTCTTCTTCTTCCCCCTTGCGGGTTCCTCTTCTCCCTCGCCACCCGCCGGCCCCGTCCCCTCTCTCTCTCTTCAGCCGCGCCCTCCCATTGCGTGAAGAGGCGGGATCGTGTCTTTTCCACCTTACCTGAACTTTCTCTGTTTCTCGACCCCCGGAATGCGGGCGAGTCTGGAAAGTGGAGGGGGGGGGAGAAACACCCCGCCAAACTTTAAATTGCCCCTCAAAGCAACGGAGAAAAAAGATTCCGACCGGCAGCCACTCCTCCTGGCATTTAAGGGGAGGGGGGAGATGAGAAAAAAAATGTAGCTATTAAAAAAAAAAAAAAGACCCAACGTTTCCCCCCCAAGAAGATTGACAGGATGGCAAACGTCGTCCCTGGCAGTCGCCAACAGGCGAAGGGAGTTCCGACGTGCGACCAGCAATCCAGAGGGTGATGTGTCCTTTAGCTCTCCTCGCGTAGTACTATATCCCCATCACATGACTGCCGGGGAGGTTATCACAGTAAAAGCAGGGGAAGGCTTGAAGGAGGCTCGACCCAAACTGGCGGTCTGATTGGCTAAGGAAAAGTCATGGGGCGGGGCCAGAGGTTTCGTAGTCAATGGAAGCCTCTGGCACGCTGGCGCTCTCTTTGCCAGCCCGCTCAGCCAGCGGTGGCTCCTTTCCCTGCCGTTTCTCAGCCACGAACGAAAAGATTTCTGCCTTCTCGCAAGGTGGAAATCTCCCAGCCTTCCAGACGGGATTCCCGTTTTTCCCTTTGATGGACAAACCACGTGGGCAGCTCTGACAATGCTTGGTCCTTGCCTGGGTGGTTTTTTTTCTCTTTCCAAGGATGCCCTTCCTGGAAGAGCACAAATAGTTGTGAGACCCTGTTCAGGAAGTTGGGCCCAAGCTATTAGTTGGGATTGTTGCTGTTTGTGCCTTCCTTCCTGCTGCAGAGCAACCTCCCTATCTGGACTCCTTGACTCCGTCTCTGGGCTGGCTGTAGAGTTCCCTAGAACTCTATGGTTCTGGAGGACTTTACTCTGCCTTCCCTAAGACTAGGGCAGGGTTCTGCAACCTTAAACACTCAAAGAGCCATTTGGACCCATTTCCCACAGAAAAGAAAACACCGGGAGCCACAAAACCCTTCCCATGCCTGACTATTTCTTGAGCGTCCATAAAACTAGCATATGTAGTTGAATTAAATGTTCTGTTTTCTTCTGAAACTTTTTTTTTTTTTTTTTGGATTTATCCATGGTTGGCCTACCAGGGGGTGGGGTTGAAAAACTCAATAAATCACGTGTTAGCGGGTGTCGCACATTGGCGGTTGTGATGCATATTTTGCGTGACAGGGAGCCATAGCAGAGGGGTGAAAGAGCCACATGCGGCTCCAGAGCCACAGGTGGCTGACCCATGAACTAGGGTGAAGTGGCTTGGGAGTTCATGGCTTCCATAACAGCTGAGAATCCACACCATCCAGAGCCTATCTCAGCGACACTGGTCACTCTCCTGTCAAGAGCAGTGGCAATGGCTCAATTTTCAATCAAGAGCAGTGATTGAAAATTGGGGGAGCTTTCCAGCCATTATCATGGTTGGATCATGCCTGATTTCTATAGGATTCTTTAGAGTCACTGTCCACCCCAGGGAAGGCTGGACCCATTAGAGTGGTTTTCCCCTGGCAACTACTGGACTTGACGAGGTCTATGGGGAACTGGGAGTTGTCCCTGTTGGTCTGTTGCATCAGACCTTTGAAACCTTGGTTGCCACTTGGAATAAGTGGATAGCTGAGGCCTTGGATAGAATTGTTCTTATGCAATCTCTCTCCTCTGGTGTAGCCTGGCACTCCCTATGGGGTATGGAGGCACTGGGTGAGATAAAACAGAAAAAAGGGGCATTCAACAAAGGGCAAATTTGACCAAACACAGATTAGAACCACTAGTAAGGCCTACCTCCGACCTCATTGCATCCTCAAATTGCTGCTCCACAGCCCTGTTTTGGTTGATACACATGCCCTCTTGGTTAAAGGGGGCACAGAGAACCTCTTACAGAGGTGTGCAGAGGAATTTGCACACCTTGTGTTGGATAAAGTCACTCAGATTTGTTCCAGAATGGACACCATGCTTGTCAAGGGCCCAGAGGAGATGCGTGGATTGAGCCAGTTGTGCCTTGCCCAGTTATTTGGGAATTGTTTGAACCTGAAAAAGTGGGCAAAGTCCTGAGAACAAAATCCTCAGCCACCTACTCTTTAGATTCCTCCTGGCTTGTTAAAGAGTTTGTGTGTGTGTGTGTGTGTGTGTGTGTGTGTGTGTGTGTGTGTGTGTATTCTGGCAATTCTTTTGGGTGATGGGGTTGTTTCTTTACTTCCTAAGGAGGCCTTGGTTTGTCCCTTCCTCAAGAAGACCTCACTAGATCCTTCCATACTGAACAATCTCACCTCCCTCTTTCTAGTGGAAGATGGTAGAGAACAATAGCTTCAAAGGGACCTGGCTGAAGTGGATTATTTGGCTCCTTTTCAGTCAGGATTCAGACCCAGGTGTGAGCTAGAAATGGCATTCTTCATGCTTTTGGATTCCCATGAATGAGATAGGACTGTGCATCCATCCTTGCCTTACTAGACCTCTTTTGTGGCCTTTCACACTATCAGCCATGGTACCCATCTAGATCAGTTTAGAGGACTGGGGGTGGGTGGTACAATGTTGTGTTGGCTAGGCTCTTCAGGACAGATTCCAGTTGGTGATGATTGGTAGGAGAGTCCCGTCCTCAGTACCTGTTATGGGGGGTGCCTCAGGGTTCACAACAGAAATTTTGGGCTCAGTTGTGGTCATAAGTCGAGGACTACCTTTATTCAAGCATTTCTGAGTGCTCCTCCTCTCCACCAATCCATGCATGGCATGCTATGGCAAACAATGTGACTGAGATATCCCAGAGTTAGGCAACCTAGTGCTTCAGCCATGCAGATTGCAGTTGATAGAAATTGCCATCTAAGGCATTAAGAGAAATGTTTCCTAAATCAGAGGTCTCCAACCTTGGTCCCTTTAAGACTTGTGGACTTCAACTCCCAGAGTCCCTCAGCAAGCAAAGCTGGCCGAGGAGCTCTGGGAGTTGAAGTCCACAAGTCTTAAAGGGACCAAGGTTGGAGACCCCTGTCCTAAATGCTACATTCCCCCAGAATTGGAAATAATTACTCCATTTTATTCTGCTTCCCCCTCCCCCCTTAGTTAAATGGGCAAAAACCCCAAGGACGTTTCAACATATGTCTAAAATAAACTTGCCATTCTATCTATTCTTTAAAGCCCACATTCTCCTCAGTCCTAATTCCATCCCACATTTAAAATCACTGGAAGCTTTTAAGAAGTTTAAATTTTAATTCCAAATTTTGGGCTTAGACAACTATGCCGACATCAGTCTGACTTAAGCATAGTACATAAAATTATCTACCACAATGTCCTACCTGTCAATGACTACTTCAGCTTCAATCACAACAATACATGAGCAAATAATAGATACAAACTCAAGGTAAACCGCTCCAAACTCGATTGC
Source organism: Ahaetulla prasina (assembly GCF_028640845.1). Taxonomy (NCBI): domain Eukaryota; kingdom Metazoa; phylum Chordata; class Lepidosauria; order Squamata; family Colubridae; genus Ahaetulla; species Ahaetulla prasina. The sequence continues at coordinate 57,046,654 of NC_080540.1, read as the reverse complement.
AGAAAATATGACTTCAGCAACAGAGTGGTCAATGCCTGGAATGCAGTACTTGACTCTGTAGTTTCTTCCCCAAACCCCCAAAATTTTATGCTTAAACTATCTACTGTTGACCTCACCCCATTCCTAAGAGGTCTGTAAGGGGCGTGCATAAGTGCACCTGTGTGCTTACCGTCCCTGTCCTAATATTCATTTTTACTTACTCTTTTCATGTATCCAAATTATGTTTATACTTTTACCTGTTATCTTATATATGCTTGACTAAATAAATAAATAAATAAAATAAAGAAACTGGACAGCCACTTCTCTGGATCTTCTGCTTCAGCAAGGGGTTGGACTACAAGGTTCCTTCCAACTCTGTTATTCTGAGTAATAGGACTGCTGTCAGTGGTGACATTTGGTAGGAAGAGAGCAAAGCAAAACCCTTGAAATTCATCAATCTCGTGCAGGAAAGGGATTGGCAATACGGAAAACAAATTTTACATCCATATGGTTTTCTGTGCTGAGAAAATGGGGGATAGCTCTGACGAACAGTTCCGTGAAGGAGTTGACACATGACATCTGAGAAGATTGAGGGAGCAAATGGTAGCACTTCTCAAATATCTGAAAAGTTGTCACGCGAGAGGTCAAAACTTACTTTCTTGTCTTCAGAATGCAGGACATGGAGTAAAGGATTTAGATACAAGAAATTCCAACTGAGTGATAGAAAAAAACTTTTGAGAGTGGAACCCAGAGAGCTGGTAATTTCTTTGTAGGTGTTCAGCAGAGGTTAGGCTGCCATCTGTTGGGGATGCTTTAATCTCAAAAGCCAGCATGCATCTACGCATAGCTTAAAATTAGACAAGTGTTCAAAATGTCAGCACTTAAAAGAGGCTGGGAATTGATTTGGGAAATGTGGAGACTGTTCCATCAATCTCTTCCTGAATCTTAGGGTTGTACGCTACAAACACAACACTCAGGCTGTCCTCAATAACTGGATATTTGCAGGGTTTGGGATGATATGGAAGCCCAGGCATTGCCTTTGAATAGAATAGAATAGAATAGAATAGAATAGAATAGAATAGAATAGAATAGAATAGAATAGAATAGAATAGAATAGAATAGAATAGAATTTTTTATTGGCCAAGTATGATTGGACACACAAGGAATTTGTCTTGGTGCATATGCTCTCAGTGTACATAAAAGAAATATTACCTAAACTTGCCAAATTGTGATAAGATCAAATATAGATTGATTATTTGTAATATTTGGGGGGGAAGGGAAAGAAAGCAACTTTCTTTTATTATCCTCACTACAGATTTTATCATGATTTTATGAACCCAGCCAGATGTTCATAAATACGAAAACATAGGTGTGCGTACTGAAGTAATGTGCATTATGTGGATAAATTTCAACAATAGACAACTGTGCCATTCCAGATTTTTCTATTTTTTATAAAGAAAAATATACTTTTATTATTAGAATAATGAAATGCAAAGGAAAAGCAAAGTCCACATTGAATAATAACAGCTGACTAGCACAAAAACAAACTACTGTACTACTGAGCATGAAGAAAGCATACATAAAAACATTGTGGAAATATTGTTAGCAATATGTTCTCCCTTTCTTTTCCATTTTCTTGCCCAACTGCTGAGTGAAAACTCTGTCTGTCTGTCTGTCTGTGTATTAAAGAACATATAGAAACTAACAGAAACTAATACAGAATAAAGAGAACAAAGAAAGATAAAGAGCATTTTAACTTACTGCACCTGTGTATGGTTTGCCAATTGCACAGTGGCAGATAGGATAGCACTATAGAGGGTCAATGTCATTGCCCAGAAGATCATTGGTTGCCCTCTCCCCTCTTTGGAAGGGCTTTATAGCTCCCGCTGCCTTAAGAAAGTTCAAAATATTCTTAAAGATCCATCTCATCCTGGCACCCTTTTTTTTTTTTTTTTGAAACTATTACCATCTGGCAAATGGTACAAGATAATAAAAACAAATAGGTTGAAAAATAACTTCTATCCCAGGGCAGTAACCATATTGAATTCTACTGTATAGTACAATATTAATACAATATCAGAGGTTTTCAATTCAATTGTATAGAATGTAAAGGATGTGTGTTTGTGTTTTATTTTTTCAGTTATAACGTACACTGAAGATGGCATTTAATTATGTTGTACAAGGTGCAATGACAATAAAGTAAACTAAACTAAAAAAAAGTATGATTACAATTATATCCTTCTCTTATGCTTATATTATCTTGATGAACGTATCTTTTTTTTATGTACACTGAGAGCATATGCTCTTGTGTGTCCAATCACACTTGGCCAATAAAAAATTCTATTCTATTCTATAAAAAAGTGCACTTTTTCTAATCATTGCCATTACACATCATAAGTGCATGTTTTCCCATTTCATGCAAAATGTCTACAAGGGATTCCCAGTCAGCCATAAATGTACATATTGTCTTTTTTCTAATGAAATCAGTTAATTTAGCCATCTATGCAAGGTCCATCATTTTCAACACCATTCCTCCGTTGTGGGTAGCATCCAATCTTTCCACTTTTGAGCATATAATGTGCAGTTGCCATATACAAAATCAAAGCTCCAAAACCTTTTTCAAGTTGTCTGTCCACTAGCAACTGGTTTTACTTGTAACTTTAATCTTTAAAATCTTCTGAATTAATGCATTTGTATCAAATTTTTAAAAATCTTTTTTAAAGTCCATTAAGCACACCTCTTAATTTTCAATCTCGCAAAATTTTAAATCATACTTTCTCATTTTTCCCCCTACTCCATATGAACCTCTTTGCTGTTCTTTGTCAGTCCTACAAGGTTTTCTCTGAGATTACAATCAGTGCCATTTCAAATAGAACTTTCAACTTGGGCAGGGTTTTAATTTTTTCCTATCATGATTTAAGTGCTAGCCATGAATACTTTTAAGTTTTTTCACCTGTTTTTTTTTTTAAATCTTCAGATGTCCCTTTTCTAAAGCCCTAGACGGGATCAGTCTCCCAGAATGCGATTACCTCTCAGCAAAGGTAAAACTGTGCCTGTGTGCTACCTTGATAGACAGCAAAGTCTTGAACTCCTCTTTCTTCCTGGTAAACCACCAATCAGAAACATGTTTAATATTAAGGATTACTTACCAGTGGCTAATCTGCATGTCCAATATGTACTGATATGCAAGAATTTAGGGGTGAAATGCTCCTGGTTCAGATCGGATTGCCCAATCCAGTAGCAATGGTGGCAGGTGGTTCGGAGAACCAGTAGCAAAAATCACTGCCCCCCCCCCTCCGCCCATGCCCAACTGAGCCGCACGATCATCAGATCGTTTTTTTTTTATTTTTAAAAGCATTTTTTTCTTTGGCTGAAAAAATGCTTTTAAAAGTAAAAAAAAGCCTCTGATGATCACACAGCTCAGCTGGGATCGTCAGAACCCTTTAAAAGCATTTTTTCTACAACCCCTTCGGCCAAAGAGGCTGTAAAAACATGCTTTTAAAAGGCTTCTCTGGCGATCCCAGCTGAGTTGCCTGATCAACACAGGTTTTTAAAAGCATTTTTTTTACAGCCTCTTCGGCCGAAGAGGTTGTAGAAAAAATGCTTTTAAAAGTTAAAAAAAAAAAGTTGGCCATGTCACATTACACCACCACCACCAAGCCACACCCACAGAACTGGTAGTAACAAATTTTACATTTCAACCCTGGTTTAGGCCCATTATGCCCTATGGCACATCTGCCGGAAATGGCACCCAGAGCCATCTCTCTGGGCATGCTAGCCGTCTCCTGTTGCTCTTCTGGGTTCCAGCGTGTACATGCCTGCTGGCCAGCTGGTTTTTGCATGTGCAGGAGCACCAGAAACCAAAAGAGTAGTTCCCTGGTACACATGCCAGGAAGCTGACCTTTCGGTTTGCAGCACGCACATGCATGCCGGCCAGCTGATCTTTGTGCGCTCATGCACACCATAAAACAGAAGACCAGGTGATGGGTGCACATGTGCATGCCAAAAAACCAGAAACTCAGCACGCACCAGGAAACTGCTCTTCTGGTTCCGGCACTCCCCCACACGCTCAGTGCCGAAAAGGTTTGCCAACACTGGTTTAGACAACCCTGCAGAGGTGGCAGAGTCTCTTGCCGTAAAGCAGGGATGTCAAACTCATGTCATCACAGCAGTGTCATGTGACGTAGCAGGACTTTTCCCCCCTTCACTAAACCAGGTGTGGGCGTGGCCAGTGCGTGACACATTCAGCCCGGAAGTTTGACAACCCTGATGTAAAGGGAAACATGTTGCCTCACCCTAGAGTGTCCCTGCTTAAAATATACTGAGGAATCTTCTGCCTTCTTAAGACTTCCTCAAGAAGAATTAGCCAATCCAGATAAAATATAGTAACTTGTATACACGGAAAACCCAACACAGGAAATTAGGTCCAATAATTCGCTTGTGAATCTCTCATGTCATAAAAAGGGTAAAACCTTTAAGTCACAAGTTGTAGTTGTTGTAGTTGCTGTTGCTATTGTAATATTTTGGTGCTCTCCAATTTAGTATTAATTTGATTCTGTCTTTGGTTTGCTGATTAAGGAAGTACATTCCTAAAAATTTTTATTATTCTAATTTTTTTAGGACTAGCAGCTTCAAAGGCAATTGATTCATTAATCTATTTATTCATTTATTTTTTAAGTTATCCAATAATTGAAATCCCTGGGCAGATGAAAACATGCCTTCGAATATTAAAATGTTCTAAAAATAACATAAAAGCAGATAATATAAATAATAAATCCATGTTTGATTGTATGCTGTATGCTCCCATAGTGAGTGCATCAGAAAGAAAACATCAAGGCAAGATAGATGTACTGGCTATAAATTTATTTATTTGTTTATTTATTTATTTATTCGATTTTTTATACCGCCCTTCTCCCGAAGGACTCAGGGCGGTGTACAGCCAAAAATAAAAACAAACAATACAATATACAATTTAAAATACAAATTAAAAAACTTATTTTATAATTGGCCTAAAAAACTTTAAAATATATAAAACTAAAACCCCATTAAAATTAATAATAGATAATTTAAAATCAATAAAATTTAAGCCAGCCCCGCGCGAATGAAAAGATGTGTCTTCAGTTCGCGGCGGAAGGTCTGAAGGTCAGGTATTTGGCGTTGTTACTATCATGTAAGAAATTTTGCTCCAAAAAAAAGCATTAGGGCTTATTTTCTGGTTAGGTCTTATTTTTAGGGAAACATTGTAATAATTACTGCACAGAAGCAAATATTCCAGCATCTCAAGCCTGAATGGGGTTTCAAGGATAGCAAGTGAATATAATTGTTCCTCTCTGCTAATAAAGCAGGCAAAATCTCATTGTTCTAATTAAAGGTCATTTATTTATTTAATGAATTTATAGGTTCCTCATCTATCCAATAAAAGTCTGGGTAGCAAAGCAAACAGAATAAAAACAAAAGCATTCCACAAAATCCAACAAAAGAAAAACAAACACTGTCTAATATGCTCGAGCTCCCATAATCAACATCCCAGCCCCAGTACCTGGGATAAAACCAGTAGGGCCTCCAAAAAGTCAGTAGGGCTATCTTTAGGGAAGAGTCTGTCCTATAGATCAGTTGCAATGGCAGTGGCGTAGTTCATTAGCAATGTAAGCACTGAAATCCATTCTAAGAGAAGAATACAGTTCAGCTTCAGTTGAAAGCACCACTTAGTTTTAGAGCATCATAAACAAATAGATGACAAGCACAAGGAGGGAACTAACTTCTCTAGAAATATTCCCAGTTGAGCAATTCAGTTAAGGTTCCTGGTTTCTCTTTTGGGGAGGGGGGGGGGAAAGAGAGGCGATTGCATTCCCAGGTTGCTTTTGAATGTCAAGATTCTTTTGGTAATGTTGGTATCAATGTCTTGCTTTGAGGCAGGGGGTGCATTACCAATGTTATTTTGTGGATATGTATTGTTCCAAGAGGCTAGATGAAAAAAGGGATTGGGAAATCAGAACTCCCATGAGTTTCAATGACTCTTGCAATGATCCCATGACAGTCAGGTCCATATGTTGGCAAGGGTGAATAGAGGTCAACATTGGCTCGTGTGAGATGCTTTAAATAAGAAAAATCAGCCTTGCAAAAGTGTTTGAACTCTACTTCTGCTCAAATTGAAAATCAGCAATACAAAGATTTTATCTCTTTAATGCTACACAGTGCCCCACCCTCAGCGGTATTCATTTGAGCTATGATGAGGTAAAAGCTACCAGCAAAATCTTTTTCAGCTAAAAGCATATATGCTTTTTATATTGTTTTCCTTTTATTTAGCAAGAATGCACAGTGCTTCAAAGCCATAAGCTTGGGCTATTAATGAAAGTGTTTGTATCCCATTTCTACAGAGGCTGCTAGGCTGTTTTGTTAATTTGCAGTCCTTGAACATTACCAGATAAGAACTCCAAGTCCTCTTAATGCTACAGGAGTATTGACACAAAGAACATGTTTATCCTCTACTGCTATATTGCAATACAAGGTAGAAACAGTGACAGCAAACCAAGAGTTCATCATTAATTGCTGAGAATATTTTTCAAGGGCATTCAGCCAACATGGTTGTGATGTTTTCAATTTTCATCAGTTTTGAAATTACAAATTACTGGCTCATGGTAAAATGTACTGAGTAGAAGTCTAAAATTCTATGTTAAAGATAACAGATATATGGTTGTTATTAGTTGTGAAGTCATGTCCAACCCATCGCGACCCCATAAACAACATTCCTCCAGGCCTTCCTGTCCTCTACCATCCCCCGGAGGCCATTTAAGCTCACGCCTACTGCTTCAGTGACTCCATCCAGCCACTTCGTTCTCTGTCGTCCCATTCTTCTTTTGCCCTCAATTGTTCCCAACATTAGGTTCTTCTCCAGTGAGTCCTTCCTTCTCATTAAGTGGCCAAAGTATTTCAGTTTCATCTTCAGGATCTGGCCTTCTAAAGAGCAGTCAGGGTTGATCTCCCCTAGGACTAACTGGTTTGATCTCCTTGCAGTCCAAGGGAGTCGCAGGAGTCTTCTCCAGCACCAGAGTTCAAAGGCCTCAATTCTTTGGCACTCAGCCTTCCTTATGGTAACAGATATATTATCATTTCCTAAAAGTGTCTGAAAAGATGGGGTTTTAGTGCTTTTCTAAAGGAGAACAAGAACGGAGCCAGTCAACCTTTCAGGAGGGATGAGTATTCCAGAAGATGGGAGCAGTGAAAGGGAAGGCCCAGCTCTGGGATTCTGTTTAATTGGTGGGTTCTAGATCATGCTTACCCTCCCTGAACTTATATGATGGCGGAAATAATTAGACAAAGGTGGCCCAACAAATAACAGATTTATGATACCATACTATATGTTTTTTATTTATTTGTCAAGCATATATAACATTACAGATATAAATATAAACATGATTATTAATACATGAAATGGATACAAATAAAAGGGGACAATAGGACAGGGATGGGAGACACATTGGTGCGCTTATGCAGGCCCTTTAGAGACCTCTTAGGAATGGGGTGAGTTCAACAGTAGACAATCTAAGGTTAAAGTTTTGGGGGTTTGGGGAAAAAACCACAGAGTCAGGAAGTTTATTCCAGGCATTGACCACGCTGTTGCTGAAGTCGTATTATCTGCAATCGAGTTTGTTGTTGATGAATGACTTAACCCAGCAGCTTCATCGAGATGTTAAATAAGAGTGAGATGTCAAGCTCAAGCCCCAAAATAGCACAGAGAAATCCAATTAAGTCCAATCCTTTATTGCTTACACTTGATGGACAAAATCTTGCCAAACTAAGGCTATAATCATCTAACTAGATCTATCTTGAGAAATTCTGGAATGTGGCTACCCTGAACATCTTTCCCCTCTTCTCCCATTCAGCGAGGTCTCTTAATCTAGGCTTCCCTTTGATGAGATTTACTGCCTCTTTGGGAAAACACTGTGATATCAAAACTCCTCTCAACTGATTCACTATCACAAGGGAAAGACAAAACAGGGCTCCATACCCACACCACCAATACTGATTGAAATCCGCTCCAGAAAAAGGAGAACCACTGCAATAGTATGTGCCTCCCACACCCAATCTCCTACACTAACCCTCATTTCAAGGCTGCCAAATAGATCTGAATGATCAATATTTTTCTTGGTACTATGACTAGGTCTGAATCCTCACTGGAAGTGGTCCAGATCAGGGGTCTCCAACCTTGGCAACTTTAAGACTTGTGGATTTCAACTTCCAGAATTCCTCAGCCAGCTTTGCTGGCTGAGTAATTCTGGGAGTTGAAGTCCACAAGTCTTAAAGTTGCCAAGGTTGGAGACCTCTGGTCCAGATAATCTGCTTCTGGAGCTATAGGTTATAGCTATAGGTTAACCATCTTCTCAATACTCTTTTTTTTTTGAAAAGTTTTTTTTTATTTTTTTACAACAAACAAACATAAAAACATCTTCAATCCAAATACAGTTTGTTGGTGGTCAGATTACAAATCCTTTGTGCAATTTCAACATATACATGTCATAAATTTATTTAATCTTACTTTATACCAATCTTATATTATTACATCGTTCATCCCATCATCTTAAATCAATATAATTCAAAATTTTCCCTTATAATAACCTTTCTCAAATATTTTTTATGGTATCTTCCCATCTAACCATTGACAAAAACCATCTTCTCAATACTCTCTCTATATATAGAGTATATATATATATATATATATATATATATGTTAACCTATACTCTATAGATTAACTATTTTCTCAATACTCTTCCTAAAAGGTTTGGCTGCAATCAGGATCCTCCTCAACTGACTTCTGCTGAACCACTCCTTTTGATTGCTAGCTGAGTCAGTTCTTACCAAATTCTAAGGCTGATAATCTGCTGGATCAGTACCATGTGATCCTTGAGACTCTCGTCACCTTTATGTCTACGTGAGAGAGAGGAGAAGTTGAAAGACGGAATTTTTATGGAAAGCAAATTAGCCACCGTAATGGTTCACAGTGGAAATTCACCTCCACATAGAAATAAAATTTGACACAACCCCAATCTCAATCAAAACCAAATGACACTCCTATTTCTAATTTGGCATCAAAACAGGCTCATTGCAGTAGTGATTGGTTGGCTGGCAAGATAGTCATGGAGTTTTTCCTTCTTTGCAGTAGTTTTCCAAATAAGCAAATCAAATAAACATGCGAAGCCCATAACACTTCAAAACAAGAACAGAAGGCCACTTGAAGCATGAAGAACAGAATACTATCAAAAAACATTCTAGGGAAGTGGGAAGGTAATTTGTGACCCTATTTCTAAATTAATGTATATGCGTCTGTTACTGGAGTTAAGGGAACTCTGCTGTTTCTCATTTTTAACTGATTGTAGTTCAAAAAAGCAGCTACTGTGTATTCTGGTGCCTCTGTTGGTTGAGCCTAAGGCATTGTAACAAATGAAGATAATTATTTGGTTGCAATTTCCTTGTACTTATTCATCGCTCACCATCACAAACCCATTGGGCTCCCGTTCATCACAGCCTTAAGGTGCAGAGTTTATTCAAAAAGAAGAAAACAATCCAGTTGGACCAATCATGAGTCTTGCCCAGGTTGACTTCCTTAAACAATAAAAAATAATTCCCTCAACACCGTCAAACTATTTACTAAATCTGCACTTCTATTAATCTTCTCATCGTTTCCATCACCCATCTCCTTCCACTTATGACTGTATGACTGTAACTTTGTTGCTTGTATCCTTATGACTTATATTGATATTGATTGTTTCCTGGTTGCTTATTTGTACCCTATGACTATCATTAAGTGTTGTACCATATGATTCTTGATGAAGGTATCTTTTCTTTTATGTACACTGAGAGCGTATGCACCAAGACAAATTCCTTGTCCAATCACACTTGGCCAATAAATATTCTATTCTATAAATATTCTAATATTCTAATATTCTAATCTATAAATATTCTATTCTATTCTATTCTATTCTATTCTATTCTATTCTATTCTTGTCATTGGTAGATTTACAGATGTCCTTTTCAGCTAGCAGAGCCAAAAGGTGGGAAAGCTTGGGGTTGATATCCTTTCTTCTCTAAATATGATAGTTCAGTTGGTTCTCTTCCTGCCCAGCTAATCACTCTTTCAATAGAAACTCTCTTCCTCTGTTTTCCATGTCTCCACTGATATGAGGATAGGAGCCACTGATATGAAAGGAGCCATGGTGGCACAGTGGTTAGAGTGCAGTATTGCATAACTCTGCCCACAGTCTGGTGTTCAATCCTGATGGGGCTCATGGTTGACTAGACCTTTAATCCTTCTGAGGTCAGTAAAATTAGGACTCAGATTGTTAGGGGGAATGTGCAAATAATGCTTACATTGCAAGGGTGAAATCCAACAGGTTCTGACAGGTTCTGGAGAACCAATAGCGGAAATTTTGACTACTTCAGAGAACCAGAAAATACCATGAGTCCCAGAGTAGGGTGGGAATGGAGATTTTGCAATATCCTTCCCCCAGGAGTGGGGAGGGAATGGGGATTTTGCAGTATCCTTCCCCTGGAGTGGGGAGGGAATGAAGATTTTGCAGTATCCTTCCCCTGCCACACCCACCAAGCCACGCCCACCAAGCCACACCCACAGAACCGGGAGTGAAAAAAATTTGAATTTCACCACTGTTACATAGTAAACTTTCCAGAGAGTGCTGTAAAGCACTATGGGGTGATATATAAGTCTAAGTGCTATTGCTAGGTGCTATTACTTTTACTCACATCCATCTTCCTCTCTGCTACAGTATTTATTCACTTGCAGTTCTAACCCCCTTCACTGGCTTTCTATCTTCATTTCCCAAGCACATAATGGCCTAGCCTTTCCATACTTTTGACACATCTCTTCCTGTCATGTTTACTGATTTTGATCCATATGCTCTGTTAATTACATAGTAGGGAATTAAATTGGAAGTGTCAAGGTGTCCAACTCTTAGTATACCAGCACTCCAAAAGCAATGGAAGACAGTTCAGTATCACTGGACTGTCAGGCACTGGATCAAGAACAGAACAGGTTCTGGTAGGACAATTCTTCAAGGAACCAAGATCTTCATTTGTTTGAGGATGCTAAATAAGGATTTTACATACCAAATTCTGAAATAGACAGGTAGCCAATGCAGGTTGTTTAAAGGCTGGTTAATAAGGGCCTCAAAAATTTCAAAAATTGCCTTCTTTCTCTACAAAATATAGGGGGCATGTACGGTATATGCCCAGTGGTGGAATTCAAATTTTTTTACTGCCAGTTCTATGGACGTGGCTTGTTGGGTGTCATGTGGATTGGCGGCCATGGCTTGGTGGGCGTGGCAGGGGAAGGATACTGCGAAATCTCCATTCCCTCCCCACTCCTGGGGGAAGGGTATTGCAAAATCTCCGTTCCCACCCCACTCTGGGGCCAGCTAGAGATGGTATTTGCCAGTTCTCTGAACTACTCAAAATTTCTGCTACCCGTTCTCCAGAACCTGTCAGAACCTCCTGAATAGCACCCCTGGTATATGCCATACAAAACTCATTGCAATTCATGCAAAAGTGGTAAATCTGTCGGAAAACCAAACAGCTGAAAAAAGGAGGCACATAGAGTAATCTTTTTATTATTATTTTGAGACACTAATATTTATTGCAATTGATTGAGAGAGCCAAGAGGCTGGGCTGGAAGAATCTTACCCTTCAACAATAACAATGCCTTGTAGTATTGCATTCCTGGAAATCATATACCCAGTATGAAATTGTCCTGGATCCCGAACAAGACGGATAATGCCTATGAGTCACTATCTTCCAGAATATAGGTGAATACTGCAAAAGACTTGCTAGTCTGCTGCAAGCCGCTAATAAACACATAATTAAAGAGCAAGATTGTTGCCCCACCAAAACCACTGCAAGCTATGCTGCAAGACAATTCTATTGTTCTTGCTCCAGCTTGCATAAAGAATGATTCATTCTACCACCTCTCTTCATCCAGAAATGGGAGCCTTCCAGCCTTCCTTTTTCTCCTTGATAATGAAAACTGGCAGTAAAACATATATGGAAACTACTTTGTTCAAGACTTGGATTCAAGCTTTACCTTGAGCAAAGGCAAACAGATCATTTACCAGGGAGGTGCTAAATAGATGCAGGTAAAGGCTGGGCAACTATATGAGAGATGTATTGGGTTCCTGCATTGGGCAAAGGATTGAAGGTTGAACTAGCCCCTTTCCATAGATTTGTTTTATGGAATCTCTACCCAGACAATATATCCTAAAACTTTGTCACCCCAAGCAACCCTTCTCCTCCATTATCACCTTATTTAGTGATAATAATGTCAAGGAGGGCTTCTAGCAGTGTTACTTAGACACTTGATTAAGCTCTCCTAAACTCAACAATACACAATTGTAGCTTTTTCCTACATCTTGTTTTTCTTCTATCTTCATCACTGAATCAAAAGAACATAGTTAAAAATATTAACATCCTTAAAGCATATTGCATTTCTAATAATTTTCTACCATCCCAAAAATGTTATATACTATTTGTTAAAGTTTCTAGGCACTTAATTTAAATTTGCTTTTGATATTCACCTGTTTTAATTTACTATTATGAATCATTTAGCATTTTATCCAGCGGTGGGTTTCAAATAATTTAACAACCAGTTCTCTGTCCTAATGACTGGCTGGGTGGGCGTGGCCATGGTGGGCGGGGCCATGGGGTGTGACAAGCAGAACTTGGCCTCCTGCACCTCCCTGGGAGCAAAAATGGGCCATGGGGGGGCATGCCCCCCGTGCCCCATTTTGGGCATAGTAGGCCTCCCTGCACTTACCTGGAAGTAAAGTGGGATGCGGGGGGGGGGGACTCCTGGAAGGGGCGGGGCAGGGAAGGGCAGAGCCAGCCAGCCAGCAATTAAACAACCGGTTCACCTGAACCGGCCCGAACTAGCTGAATTCCACCACTGATTTTATCCAATTACTGAGTCATTCATTTTAAGCATCCATCTCAAGCACTATCTAAAGTAGTGGTAGTCAGCCTGGTCCCTACTGCCCAGTAGTGGGCGTTCCAGCTTTCATGGTGGGCGGTAGGAGTTTTGTCCGATACTGAAGCACTTTCCTTTTTTTTAATTTAATTGACTTTTTAAAAAATTTTCATAGCATTATTTAAAAACATTTTCATTAGGTTTTCATAAAATTACTCGTGACAATTTAAATTTCTGAAAATATACTATTTGTATCACCCGTGTATAAGTTTAGTTCACGTTACATAAGTGAAACTAAATGGTGCTATAGTGCGACCGCAAACAAAAGAGCCTCGTCCCAGAATAGCTCATGCATCTCCCCCCCCACACCACCCAGCTGTAACAGACAAGCAAAGCTGGTAGCTGGCGCCCCCGCCCAAACCCAATCCACGATGCGTGAGAGGCATGCGCAGACGACGATACACGGTGTATTACTGTGGAACCGGTGGGCGGTTAGAAAATTTTACTACTAACAGAGATACAAAAGTGGGCAGTAGGTATAAAAAGGTTGACTACCCCTGATCTAAACCTATATTTTATTTTTCAGGCTAATGCTGTATTATTCAGAAGAATAAAAGATGAGACTCTTAAATAGTTGGAGTGTACATCAGTTCCTATTTTTCTTAGAGACACTTGGCAATTTTTACAGAAATTTCTGAATTCTATTGCCAAAGGAGAGGAGAGGGGAGGAGAGGAGAGCAGAGGAGAGGAGGGGAGGGGGGAGGGGAGGGGAGGGGACAAGAGGAGAGGAGAGGAGAGGAGAGGAGAGGAGAGGAGAAGAGAGGCAGTAGCAATGCAAGCTTTGGTACATCTCTGTCACTCACACAGGTTTCTTTTTGGTAACCCATTAACTATGCAGTGTGGATATCGAACTCTCCTAATGTGATTTTGGTCATTCAGTGACAGTAGCTGCAATCTCACCTGGAAATCTTACCACCGCTGGTGTTGAAATGATATACAGGGAGGAGATTGCAGGCTTTGACGTCATTCCAACAGCATGAAACTCAGCTGTTTGCCTAAAATGGGATTGCAAGTAGTTTACTTGAAAAACAGAATGGTTGCACAACAACAGAAGACTAGATCAGACATAAAATGATTTTGAACATACAGTTCTGGCAACCTCAATAAAGGAGATGCAAAATGATGACTTACATATTGCACTGCTGGCCACAGATATCTAGAAATATAACCAATTCTCCAAATGAAACATTGTGTACCTGAGAAAAGGTCAGTTAGGTTAGTTTTAGTGTTCCTTCTACCAAGAAGTCCCATTTTGGGACCTTGTTGAAGAGTGCTAAATCAAACAGGTGAAACTAGAAGTATCATTCTTTTAGACTAGGAATCTTTAAGGATTTGCCTCCCTTCAGCAAAGCAATCAGCTCCGCTGGTAACTTATTTCCATCAGTACAGCTGCAAGACAAGAACAGCTGCAACAGCCCTTCTATTAATAGCCTGATCAGGTGTCAGCTAAAATGTTTGGGCTGTCTATGGATTGTAAAGTACAACAAGGGGTGGAGCAAATTAGTGCAACTTAATGAAGCAGTATCCTCTAACTGAATACACCTGGGAAAGAACAGCTTCTGGCTCTGTGCCCAGAGTTTCTGCCTAGTTCTCAGGAAGCCAAGCAGATTGTTGAGCAAATGCCATTAGAGATCAAGGAACGTTTCAGATAGTTGATTATTGCCCTTTAAAAATAGGGCTACTATATTAGGCAACAGATCCGAAGGACAGTGAAACAGATCTTCCTTTACCTGTGTATTTTGTTTAACCATTATTGTTGCGACCATGTGCCATTCTTGCTACATCTGGTTTAACCAAAAGAGAAACTGACCGTTGATTAACATTGCATCTAAATTTCCTGCTATTCAATGCCGCTTGTATCTCTGGATTCCCCAAAACTTCATCTGAGCTGCTTCTTTTCTAAAGAAAGAATGAATGGACTGAGGAAATGAGGTGCTTATGTTTCCTTTTAATGCTTTGACAGTAACATCATCTCCATTTCATAAATGCACTGGACTCAGCCACATTATAGGTCCTATTTCAGAGTAGAGTAATAAGGAAATATTTTTGTTTCTCAGATTTATATAGCAGATAAATCGAATCTTTTCCAGTTTCAGAATCAGAATCAGAAGTGAGCTAGAAGGGACCTTGGGGGTCTTCTAGAACAGCCTCCTTCTCAAGCAGGAGATCCTATACCATTTCAGGCAAGTGATTGTCCAGTCTCTTCTTAAAAACCTCCACTGATGAAGCACCCACAACTTCTGAAGGCAAGCCGTTCCACTGGTTAATTGTCCTCACTGTTAGGAAGTTTCTCTTCAATTCCAGGTTGCTTCCTTCCTTGATTAGTTTTCATCCATTCTTTCTTGACCTGTCCTCTGGTGCTTTGCAAAATAAGTTGACTCCCTCCTCTTTGTGGCAACCCATCAAATACTGGAATACTGCTATCGTGTTCCCCAGACCTTCTTTTCTCTAGACTAGCCAAACCCAAATCCTGCAACAGTAGGACCCAGTCAGTGGTGGGTTTCAAAAATTTTTACTACTGGTTCTGTGGGTGTGGCTTGGTGGGCGTGACATGGCTTGCTGGGCGTGGCTTGGTGGGCATGGCAGGGGAAGGATAGTGCAAAATCCCCATTTCCTCCCAATCAGTTGGGACTTGGGAGGCAGAGAATAGATGGGGGTAGGGCCAGTCAGAATTTTTACTACTACCAGTTCTCCTAACTACTCAAAATTTCCACTACCGGTTCTCCAGAACTGGTCAGAACCTGCTAAAACCCACCTCTGGACCCAGGCCTTTAATCATCTTATTTGCTCTTCTTTGCACTTTGGAAAAAGTGCAAAGAAAGCACTTTCCATGCTGGATCTCCACAAATCTCCAATCTTGATATCATCATCTGGAATCCTGGCTTACCGCAAAAAAAGAAAAAAAATAGCAAGCCCACAGCAGTTTTAGGAATTGCAGGGGAAATCATCATTTTACATGGCAGAGAAAGGTAAAAGGGGAAGACCAGTGTTGTGCCTCACTCGCTCCCCCCGCCGCAGCCGGGCCCCTCTTATCTCCTGCCGGATGCTGATAGTGCGGAAGAATGTCCTGGCATGCCTCCAGCCCCCAGCCCTGGCACCATGCCCGGACAGGCCGAGCAAGACGAATGGCCTGACGTGTCTCCAACCCCCAGTCCTGGCACCATGCCCAGACAAACGGAGCAACTAAACCCCTCCCCCACAGCATGTGAGCCTGAAGAATGTGAAGCCAGTCATGAGCTAATATTACCAACAGCTGGAGGCTGGAGAGATCCTCGCTTCCGGAGAATAGAGAGGCGATGTCAGCAAAAGGAAGGGAGGGGCAGGCCTGGATAAGTGCTGAGTCATGGAGCCACACCCATGGCCTATATAAAGGATCTGCTTTCTGGCATTCTCTGAGTCAGGCAAAATCTAACTTGGATTGCTGAAGTCACATCCTGGTCTCCTGCCTGCCCTGAGAACTCTGACAGAACTTTGGCAAAGCTGCAGAGGCTTTGCAGCCACGCTTGATATGGACTTCCCCGACCCGGCCGTCAGAGGAGGAGTGGGACATGACAACCAGCTTTTAAACAGTCAGGTCAGCATTAGTGCTTTCATGGGATAGATAAAGCAGAGAGAGGTGAAAACCTCTTAACTTTATCATTTGGACCTGAGTTTTTGTTTTATTTTTCTCCTATACATGCCCATAGTGGTTATGTGATTACCCACTCTCAGATCCGCTTTAGTTGATTTCCCTCTTATTTGTCTTTCTCCACTCCTGATCAAAGCAACCGCTCCCCACTCATTCATTCAGGAAGAATGATTTTTTTCATGTTTTTACAAATAGGATTTCCCTGCATGAAGCTTCCTTTAAGCAAGCAGTCTAAAATATGTCACAGGCCTTCCCCATTGTAGAAGCTGTTATTGCTGGTCATTTTTTTCAGGAGGTTTTTATAACTCTTATTTTTTAAAAAAATAAAGGACTGTACTGTTCCTCAAAATCTCTGCATCAATTTTAATGAAATTTAACATAAACCATCCCCACCCAATGCAGAAATCCAGCATGCAATTTTGTTTCCTTCTAAAAAAAAACATCGTAGCTGTTTCATGTTTTCAACATATGGGAGAAAACAGATCTCTTTTTCCAAACCTCATGCTTAATCTGGACATAGAGCTCAATTATAGGGTTCGGCAATGCTTCAGATCCAAAGGCAAAAATGTGTTTGGAAGTGAGCAATGATGTGAACACTGGCTATGTTCGTACCCCAGCATACTCCAAAGCCCTTGAATCTGAAGCACTGAACAGCCCTGTAAATTGCACTGCTTCTGAAGTAATCCAGTGTTTTTGCCCCAGCGCTGGACATGAACTTTAAACCAGTCTGGATAACCTTTGCATACCCCCTACAAGGTGGGTGGGCTCAGTTACAGCATGCAAAAATGGAAGATCTGAAGAACTGGGCTGTGGACAGATTGCTCTGGAGAAAATCTATGTGGCTGCTAAGAACTGACATCAATTTGATGATTCAATATAAAAATCAAGTGTCAACAAATTCAGAACCATCCACCACCAATCCCTGTCTTATTCCAACTTTAATTGCTCCCCCCTCCCCTTGATTCTACTACGTCCTGGTTATTCTGGGTGACCATTTGTAGGGAAAGAAAGAACAGCTATCCTGTTTTGGGTCAGGATAGAAATAGCACTTAGATCTATATACCACTTCATAGTGCTTTTACAGCCCTCTCTAAGTGGTTTACAGCAGGGGTCTCCAACCTTGGTCCCTTTAAGACTTGTAGACTTCAACTCCCAGAGTTCCTCAGCCAGCTGAGGGACTCTGGGAGTTGAAGTCCACAAGTCTTAAAGGGACCAAGGTTGGAGACTTCTGCTTTACAAAGTCCGCATATTGTCCCCAAACAATCTGGGACCTCATTTGACCGACCTTGGGAGGAAGGGAGGCTGAGCCCCCCTTCAACCTTGAGCCTGGTGAGAATCAACCTGCTGGACTGCAGGCAGCCGGCAGGCAGCACAAGTAGCCTGCAGTACTGCATTCTAACCACTGTGTCACCACGGCTCATAGGATGACTGTATTCATCTAACTGAGATGACATTTGAGGGCTTTAAAAATTAAATAGACATGTTTGTAGAGAATAAGATCTCCAATAACTCTGAATGAAATATTATATGGTTCCTCTAAAATCACAGTCAATGTGGAGAAAAATTCAGTGTTATTGCCTTCATGTCTAGCTATGGAGGTTCCATTAGCATTCTATTGATTGCTATGGGAAAATATGTTATGTTACGTTACGTTACGTTACATTATACTATATGAAATGCTATAGGAAATAAAGAGATGTGGTGGCTCAGTGGCTAAGATGCTGAGCTTGTCAATCGAAAGGTCAGCAGTTCAGCGGTTTGAATCCGTAGTGCTGCGTAATGGAGTGAGCTCCCGTTACTTGTCCCAGCTTCTGCCAACCTAGCAGTTCGAAAGCATGTAAAAAATGCAAGTAGAAAAATAGGGACCTCTTTCGTGGGAAGGTAAAAGCATTCCGTGCGCCTCTGGTGTTTAGTCATGCCGGCCACATGACCACGGAGACGTCTTCAGACAGTGCTGGCTCTTCAGCTTTGAAACGGAGATGAGCACCGCCCCCCAGAATCGGGAACGACTAGCCCCAGGGGTGAAATCCAGCAGGTTCTGATAGATACTGGAGAACCGGTAGCGGAAATTTTGAGTAGTTCAGAGAACTGGCAAATGCCACTTCTGCCTGGCCCCAGAGTGGGTTGGGAATGGAGATTTTGCAGTATCCTTCCCCTGCCACACCTACCAAGCCATGCCCACAGAACCAGTAGTAAAACATTTTTAATTTCATCACTGACTGGCACATATGTGTGAGGGGAACCTTTACCTTATAGGAAATAAGGTAATATAAGCCTTTTTCTGATCCAGAAAAAAGTTTTCTTAAAAAAACGTGTTTTTTTTTCTTTAATGTTTTCTTTAAAAAAAAAAGTGGGATGATAACAACACAAAGTATGATTTGTAATTCTTTTTGGCTATGCTCAAGGTTGATTCTGAACCTTAGGAGAGACATTATTCAACTGCTTTTATTTTATATATATACATATATATATATATATATATATATATCTGCTCAACATAAAGTCTCATAAGTCCTAACTTGACAAAGAACAAAGATTTCTTTCAAAACATCTTTCCGACCAAAAACAAAAACAAAACCCTTTTCTCCTCAAACTGAATGGGGTTATTTTAGGACCCTTCTAGAATTGGAAGAAGACAGAAAAGATGGCCTCTATGTTATCACCCCATATATTAAAGAGGTCATCATCCCTAACAACAATTAATCTTATCGCTATGCAGGGCACTGACCTGTGGTACAAAAAGTGAGTGGGAAAACTCGGGGAAAGCAATGAGATGCAATATTGACACAAGTGGCCTTTTAACTGCAAAACAGCCTCCAGGATCTGCTGACATCCTGGTTCCTGGAATTCTGTGAAGGTGTGACCTTGGAGAGATAAAATGATTGATTGGATCGTTCAGCTGAATCCTTTCAGTTTGAGTGTTGATTGGATTCAAACCAAAGAGCTTAGATACAGAGATCTTCAAACCTGGCAGCTTTAAGACTTATGGACTTCAACTCCCAGAATTCTCCAGCCAGCATAGCTGGCTGGAGAATTCTTGGAGTTGAAGTCCACAAGTCTTAAAGCTGCCAAGTTTGAGGATCCCTGGCTTAGAACTTCCAGAGAAAGAAAGCTGAAAGTTTTATTTTTTGTCATTGGAATTTCCAAATAATCTGAGAAAATACAGTCTGATCAGGTTCTACTTCTAGGTCTCTTAATAGCTACTCGATTTGTAAAAATTAGCAACATGCTGCATCAATATGCAAATGTATTATTATCTGCAGATACTTGGACATCCAGGACTGAATAATTGTAACTGGGAATGTTGTGTTCCTGAAAAATAATCATACATTATTCAGCTATTTTTCTCCTTGTCCTCCCTAAATGGCCATTTTGAAATGGCACTTTGCAGCACCACTTTCTACATGGCCACAGTACATACAGCATGTGTATCAGGGGTGAAATGCTCCCGGTTCGGACCGGATTGTCCAATCCGGTAGCAATGGCGGCGGGTGGTTCAGAGAACCAGTAGTAAAAATCCCTGGCCACCCCCCATGCCCAGCTGAGCCGCGCGATCATCGGCAGAAGAGGTTGTAGAAAAAATGCTTTTAAAAGTTAAAAAAAAATTGGCCATGGCCACCCAGTCACATTACCCCCACCCCCCACCAAGTCATACCCACAGAACCAGTAGTAACAAATTTTACATTTCACCCCTGATGTGTATGTCTAGTAGTCTAATGAAAAGAAGGACTAGGAGTGACATGACAACAGTGTTCCAATATCTCAGGAGCTAACACAAAGAAGAGGGAGTCAAGCTATTCTCCAAAGCACCTGACGTCAGGACAAGAAGCAATGGGTGGAAACCTAACCAAGGAGAGAAGCAACCTAGAACTAAGGAGAAATTTCCTGCCAGTTAAAACAATCAGTGGAATTACTTGCTTCCAGAATGTTATGAATGGATGTTTGAACACTGGAGGTTTTTAAGCAAATATTGGACAACCATTTGTCTGAAATGGTATACGGTTTCCTGCTTGAGCAGGGGGTTGGACTAGAAGACCTCCAAGGTCCTTTCTAACTCTATTATGCTATCTTCTGCCTGATACTGAACATTGTTCTGTCCTCCCTCACCTCCGTCCGAATGATGGCTTAATTAGTCGTCACTATCAGCTCTGGCAGCAGAATAGCCAGCGTATGCCAAGCGCCTCCGTTATCTTCCACGACGCTGGTGAGTCACCTAGAAACAAACTTCAGCTCTTAATCAGTGGATTTGCCTGTTACAAAGAGACACAGCAGCTCTGGCTACCTTTTATATCCTATGGGGTGTGACTCCATGACTCAGCACTTCCTAGGCCTGCTCCACCCTTGCTTCTGTTGTTCCCTCCTCTCCTGCCTACGAGACCAAGCCTGATTGCCGTCAGCTGGGTCTGCAGGTGTGGCCTGGGGGGGGGGAAGAGTCAGGGGATGGAGGCCTCGTTATCTCTTCCACTTGGCCTGTTTCTGGCTCCTGGAGCTGAGCCAGGGAAGCCGGTGCTCCCAAGGTAAGTCCTGACGGCCCTTCCCCCTCACACTCCAAGTCACTTTCTGGCAGCAGGTCCGGCTCGGGGGGCACAGACACAACAAACATTTAAGAATTACATACAACACATTTAACACAGGAAAAATCTAGGGGCCGTAATAGCACAAAACATTAGGCTTAGTTATGGTGTTTGTGACCTGCATGTGTGAATATAACATGCCAATTTGGTTACTGTAGGCTTTAAAGTATTGAATGAGCTTAGAAGATGGATTAATTTAATAATCAAGATTTATATCAACACAGCCAGCCTATAGCTTTTATTTCCACTTTTTAGGAATTAGTCACATGTCAGCACATTATATTCTTTTCTTCCCAGCATTGATACCACCCAAAAACATCTGGACTCTCACTTTGAGATACTATTTTATTTATTTATTTATTTATTTATTTATTTTGTCACAACAATATACATAAGCATCACACAAAAAGATTATATAGTATATAAACATATATATGAAGAAATATAAGAAGGTATAAGTATATATGAAGAAAAAAGAAAAACAATAGGACAGGAACGGTTGGCATGTTTGTGCTCTTATACATACCCCTTATGGTCCTCTTAGGAATGGGGTGAGGTCAATAGTAGAAAGTTTTTGGTTAAAGCTTTTGGGATTATGGGAAGAGACCACAGAGTCAGGTAAAGTGTTCCAAGCACTGATGATTCTGTTACAGAAGTCATATTTTCTGCAATCTAGATTAAAGCAGTTAACATTAAGTTTAAATCTATTGGTTGCTCTTGTATTATTGCAATTAAAGCTGAAGTAGTCTTTAACAGGAAGGACATTACAATAGATGATTTATGAGTTAAACTTAGGTCTTGTCGAAGGCGACGGAGTTCTAAGTTTTCTAAGCCTAGGATTTCAAGTCTGGTGGGATAAGGTATTTTGTTGTTTTCAGAGGAGTGAAGAATTCTTCTTGTAAAATATTTCTGGACACGTTCAATTGAATTGATGTCAGAAATGTGGTGAGGGTTGCTGACAGGCAAGCTGTATTCAAGAATTGGTCTAGCAAATGTTTTATATGCTCTGGTTAGTAGTGTAGTGTTTTTGGAAAAGAAGCTACGCAAGATTAGGTTTACAACTCTTAGAGCCTTTTTTGCTATGTAGTTGCAGTGGGCTTTAGCACTTAGATCATTTGATATGAAAACTCCAAGGTCTTTAACAGGGTGGGGGTCATCTGTAAGGTAATGTCCATCAAGTATGTACTTAGTGTTTGGGTTCTTTTTTCCAATATGTAAGACTGAGCATTTGCTGGTTGAGATTTGGAGTTGCCAGGTTTTAGACCAAGCAGTTAGATTATTATTTATTTATTTATCAAACTTATATACCGCACCATCTCCCGTAGGACTCAGGGCGGTTCACAGGCATATTAAAACAATATAAAAACAATATAATAAATAAGCCTTAAAACCCAGATTAAAACTAAATATTATCATAGCCTGATCACTAAAACAGTAAAAACCAATAAAACCCCCATTAAAATTTAACTAAAACATTTTGTTTTTAGGCTAGTCCCGCACGCTGAAATAATAGAGTCTTCAGTTCACGTCTGAAGGTCCGGAGGTCAGGGAGTTGTCGTAATCCTGGAGGAAGCTCATTCCACAGGGCTGGTGCCGCCACAGAGAAGGCCCTCCCCCTGGGGGTCGCCAACCTACATTGTTTGGTCGACGGCACCCTGAGGAGGCCCACTCTGTGGGAGCGCACGGGTCGTTGGGAGGCAATCGGCGGCAGAAGGCGGTCTCGAAGGTATCCCGGTCCTAAGCCATGGAGCGCTTTAAAGATGGTAACCAAAACCTTGAATTGCACCCGGAAGACTACCGGTAGCCAGTGCAGGCCGCGCAGGATAGGTGTTATATGGGAGCAACGCGGTGCTCCCTCTATCACCCGCGCGGCCGCATTCTGGACTAACTGGAGCCTCCGGGTGCTCTTCAAGGGGAGCCCCATGTAGAGAGCATTGCAATAGTCCAGGCGGGAAGTGACGAGGGCGTGAGTGACCGTGCGTAAGGCGTCCCGGTCAAGGAAGGGGCGCAACTGGCGAATCAGATGGACCTGATAAAAAGCTCCCCTGGCGACGGCTGTCAAATGATCCTCTAAGGACAGCCGGTCGTCCAGGAGAACACCTAAGTTGCGCACTCCCTCCCTGGGGGTCAGTACTTCCTCCCCCACAGTCAGCGATGGTGTAAGCTGACTGTACCGGGACGCCGGCACCCACAGCCACTCTGTCTTGGAAGGGTTGAGTCGGAGCCTGTTCCTCCCCATCCAGACCCGTACGGCCTCAAGACACCGGCCCATCACCTCAATGGCTTCATTGGGGTGGTTCGGGGTGGAAATGTACAGCTGGGTGTCATCAGCGTACAGATGATAATCCACCCCGAAACCACGGATAACCTCACCCAGTGGCTTCATATAGATGTTGAACAGGAGAGGCGAGAGAACAGACCCCTGAGGCACCCCACAAGTGAGGTGCCTTGGGGTCGACCTCTGTCCCCCTGCCAACACCGTCTGCGAACGGTCAGAGAGATAGGAGGAGAACCACCGATACACGGTGCCTCCCACTCCCAATCCCCCCAACCGTCGCAGCAGGATACCATGGTCGATGGTATCAAAAGCCGCCGAGAGATCTAATAGAACCAGGACAGAGGAACAACCCCTGTCCCGGGCTCTCCAGAGGTCATCCACCAACGCGACCAAAGCCGTCTTGGTGCTGTAACCGGGTCTGAAGCCGGACTGGAATGGGTCCAGATAGACAGTTTCCTCCAGGTGTTGAGGAAGCTGATTTGCCACCACACTCTCAACAACCTTCGCTAAAAAGCGAAGGTTGGAGACTGGACGATAGTTCGCTAAAACAGCCGGGTCCAGGGAGGGCTTCTTGAGGAGGGGCCTCACCACCGCCTCTTTCAAAGCGGCGGGGAAGACACCCTCCAACAAAGAAGCGTTGGTAACTTCCTGGAGCCAGCCTCGTGTAACCTCCCGAGTGGCCAGCACCATCCAGGAGGGACACGGGTCCAATAAACATGTGGTGGAGTTCAACCTGCCCAACAACCTGTCCATGTCCTCAGGAGTCACAGGATCGAACTCAGCCCAGATAACATTCTCAAGACCTGTCTCCGCCATCCCACCTGAATCTATCCAATCAATGTCCAAGCCGTCCCGAATCTGAGTGATTTTATCAGACAGATACTGAACAAAATCCTCAGCGAGTCCCTGTAAGGGGTCCTCCCGAGCCCCCTGCATGAGCAGGGAGCAGGTCACCCTAAACAGGGTGGCTGGGCGATTATCTGCCGATGCGATGAGTGCGGAGAAATAGTTATGTTTCGCCACCCTGATCGCTACTAGGTAGGTCTGAATATATGACCTTACTAGTGTTCGGTCAGGTTTGGAGCGGCTGGACCTCCAGGCGCTCTCTAGGCTTCTTTTCCGGCGCTTCATCTCTCTCAGCTCCTCGTTATACCAAGGAGCTGGTCGAGTTCGTCGCTGGGTCAGAAGCCGCAAAGGCACGACGCGGTCTAAGGCGCCAGCGGCCGCCTCATCCCAGGCGGCAGCCAGTTCCTCAGCCTAACTCCCTCGGAAATGGCCCAAGCTCCATCAGAAACCTCTCGGGGTCCATCAGGCGCCTGGGACAGAACCATCAAACCGGTTCCGTCTCCCTGCGGTGAGGTGTAGCGGTCCGAAAGTCTAGCTGAAGGAGTAAATGATCTGACCATGACAAGGGTTGAGATATTAATTCCCCTAACTCCAGATCATTTAGCCACTGTCCCGAGACGAAAATCAGGTCCAGTGTGTTACCCCCGACGTGGGTGGGGACCGCAACTACCTGGGTCAGGTCCAAGGCCGTCATGGAAGCCATGAACTCCCGAGCTACCATTGACGAGTCGCCCGCCGACGGCAAGTTGAAATCCCCCATGACCATAAGTCTGGGGGTCTCAACCGCCGTCCCGGCTATCATCTCCAGCAGCTCGGGCAGGGCTGCCGTCACGTAACAAGGAGCCAAGTACGTGATCAGCAAGCCCACCTGCACCCCCCGGCCCCACCTCACGAAGAGGGTTTCACAACTGGCTATCTGTGGGACAGCAACCTCCCTCGGATCTAGACTCTCGTTAATGACAACCGCTACCCCCCCACCCCTACCCTGGGCCCTCGGCTGATGAAACGCATGGAAACCCGGCGGGCACATCTCAGTGAGGGGAACCCCCCCTCCATGCCCAGCCAGGTCTCCGTAATGCCCATGATCAAGGTCTTTTTGAATGGTAGATGTATTGTCGGTGGTGTTGAATAGTTTGACATCATCAGCAAAGAGAACACAATTACTTGAGATATAGTCACAAACAGTGGTGGGATTCAGCCAGTTCGCACCACTTCGGGAGAACCAGTTGTTAACTTTCTAAGCAGTTTGGCAAACTGGTTATTGGAAGAAATCATTAGGGCAGAGAACCGGTTGTTAAATTACTTGAACCCCACCACTGGTCACAAAGATCATTTATGTATAGTATGAAGAATGTTGGTCCAAGAACGCTGCCTTGAGGAACGCCACTCTTGACAGGAACAGGATTTGATAGAGCATTGCCAATTTTGGCACTTGTTGTCTGTTAGACAGAAAAGCAGATATCCATTTGTGAAGGTCCTGAAATGCCATAGGATTTTAGTTTTAGGAGAAGTTTATCATGTACTAGTGAGTCAAAAGCTTTGCAGAAGTCTATGTAGATTGTATCTATTGTTTTGCCTTGATCAAGATTTGTAGTCCATATGTTTTTACAGTGGAGAAGTTGTAAGTTACATGATAATTTTTTCCTGAAACCAAATTGTTTATTAGAGAGTAGGTTGTTGGTTTCTAAGTGGAAGGTAATGGATTGGTTGATGATTGATTCCATAACTTTGCAGGTGATGCAGCACAGAGATATTGGTCTGTAATTTTCAACTAAGCTGGTCTGAATCGTGCTTGCTGCTTTATTGGTGGTCCTGGGCATTTAATCTTGAATTAATGCCCTTTAGGGCCAGAAGCAGTAAAGTCAGAAGCAAATGTTCTGAAACCAGATTGGTCCATTAAAGTAGTAAATGCAAAATTATCAACCATTCCTTCTGCCCAGAAGCATGGGGCTCTCAGCCTGTTACACTTCACAGGCAAGAGAAGAGATATGAAAAGTGAATCTTGCATCTACTATAAATGTGGCTTGCATAAATATAAAATATAAATACTAAACATGCACAAATACATATACGACTTAACATTTTATGGTTTTTAAAATAGCTTTTCTAGTTTTTGAAATAATTATAATTTGTCAATGAATGAGTCCTTGACACAATGTCTGGGAGGCTTCGTGTACTTGTGTTGTTTGGGAGAAGGCGTCTGACAACCATCTCATCCTATCAATTCAAGTAGGAATCTGACTTTATTATAAGAAAATTTATGTCAATAGAGAGGCTTCCATACTTTAAACCTAAAATTCTGGCAAGCCATATGCAGTTAAACTGGATTTATTAGGGGTTTTTTAAGTTAATTTTCTATACTGTATCTATGTGGAGAACAGCTTAGATTGGCTCAGCATGGCATAAGCTAGGAGAAAGGTAGAGATGCCAAACTTTAAAAGCTATAATGTACCATCTTGTCCCATCTTGTGATATTCTGTGCAGATATGAAATGGCTGAGTTTGCATTATGATTCCAGGATCAATGAAGGAGAATATTTGTAGCTCAGTGTTGAAATGAACGGTCTTGGTGTTCTCTGAGCTTGATGGTTTTCATTGCCTAAACTCGGCAACATCATCAGTGCTAGAAAGGAGTGGGGTTTGCTCTCAGTTTATATTCTAGCACTGTGGTCCCCAACCTTTGTGGCTTGGCAGCCCGGCAGGAGATGAGGGGAGAGTGGAACTGGGTCAGGGGGGCAGTGGGCCGGCGCATGCTGTTCAACCTGAACAAGCAGCAGGCTGATGTGAACTTACATGCACACGCAGCTCAACTTGTACGAGTTGTACTGCAGGCACGCTGCCCTGCCACTCGCAGAAGTTGAGCTGCACATACAGGTGTGTGCATCACCCTGCCGCTCATACAGCCCAGTTGCAAATAGGCCATGGTACCGTAGTGGGCTGTTCTAGTGGCTTGCCCTTGGATGGTCTTAGAGGTTTACGGTTGGACTGTTTACTGTTGACTTGTTTGGCAGTTCTATGATTGGGGTATTGTTCACTTGTTAGTTTGATAATCTTGGAAAGAATCTATGCTAATCTGGGTGCTGATTGCTGGTGGGAAGGTGTTTGAGTGTTTTTGTCCCTTTTTGGCAGGTTGATTGCCTCTTTTGCATAGTATATAGATACTGTTTACATCTGTGTTTCTATTGATGGCTAATTTGTCAGAGTTCCAGGCTTCTAGAACAGGGTGAAATCCAGGGGTGAAATGCTCCCAGTTCGGACTGGATTGCCTGATCCAGTAGCGATGGTAGCGGGTGGTTCAGAGAACTGGTAGCAAAAATCCCTGCGTCCCCCCTCCACCCCAGCTGAGCCATGTGAACATCAGAGGTTTTTGGGGTTTTTTTACATTTAAAAGCATTTTTTCTTTGGCTGAAAAAATGCTTTTAAAAGTAAAAAAAAGCCTTTGATGATCGCACAGCTCAGCTGGAATCGTCAGAACCCTTTAAAAGCATTTTTCTACAACCTCTTCAGCTGAAGAGGTTATTAAAAAAAAGCTTTTAAAAGGCTCCTCTGGCGATCCAGCTGGGTTGCTTGATCGCCAAAGAGGTTGTAAAAAATGCTTTTAAAAGCTTGTGATGATCAGGCAACTCAGCTGGGATCATCAGAACCCTTTAAAAGCTTTTTTTCCTCTGGCGATCCCAGCTGAGTTGCCTGATCATCACAGGCTTTTAAAAGCATTTTTACATCCTCTTTGGCTGAAGAGGTTGTAGAAAAAATGCTTTTAAAAGTAAAAAAAAAAATGGCCATACCCACCCAGTCACATTATCCCCCCCCACCAAGCCACGCCCACAGAACTGGTAATAACAAATTTTACATTTCACCCTGGCGAAATCCACTTATCTTCGCTACTGGTTCTCAAATGTGAGTGTGCACGCTTACTCCACAAACTCACAGAGCCTTCTGCACATGCGCAGAGGGTCAAAAATGGGACTGGATGACGTCCGGATGGGTGGCGGAGCCTCCCTCTGCCTTAGAACCAGCTGAATTTCACTACTGTTCTAGAAATTGCCTGGTGTCTTTGGACCTGGCTTGATCTAGTTTGGTTACAGTTTCCCAATTGAAACTATGGTTAAGTTTGTCCATAGGTTGTGAAATTAAAGAATTTTTATCATGTCTTCTGACTGTTAGTTGGTGTTCATGGACATGTTCTGCCAGTTTTCTGCCTGTTTGTCTTAGTAGCTGTTGCAATCTACTGCATGTTGTAGATGACTTCTGTCTTTTTCTTCTGGGGCTGCTGGGTCTTATAGCAGAACTGGTCTTGCTATTTGTAACCTAGAGAATAATAATATCAGGAGCAGCTGTGTTCTAAACCAGTCTGTGGGCCAATCTGTAGCCTTCCAATGCATTGAGGCTGATACTTCGAGGCCTACCAAGACAGATGCATAGAACTCATTAGAAAATTTACACTCTTACTACATGCCTCTGGCTCTATATCTACTACTGTTCTGACGTAGGCTTCCCCAGCAGCACGAAGCCAAGTCCTCATCCTGATTGTAATGTATTACTGTAAGTTTTGGCGGGAGTTTTAGGCGGGAAGTATCTCGCTTCTGATTGGATGCAGCCTCTGGCTGAAGTGTATATAAGGAGAGGTTTTTCTCCAGAAGTTTTGCTGGGTCACACTATATTAAAGAGCTGTTGTCACTAACCTGGTCTCCTGCCTCGTCAATACCCAAACTTAACATTGGCGACGAGGGTGGGATATTGAGGCAGAGCACCAGAACAGAGCTGAACTCACTACGAGAATCAAACCCAGCAAGGTGATAGCGAATGCAGCGATGACCGGCTACACGCCACCCACTCCGTTTGACCCTGCCCAGGAGACATGGGGAATATATGACCCGTTTGAAAGTTTCCTGGAGGCAAGCGAGCTACAGGAGTCTCCGACAACCGCATAAGCGGGCTTACTTCATAAGCCACTGTGGGTCCGCAGTCATCGCCGTCGCAGAAGCTCTAGCGGAGCCAACACCGCTACACTCCGTGTCGTGGCAGACCCTTCAGACCCTCCTGAAGAATCACTACGCACCAGCCCGTCCAAATACGTTCGTGATGCGAGTTTGGGGCGCAGGCAACAAGAAGGCGAGTCTATCAGCGACTACATGGCAGCCCTGAGACAAGCCTCCAAGCATTGCAGTACCGCGATCTGGACGAAGAGCTGCTGGAACAACTTATACGGGGGTCAGAGACATCCGTTTGAGGAGGCGGTTGCTAGCCAAGAGCAACCTGACATTGGCAAACGCTCTGGACGAAGCCAGAGCCCATGAGATGTCAACCATGCAGCAGACACCTTACAAAGCGACTCACGCCGATGGCGGGCGCAAAGCGAGCACAGTCCACCACGAAGAAACCTATCGTGAGTCAACCAGCGAAGAGGAGGAAGAAGTCCACTACACGGAAAATCGACAAGGAAGACCCGGAGGAATGCGGAAGTTGCGGGCGACATCAGCGCCAAAGATGTAAGTTCAGGGCGCCATTTGCGGCGGTGTGAAAGGAAGGGCACCTGGCTCAAGTCTGCCGAGCACCCCAACCTTCCACGAAAATTCAAATCGGCCAATCAGAGCGGCTCTGAGTCAGAGATGCAAACCCACATTCCCGCCGAAATTTCAAACCAGCCAATCAGGTCGCGAGATCGGCGAGGCGACCCGCGATTGGCCAGGAAAGAAAGAGCGCGAAGTCAAACCGAATGACTGTTACCATAGACCACGCAGCTACCCGCATCGAAGAAAAGATCTTCACAAACCCGACAATTGAAGGCGTACCGTGCCGACTGGAAGTAGACACAGGATCAGCTATCACAATCATGTCCTGGGACACTTTTGTGAAAGCCTTGCCGCACATCGCAAAGCGCAAGCTACAGAAACAACGGCTCCGGGTGCAGGATTACCAGGGCAACCGCATCCCTGTTCGAGGACAACGACCGTCGAGGTCAAGTACGGGACATACGAAAAGACCCTGCCCATCACGTTAGTCGAGGAACCTTGCCAAGCTTGCTGGGGTTAGACTGGTTCAGGCGTTGGGAATGGGGTGACTGGCGTCCACGGAGCGGATGCAACCTGCAAAACGCCTAATGGAGGAATTCGCAGGCGTATTCGAGGACCGTTTAGGCAAGTACAAGGGACCCCTATCTCCTTCAATTTAGACCCCAAATAGCTCCCATTAGGTTAAAGGCAAGGAGGGTTCCTTTTGCACTCAAACCTAAAATCGACAAAGAGTTAGATAAATTAGTCAGCCAGGGATACTAGTGCCAGTTGACCATGCCAAATGGGAGACGCCAATCGTCACCCCATAAAACCAGACGGGTCCATAAGAATTTGCGCTGATTACAAGGCTACCTTGAACAAAGCATTGCAAAAGCGCCTACCCAGTTCCAGTAGTGCAACACTTATTGCACTCACTAGGGCACGGACAAGTTTTCGCCAAATTAGACTTGGCACAAGCGTACCAACAGCTACCCGTAGATGCTAGCACAGCTGAAGCCCAGACCATTGTAACGCAGGGTGCCTTTAAGTGCACCCGGTTACAGTTCGGGTGAGTGTGGCCCGGGCTATTCAAAATTTGATGGAGCGGCTCCTACAAGGGTTACCGGAGTCGTACCCTATTTCGATGATGTGTTGGTATCAGGGAAGATTTAAGAGAACTGGGGAAGCGGTTAAGGAAAGTTTTGGCAATTTTAGGCGGCAGGATTAAAAGTCAAAGCAAGCAAGTGTCAGATAGGGGTCGAATCTGTTGAATTTTGGGCTATAGAATAGACAAAAGGATTCACCCACTGAGAGCAAAGTCAAGGCGATAAAGAGAGCCCCAGCACCCAAAAACAAGACAGAACTCCAGGCTTTCCTGGGTCTGGTAAACTTTACGCCGTGTTTTTAAAAGACAAGGCAACCGTTGCTGAACCGCTGCATAAGTTGCTTGGAAAAACACTGCTTGGTCGTGGGGAAGTCAGAGAATAGGGCATTTGAGGCAGTAAAAGTTTGCTATCAAGCGATAGCCTGTTAATACAATACAACAACAGACTGCCGTTAGTATTGGTTTGTGATCGTCCCCTATGGAGTAGGAGCTGTACTTAGCCACAGACTCCCAAACGGCACTGAAGCCCCTATAGCGTTCTATTCACGAGCGATGTCCCGGCTGAGAGGAATTACAGCCAGCTAGATAGGAGGCTCGCAATAGTGTCAGGGTGAAAAATTTCATGAATACGTTTTGGGAGAGACTTTGAAATTATCACTGACCACAGACCGCTATTGGGATTACTGGCTGGCGACCGCCCCACGCCAGTGGCACTATCACCCCGGCTCCCCAGATGGACTATTTTTCTGGCCGCCTACTCTTACAAACTGCAGCATCGACCTGGAAAAGAGCTGGGGCATGCGGACGCATTGAGCAGATGCCCATTGCCCGGGGAAATCGAGGACCCTACTCCGGGCACCCCCGTTCTACTAATTGACTCTTGGGACTCTGGCCCAGTCACATCGCAGGAAGTGGCTCGGGCCTCCTACCGGGACATTGTTTTAAGAACTGTAATCGGTTGGGTTCAAAGGGGATGGCCCGCTGCGCCGGGCGACCGTTTTAGAGAGTTTGCAAAGAAAAGGGGGGAATTGTCTGTGCAAGGGGGGTGCCTGCTCTGGGGGGATAGGGTGGTAGTTCCAGAGAAGCTGAGAAAAAAAGTCCTGGAACTACTGCATGAGGGTCACCCAGGAATTGTAAGGATGAAGGGGCTAGCCAGGAGCTATGTTTGGTGGCCCCTAATGGACAGGGAAATCGGTGACAGGGTTGGCCGATGCCAGGTATGTCAGGAATCCAGACCACTACCACCTACGGCCCCAGTGTTGGAGTGGGAGAAACCCCAAGGCCCTTGGTCCCGCATACACATTGATTTTGCCGGCCCCTTCCACGGCCAAACATTTCTAATTGTGGTGGATGCATTCTCCAAATGGCTGGAGATCATCCTAATGAAATCCACAACCGCGGGAGCTGTCATTGCAGCACTAAAACACCTTTTCGCCACGCACGGGCTACCGGACACCCTCGTGTCCGATAACGGCCCACAGTTCACCGCAGCATTATTTGAAGGGTACCTGGCTGAAGAGGGCATCCGACATGCCCTCTCAGCGCCGTTCCACCCTGCGTCGAACGGCCTTGCTGAACGTTTTGTTCGGAGTGCGAAAGAAGCGCTATCACGAAGCGGCCCCGGCAATTGGCAGGCACAGATCGACGCATTCCTAACCGTCCAACACAGGACCCCCTGTGTGGCCACCGGCCGCAGCCCAGCCGAGCTATTAATGGGGCGGAAGCTACGGTGCCAGCTAGACCGGCTACACCCGAACTACGTGCAGGACGGGTTCAAAACAAAACCAGATAGAATCCGGGAATTAAACATAGGAGACTCAGTGTGGGCACATAATTACAGCGACGGCCCAAGCTGGAAGAGGGGGATAGTCATAGACAAAACGGGCCCC
Source organism: Ahaetulla prasina (assembly GCF_028640845.1). Lineage (NCBI taxonomy): Eukaryota > Metazoa > Chordata > Lepidosauria > Squamata > Colubridae > Ahaetulla > Ahaetulla prasina. The sequence continues at coordinate 57,013,836 of NC_080540.1, read as the reverse complement.
AAATCTTACCTAGTGGAAATAGACGATGGCAGAGTTTGGAGGCGCCACATAGATCAATTAAGAAACAGATTGAGCGATAAGGCAGAATTAGGCGAGACCAGCCCTGACTATGATTTAATTAACACCACAGCTGACTGGAGCCGAGAACAAACAGAAAGCGTAGAACCAAACAGAGACTTATCTGAGTCAGGCGAAGTCCAGCGACACCCTCCGGTCCCTCTAGAGGACAGCTGGTCCGAGCCGGCAAATAATCCAGGGCCGGATGGCCGGGAGGAGGAGCTCAGAGGAACGAAAAGCCCCTCCGGCAAGCTCGACTCAACTCCAGAAAGTGAATTGCGCAGGTCCGGGAGAGTCAGGAGACGCCCCACGTACCTGCGGGACTACGTAGAGAAGTAATATGTAAATATTGGCAAAGTGCCTTCTGGGAGGGAAGGAGTGTAATGTATTACTGTAAGTTTTGGCGGGAGTTTTAGGCGGGAAGTATCTCGCTTCTGATTGGATGCAGCCTCTGGCTGAAGTGTATATAAGGAGAGGTTTTTCTCCAGAAGTTTTGCTGGGTCACACTATATTAAAGAGCTGTTGTCACTAACCTGGTCTCCTGCCTCGTCAATACCCAAACTTAACACTGATAAACCCCTTTTATTTAATTTACAGTGAATTTCTCTCCAGCAAAGTCTTTCCTTTCCCACAGTCTTTCAAGATAGTTCACCATTACCGACCTTTATCAGGCTTGGAAAGTGGCCAGGCCGATATCTTTCAGATGCTGCAATACTTGGCGAGAATGCAGTAATGAACTAATTGTCTCCTGCAAACTCCACTCCCCTTTTGCTCTTCTTTTATTCCCTCTAAGAGGGGCCATTCATCATCCATGTGTGGCCTTACTCCCAAGTCGACCCTTGTTCTTTAGCTGTTCCCTTTATCTGGCAACTCTGCACATGCGCACACTGGGAACAGGCTCTAGCTGTTCATCTGCCTCACTGATGACTGACTCCAAAGGCAGCTGATAACTGGCATACGGCTCTGGCCCCCTCTCTGCCTGCAATGCAGAGCCCTCATCAGAGCCTTCCCCAGACTCCAGTACTGGCCCATGTTCTTCCCCCAACCTCCTCACTGTCCGAATCTGCTGCCAGATCCGCTGGCCCCTGGCAGGCCACAACAACTGCTCTGTCCAAAAGAAGGAACTTTCTACAGCAGTAAATAAAAGTACCATGGCATTCAGTGGCAGCGTTGCCCGTATAGGTATGCACTTTTCAATAAATTAGCTTATAGCTCAAATTAGCTTGACCTGGCTTGAACCTCATAGGAATGAAAGAGCTTCGAGTAACCTCCAGAGTGGACACCTAAGTTTAGATGAGTGCAGTTGGTAGCCTTTTCAGCTTAGTTTACTCCCTGCTTATTTTAACTCCCAAGGAAAAATAAACTTTGCAAGGTTCACTTGTACAGTTTAATAATGGTCATTTTCAGCTGAAAAATGCCATTTGGAAAAGAAGGAAATAAAGAACAAGAGCTAAAAAGAAGGTGAAATAGTTATATAGTAGATAGGCTTCAGCAATTTAATACCTTTCAGATCTGTTCGATGGTGCAATTTTCAAATTTCTCACACACGTGGCCTTTGGCTGCAGTTTTATTTTAATGGACAGCCAAGGACCACAATTGACAAAGCAGTGAAGTCACCAAAGTGGGCAGTGGTGGAGTGCAGAGATTCAGATTTGTTCTGAAAGAGGGTATTTTGGGCATAATCAAAGGGCTTCCTGCCTGCTATTTTTCTTTCTTTCCTTCTATCCTATCCTTCCTTTCCTCCCTACCTCCTTTCTTTCCCTTCCTTCTTCCTTCCTTCCTTCCTTCCTTCCTTCCTTCCTTCCTTCTTTCCTTTCCATTCCATTCCCTTCCCTTCCCTTCCTTCCTTCCTTCCTTTCCACTTTGTAATGTGTTAGGATGGAAGGAATCCAGTTCCTTTAAAATCACTATTCCTTGAAGGTCAGAACTCTGAAAATTGGAGGTGCCTTGGGTAATTCAAAGTGCTGAGGATGAACAATTTAGAAACAGTCATACTTGAATGGAACATAATGTGCAAGTACTATTTAACTCTTCTAGTATTTTTATCTCACTTCATTAGCTCAAAAGGGGAACTCGTTTGTTATATGCATTTACCAAGATCTCATCATTTTTAAGTCCCATTAATTTCAATGGATCTGTTCAATATATAGGTTGAATGTAAAACCATCCAATTTATTTACCCGACCCTATATATTTACTGATCATACAACAGAGACTTAAAACCCAACCTTGCTTACGACAAATGTGCATCTTCCATTTGTAAACGGAAGAACTGTTTCTTCCAACCAAGACAAAAAACAATGGTTGGAAACTAATCTAAGAGAGAAGCAAATTAAGGAGAAACTTCCTAACAGTGAGGACAATTAACCAGTGGAATAGCTTGCCTTCAGAAATTGTGGGTGCTCCATCAATGGAGGTGTTTAAGAAGAGACTAGACAGCCACTTATCTGAAATGGTATAGGTTCTCCTACTTGAGCAGGGGACTGGACTAGAAGACATACTAGAGGGAAGTATGCAGTGGAGTACCCCAAGGCTCTGTTTTAGGCCCAGTACTCTTCAACATCTTCATCAATGACTTGGACGAGGGGATAGATGGGGAACTCATCAAATTTGCAGATGACACCAAGCTGGCAGGAATAGCCAACACTCCAGAAGATAGGCTCAAGTTACAGAAAGATCTTGACAGACTTGAACATTGGGCGCTATCTAACAAAATGAAATTCAACAGTGAAAAAAGTAAGGTTCTACATTTAGGCCAAAAAAACAAAATGCACCAGTACCGTATATGTGGTACCTTGCTCAATAGTAGTACCTGTGAGAGGGATCTTGGAGTCCTAGTCGATAACCATTTAGATATGAGCCAGCAGTGTGCAGCAGCTGTTAAAAAAGCCAACACAGTTCTGGGCTGCATAAACAGAGGGATAGAATCAAGACCACGTGAAGTGTTAGTGCCACTTTATAATGCCTTGGTAAGGCCACACTTGGAATATTGCATCCAGTTTTGGTCGCCACGATGTAAAAAAGATGTTGAGACTCCAGAAAGAGTGCAGAGAAGAGCAACAAAGATGATTAGGGGACTGGAGGATAAAACATATGAAGAACGGTTGCAGGAACTGGGTATGTCTAGTTTAACATAAAGAAGGACTAGGGGAGACATGATAGCTGTGTTCCAATATCTTAGGGGCTGCCACAAAGAAGAGGGAGTCAGGCTGTTCACCAAAGCACCTGAGGGTAGAACAAGAAGCAATGGGTGGAAACTGGTCAAAGAAAGAAGCAACTTAGAACTAAGGAGAAATTTCCTGACAGTTAGAACAATTAATAAGTGGAACGACTTGCCTTCAGAAGTTGTGAATGCTCCAACACTGGAAATTTTTAAGAAAATGTTGGATAACCATCTGACTGAGATGGTATAGGGTTTCCTGCCTGGGCAGGGGGTTGGACTAGAAGGCCTCCAAGGTCCCTTCCAACTCTGATGTTATGTTATGTTATGTTATGTTACTTCCAAGGTCCCTTCCAGCCCATTCTATTCTATTATATAATATCGCACCAGCACAAGAAAGAAGCAATTTTTAACATTTCTCCCTTCTTCTCTATAGTCCCATTATTAATCCAGCAGGGCCTTATTACTCCTTAATTATATTTTAGGAAGACACAAGCTGTAAAAGGAAGAAGGGAGCAACTAAAGTTACCCAGTAGGACCACTGGTGGGAGCATCCTGTGAGTTGGATTCTGGTCAGAGGGAGCTTAGAGTAGTAAGAGAAAGCAAATTTCTGAGGCTTCTATAAAGCAACAGAGCAGGAGGTAGAGGAAATTATCAGCTGTAAAACAGCTTCTCACTTTCACTTGTACATGCATAATTGAAAAGGTATCTAAGAATCCTGGCCATGAATCCTGTCACATGCATGCACACAAGGAAAACATCAAGTGTTGTACCTTATGATTCTTGATGAACGTATTTTTTCTTTTATGTACGCTGAGAGCATATGCACCAAGACAAATTCCTTGTGTGTCCAATCACACTTGGACAATAAAAAAATTCTATTCTATTCTAAAAAAAACCCAAGGGTTAAAAATGTTTTATCTGTTTTGGTCCTAGAAAGAAAATGAATCCCAACGTAGAACGACACCCTGTGGCAGATCCAGGAAATGCATATCTTAAGGGTGGAAAATTTCTCTGAAACCATTACTAGACATTTTCATAACAAAAGAGTTGCAATGAGAAGCCCTTCTTGCATCATACTGCTGCTCACATTTTAAGGATATAGAATGAAAACAAATCTAGAGGATCGTATGCCAGGCCGAAAATGATATGGTAACACATTTTCTAAGCCTTTCTTGGACCCAATAGAATCTCTCATCATCACAGCTGATTTTCGTGATTTTATGAAATGGCCATTTTCATGCTTCTTGCTTTACACTGCATAATTTCTACCTTAATATGTTATTGGGGCAAAATTAAACTTAATAATATAGATACCATTTAGTCCCTGAAAATCAGTTCATTCTTTGGCTGAACTGCCACAGGCCCTTTTATAAATGGCAATGACACTTTACAGTGCTTTTACAGCCCTCTCTAAGCGGTTTACAGAGTCAGCATATTGCCCCCAACAATCTGGGTCCTCATTTTACCCACCTCAGAAGGATGGAAGGCTGAGTTGACTTTGAGTCTGGCGAGATTGCAGGCATCTGGCAGTCAGCAGAAGTAGCCTGCAATACTCTAAACACTAGACCACCATGGCTCTTCTTAATGATGAAGTTAAATAGATGCAAAAAAATATTTTTTTTTGAAGAATAGTGGGACTGCCATATTGAACTTTAAAGAGAGGCATGCACTCACTTGCATAAAAATAATAGCTAAAATCAGTGAATTCGGTGCCATGTCTAAGATTCCAATCATAAGCAAGGCCTGTTGTGACTCAGGCCCAAGTAGGTAGTAAGAAACTCAGTCCATGAAAAAATAAACTTTATTCAAACAGCTGGGAATTACTTCATTAGCAGCATCGTTCAACTCAAAGTAAAACAAATGCCTCCCAACACAAATTGCTCAGTTATCTTGCAAAACTTGGTCCAATTAGACAAACTGCCAAAGGCCCTTCCTGGCAAACATCCAGAAGCCACAAAAACAAAGACGTATATGAAGCAGAAAATGAAGCAGAAGATGCAGCTACAACATTGTTTTCTGACAAAGCTGAAACGCCGGTGCTGGTCTGTTTTAAGTCTTATGGGAGGGGCCAATCATCTCTTGGCCCTACTCCTGAGTTGTCCTCTCTGCTTGAGCTGCTCTTGCCTTCTGACAGCTCTTCTCATGCGTGCATTAGGAACAGGCTCCTCCTGTTCCTCTGCCTCACTACTATCAGTCTCTGGAGGCTCTAGAGTCTGCACCTCACTTCCCGATGGCCCTGGCCTCACCTCAGCCTCATCACTGTCCGACTGCATTGCCAGCTCCATAGGCTGCTATAGGACCACAACAAGGCCATTCAGTCAAATATACCTACCCTTCCTTTTTAAATTGTCATCTTACATCTCCTATGATCTTTGCAATCAGCCACATACATGTGAATATGCACCCATGTCTGTATGAAGCAATAGCATTAAGGCAACTATGTATAATGGTTGCAGCTACAAAATAAGGTATGATTAAAACATGGGATACGTTGCTGTGCTGTTGATCACTTAGACCAGGGGTGTCAAACTCACGGTGTCGTGCTGTCACCTGACGTATCGTGTCTTTTTTCCCCTTTGCTAAACCGGGGGTGGGCATGGCCAGCGGATGACACCTCCAGCCCATGGGCCGGGAGCAGTGGTGAAATCTGAACCAGTTTACTACTGGTTCACTGGCTGTGCATTTGCACTGCACACATGTATGCGCACTGTGCACCACTCACCGAATGCAAGGTGCACGCGTGCGCAGTGCACACCAAAAAGAGGCATGGGGTAAGTGGAACAGCACGCTCGGGCGGGGGGGTGATCAGCTGCGGTGCACAATCTTTTTTTTTTACTTCTAAAAGCATTTTTTTACAACCTATTTGGCCGAATAGGTTGTAAAAAAAATGCTTTTAAAAGTAAAAAAAAAAGCCTCTGACGATCTGGCAACTCAGCTGGGATCATTAGAGCCTCTTTTTTACCTTTTAAAAGCATTTCTTACAACCTATTCAGCAGACGTAGTTTGCAGTACTGCACTCTAACCACTGCGCCACCACGGCTCTTCATCATTTAAGGTGAAATGATATCCAAAATTCATCTAAGATAACAACTAACCAAGTCATTATCAAGTGAAAGGAACAGCTGTGGGCACACTGCACATCATCAAGGCCAATCTCCTGCCTGATACAGGGAAATCAAGAGGCCTGGCAACTCTAAGAATTACCTGCTCACTTTCACACCTTTCTCCCTAGTAGGTTTCCTTCAGTTTCCTTCAGTTCCCTCCTCAAGAAGCCCTCCCTGGACCCAGCTATTTTGGGTAATTATCGTCCGGTCTCCAACCTTCGCTTCGTTGCGAAGGTTGTAGAGAGTGCTGTGGCGTGGCAGCTACCCCAATACCTGGATGAAGATGTCTATCTAGACCTGTTCCAGTCAGGCTTCCGACCCGGATACAGCACGGAGACAGCTTTGGTCGCGTTGGTGGATGATCTCTGGAGGGCCAGGGACAGGGGTTACTCCTCTGCCCTGGTCCTATTAGACCTCTCAGCGGCTTTTGATACCATCGACCATGGTATCTTGCTGCGCCGGCTGGGGGGATTGGGAGTGGAAGGCACCGTTTATCGGTGGTTCTCCTCCTATCTCTCCGACCGGTCGCAGACGGTGTTGACAGGGGGGCAGAGGTCGGCCGCGAGGTGCCTCACTTGTGGGGTGCCACAGGGGTCGATTCTCTCGCCCCTTCTGTTCAACATCTATATGAAGCCGCTGGGTGAAATCATCAGTGGCTTCGGGGTGAGATACCAGCTGTACGCTGACGATACTCAGCTGTACTTTTCCACCCCAGGCCAACCCAACGAAGCTGTTGAAGTGCTGTCCCAGTGTTTGGAAGCCGTACGGGTCTGGATGGGGAGGAACAGGCTCAAGCTTAATCCCTCCAAGACGGAGTGGCTGTGGATGCCGGCACCCCGATTCAGTCAGCTGCAGCCGCAGCTGACTGTTGGAGGCGAGTTATTGGCCCCAAAGGATAGGGTGCACAACTTGGGTGTTCTCCTGGATGAACGGCTGTCGTTTGAAGATCATTTGACGGCCGTCTCCAGGAGGGCCTTTCACCAGGTTCGCCTGGTTCGTCAGTTGCGCCCCTTCCTTGATCGGGATGCCTTGTGCACAGTCACTCATGCACTCGTTACCTCCCACTTGGATTATTGTAATGCTCTCTACATGGGGCTCCCCTTGAGGTGCACCCGGAGACTCCAGTTAGTCCAGAATGCAGCTGCGCGGGTGATAGAGGGAGCTTCACGTAGCTCCCACGTAACACCACTCCTGCGCAGACTGCACTGGCTACCTGTGGTCTTTCGGGTGCACTTTAAGGTTTTGGTTACTACCTTTAAAGCGCTCCATGGCTTAGGGCCTGGGTACTTACGGGACCGCCTGCTGTTACCTCATGCCTCCCACCGACCTGTACGCTCACACAGAGAGGGACTTCTCAGGGTGCCGTCCGCCAAGCAATGTCGGCTGGCGGCCCCCAGGGGAAGATCCTTCTCTGTGGGAGCTCCTACCCTCTGGAACGAGCTTCCCCCAGGCTTACGCCAAATACCTGACCTTCGGATCTTCCGCCGCGAATTGAAAACACATTTATTTATTCGCGCGGGGTTGGCTTAAATTTTATTGGTTTTAAATTTTTATTATTAATTTTTAATGGGTTTTAGTTTTTATGTTCCAAATTTTAGGCCAATTATGTAATAAGTTTTTTAATTCGTATTTTAAATTGTATATTACATTGTTTGTTTTACCTTGGCTGTACACCGCCCTGAGTCCTTTGGGAGAAGGGCGGTATAAAAATTGAATAAATAAAAATTGAATAAATAAATTAGGGCAGTGTCTCTCAACCTTGGCAACTTTAAGATGTGTAGAATTCTTCTCCCAGAATTCCCTACTCAGCAATTAAGTTTGTTTGGAGTTAACGTTACTGGTATTTTGTTATCGTTCCTTATAGGCATATTGCCTATAATTAGGTTTATTGTATGAGCTGGTAAACTTATTCACATCTGTCAAATGAATTTCATTTAACTATGTAGCAAAAAGCAGACTTTTCCCCCCTTCCCTTAAATTTTGGATGGGAAAAGTGACACTTATACCATGTTCAAAATCTGTGTCTCCTATATGTATGTGTGTGTGTGTGTATGTGTGTGTGTGTGTGAGAGAGAGAGAGAGAGAAAATAATTTGAACTTCTGCTCTGGAAATTCTAATTTATGACAAAAAACATACACTTGGAAGAATCTATTTATCTCTTCTTGATGAACACTATGGAGTTTTCTCTAGCCAAACAGATGTTTGGCATGTTACCGTTTATTTTTTTCCTCTGACACTTTCATTCTTTCTTGCTTTGCTTCATTAACTGCTTCTTATTGACTCCAACACTGGAATGATTGGCACTAAGGGAAAAGGAGTGTTTTTGGACCCATAAATAAACGTGTGTGTAAAAGAATAAGCATAATCAAGCATTATAAATAATGCCTAGTCTCAGTGTTGAAATAAATCATCTAATAAAGACAGATAGTCCTCAATTTACAAGAGTTTGTTTAGTGACCATTCAAAGTTACAATGGCACTGAAAAATGTGATTTATGACCATTTTTCACAGTTGCTACCTTTGCTGCATCCCCAAAATCAAAATTCAGATGCTTGGCAACTGGTTCATATTTATGACCATTGCAGTGTCCCAAGGTCATGTGATCCCCTTTTGCAACCTTCTGACAAGCAAATCAGGGAGGAAGCCAGGTTCATTTAATAACTAGGTTACTAATTTATAAACTGCAGTGATTCACTTAACAACTATGACAAGCAAGGTTGTAAAATGGGGCAAAACTCACTTAACACATGTCAGACTTGACAAGAAGAAATTTAGGGCTCAATTGTGGTCATAAGTCGAGGACTACCTGTATTACAAACACACACTTTGTATAAGATGGTGCTCAGTGCTATTCCAACACCGCTGATGGCTAGAGATTAAAGAACTGTTAAGCACATAATGGCAAGCAAAGTAATTTTAGATTCTGAACTTAACTGTTTTAAGTGTCCCACCTTATGGTATTAGTATTGTTGCGATGAGAACTCTTTAGACCTGAAATGCAGTGCTTCATTTACTTCAAAATGTGGTCAGGAAGGCCTGATTAATTTGGATGGGTTTTGCTGGATGGCAGCCTATCTTATACAATTATAATAAATATAATAAATAAAAATAAAATCTTGTGCCTCAAACTGTGCCCCCTCCCCTTTCTCTGGACATTGACATCTATTATAGAAAATATCAAATTATTTCCCACAAAACAACAGTATCCAAATTGTTGTTTGGACTAGATGTTGAGCAGTGGTGGGTTTCAATTTTTTTTTACTATCGGTTCTGTGGGTGTGGCTTGATGGGTGTGGCTTGCTGGGCATGGTAGGGGAAGGATACTGCAAAATCCCCATTTCCTCTCAATCAGCTGGGACTTGGGAGGCAGAGAATAGATACGGGTGGGGCCAGTCAGAATTTTTACTACCGGTTCTCCGAACGACTCAAAATTTCTGCTACCGGTTCTCCAGAACTGGTCAGAACCTGCTGAAACCCACCTCTGATGTTGAGACTCTAGATGTTGAACTAGAAGAACAAGCATGATGATTAGGGGACTGGTGACTAAAACATGTGAGGAACTGTTGCAGGAACTGGGCATGGCTAGTCTAGCAAAGAGGAGGACAAGGGGAGACACGATAGCAATGTTCCAATATTTGAGGGGCTGCCACAGAAAGGAGAGGGTCAACCTATTCTCCAAAGCATCTGAAGGCCAGACAAGGAATAATGGATGGAAACTGAACAAGGAGAGATTCAACCTGGAAATAAGGAGAAATTTTCTGAGAACAATCAACCAATGGAACAGCTTGTCTTCAGAAGTTGTGAGAGTTTTATCACTTGAGACTTTCAAGAACAGATTGAACTGCCATCTGTCAAAAATGGTATAGGGTCTGTTTGGGGGGGGGGGGCGGTTGGACAAGATAACCTAGAAGGTCCCTTCCAACTCTGTTAATCAGTAATCTGTATATCTGCTGTCCATCTCTATCTCCTGCAGCAATTAATGTTTTATGAATTAAGAATATAATTGTCTTGCTTTCTCTCTTCTGATTCTGGTTCTGATTTGGATGTGAGGCGCTCGATTCCAGCTCGCTGCAATCTCTACGTCCCCGTCGCATCCCCTAACCTAGCGCTTCTTTTCATTGTGACGTCAGCATCTCCTGGCAACAGGAGAAAATGGTTTCCTCGGCAACGTAAACAAGAACGGAGAACAATGAAAGAGACGGAATGCCGAGGACGCTGGAACCTGCCTCTTGTCCGAAAGCGCTGCGGCTCTTTAGTTAAATTGGCCAAACCGACTGGCAAAACCACCGGGACGGATGTTCGCCGAGCAGAAGCAATTAAAAGAGCAACGTGGAACCGGAAAATAACTTCAGTCACTGAATTGTAGAGTCCTATCTTTTTTATTTCTTTTTCTTTTTTATTTCCAATCGGGAGAGAATTCAGGCTGAGCGCGATATCCTTTCTTGAACTTCCAGCGTTGATGAAAAGGCTACGCCTGGGTCGTCGAAAAGCTGGAAAAATCTACAGGGGGAAAAAAAAATCTCAATATTGAAATTAAGCATCTATGTCTCTGGAGTGAGCTTACAGACATATTTAACGTCTGTGGTAATTCATCTTCTATTTCTATCAGGAGGTTTTAAAACTATTTTTTTTTACTACATTCTCCCTCTCTCTCTCTCTCTCTCTCTCTCCAATTGATTTATATAATTGTGCTTTCAAATGCAATGCACTCGTTTCAAGCACTCTTTTTTTTTTGTACTTTGTACTTTTTCCGTATGTAACCTTTCCTGGGAGAGAGAAAGAGGATGGTAGCCTGAGGCTGTTTCCGAACACCAGCAGGATAATATTAAACAGGCTGTTAAACAGTAATGCTGCCCCAGCTTTTACAATGATGGCAGGCTTCAAGTTTTAAAAAAAGTGTTTTTAGGCTTCAGGTTCAAATGGAATTGGCAATGGAATTATTAGGGTGGTTTCCTCAGCCCATTCCCCTTCAAAGGCAGCTGCCAACTTGCTTCCTTACCTGTCACGATGCTAAGATGCTTTGAACTTTTTCACTCTCTTGGTAAAACGCAAGTAGTTCTGGACATGCGGCCACCACAGGGGGCCAGAACTTCCATTGCTAAGGAAGGCAGTTGTTAAATGATTTGATGATTGATTGATTGGTTTTGCCATGATTGTTAAGTGAATCCTTGCAGTTGTTAAAGAGAATCAGGTGGCTGTTAAGCAAATTTGGCTTATCCCACTGACTTTACTTGTTGGAAGCCCCTTGAGAAGGTTGCATTTTTTTTATTTTTTTATTTTTTTGCATTTATATCCCGCCCTTCTCCGAAGACTCAGGGTGGCTTACACTATGTTAGCAATAGTCTTCATCCTTTTGTATATTATATACAAAGTCAACTTATTGCCCCCAACAATCTGGGTCCTCATTTTACCTACCTTATAAAGGATGGAAGGCTGAGTCAACCTTGGGCCTGATGGGACTAGAACCTGCAGTAATTGCAGGCAGCTGCTCTTAATAACAGACTGCATTAGCAGTCTGAGCCACAGAGGCCCCTAAGGCAAATGGTGATCACGTTATCCCAGGACACTGCAACCAGAGTAGCCATAGCAATAGCATTTAGGCTTACTGTATATATCACCCCTTAGCATTTTACAGCACTCTCTGGTGGTTTAGGATATAAGCATGATTTGCATATTGCCCCCAACAATCTGAGTCCTCATTTTACTGACCTCAGAAGGAGGGAAGGCTGGGCCAACCTTGAGCTCCATCAGGATCGAACTCCAGGCTGTTGGCCAGCAACACTGCATTTTAAACCACTGCACCACCAGGGCTCAAGAATAAATACACACTTGTTGCCAAGTGCCCAAATTTTGATCACGTGACTATGGGAATGCTGCAATAGTAATTAGTGTAAGGACCAGTCGTAAGTCCCTTTTTTCAATGCAGTTGTAACTTTGTACGGTTGCTCAGTGAATGGGTGTAAGGCAAAGACTGCCAGTAGTTTAGCTAATTCTTCAAACACTATTTCAACAAGCAGAGAGGAGTTTTCTAAATGCTCTGATACCAAAGTCAAGCCTTTGAATCAAGCTTGACTATTGGTGACTTCACAGACATAGCCATGCAATTTTCTAGGCATCAGCATGGAATTTTTTGCCATCTTTTTCTTGCAGGATCTTTTTTCTCAACTTCCCAGTCTAGCCTACAACCTTAGACTTTCCCGGTGGTTTCTTCTCCAAGTATCAGACAAGCCCTGCTTAACTTCTAGGCTGAGGTAAGGTTGATCAAGGACTACTATCTCTATAGGAAAAAGGTAAAGGTTACCCTGTCCAATTCTGCTCAACTTTAGGGTATGGTGCTCATTTTTGTTTCTTGGCTGAGGGAGCCAGCATTGTCCATAGACATTTTCCAACATGGCCATATACCAAAGGTGCATGGAATGCTATTACCTTCCCACTGAAGTGGTACCTATTTATCTACTCGCTTTTGCATGCTTTTGAATGCAAGGTGGGCAAAAGCTGGGGCAGGAATGGGAACTGTACCCATTGCACAGTAGAGGTCTCGAACCTGGACTCAGGTCTCGAACCTGGGCTGCCAGCTTTCCAGCTGACAAACTCAGCATCTTTAAGCACTAAGCCATCACACCCCATCATCTACTGATGTACTTTACAGTACATCAAGTTAATTGGTTAGAAGCTACTGAAATGAGTGTGCATGAAGTGAGATAGTTTTCTTGAAAATAACTGCTTCAACGTGAACCACTGATGTATCACTGAGAAAACACCTCATAAAATTGGTAGCCATTAACATTATAGTGATCCTTCCCTCTATAGCTGAATGAGTGTCAACAATTGGGAAACAATTTCCAGCTGCAGTTTTCTGGATCTCTTTAAAAAAGCAAGCAAGTCATTTAAAATTATGGTGGTGGATGATGATTTCTACAGATCTTTTGTTCGGATTAGCACCATTTTATTTGACCCATGCCTATGTTATGTTATTTATTTATTTTATGAGGGTGGCTCACAAGCTATGACGTTGAGCTTGTCGATCGAAAGGTTGGCAGGTCAGCGGTTCGAATCCCTACAGCTGCCGTGTAACGGGGTGAGCTCCCGTTACTTGTCCCAGCTTCTGCCAACCTAGCAGTTTTGAAAGCACGTAAAAATGCAAGTAGAAAAAATAGGGACCACCTTTGGTGGGAAGGTAACAGCGTTCCGTGCGCCTTTGGCATTGAGTCATGCCAGCCACATGACCCCGGAGACGTCTTTGGACAACGCTGGCTCTTCGGCTTTGAAACGGAGATGAGCACCACCCCCTAGAGTTGGCAATGACTAGCACGTATATGCGAGGGGAACCTTTACCTTTACCTTTACTATTTTATGTGTATGTTTCACTTTTTTGTTTTGTTTTGCTTAAAAATGGGGGGGAAATATGCCATCCTTTCAGTGAAAAAGATTCTTTGGATTTAATAGGATATGGCAATACAAATAGGATACAAAGATTGGAGTAACTCAGGTTTTTCTATAGTGAAAAAAACTGAACCTGCACAAAATTCCTTTCTTCTACATGAAATTGTAGAATGTTAATGTTGGAAGGGGAATTACAAATCATTCAACCTAAGCCTTTTCTCAAGGACAAAATGGATGTCCAGTGAATCAAAGCCCACCGTCCTTTGAAACTGTTTGCCCCAGTCTCAATTTTAGTTATTAGGAGGATTGTTCAAAATCTTTTTCATTACCATTTCAATTTCTGCCCCAAATGTTAGCAGTTGTAAATTAGTTTCTATGTTGTTAAGGTTTAGCTGGTCAATGAATAAGAATTAGAATTTAGATTTTTTTTTTTATTGGCCAAGTATGATTGGACACACAAGGAATTTGTCTTTAATGCATATGCTCTCAGTGTACATAAAAGAAAAGATACGTTCGTCAAGAATCATAAGGTACTACACTTAATGATAGTCATAGGGTACAAATAAGCAATCAAATCATATTTGGAAACAGTCAATATAAATCGTAAGGATACCAGCAATAAGGTTACAGTCATACAGTCATAAGTGGAAGGAGATGGGTGGTGGGAACGATGAGGAGATTAATAGTAGTGCAGATTTAGTAAATAGTTTGACAGTGTTGAGGGAATTATTTGTTTAGCAGAGTGATGGAGTGATGTAAAATCACATTTAACAAAGGATTCCTTATACACGTCTCTTCATAGACCAAGATTCAGTGTTGCAACTCAGGACATCTGTTCACCAAGTGGGAATTTGTCAGCCTTCCTGTTAAGCTAGAAGATTCGCAGGATGTCTGGAGTGTCATTTGCCCCTTCAAATGCATCTACTGCCTCAGTGGACTCTGAAGAAATTTACAGTAAGATTCCTTTGTTTTATTTGCTAGAATGTAATGCTTCCTTCTCTTCACAGTTTTAAGATTCATGTTAAAGAATACAGATCTATTCTTATTGTATATGTGCTGTAGATTGTTCCTTTTGAAACAGCCAACTTCATTGATGCTTGTTTTCTTTGGAATTTAATACCTGGAGCATAAATGTCTCCTAGGTTGAAGTCAATACTTCTTGCAGGTCATTTAAAAATGTATCTGTTGGTATGGTGATACTCAGAGGCACCAGGTTGTTTATTGAGAATTTATGTTTATATGAGTGAGTGAGTGAGTGAGTGTGTGTGTGTGTGTGTGTGTGTGTGTGTGTGTGTGTGTGTGTGTGAGAGAGAGAGAGAGAGAGAGAGAGAGAGAGAGAGAGAGAGAGAGAGAGAGAGAGAGAGAGAACTATGGTTGTATCGTCAGGAAGATGTTTTTTCTTACTCTTAAGTATATTGGAAAGGGATGGTATTAATGAATGTAACTCTGTTTCCAATGATATATACAAAGTGCCGCATACAAATTGGTCTGCAACCTTCAAACACTGAGGTATGGTAAGTCCTATGATGCTAACACTTATGTCCTAGCAACTTTCCCTTTAATATAACTTATTTCTGGATAACTAAGTGAAGTTTGTTGTTTATTGCATCAGAGACACGGCTGGTATCTCAGCAAACGGGAGATGTGTTTACAATACCCTCTTCTAAGTCCAGCTCTAGACCAGACACCAAGTCATGTAAGTCTCTCTTTTTAATTGCTTACTGTCAGCTCCCAAATTCCACTATTCAAGCAATCATCAGTAGATCACTAAGCAATTTTAACACAATAGATCAGTTCTTAGAATTGCCACACAACAGAGGAAGCCATTGCCATTTTAGCAACTTTGAGCAGTTACCTTTCTTGCATTATTGTTTTTAAACTTCCTTGACAATAGGATCTTTCAGGATCAGGGAATCTTCCAAATCATGTGGAGCCAATGTACTTTGATTTTCTCTTGGGTCTGAAATCCAATTGTATGTTTTCATGACCATAAAAACCTTCCCTATGCAATCTTCCCCATACTTTTGAAATTCTTTTCAGACTGTCTTGAAGTCACAGAGAATAGAGGAAAGAAGAGGAGATAAAAAGAATGTTTTTTTCAGAACCAATGTTTATCATGTGGGAAATAATAAATTGTCTTGATTGATAAGGCTAAGTAAAGAGCTTTTCCTAATTTGGAAATCATTTGGACTAAATGCTTGAGATTCGATTAAAATGTGAACACAACACTACTGTGTCCAAATCTCTTTTCTAGTATGATACATTGCAGTTTCCAAAAAGTCTTTTAACATGAAATGGGATAACTTGCCACAGCCAATTTTCCATGGCCAACTTGCCATGGCCAACTCGCTGCAGGACAATTCAACGCCTTAGTAATCATTTCAATCACTTACTTTTATTATTGGTGACCACATTTCATTGAAATTACTGTAACTCTTATATTTCTGGATTGCCTTTATTTTATTATTATTGGCCACAGTTCTGTCGAAATGAATTTAACTTTTGTTTTGTTGAATTGTCCTGCAATGAATTCTCCTGCAGCCAGCTGGCCATGGCAAGCTGGCCAGTCAATTATATATGTTCAAGTGATAATTCATAATTCATTTGCGATGAAGTTCAGCAACGTTCTTTCATTCTTCTTTGCCTAGTTGGACACATTTTGGTTATTCTTATTCATTTCCTCATTATATTCGGAAGACATAATGCTGCTCGGCTATTACTTTCCTAATATTCTTTTTGCTTCTTGGTTTGTTTTGCAGCTCTTCCTGGAAACATAGACTTTCTGTTGAAACAAAACCCATTCAAAATCCCTGCGGATATTGATATTTTTTTGCTGCGAGATAAACAGAAAGAAATGGCCAGGATGGTATGTAGAAAATTCAGACGTTTCCGAAAGAAATTCTTCCCAGCCATGGCCAATCAGAATGCTGACAGTGTGATATGCCCTCTTCCCACTGAACTGGTATACTGGTCTCATTTCAGTAGCTTCTAACCAAAGTTGCATGGGTTAAGAAGAACCTCCGAAACTTTTAGAAAAACTTTGTGTATTAAATAATAAGATACACTGATGGTTCTGTAAAGGAGTCAAAAGTGCAACCTAAGCTGAAGTGGGGAGAGCTTATTTTTAAAAAAAAAAAAAAAGATTACAGATGAGAAGAGAGGATTGAGTGTTCAGACAGCATGGATAGGGAGAATCTTCTTTCTCATAAGATTAGAATCCAGCACCATCCAGTGAAAATGATTGGCTTTGCTAGCTGGAGATTATAATAACTGGAACTCAGTCCAACTGGAGGGCGGCTGGTTAAGGAAGCCTGACCTTTATTTTCCTTGTGTAGTCTTGCTCAGCACTAGATTAAACAAATGTGGAATAGCAGGATCAAAGCTAATTTCATAGTAAATTCTGAGAGGAGAATCCTATGCCTCATTTTTATAGAGAGTCCCAGGTGTGTGGTGTGGTATAGGGTCTCCTGCTTGTGTAGGAGGTTGGACCAGAAGCCCTCCAAGGTCCCTTCCAATGCTGTTATTCTATATTCTGTATATTTCGTATACAATATAACTGATCTCACAGAGTGAATAATTAGCTCCAATGTTACAAGATACAATTCCATGTTGACCTCCTGAGAAACTGCATTTTCTTATAAGGTCCTTGATGCTGGAGATATACTTTTGCTGGGGCAGCCATCTTGTGAGGTCTCCGATAACCAAGGGAGCATTTACTCAACTCCTTCCTTTAGGAGCGAGAGCGACGGAAGACTTTGAAAGTCCACGAGAAGATGACTTGCTCCACTCTGCAGAGTTCCAAACAGTCGGGATTCAAGAGAGCGATCCAAATGGAAGAAGAAGCTGAGGACAAGGAATTATTAGCAGAAGCCGAACGACTGAAAGCTCTCCGAGAAAGCATCTCCTGGAAGATAGCAATTACTAAAGGTAGCTGAGGAAAGCATTCAGATCCTAGGCTGCAATGTAGCGGGATAATTACTTGGTATCAGAACATACACAGTATAAGCTTCCAGCTTCAGATTCTCTCTTTTTTTTTTTCACATTCAGACTGAAATAATCTTAGACGTGGTTTCCCAAAAATCTGATCTAGGTGAGGGTGCAAACTTGCTTTAGGTTTGCTAGTCTCTCGGGTCTCTGGTTAGCATTATCACTCAAAAGTAAAACACATTTGGAGTTATTTGTTCCAAGCTTTTAAGAGAAAAACAGTTGTGCAGGGAGGATTATATTGAATAGGGAAATAGCCAAAGCAGCAGGCCTCTGCTTATCAATCTTTCTATAATCTTTCATTTGTTGGTTGAGATTTTTTTAAAAAACAAGTCAATAAAGGAAACATCTGTGCAAATAATTTCAGGAAAGATCTTAACCATCAAGGGGAAAGTATAAACTCTATTTTTATAGGATCAGCTTAAAATTCGCTTTACATCTTGACCATAAGTTGGAGTATAAGATGAATAAAATTTGCTTAAGTCTCTTCAAAATGTTTCTAAAACACTCTGTAATATAAATTTATTTATTTATTTATTTATTTAATCGCATTTTTATACTGCCCTTTCTCCCAAGGGACTCAGGGCGGTTTACAGCCTAATAAAAACATACATATAAATACAAAATAAAATACCAATTAAAAAACTTATTAAATAAGGCCGAATATTAAAAATTACAATAAGATAATAAAACCCCGTTAAAACCAAATTTAAAATTTGAAATTCTAGTCCAGAATGAGATTATAAATGAGATTCACCAGACTTTGGAAGTTTCTGACGGGCTCTTATCATATGCCATAGCTTATGAAAGATGTCTATGGAGATTCTCAGTCATCCAGGTCAAAGGTGCTTTTTTCTATTTTCAGTTTTTCTATTTCTATTTCAGTTTTTCAGGTGCCTCTTGAAAAAAGCACCTTTGGGATAGCATATGAAAGAGTTTTTTATGGGCACCAAATTCTACAAAAGCCTGCTGCCTCCAGAAATGGTATCTGCTGCTATAATAAACACTAGTCAGTCTGTATTACACCTCTAATATGTCCTGATATATACAAGCACTCAGCAAATAAGATTAAATGAAATAAATAGACCAAAGATGAATAGAAGAGATGAAGAGCAGTTTCACATAGAAGCAGAACACTTTTAGTAATGGAACAGGCCAGTTTCTGAACTATGGAGGTGGTAAAATTGTTGGTTACAAGTGTCTCTCAATCAACTCAGTCAACAGAAAGAGATTTTGGAAGCTCTGCTAAAAAAGCATTGTCTTCTCACTTCACTGTGGCATGCTGCATTTGGATGTTGTGGCTTGCACAGCTGCCCCCCCCTTTTTTTTTGTTCCTTCCTTCCCTCCTTCCTTCCTTCTTTTTTTTCTTTCTTTTCCCCCCAGACCAGGTTGTAGAGAGAGAGACCATGCATGATTACATCAATCAGAAACGGCAGATGTTCTTGCTGCAGGTATTTCATTTTGTTCTAGTGGTGTCACCTGTACGTCACTTTGAGAGAGTGAAGAGGAGCTTGGGATCTGTATTGGGGACAGTTGGAGTCAAGTCTTTTTTTTGCTGCCAAATTCACTGGAGGGCCTTGGGGGAGACTACTCTTTCCAGCCAAATTGTTGCGAGGGTAACATGGGTGGAACCACCACCAGTCTGATTCTGAATGCTTTGAAAAGGGAAACGCTGATTACAAATGCAGCATTAAATGAAGTGGCTTCAATGCAACTTGATGGTAGCTTTTAACATGAGGAATCATTTCAGTAAATTGCCTGGTGGAAGATGCTAGATGGCTTATGCCCATAATGGCGAACCTATGGCATGCGTGCCGGAAGTGGCATGCAGAGCCATTTCTCCAGGCACGTCAGCCGTCAGCCGCTGCTCTTCCGGGTTTCCTGTTGCCAGCTGGTCTTTGCGTGCACAGAAGCACAGGAAACTGGAAAAGCAGCTCCCTTGCGCACATGTGCACCAGTGGTGGGTTTCAAAATTTTTTACTACCGGTTCTGTGGGTGTGGCTTGGTGGGTGTGGCAGGGGAAGGATACTGTAAAATCTCCATTCCTACCCCACTCCAGGGGAAAGTACTGCAAAATCCCCATTTCCTCCCGATCAGCTGGGACTTGGGAGGCAGAGAATAGATGGGGTGGGGCCAGTCAGAATTTTTACTACTGGTTCTCTGAACTACTCCAAATTTCTGCTACCGGTTCTCCAGAACTGGTCAAAACCTGCTGAAACCCACGTCTGATGCGCATACCAGAAACCAGAAGCTCAGCTTCCTGGCGCTCACATGCACACCAGGGAACTGCTTTTCTGGTTTCTCGCCCTCCCCTACATGCGCGCATTCCTGTTTCAGCAGTTGGTGCCGAAAAGGTTCACCAACACTGGCTTATGCCATGGGCTTCTCTGCTTACATAGAGTAAGTTCTGGTGGGGAAATACATGGTCATATCCCATTTATAGCCATAGCATATTTTCCCATGTTTAGGAATAGGCATATTTGTGTGCACAAATAGATAAACACAGATACAGATATATCTTACCATGTCTATACCATGTCTATTTAGGAAATTCTGCATCCCCTATCTCCCGTAAGCATCCGTTATCCGTCTTTAACAGTGTATCTGTTAAAAAGCGAAAGATAGAAATCATTGGACAGTTTGGGGGTAATAGCAAAGACTAAGATAGAAGAGGATGAAGAGCAGTTTCACATAGAAGCAGAACTCTTTTAGTAATGGAACAGCCGGTTTCAAACTATAAACTATGGAGGTGATAAAATTGTCCTTTAACTGAAAAGAGACATTACTGGGCCTCCTTTTCTCAATCACTTTTGGCTTACATTTCAGTACGCTGTAACTGTGAAAAAAGATGAAATTCAGAAACTGGAAAATCTGGCAGTGGAAGAAGAAGCAAAGCTGGAGAAAGCTGAGGAAGACTTGGAAAAGGATGCTGCCATGTTTGACGAATTCCTGAAAGAGAATGACAGAAACTCTGCCCAAGCTTTGAAAATGTAACACTGAATCACAGGATCTATGCTGTAGCGTTCGTAGACATCTCAAGTCCTGGGGAAGTTCTACAGTTTTCAGTAGGAGACACAAAATCTGCCACTAAGTGTTGCAGGAGCTTCCTACAAGCATTTCTGCAATCATATTGAACAAAGGGGCACTTGATATTTTGGGGGGGAATCTCCCACGGCTACAGGGGGCATGGTAGGGCAGGATATCAGAGGGGGAGGAATTGCAATGTTGGCTTTGGGGTTTTTTCCCCCTATACTTTTTGTAGGGTTAAAATCTTGAAGAAAATATAATCATAGGCACACACAGCCAGACAAAGGTTGAAATATTTGACACATCATTTTCATAACTGGTCTGAAAGGGATAATCAGAGATGCTTGGTGAACTAAAGGAGTGGCTTAAGTGATGCTCAGCTTCTGTCTTAAGACTGGAGAACAAATTATTTCAGAAATGACATCCTGTATTTCTATTTTCAACAAAACATGGCAGCTTATATCAAGAGAGGGAGAGGGAGGGGAGGAAGAAGTCTCTGCAACTTCAGCTTACTCTAGACAGTCAAATCATATCTCTGAGCATTCTGACTCTAATGCTTTCATTGAACCTGCTAAAGTTTCATATGCTTTGAGAATGATTCAGAAGTGCTTGACACCATATATCCCTGTAGCAAAGTGGGATTGTGTCAGAAAGGGAAACACAGTGATCTCATCAGACAAACACCACCCTTGTATTATTGCATCCCAATGTCTGATACAGGTATGCATGTCAGGGGTTTTGCATCATGGCTCAGAGTTATGCTTCAGATCTCATCAAGTGCTGCATCTCTCAGCTTACGCCTTAAAGAACTCAAAGGCTACTCAAACATCTGCCTAGCCCTGATGGGCTTTAAGAAACCCATTCAGAGTTAATGAAATTCTTTGTGGAATTCGTAATAGAGACTTGATTTATTTGTCAAATCTTCTCTACTGGGATTCAGATGCCAAACAACTCATGAGTTAATTTATTTCTACACTATTCTTTCTTCTTGTTTAACAAACACAAGAAAACCCACCTACTGATATTTTTAAAAAGCTACAAAACTGCTAAGTAATCTAACAGGAAGTAGTTAAGTTTTCTGATGCTAGTTAGCTAGATGTCTTCTACTTCCCACGCAGACTAGTAGAACTTTTTCTATTATTAAAAAAAAAGCTCATATTAAAGTTCTAGAATTGAATCTATGTTGACAGTTTAGGAGAGCTGCCTTCTCTGTTCTCTAACTAACATGTAGGCTGTTCACCTCCACCCCCACCTTAAAGACAGTATTTGCCAGACAGAAGTCAATTAAAAGGTCCAAAAGAAATTCACAGGTAGATGAAAGTTGCAGTAAAGCACTATGGAGCACTATACTAAGTGCTATTGTTATATGATCGCTCCACAGTTGATCATGAAAAAGAGGGTCAGCCCACTCTTGTGTCATCTAATGTGTCAAACCAACTTGACTGAGAATCATTACATTCTACATATTTTTCAGCCAAATTCTCAACCAATATATGAGTAGAGACAAGAAGGAAAGGACTGGGGGAAGGGGAGAAATGGAACAACACCAGGAAGAAATTTATATCTCCCTAACCTTTGCCTCTGACTTTTCATGGTGGCCTAAAACTTTGAGATCTCCCTTAATTTATTTTTATTTATTTATTTTATTAAATTTTTATACCGCCCTTCTCCCGAAGGACTCAGGGCGGTGTACAGCCGGAATAAAATACAGAATATATACAATTAAAAGAAATTAAAATAAACTATTACTAAACGGCCGGTAATTTAAAAGATTTAAAAATTTAAAATATTCCTAAAACCCCAATTTAAAATCAACTATTTATGCCAGTCCTGCTTGAATGAATAAATATGTTTTTAGCTCACGACGAAAGGTCCGAAGATCAGGCACTTGACGTAAGCCAGGGGGGAGTTCGTTCCAGAGCATCGGTGCTCCCACAGAGAAGGCCCTACTCCTGGGGGCCGCCAGCCGACATTGTTTGGCGGACGGCACCCTGAGAAGGCCCTCTCTGTGAGAGCGTACGGGTCGATGGGAGGCATAAGGTAACAGCAGGCGGTCTCGTAAGTACCCGGGTCCTAAGCCATGGAGCGTTTTAAAGGTGGTAATTCTGATATCACTTATATCCAGTCATGCTCTGCAGGTGATTTCTGTCTTTATTTCTTCTTTCTTAGTGCTGAAAAAGAAACCAAAGCAAAACTGGAGAAAATAATTGAGATCCGAGAATTGACAGCGCAAATGATGAACATCCAAAGGTAGCAGTTACAGAAGATATAATCCAGGGTATATTCTCCTTCCTCCCTGTTTCCCTTTCCTGCATGTCCCAATACAGTTAAAAGTACATTAGTTCTATAGAGCTTTATGACATGCTAAATGTTTATGCTTGATAAACATTAATTATATGCCTGAATTATGGGTAACAAGATTTTACAGGTTTCCATTTGTTTCTCTCTCCAATGAATTTTAAATCCATAGATTGCTAAAAAAATATCATGTCCCCAAAGATAATCAGTGTTGTTATTTCCATTGACCCTGCCTATGAAACATTTGAGAAGAAGCATTTTGAGAAGAAATTTGAATTTCAAAGAAAACATTTGAGAAGAAAATTATAGCATAATAAGGGATAATGGGACAAAAAGGATATATATATTATAAGGGGAGTTAGGGGAAAATGTAAATATTAGAAGACTACCGTCATGAAACTGTTGTAAAAAGGGAATATATGTTATGTGTTTTGTGTTTGTTATACTGTATTGTTTTATAAATAAATAAAAAAGAAAGAAACATTTGAGAAGATGCAAATAAATACTTTGGAATGCATTAAAATTAAAAATGAAAGTTGCTATTGTTTTTCTAATTCAATATTAGAAAAAATGAATTAGACCTGTTTCAGGAATTAAAATAAATAAAGCAAACATTTTTGCTCCAAGAGTTACCGCCTGGAAATGATCTATTATATCGATCAATTGATCAAAATCAATTAAAATTTCATTTAAAAGATTCAGACTTCCTTGAATTAAGTTTGACCTTGGATGATTACATAGATACAAGAATGTTGTCTTCTTGACAAGAATGTGAAACTAGTTTTCCATTATGTTTTCTAGAAGGGATTTTTTTTTTACTATTGCTCTGGGATTTAATGATAGCCATCTAAGAAATACATTTTATATAGCCATCTAAGCACTTACCAAGTCTGACTTATATGACTTGGCAAGGTCAGCTAGATGCTGCCACCTGCTGGGACAAATTTCATTTAGCCTTTTCTGAACCCCTTCTTTGAAGGCAGAAGAAAAGGGAGTCAATGTAATCCCATCACAGGAATCAGCATTATGGTAGCAATATGGGGTCATAAAGTAAATGGCATCAGGAAAGAGATGGGACTCTTGATAGACCATATTCTTCTCATGACCAACCCACAAAGACAATCACACGTCTGTATCAGTGGTGGGTTTAAAAAAAAAATTACTATTGGTTCTGTGGGTGTGGCTTGGTGGGTGTGGCATGGCTTGGTGGGCGTGGCTTGGTGGGCATGGCAGGAGAAGTATACTGTAAAATCTCCATTCCCTCCCCAGTCCAGGGGAAGGTTACTGCAAAAATCCCCATTTCCTCCTGATTAGCTGGGACTTGGGAGGCAGAGAATAGATGGGGACAGGACCGGTCAGAATTTTTATTACTAGTTCTCCGAACTACTCAAAATTTCCACTACCGGTTCTCCAAAACTGGTCAGAACCTGCTGAAACCCACCTCTGGTCTGTATGCCATATGCTTTTTATGAAGATACCCTAACTTCAGGCAATATAAAAATATTGTTTATCTTCTATCAAAAGCATTCAGAGTAAAATTAAGGAATATTTTAGGGATATTCATCCATCCATCCATCCATTCATTCATATATTTTAGATGTTACCTTCTTGCAGTTTCACTTCCCAGCACTCTTACTGTCTCCTGGTGTCTTATCCAGCATTCTTTAGGTCTAAAAATGTATGGATAACAATTTATTTTCCCTGGAAATATGTACTTGGGGAGAAGAGCTTTATACCCAATACCTATCCCAATTTTCCACAACAGTGTTCTTTGCAATGAGTGTTTCTTTTCTTCAGTGAGATAGCCCGATTTGAGGACACTTTGCAGGAATATGCGGTGTTCAAAGATTTCCTCTACCAACTATCTCCCAAAGATTGGTGGGAAGATCATGAAAGGCGGCGGATGAAAGGAAAGGCAAATAAACTCAATTCTGACAGTAAAGAGGAGAAATTAGGACTGTCGAAAGGTAAGCGCTTCCATAATCCCAAGACTGTGTATGATTCTCAGATCTGCATAGAAATAACAATAGATCTTCAGAGGCCATTGTTGAACCTCATCCATCTTCAGAAGAAACCAACCAGAAGCAAAGCCACATGATATAATTACAGAAAATAAAAATAACTAAATGCCAAAGGTGCAAGGAGCGCTGTTACCTTCCCACCAAAGGTGGTCCCTATTTTTCTACTCACATTTTTTACATGTTTTCGAACTGCTAGGTTGGCAGAATCTGGGACAAGTAACAGAAGCTTACCCTGTTACGTGGCACTAGGGATTCAAACCACTGAACTGCCAACTTTTCGATTGACAAGCTCAGCGTCTTAGCCACTGAGCCACCATGTCCCTTTAAAAGCCTGTAGCCTACCCTAAAAGAAACAGCAAACCTGAATTTTCACAAATGAGCAAAATGGTATCATTACAGTATTTAAAATGCTTCCGATACAGGTATTTCTCATCATGTTTATTTTAGTAATTATTACTTACGTTATTCTGATTCAGGGGTGTGAAACTTGCATCATCACGTGACGTATCACAACTTTTTTACCCTTCGCTAAATCGGATGTGAGTGTGGCTAGCACGTGATGCATCCAGCCCAAGGATTTGACACTCCTGCTCTAATTTCTATTTTCCTTGTATTTGCTTATATTTAAAGGGTAAATAAGGAGACACTTATAACTTACAAGACTTTGGTCTTTTTTAGGGAAGATTTATTCTGCAGTTGCTTACTGTCAAAAACAATGAGCAACATTGAGGAAAATGTATGACCGACACCATTTTCATTATATGATTTTTCTTTCTCAGTACTAGATCTGTGTACAGATTCATCAGCATTAACAGAAAAAAGGCCCTTCCCTTGATTATATGCATTTATTTTTGGAAGAATGAAAAAGAGTGGTGATATCAATATTAATACTAATGATTAGCATTTTATAGAGCTTTAATTATTTAATTATTTATTTCTTAAATTTATATGCCATCCATTTCACTGTCAAGCAACTCTTTCTTAAAATGATGCTATAAACCTAGTTCTATACATTGTAATTAATCAAAAAAATAATGAATTTCAATTGTAATAATTGTTATAATTGTAAATCCTTTATTTATTACTATTTTTTTTCTTCATGCACTTGGCTTTCTCCATTTTTTAATTGTATGTAGTTATTTGGTAGAGGGACGTGGTGGCTCAGTGGCTAAGACACTGAGCTTGTCGATCGAAAGGTCGGCAGTTCAGCAGTTTGAATCCCTAGTGCCGTGTAATGGGGTGAGCTCCTGTTACTTGTCCCAGCTTCTGCCAAACTAGCAGTTCGAAAGCATGTAAAAATGCAAGTAGAAAAATAGGGACCACCTTTGGTGGGAAAGTAACAGCGTTCCGTGCACCTTTGGCATTTAGTCATGCCGGCCATATGACCATGGAGACATCTTCGGACAGCGCTGGCTCTTCGGCTTGAAAACGGAGATGAGCACCGCCCCCTAGAGTCAGGAATAACTAACACATATGTGTGAGGGGAACCTTTACCTTTAATTATTTGGTTCTTCAATAGTTTTTAATGAATATTATTAATAATGTTTAAAAAATATTATAACTGGAGCATATACTCAGGACAAACTTCACACTTTTCATATCTTAGCTCACAACTCAAATATTCACAAAAACACATATTAAGGAATTTTGCCAGGCCCAAAGCCAAGAATGACATGTGTCAAGCTGAGTTCTTTATTGTTTTATTGTTCTTTATTGTTTCATAAAATCATACCATACTGAGCAGTGTACTATTTGTACCCATAATATACTCTTTGAGTATATTAGGGAGGGGCTGTCTTGATCCTCTTTCTCTCACACATAATATCTGAGCTGAGTTGCCTCTCACTCCTCTGGAAGGGGCTCCCTCCCTCCTGAAAATCTACCTCCTTACTACATTCCATCACAGATTTATATTAAATATATATATTTCAGAGGACATCTTCACAGCGGTGTAGATGGAGAGGTGGGTGTTCTCTTTTCTTTTGACTGCATTCAGAAACTGATGTAGAATCAAACTTTTAGTCATTAAAATGAACTGACAATTGTACCCATCTCTCTTTCTTCCTGGCTTACCAATAATAGTCCCCCCCTTTCCCCCCCCCTCTCTCGCTAAACAGTAACACTCAAATGGGGATGACACAATTAATGGATTTTTCTGTATTCAGGTTCAGGGAAGGATGTTCAAGAATTTCAAGACAAGGGCCGACGTCGAACAGCAAGCATACCGAAACGTTCTAGTATTGAAATGACTAATGTAGAACCTCCCACTTCTAGAACGCCAAGCCAAATTTTGCCTCGAAAGGAATCTTTCAAATTAAGCCGAGTATCTTCTAGGCAGACTCTAAAGTCTCAACAAAGCAGAAAGCCGTAAGTATGTCAGGGAAGTGAGTTGGAAGTGAGACAGACAGAGAAGAATCAAAGTCACCAAAATTGGGTATTGAATCTTACAGGAAAATATCATAGTATACTACCTTACAGTAGCACAGCTTTCAAATTATGCCTTTATTTTGGCCTCTCAAATGAGAATAAATGCAAAGATATAGGATGTGTGGAGCACTACATATAGATGCCAGTCAAGCGTTGTATACAGTAGTGGCCAAAATTGTGGAAACCTTTTGGGAAAAGTGTATTTTTGAGGTTTGATGGCTAATAACACCACTTTTTTTTTTTTAGTTTCAAGATAATCATATTCCACTGCTGGAATGGCCTGGGAATAGCCCAGACCTTAACCCAATTGAAAATCTATGGAGCCGACTAAAGAAACTTATTAGTCAGAAACAACCCAGCAATAAAACCCAGTTAATAGAAGCAATCATTCAACTTTGGTTTCACATATAACAGCTGCAGAACTAAAAGACTTGGTTCACTCCATGGGAAGACGTTGTAAGGCCGAATTCATGCTAAAGGTTACCCAGCTATTAACTGACATGGTGATAATTTTTGTATATCTCATTTTTTCTATAGTGATAATTTTTGTATCTTGTTTTTTCTACCTGTTTCACTTTTCTTCTTTAGATTGTAACTGCTATTCTAATAGCAAATCCTTCATAAAAGTTATTGCATTACATTCTTGATTAAATTATCTTTCTGTTGATGTATAATTTTATGGTAATACTAAAAAAAAAAGTTGTGTTATTAGCTAGTTTTAGAAAATGCACTTTTCCCAAAAGATTTCCACAATTTTGGCCACTACTGTATGTTTCCAATTTTCATGATGTCAGGGTTTTTTTTTCCCATGTCGGAAGCATAGAAGTGCTTCTTTGGTGAAAGGAATTGCTAATGACATCACCGTTATTTCAGAGATGCCAAGTTGAGGGCTCCTTTCAGGTCCCTGTGATGTTGCCCACTGAAGTGGTACCCATTAATCTACTTGCAGTTGCCCACTTTCAAACTGCTGGGTTGGCAGGAGCTGGAGGGTGTGACAGCAGCTCATCCTCGCTGCAGGAGCAGTGGGTCTTGAACGCAGGCGTGCCAATTGTCAGCCCAGCGTTCTAACCTCGTGAGCCACCACACTCTGGGATAATGCCACTTTACATCAATTTCTAACTGACTGCATCTTCAATGCTCTTTTTCCCCCCACTACCACTCTTCAGAATTATGTATCCACCATTGTACAAAGAGCTCTCTGCTTTTCTAATGGGACGTCCCTTCTATTCCTTCAATATTTCCATTTTGAAAATTTGCCATGAAATGATGTCACACTTATGGTGGGGGGGAATGGAAGTATGCAGGAGAGAAGGTAGTCCAACCATTAACTGAAAGGAAACAGGTAGTAGCAAATCTTGTAAAAGCTAAGGAGGAGTAAATCTGGTTAACATTTGGGTAACAGACCATCAGAGAATATTCAGGTTGTTGCCTAGATCAGAGGTCTCCAACCTTGGTCCCTTTAAGACTTATGGACTTCAACTCTCAGAGTTCCTCAGCCAGCTTTGCTGGCTGAAGGACTCTGGGAGTTGAAGTCCACAAGTCTTAAAGGGACCAAGATTGGAGATCCCTGGGCTAGATAGGAAAATGGGGGGGGGGAATTCCCAAAGGAAAGTAATGGCAAACTACTTTCATGAGCAGTGGTGGTGCAGTACTGCAGGCTACTTCTGCTGCCTGCCAGCTGCCTGCAATTTGGCAGTTTGAATCTCACCAGGCTCAAGGTTGATTCAGCCTTCCATCCTTCCAAGGTGGGTAAAATGAAGACCCAGATTGTTGTTGGGGGAAATAGGCTGACTCTGCAAACCACTTAGAGAGGGCTGTAAAGCATTGTGAAGTGGTATATAAGTCTAAGTGCTATTGCTATTGCTATTGCTGCTATAACATGGCCAAGAACATTGTCTGATTGCATCTATGTAGTCATCAGGGCATTTTTAAAATAATCTGTAAGAAAAGTATGTGATTTCCTGGGGAAAAAAAACTACAATTCCCAGAGTTTCAGAGAAAGAGGATAAATGATTGAATCAGTTTAATATTTTTATCTATGGATATCCTGTCATCTCTTTCAACTTTCCACAAAGTGGGAAATAGTTGCTTGTAATCCATTTCCAATTCCAGTTCAAAATGCATGTTGAGGGATCAGCAAGATAAACTATTAAATATTGCATTATAATGCCCTGTAAACAACTGACTCAAGAATAACCTCTACAGGAGTGTACAGATTGCCCCATCAGAAGAAAAATTTAGTCCAGAATTATCTGATGAAGATGATGATGAGGTCAGTAATTCAATTTTTTTAGCATATAACTGCAGCACTGTTGGAACTCAGCAATTAATTGTACATTTTAAAGCTGGAATTCTTAAGGTGAAATAGTATTGAAAAATTCTAGTAGCTTAAAAAGTACTGAAACGTTTAAACTAAGCAATGGAGGAAAATCACACCATTAAAAATTACAATTTTCATCTTGAATTTTGATGGCACAATCCTGATACTGTGGAAAATGTGGTTGGGCTCTATACAGATTATGAGTTGCCCACCCTTCTCAAGGTGATCACATGTGGATGGGATCTTTCCTTATTTAATCTTTCCTTATTTACTCAATAATCTACTGAAGTATTTTGGAAGAAAAAATAGTAGCTCAGGGAACTCTGTCATTAAATAGCAATGTGAAATGGATTTTCAGAGGGCTGGTCTAACATGTAACTCCTATACTTCATTAGCTGAATTGGGTGTACTCAATTGGGTGTACAGCACCAAGATCAGAAGTGGTATTCAGCAGGTTCTCACCATTTTGAGTAGTTCAGAGAACCGGTAAATACCACCTCTGACTGGCCCCACCCCCATCTATTCTCTGTCTCCCGAGTCCCAGCTGATCGGGAGGAAATGGGGATTTTGCAGTAACCTTCCCCTGGATTGGGGAGGGAATGGAGATTTTGCAGTATCCTTCCCCTGCCACGCCCACACCATGCCCACCAAGCCACGCCCACAGAACCGGTTGTAAAAAATTTTTAATCCCACCACTGACCAAGATATAGATTATATACAGATAGATGATAACTAGAGAGCTATCTAAATAGAGATAGTAGATATTTTATTTATTCACTTTTTTATTAAATTTATCTGCTGTCCATCTCATGGTTAAGAAAATTGTTTTTCTCTCTTTCACCATTTTCTTGCCACTAAGATTAGCTATTATTTAATTTTTTTATCAGTGCTATGGAGAAATAATTAGCAAAGCTTATCCAGGATAAACAAAGATTGCTTTTTCTCTCAATCTGTACCTTTGATTAACAATATGGGAACTCCTTCATGTTAATACTTTCCTTGGCAGGTACCTGAATTATTCTTTACAGATCCAAACCAGCTGCTGCAGCTTTTTACAGAGCTGGAAGAGCAGAACTTGTCTCTGATTCAGAATTCTCAGGAGACAGAGGAAACCTTGGATGAGCTCCGACACACTTTGGAAACCACACGCAATAAAATGTAAGCAATTGCAAATGATTGGCCATACTAATCCCTTGCAACACAAGGATGTTCTCTGTTTCTTTCCAAACATGAGCAACTTAGTCATTATTTCTGTACCCTCCAACAACATGGATTGTTTTTCTGCCCTACTGTTAAAAGAATGTTCTACCGTACATCTCCTATAGCCCCAGACGTATTAGCATCTATTATGATAAACAAAAATGGAAGAGACATTTGTAAGGTTTGCAAACAATTTCTTCCATTCCACTTTTGAGAGTGAAGGATTAGGAGATGTCAAGACACACCAGCCTTCATTCATCGATTTCTGCCAGCTCCTGCATTGCATGCATACAGTCTTGCATGTTTCTCAGAGGTGGGTTTCAGCAGGTTCTGACCAGTTCTGGAGAACCGGTAGTGGTAGTGGAAATTTTGAGTAGTTCAAAGAACTGATAGTAAAAATTCTGACTGGCCCCACCCCCATCTATTCTCTGCCTCCTGAGTCCCAGCTGATTGGAAAGAAATGGGGATTTTGTAGTAACCTTCCCCGGAGTGGGGAGGGAATGGAGATTTTACAGTATCCTTTCCCTGCCACGCCCACCAAGCAATGCCCACCAAGCCACACCCACCAAGCCATGCCATGCCCACCAAGCCACACCCACAGAACCAGTAGTAAAAAAATCTGAAACCCACCACTGATGTTTCCATAAGCTAAAAGATTTTAAATAGTTCAGATTGCCCCAAATGTTAAGAGTAGCAGCTTTAGTTAAAAGGTGCACATGCTAATTTAGACGATAAAACACTGTTAGCAGCAATTATTATGATTTAAATATTAGCACACAGCATCTCAGCATAGACAGCCAGTTTGGTGTGGTGGTTGAGGTGCTGGCCTAGAAACCAGGAGACTGTAAGTTCTAGTTCTGCCTTAGGCATGAAAGCCAACTGGGTGACCTTGGGACAGTCACTCTCTCTCTCAGCCCAACTTATTTTAAGGGGTGGTTGTTGTGAGGAAAATAGGAGAAGGAGCATTAGGTATGTTTGCTGCCTTAAGCTACTTATACAATAATAAAAGCAGGATAAAAAAATCTAATAAATAAATAGTATGGAAGATGATGATCGGATTAAGTTTACCCAGAATTTTTTCCCAAGTGTTAACTGGTTTGCAACCTCAAAGAAACTGTGCTCCCTCCTGAAAAGGACACCAACCAACTTCTATACATTTTATATCAGTAGTAATAGCCTGTAGCCACTATTCCACTCTTGTACCGTTTCCTCATGGAGGCAACCAGCATTTGTGTCAAGAGAAAAGTACAAAAAGCTCATCACATGGAGCAAATGGAGGAATGTTGGCAAAACATCACAAAACTTTGTCAATAGTAGAGGCAATCCCCAAGTTACAAGTGTTCCCTTAGCAAATGCTTGAAGTTACGCGATAAGTGCTCCCTAGCATTTACAAACAAGTCCCAAAACTACGAATCTTGCAGCACAACAGCAGTTGGTTGCCTTTACGAACAACCACAGAGGCCTGTAACATTCATCCTGCAGTTTGCTGGCCAAAGTGGAGGTTCAGAGGAGTGGGCCTGCCCCTCTGACGCTCCGTTTAGGCCTGTGTAGGCCTCACCTGGCACGTTGCCAGGCAAAATGGGAGGTTCGGAGGTGCAGATCCACCCTTCCAATGCTCCGTTCGGGCCTCTGGAGGCACCACCCAGCATGTTGCAGGCCAAAATGGAGCTCTGGAGGGATGCCCCTCCAAAGCTCCATTTCGGTCTGCAACGTGTCGGGTGAGGCCTGCGCAGGCCTAAATGGAACTGCAGAGGGATGCACACGGCTAAGAGGCTGGAGAGGACACAGCTTGCTATATTTTCACACAGTAAGTGACGTGGCGCGGCAGGCTAGGTGGAAGGGAAAGCAATGAGATATTTCATTGGGTTGGGGATGCCTTGGATGGTCTTAGACAGGTGTTCCATCAGTAGGCTCCCCCATGGCCTTCCCCACCCTGAAATACCTCACGTGCACTTAACGAGCCTCACATTCAATTAGCAAATATGTGGGCAAAAGGAAGGAGTGATCCTGTTCAAGGTATGAGATTCACTCCCACAAATCTTCGGGTTTCAAATGGAATGGGCAGGCTCCATTACATTCAGTGGTGAGATTCAAATAATTTAACAACCGGTTTTCTGCCCTAATGATTTCTTCCAACAACCAGTTCACCAAACTGCTCAGAAAGTTAACAACCAGTTCTCCCGAAGTGGTGGGAATTGGCTGAATCCCACCACTGATTACATTCCTAACTCGAGGACTACCTGTATAGAGAGGCTGGGAAAATTCAGGATCTGGGAGTTAAAAAAAGATGATCTTGCCAGTGGAAAGCTGCTCACTTAACAGCTCCAAAGAAAATGGTTTAACTGAGTAAGAATTGAGCAAATATTGAATTAGCTCATCTTTCCAAGTAATTAAAGTAATTGAAGTATAAAATTACTCATGTCAAAGTCTTCCAAAAAATGACTTAATTTTTTTTTTCTGGATTAGGGATCGTGAAATAGAACAACTGAAAATGCTTGCTGTCACACTGCAAGCCAACATTGTTAAAGAAGAGGAGACAGCAGCAGACCTGGAACTTAAAGCACGTGTCTTTTCTTTTGGGGAATACAAAGCTGACGTTCAGGTATGTATAACATCAAGTCAGTTGAAAAAGCTTGAACCTGAAGATCAGAAGGTACGTGCCGTGCCACAGAATGGTGCAAATGGGAGAGGGCTACTTTCCCCCCCAAGATGAAAGATAATAAGACCATGCTACACAGCCCACAAGTTAATTTGGATCTCTATTATGATGACAGAAACAGTGCTGTGATCTTGTACAGGGTAAACTGATACTGAAAATCTCCATCTCGTGCTATTTCCCTGACATTCTTCACCCAGATCCTAAGAAAAGGTAAAAAAAGAGACATGGTGAAGATTTAGGTGGCATGCTGTTGAAATCACCAGATCAGATCTGAGCTCATCTAAGCATTTGCGTCTGCATATACATGCAATGCTTCACAATGCTTTACCTTCTGCAGCTCTCCCCATCTGGAGAGGTTCAAATTTTTTAAGTTTTGTGGTTCTCTCCTGCCATCAAGAGCCCATGTCACAGCTAGATTTCTTAAAGACAGTTCAGATGGTTCAGACTTTTGAGTTATTAATATAACCGAAAGCTGATATTAAGAGTCCCAATATCTAGATTTCTGAGGCCTGAAAGTTCACTATTGGTCCTTAATTTGCAGGACAAAATGTTGGTGAGTTTGTATCGAAAGGTGTTGGAAGTCTATCGTCGCTGCATTGGAGAGAATGAGGCAAACCTGGGAACTTTGCAGATGCTTACTGTTATAGAACATCAATTAGATGACTTGCTGGAATGTCTTGAGAGGGTGCCTCCAGGAAAGATAGAACAAGCTGAGAAGGCCAAAGAGAAAGAGCGAAGGATGAGGTAAGATAAACCCTATTCAGAGTTGGCTCCAATATGATGCCTTCAGCAGAATGATGAAGATTACATTCTGCCTGCACCTTCTTCTGTGCATCTTCTAGTTAATCTTATTGATGCTATGATTTTAGTTGCCATCAAAACTGCTTTGTAAGCATGGTAAGAGCATCAAAGAGCCGTGGTGGAGCAATGGTTAGAATGTAGTACTGCAGGCTAACTCACTGTTCCCTCCAAGAGTTTGATTCTGAACAGCTCAAGGTCGATTCAACCTTCCATTCTTCTGAGGTCGGTAAAATGAGGACCCAGATAGTTGGGGGCAAAATGCTGACTCCATAAACCACTTAGAGAGGGCTTTAAAGCACTATGAAGTGGTATATAAGTCTAAGTGCTATTGTTATTGCTATCAAATAAACTGCAATAGTATGACACGGATGAATCTTGTGTTCTTACATTACATACATAGAAATATCTGGCCTTACAAGTATCATCTGGATGTTTGCTTTTTGTCAATCATACAGGTTTAATAAGAAAATGGCAAACTGAGTTTGAATTGCACTTGCGCTTTCAATAAGGGTTCTGATAGAAGTAATGAAGTGTCAGAAAAGCTCCATTTTGCAGATATTTTGTCAATAAACGATACCAATCCCAGAATCAGCGGAGACAATGAATCAGATAGCATTTTATCCCTTTGGAGCCAGTTCTTTATCCTGGCTTTCAACTTAGCATTATGCGAAGAGCAATGTTCTTTGTGGATCCAATGCTCTATATCAGGGGTCTCCAATCGTGACAACTTTAAGACTTGTGGACTTCAACTCCCAGAGTTCCTCAGCCAGAAAAGCTAGCTCAGGAACTCTGGGAGTTGAAGTCCACAAGTCTTAAAGTTGCCAAGATTGGAGACCCCTGCTCTATGACACAAACCAGTAGAATTCTCAAAGACAGTTTTGGGCTTACGTGACTTGCAATTGTAACTTTTAACCTGCTCTTTCATTTGGCCAGGATGAGAGAAGAAAAGATCAGGCAGCAGAGACAATTGCAGGAAGAGAGGCTGCAGCGGGCCCTGGCAAGAGCACAAGCTGATGTTAAGAAGAAGGTATGTTTATGTCCCAAGCATCTGCTGTTGCATCCTTTTGTGATTTCAGTAGCTCAGACTGTTTTATCAATTCTTCCATCCAAAGCCTTTTGTAACTCTAGTTCAGGACTGTCTATACATGAAGTACCAATAAACGAGGATATTTGTAGCTCAAGGTTGAAATGAGGGGTCCTTAGTGCTCTCTGAGCTTCCTTGTTTTCTTGCAGATGTTTCATTACCCAAACTAGGTAACATCGTCACTAGCACTGATGATATTACCTAGTTTGGGTAATGAAACATCGGCAAGAAAACAAGGAAGCTCAGAGAACACCAAGAACCCCTCATGTCTACACATGAACAAGAATAAGGTCTGACTGGATTCAGTATCTACATTTGTGCCTCGCTTCTAAGACTATACCTTGCAAGTCCAAAGGAATTTTTGGTTGGTGGTGTTGCTTGTTATAAAGTGAAAACCTAGCTCAGGCTTTCCCCTTTCTACACTTTACTATCACATATAAATAGTCAATAGTAAGTTTAACTATTACTATGACAACTTATAATAAGAGCTTTAGTGATGCAGTAGTTAAGACTCAAGTATTGCAGGTAGCTCTGCTTACCACCAAGAGTTCGATCCTGACTAGCTCAAGGTTGACTTAGACTTCCATCCTTCATTAGTAAAATGAAGACCCAGATTGGTGGGGGCAATATTTAGCTGAGGAAGTTTTTTCATGTTCTGAATCATTGGGATTGACCACAATGGACTAAAAGAAAACCAATCCTATAAATGGGGACAATCTTAAAACAGAGATGCCCGAGTGGAAGAAAATAAAAATTGGAATAGTAATTTAGCCAATTTTTAAGTAAGTATTGAATATTCCTTGTTGGAAGAAGCAATGTTTCTTTCTATTATACTCATATTGCATGAAATGACAGAAGGGAAGAAACATAGTTAGAAACTTATTTGTGGAAGGAAGAAATAAAACTGTGCTCAGGAAAAGGTGGGTCAGGAGAAGTTGGGCCTGCTTTTACCGATGTATACTTAGTGCAAAATGAATTTATTTGCATTATTTCAGTATAAAATGTGCAGAGTTGTTCTTAAGTGTGTCTCTGATCATATTTTAGACTGGCAGAAGATTAATTTTTCGTTCTGAGCCTCCCGCTCTCAAGGAGAAAGAAGATCGGGATCAGGTGCTGATCGATAAAGAAAAAGAAGAGCTGCTCTATTACTTTACTTAGCAGTTGAAAGGTGCAAGACATTGTGAAGCATACAGCAAATGACAAACTAACAAGAAAATGTTTCAACAAATACTCTGTAAATTTGGGGAGAACGCTACTCTATCCTAAGTATAGTGACATACAGTAGATCAAAATATAGATGACATCTTTTCATAGTTGTAAAATCATTTTTAAAATTAACTTAGTGATAGAAAACATTTACCAAAGTGATCAAAGATCACAGACTAATCTAAAGTCTTGCAGCTAGGAAAATAGATATACCAGTGACGAGTACACATTTCTTTTTTTAAAAATTCAATCTTCAATACCAGATTCATATTTTTTTGGTAATTAAGCAGATTGTATGGACATAACAAAAATAAAGTTGAAATGAAGAAACTGGACATTAATTAATTTTATTAGTCCTTTTAACTCCGTGATTATAAATATCCATTGCCAGCAATGGACTTTGCCAGAATAAATCTAATGCTTGTTCTCAAGCCATTAGGAATTTACAATGAGTTAAAACTGAGTATATAAACTTCATAAAAGAACACATTTGTCTGTCCACAGAAGCAATTACTTATTCTTCAATAAGCAAGACTCTGTAAAGCAGAAGCACCACAACAAATGGGTACAATTCACATTCTTACCAAGTTAGGGATCCTCTTTGGATTAAAAAGAACAGAGTGGTCTGCCCCACACATGCTTTGAAGAAAATGTAGGCCACACCTACTGTGGAAACCACAAAATGTTTGTTTTTTTTTGCTCAAAAAAAATGTATGAGGAATGAACAGGCTTCTTATGGTCCACCTATTTAATCTAAATCTACCTCTGAGTTTTTGTAACAGACAGGTGTGCTTGCATTCCAATTTATAGAGGATCACTATCACAGTAAGTGTGTGAACTATTCCACTGAGTTTTTGAGGTGACAATTGTTTAGGACAAAATGCCCCCATTTCTCTTTAAACTGAACCTTGGTGATAGAAAGAAAAGATGTTTAAAAATAAGCAATTTTTTCATTTTTTTACCAAGAGGTTTTATATC
Source organism: Ahaetulla prasina (assembly GCF_028640845.1). Lineage (NCBI taxonomy): Eukaryota > Metazoa > Chordata > Lepidosauria > Squamata > Colubridae > Ahaetulla > Ahaetulla prasina. The sequence continues at coordinate 56,976,123 of NC_080540.1, read as the reverse complement.
AGAAATAAAAACAATTTGTTTTGGTAATGTAAATGTATAGTATAATAGGTCACGATAGTCAGATAAACGTTTTACAGTCAATGAAAAATACCCACTCAAGATTTTTTTTTCCTAAAAAACATCCACAAATGAAATTCTGAATTAATGTAATCTGTATAAAATGCTTCTAAACTACATTCTTCTGAAAATGAAGTTCAAAAGGCACAGGCATCAATTAGTGTGTTTCTATTTATGGGTAAACCTTCTTAATTTGGAATAATCTATTGTGAATAATCCAAGACAGAAATTATCCATGGTTTAATAAACAGTAGAAAATAGTATTTCCAAAACCATTCCAGACATAATATCTTCCTGGTATATAGTATGAAGGGACACCAGGCTCAAGAACTTCCCTTCAGATTTCAACAGCTCTAGGAAATGTATTTCCTAAGGCTCCTGACTTCCAAAGGATAGATGCCCACATGATGCACAGTAATAGTTTAAGGTCCAGAGAAGATTGATCTTTGTCAGTGCTGCTAGAGATGTTGCAAAGGTAATAGGGCAAGGCTACTTTTACTTAAGCATGAGTTCCAAGAATACAAATTTAGAATGTGATGGAAGAAGGGTCAATTTAGAGATATTTGTTGCTCACTCCTCATATATTCAAAACAATTAACCTTTAATTTTCTCCTAACTGTAAATAAATAAGAAAAATTTGAAAGTGTTCCTTTGTAGGATATCTTTGTATAAAAAACAACAATGCTCACACAACTTTTTAACTAAGTCGTACATATGTATAATTTTAATGCCATGTGGCATATCATGAATAAAATGTTTTAAGTTCCAGACTTAAATTCTTTTGTAAAACACTGACATCTTACTTCTCTGCTAAGCTGATAGCTTAGTATTTTTCTTAAAAGTCTACATGAATTAATTCTATTATCTATAATAAAACATAGGTGTTTTAAAAACATATATTTAAAGATGTTATTTTTCATTTCGGTCAAGATGTTACTTTTATATGCTAATACTAACTGAAAACACTTTCTTCAGCCAGTCTGCATGTAAATAATAAGCAGACCATCATTTCAACATTAATTTGGGAGTAATTTCTACAGAAATCAGCAAAATCTATTTTTGACCAAAAATGCACCATGATAGGTATATGTGATAAAGGTGGCTTTGTACAAATTGGCAATACTGTTTTATATTACTGTAAACATAACCAAAGTGATAAAAATAACATGTGCTAGGCAGCTTTCTCAAGTTCAGTGTAAAATGCTAAATTAGAGATAGCAAGAGCAAGAGATCATATTGCTCTACTAATTCAACCTTTACTATCCCTGAGTATGGTATTATTTTAATGCTCTTATCTCTTTAAAATGTCAGTTGGCAAAAATAAATTGGTCTTCCTGCTTATTCCTTCATTTAAACCCAAAATTTAATTAGAGGTTTATTTCAAGAAAAAAAAGTGCTAAGCTTTATTATTTTGAGAATTATTATTAATTTTAATTATTCTTAAAATCACTGTGGGCTATCACCATTGCACTCGAATGCAGGACTCTAATTTTGCCATATGTATCTTTTCCTGACTCTGACAGAACATACCAAGATCTCCAATTGCCTTATCAAATAAAATTTACTGAACTAGATTTTTGTTGCAACGTAACCATCAAGTATCCCAGCACTGGTGACCATGCTTCCATTGTTCACTTTTTCCTTTAAAAGCAGGAAAGACTCTTATTTCTCAGGATGCTTCAGTGTCTGAATGTTCTAATGCTTCCATCTCCAACACAATCATTCAAGGTCTTGTAGATTAATGGTGCTTCCTGTAAACTGGGAATTATCAGAATTGGCATCTTCTTCAGCAGAATTGTGTGGCTCCTGTTTAAAGCAAGATGTTAAAGAAAGGTTCAAAATTTCACAATTTGCAATTGATTAGTTACACTCCTTAGATTACACAAATACTGCAGTCTTCAAAATCTATTAACTTTGTTTATAGGAATAAACTACTCATATTTCTCAACAGGTAAAACTCTCACTAAAAAGCCTGCAACATGTTTCTATTATTTTCTTCTCCTTTACCTTAACCTACCAAATTTAAAAGAAATAACCAAATACAGAAGGAACCCTATTATAAACTTAAGAGTAGTGGTTAATTTTATTATAATGAAATCAGCTGAAGCTGCATTTTATCCAATTTTGAAACTGAAAAGTTTTGTACCTGAAGAATATGAACAGGTAAATCTACTGTCAGCTGAGAGTGTGAGGAGGAAGATTGAGAACTGAGCTGGAAGGGTAGATCTCCTTCTCCTGGAGAATCATCCTAGCAACAAAGGAGACAAAATGAGTTTCTAACTACAAACAGTATTCTCCCATCCCAACAAACAACTGGTCATTCTTTATATATATTTCACTTAGGCAACCCAATTTACATCATTATCTAACACTGATTTAATACACACGTTAATAAATTCTATTGCTATCAACTTCTTTCAGAAGGCATAAATTGTCAGAGTTAAATGTTTTGCTAAAGGAAGGCCATTCCATCTTTGTTTGCAGAATAAGCACATAGCCAACTTGATTTTAGTGTTGTTCATTTGGTGATACCCATCCATGGTGTCATATCTGAGATTGCAAGAAGAAAAAAAGTGGAGCACCAGTTTCGTGTAGTGATTAAAGTGATGGCCTACGAATCAGAGTTCTAGGCCTGCCTTAGGCATGAATACCAGCTGGGTAATTTTGGGCCAGTTACTGTCTCACAACCAAACCATCTCTCAGAGTTGATGATGTGGGCAAAATAAGAGCTGTTCCAAGTAATGCTCCCTCTATAGCACTGTTTTTCTACTGCAAATAGTCCTCACTTTAATAGTTACAATCGAGACCAATAACTCTGTCACTAAGTGACATGGTTATTAAGCAAAACATCATGTGACTGTGACTTGTGATTTTACTATTGGCTTCTCCATTGATTCTGCTTCTCAGAAGCTGGTTATGAAGCAACTTGAACTAATGTCTGGGGGATGCTGGTCATAAGTGCAAGGACCTCTCATAAAGTTACTTTTTCAGTGCTTTTGTAACTTTGAACATCACTAAACAGACCAGTTGTTAAGGACTAGCCATATTCCAAATGTTACCTTAATTTCAACTTTAGCATTCTAGGCAGTTCCTATAATCTATATGATACCATGTTAATAAGGCGCTACAAGTCCTCATAGGTTCCTCTGCAACTGAAGACTCAGATCATTGGGATATTGATTGGCTTGGTTTGGTTTTGAATTTGTATCATTCTGCTGTTTGGGAACTTTGAACCCTTTGACACCCATGTATTATCAATGCCAGTGCTCAATTTCATCTATGGTTTTTCTTCTCTGAATAGAAAATGTTATCTGATGCGAAGGGACTCATCCCAGCCCATTTAAGTTTGCCAGTTTCTATAATGTCAATACTGAATCTCAAAATTTCTAAACTGACATTAAATAGGTCCTGGTTCATGGTTCTAACATTCCATCTACCAGTAGTACCTTTATTGCTTGCAACAGCATACCAGTGAAATTTTTAGTAGCACGTCTCTCTTTTCACAGGTACAGAAATAGCCACTCAGTTGAGGAGCACAAAATTGCACTTGAATTCATTTTCCCCCTTTTCCTGACTTTATCAACTGCCAAATATATCTTTTTACATTTCCCTGTTGTTTATTACCAGCATTCTTCAAAGAAATAATAATTGCAAATATTTATTGCTGAACCAAAAGGATGGCAAAACTGATCATATGATTAAAAAATCAAGATGGAAATTGTAGACCTTGATTTTTAAAAAAAATCATTGGAAATTTAAACTTTGCAATTATTTTCTAAGCAGGATTTGGATTTGCTGCACCAAATCATAATATACTTGCTTTATCTAGATATCTCCACCAACATTTTGTATCACAAATCCCAGTTACATGTTCTTGGGGAAAAAAATATTATTTTCTGTAAATTAAATTGCCAATTGTTACCTGAAGCAATTGAATTTGAACAAACTGTGTGCCAGCCGAAGAATCTCTTACTGTTATATTTCCATTAGGCAAAATACTGTTGCATAACCGATTTCCATGACTAAAACAGTTAACTTTATCATTTTTGCTTTTTCTTATAGCAGCATCAGTTGAGCCTGAAATAAAGAGGTGGCATTTGTAAATATAAAGCTGCATTCTATAGTAAGCTTCATTACATATCTGAAAATACTTCTCCTGAACAACTTTGAATGAAGATATGTTCTTACCATGTATGGAGCAGATTATTTAAGCACTGTTGTTAAGTGTATTAATAGTTAAGGCTGCATACAAATTGTTGACAAAAAGAGGAGAAAAGGCAATTTCCACACCTATTCATTCCATGGTTACGTTCATCTTCTAAAATTTTATTCCTAAGAGTTGGGAGGTCTTTTAGAATAGGAGGAAAGATTATATATACTCTTATATATTCACTTGCCTTGGAAAGGAAGAATTATAAAAATTACTTAATCTAAAAATGTAAACAGTGCTGTTTCTGTCCTGTATCAAGGCCTGAAACCTGACTAAATCTTCACCATCTTGTAACATTGGATGAGAATTGTCCACAATAGTGGGGCCCAGTAATGGCTTCTGGTGGAGAGGGTATACTAGTGCCTCTTTAAAAGCTGTAAACACCACCTCCCATCAAGGATGAATTCAACAATGCTTCAGCCACCCACATGAGCAGCCAGGAGGGACATGGATGTAGCTCACAGGTATGTAGGTATGTATGTATGTATGTATGTATGTATGTATGTATGTATGTATTTATTTATTTATTTATTTATTTATTTATTGATTGATTGATTTATTTATTTATTTATTTATTTATTTATTTAGATTTTTATACCGCCCTTCTCCCAAAGGACTCAGGGCGGTGTACAGCCAAATTATAAAACAATAGAATATACAATTAAAACAAAAACTTAAAACAAGCATATTCCATAAATGGCCGAAATTTAAAACAATCAAATTTAAAACCTTAAAATTCATAAATAGTAGCCCCGATTAAAATTATTTAGGAATTAAAAATTTAAGCCAGTCCCGCTTGAATAAATAAATGCGTTTTCAGCTCACGGCGAAAGGTCCGAAGGTCAGGTAATTGGCGCAAGCCAGGGGGAAGTTCGTTCCAAAGGGTAGGAGCTCTGACAGAGAAGGCCCTTCCCCTGGGGGCCGCCAGCCGACATTGCTTGGCGGACGGCACCCTGAGAAGACCCTCTCTGTCTGAGCGTACGGGTCGGTGGGAGGCGTAAGGTAACAGCAGGCGGTCCCGTAAGTACCCGGGCCCTAAGCCATTGAGCGCTTTAAAGGTGGTAACCAAAACCTTAAAGCGCACCTGAAAGACCACAGGGAGCCAGTGCAGACTGCGCAGGAGCGGTGTTACATGGGAGCAATGTGTGGCTCCCTCAATCACCCGCGCAGCTGCATTCTGAACTAGCTGAAGCCTCCAGGTGCACTTCAAGGGGAGCCCCATGTAGAGAGCATTGCAATAATCCAAACGAGAGGTGACAAGAGCGTGAGTGACCGTGCATAAGGCATCACGGTCAAGGAAGGGGCGCAACTGGCGGACCAAGCGCACCTGGTAAAAAGCTCTCCTGGAGACGGCCGCCAGATGATCTTCAAACGCCAGCCGTCCATCCAGGAGAACACCCAAGTTGCGCACCCTTTCCATTGGGGCCAATGACTCACCCCCAACAGTCAGCTGCGGTTGCAGCTGACTGTACCGGGGTGCCGGCATCCACAGCCACTCCGTCTTGGAGGGATTGAGCTTGAGCCTGTTTCTCCCCATCCAGACCGGTATGGCTTCCAGGCACCGGGAAGGAACTTCGACAGCTTCGTTGGGGTGGCTCGGGGTGGAAAAGTACAGCTGCGTGTCATCAGCGTACAGATGGATGGTAACTCACCCCAAAGCCACTGATGACCTCACCCAGCGGCTTCATATAGATGTTGAACAGGAGAGGCGAGAGAATCGACCCCTGAGGCACCCCACAAGTAAGGCGCCTCGCGGTCGATCTCTGCCCCCCGTCAACACCGTCTGCGACCGGTCAGAGAGATAGGAGGAGAACCACCGATAAACGGTGCCTCCCACTCCCAAACTCTCCAACCGGTGCAGCAAGATATCATGGTCGATGGTATCAAAAGCTGCTGAGAGATCTAATAGGACCAGGGCAGAGGAACAACCCCTATCCCTGGCCCTCCAAAGGTCATCCACCAACGCGACCAAAGCTGTCTCCGTACTATGTCCGGACCGGAAGCCGGACTGGAACGGGTCTAGATAGACAGCTTCATCCAGGTACCGGGGAAGCTGCCATGCCACCACACTCTCTACAACCTTCGCCACAAAGCGAAGGTTGGAGACTGGACGATAATTAATGGGCCTCTGGTGGCGCAACAGGCTAATGCAGCCTATTATTAACAGCAACTGCTTGCAATATTGCAGGTTCAAGTCCCACCAGGCCCAAGGTTGACTCAGTCTTCCATCCTTTATAAGGTAGGTAAAATGAGGACCCAGATTGTTGGGGGGCAATAAGTTGACTTTGTATATAGTATACAAATGGATGAAGACTATTGCTTGACATAGTGTAAGCCGCCCTGAGTCTTCGGAGAAGGGCGGGATATAAATGCAAAAAAATAAAAATAAAAAAATAAAAATCCCAAAATAGCTGGGTCCAGGGAAGGCTTCTTAAGGAGGGGTCTCACCACCGCCTCTTTCAAGGCAGCGGGGAAAACCCCTTCCACCAACGAAGCATTTATAATTCCCCGGAGCCAGCCTCGTGTCACCTCCTGTGTGGCCAGCACCAACCAGGAGGGACACGGGTCCAGTAAACATGTAGTTGCATGTAACCTCCCCAGTAACCTGTCCACGTCCTCGAGAGCCACAGAATCAAACTCATCCCAAACAACCTCAACAAGACGCGTCTCCGTCATCTCACTTGGATCATCGCAATTTTGGTCTAAACTATCCCAAAGCTGAACGATTTTATCGTATAGATAACCGTTAAACATCTCAGCACGTCCCTGCAAGGGGTCATCCCGCCCCTCCTGATGGAGAGAGCGGATCACCTGAAACAGGGCGGCCAGCGGTTATCTGCCGACGCAATGAGGGTGGAAACGTAAGAACGTTTCGCCTCCCTCAGTGCCACTAGGTAGGTCTTAGAAAAAGACCTAACTAGTTTCCGATCAGCCTCGGAACGGCTAGATCTCCAGGTACTCTCTTGGCGTCTTCTCCGGTGTTTCATCTCTCTCAGCTCCTCAGAAAACCAAGGAGCCAATTGAGATCTACGCCGGGTCAGAGGCCGCAAAGGCACGACACGGTCCAAAGCCCCAGCCGCGGCCTGTTCCCAGGCCACAACTAGTTCTTCAGCCGTGCCGTGGGCAAGATCCTCAGGGAACGGCCCAAGCTCCATCAGGAACCTCTCAGGGTCCATCAGGCGCCTGGGACGGAACCAACGCATTGGTTCCGTCTCCTTGCGGTGGTGAGCGGCGGTGCGAAAGTCCAGGCGAAGGAGAAAATGATCTGACCATGACACAGGTTCCGTCACTAAATCTCCTAATTCCAGATCATTAAACCACTGTCCAGAGATATAAATCAAGTCCAGTGCGCCTCCCCCAATGTGTGTAGGGCCATCAGTTACTTGAATCAGGTCCAAGGCCGTCATGGAAGCCTGGAAGTCCTGGACTGCCGTTGATGACAAGCCGGCCGATGGCAAGTTGAAATCCCCCATGACCAAAAGTCTGGGAATCTCAACCGCCACTCCGGCAAGCACCTCCAGCAGCTCAGGTAGGGCTGTAGTCACGCAGCAAGGAGCCAGGTACGTGATCAACAAACCCATCTGATTCCTATGGCCCCACTTCACAAGGAGGGATTCACAACCGACTATCTGAGGCACAGTGGACTCCCTGTGTACAGCCCAAAGGAAGGACCCTGCCACTTCCTCAGGCCCAACAAGGTAAAACTGCCCCAGATAATGGGTATGCCTGTTCCCTGGGCATCTCCATAGCACTTGAACCATGCTTGGCACCCAACTGATCCAGATCCGGCCAATTTTATCTGCCAGTTAAGCATAAAGTTAGACCGGTCCCAGTCTGATCCATTCGAAGTGAAAGACACTTTTACTAAGAGGTGCTTGATTGCAGGAGACTCAAGGAGAATTTAAAATTACTGCATGCCAATTCAGAAATAAAAGTCCTGGTTTCCCCTAGCCCTCCCCCGCCCCCAGGGTCTGCTGGGCATAGCCAATCTAGGACACATGATGTTTTGAGGTGTTTGGGCTGGTGAAATTCCACACTCAGTGCAAACGGCCTTGAAGATGACAGTGCACCAGCTTGAATCAGCTTCCAAACTGCTCTGTTCTTCCTCAACTGTCAATCCTGCCTCCCTACTTCCCCATAATAAAGGTATACAGCTTTATTGCCCATTTGTTCCCCCCTCTCTTCCCCAACTGATGACAGAATGCCAGCAAGGCGCCAAGCCGAAGCTCCTTTTCAGCTGCCTCAAGTCTTCTGCGAACCACAGGGAGCAACAGGCCAAGACAGTTTGAATGGGCACAATCCTTTACAAGGCTCTGGCCACCTCCCCCCTCAAATAGCTGCCAGAGCGTCCAAAGGACTGTGCAGGTCATCAAGTATTATCCTCAGCTCCCTTGTAATTGCCATAAAGAAGACTGGAAGCGGCTCTTTAATGTTCTTTTTCCTTTGCTCATCATTTTTTCTACTTTTTCTCATTTTATCTTTTAATTACGTCAAAACTCTTGATAAAATTATACATACATATATAGAGAGAGATAGAATATGAACTGTTCTGAGCAAGAATTCTAAATACTGTAGCCTACAGCGCTCCCAACCCAAAAAAATCACTCTAAATAGTGGTTCAATGGTGTCTGGTGGGTACTTGGTCTGGTGGGTACTTGGTGCCTATAGGTAATGTGTGCTAATCAAGAGTTGCTTGATTGTTTCAATTTCAAGGATCTAGTATATATTTATATGCTGCAGAAGAAAAGTATCTCACAAAACTAAAAAATGTCCTGTACAGCCAAATAAATGTTCCAATAGGAACTTTAAAAATCAAAGCTGTCAGCCATCTGAAGGCTTGCCATTTCTTAATAAATGCAGATTTAGATCATATTGCAAATTTTAAGTTATAATGGCCACACTATTTAACCTGGCTGGGTATGGGGAGGTTTTGAGTCCTAGCAACAGCCTGGTTAAGTTCCTACAGTTTTCTTGGCAAGATTTTTGGAAGTGGTTTGCCCTTGCCTCCTTTTAGGTCTGAGAAAGAATGACTGGCACAAAGTCACCCAGCTGGTTTTGTGTATAAGGCAGAACTAGAACTTATGTTCTCCTGGTCTCCTGGTTTTTAGCCTGATGCCTTCACCACTACAGCAAACTGACTCTCTATTCAACTTAGGGTTCTAAATTTAAAGATACTATCCTTAGATCCAGTTTGATGTATACACAATATACTGTACTGAAATAGTTAATACTCACCTATGTCATTCCCATTTCCCTTTTGTTTTCTCTTTTTGGCAAGCTGAATAGCTCGATAATCTGTTCTTGCAGACCCACTGCTCTCCTGATGAGATAAAAGGGTTTGTTCACATCACTAAATCCAGATAGTTAGATAAGCAGCTTTTCATTATGAATTCAATTTTCCCCTATTAACATGCATTAATCCCTAACAACTTCCTTGCTTATATTGAATTCTTTGTATGGTTAAGTCCACAGGAAAGGAGTCCCTGTTTATTTTACTCCACTAGACGATGCCGACTACAGGGGCGGTGCTCATCTTCGTTTCAAGGCCGTTGATCCAGCACTGTCTGTAGACCTTTCCACAGTCATGTGGCCAGCACGATGTCATGGAGTTCTGCTTCCTCTCCACCAAAGTGGTACCTATTTATCTACCTGCATTTGCATACTTTTGAACTGCTAGATGGGCAGGAGCTAGGTGAAGATGGGCGCTCGCCCTGTTGCATGATGCTCAGGTTTCAAACTCAGGTTGTTGGGTTTTCACTGAGCCATTGCAATGCCCCATCTATGGTTAATAGAATAGAATTCTTTATTGGTCAAGTGTGATTGGACACACAAGGAATTTGTCTTGGTGCATACGCTCTCGGAGTACATAAAAGAAAAGATACATTCGTCAAGAATCATAAGGCACAACACTTAATGATAGTCATAGGGAAACAGTCAATATAAATCTTAAGGATACCAGCAACAAGGTTACAATCATAACTAATTAATTAAGTCCATAGACAAAATAAATTTCCCTTCCTTTTGTAAAACACCAACATCTGCCAATATAAAACCCTGCAGAACGTATTATTTTTCAGAGGGGGCTGAAGAAAAAAGACGTTCTATTGTGCAAGCTATCTTTGCATGCAATCCTATATATACGTCAGTATGTATTTTAATAAGAGAAGTCATGCAATTAAAGGCACATTTCAATAGTATGACGGAGAAAACAAAGTTTAACAAGGGCAAAATTTTAAGAAACGTCTTTTTCTATAAGTGTGGAATACAGTATACTTTTTTGTGACTCAATCCCAAAGCACTATCTGGAGTTTTAAATATTTATAATGGTTTGAGAAGGAAGTAATAAATAAAATTAAGTATTGGCTTCTAAGCTTCTGCTATGAAAAAGACTATCCTCTTTCACTTAATATGACACACAACACGTTAACAGCATTGAATCCCTTTCACAGGCAGAAACAATTTATGCCACTTTCATTATACAAAATATATGGTGACTTCACTTGGGGCAGACATTCCATAAACTTTTCTGATCTTGTAGACTGACACACAATGACAATATCCTCAAAACCAAGATACTAATAAAGATTAGTTACTTAAAGAGTTATTGCATACCGGAATAGAGCTGCTAGTCACTGTGCTTAGATCAGTTTCTTTTTGTGCACTGTAACTTCCTGAAGGATTGGAGAACACATACTGAGTGACCACTTTGCTGCCTTCTTGTTGCTCCACAACGTCCAGGCTAGGAAGCAAAGTTTGCTCTGCTTTATTTGGAGCTAATAATTCAGCTGTATTGTTTCCACCAAGGCTACTGGAAGGGGATAAAGTGGCTGTGTCTACTGACAAGTTATTGCTAGAAGTCAAACCATGCAAGTCTTGACTGGAACTTCTCGCTGACAAAGATGCTAAAGAGCCTAAGGCTTCTGCATTCACTGTCTGTACTTCATCCAAATTTAAAGTGCTTTGCTGTAAAACGGTGGTGGTGGTTCCCAATAAAAGAGAGCTATCCAAGCTGTGTGGAATGTCACTACTGGTCACTAAAATCAGTGGGTCAACTGTCTGAGCAAGGGAATTGCTATTTACAGACAGACTGCCTCCAAGCGTGGAGCCTACTGAAGCGACATCTATAGTAAGAATTCCAGAGTTTATTAGAGCCATATCAGCTGAAATTCCAGAGGAGTTCCCAGATACACTAGAAAAAAGGGACACCAGATCTACATTGCTGAGGTCACTTTGACCTGAATTGGCAAGTTCGTTGCTAGGTGTAAGGGAACCAATGGTTTCCATCTGATTTAATAGATCTGAAACAAAACAAAACAAAACATAAGATTACCTAGTTAGTATGATAGGTGTAACACAAATCTTGCCTCCTTCCTCTCCCTCCAATTTGGCTACATATCCTCATTCCAAGAATCTGTGCCGTCCCTTTTCTGATCAAAGCAGCCAACATTACCCTCTTTAAATTTGGAAGAAAACAGTACAGTAGTCCTCAACTTACGACCACAATTGAGGCTAAAATTTATGTTAAGTGAGAATTTTAAGTGAGTTTGCCCAATTTTACGACTTTTCTCACCATGTTTATTAAGTGAATCACTGCAGTAATACAGTTGTTAAATTAATCTGGTTTCCCCATTGACTTTGCTTATCAGAAGGTTGCAAAAGGAGATCACATGACTCCAAGACACTGCAACCGACATAAATGTGAATCAGTTTTCAAGAATCCAAATGTAAATCATGTGACCATGGGGCTGCTGCAACAGTCATAAGTGTGAAAAATGGTCATAAGTCACTTTTTTCAGTGTCAAGGACTGTAGGGCCACAATAATGTAACTTGGTTAGGATTTCAGATAATCCCTATCTCCTCCTAGCACATATTCAGACCTCAATAATATGCTTTGCATCCCTAGCAAAAATGGATGGCGTTAGAAGTGATTTTCACACAGCTAGCAATAAGTGCCAGCAGTATTTACAGACAGTGTGAAGGGAAACATTATGGTGTAGGCTGTATCCTTAAGTATGAGTGTTGCGATATCTCACTACCTATAAAAGGGCAGATCTTTGCAGCATTATAGCACAAACCCCACCCCTCCTGTATGTGCATTTTGCTATTATTTCCTTGCACACAACTGGTCCATCTGTAAGGTATATAAATCCTTCCATTCCTCTCCATCCAGTCAGAGCTCAAGAGGTTTTTTTGGATGAGAAGCAAAATGTCTTCAAAGAAAAACAAGGAAGTCCAGTTGCCTCTTGAAAAAGCACCTTTGGGACAACTATGATCCAGATGACTGAGAATCTCCATAGACATAATCATCTTTGCCTCTTTTGATAGGCATTCATTATTTGAAACAGATTACTTAAAACCCAACACCCATTTTCCTATCTTTCATAAACATTTTATCAACATTCTTTTACTTGCTGTTATTTTTGTCATTTATGTATAGCCTGCCATCATTCACTCATTTTCTTTGTTAAATATAATTACTTTGGCCTTTGATACATTAATTTTCAAAGCTACAATCCTGGTTATCATAAAATTACCCCTTACCACTGTCTGCCTATGAAAGTATCTACATAATATTTCACCAAAAAATACCTCCTGTAATATCACTACAATATTTTCTTTATTCATTTATCTTTAAATAAACAAGGAGGATCACTCACTCATCCTTGGGTAACTCACTCCTCAATTTTGAACAATCTGCTAAGCATTCCAGTTTTTATTACTTATTACATTCAGCAAATAATCAACACTATTGTTGATAAAAAATGTCTTATAGCTCAAAATCATTCATTTTATTATATGCTTTCTATAAAAATCAATAGTAAATATTATTTTTAATATTTATACATATATCAAGTATCTACAAAAAAACAACAACAAAAGTTATAGAGACCCAAATAATTAGCTTTTGATGAAGAATTTTTTTTTTGCAAGATCTTTAGATATAACACATTCTATGCATTATTCAAATCCACAGATAACTCAAGTCTTCTAAGACAGCAGATCATACCTGCACTAAAGTTGTGTTGCTTGACCATATGTGTTTTCATACTATGCTTTGAATTGAATAATTTGCTACAACTGGATACAGGGCAGCGCATCTTCAATGAGTCCACATCCTGAAGGTGTTTTTTGGAGTGAATATATAGACTACTGCGTGCTGAGAACTTTGCACAACAACCTGAAATATACAACAACTGGAGCATATGAATATAATATATACTTATAAATTTAAACCCTATTCTAAAAGTTTCCTATGAGATTGCAGATAGCACAATTTCTCACAATTCCTTACTCCTAGGCCTCAGTGTTTTGATTCCCCAAATCTTTTCTCTTTCAATTTTCAATGATATATAAAGCCTCAGACAGGTGACAAAGCTAAGAAACTGCTAAGGAGAGAAAGACAGTTTGAACTGGCACTGTACTCTGTCACATCCTTAGAGAGGAGCAAGGACAGCGATAACTATACTGATTACATTTGAAAGGTGATCTTACAAATCTTAGAACAAAAGCTATGTGATACCAGCTTCAAAATCTTGTGAGAACCCTGCATGAAATTCAGAGCCAAATTAACTAAAACAACTGCACTATTCAACTATGGTTGCATTTATCAAGGCAGTGGAAGCTTTAAATATAATACAGAATTTAAATCTCCATCTTGCACCCACTCCAATTTCATTTTATTTTTTACTTGTGGATTTCTATAATCCCTAAAAATAAAAAGGAAGTGTTGAAATTACATAATTTTTGAGGGAACAGTATGCCTTTGGAAGAAAGATTTATTTAGCTTCTTCTTCACAATTATGTTGTAATTTGAAAGTATTTTCTTCCCTGTCATAGGATTCGGTAGCAATTCTTCTGTCTATATAATGTAGTTTGGTCTTTTATACATATCTATCTATGCAGAAATAGAATCAAGTGTTTGAGTAATACCTTCCACGGGGCATTCAAATGGTTTTGTACCAAGATGAGTTATGCTATGGCCTTTCAAATGTTCTGCTCTTGTAAAAGATTTTCCACAACCTTCTACAGAGCATGTGAACCGCCTATCATCTTCATGTTTCCTACAAGAGTAATTAAATTGATATTAACATCAAGCACTTTGTACACAGAACTGAGAAAATCATATATCAATAGATTGAAGTCTGGTAAGTTTGTAAAGCCTATTATTAGACTTAACTCCAAAAATATTTTAGCTAAGCAAACTGCTTCCACTCAACTTAAACAAAGTCTATTTATGTTAAGAGCATTTATTCAAGTTCATTTTCTATTACTTAACTTTTAACTCCTCAAATTTAAACTGCAGGTTCTTTAAAATTTTGTATATAATATGTGTATGGCAATGATTTTTAGTATAATCAGAGGGAATATTTACCTTTTATGTCTTAATAGCTTAGACATACTGGTGAAGGACCAGCCACAGCCTTCAAAGTCACAAATGAAAGGTCTTTCCCCTGCGGAAGGAAAAAGGAATACAAAAACTAGCACATTTATTTTCAAAAATGATTAGCATTTATATTCATTAACTTCTTTACGTTGATGATTTTACCAATCAAATTCTTTACAAGATACAACTCAATCCTTGCCAAAAAACAAATTATCAGTTTTTAAGGATCCAGACATTCAACATAATCGTTCTTTAAGCCAACCAAATGCAAACTTTAACAGTACCCTAGTTCACACCTGTGTGACTTCTCATGTGGATTTTCAGCCGGCAAGCTTTGTCATATTGCTTGTTACAGCCTGGGAAGGAGCAGGAAAACAATTCTTGTTCCCTGAAGTGGACTCGATTATGAGAAAATAATGCACTCACTGTTATGAAGGTCCTCTCACAACCTGGAGAAAAAAGGAACAGTTAACTGTTTGGCAGGAAAGCAGAAACAAACAAAACAAGTGGCTTCAATAGCTCAAAACAATGTTACAAATAAAAACACAATGTTCAAAAGCAGATTATTGTCAGGCACCATATGCTGCTAAAAGACAATAAAGGAATGTTTTCATGTTCAATTTCTACATCTTCATCCAGCTAAAGGTTTTTGAAAATAGAATACTACCACTTATTTTGCACTATGCACCTAAGTTACAACATAAGAATCTATTATCTGACTTCCAATCTACCATAATAGGGCCACCAAGGTATCTAGAAATGATAGAAGTTGAGATCCAGCATCTGCAGAGGACTACAACGGGAAAGGATGTCAAATTTTTTTACCAATTCCCATTAGATGTTCTTCCTGATAACCTATATAACATTAAACTAGAAATTAGATTTGCAACAAAAATTCCAAATAATAAATTCACATGTTATCTTAAAATCAGTGTACCACAATTGAAGGTATATTGGTTTGAAGTTAAGGAGATCTGAGTTAAAATAAGAAAAATCATGGTTAAGTGTATAGAGAGGTAATAAATTTCTGAATATTCCACTTTACAATCAGAACAGGCATACCACATTTCACAAATTTGCTGTTTTCCCTAAATGGTACTCTTATGAATTCAGCTATGGTAGTCCACAAAACTTTTTAAAAATGTTCTGTAATATATCATGTGATTATTTTAAACAGAATATATTTTATTTAAAATTGTGCTGAACAAAAAGGGATTCTTTTCCATGTGAACACACATAGGATTGCAGGTCTGTCAGCCCCTCCAGAAATTCAGAAAGATCAGTTCATATCAAAGGTCACAGAAACATTCATGGGTATTTTTTCTGATAACAAGTTCAACATATAAATATACAAAAAACACACAAAGTAATAATACAACAGAGATTTTAGTACTGGGAATTAGTTCAAGACTGAAGCTATTATCGTATAAAAATACTATAAAAATTTGTGAATCACAGGATATTTTTTTTTACTTTGTACGGGTAGTCCTTAGCTTACGGCCTTTTTTTCAGTGACCATTCAAATTTATAGTGATTTATGACCAATTCTCAAAGCTCTAGCCATTGCAGTGTTCCTGAGGTCATGTGGTCACAATCCAAGTGCTGTAGTGCCTGGTTTGCGATTATGACATTGCAGCAAGTCATATTATGTGATCAACATTTGTGACCTTTCAATATGGAAGCTGGCAAGGAAAGTTGCAAACTGCCCTACAGAGATGGTCCAGCTGCCTTTTCTCCTTGAGGGGCCAGCTATGGAATCCAAGAACCCAGAGATCTTATACTCTGCAGCACCTCACCCATACTTTAGTGCAGGGGTCTCCAACCTTGGCAACTTTAAGCCCGGCGGACTTCAACTCCCAGGTTTACTGGCTGGGGAATTCTGGGAGTTGAAGTCCGCCAGGCTTAAAGTTGCCAAGGTTGGAGACCCCTGCTTTAGTGCATGCTTGCCCACAGTACACTGTCCTCTGGCCAAGGCTTCTGCCACCCCTTGTATGTATCCACAGGCCCTATCAATTTGCACAGGCCCTATCAATTTGCCATGACACCTGTGTACCCTCTCTACACTCCTGAATTGGGATTCCAAATCTTCCTGCTTAAGAACTTGCAGACCCTTGGGTTACAATGGCAACCAGAACTGCTGTCACTAAGCGATGCAATCACATGACATTGTTAGCAATGGTCCCAACTTCAGTCAAAACCCAAGGACTACCTAAGCTCAACTATGGATTAAAAGTAAAATAATTGTATACTTCTAACACTTTTCAGGGATTTTTTTTAGCCTGTTTTTATTTTCAATTCTTTAAAATGTTTAATAATAGAATGCTAACTTTATACATTAATTGTATTCCTGCACTGAAATCTGCATAGAAATAATACTATGAGCCTGATTTGCTTCATTTTACAACGAAGAAATATCAATGTGTATTTCTTTTTTCGATATTAATTGGACTACAAAGAAGATCCGGAAGGAACTAGACTACACCTTCGATTTAAAACAGGGGTCTCCAACCTTGGCAACTTTAAGCCCGGTGGACTTCAATTCCCAGAATCCCCCAGCCAGCTAAGCTGGCTGGGGAATTCTGGGAGTTGAAGTCCACCGGGCTTAAAGTTGCCAAGGTTGGAGACCCGATTTAAAATAGCCCTCCGTTTTTTCCCAGTTCACGGCCGAAACGCTACACACGAGCAGCGCCAAAGGCAGTTTAGTTTGCCCAAACCAACCAGTGTCCGGATCGACCAGATTACCTGGATACTCGCAGCGGTAAGGCCGGTCTGGCTCCAGGTGGCTTCGCCGTTGATGCGCCCCGAGCCGGGCGGCGCTGGGGAAGCGCTGTCCGCAAGCCTCGCACTTGAGCCTCGCCTCTTCCTCGTGAGCCCTGCCGTGAGCCCGAAGGTTGTAGATGGTGGTGAAGCGCTTCGTGCAGCCCGGCGCGGAGCAGGCGAAGGGCCGCAGCTTGTCGTGCGAATGCAGGTGGCGCCGCAGCTTGTAGGCCGTGGCGAAAGCCCAGGAACAGCCGGGAATCGGGCAGCTGAAGGGACGCGCCACCCGGCTTGCGACAGCCGAGGAAGCCGGAGCTGCTGAGGCCGCGGCCTCTCCGCCCTCCTGCCCAGCGCCGGTTGGGCTCCCGCCGCGCGCCGACAGTTGATGCAGCCGCAGAAGCTGCTTGCGGGAAAAGGTCTCGGCGCAGTGGGAGTCCGGCCGAGGATATGACGCCGGAGCCCGCGGAGATGCAGCCGGGAGCTGGGCGGCGGCCTCATCGCTCGGCTGAGCCGGAGCAGGCGGCGGGGCTGCCGGCGCCGGTCCTCCGAAGCTAAGCGTCCCGTTTTCGAAGCGCACCAGAAGGCTCTGGTTGTTGATGGTCAACGTGCCCGAAAAGGAGGAATTCCCCTGGCCGCCGCCGCCGCCGCCGCCTTCCTCCTGAGGCCCGCCGCCTTCCGAGAGCGGCGTCGAGGCCTGGACTTCTCCGCCCGCCTCGCCGCCCGGCTTGCCCTCCCGCGGTCGCTGCGCCGGCGGGGAATCCTGAGAGGAGCCTCGCGAGGGGCTTCCGGAGGCTCCGCCCCGCACCAAGTTAAGCACCAGCAATAAAGCGTCACTTTCCGGCGGCTGCCCGGGGCCTCCGGCTGGCGGGGACAAGGCGGCGGGCGCGCCGCCCGAGTTAGCAGGAGGCGGCGGAGGCAACTGCTGAGGAGGCTGCGGCGGCTCCGGCAGCTTCCCTTCGAGGAGCAGCAGCACCGGGAACGTCACGTCCAGGCCCCAGGCCCCCGCTGCCGCCGCCCCCGCAGAGTCACGAGGCTGAGGAGGTCGGCGAACAGGCCCTGAGGGGGCAGCAGCCCCGTCGTCCGCACCGGCGCCATGTTGTTGGATGGCGGGCTCGGGCTGGGCCGCCTCCGCAGCGGCAGGCAGCCCCTGCGTTTCCATCTTGGGGGTCCCTGTAGCAGCGGCTGAAACCGGAGCCGCGGGGCGGAGCCGGCCGAGAGATTGGAGAAACCCGGAGCGCGGAGCACAGGAGAGGAGTCGATCCTTGCGTGGCCGACTGTAAAACCAGGAAGTGGTGCAGTTCTGCCTGAAACCGGAGGGTAGCTCAGAAGTGGGGAGGAGACCGTGAAAGTTTCAAAGCATAACTGAAACTGAGGAAAGGTTTTGCATGGGATTTTATGCTCCTAGGTAAACGGAGATCTCGTAATCATTTATTACCGTAGATAGATTAACAGAGTTGGAATGCACCTGGATCTGGACGGTCATCTAGTCCAGGGGTCCCAACCTTGGCAACTTTAAAGTTGCCAAGCTTGGAGACCCCTGATCTAGTCCAACCCTCCCACCCCTCGCCTGCCAAGCAGCAGATCATAATCGTAAAGATATTAGAGCAATAATTAACACGTAACTTTTGTTAGATTCACTGGGCATCTGCTCAATACTGTATCTCTAACACTGCTAACAATAGGCCCCCGTAAATAAAACTTCTCCCTTCGAGAAGTAAATAGATAGGATAGAATAGAGAACAACAAAAGCAAAATACGTATGCCAATAGAGAAAGCTGTAAAATGACTCTTAGATGGTATGTATCGGTGGATTTCAAAATTCTTTACTACCGGTTCTGGGGGCGTGGCAGGGGAAGGTTACTGTAAAATCTCCATTCCCTCCCCAATGCAGGGGAAGGATACTGCAAAATCCCCATTTTGTTCTGATCAGCTGGGACTCGGGAGGCAGAGAATTGATGGGCCAGTCAGAGGTGGTATTTACCGGTTCTCTGAATTACTCAAAATTTCCTTTACCGGTTCTCCAGAACTGGTCAGAACCTGCTGAAACCCACCTCTGGTATGTATTGTTTGTTGTGCTTTGTTTTGTTTTTATGTATTTGTGGTTGTTTTTAAAGACAAAACTGTTTAATAAAAATTATTTTTTTTAAAAAAACCTTCAATTTGTGTAAATAGTGTTTTCCCTTAGTTCCGCTTCCGCCAGGACTGTGGAGCATCTTTGCCTGGTAGGTAAACTGGCTGGGATTGCGAAATAATGTCGGAGAGCTCAGAGTTCTTGGTCTCTTGCCCTTGGACGTTTCATTATTACTGAAACTTCCATCTAACAATACCTTCCTAAATTTAATCTTGTATAAAGTGACTTTCCTTCATCACAGCCTTAATGCACCCTCCCTGTATGTTTGAAATTGATGTTTCCAAGCCAGTTATGACTGTCCAAAAGATTTGTGCTGTCAGGTATTTGCTTTGCCTCCAACAAAGCAGCTGCCTGTGTGTCAGAATCATGCCTTTTATTCTGAGGTACAGTAAATATTTTAATGGTGCTGGGCTGTTTTAAACTTAATGCTAATGTCTGTTTTTTCTGTAATATTGTTTTCAGAATATACTTTGTTTAGTGATGTTTAGTCTGATAGGTCCCTTAAGGGAGGTGAACTTTCTAAAAAACCAGAAATAAAGAGTTAACTGCTGTAAGAGAAAGAGGGGAAGCCAGGAGAGGGGATTTACCTTCCTGTAGTAGTTAGCAGAGTGGTTTCCAAACATGATGTGAATTCTTCAGTTTACCTGTCCAATTTAACATGTTTAGAAGGACAGTGAAACTGGAAAGACTAAAAAGTTGGAGAAGAATAATTAGATAAGGAAACAATAAGTGTAATGTTGCGTGGAGATCAGGGGTGAAATTCAACAGGTTCTGACAGGTTCTGGAGAACCGGTAGCAGAATTTTTGAGTAGTTCAGAGAACCGGGAAATACCATTTCTGGCTCGCCCCAGAATGGGGTGGGAATGGCAATTTTGCAGTATCCTTCCCCTGCCACACTCACCAAGCCATGCCCGCCACACCACGCCACACCCACCAAGCCACAGAACCAGTAGTAAAAAAAACAACATTTGAATTCCACCACTGGTGGAGATTGAAAAAAGGGTTACTGGGATGTATGAGCTAAACTTATTTACTTATCTATTTTACACTGCATTCAGATGTAAATTGTTCAGTATGCTGCACACAATTCAAAATACGGAAGTATGGAAAAAACAGCCAGCTGAATGGTTGAGCAAGTGAAGGAAGTGGCAATGAAATCTGGTTCCAGAAGGAACCATCCTTAAACGGGCAGGCAGCCATGGGCAGCCATCTTCAAACTCGGGTCTTCCCAATTGTAATGGAAAGTTAGTTTGGTGGCATATAAATGTAATAAGTCAATAGGTCAGAGTATCATATATGAAGAGAACTATCAATGTATCTTCTAAGAAAGAAGATGGCATGCTTCTTTAGTTATTTAAAGTTGTTGACATGTTTTATCTATTACCAATTCTCTTTCCACCTTATAGATCTGGGCTGCAGATGACTCTGAGGCTGGACTCACACTTGGTGTTTTAACCAACTTAACCTTTTTGACTAGATGATAGTAGCTAGTTTGCATAATACACTAAACCAGGGGTCTCCAACCTTGGCAACTTTAAGAGTTGTGGACTGAGGAACTCTGGGAGTTGAAGTCCCCAAGTCTTAAAGCTGCCAAGGTTGGAGACCTTTGCATTAAACCATAAGTCATTATTTACAAATCAGCCACTGGGTTTACCCAACACATGAAGCAAAAGCCAGTTGAACCAGGTTATGGTGTGGTTCCAGTCTGAGTGGCACAGATAATGTCCTCAAATATTTCCCACTGTACTGTTATAGATTTTATTAATCTTTTAATACACCAACTACTGTAAATGTCATGGAAATTGCCATAAAACATTTAAATAGTTAATAAAGGCAGTAGAGCAACAAGCATTAAAAATGAAAATAAGCATCCATTAACACAGGGGTCTCCAACCTTGGCAACTTTAAGCCTGGAGGACTTCAACTCCCAGAATTCCTCAGCCTGCATTAACATATGTTTTAAAATCTAAAATACAAACAAAAGAATATAATTCAGACATCACAGGTGGCAACTCTCTAGTAAATGTGTTTGCAGCAACTATGGGTCAGATGTCCCCAAATAATCTCAAGCATGTTTGTGAGAGTGTGAAATCATATGAGAGAAACTCAAACTGCTTAGGGACTTAAAGCAATAACCAGCTCTTAATATTCTACCTGAAAATGATTTGGAAGCTGACAAGTGTAAACGATATCCTTGACTGGCTCCAGAAATCAGTCCAGCTGATGAATTCTGTGTAACTAAAGTTTCTGGGCTACATACAAATGCAGCCCCATTGCACTAATCAGGCTGGAGGTTACCAGTATGTACACCAGTTCTTAAGTCGTTGGCTTTTAGAAAGGCCAGGCTTGTGTGTTACTAAAAAAATGATATAGGAACTCCTGGTAATGAACTCATCACATAGAAAAAAGAAATATGGATCCAGAAGTGGCATTACATTAGATACCTGTTCCTTTGGGGGAAGGTAACTCCAAGCAGAGCTGGAAGATCTCCCAGTTATAAAGAAGGAAAGCAGATCTCAAATTTGTTGAAACTATTAACAATTCTACAGAGAATTCATAAAGAGGTTATGTAATAGCCTGGGGAGATTAGTTTTTTTTTTTTTTTTTACAACAAACAAACAAAAAGAAAATACATTATTACACCCTTGTGCTATACATAAAAGGAAGATTTGGGTCTTCGGATATATCCTCATGATTGCCAAAATCCACGTTCTCGAGGTACAGGTACTGAAGCGTCCAATGTTCCAAGCGCAAAGTCCACAAATGGTTTCCAAGTCTTCCAGAAAATATCTTCTTTATACACACCACTTCTAATTTTAATATCACATGTCATTTTATCATTTAAAGCTAATTTCCACATTTCAGAATTCCACTCTTCTATTCTAAAAATCACATCTAGTTTCCAATATCTAGCTATTATAATTCTACCTATTATAATCATAATTCTAATCAATTCTTTTTCATATTTTGTTAATTCTATTTCCTTAATTACCAACAATAATATAGTTTCCACTCTCAATGTTATTACTTTTCCCATCATTTCAAATATCATTTTCTCCAATTGTTGCCAAAACTTTATAACCTTATCACAATTATACCACATATGTTCATAAGTCCCCAATTCCATCTCACATCTCCAACATTTTTACTAATTTTTTATCCATTTGTGACAATCTTACTGGAGTCAAATACCATTTTCAAACAACTTTATAATTGTGCTCTTTAATCCTTATAGATAAAGTTCTCATAATTCTACTCTTCCAATTCACATTCCAATCTGACTCTGGTATTTCAATATTAAGATCTTTTTCCCAATTTGTCCTCATCACTCTTTGTAATTTTTCATCAGAATTTATAATCTTATAAACCCTACTAACGAGTCCCTTTAGCCCAATTTCATCTTTCATAATCCGAGATACTAAATATTCAAATTCAGTTTCACATCTATTTATCGAATAATTTTCCTTAGTTTTTTGTCCATTTTCTATCTGTATTTTTCAAACCAACTTAACCCTAATTTTTCAATAATTTCTTTATTCCTCCTTTCATTTCCATAACTTTTATCCAATCTCTAATAATTTCTATATTTTCCTCTTTAATCACTTCATTACGTTTTATATTATTTTTAATCGGCCAAATTCAATTGTCTCCCCAAAAGATTATATCCGAATTAAAATTTTAACAAATTTATTCCACATTTTTACTTAATCCCTTTAACCAATAACTTCTACTTACACATTTTAAATTTGCTTTATCTAAAACCACCTTGATCCAAATTTCTATATCCCTTAACTCTAAGTCTCTCCAATAGTTATCTTCACCTTTAAATATTTTTACCACTATCCGGATACCATACGCACAGTAATAATTAAATAATTTGGGGATTCCTAATCCACCTTCCTTTTGATTTTGATACCACATTTTCTTCACTAATCTAGGTCTTTTGCCACCGTTACAAAATTTATCCAGTTTTTTCTGATATCCTTCAATATCTTTCTCTGTCAAATTTAGTGGTAGCATCTCGAATAAAAAGTTGAACTTGGGCAGCAACATCATCTTACACATTGCAATTCTACCAAACCAAGACAACTTTAAAATTTTATATTTATCTATCTTCTTCTCAATTTCGTTAATCACCACATCATAATTAAGTTTTTTCAATTCTTTAACCTTAAGTGAAAGCACTATACCCAAATATTTCAATGTGTTTTTAATCCTTATCCCAAATTGCTCTTGCATATTCTCAGACTCATTACCATTACTATCCATCAATAATTCTGACTTTGACCAATTTACTTTCAATCCTGTCATTTCCTCAAATTCTATCAAATGCTTATATATCTTTTCAGATCTTTCTCTACATTTTCAAAATAATTAAAGTATCATCCATACAAATTTATCTTATACCCTTATATCCTTCTAATTCTTCATCTTTTCTATCATTTTGTCAATATTTCCATAGCCAATAAAAATAATGTTGGGGACGGGACATCCTTGTCTCGTACCAGCTTCTAATTTTATCTCTTCAGTTAATATTCCATTCACCTTCACTCTTGCACTGCTCTTTTGGTACAATTTTGAAATAACATGTATAAACTTATTACCAAAGCCTAAAGCCTCCACAATTACTTTAATAGTTTCCCATTGTACAGAATCAAAAGCTTTAAAAATATCCAATGATACTATACCAATTTTATCACCATTATATTCAGCTACATCTATAATATTTAATACTCTTCTAACAATATCACTCATGTATCTACCCTTCACAAAACCTACTTGATTATAACTTATATATCTATCTATAAATCTATTTAATCTATTACTTATAATAGCAGTAAATATCTTTGCATCCTGATTAATTAAAGAAATGGGCCGATAGGACTCAATCCTTTCTAAATCTTTATCTGGTTTAGGAATTAGGGATATCACCGTTCTATTCCATGACGAAGGTACTTCCCCACCATGTAATATTCCATTGAATAATTTTTGCAATCTTGGTATTATTAATTCTTTAAATTCTTTATAAAACTCAACAGGTAATCCATCCTCACCTGGAGCTTTCCCTAATTTTAATTTTTGTATTATTCCATTAATCTCATCTTGTGTTATATCTTCTTCCATCAATTCCTTATATGTTTGATCAATTTTCACCACATACTTTTCTAAATAGCTTTGCAATTTTCCCTGATTAATTGGTTTCTTTGAATATAGATTCAGAATCTATATTCTGGGGAGATTAGTTAATGAAGCATGGCAGAAAAAGGTGCCCTGACTTTCTGGGAAAAATTAGCCAGAGGGAGTAGAAGGAATTGCATTCTGAATCTTTCACGTGAGGGAAATGTGCCAATGGTCTTTGCATGACAAAATTAAAGTATCAAAGCCAAATTGGATACTATATATAGAATTATGTGGAACTAGCCAGGATCTAGTGTAGGCTTTCACAGATGACATCTTTTGGGCATCTTCAGTTATAGTTGCTGGTAGAACATCAGGAAATTTGCTATCTATGCCACAGTCACCAAATCCTAAAGCCTAATATTGCCCTCACCAGGCTTCATCTAAACCGTATTAATTTGATAACTAAATGATGTTTCTTTCCTTAATGCACTCATATTGTTTACTACAGTTTTCATCTTACTGCTTTCTTAGACACCCTAGAGCAGCATTCCAACATTTGGTGCCCTCCAAATGTCTTGGATTTTAATTCTCAACTTTGACCACGCTGACTTGAAAAATTCCATCCACTTAGAGAGAATTTGGCCTAGAATTACGGTAGCCAGGTGATACTAAAGCTGAGATTTAGTTTTTAAAATTTAGGAATTGATAAACCTTAACTCTTTAATCATAGATTTCACCCTGTTATTTCAATGAAGTTAAAAAGATATTCTAACATATGCAATTTGATTGGGTTAGCACGTATTGCACTGTATAAATACACTATCATAAGATATGAGGTGGTTGGTTTGGTTAACATGAAGTAAAACAAATCTTTGGGTCAGATTTTCTCAAGCTGGTCAGTCTTCATTTGGTCCTTTGGAAAAGCTTTCCCCCAGTTGTGAAATCCATTTTTTTTTACTACTGGTTCTATGGGCGTGGCTTGGTGGGTGTGGTGTGGCTTGGTGGGTGCAGCTTGGTGGGTTTGGCAGGGGAAGGATACTGCAAAATCTCCATTCCCACTCCACTCCAGGGGAAGGATACTGTAAAATTCGCATTGTCTCCCCACTCCTAGGGGAAAGGATATTGCAAAATCTCCATTCCCACCCCACTCAACCAGAGAGGTATTTGCCGGTTCTCCGAACTGCTCAAAATTTCCGCTACTGGTTCTCCAGGACCTGTCAGAACCTGCTGGGTTTCACGCGTTTCCCCCCCATTTTCTATTCATGGATATTTGCTTTTGTATAAATTTTGAGTGAGTGTCTCGTGTTGATTTCACTACATAAACGCCAGCATTATTTTGTATCTTGAAATGAAAACAAATATGCGATATCTAGCATCCCTGGGGAGAGCTGGGATGGGGAGTTAAGTGAGGCAAGTCATTTTATGTTCAAACTTTCAGCCATAATGGACAGGCTACATTACAGTTGCAACAAAAGAACTACCTATACCAAACTGCCTCTCTCACATTATTAGCTACAATATAGTGTTGTAATTTTTCTTATATTATTCAAACAGTAGGTGGTGCTATATTACCTTGTATCTGTTTGCAAATAAGCTAATTACTGTATTCATTGCTAAATTTGCAATTGCAGTTTTAAATGAAGCTGAACACACATCTTAACTAATATTGAAAAGCAAAAGGTGCTCCAATATTCCAATGATTTTACTGATTAGTTACTACATTCCTTGCAATTTGTTATCTCTTACTTTGAAAAATATTAGATGTGGAATAGCTAGCTTTTAATTGTCAAATTTAATACTGTATGGTTTGTCATACTAAGCTATAATAGTTGTAGTCACAAATATTTAAACAGCAAATCATAGCTAATAAATCAAAATCCTTGGGTTCACATATTATCCTGAACGCAAGACATAATCATCTGTTTTGTGTGTTTGATCATAGCAATTACATTGTTTAGTCACCACAGTTACAACAGTGATGAAAAAGTAACTTTATCGCCAATCTTGCATCTATGACCTTTGAAGGACTGTAAATCAAAGAAAAGCTGGAATATGATCACCCAGTTGCCGTTTCACTTAGTGACTGCTTCACTTAATAATTGAGTTGCCAATTGTTACTAAATGAGGACTATCTACATTACTTTGTATTGCAGGAAAGGAAGCATTATGTTATGCTTCCTAGGTAAAAGTTGACTTTTCTAAAATGTGTGCCCCCAGTTCCATCGTTCTGCAATTCTCCATGTCTCTCATCTCATGACCAGCTTTCCTTGGCTATTCCTGTGACATCTCATTCTAACCTCTTGCCTATAACCAGTTGATATTGTTGAAGATGTCAACTGAGGCTGCCTTTATCAGTTACTAAGAAGATAACTACCTACTGGAAATATTTCAAGGAATCGGAATTTGGAGGGACTTCACAGGTCATCTAGTTGTCGTGTCCCACTCCTCCGCTGACGGCTGGGTCCGGGAAATCCGAATCAGGCTTGCCTCTGCAGCTCTGCCCAAAGTCCTAGCAAAGTCCTCAGAGCAGGCAGGAGACCAGTAAGTGACTTCAGCAAGATAAGTTTGACTTTTGCCTGACTCAGAGACTGCCAGAAAGTAGCTCCTTTATATAGGCCATGGGGTGTGGCTCCATGACTCAGCACTCATTAAGGCCTGCCCCTCCCTTCCTTCTGTTGCCTCCGCCTCTCCAATCTTCTGATGCGAGGATTACTCCAATCAGCTGTTGGTAATAAACCCTCCTCAGGCTCACATGCTGTGGAGGAGGGGGAGGGGTCTAGCTGCTCCGTTTGCCTGGGCATGGAGTCAGGGCTGGGGCAGGGAGATGCTCCTTCTTCTGCAGTTTGTGTGGGCATGGAGCCAGGACTTGGGCCGGGAGGCATACATTCCTCAGTGTTCGGGAGCAGGTAAGAAGGCCCCGGCTGCTCTGAGGGTGGGCAAGACACAACACTAGTTCATGCCACTATCACCATTCTTTGCAAGATCTACTGAAGCATTTTGGATAGATGGCTACCCAGCACTTGAAGATCTCTAATGAAAGATAACATAATGACTACACCATGTGAGCCTCGGTGGTCCAGTAGTTAGAGTGCAGTATTGCAGGCTACTTCTGCTGCCTGCCAGTTGCCTGCAATTTGGCAGTTCAAATATCACCAGGCTCAAGGTTGACTCAGACTTCCATTCTTCCAAGGTGGATAAATTGCTGGGAGTCAGAGCACAAGAAAATAAAATCTGCCTCCCAGTAATTACCTCCTTGCAGCAAGCAGCGGAGGCCTACACAGCAATAGGCAATAGCAATCCCTGCAGCTTAAAACAGCTGAGGATCGGGAGGCCGATCCAACTGACAATCAACTTCTTTTGCTAATCAGGCTGTGCTGAAGCTGAAATGGGATGTTTGCTGTTTGCTGCAAGGAGGTAAATTGCTGGGAGTCAGAGGCCAAAGAGTGCGGGCCAACGGGTGGGCGGGGCTACATTTGGTGTATAAGACACACCCAAATTTTCACCCTCTTTTGGGGGAGGGGGGAAATGTGTCTTATACTCTGAAAAATATAGTAAGTCTAAGTGCTATTGCTACATGAAGCAGAGCCTATTCTACTGGTTGACAGCTTTTACTGTCAGCAATTTCCTTGTAATAGCTGAATAAATCTACCTACCTGTAGTTTGAACCAATGGTTCTGGACTTGGTCGTCAGAGTAACTCATAAGTCTATTCTCTCCTCTGCATAAAAACACTTTGGACAGAAGAAGGATGCTATTATATCTCCCTACTACAGGCTAAATATACCCATTTCCTCACAGTACTTTTTTCCATTAACCTTGCTGTCTTGGTAGATCTTCTATAAAATTACTCCAGTTATGTCATCTTGATAGATCTATAAAATTACTCCAGTTATGTCCTTTTTAGACTCTGACCAAGGAAGAGTAGAGTGGAACTTTGTGTGATCTGGATCCTACATCTTTTAATACATTCCAAAATAGCATTTGCCTTTTAACAGCTATATCACTTTATTGGCAGATATTAAATTTGTCATCTGGAACACTCAGATTATTTTGGTATGGACTTTGGCCAAATCACACCTCCTCCATCTTATACTTGTGCTTTTCATTATTCTTCTCTTGATGCAGGAATTTATATTTCTCCTTAAATTTTGTTCAGCCCACTGTTTCAACCCATATAGGCTTTTTTTTTAATCTTTTCTTTTTCTTCTAAAGCATTAGCCACTGATCCTAAGTTAGTGTCATCATCAAAGCAGAAAATGATTCTGTCCAACTTCCTATTTGGCCAAGTCATTAATAAAAATGTGGAACAATATGGGCCCAGCCCAGAGTCCTATGACACTCCACTTGATACTACTCTCCAAGCTAATGGATTTGGTGTAGAACTAGCTTAGACTGATGAACCAGGAGTGATGCACTTATAATTTAGCTTTTAAATTGTTGCCATGGATCTGTGGAACAAAATGCTTGCAAAAACCACATTTTTGAAGGAGATTAAAATTACTTTGTTCAGCTTCCAAATCAAAGAGTAAATCTCATTTTTAACAATAATCCCAGCACATCATGGCCATGTCCACTTGCGTTTCATGACGGTACAAACATGTCTATCAACCTCTTTTTTTCATATATTCCCATGATGCCACTTTCACCTCATAGTTTTCTATCTGTTCTAGGACATATGGAGAGCACTGTAAATCAGTAGCGAGGAAAAATCTTCATCCATCTCTGGCTTTTCTTTACCTGATGCAGTATATGCTAACCAGCTCCCTCTTCACATGATCACTTTTTAACCTATGTCTCACCGCCCCGTCTAAATCAGAGCCAAACTGCAGTCTGTTACTCGGCTAACTCCTAGGTATGAAAGTTAACCGGTATGCTCATGTAAATTCAGGATGACGAGAAATAAATCTGGCATGTTGGTATGAAAATGAACATCTTGTGCTTCAGACAAAGAATACTGAAGATCCCATACCTTAAATATACCACAGTACATTTTTAAAGTGAAAGTATCCAACCTTAAAATGTGCAGGCACCAACTTCCAAGTCAGATGCTGAAATATGTTGACTGTTGAAATGTATTTGAATATAAGTCGCTCGGGTTGGTAGTCGGGATGTTGGTCTGTGCTCCGAGCTTGGCAATTTGGTTGCAAATACTTTGTCACCGTTCGAGAATGTCACCTCAAATGATGACGAAATGTTTGCAACCAAATTGCCAAGCTCGGAGCTCAGATCAACAGCCCATACTGTATGTTGACTGTTGCTGTATTCAACAGGGTATATGCAATCATTTTCTAATAAAATTGAAAGTTTTTTAAATGCCTGGTAAATACAAAATATAAAATTTGCAGGAAGTTGAACAATGTCAGTGGGATTATTTGGCACCAAGTTAGAAATATTCTGATATTATTTTCATGATTTAAGATACGCATCATCTCAGTGATAGCCTGGAATAGAATCCATTACTGTAGCAATGTGAGTGAAAAACAAAATATCCATGTGCAGTTAAGAATAATTTTATCATCCATTCCAAGTAGCAGCCACAATTATTGTATTCTTCAAGCTACTTCTGCTGACTGCCGATTGCCAGCAGTTCAAATCTCATCGGCTCAAGGTTGACTCAACCTTCCATCCTTCTGAGGTGGGTAAAATGAAGACCTGAAGACCCACATTGTTGGGGGCAATAGGCTGGCTCTGTAAACTGCTTAGAGAGGGCTGTAAAGCCTGTGAAATGGTATATAAATCTAAGTGCTATAAATCTTTTTATATATGGAATTCTCAAGTGCAGGTAGTCCTTAACTTAACAACCATTTGTTTCGTGAATGTTTGAAGTTACAATGGTACTGAAAAAGTAACTTACAACTGGTCCTCAGACTTATGACCGTTCCAGCATCCCCACAGTCACATGATCAAAATCCAGGCACTTGGCAACTATCATGTATTTACAATAGTTGCAGCATCCTGGAGTCCTGTGATCACCACTTTGCAAACTTCCCAGCCAGCTTCCAATAAGCAAAATCAATGAAGAAGCCAGATTTTCTTAACGACCACACGATTCACTTAAGAGCTGTAGTGATTTGCTTAACAACCAGGGCAAAAATGGCCATAAAATCAGGCATGATTCATTTGACAAACATCTTGCTTAGCAATGGAAATTCCAGCCCAAACTCTGGTCGTAAGTTGAGAACTACCTGTAGCTAAGAAGATTAACAATATTAAAAGTTAGAAATATCATCTGGTCCTTTCTTTCCAGAAACAGATGGCATACAAGAGAGCAAGTAAGAAAAGCACGGTTAAATAAGTAAAACGTTATTTTAAATAACCACAATCACACCACCCAAGAGACAAACCAGGTGACTTTATCTGGAAATTGCTTATATGGGGGAAAAGCCTACTGTAGAAGGATAAAGAATAGAAATCAATCTTGATCATCCTCAGCAGATAAGTCTGAAGCCTGTAAACAGCCATTGAAGAGGGTCCTCCTTGTGAGTCTTTCAGATATACCTCTGATCAGATTGTGATAACAGCCTCTCCCAATGACCTTAAAATTTGACTAGGCTCATAAGGGAGAATGGTGTGTTTGTTTGTTTTTTGTCCCAAGTCATAAAAAAATAAAAGCCAACTATAACACTCAAAAGCGAATTTACAATTTGGTTGGGACAATTTCCACACTGTAACATGGGCAACAAGCAAAAACCTGAATAAACGTTGGACCATGCGATAGCTGCTCCTCACCCAGATATAACAAAGAGGAAACCAACAAGACTGAATTGTTAGGGAGTTAACACAAATGTATTCTATATCCTTAGTCTCCATATAAATCAGCCAAAAAACACTGTATTGAAATCAAGGCTTTTCAAAATGCATTTTGAACGTTCCTCAGCATGAGTCCGATTTTGCTGTGAAGTTGAGGGCAGGAGAAGGGTTGTCAGCGAAATACAATGCTGAGTTTTCACCACAAATCTTAAAAAGAACCCAAGTTGCAGCAAGCAGTAACATTATGATTAGCAGTAGAAAAAGTGTTGCCTGTTGCTTTTTCTGCTTGGATTTCTAATCAAATAACAATGGGTTTGTGCACTAATTTTAGAGAGCATACCAAGATTAACCAGTTCCTAGGCTGGAAATCACTGGGTGACTTGCATCTGAAAAGCTTGCATTAATGTTCAACATGTGCCGAAACTAATGTTACTAATGTGGATTTATTTTAGTATTACATTCCTGAAATAAAATTCAACCATTCTTTTATTGTATCATCGAATGGGAGCTTTGGACTAGAACAAGAGAAAAGTAGCAGTTGGAACCTGGTTCAAAAGAGGCAGAATGAAGCGATGATTGTACAATTAACAACTCAGAGCTTGTTCCAAGATGCTGTCATCTAGCACCTTATGTGGAAGTGTCACTTTCAGATTCTTCTCTTTGTCCATGGCTTGACAGATGGTTTCATAAGCATTGCTGTTACCAGACCAGCAACGTCTAGCAACCTGCATTTATGGAATAAAAATGAGTAGATACAATATTTAAAGTATAAGATAGCTAATTATTTAAACGTATATTATTTTAAGAAAAATACATGTAACATTTTTTTCTAAATTGAGTGATTCCTTTAAACTCTTGCAGTAGCATCTGAGGTGTTACTGTTTAATAAATACCCTGAATCATAAAAATAATATTTTTAGTTCTAATTTAAATGTTCCAGCATAGTATCTTCTAGAGATTGACATAGTATAAGGAAGATGTTTTGCGAGGTTACTTCCTTCAGATTAGAAGATTAGCACACCAAATATATTCTGTAACACACTGTATTATTTTAATTTGTGTCATTTCTTGTGCACTGCAATGAATGCATTTCATCGAAAATATAATCACTTAATGCTGAATTTAGAAACAATGGCTGGGAAAGTATTGTTTAAATACTTTCAAACTTGTCTTTCAAATATTGCTTGAAGACAATATTTGAAAAACATACATATTGAATTATTCAGCTATAATAAATTTCCCTGACCTTGGTGCTTTTTTCTGATGTGTGCCAATTGGCAGATTTCCCATCTAGTGTGGCCTTTGAAAAGTGTAGGAATTCCAGTCCTGGTACACTGAAGCTGCCAAGCTGGAAAGAACTATGTCACTGTTTCTCCACCTTGGCAACTGAAAGATATGTGGACTTCAACTCCCAAGATTCCTCAGCCATCTTAAAAGTTGTTAAGGTTGAGAAACACCAAGCTAAGTTAACATATGTTTAATTCAAGATTAATGATTCTGGGGAATAGAATGATATTTCTTCTGATTACTGTATGTATGCCAGAGCAAGGATGTAAAAAGATAAAGTTTGGGAGAACTTTAGTAGGTTATAACAGAACCTTCCCTAGTTTTAAATTTAAAAAAATAATTCAATTCCCTGGAGTAAAATAATAATTACTCCTTTAAGCACCTACATTGTTTGGAAGTTACATAATAGAGGATGGTATTAATACCCCAAAGCGCTCTCTGTCTACACCAGGGGTCTCCAACTGTGGCAACTTTAAGACTTGTGGACTTCAGCTCCCAGAATTCCTCAGCCAGGATGGCTGATGGAGAAATTCTGGGGGTTGAAGTCCACAAATCTTAAAGTTCCCAAGGTTGGAGATCCCCAGTCTACACTTATTCTAGAACAGGGTTGTCAAACTCGTGACATCACGTGATGTATCGGAACATTTTCCCCCTTTGCTAAACCAGGCGTGGGCGTGGCCAACACATGACGCATCCGGCCCATGGCCCACAAGTTGACAGCCCTGTTCTAGATGTAATCAATGCTGAATCGAGTTGAGAGTCACTGCTACGTTTGAGTGGATCGAAGGCAAATATGTTCAAAATACAGTTTTCTTCACCCTCTTCTTTTTACTGCCCATCCTAATTAGCAGCTGTGGCTATAGCCAGCTACCTACACTTTGTTATCTAGGTTTTAACCCAGGGGTATCCAAACTTTATTTATTTTATTTATTTATTTATCGTATTTGTATACCGCCCTATCTCCCTAGGGACTCAGGGCGGTTCACAGGCAAATAAACAGGTACATATAAATACAGAATAAAATATCAATTAAAAAACTTATTCTACACAGCCAAATAATTAAAAAAGAACAATATAAATAATAAAACCCATTAAAACCCGTATAAATTTAAAATCTAATCCAGTCCTGCGCAGATGAATAGATATGTTTTAAGCTCGCGGCGGAAGGTTCGGAGGTCCGGAAGTTGACGAAGTCCTGGGGGGAGTTCGTTCCAGAGGGTGGGAGCCCCCACAAAGAAGGCCCTTCCCCTGGGTGTCGCCAAACGACACTGTCTAGCAGACGGCACCCTGAGGAGTCTCTCTCTGTGAGAGCGCACAGGTCGGTGAGAGGTATTCGGTAGCAGCAGGCAGTCCCGTAAATAGCCCGGCCCTATGCCATGAAGCGCTTTAAAGATAGTTACCAGAACCTTGAAGCGCACCCGGAAGGCCACAGGTAGCCAGTGCAGTCTGCGCAGGAGAGGTGTCACATGGGAGCCACGAGGGGCTCCCTCTATCACCCGCGCAGCCGCATTCTGAACTAACTGAAGCCTCCGGGTGCCCTTCAAGGGGAGCCCCATGTAGAGAGCATTGCAGTAATCCAGACGAGATGTCACGAGGGCATGAGTGACCATGCATAGGGCATCCCGGTCTAGAAAGGGGCGCAACTGCCGAACCAGGCGAACCTGGTAAAAAGCTCTCCTGGAGACGGCCGTCAAATGATCTTCAAAAGACAGCCATTCATCCAGGAGGACGCCCAAGTTGCGCACCCTCTCCATTGGGGCCAATGACTCGCCCCCAACAGTCAGCTGCAGACTCAGCTGACTGTACCGGGATGCCGGCATCCACAGCCACTCTGTCTTGGAGGGATTGAGCTTGAGCCTGTTTCTCCCCATCCAGACCCGTACGGCTTCCAGACACCGGGACAGCACTTGATAACCGTTGGGGTGGCCCGGTGTGGAAAAGTACAGCTGAGTGTCATCAGCATACAGCTGGTACCTCACACCGAAGCCACTGATGATCTCACCCAACGGCTTCATATAGATGTTGAACAGAAGGGGCGAGAGAATTGACCCCTGCGGCACCCCACAAGTGAGGCGCCTCAGGGCCGACCTCTGCCCCCCTGTCAACACTGTCTGCGACCGATCGGAGAGATAGGAGGAGAACCACCGATAAACGGTGCCTACCACTCCCAATCCCTCCAACCGGCGCAGCAGGATACCATGGTCGATGGTATCAAAAGCCGCTGAGAGGTCTAATAGGACCAGGGCAGAGGAGCAACCCCTATCCCTGGCCCTCCAGAGATCATCCACCAACGCGACCAAAGCCGTCTCCGTGCTGTAACCGGGCCGGAAACCGGACTGGAACGGGTCTAGATAGACAGTTTCCTCCAGGTGCCGGGGAAACTGACATGCCACCATACTCTCTACAACCTTCGCCGCGAAGCGAAGGTTGGAGACCGGACGATAATTACCTAAAACAGCTGGGTCCAGGGAAGGCTTCTTGAGGAGGGGCCTCACCACCGCCTCTTTCAAGGCGGTCGGAAAGACTCCCTCCAACAAAGAAGCATTCGTAATCGCCTGGAGCCAGCCTCGTGTCACCTCCTGAGTGGCCAGTACCAACCAGGAGGGGCACGGGTCCAGTAAACATGTGGTGGCATTCAACCTACCCAGCAACCTGTCCATGTCCTCGGGAGCCACAGGGTCAAACTTGGCAACTTTAAGACGTGAGGACTTCAACTTCAACTTCAGCAAAGCTGGCTGAAGAATTCTGGGAGTTGAAGTCCACATGTTTTAAAGTTATCAAGTTTGGACAACCCTGTTCTAACCAATGAGTTTATAACCACCAAGAGAAAAAAAAAATGGTGCTGGACTAGAAATGAGGAGACTACAGTCTAGTCTTCCCTTAGGTCTGAAAATTTGCTGGGTGACGTAAGTTAGTTACTCTCTCTCAGTCAAAGAGAGAGGAACTCGCATGAACACTGTGTGCCTCACTCAGAGTTTTTCAGAATAAAGAAGGGATATAAATACAATAATAATAAAAGCTAGTCAGTTGACAATGAAGAAACAGATGAATGGCAGGCACCAAAACTAATTCATTTTTGCCTTAAGTTGGGACCAATGAGGCCCTAGTGGCACTTTGTTTCTTCTCAAATGCTCTCATTAACTGCCAGTCATTATATTGTGCAAAGTCAGCTCCTTTGATTGATTCAAATGGAAATTCTTTAAAATAGTGAGCTGCTGCTGTTGCTGCTATCAATTAACTGCCTAGTTAACACACCATTGTTGGTTTCTGGAAGCTATTTGGAACTCAAATCAAGACTAGTATAATGGAGTATGGGAGCAGAGCCAGCTTGATAGGATGTTGAATCCAGAAAACTCATAATTGATAAGATGATACTAAGCTGGTGCCATTTTGGTGATTAATGTAATTACTGTCAAAAATCACAGCAACAATATGCTTTACTCTTTTACCTACTCTTGCAGTTATGAAATATGATGACTACACAAGCTGTTTAGATAGCACAGGGTGTGAATGCATGAATTGTGAGATAATGGTATTTGTGCCCCATGAATGACATTCTCACAGTATTCTAATTCAGAAAAATTAATTTGGAAGTTATAAACTTTCAGTAAATGGAATAAGCAAGAGTTTATGATGCCATGGGCTTGTATAATATAAATATGAAAGCATTTGCAATTAAATATATATTTTATTTGGAAATAAATTAAGAAACTTCCTAAGATGACAAGGTGGGGAAGCTGAATATTGCACAAGATTTGGGTATATTTGTATATGCATCTTCCTCAGGATGGGGCGACTGGAATCATCTTAAATTCTATGTCATCTTCCTTTACCATAAAAAGGAAAGTGATACGGATTTTGTCCTGAAAGGTTTGTTCCTCATTCTGTAATTATCCAATACAGATAGTAAACAAATCCTGAAGATCCCCCCCCAAATTACATCAAATATGTAATATATTGTATATCATTAGAATATATTGTTTTTTGCTCCGTAAGACGCACTCCCCCCACCCACAAAGTGGGCAGAAAGGGTGCTGGTCCTTTGGTGAATAGCAGCCTGGCCGTGGCGGGGACTCCTTTTACAGTGCTGAACCCTGCCTCTTCTGTCTTTGTCATTGCCCCCCTCTTCTGTTTCTTTTCCGTAGTGCAGGAGTCAATAGGCAGAGCTGGCGCATGAGAGGACACCTATCTGTGGTAGTTTTGTTTCTTATTTTTCTCCTCTAAACCTAGGTGCATTTTATGGTCTTGTGTGTCTTATGGAGTGAAAAATACGGTACATAGCAAAGAAATCTACCCAAATATCTTTGCTATAAATAATAAATTTACTAAGTTCCATTACAAAATCTATTCATTTACACTTCTTTTAAAAGGTACAACAATTTCAAATTGATCTATTTTTACTTACCCCATTAGAAACATCCCAGTTCAACATCATCTTTGCACGCTCTTTGGCACCTGTTGAACCATCCAGGACAAGACCAAATCCTCCATTGATCACTTCTCCCCTTCAAGTTTAATAACAAAAAGAGCTCTTCATTTTTGTGGCATTAATAAGACAGATACACAGAAGTGTGTGGGGGGGGTTATCTGTATGCCAACCAACAACTCTAGCTCCAAGGATAAAAAGCACAACGCAAACAATTTATTAAATTGTGAATAAAATGGAAGAAAGAGCTGCTCTGATTAACTGCTGTAGATATATACAAATATTTACACTTTGTATTGGACAGAGGGAAATCAACTGTTTAAAATGGTTCCATTATACACAAAAAGATATTATCTAGAGAGGAGATGTTAAGTGTGTGGAAAGTTGCGTCAAATTCAAAGTCTGACAGCCGGCTGAATTCTAGCCTGGGAATCTGCCATCCTCTTCACCAGAAGTGAAGTTTTCAATGAAGAGTTCCAATTTCCATCCTAAACAGGGCTATTAAGGTTAAAGTGGTAGGGGAGTGCACCATGGTAGAAAACCCAGCACTAATGTAAGAAAGAATAAAGGAGTTTTGTTTTAATAAAGACAGCAAAAGAAAGACTTGAGGAAACAGGAGAGCAGAATGAAGGTGCTTAAGACTAAGATCTGCATATCGAAACTAGTGTAGACAAACAGAGAGATGGAAGGACAGAGAATGGGGACAAGAATGACTCAGTAAGGGAGATGGGTGGTTTAAAACTGTGATGAATAAAAATACATGAATAATAGTAATAATAACAACAATAACAACAACAAAAAACAACAACCCCAAACAAGGCTATAGAACAGAGTTAAAGCAATACTAGGGAAAAAAGACACATAACTTGCATAGCCATTCCATATTTTTCCTGCCAAATTTACATTACTGGATGTAGTTCCCAGGGAGATTGGGCAGAGGGTCTACATTTTAGGACCATTCAAACAAAATATATTTCTTAACCTCCTTGCTTTTCTGAGGACTGTTGGCCAGGGGCTGCCTGGGAACCAAGAAACTTCTAATTCATTCTTCCCCTGAATCCCACATCCCAATTCTCATTGGAAGAATTAGCAATTTTAGTTATTTTTCTTTATTTTTCTTTATTTTATTTTATTTTATTTGTGTGCTTATATATTTGTATCCTGCCTTTATTATTTTTACAAATAACTTAAGGCAATGAACATATCCAACGCACCTTCCTCCTCCTATTTTTACCCACAACAACAACCCTGTGAAGTGGTTTGGGCTGAGAGAGAGTGACTGGCCCAAAGTCAACGAGCCAACTTTTATGGCTATGGCAGGACCAGAACTCACGGTCTAGCCTGGTACCTTAATAAATAGACCAAACTGGCCCTTTGTGGAATAGTTATTATGGAACACTTTAAATCACCAGCTAGTTTGTAGGCCTCTAGATCAATTATACACTATTCATTTTTAAATTACCCCAAATCTGTGGAAAAGTAGAATTATTGTTCTAGAAAAGCATAACTATTACATGTGCCAGAGAAATTAGGTATAATTACTGTAAGTGTGCTGTTAAGTCATCTGTTGGGAATGTTAGTACTGCAAGTTTCTCCCACAGAGTAGGAGTCTGACTGGATTTATTCCTCTGCTTCTCTCACACACACCCCTCTCTCCTTCTGGGTGGGCAGCAAAACACATAGATGGTGACCTTTAAGGAGGCTTTCCATTCTAAAATTAGGTAACTTCATTGTTGAAAATGTCTTAAGGTACATGAGAAGAAATGAGATTCTTGATATGGGATAAGGAGGCAACCATTTTATTATCTTTACAATATTAGTTTTACAATGTATATAGTGCAATGTACTCTACAAGATCAGTTGTTATCCTAGTGTGAATGCCAAGGGTTTTTGAGCCTGCCTACTGCAGTTCCCCCGAGGACTGGGCCATCTAAAATGTACTTGTTCAGACAAATCATGAAAATGCCAACATGTCTGAGATTAAGTAGCTGTTGCCTTAAAGTCCAGACGATTTAAAACAAACTTATTTAAGTTTATTGCACAGCGGTTTGAAATTCCATCGCGATGATGTCAAATTAGTTGTTGAAAGTCATGTTAGTCGAAATAAAGTCTCTTGCTTCTGCATTATCAGGAGAAAATGCATTTTAAAGCATAAATAAAATAGAGATAAAGGGAAGAAAACAAATTTCTTAAAAGGTAGTGCGAAACAGATGGATCCTTGTCATGCATATTTTATTTTATTTATTTATTTTGTCACAACATCATACAAAAAGATTATATAGCATATAAACATATATATGAGTAAATATTAGGAGGTATGAGCATATATATATATAGGAAGAAGAAAAGAAAAAACAATAGGACAGGAACAGTAGGCACGTTTGTGCGCTTATGCACGCCCCTTATGGTCCTCTTAGGAATGGGGTGAGGTCAATAGTAGAAAGTTTTTGGTTAAAGCTTTTAGGATTATGGGAAGAGACCACAGAGTCAGGTAAAGTATTCCAAGCACTGATGATTCTGTTACAGAAGTCATATTTTCTGCAATCTAGATTAAAGCGGTTAACATTAAGTTTAAATCTATTGGTTGTCCTTGTATTATTGCAATTAAAGCTGAAGTAGTCTTTGACAGGAAGGACATTACAATAGATGATTCTGTGAGTTAAACTTAGGTCTTGTCGAAGGCGACGGAGTTCCAAGTTTTCTAAGCCTAGGATTTCAAGTCTGGTGGGATAAGGTATTTTGTTGTTTTCAGAGGAATGGAGAACTCTTCTTGTAAAATATTTCTGGACACGTTCAATTGTATTGATGTCAGAGATGTGGTGAGGGTTCCAAACAGGCGAGCTGTATTCTAGAATTGGTCTAGCAAATGTTTTATATGCTCTGGTTAGTAGTGTGGTGTTTTTGGAAAAGAAGCTACGCAAAATATGGGCAAAAGCAAGAGGATTTTTTAAAAAATATAACATTTCTTGATTTTTAGGCAATTTTGGGGGTAGGATGCTTAGATGAATCAATTTGGAATGGTGTATGTTTAGCTTTTGTGGGTTTCTTGCCTTTAAGTACACTCACAGTTTGGGGCAATTGTTCAGAGACAGCTCAAGGGCATGCATACACAAATGGAGTTCAAAAGCCTCACTTTGTCTACCCTTAGGTTTAGGTTTAGGGCTCCCAGAATAATTATAGCATACCTGAGCTGCAATAATCCAGGATAGCTACAAACACATTTGCTGCAGTGTAGTGATTGTCTGGTTTTCACCCCCCAAATATGCTGTCATATACTTACTAATTTACATTTTTAAATCACAAAATAATAAAGTGGCTTGTTGTCCTTGCACATTTATGTGCACAGCGCAAAATACCCAAAAATTGGTTATATTTAATCCAAGGCAGAGCCAGTCTTGCACAGGAGTAAATGAACACTGCCTAGTCAGCGCTATCATGGGAAGGCTAAAACCCCATATGATTCTCACATCATCTTCATCATTTAAGGACTCCATAATCCCTTGCAGAATGGAGTCTGGGCAACTGAATGGAGCTGAGTGTTTACTGGCCAGATGCCCTTCCTGTCGCCACCATGTGATTCACTCATATTGCCTACCTAATCATAAAAGATGCTGCAGAGAAAAGGCCACTGAAAAAGCAAGCATCTCTGTTACAGAATTCCTTGCTACTTTCCTTTTTGGCTCAGGGAAGGAATTTTTGATGAGATGAAACCTTGCCAGACTTTCTCTGGCATAGAGACAAGAGACACAAAGGTGCCTTAGAGACAAAGTGGGTAAGGATTCTGAACAACACAAATGATTACTTTTGACCCTATTAGTGTGTTTGTCTCCTGCCAGAACCACCACCAAGGGAAAAGCTAATGAGGAAAGCTAATGTAACAAATACTGAGCCAGATAGTCAAAGATTTGATACCATATATAACAGTGTCTTCCTAAAGAAATCCTATTTCATTGTGATAAAATTACCATTTATTGCAAGAAGTCAGCTCTCTATGGAATCAAATGGAATCAAAATATGAATGAAGGCAAGGATAATGTTGCAGGATCCAATCTGGATAGGTCACTGGGACCAGAGGTTTTGTCTTTCAAGCTATTGGACACTTCAGAGAACTTCTCCCTAGCAGAGTGTGTGCTTTTCCCTGTGTGGTATTTATA
Organism: Ahaetulla prasina; assembly: GCF_028640845.1. NCBI lineage: Eukaryota > Metazoa > Chordata > Lepidosauria > Squamata > Colubridae > Ahaetulla > Ahaetulla prasina. Next base: position 56,934,846 of record NC_080540.1, on the reverse strand, counting down.
GTGCTTGTGTGTGAACAGCACACGCTCTGCTAGAGACAAGTTTCCTAAAGCTCCAGCATGAATCTGAAAGCTTGGAAGATGAAACCCCTGGACTGACCCAGCTTGGATCCTGGAATCAAAATAGTCCAAGGAATTGAAAAACTCTGTGGAAGTACTTTAACTAACACGTCTGTTTTCTAAAGCAAGGATAGGCAACTCGTGTATATGGTCCCAAGCACCTAAAGGTCATCTCATTGAAATTGAGCAATAGACTGCCCAGTTTCCAGCTGTAGAGTATTTCCAACTTTTGTTCCTTTCAAACATAAAGCCTGGAAAGAGAACAGAAAATCATTCCTATTCCCCCATAACTGCTCTAAAGAAATTATGAAAGAATTAAACAAAATTGTACTGTCAGAGTTTGGCAAATACTCTTTGTGGGGGAGCTGCATGATTTTCAAGAGTAAGAATGGGAATGTCTGCTTCTTTCTCATTCTTCTCAATTCTACCTTTAAATCTTATTAAGCCTCCAAACACAGCCCACATTTGTTTGGCCCTGTCACTACTGGTGACATCCACGTGACATTTAAAAGTCTCTTACAGCTGCAGCAAGGCAGGGGGACTGAGTTGTAGCTTTTACAAGTCCTCTTAGTCCTTGGGCTTAATGGACTTGTTAGGGAGGAAGCAGATGTGTTTTTAATGTATTTTATTATTATTTATGTCCTTCAAAACACAGTAGGCTGCTCTTCTCATCTTTGGAGGCCTAATGCATAACCCACCCAGTAAGGCCTCAAATTTTTATTTGGAGGTCCCCTGGAGAGACCACTGCTGCTAAATGGCAGATGTGATGAGCTCAGAATGACCAAAAGTTTGAATGACTTCTTCCCCTTATGCTCTTTAAAAAAACACACACTAAAAACAATTAGGAGCAGAAGTGGGGGGAAAAAAGATGGCTTCACACCTGATTTGTTTTATGTCAGCAAATCCTGCTGCCTTTAGCATATGGGAATGCTATATTGAAGTCCAAAGATCACAGATATAAATGTTGTTTGACGGGAGTCTAAATGTACAGACACTTTGAAGGCCGATACCAGAAAACAGAATTAGAAGTGAATGCTAATTTAATACACCTATACACCTTAAGGAAACCTGTTTTTTGCTTCATAAATTGAAGTTTCCAAATGGAAACAATGGTCACTGCCTAAATAACATGGGATACTAGAAAATAATTAAATGAAAAAATAATTAAATACTTAAGAGATAGCTAAAGTGACCTATGGAGAGGAGAGGAGAGGGGAAAAAGAGGGGGGAAGGAGGTATTCAGTGTATATTGTCCAGACACCCATATTAGTAGATGGGCATTCTCCTAATTAAGTGAAGTTGATAGTTTTAAAAATGATCCTTTCACATATCATTCTGAAAGGTTGGATATAGTTGAAACATAATCAGTAATCAAAGAAGCCATTGGCTGAATGAAGATTCTACAATCATTTCACCAGTAAACATATTAACCTGAGGTAATTCAAAGCCCAGAACATGTATAACTTTCATGTTTAACAATTGTTCAGTATTTACAAGTATTTTATTATATTTTAATTTGTCTTTCCACCCTAAAGCCAGTATGCACAAGAGAACTTTTGGGTTTCCTAAGAAACAGTGAAGATCAAAGATAAATTCGCTAAATAAAAGAAAATAACAAAAATGTAACCATCAGTTGTTCTGCAAAAAATAATAATCAAAGAAGTACTGCCAGGACTGGGAAAAGAGACATATTTCATGAAGTAGCCTACCTTCTCCTATTGCTTGGGGATGGTGGGAGATAAAATTCAGTATTTATTTATTTATTTATTTATTTATTTTATTTGATTTTTATACCGCCCTTCTCCCGAAGGACTCAGGGCGGTGTACAGGCATAATAAAACCTACAATACAATATACAAGTTTAAAATACGATTTAAAAAACTTATTTAAATTAGCCCAATGATTAAAATTTACCATACTAAAAAACCCCGTTTAAAATTAATAAATTTAACATTAAAATCCCAATTTAAGCCAGCCCAGATAAAAGATGAGTCTTGAGTTCGTGACGAAATGTCCGAAGGTCGGGTATTTGGCGTAAACCCGGGGGAAGCTCGTTCCAGAGTGTGGGAGCCCCCACAGAGAAGGCCCTTCCCCTGGGGGCCGCCAGCCGACATTGTTTGGCGGACGGCACCCTGAGAAGTCCCTCTCTATGGGAGCGTACGGGTCGGTGGGAGGCGTGTGGTATTGCTGTAGAACACATTTAGAGAAGTAAACCATATCTCCTCAGCAAAACTTCATTTTCTTACAATGAATAGCTGCAGCACCATATATCTTTCCATCTGCCTATGGCTTCCATTGCTCATCTTTTTTTCTCTTTAAGGGCAAAATCTCCTTACCAGCCAACACCACCACCGTTGTGTAAGGCAACCCAGGTTGCTCCTCTAAATGCATCTCCTACAAAATTCTGAACAGCCATATCTGTTAGGGAAGAAAAAGAAAGACATGACAACAGAATTCAATGGTAAAAGAAAATATATTTCTTTCAAGAATTGGGGGATGCGGGACAAAGGTTTTGTTTCAACACTTCATGAGCTCTATTCAGGTATTGCTGTTTCTCTTGCATTTTTTAAAAAAAATCTGAAGTCTATAGGACTTCCCTTCTGAGAAAACAGGACCCTGAGAAGCTCCTGTAGATACAAATCCGGAAAATAAATAAATCTTCCATGTCCACTGATACAAACAAAAATGAGTCCACAAGACCTTTCGCCTCTCCCAAATCTCTCTTGCATTTATCTGAATTAGTCGTTTAGAATTAAAACACCCTATTTAGCCTGAGCTCAAATGAATGCAAATTTTTAAAAAAATCTTTCTCCACTGCTTACCAGTTAATAGCTGGATGTTTAAATGGGGTTTCCATCATATGCAAGCTGTGCTGGCTACTAGAAGCATCATGATGGGAAGGTTCAATAAAGAACTCTGGAGCCAGTGGGGGTGTCAAAAACTGCAAGTTGGCAGTCATGACAGCATGATTGAAGACCTACCCATTTTGTACATGAATGGATGTAATCTGCGTGAAAAGGTGGGGTTTTGATTGTGACCACCATCGTGGGTTTTTTTAATATATCTATTACCACTCTCACCCTACATGCATTGTCAGAGCATTACTAAGCCAGAGAAGCAGATGTTAAACATGCCCTCCCTTTTTTTCTTCTGTTCAATCAAATCCAAATCTCAGAGACTGTTTGGACATCTCCCTGCAATGTTCTTGGCAAGGTTGTTCAGAAGTGCTTTGCCATTGCCTTTTTCCTAAGGCTGAGAGAAAGTGACTGGCCCAAGGTCAGCCAGCTGGTTTTGTGCCTGCTTTGTTGTTGTTAGTTGCGAAGTCGTGTCCAACCCATCGCGATCCCATGGACAACATTCCTCCAGGCCTTCCTGTCTTCTACCATCCTCTGGAGTCCATTTAAGCTCATGCCTACTGCTTCAGTGACTCCATCCAGCCACCTCATTCTCTGTCATCCCTTTCTTCCTTTGCCCCCAATCTTTCCCAGCATTATGCTCTTCTCCAGTGAGTCCTTCTTTCTCATTAGGTGGCCAAAGTATTTCAGTTTCATCTTCAGGATCTAGCCTTCTAAAGAGCAGTCAGGGTTGATCTCCTCTAGGACTGACCGGTTTGATCACCTTGCAGTCCAAGGGACTCGCAGGAGTCTTCTCCAGCACCAGAGTTCAAAGGCCTCAATTCTTTGGCACTCAGCCTTTCTTATGCCTGCTAGAACTCACAGTCTCTCTGTTTCTAGCCTTTATGTCTTAACCACTACACCAAACCAGCTCAAAAGTTTTCATAACAACATAGTCAATATGAAAATAAAGTGACCAAAAAAAATATATTTAAATCCTGAAGGATTATCAGGAAGTAGGAACATAACTTCACTTTGAGATTTTGCTATCCTGAATGTCACAAACTATTCACTGCAGTGATTGTGCTAATCTAAAAAATATTATCGCTGTTCATTCAAGAGAGACAAACTTGGTTTGAAATTTATATTGGAATAAAACCAGGATCTATTTAAATCAGTAGTTCTGCCTGGGATAAGCAAATGCAAAAAGAGGGCAGGGCTACCATCTGAGATTTCCAGGAGGTACAGTTAGACAACTAGAAGTGGGAAAAGTGAGTTGTGAGCCCTAGTGTTACTGTAGTTAAACTTCAGTACTGCAGCAAACTCTGCTCATAGCCCAGAGTTCGATCGTGATGGGGCTCGAGGTTGACAGCCTTTCATCCTTCTGAGGTTGATAAAATGAGGACCCAGATTGTTGGGGACAATATGCAAATAATGCTTACATTGTAAACTGCCCAGAGAGTGCTGTAAAACACTACGGTGCACTATATAAACTTAAAAGCTATTGCTATTGTTTGAAATTTCTCCTTTTGAAATGCATTTTGCTTTCTGTTATATTTGGCCATTCCAGAACTATCTTGCGTCTCAGGTTCAGATTACACATAATTAAGACATAATTTGATCCCTATTACAAAATGTTACAGTCTGGAATACTCTTGGATTCAAAATATCCCATTCTAATCTGGTCCCTCTTTTTCCTGGTTTCCTTCTGCCCCAAAGACCACCAGCAGAGAACTCCTATGTCTCTTTCCTTCTAAATGTTTTCTTAGTTCAGGCTTCAAATACCCCCTTTTAGCCCCTTAACTCTTTGTTGCATCTCATCTTGCAAGATGCAATTTCTCACTGACCATGTTTTAATATTACCTTTTCTGTCTACTTCTTGTACCTGATTAAAGGTCTGCTCTGAACTAACAGCAGGATTACTCTCCAAGGTGCTGCAGTTTTGGGGGAGTTTGATTTACAAGCAACCATTATGGGAAATGAAATCTTTACGTCAAAAGGCGAACCAGTTATAGGCATGAAATGTAATTGTTCATCATATAGAAATTCTGTTTACTAGAAATACTTGCAATCTATTCGGCTAACCTGCACAAAATGCGGACCCATCATAGATATTTGAGGTTTCTCGGTAAGGACTGTCTGCCCCACTCACATCATGGTGGTCTCGACTAAGAACAACTGGTGCCTGAAAAAGAAGTACAGGTTTACAGGGGGGGGAAAATAGAGTGGAATCAACCAGACTCCATGGCATAATTCTGTTCATTTAGATGAAGAGATCAATTGTTCTGTTACAGGTGAAGTTCCTGAATAGGGAAATCAGCAATCTGATATTTGCATTTTTAGTGCCAGAAAAGCTGGAAAATCATGCACCTGAAAACTGATAGTTTCAGAAGCTGTAAAATGTAGATTGAGAGGTTGAATTTGGTCTTGGGGCTCTGCACCTCATCTGTATAATGAAAGAATCAGGAAGCACATAAGACCTCCCTTCATTAAATTAGGAAGTACTGTGAGGTTTTTCAATAAGAAATTATTCAGTAATCTGACAGCATGGGATATATTTACAACCTATGGTTAATATTATATTATAGTCACACTCATTTCAAACAATCAGTCTTTGTTACTTTACTGGAAATTTATTGACTTTACATGGTTTGCATTTTTATAAGAAACATTCTTGTCCCATCATCTATTCTATTTCTCTCAGTATGACCTTTTCAATTTCCAAATCAATCTACCAAGTCAAAGAAAATTAACAGGTTACGTTGAATAAAAGCACAGAAGAACTGTACCTTAATTCTTCCTTCAGCAATTCCTTTGTTAATAGCCACTGCAATAGCTACACGGCCTTTTTGATCAGAATACAGAATTCTGGCTTGGGAACCAACAACCTAAAATATAGAAATAATATAACGATAACATCCATGGGCTATCTCCACAGTCAAGATGTGGATCAGAGACAATGCCTGTCTGTTTAATGAAGAAAGCAGTGAATTTAAACATATCCATCCTCTGTAATTAAGGATTTCTGCCTATGATTTTGTCTCCATTTACTTTTAAATATATTTGCCATTTTCCACTCATTTAAAATCAAGATTCAAAGTTTATTACTAGGTCTTACATTATTGTTAGATAAAATCTAGAACTAAAGATGGAACTGGAATCTAAAAAGTTAGTTTTTCTTGCCCGTAATATACAAAAACTTGCAATAATGACTTTCTCCTAGAGCAGGGCTCTCCAACCTTGGCAACTTGAAGACTTGTGGACTCCAACTCCTAGAATTCCTCAGCCAACTTTGCTGACTGAGGAATTCTGGGAGTTGAAGTCCACAAGTCTTCAAGTTGCTAAGGTTGGAGACCCCTGTCCTAGAGGCATTTTCTCTGGAAAGATGAGCATATTGGCTCCCAATATTAAAAATGACTCATCTAAAGGATTTTTTTTGGTATAGTCATCATACAAGAACTTTATTGCAATGAAAGCAAATTAGAATGAAATTGTATTCAGAATTATTTTTTTAATTTACAAATTCTTGAGTTTAAGTATTCAGAGTGCTTCCAGAGAATAAACAGACTCACAGATTCGGAGTCTGATTTTACCATTGTTAAAGCTGGTGAGGCAATGTTATTGTCTCAGGCCCAGGATATCTGAAGGACACTGCTAATTCTATGGCCTGAAACTCAGCAAGGAGACAGTAGCTGTCATTCTAGTAGGGTCTAATATTGCTTGCCAATGATAGGGTGTGCCATAGCACGAAAATCCAAAATTCACATATAGGGCATATTTATGTGGCACCCTTACTCTGTGTTCTCATTGATTTAACTTCAAACCAATTTTAAGACAATCCTGTCCAGACTGAGATGCTTGTAAGGTATTCAGTCTAGAGTTCAAGCTACTATGATTAATTCCCCTGCTGCTGGAAAGAAATTCCTTTCTTTCATCTTCCCTCTGTAACATCTGCTGCAGATGCTGTGACAACAGATGTTCCTTACAAGGATAATAGTTATAACCCTTGCCTGATGTGCAAAATATTCCTGATTCAAAACCCAGCAGAAATAGTTTCTTTTACATTGCTATTTTCATTTCCTGAGCTACCGAATTCCTTTTTTTAATGAAAAAATGCTTTAGAAAAATATGTGACTCAAAGAAAGAAAAATATTAATTGAAAAAATACTGTTGGTTTCAAACCAGGGACATTTTACATGTAAGGCTTTAGAGTTACTATGAGGTCCCTGGTGCTCTCTGAGCTTAGTGTTTTTCTTGCAGTTATTTTATTACCAAAGTAGGTAACATTTTACCTAGTTTGGTAATGAAGGGTCTGCAAGAAAACCACAAAACTCAGAGAGCACCAAGGACCTCTATAGTTCAACCTTGAATTACAAATATTCTCTCCTATTCGTACCGTTTAGGCTAGAGATGGCAGCCTTCTGACCACACTTTTTCTATTTACAAAGTCTAATTTTACATATAAACATCCTTATCTTCTCCTTGGCATTTGATTTTTGAGTAAAAGATTTTTTTAAAATAAAAAAATAACCATGAGGGTCCTGCTAGCCATTTTAAATGTTAAGCTCAAGAAGTAGGTCAAGATGAGATTAATAGAAAGAGATGGATTACAGTATGTGAAAATTGCTTCAACAGACAAGCGTGAAGGGGTCTTGACTTTGATTGGATGCCCCACTGCGCAATGGAATTGGGATGATAAAACTGCTACATGTTCTTTCCAGAAGTGATTTTAAGGCAATTTTTTAACATTGTCAATCACCTTGAGTATCTTATGGGCAGAATGGCGAATTAAAAATAATAAGAATAAATAGAATAAAAATATGAAATAATGGCACTGTGTTCCAATTAAGAATCATTGTAGTTAGATTTACATACCAAATTATGTCTTCTGGCTTCCTGAATCCAGCGTATGTTATCATAATACTGCTGTTTCACAGATGCATTTGCTAAGCAAGAGAAGATTACACAAAATGGTTCATAAAAGCAGTATCAAAAGACCACTACCAGTTTACAAACAGATTCTGAAGTATCCACAAAATAGTGCAGAAAACACCTGCCTTTGGGAGGAATCCAGTGATATCTATACAAATCATCACAGGAGAAAGGAATAAAATATTCAGTTGTCTTTAGATTTATAGGTAACCTGCATTGTCTGGAGGCAAGAAAAGGATAGCACATCTGTAATCAGGTTTAATATATTATTCAAGAGAAATATAAAATGCACCTATTAATAAATGCTTGATAATGAGATATTTCAGGCCTGCCTTTCTACAAAATCTGAGTAGAGTTCAAAATCTGAATCAAACTGCAAAAATTAACATGTCAACCTTTTAAAGAGAAATAACAAAAATATTTGAGTCTTGCAGCGATTATACTGCATGACAAATTCTGCAAGAAAAACGTACTATATGCAAGTATTTTCCAGATATAAATAACACTAATAACTATTGAGGATTTAGTGAAATATAATAGGACAGTGTTCCAAAACCAGAGCCTCTCCAAACATGAGATTATATACATGCAGGTTTTGACTTAAAACCATTTGTTTAGTGACTGTTCAAAGTTACAACCTGAGGTGGGTTTCAGCAGGTTCTGACCAGTTCTGGATTACTGGTAGTGGAAATTTTGAGTTGTTCAGAGAACCGGCAAATACCACCTCTGACTGGCCCGCCCCCATCTATTCTCTGCCTCCCGAGTCCCAGCTGAACAGGAGGGAATGGAGATTTACAGTATCCTTCCCCTGCCCCACCCACCAAGCCCCTCCTATCAAGGCATGCCACGCCCACCAAGCCACACCCACAGAACCGGTAGTAAAAAAAATTAAAACCCACCACTGGTTACAACAGCATTGAAAACAGTGATTTATAACTAATCCTCACACGTATGACTGTTGCAGCCTCTCCATGATCATGTGATCAAAATTTTGGCACTTGGCAACTGGCATTTATTTACTATGGCTGCAGCATCATGGGATTCTGTAATCACAATTTGAAACCTTTCCTGCTGACTTCCAACAAACAAAGTCAATGTGGGGGGGGAGTGTGATTCACATAACAACTGCAGTAATTTGCTTAACAACCGTGGTACAAAATGTAAAATCACGGATGACTGCCTTCTTAGCAACAGAAATTCTGGTCACAGTTGTGATTGTTAGTTGAGAACTACCTATAATTCCCAACCAGTATGCTGGAAATTTTGGAACTTTCAATCCGATATAACCAAGATTGGGGAAATAACAGCCTTTAATTATTTTTTAAAGTCATCTTAGAAAGCAGATGGAGAAAATCTGATATTCAAAAGAGTCAAGGACCTCAGAACTATCTTCTTGATTGCTCTATAATTTTTCTTCTTTTCTTTAAAGATGCCTCTCATTGCAATGGCGAAATATGTGCCTCCTTAAAATAGTCACAATCAAATTCTTACCAGGATGGCATGATGTTTGTCCCACACAATCCAAAAGGTTACATTGTGTAAACACTAGCTGGAATTGTCTTTACAACTGTCAGATAAATGCTGATACAATTGTAATTTATAGACATATTTAAGTAGACATGTTGCTATTTATGTTTTTCAGCATTAACCATTTGACATGCTAATTAAAGCAATTCCCATATAATATCGGTGTAGATAATATGTACATTCCAATAAATGAAAAATGAAAGGGGACAATTTGTATTCAATTTGGACTGAATAAATCATAATTAATTTTACATTTGAATCTAATGTCTTTCAGGTTTTATTACTTCTCCATTCAGAATTTTCTCTAAGAATTAAAAAGGAAAAAAGAAACACATGAAGAAATATGAGGGAAGGGGTGTTTGATTATTCACCAGGGGTCGGGGCAACAGAATATTCCATCAGCCATTTTCCTGCACACAAATTCCAGTTCAATATATCCACTTCTTCCAGTTGAATTCCAGTTCAATATATTTGTAATGTAGGTTGACATGAATACAGGTAGTCTTTGGTTGCTTAGTGACCATTTGAAGTTATACTGGACATCTCAAAAGTTACTTACCACCCAATTCCGAAGTTCCAATGTAACCCTCTGCCCTGCAGACACATGACTGCATTTTGGACACTCAGCAACCAGACTGCGTGTATAGCTCTTTGCAGCGCCCTGTGCTCACATGACCGCAATTTATGTTTTTTTGTCAAAAACTGGCATTTACTTCCAGTTTCCAGCAAAAAAAATGCCTCCTAGTTCACTTAATAACCATGGCATTTACTTAACAACTGTCACAAAAAAAGGTTGCAAAATTGGGTCCTGTCATATGGCAACTTGCTTTGCAACCATCACAACTTATGAACAAAATGGCTAGGCTCCAGTATGGTCATAAGTCAAGGAATACCTGTAACAGGAAAAGGGAAAAAAGAAGAAAGACATAGAGGAGGGGGCACACTTATTTATATATTATATTTCTAAATTACCCAATAAATGTCATTCTTTGGGGAGTGTAGAAATCAATACAACTTTTTTTTAAAAAGCATAAATAAAAAGAATAACAATAATAATTGCAATAGATATAATGTGTGTATGTGTGTATATACATATATACATATACATACACACACACACACACACACACACACACACACGCTCATATATAGTAAGCTACCTTGGGTCGCCATGTGCAAGTAGGTGGCAATATAAATTTTCTATAAATAAATATAAAATGACAATATATTTTTCAAAAAAAACTTGTGAAATTCTTCAAAAGCCTAAAAGAACGATACCACTAATGAATATGAATTAAGGGTCCTTGATATGGAGAGGTAAGTACTGAATTAAGAATAAAAGGGATTTGAAAGATACGGAAACAATGTTAAAATCAGAAAAGCAAGTAATATATTTTATTTTTCAAAGTATTTCTGGATATTGAACAAATATTCAGACAATATCCAAAGAAGAGCATTTTAGGAAAGTTTTGTAAAATAAAAAAATATGACAAAGTTGCTGTTTCTTCATTACTGTTGGGAAGTGCAATGTTTTTAAAATGTTCGTGATTTTATCTCTTTTCATGCATCTATGTATTGCAGTTCATCCGCCCATCATAGACAGATTAACATCCTTTCACTATTTTGGACTTTGAACATTTTTCCTAAAGTACTGAAATTGTTGGGAAAGTCCTGACAGTCTAATTTATATAGTTTTCACACTCCTACAAGAAAATGCACACTTATGACATGAATTTTAGCCTTGTTTCCTTTCCCCATCTTTCTGCAGCTTACTTGTCTTCTTTGTTGAAAAATTCTGGAAACACAAATAACTGCACACCAGAAATCACCAAGCCTGCATTTTGCACCCTGCATTTGTCTTTCACTTCTATAAAAAGTTACTACTTCAGTTTACTTTGCAATCCCTCCTGTTTATTGATTTTATTACGAGTATAAAAGATACTGAAAGCACCACTTCGATCTCATCAACATTGTCTCAGAAAGGAAGTTGACTCCCAACTTTGTAATTTGTTTGCTATTTCATTTTGCACTATCCAAGCCCATCTAAATATACCCAGGACAGGGAGTACATTCTTTCCTTAAAACTATTTAGCATCACTGCACTCCCGTTACAGCCCTGGTCTAGTCCAGGGGTCCCCAACCTCTGGGCCATGTGAACAAGCAAAGCCCCACCCAGAGGATGCAGGCAGCACACAAATCCACATCCCTTCTGGTCCGTGGAAAAACCTCTCTCCATGTAACTGGTTTCTGGTGCCCAAAAGGTTGGGGGCCACTGGTCTAGAGATACTGTTTTAGCACATATTCTGGTTTTTCCAGAACAATCATTTTGTCCATTAGTAGGGCAGCTTCAATATGCCGGCTAATGTTCAAGCAGCTAATTTTGAATTTTAAAATATTATCTGAAATTAAAAGGACCACTATGGTCTCTATCTTCCCAGCAACAACTCTCATGCCAGTGCTTCAGTGATCATTGAGAAACTGATAAGAAAAGCCATAGCTGCCAGGGTTCCAAGTAACATCCCCAATGAAAAAAGACTCCAAGGCTTGAAGTTCCTCAAAGTTCCATTTTATTAGAGATGTCATATTGGCACACCTGAGAAAACCCGAATCTTAAAGTTTCCAGGTTTTCCCTACCCAAAAGAAAGTCCAAGTTTCTGCCCAGCACCCAGATGTCCATCATATGGTCCAATCAAAACACCATCCCAACTGGAGATGCCTCCCAGTCACAGCCCTACAGGTGCAGGCAAATGTCCTTGACTCTCTGAGAAAGGAATGCTATTATGACTTTGCTCCATACAATCCCTCCCTCCCAGTTTTCCACAGCAGTAAATGTGGCAGGCCTGAAGATCCAATGCAAAAGATGGCTTCCAGGCCTGACAATAGCAAAGGATTAGCAAACGTCTTTCTGTACATCTTGTTATCAAGAATGAAAGGGTTTCCAAATACAAGAAAGGCAAGATCTTGACTGAATTGATTGTAAGTTATCTATCTTTTTACTTGTTCTTTGTATTATAGACTTCACATTTCTGCTTGATAAGAAAGAGGGTTATGGTTCACAATTGATTCTCCATGGCAAGCACTCAAAAGATTTTTACAGTGTGCATTCTGTTCATATAGATATGCAAACATATATCCGTACATGTACCCTGAGATATGTGTGCACACACAATTGATGTAATTCAACACTAAAAATATAATATAATATAATATAACATCAGAGTTGGAAGGGACCTTGGAGGCCTTCTAGTCCAACCCCCTGCCCAGGCAGGAAACCCTACACCATCTCAGTCAGATGGTTATCCAACATTTTCTTAAAAATTTCCAGTGTTGGAGCATTCACAACTTCTGAAGGCAAGTCGTTCCACTTATTAATTGTTCTAACTGTCAGGAAATTTCTCCTTAGTTCTAAGTTGCTTCTTTCCTTGATCAGTTTCCACCCATTTTCCACCCATTGCTTCTTGTTCTACCCTCAGGTGCTCTGGAGAACAGCCCAACTCCCACTTCTCTGTGGCAGCCCCTGAGATATTGAAACACTGCTATCATGTCTCCCTAGTCCTTCTTTTGTTAAACTAGACATACCCAGTTCCTGCAACCGTTCTTCATATGTTTTATCCTCCAGTCCCTAATCATCTTTGTTGCTCTTCTCTGCACTCTTTCTAGAGTCTCAACATCTTTTTACATCGTGGCGACCAAAAACTGGATGCAATATTCCAAGTGTGGCCTTACCAAGGCATTATAAAGTGGTACTAGCACTTCACGTGATCTTGATTCTATCCTCTGTTTATGCAGCCCAGAACTGTGTTGGCTTTTTAACAGCTGCTGCACACTGCTGGCTCATATCTAGATGGTTATCCACTAGGACTCCAAGATCCCTCTCACAGGTACTACTATTGAGCAAGGTACCACATATACGGTACTGGTGCATTTTGTTTTTTGGCCTAAATGTAGAACCTTACTTTTTCACTGTTGAATTTCATTTTGTTAGATAGCGCCCAATGTTCAAGTCTGTCAAGATCTTTCTGTAACTTGAGCCTATCTTCTGGAGTGTTGGCTATTCCTGCCAGCTTGGTGTCATCTGCAAATTTGATGAGTTCCCCATCTATCCCTCGTCCAAGTCATTGATGAAGATGTTGAAGAGTACTGGGCCTAAAACAGAGCCTTGGGGTACTCCACTGCATACTTCCTCCATGTGGATGTAGTTCCGTTGAGGACTACACGTTGAGTGCGGTTGGTCAGCCAGTTACGAATCCATCTGGTGGTGGTGCTGTCTAACCCACATTTTCTACTTTATCTAGTAGTAGGTTATGGTCTACTTTATCAAATGCTTTACTGAAGTCCAAGTAAATTATATCAACAGCATTCCTCTGGTCTACTAATTTTGTCATTTTGTCAAAGAATGCGATAAGATTAGTCTGGCATGATCTGTTTTGACAAACCCATGTTGGCTTTTGGTTATTACTTTGTTTGCTTCTAGGTGTTCGGTGATTCGTTGCTTGATTATCTTTTCCAGAATCTTCCCCGGTATTGAGGTCAGACTGATAGGTCTGTAGTTTCCTGGATCTGTTTTTTTTCCTTTTTTGAAGATGGGAACTACATCAGCTCTTTTCCAGTCCTCTGGCAGCTCCCCTGTGCTCCAGGATCTTTGAAAGATATAGTTCAGTGGTTCTGAGATCACGTCTGCCAGTTCCTTCAGAACCTTGGGGTGTAATCCATCCGGTCCTGGTGATTTGAACTCGTCTAGGGTAGACAGGTGTTCACTTACCATTTTCTTCCCTATTTTAACTTGTGTTTCTAATCTGTTTTTTGTAGTGCTGTTTTTGATAGGTTGGATTGTTTTTTCCTTTTGTGTAAAGACAGATGCAAAATATGAGTTAAGTAGATCTGCTTTCTCCCTGTTGCTTGTCATCTTCTTGCCACTTTCTCCCAGCAATGGGCCAATTGTTTCCTTGACTTTTTTCTTGTTTTAACATGTTGGAAGAAGCTTTTTGTTATTTTTTACTTTTGTCGCTAGCCTTTGTTCATTGTGAGCCTTAGCTTTCCTCACTTCATCTTTACAGGCTCGGCTATTTGCTGATATTCTGCCTTAGTTATTTGCCCCTCTTTCTACTTTTTATATTTGTCCTTTTTGTCTTTCAATTTGTCAGATAGTTCTTTATGCATCCATGCTGGTTTCTTTTGAGATCTACTATTTTCTTCTTCATTGGTATTGTGTTAGACTGTGCTTTTATAATCTCACTTTTCAAAATTTCCCAAGCTTCTTGAGTTGTTTTCCCCCTGAGGATTCTCATCCATTGAATCCTTCTCAAGATCTCTCTAAGTTTATTGAAATTAGCTCTCTTAAAGTCCAAGACTCTAGTTTGACTTTGTTCTACTACTTGTATTTGCTTAATGTTGAATTCCAATATTGCGTGGTCACTTGCCCCCAAGGTTCCTGTAGCTTCAACACCTTCTATCATTTCATCTCTGTTAGTGAGAATTAAGTCCAATATGGCTGATCCCTTGTCGCCTTCTCTATTTTTGGGAAACAAAGTTGTCTGCTAGGTTTGTTAGGAACCTGTTGGATCTTCCACTTGGTGCAGAGTTTGTTTCCCAGTTGATGTCAGGGTAGTTAAAATCCCCATTACTACTGTGATGTGCTTCCTACATACCTTAGTTAGCTGACTAGCAAAAGTTCATCTACTTCCTCTGTTTGGTTGGGTGGCCTATAGTATAGACCTATGGCAATATCGTTTTCACCCTTTTATATTGACCCAAATACATTCAAGATGATTTTCATCATTGTTGTGCTCTATTTCTGTAGAGATGTAGTTATTTCTTATATAGTGCAACTCCACCTCCTCTTTTATTTGGTCTATTTCTTTTAAAATAATTTATATCCTCTAGCTGTATGTTCCATTTGTCAGTTTCATCCCATCAAGTTTCCGTCATGGCAACAATATCATATCTACCCTCATTTACTTGGATTTCTAATTCACCCTGTTTATTCCTCATACTCTGTGCATTGGTGTATAGACATTTGAGTCCATTTGGATTGATCTTGTGTTTACTGTCTACATAACCTGTGTTGACTGCCCCTACTTTCTTGCCACCTGTTGGTTTAGTGCACATGGTATGGCACTCACTGTTAAATGCTTGGTTTTGCTTGATAGCATGGTTGATAGTCTTACCCATACAGACATCTATGTTACATGCACTGATAACCCTTTTAGTTTTCGATTGCTGGGGACAGAAATTTTCTATATCAGTTAATTCTCTGTCCCCACTGTTCAGTTTAAATGTTTATCCAGAAAATCTGTGAATGTATTGCTAAGTAACTCAGTCCTTTCTTTGATGGATGCAATCCATCTCTTTTGTACAATTTTTCATTGGACCAGTTGCAGACATCATGACTAATAAAACCAAAGCCTTCCCTTTTACACCACTCCTTTAGCCACACATTAAACTCCACTACACGCTGGCCTTTACCTTTTTGTTCCTTATGTACTGGTAAAACCTCTGAAAAGTTAAGCCTACAACCTATGCTATTAAGTTCATACCCTAAGCTCTGGAAATCATTCTGCACAGAAAGCACATCCTTTTGGGACAGATCATTTGTGCCAAGGTGTATAATAGCATCAACATCAGAATCCTTACTGGCATTCTTGACTATCTTAAGAATACGTCTCTTGTCTCTGCTGGCAGTAGCACCAGGTAGACACCTGACGTCTTTCAAAACCTCCATATCCTTTCCTAAATTTACATCCCTTACAATTGAATCACCAACCTTACAATTGAATCACCAAATGATTACTTAAGATCAGAAAATCATAGTTGGAGTGACCATTTAGGCCATCAACTCCAAAACATGCTCAGTGAATTAAATCAGTGCATGTAGATGGTTGTCTTGTCTCCCCTTGAAAACATCCAACAAAGGGGAATACAACACCTCTCTGGATAATCATAATCTGCTTTCCTATGAATTAAATCCATTATTTCATGTTCTGCACTAGAAAACAAGTTTTGACTTTCTTCTCTGTAACATTCTTTCAGGAATGTGAAGAGCATTATAATAAACCCACCAAAGAATCATTTCTAAAGGATAAACATATCAAACTCCTCCAATCTCTTCAGAGAGAGAGGTATGTTCCTAATTCTTTTATCATTTTTGTTGCTGTGGCTGTTGTGTTCTATTTCTCTGATTTTTTTTAAAAAATGTGACCAAAAACTGGATACTGTACTTACAATGAAATCTGCTCAATTATTTCCTATGATCTGGAAATTATACTTGTGTTGATGCTATTTAAAGTTGTATTATTGCATTGTTTTCAGGGTGATTATACACATATTTTTATTTTATAAAACTTTACAAAACTTCTCAGATATTGATGACAGACTGACTGTTCTGTAATTTCCTGGGTCTATTTTTCCCCTTTTGAACATACAGGCATCTGCTCTGCTGCCATACTCTGGCATTTCACCAGTTACTCTGAGATTTCTCAAAGATAATTAATACGAGTTTGACCAAAGAATTAACTAGTTCAAAATCCTAGGATGGATGTTTCCAGATCATGCTTCTATCTAGTCCTCCACAATCTCTCAGCAACTTCCAAATCATCAATCATGAAATCCAACTGGACTCGCTTGGGATGGGTGGCTGGGAATGGGAGGCATTGTATAGGGCTAGTGCTCTTTTAATTCAATCTTCAATAAAATGGTATTTGTTCCATCAGGAAACTAGGGAGGGCAGGTGAATAGGCAGGATATAAACTGTTCCTCTTAATACTTTCTTTACTCAGTAATAAACAGTCACCCAATCACTCACAATGGGTGTTTAGCAGCTGTCAGGCTATATCCCTTACACAGTGGTGAAATCCAATTTTTTTTACTACCGGTTCTGCGTGCATGGTGTGGCGGGCGTGGTGTAGCTTGGTGGGCGTGGCTTGGTGGGCATGGCAGGAGAAAATCTTCATTCCCACCCCACTCCAGAGGAAGGATTTTGCAAAATCTCTATTCCCACCCCACTCTGGGGCCAGCCAGAGGTGGTATTTGCTGATTCTCCGAACTGCTCAAAATTTCTGCTACCGGTTGTCCAGAACCTGTCAGAACCTGCTGGATTTCATCCCTACCCTTACAACCAGCAGCTATGCTGGAGATTATCTTTATCCTCACAGCTCCACACATAATCCTTCAAAATACACAGTTTCTCTAGCCACACTCTTCTCTTCCTCCTGATGGAATTCCTTCAGCAAAACTCCTGTTAGTTTTTTCCCATTCACTTGCTTGTTCTTGCAACAGGCAATACTTAACTCAAATAATAATTGAAGTTTCAGGCTCTTAGCATTAAGGACATAATAAATCACCCATGTTTTCTTGACCACCAGTATAGTTATTGCCATATTGTTATCAATTTCTAATAAATATGGGGTATACTATAGGCCAGATTGCAAGCATTGCATGATCTTCAAAGTACCTTACTCTGGATCTGATTTCTCATTATGCTACTATGTTTAAAGTAATATCGGTATATGAGAAAGTGAGAAACCACAAGCAGAACATTGAGTAACAAAGAGGTCAGTAGGTATTCTAAGAAAGAATAACAGGCAACTTTCCACTGAAGTTCATTTCTGTCTAAATTCTGTTGCTCATTTGTCTGCCAACCATAACAGCAAATCCAGTAATTAAATTGCCACCAAATCTGCTTCAGTCAGATGGAATGTAAAAGATCACTTTAAATATATGTGTATTTAATTCCAGTGGTTATTTTATTAAGAAATGAATATAACTTCTCTAAATTTACCATGTATTAAAAATATTTAGGGCTGTTTTCCACAGTGAGAAATGCAAGGCAACTTTTCCAAAACTGGATAACATAACTTCAGAGATTTTCTGCTCATATTTGACATTATGGAACACCCCAGTCCTCAGTTAGATGGATGCTGTCTTAATATTATCATACAACAGTATACATGAAAATAATCTGCAAATTGCTATAGTGCCATACTAGCAGAAAGTTGTCTGTACTTCTCAGAAGCCCTGGTTCTCAGACTTTTGTGTAGAAAAGAGCCTACATTCAATCTGAACTTCTTCAGGAAGGCCAGGAAGAATTCCTGTCTGGGAAGGCTACCAGAGATGGTGCCAAACTCTATGGCCACTGCCTTAAAGTGAAAGTAGTTCTTGTCCAAGCATGATTCTCATGATTTAACAAGATTCATGATCAGGATGGAATAACAAGCAAATTAACTATTTTCAGTTTAGAACCAATATATTTCCATGATTAGATAGAGGCAGGTCTCCTTGTTCATAACAAGAAAATTTGCAAATAGTTCTTTATTGTTCATTTTTCTAATCTATCTGGGAACCAACTTTCCAATCTTTAAATTTATCTTAACAGTCTTTCCTGAAGTCCTTCCTGTAAGACACTGAATACTTGTACAAAATGAAGCTTAAGATGTAATATAATGAAAAGCACTCAACAACACTATTGGGTGGTAGATTAATCCATTCATGTTCTGTAAAGATTTGAAGTGTCTTATAACTCCTAAATATCTTGCTTTAGACCTCAATAAAAGGTAAAGGTAAAGGTTCCCTTCACACATACGTGCTAGTCGTTGCCGACTCTAGGGGGCAGTGCTCATTTCCGTTTCAAAGCCGAAGAGCCAGTGCTGTCCGAAGACGTCTCCGTGGTCATGTGGCTGGCATGACTCAACGCCAAAGGCGCATGGAACACTGTTACCTTCCTACCAAAGGTGGTCCCTATTTTTTCTACTTGCATTTTTACGTGCTTTCAAAACTGCTAGGTTGGCAGAAGCTGGGACAAGTAACGGGAGCTCAACCCGTTACACAGCAGCACTAGGGATTCGAACCGCTGAGCTGCTGACCTTTCGATCGACAAGCTCAACATCCTAGCCCCTGACCAACCGCGTCCCCTTAGAGACCTCAATAGACCTAGTCTTTGTGTCTTCTTTGACCTACATGAACATATCCAGTGGTGAAATCCAATTTTTTTTACTACCGGTTTTGTGGGCGTGGCATGGTGGGTGTGGTATGGCTTGATGGGTGTGGCAGGGGAAAGATATTGCAAAATCCCCATTCCCTCCCCACTCTGGGACCAGCCAGAGGTGGTATTTGCCAGTTCTCTGAACTACTCAAAATTTCCGCTATCAGTTCTCCAGAACTTGTCAGAACCTGTTGGATTTCACCCTGAAATGTGAAAGGGAACTTAGAGTCCTAGTGGGCAACCATTTAGATATGAGCCAGCAGTGTGCAGCAGCTGCTAAAAAAGCCAACACAATTCTAGGCTGCATAAACAGAAGGATAGAATCAAGATCACATGAAGTGTTAATACCACTTTATAATGCCTTGGTAAGGCCACACATGGAATATTGCATTCAGTTTTGGTCACCACGATGTAAAAAAGACGTTGAGACTCTAGAAAGAGTGCAGAGAAGAGCAACAAAGATGATTAGGGGACTGGAGGCTAAAACATATAAAGAACGGTTGCTGGAACTTGGTATGTTTAGCTTGATGAAAAGAAGGACTGGGGTGACATGATAGCAGTGTTCCAATATCTCAGGGGCTGCCACAAAGAAGAGGGAGTCAAGCTATTCTCCAAAGCACCTAAGGGTGGAACAAGAAGCAATGGGTGGAAACTACTCGAAGAGAGAAGCAATTTAGAACTAAGGAGAAATTTCATGACAGTTAGAACAATTAATCAGTGGAACAACTTGCCTCCAGAAGTTGTGAATGCTCCAACACTGGAAGTTTTTAAGAAGAGGTTGGAAAACCATTTGTCTGATAGGGTTTCCTGCCTAAGCATGGAGTTGGACTGGAAGACCTCCAAGGTCCCTTCCAACTCTGTTATTCTATAATTCTAAAAGGGCTAGTTGGGGAACAGGATTGTACAGGAATTTAGAAGAATCCTGCAGAGAAGTACTTCTGCATTCAGTGAATTAATGGTTGTTCTGATCATGAAATTATCAAAAAAATACACAAGAATAATACAAAATGCCTGCTCCCATGCAGAAATTATGTGATGCACTTCATGCCAGAAAAAGAGAAGACATTCTCTCCTTACCCGCTCTTTGGGCTTCTAAAAGGAAAGCATTGCCATAATCCCAAAAAAACATTCCTTGATCAGACAGCTTGTTGATGGCAGTTACTTGTCTTCTAAGACTGAAAGAACAAAAAAAAAAGGAGCATTACTTTTGATACCATTTTATATCATTAAAAAACACTACAGTTTGAACTATGGGACACTGCATGAGAGAAAATAGTTTACTAAGTAAATATGGAAGATGAGAAATCTGGGTTCAGATTTTACTGCTGAAATAAATAATCTGCAATTTTTCTTTTACTAAAAAGAAGAAACTCCAGATTTCAACAGTAATGTTGTGATGGGACAGGGCAGGGGGGTATATAGCAGTCCTCATCCACATTCTTCAACCAAGTTCAGAGAATACTAAGGACTCCAGATTTTTCTTTAAATTATCCAGTCCCCTTTAGACAGCCCCATTAGATTTCATAGATACTTTCTTGTTTAACCAGAGAAACAGAATGATAATCAATGGGCAAAAATCCAGGGGAGTGGGTTCAATTTCTGACTTCCAATTGGCTTCTCTATTAAGTTTTTTTGTGGGATGCTTGCAGGGAGTATCAGAAAGCTTTCTTTCCCTCTTTCCTTCCTTCCTTCCTTCCTTCCTGCCTTCCTGCCTTCCTTCCTTCCTGCCTGCCTTCCTTCCTCCCTCCCTCCCTCCCTCCCCTCCCCTCCCCTCCCTTCCCAGCAGGCAACTAAATGAATGCTGCTAGGTGGGGGAGTGTGTGAGGAAGAGCACAAGTGGCCAGCACACTTTTGAGTGCAGAGGAACTGATCATTTCTCCATTGACGCTTTCACTGCAAACTTCTCACAAGCCAAGATTTCTTTAATGAGAAGGTGGCAAGAAGTCTAGAGATTATAACTAGATTTTGGCAGACTGGATCTTCTGACTCTTATTCAAAAATGAATCATTTCTGTCCAAAACCTAGCACCCCAATCTTCTAAAAGAAATAGAAGAGAATGAAAACGAACCTTTTAAGACTTTGCCAGGTGGTTAAAATAAAACATGAACATGATTTCCATACCTTTCTTTTACAAGAGCCTGGAATTTTATGGGATCACTAGACATGAGTTGGTTGGCATCCCTAAAGCTTAGCTGTACTGGGTAATATCCACCGTTAAATGGATTGTGACAAGATGTTTGGTCAGACCCCAAATCTACTAATAGTTCCCCAGTAGTATTGAATTCATCCACCAGTCTCTCCCTACATAAAGAAAGAGAAAAACAGGAAACTGAGAAAAAAATAAGCAGGAATGAACAGCATCTTGAGAAAATTTAAACAGAATTATTAATCAATACACATTTGGTAAACATGCATTTTAAGAAATAAACGATTCGGTCAACACATAAAACATGTACACATTCCACTTATTTTAAACACGTGTTTCATTCAAAACGTTTACAGATACTTTTTCAAGTGGAGCAAATTGAACATCATTTTCTCAAACATATGCACACACCCATCAGTCTGCAATGATGATCACAATCAGACATGAAATGCTGTCACTTAACATATTATCAACTTCGTTTCTAAAAAAATAAATCACTTTTGTTCTACAAGGAAAAACAAAATGTGGCATTGAACCATTCACATTCTAAATCAAGGAAATGAATTCCAAATTGCATCAGGGCTTCTAACAGAGCTGTTCTCATGTATAAACAACACGTATAACATACAGTAGGAAAAATACTACACATGTTTGGGGCAAATGAAAGTGAAATACTCAATTAAAGAGTAAAGATCTATTTCAGTTTATAGCTATTGTAACAAGGAAGTTAAAATAACAAATATTAAAAACATATCACTGTCAAGAGGATCACTGATCAATTACCTACTTACCAAAGATCTACCACGTTCCCATGATATCCCAAACTAAGGGTCATCTTGTTCTTCTTTGCTTCTCTGTGTAAACATTTTAAACAGAATTTTAGCATTAAGGATGTAAAATAATTGTTTATGGGGACAGGGAAATGCCTCCAAGTATGTTTTGACTCTTTACTGACTACCTATACTAGCCCTGCAGTTTTGTTGGCAGTGGTTTCAGCCCAAGGTCACAGAACTGGCTTTGAGGCTAAAGCAGGACTAGTGCAGGGGTGAAAATTAAAATTTGTTACTACTGGTTCTGTGGGCGTGGCTGGGGGGGTAGTGTGACTGGGTGGGCATGGCCAACTTTTTTTTTTTTTTTACTTTTAAAAGCATTTTTTCTACAACCTCTTCGGCCAAAGAGGTTGTAGAAAAAATGCTTTTAAAAGGCTCCTCCGGCGATCCCAGATGAGTTGCCGGATTGTCAGAGGCTTTTCTTTTCTTTTAAAAGTTTTTTTTTTGCCTTTAAAAGAAATAAAGAGCCTCTGACGATCAGCTGGGATCACCAGAGGAGTCTTTTCAAAGCATTTTTTCTACAACCTCTTTGGCTGAAAAGGTTGTAAAAAAATGCTTTTAAAAGCCTCTGATGATCCTAGCTGAGCTGCCGCGATCAGAGGCTTTTTTTTTTAACTTTTAAAACAGTTTTTTCGGCCAAAGAAAAAATGGTTTTAAAAGTAAAAAAAAACAACCTCTGATGATCGCGCGGCTCAGCTGGGCTGGGGGGGCGAGGCAGGGATTTTTGCTACAGGCTCTCCAAACCACCTGCCGTCATCGCTACCGGATTGGGCAATCCGGTCCGAACCGGGAGCATTTCATCCCTGGACTAGTGGTTTCCTAATGTCCAGCCTGGTACCTTAATGACTACTTTCAGCTTCTCTCCACAAAATATTTGCCCAGAATAAAACTGTTATAGGGTTTAATCACATATGACAATGGTAGAAATAAATGGTATTTATGTGAAAGAATATATTGAATTTGTTTCTATTTTTTTCCGTAAGAAGCTTAGCCTATATGTTATATTCCTAACAAAGATAATTTGGTTAAAGTGCCTAATTGACCTTGGCTACTCTTAAAAATCTAGGTTGGTTTGAACCTGGTTAGGACTTGGATGATGACCTCTGGGCCAGTTTATAACTAATTGCAAAGTCTTGCATAGATGAGAGCTGATCAAAGTTTGTGGAACCTGGAACCTGCTTGTTTGTCCAACAGTCATTTACAAATGTTGCAAAATATGTCAGTCTTTGACGTGTAGGTTGTTTTTCTCCAAACTCAAAAGACATTTCAAGTTTTGGGCTGGCATATCATATTAATTAGTGAGACAACAAAGATGATTAGAGGGTTAGACGTTAAAACATATAAAGAATGGTTGCAAGAACTGGTTATGTCTAGTCTAACAAAGAGAAGGACTAGGGGTGATATGAAAGCAGTCTTCCAATATTGAAGGGGCGTCACAAAGAAGTGGGGGTGAATTGATTCTCCAAAGCACCTGAGGCAAGACAAGGAGTAACAGATGGAAATTTACCAAAAAGAGATCCAATTTAGAACTAAGAAGAAATTTCTTGATAGTGAGAACAATTAATCAGTGGAATGGGTTGCTTTCAGAAGTTGTAAGTGCACCAACACTGCAGATTTTAAAGAAGAGATTGGACAACCATTTGTCTAGAATGATATGGGGGGTTTCCTGCTCAAGCAGAGGGTTGGATTGGAAGACCTCCAAGATCCCTTCCAACTCTATGGTTCTGTTAGACACTAAAAAACATACTTTATGAGCCATACCTAAGTTGAGCAATGCAATCATCCAGACTTCTAGTGATTTTCATCAGCCATCCCTGATGATGACGTTTTAAGAGGGCAGCTTCATCAACCTGAGAGATTGTATTACAGAAGGAAAAAAATCAGGCACAACTAATCTTTCTGTATTTTATATGCATTGTGAGTAGCAAGTAAAAATTAAAGTTAATCACCATCACAGTGTGACAAGTTTAGTTTTGAACAAGCTGTTCATAGTCTGAGAAACACAAATTATGAGTGAGATTTCCTGTTAGAACAGATTTAGAAAAAAGATTCTCTCCCAATCAATAGTAAAAAATCATGCAAGTAAATTGAAAGCTTGTCTTGTTGTATTTAATAGCTCTAAACTTGTAACCCTGAGGCTTGATCTACATGAAACCATTTCATCTCCTTGGGGATTCTTGAATGAGAAAGATATGACCTATTTGTCAACCTCTTTGCAGCAAAAATTAGGCTCTGCCCAAAAACATTTGCATCTTCTCAATAGCAAATTCCCTCCTTACTCTGATTTAAATAGACAGAAGAATTTTCTCACGAAGCAAGATTGGAATGGCAGGACTGTATGCAGCTTGTGTAAAACCATGGGGGAATTAAATTCATGAAATGTAACATTCTATACATAAACATCTGGGAGAAGACTGCTAAACTTTGTGGACTTAATATGCAGTATGTAGAGCTTCTGAATCTAGGCTTCAAACTTTTGGTGAACTATGATGATATGGAAAATTCTCTTTGTTGTCATCTAGTGGGTGTCCGGAGTTTTGCAATCCAGATATGTTTGCCCTGAAATAGATGGCCATACCATCAGACTCTTTAAGCCTATTTAAATCACTGCAGCTAACCTTATCTGTGTATATCAGTTCCTAAGAAGACAATGAGAAAATTGAAAAATAAATTAGAGAAACATAAAGATTTGGGTTTTGCCTATAATCATTAATTTTACTTACCCATTCTCGAGCAGTGAAATATCTCTATTTTTAAACATTAAGATTTTAACAATTATTAAGTTAGTAATTATTATTACTAACCCTAACCCTAAGAAAACTCTATATAAGAGCTCTCTTATTACTTATTCATTACTATGTTCTTATTCATTAGCCAGCCGTAAAAAACTTGCAAATGATACAAGATAGAGAAGGGCAGATTAACACTGTTATTACGTATAATTTTTTTTCGAGAAAAAAAAGTGGCTTCACATCAGTTTTACTAATAATAAGATTCCAACTTTTAAACTTGTGTGTTCTGTTTGCATATTAGTGGTATTAAAAATAATTACTGGCATCCAAAACTCAGTATACTGACTTTGAAAACAGTAATAGTATTGTAATTAGGCTGTTGGTTTGAGCTCCGAGCTTGACAATTTGATTGCAAACATTTTGTCACCATTCATCAGTGTCAACTCAAAGCGCACTGTCGATGTCTCCTCAAATGGTGATGATCTCAAACCAACAGCCTAACTAACTACCAATATGAGCTACTAATATTCAAATACATTTCATAGTATTGTAAGCCAGTTATAAATAAAATGGAGCTGGCATCAGTAAACAATTTAGGACTGCTGTCATTCTAGACCAGGGGTGTTCAAAGTTGGCAACTTTACGACTTGTGGACTTCAACTCCCAGAATTCTTCAGCCAGAAGCTGGCTGAGGAATTCTGGGATTTGAAGTCCACAAGTCTTAAAGTTGCCAAGTTTGGACACCCCTGTTCTAGACAGAAAAATTAGAGAGACTATCTGAAGATATGCATCTCTTTTTAGAGAATGACAAAAAGACAAAAAGCTTCCTCCATCCATCATATTTTAAATACCAAAAAGACCAAGTTCCACATGGAAGAAGCATGCAAGGGTAGCTGCTGTTTTGACCCAGGTTTTTTGTATACTAGCATTGTTTATTGGGCCCCTCTTAGATTGTTAGACAAGGATGAAATACAGTAACTGCAGTACTTAGACATTAAGCGTCCTGAATGTGGTATTGATGCATAAAATCTATGCAAGTTCCTTGGATGGATATAAAGGGATTAGTTAATATGATATTTAAAAGAAGAGCAAAAGATAAAAATAGCAGTTAAATATTTCATTATTGGCTAGCCATGAAATCCTTTTGTGGAAGATATATATCAAGTATTTGAGATTTAAAAAAAAATTTCTTAGCAAAACTCCTGTCTGAAGATGCTTTAGATTAGAAGATGTGTATATCTTCTTTTAGTGTTGAATTATCCCCTTCAGTGGCAACTTGCAAGCTCACTCTGCTTTCATTAGGAAAATGCAAACAGCACTGAAGCATCCTACAAGTTTTGCTCCTATTGGCCTGCACACAGAAAAGGGGCAGGGCTTGCCATGTGGTATCGGGATGCTGCTTCCATTACTCTGAAATCTTTGCCTACTGTAAGAATCCCATGGAGATCATTGCAGTGGTGGAACTCAATTTTTTTTACTACCTGTTCTGTGGGCGTGGCTTGGTGGGCGTGGTGTGGCGTGGTGGGCGTGGCAGGAGGAGGATATTGCAAAATCTCCATTCCCACCCCAGTCTGGGGCCAACCAGAGGTAGTATTTGCTGGTTCTCCAAACTACTCAAAATTTCCACTACCGGTTCTCCAGAATAGCATCCCTGGCCCATCGTCTATGCAGATTCTCAATTATCACAGGGTCACAGTTGTCCCAAGGGTACTTTTCAAAAGGCAACTGGGCTTTCTTCGTTTTTGTTGTTGTTGTTATTGAAAAAGTTTCATTTCTCATCCAAGAAGCTTCTTCAGTTCTGGCTGAATGGTGGGGAATGGAGGGATTTATATTCTCAGCAGTCATCTGATCGTTAGCACTCTTAAGATCAGCTGTTAGGTCTCTGAGAGTCATTGAGGCCACTTGGAGGTTTACCTGTACAGGTAGTCCTCGACTTACAACAGTTCATTGAGTGACCATTCAAAGTTACAATGGCATTGAAAAAAGTGACTTATGACCATTTTTCCACACTTACAACTATTCCTATATCCCCGTAATTGTGTGATCAAAATTCGGATGCTTGGCAACTGACTTATATTTACGATGGTTGCCGTGTCCTGGGGTCATATGATCATCTTTTGCGACCTTCTTAAAAGCAAAATCAATGGAGGAAGCCAGATTCACTCAACAACCATGCTACTAACTTAACAACTGCAGTGATTCGCTTTACAGTTGTGACACAAAAAGTCATAAAGGGGGACAAAATCCACTGAACAAATGTTTCACTTAGCAACAAAAAATTTAGGCTCAATTATAAGTCGAGAACTACCTGTACCTGAGGATCACCTGAATCAAAATGCAAACGGGTATAGAACCTTCTTGGGTCTGCTGACATCTGATGCCAGTTTTTAAACACAGAAAGAATGAATGGATATAACTGGAAAGTGAAGAGTAGGACAACTTGAATGAAAGCAGAAGGGTACAACTAAATACAGAAGTTTACCTCAGCAATAATTCCCACACATCCAGCAATGACTGCAGCTTTTGCTTGGGCACCACTCATTCCTCCAAGGCCAGATGTGACAAAGACTTTGCCAGACAGATTCTCCATCCCCAAGTATCGACGGCCTGCATTGAGCACTGTTAGCTATAATTGAGAAATATAGGAACTGTAGCACGTTTATAGTTTCATATACATATTTATGTGTGTGAAAGGAACCTAAAATAGCAATCCATTTTAAACAGAAGACTAATAATGTGGAATCACTTGTGGCTAGCATGCATATGTAAAGGTGTTTATCATATGGATTTTTATACATATTTGTGCATCTACATTTAGTGTGCACAAACACCACAAAAATGCTTCAAGTTACCAGTGAACTTCACATTCTCTCCATTTGCATCCCAAACTGCTGTGAAGGCATCCAATGACCAATTCAGAAGTGCCAAGTATCTTTTTGTGTGTGACACAAATAGACCTGGACAGTTTTCATGGAGGAAATAGCTTCATGGTTTTTTTAAGCACTGCTTGTGGAATAATCAGGATACAAATGTCTCAGATAAAGAAAATAGATTTCAGAGCTCTTCTTGGCAGGAAAGCTCCATAAGTGCACCAAAACTCCAGTGCCTATAGAAATTAATTTTCTAAATATAGGCATCTCTCTATATCAGTGTTTAACATAGAAAGGCTACAACTTAGGATGCTTTGCCAGGAGAAGTTCCAGTTTTTGAAATTGGCATTTCCAGTTAAAATAATCCCCTTTAGCAATTGATGGAAAAGACGGATCTATCTAAAACTCTTTCAGTCAGAAAAGATATGACAAACTTGAATGAATAAACTGAACTGGCAGAAAGCAATGTTTCAAAACAGTATTTTCCAAGTTTCTAGATAAGGTAATTTTCCCCCTTCTAAATTAGTAGGAGTCATGGTTGACTTTTATCTGTAGTCCATTTGAGAACCTGTTCTGACATACATATCCTAAAGTATATGCATTCTACATACCAGAATAATAACAGCAATAGGATCAACATTTTAAGCACTATAGTACCCTGTTTTCCCCAAAATAAGACATCCCCTGATAATAAGCCCAATCGGGCTTTTGAGCGCATGGCAATAAGGCCAAGCGCTTATTTCAGTGTTCAAAGAAATATAAGACAGGGTCTTAGTTTGGGGAAAACACGGTAGTAGCTGGGTGATGCTATGGAAACTCAGGAAAATCACTAGTGTGAAAAAGATAACTGTTTATAAGAAAAAATATATAATATCTGAACTAGAGACATGACAGAGAATTGAAAACCTCTTTAATGAAAAGGGAAAGGAGAAATTATTAAATACATTATTTGTTGCAAGCTATCTTCTGAACAGATGAAGAGGCATTTATTGAATCTGAAATTATCCATTGAATCTGAAGGTTCTCATCAGAATGAGAAAATGTGCATTATAACATTATAAAGCAAACTCCAGACCTTGTATACATGCATATCAAAGTACTGTATACGTTTTTTTATTTGTCTCTCTTGATCTGTATGAGGATAATCTTTATGATTTAATTCAAGGGATTCAATTTAATTCAAGATATTTTAGTGAATAGCTCTAATCAGCCTGAGCCAGCGTGCTATGTCGATAGAACCATAAGAGTATTACCCTCAAAATATCTAAAAAACACCAGCTTGGGTGCCTTGATCTAATTTATTTAGGGGTACAATAGTCTTTCTTTTATGGCACAGGGTTTGGGGAATTACTGCTTTATGTTTATTACAATAAAATCTTTCAAGCATTATAAAATGCAGGCTTAAGCCCTGTGTTCAACAAAGCTGTAAAGCCTGTCTAAAGAAAGAAAGAAAGAAACATGCATAATATATACATACATCTATATATTGTGTCTTGGATGCCTGGTGACTGTCTAGACAAAAACCTGCAGTTTTTCTGGCGAAACTTTGGAAGTGGTTGATCATTACCTCTTTATTAGGGCTGAGAGAATATGACTGGCCTAAGGTTACTCAGCTGGTTTTGTGCTCAAGGTGGGACTACAACTCACAGTCTCCTGGTATCTAACCTGGGGCATTAATTACTACATCAAACTGGCTGTCTAGTGCAAATATATTGTGACAAAAACCAACAGAACAATGAATTATTTCAAAAAGTATTCTTCTATATTGGCCCAGTTCTTACCACAGTTCCGTGGACTATCCCTTGTGGTCCAATGTAGCAATAGCTTCCAGCTGTCATTTGTCCATACCTGTAAAAAAAAGAATGTATTTTCTCAAACAGGTATGAATGATATTATGCGAACAAACAACAACAATGGTAACAACAAATATGCAGCTATATATATAAGAGGCGCAATATAAGTGGCACAACAATTAGAATGCAGTACTATAAGCTACTTCTGTGGATTGCCGTCTGCCTCCAATTTGGCAGATTGAATCTCACCAGGCTCAAGGTTGACTCAGCTTTCCATCCTTCCAAGGTGGGTAAAATGAGGAGCCAGATTGTTGAGGGCAAATGCTGACATTTGTAAACCGCTCAGAGAGGGCTGTAAAAGCACTGTGAAGGGGTATATAAGTCTAAGTGCTATTGCTATTGCTATAGTGGTTCATCAGCCTAATGATATAGAGCAGGGGTATCAAACTCACATTGTGACAGTGGCATCATGTGACGTATTGGGACTTTTTCCCCCTTTGCTAAACTGGCCGTGGGTGTGGCCAGTGTGTGATGCTTCTGTTCTGCAGGCTGTGAGTTTGCAGCCCTGATATAGATTGTCCGCTTGATCATCAATACTTTTTCATGAAACTGGAGTGTGATATCAAATGATATCTGACAAATTAAGCCTTGTGCCCACTAATCTTCAATATTTACATTAATAGGTTGAGTAAAGAGATAGAGAAAACATAAATAATGCTATATTGGGTGGAATAATTAAAAGGGCAAAAGAAAATTCAAACCTATCTTTACAAGTTAAATAAGAAAGCTGAAAATAATGAACTTTGAGTGACAGAACCAAAATTATAGACTGGAGAATACTTGGCTTGAAAATGTTAAAAGGTTGATCACAAACTGAGTATGAATCAGCACTGCAATACGTCTGTTGAAAAGGAAATGACATTTTAGGCTGCATTATTAGAAGCATAAAATCGTATTAATTATTACTTGAACTGAAATCTGCATGAGCCACAGCAGTTCTGTAGTACTGTAATCAATTTTAAAATCATTCACAGAAACTGGTATAGAGCAGTGAGAATTATTAATGGACTAGAAAACTAAGTCCTACAAGGAAAGATTTAAAAAAATGGAAATGTTTGGAAGAGAAAAATGAAGATGGGGAAAAATTAACAGAACTCTTCAAACACCTGAAAAATATGTCATCAGTGAAGAAAGTCAAATTTTATAATCTATCCTTCCATAGTGCAAGAAACAGAGCAATGAATTTAAGTATAGGAAAGCAGCTGCCAATTGGATATTAAAAGATAAAGTTTAATGATAAGATAAATAAATCCAATCAGTCAGAGAGACTATCAGCTCCCCTTCATTAGAGCTGTTCAAGTGGAGCCTAGACAGATTTCTACTGAAAATGCTCTAATTTGCATATCAGCATTGTGTCTTTCCAACACTATAATTTTATAGAAGAAATTAGAGAAAGAAACTTGGGAATGGATACTTACATTGTAACTCCTTTTGCAAACATAGATTCATATTCCTCTCTAGAGGAATAATTAGGGATTACCTAAATAAAGAAAAAATAAAAATTAGTAGGAATGAAGAATTAAAGAAATAGTCTCTGAACCAGATTTTGTTTAAACATATTCCATTAAATCTCCTTCTTACAGTGTGTGGGGGCTCGTGTGCTCATTCTTATGGGACATGTTGGATTAATTTGATTTAATAAAGTCCTTAAAGCAAGAATAGTTTTTTCAGGTTTACACAATAACACAGCTGGAAGGGACCTTGGAGGTCTTCTAGACCAACCCCCATTCAAGCAGGAAACCCCGAACCATTTCAGATGAATGATTGTCCAATCTCTTCTTTAAAAAACCTCCAGTGTTGGACCATGCACAACTTCAAAGCATGCACAATCTTAATAAATTTTCACAATGACCAGAAGGATTGTTCAATGGAAACAAATAATCCTTACTAATTGCAAATTGAGATGGTTGGATGATCTGGCTCTCCATTGAACAAGAAAAGAAAGCTATAGAATGCCAAATGTAAGCTGGAAAATTAAAGTAAAGAAAAGGAAATTAAATGGCTTTGTGGTAGAGGAGAATCTTTTTTCAGCCAATGGTTATACTGACTGGCATGCTGTTGGCCGCCTTCTAAAATAAGGGGAAAATCAGGACAAAGAAAGGGGACACCAAAACAAAACTAAAGTTATTTTATTGTATGTAGTAGATTGGATTCTGTCAATTAAATATAGTTAACAGACATATATCCTATGTATAATAATCTTGTCACTTATATAATTTGGTAGCATTCTGTGAGAAGATTCTGGGAGGAGCACACACAGCCTTAAAACTACAAATGTTATAGCCTTGTCACACGATATCTTTGAGGTCACTATACTGACTGACAGCTGAATAGGAACTTTCCATTGGAAAATAATGGGATTCTCATTTGATAAATCCTGTGTACACCAGCATAGGAATGGTGGGTTTTTTTTGGTAACTGAATCTACTTGCTCTGGATATCCCATCCTTGAAAATCCTGAACCCTCAATCTCCATCTTGGGTGGTGGACCATCCACCTTGAAAATAAGGAGACATAGTGGTGGCTTAGCGGTGGCCTAGCAGTAAAGATGCTTGTTGATTGGAAGGTTGCAGTTTGAGAGCCAAGTACAATGTGACAGGGTGAGCTCCTGTACTTGCCCCAGCTCCTGCCAACCTAGCAGTTTAAAAGCATGCAAATGCAAGTAGATAAATAGGTACCATTTTGGTGAGAAGATAACTGCATTCCATGCACTTTGGCATATAGTCATGCTGGCCACACGTCTACGGAAGCTTCTTCAGATAATACTGGCTCCCTCAGCTAGGAAATGGAGATGAGCACCTTTAACTTTTATACAAACTACTAATGAAAGGTCCAATCTCTCCAGAAGAGATATGGCTTCATGCTTAGTATAAATAATTATAGTGGACCTACTGAAAGGTCAAAACTAGAGGTGTCACAATGATAAAAAACACAGCAAAGAAGAGATATTGTTGCCTTTATTTACCATGCCATTAGTGATAACTAATCGAGGTGCATTGCAATGGCTTGGGAAGAGTCCTAAGGGATGTCCACTGTACATAACTAATGTCTGTTCTTCAGTCATCTCAGATAAATAGTGCATCACCAGCCAGAACTAGACAAAGGAAAGAAGTAGTAGATTAGCTTCTTGTCTTAAAACTATCATTGTTCTACAGATTTTTAATAGCTAGACCAGACAGAATGGCGGGAGACCACTTGATGAGAATTCCTGAAAAGTTGTGAGGCTGATTAAAAATGCATTATCAGGTGGGAATAGACGATGAGCTCCTAATCTAATATTTTCACACAGAAACTGTTCCTCCCCTATTGTTTTTATTCATAGCGGGAATTAAAAAGTAAACTTTCTCCTACTCTTGGGGATAAAGAGCTAAACTGATGGGTGGGGTGAAAATATGGACTGGTTAACAGCCTTTTCTATGATGGCACAGTAGAAATTATAGTTAGAATTATATAGAAATGTGCAGGTACCCTGTTCGTAGTACAATTCAATATTTGAAACTGTAAAATCAATCAGAACTTTTCTTTCAAGACATTAAAACTACTTAGGCAATATATAATCCCAACACAATTTCAGGTTTTTGGATTTCCTGTCCAATCCTATTTTTATTGGGTCCATTGAGTTCAATGATCCCCAGACAAAAGAAAATCCAGGAAGAAAAACAGTGACTTGGGATGCCAGGAGGAGAAGATAGGGCAGATGGGGCAAGGGGCAGGATAAGGATTCTATTTCCCAGGTGCTGTGAACAATAATTTAGCTCCCCTCTCACCTTTCCTTACTGCATTTTTTAGTTTCCCCTCTTATCAATGGACTTTGGAATGAGGATTTCCTATTACAGAGGTTTACATTAGCAGAAGCTTGGCTTTCTGCCAGGAGCTCTAAAGAAACTTGGTTGGTTGGTAGGTTTGATTGATTGGTTCTTTGTATACTTTTCCTGCAAAAGAACAAAGTCTCTTTGCCCTCTTTTCAATTACTTTTTGGAAGGGAGCTGTCATTAGGACTAATGGCAATTTTGATCCTAATTCTGGTCCCATCTCCTACTCTGGTATTAGCCATTTTCCAAATTATCATAGGTATTTTATCATAGCATAAGCCTTAGCCATCAATGCCTGAATGGAAATTGGATTGCCTCTGGAGATCATTGGTTGGGTGACAAGTAGACTTCCTTGTGCACTTGGTTGGCCACTGTGGAAATAGACTACTAGCCAGGGATCCAATCCAGCAGGGCACCACTTATATTCATAGTATTCATTAAAAGTGTCACCCAGCCATTCTTAATCAAATGTTTTCCAAGTGTATTGGATTGCGACATTTAGTCTGATGAGAGACATTTAGGCATTCAGTAGAAAAACTTACTGGACCGTTTTGGGGCAATTGCTATCATTGTGACCTAACTTACTTCAGTAGGTTGTTATAAGGATTAAGGGAGGAAGGGAAGGTTAATCTCAGCTCCAGGAGAAAGAGCAAGATGCCAATAAAGTAAATTAATAAATAAATAATGAGAAAATGTGGGTCAGGCATCTGTAAAAAAAAAAAAAAAAGGATATTCCAGGGCAAACTACAAATGAGTTTTTGTAACTCATGAAAAAGGGGAGAAAAAGGCAGCATTGATAACATGCAGCAGGAACAACATTTTGAGGTGCAGTTTTGCTACAATCACACATCTTTTAAAAACAGTCTCTTTTGCACAATACCAAGCAGGGAGAACAAGCTGGCTTTATCGCAACGGAATAAAATCATTCAGCCAATAGCTATTCTTAAGTAACCAGAATGACAAAGAAGTATTGTTTGTTCTGCAGTGAAACTCTTTTGAGGTATCACACTCCTATCAGAACAGGAGCAAAAGTACAGACAGAAGGCGTCCACAGATTGTGTTGTCTCGGTTGCACAGTGCAACTCAAGATGTATGCTCTAAAGTACACCAAGGCACACTAGATACAAAATCATGCTCATCACATATATTTTAGGAAGCATAGTTGCTATTTTGAGAACAAAAACTCAGAAGGCTCCACTCTGCCTGGGAATCCGAAAATCCTAATTCTCAAAAAAAAACAAAAAACCCCAAGTCAGCAGAACTGGCCAGTCTGCATAGAGCCTTCGTGCACATCCATCTATCTCCTTATTGAGAAAATGTGAAAGCAAGGCATGAAATTAGTGGTGAACTAACTGGCTTGGTGTATGTAGTCACATAGGTCATCCTGCACATTTCTGTTCAAGCTGGGGTAGTTCTGGGTGCAACCTCCATTGAGCTTTGCTTTATGGGAGCACAGAATTGTGGAGTCCTTGGTGATTTCTGAGTTTGTTTGCTTTCTTGCAGACTTTTCATTATCCAACTAGGTAACATCATCAATTACCTAGTTAGGTAGTGAAATGCCTAGGGGGAAAAAAAACCAAGCTCAGAGAGCACCAAGGACTCCAGAGTTCAACCCAGAAATACAAATATTCTCTTCCATTGGAACAAAAAGAATAATAAGATGAGGTCAAGGGGAATAAGCAGATTCATCCTCACTTTTTCTCCTTCTGCATAAAATAAGTAAAAGTTAAAATAGATCTCAATTTATGGTCAGCTGCTCATCAACCTTTGCTTAAATAGAACGAGCATCATTTTTTAAAAAATAATTTGTCACTGAAAATATATCTACAGTATCATACCTGCGCCCAGTTGCTGAACACTTGTCCATTTCCTCCATATGTTACAAGTTCCTGGGGAAACTGCAAAAGGTACATTTTAAATCCATACAAGATTTCAAAACAACTCCTATACAATGATATTAAGTTCTCTTATGTCTGCCTCCAGAACAAGATCTTCATCTTGAGGACAGCTGTTTAATATCCTTAATATATTACCATAAAAATGATGCATTTTTATTTGCCCGCACGATATATGATTTCTTTTTTTATGAATACTGATTTTTCCTCCTTTTTAATTGCTATGAATGAATGCAGTCCAAGGAAGAATAATTCTATTAGGCAACATGAATGGAAAAATAGAAATGAGATGAGAAGACAAAGAAAAAGTCACCAGACCATTTAGGAACCCAGTAATTAATTAGAAAGGTGACTAGGGAATATCTACTTAGAAAAAGACTTGTTTTGAATATATGGTTAATCCATACATCTATTCATATATACATATGCAGAAGAATGAATAAAAATCCAAAACAGTATTTAATTGATTTATAATGAAAGACTGAATCAGAAATAGAAAGACAAGGATGATCAGAGGTTATGAATATGGGACAGATAATTTGGTAATGCCAATTACAAAATTGGGGGGAAAGGACATGGAAATGAAAATAAAGAAATGAAAAGAACTGTAGGAAAGTCCAATCTTGTATGAAATAAAAATTTTAATTTCCAAACAAAATGAATAAAAAAGAAACATAAAGAATGTGGGTGGATGTTAATTAAAACAGAGTGAAAACAATTACGTTACAGGGAGCCAAAGAAATATGTATGCGGAGGAATACCCGAATGAAGGCATAAAAGAGCTTAATAATGTGGAAAAATGCATATGAATGATGCAAAAAAGATGAAAGGTATTTTATAATATATAAACACAAAAAGTTGCAAAAAATATAGTCAAAGAGAGAAAATAATGGTTAGTATTAGAGATAGAGAAAATACTGAGCAATTTTAATGAAATAAATATTTGTACATTATATATTGATTTAGAGAAATAAGATGATACAGGCTTGGTTAGGGTTGCTGAATGTGATAACAAAAATATATGATGGAAGTAAAATATGTGGGTAAAAATAGACTCCTTAGTAAATGGTTCAACTTTGAAAAGGGAATAAGGCAAGGAAGTACGAGTTTCCCTTGGTTGTTTAATGTATAATAAATATATAATAATGTATCAGAAATATACCGTATAAGAAAATTTTGTAATGATGGTAGAGATATATTGCCTTGGATCATGAACATATATAGTATGCACTTTGCATATAGATAATGCTATGTGTAAATCTGAGAAGACAAATGCTTTGCAGGGAATGATAGATAGATGCAACAAGGAATATAAATCTGAAAATTATTGTACCAAAGATCAAGATACCTGTAGATATATTTGATAGACAAAATGGAATGAATGTTTATAAGCTATATATAAATGTCAAAAATTAAAGCAAGTCAATAAATGTGTATGGATTGGTAGAATGTTTACTAATTTTTACTATTGTAAAATGTTTATAATGTAATGTTTACTATTTACTAAATCTGCACTACTATTAATCTTCTCATCGTTCCCATCACCAATCTCTTTCCACTTATGACTGTATGACTGTAACTTTGTTGCTGGCAATCCTTATGATTTATATTGATATATTGACCATCATTTGTGTTGTAAATGTTGTACCTTGATGAATGTATCTTTTCTTTAATATATTATGTAATTATGTAATAAGTTTTTTAATTCGTATTTTAATTGTATATTATATTATTTGTTTTACTTGGCTGTACACCGCCCTGAGTCCTTCGGGAGAAGGGCGGTATAAAAATTGAATAAATAATAATAAAATAATCTTTTATGTACACCGAGAGCATATGCACTAAGACAAATTCCTTGTGTGTCCAATCACACTTGGCCAATAAAAAATTCTATTCTATTCTATTCTATTCTATTCTATTCTATTCTATTCTATTCTATTCTATTCTATTCTATTCTAAATATGGGGAAATGGAGAACTTTTAAGACATGCAAATGGTACTTGGTAATATGAAGTTGTTGTGAGGAATGGAAACTGGTCAAAAGCAGTGAAAATGGAGCTTGCCTATAAGAGCTTGCTTCTACTTCTCTGGAATTGAGGTTCTCTGGTTAAATTAAGAGACAATAAAAGTTGGATCCAATGGGAATGGCAAACTTAGAGACGTATGGCTAAAAAGTTATAGAGTCAAGAATGAATGGGTAATGAATCAACTTTGACTAAACACAAAAGTGAGTCACCAGTTCAGAAATTGTACAGTGAAGTCGATTATCATATAGAGAACACAAAAAGGATTAAATTATAAAGCAAATATATAGTGGGAAATTGAATGGGTTGAAAGGAGAAGAAAGACTATGAAAATCTTACTAAAATTTGTGAAATTCTTAGAAAGAGACAAGTGAGAAATTTAAAAGAATAAAAGGTGCAGATTATTTATTTATTTTATTTATTCAATTTATATGGCTGCCCATTTCTGATGACCTTCTTGGATGAGAAGTGAAATGTTTCCAGCGAAACAATCAAGAAAATCCAGTTGCCTTTTGAAAAGTACCTTTGGGATAAAAACAATTGCAATAATACAAAACTTAGAATATAAAGAAACAGAGAATAACCCTCTGGTTTACAATTTCTTTTTGCACTTTGATAACATTGCTTGCCTGAAAGAGAACAGGATGGTGATTATATATTTTATTTATTTATTTATTTATTTATTTATTTATTTGTCACAACAGTATATATAAGCATAAGCATGAAATAACTATACGAATTTGATACAATCAAAGGGAACACTAGGACAGGAACGGTAGACACGCTGGTGCTCTTATGCATGCCCCTTACAGACCTCTTAGGAATGGGGTGAGGTCAATAGTAGATAGTCTTTGGTTAAAGCTTTGGGGATTTTGGGAAGAGACCACAGAGTCAGGTAGTGCATTCCAGGCATTAACAACTCTGTTACTGAAGTCATATTTTCTGCAGTCAAGATTGGAGCGGTGCACATTAAGCTTAAATCTATTGTGTGCTCTTGTATTATTGCGATTGAAGCTGAAGTAGTCTTCAACAGGAAGGACATTGTAACAGACGATTCTATGAGTTAAAGTCCGGTCGTGCCGAAGGCGGCGAATATGTATGAACAGTGAGAGCTGGATATTGTGGTTTGTAAACAATGGTCTATAACTTACCGAGTTTTTCCAGCCTAGCTAACTGTAGGCTTATTCAACCAAGTATTGTTAACACAACCATCACTTAATATAATATATTATCCTAATCACTGTCTCCATAAATCACTCCATAAATCCTAAATCACTGTCTCCATTATTTACCCCATAAAAGGCAGGGAAATTTCTTTCCTAGACCATGTTTTCATCAAATATTCATTACCTGTGCTACTGCAGGATCAAGGTTATTCATAATCATGTGCATTATTGCAGCAGCTTGCTTGGTTTTGCAAGGATATTCTTGAATGGGATAAGCTCTGAAATTAAAACAGATAAAGGCAGAGATGAACGAATTATTCTCTAACTGTTTTTACCATTGAATTCTTGATCTGATGGATAAATTAAAGGAAAAACCAATATAGAAAACAATTAATGGAAAGATAAAGTCAGTTAGGATGTTGGACGCCCTATTATGAATAAAACCATTTAAACTCAATTTAGATTACTAATCAGTAGATTAGGTTTTCTCTCCCCCTCCCCCTCCCCACCCCCAGACTAGAGATTGGTGTATTAAGGGCTTCTTTCTACATAGTACCCTCTGGAAATGTCAGATAGTTCTTATTTAAAGATTTGTAGGCAGGTGTTCTGTTCACATTCCTGAGTGAATCCAACCATGTTTTCCAAATTAATTCTGAACTGCTGCACAGCCCTGACATATATACATGCACATACAGAGATAAGAAATAATTATCAACATTAGACTATTAATAGACATAGGGCCATTCACAAACAGTTTGGTTA
Organism: Ahaetulla prasina; assembly: GCF_028640845.1. Lineage (NCBI taxonomy): Eukaryota > Metazoa > Chordata > Lepidosauria > Squamata > Colubridae > Ahaetulla > Ahaetulla prasina. The sequence goes on along the minus strand of NC_080540.1, from coordinate 56,895,430 downwards.
GCAAATACATCCACCATCTGCAAAAGAAATAAATATCATTGGGTTTTTTCCCCAGCTTCTCTTGTTCTGTGTCTATTTTGGAAGGATTCCATGCTAAATGAAGAAAATACATTGTTTATTCTGACTTTGTTACCTGATCTTATTTATTTAGAATCTGAATTCAGAAATCCTGTATCAGCTCAGCTGCATGCTTATAGAATATGAGCTTTGTGCCCTTAGGCACTTATTTTTTAAATTGCTACACATATTTGGAACATGGGCAGAATTTGAGCTGTTCATCTGAGAATCCAAATAGAAAATCCAATTGGAACAAACAGATCCTGAGCAATTGTTAACAAAAAAGTGTATCAAAATGGAACACTACATTTGAGGAATGTAATTGCCTTTTCTCAGATTTTTTCAAAACTACAGTTCAGAACAATTACAAAAGCAAGCTTTTTTCAGCTTACAGTCAATGCAGGATCTACGTAGTGCATTGCAGTGAATTCCAACTAAGTTCAAAATTTGCACTTTTACACTGGCAGAACATGGTTGCCAAAAACATTAAATGAAATAAACAAGATCAGTTAATGAGGACAAATGGATTTTGCATTTAATGATTAAAGATATTTGAGAGATCAATGCAACAGTATTTGGCTGTATCACTTTTTACTCCTCTCTCCTCTTTATAATCCTGTGAAGTAGGTGGGCTAAGAAAGAGAGATTGGCCCCAGCAGTGGTGAAATCCAATTTTTTTTACTACCGGTTCTGTGAGCGTGGCTTGGTGGGTGTGGTGTGGCTTGGTGGGTGTGGCAGCAGAAGGATACTGCAAAATCTCCATTCCCACCCCACTCCAGGGGAAGGATACTGCAAAATTTATCTTCCCTCCCCTCTCCAGGGGAAGGATATTGCAAAATCTCCATTCCCTTCTCACTCTGAGGCCAGCCAGAGGTGGCATTTGCTGGTTCTCCAAACTACTCAAAATTTCCGCTACCGGTTCTCTACAGTGGTGGGATTCAAGTAATTTAACAACCAGTTCTCTGCCCTAATGATTTCTTCCAACATTCAGTTTGCCAAACTGCTCAGACAGTTAACAACCGGTTCTCCCGAAGTGGTGCGAACTGGCTGAATCCCACCACTGGTTCTCTAGAACCTGTCAGAATCTGCTGGATTTCACCCCTGGGCCCAAGGTTCCATAGCTAAGACTTGTATTTGGGCCCCTCAGCTCTAACTCAACAGCTTAATCAAAACCTCACACAATGCCAATCTAGTTAGTTAGTTTACTTTATTGTCATTGCACCTTGTACAACAAAATTAAATGCCATCTTCAGGATAAATTATACATAAAAAGAAAACAAAAACACACATCCTTCACATTCTATACAATTGAATTGAAAACCACTGATATTGCATTAATATTGCACTATACAATAGAATTCAATATGATTACTGTCCTCGGATAGAAGCTGTTTTTCAGCCTATTTGTCCTTGTTTTTATTATCCTGTACTGTTTGCCAGATGGTTATAGTTCACAAAAAAAAAAAGGGTCCCCACAATGAGATGGATCTTTAAGAATGTTTTGAACTTTCTTAAGGCAGCAGGAGCTTTAAAGCTCTTCCAAAGAGTGGAGAGGGCAACCAATGATCTTCTGGGCAATGACGTTAACCCTCTGGAGCGCTGTCCTATCTGCCACTGTGCAATTGGCAAGCCATACACAGGTGCAGTAAGTTAAAATGCTCTCTATGGTGCAGCGGCAGGTCACCAGCAGTTTTTCATTCCGTTGTTGTTTCCTGAGAAATCTCAGGTAGTATAATCTCTGCTCGGCCCTTTTGACCAGTACTACAATGTGAGTGCTCCAGATCAGGTCCTCTTTTATGCTAACACCCAGAAACTTAAAAGTGACCAGTTGCTCCACTCGGTCTCCATTGATAAGCAAGGGCTGGATGTCTGATCTATTCCTTCTGTCATCCACTATAAGCTCCTTGGTCTTACTGGTGTTAAGGACCAAGTTATTATCTCCACACCACGAAAGCAACCGGTCCACCTCATCTTGATAGGCAAACTCATCCACCCTGGAGATGAGTCCCACCACTGTTGTATCATCTGCAAATTTAATAATTCTCTACAGTCTGAGCCCATGTCTAAATCCGTACCTTGGGTTTGTTCAATATGTTTAGGTCTATGGATAATACATGGAATGTACTATGGATGATGACTACTAGATGGCAGACAAGAGACACATAAAACTAATTCTTTGCTACTATCTGCCAGCTGTCTACATTTTCCAACCCTGATAATAGCTCTAAACATGCTTAAACCAAGCTTAAAATGGCATTGAGTGTTTTATAATTCACTAACAATGCATATATATATATATACATATATACATACATATATATATATATACATACATATATATATATATATATATATATATATATATATGTTTTCTGAGGTTTTCACGGGTGTTTGTATATAGGTCTTTGGTTGTTCGGGTTTTCTCCCGTGTAAAATTGGAAGTGTCTTGGCGACGTTTCGACGAAGTCTCATTCGTCATCTTCAGGCTTCAGCTTCGTGCTTCTGGGAGCAAGACACTTCCAATTTTACGCGGGAGAAAACCCAAATAACCAAAGACCTATATATATATATATATATATATATATATATATATATATATATATATATATATATATATATATATGTATGTATGTATGTATATGTATGTATATATATATGTATATATATGTATATATATATATGTATGTATATATATAAATATATTTTTATATATATGTGCGGTCACACATTGCTCCTAGAAGCACGAAGCTGTAAACACCAGCCTGAAGATGACGAATGAGACTTCGTCGAAACGTCGCCAAGACACCTCCAATTTTATGTGGGAGAAAACCCAAATAACCAAAGACCTACATATGTGTGTGTGTGTGTGTGTGTGCATTTTATATATACATAAAATGATATATATAAAATCACATAGAACATATTACAAATTTGCACCAGATATTGCGACATATTATTTATGTGATGATGTCATGACACAGGTGTTACTATTTTTACATTACTTTTTTATGAAAAAAGCTTCACATTAGAAAAGCTTATGGGCTGTCGGAGAAATACAGCTCTGGAATCTGTTCTTATATAGGCTTCATTGGAATTTAATAAGGCACTTGCGAGTCTCTGACTTGGTATTTTGACGGTCAAGAACAAGCCAAGTCTTGACACTTTGTTTTCTGCATATCTTACTTCTTGTAGAATAAATTTGTTATATGCTGTACTTCCCATAAGAAGTTGGCAGCAGAGAAGAACTGCATTACAAACATACAGATTATATGAGCAAATGGATGGAAATTTACTGTAGATGCTGATGAGTAACAGTCCCCAATGATTTCAAAGACAAGTGCTATGATGATGCTGGAAGTGGACATTCATTAGAAACAAAGGTCTACTGTTCTCCACCCTGTTACAAAACTGTTAATATTGTCTACAAACCAAGTCAAAGATTAAATTCACACTTTCAGTGTTGTTCTTGCTTTTACCATGGTTTTTTTCTAATCCAGAATTAACAGGCTTGGTATATTGTTCTAAGTCATAGTTTATGCCACCAGAAACAAAATAATTACATTATACTTTATGATACTTGAATCCAGTTCAAAGTTCCCAGATGTTCAGCAGCTGCATACATTAACCAATAAACCAACTTGCTTATTTATCTGCCTTGTTTTATCTCATTTTGATGGTTAATCAGCAAATGACCTTCTGCTAATTCAGTTTATAATTGGGCCTTGAAGCAGCCACACTGACTTTTAATAACTTTATAAAGATATCCTGGATTCACTTATTGCGCTAAGTAATCCAAAAGGTGGTTTATTTATTTATTTATTTATTTATTTATTAATCGTATTTATATACCGCCCTATCTCCCGAAGGACTCAGGGCGGTTCACAGGCAAATAAAAACACATAAATACAAAGTAAAATAACAATTAAAAAACTTATTCTAAAAGGCCAAATGTTTAAAAATGTTAAAATGTTTAAAAACAATATAAAAATAAAACTCATTTAAAACCCATAAATTTAAAATCTAATCCAGTCCTGCGCGAATGAATAAGTGTGTTTTAAGCTCACGACGGAAGGTTCGGAGGTCCGGAAGTTGACGAAGTCCTGGGGGTAGTTCGTTCAGAGGGAGCCCCCACAGAGAAGGCCCTTCCCCTAGGCGTCGCCAGACGACACTGCCTCGCTGACGGCACCCTGAGGAGTCCCTCTCTGTGAGAGCGCACGGGTCGGTGAGAGGTATTCGGTAGCAGTAGGCGGTCCCGTAAATAACCCGGCCCTATGCCATGGAGCGCTTTAAAGGTGGTTACCAAGACCTTGAAGCGCACCCGGAAGGCCACAGGTAGCCAGTGCAGTCTGCGCAGGATAGGTGTCATACGGGAGCCACGAGGGGCTCCCTCTATCACCCGCGCAGCCGCATTCTGGACTAACTGCAGCCTCCGGATGCCCTTCAAGGGGAGCCCCATGTAGAGAGCGTTGCAGTAATCCAGGCGAGACGTCACGAGGGCGTGAGTGACCGTGCATAGGGCATCCCGGTCTAGAAAGGGTTTGACTGTTTTTGACTTAGAGCCGAGCACAAACATTTTAGTTTTTTAAATAATATTTGATGGCTTAGGTAGGGTACTGTATGAATTCAAAAATGGCAATTAAAAAAATGATGGCTCTGCTTTATATGAGATTGGTTAGCATCCAGTACAAGCTCCAATGATATCATTTGAAGCATGATGTCACCACTTGATTTGCATTGTGGGCATTTCCCCACACACACACAGATGCCCACGATGCCCAAGCTACTGAGTAAGGAATTTCAATGCCAACCTGGAATTCCCAATCTTTTGGCAAATCCTAATCCTTACCTCATTTCAATCTGGGGGCAGAACCTGTACATGTAGATATGCCCATAGAGCCTCAATTCTTTGGCAAATTCTGGTGCCAGGATTCCATGCAAGTAAGGCGGGAAATATCGCAGAGAGTTTTTTAAAGCCAACTGCCAAAACAATGGAGAAAAAATCAAACATAAGTAATATTTTAAAATGACTAAGTGGGTGGCTATCACAATTAATTAAGCACATGCATTTTATTAGGCTTAGTGGGAAACATGCCCAGCTCTTATGAAAGGATTCAAGGAGATTGATCCTGAATAAAAATGAGGGTCTATCCACTAAGGTGGTAGCACGTTTTCAATGGAATCTTTTCATTCAGCCCTTTGTATGAATAAGATAATGCCCAGTGCCCATTTTCCAGAGAAGAAATGAAAGAACATTAATGTAGGCCTTTACATTAAGCACAAAACAAAGCAGAAAGCTCTGCTGGCTCTTTGGCAGCAGAGATGGGGCATGCCAAATCTGCTATTTCATCACCATCCTAAGATGACAGAATATACACAGTGCATGTAAAATTTCCTAGTAAATTAAGATCGTCTTTCCCAGTGCAAAGAAACTGTGAACTCCTGTACTCAATATACAATGTCCTGGGATTACCCAATATCCAGGTGTTCCCCTACTTATTTCCCCACTAGTGATTTCAAGTCTTCTACACTTATTTAACCACTGATCTGCCAGCATAACAGATAAGGACAGACTTAATGCCACTTTAGCAAGGGTTTTGGTGATGCTGTCAGGTTGCTCTAAATCACCAGTGAGGAAATGGCTGTGGACGATTGCTGAAAAGGAGATGATGAAGTGAAACCAGGAAGAGAAAATTCAAATTTATAGTTTCTCCTGCTAGTCTGCATGGGTTGACTGCTGCAGCAGGTATGTGTTTTTAGTTTTCCATGTTACACAATTGCAGCAAATGATGATTTAATCAAGGTGGTGAAACAAACCATAGTTTAGCATGGTATGAACCCGCCTTAAGTATATAAAAAAATACATATTTGCAATTTTCCCAAAATCTTCACACACTGGCCACACATCCAGGAAGAATACCTCTCTTACAAAGAAAAGTGGCACACATTCAGGAATAGTTTGTGCCATGCTCTGTGAGCGCCACTCCTCAAGGAGGAAATAAGATCTCTGCTGACTTTGATGTACTCCAAAATGTGTACCAAAATTATGAGTTAAAACAAACAAAAATGCTGACATCTGAAATGCATACTTTCATAATTTATACCATTATTTTTTGTTTATTTTTAAATTTTTTAATTTTTTAAAAAATCCCTTTATTCTACTGCAATGTTCACACAGAGTTTGAAATTCATGGGTGGAAACTAAATCAATAGAGAACCCAAACAAAAGGACCATACCATTAACAGAAGAAGCAGCACCTAAGAATTAAAGTCAAAGAAGGGGTGGGGGAGCAGGAAAAGCACTATCACTTTAAGAAGGTTTGTAGTAGCTTTTTTTTTCAATGATGTAAATCGCCTGGGGTGTTAGAATAAATTGCTTGTCTTCAGAGAACCAAATGCAAGAGTGTCACAATACATACACTGAAGCTTGATTTGTTCACACAGTGCATTTCTCCACATGGTTGCTGCTTGTGAACATGTGAATATCTGTGCAAAAGCATGCATGAGGAAATACAGGGTAGGCTACATAAGTTCCACTCTGTCTGATTTATCCAGCAAGAAGGAAGGGAAGGGAAGGGGCTTAGAATGCATTGGTCAGTGCCATTCAAAGCTTCTCCCAGACCAAGGATGCTTTGGGGCAGAGGTCTCCAATCTTGGTAACTTTTAAGACTTGTGGACTTCAAGTCCCAGAATTCCTGAGCCAGCTTTGCTGGCTGAGGAATTTTGGAACTTGAAGTCCACAAGTCTTAAAGTTGCCAAGGTTGGAGACCTCTGCTTTGGGGGGATCTTTCTCTGAATCCTAAGAATGAAAGCTGAATGAATTGGACTGTGCAGCAACAGACTACATATACCAAGGTATTGAAAATGCATTGCCCTATGGAAACTATTGCATGAGACTTGCAGCACAACTAAGGTTATTGAATTATGTGAATATGCTCAGGAATTATTATTTTTTTTAAAAAAAGCCAACCCGATTGTTGGGTGACAGAAGGTTTGAGAATGACACTGCATGTATTCCTACTGAATTCAGGAGTTACTGTTGTATAAAGTCATTCTGATCTCTGGGGGGAAGACAGAGGAGATCCAATTTCAAGTCCAGGCTCACTGAATGATTTTCGGCCAGTTCAACCCCAACATACCTCACACAGGTGTTACTGTGAGCATCAAATGAGGGACATCTCCCAATAAGCCACCTTTAGCTCCTGGAGGAACAAACTGGAAATAAATCTAACAAATAAACAAATGCTGTACCAAAGAGAGAGATGACGTCCAACCAAAGAGATAGGATGATTTCCAACATCAAATGTCAGGATATCAAAATAAATGCATACAAAGATACATATATCAAATACCAAGCCAATGGTCAGAGACATTTAGTAGTTTGTCAAATGTAGATACGGTTCATCTCACTCTCAGTGTGGACTCTGGGTGGTGTCTAGGCATAAGATCAATACAGAAGAATATTTTAACAAGCTGGCCACAATTTAAAGAACATTGCTTGGATTTTTGTTTAAACTGAATAAAAAAAAATACAGTTAAGTGCAAGGAAACAGGATCTTTATTGTGGCAGGAAGAGCCTTCTCATTGTATATGTGAGAAAGTAAATATATGTGTGCTTGTGAGAGACACACAGAATGTACGGTATGTGATTACTGTGATCTCAATCAGGTAGGCTACCCAACTTGGATTTTTCAAATGTGTTGGAAATGCAGTTCCCAGTTTTCTAGGACATAGTCCTCGCACCTCAGGAAGACATCCAGCTCAGAATAGCTGGTCCGACCAAAACAAAATGTTGTCACTTAAAAGGCAAAAGAACAGATTTCAAAGCAGTAGCAATTGTTTACACCCATAAGACTGGAACTTCACATTTTTGCCAGAAGAGTTGGTTTACAATGAAGAGCCAATAAAGAGAGTCTCCAGAAGCCAAACCCTAAGAATAATGTGATAAAGCTACAGTAGACACAATATTATTCACACAGTTCACATTGTCTTAAAAATATAGGAACAAATACAGATGAGACAAAGCTACCCTTATCAGGAGGTGAGCTAGATACAAACTAGGCCTTTGTTTTTATTAAGATAGCTGTGTTGGTCTCTGATGGCAAACAATTTCGAGTCTAGTAGCACCTTTTCCCACTAACCAATGCTAGTAAGGCAACAGATTTTTAATATGACTTTAAATAAAATATGCTAGATGGAAAAGGTGCTACCAGACTTCTGACTTTTTGTTAAAAGTATCCATTAAAAAAAATAGTATTTTCAGTTGCTGAACCACTGCTAGTCCTTGAACATGGGTAAAATCGCACACTTTTTGGGAGTAAAGTCATTCTCTCTTAAGATATATTTTATCATATATATTTATTTATATGCTGGGTCAACTCAAGAGACAGAGGTTAAAGGTAAAAGGTAAAGGTTCCCCTTGTATATATGTGCTAGTCATTCCCGACTCTAGGGGACAGTGCTCATCTCAGTTTCAAAGCCGAAGAGCCAGCGCTGTCTGAAGACGTCTCCGTGGTCATGTGGCTGGAATGACTAAACGCCAAAGGCGCACGGAACGCTGTTATGAACATAGAATTAGGAATGCCCTAATTTTAGGCAGAGCAATTCCCTCAGATGGCAATGCTAGGAGACAGCACTAACGTTGGAACAGACAAAGGTATGTAACCAGGCCTATAAAATTCCCTCCACCATCACGCCACAAGTTGATCTCCTGCTTTCATATGCAGTACAGAACAAGGTGACTACAGAGTGGTGAGGCGGGGAATGTCAAGATAATGCTTGTGATCATTATTCTAACATGCTGAGGAGGAAGAGGAGGAGGACGAAGTTTCACATGCTGCCACAAGTGTTATCAAGACTTTGACACACAAACCCCTACAGACACTCCTAGCACAGAATGAATCTTATTGCCAATGCTACTCCAAACTTGTGGGTGCTCCGTCCCTTGTAGTTTTCAAAAGTAGATTGGAGAACCAATTGACTAGGATGATATACAGTAAGGCTCCTACCTTGAGCAGGGGGTTGGACTAGAAGACCCTTAAGGTCCCTTCCAGCCTTATGATTCTCTGCTCATGCAAAGAAACATGACCACTTCTGCTACCTTATCCAATGAGGTACTGAAATGGATATATTTCACACTTTAGGCAAAAAAACATTTGGGCACCCTGATCCCCCACTGTAAGAACTCCCACCACTCTTGCCTCTACCACTAGCATTTTAGTCTCCTTTTTGGCTTCTATTCATTGCTGAAAGGCTCTTTTCTGTGTTTTGAGGGTGAAAAGCAGGAAGACAATCCCAAGTTGACCTTAAGGGAATGGGCAGTGAAACCAGAGGCAAGGTATTAACCTGCTTAGTCTTCAAAGGAAGAAAAAGAACATGAAGGATGTTACTGTCACATATTTCAATCCACAAAGCAGTTTGGAAGCAAGAGAATTCAGGAAATAACTGGAAGAAAATCCCTGCAAATATGTTTTGATTTATTCAAGGATAGTAAAATCAACTAATAAATGGATATAGGCCTTTACAGTCTTATTTAAAAAAAAGCTACGTATTATTTACAGAACCAAGGGACATGGCATAAAACCCTGGAGACAAAAAAATTATTACTACAAATTCAAATTGGAAAGAGACACAATATATACCGGTAGTCCTGATCCTCAGGTTATGTTTGATATCATCGTTCCTTGAATTAAGGTAAGTGTGATGAATCATTATTTCTATTAATACTGCTCCTCCCATTTCAAAAGGGCCTCATCTATGCAGAAGGAACTTGCATTTTACTGAACGGAACCATAAAGAAAGATGCACCCAGAAAGTCCCAGCAACAGGACTTCATAATGCTGAAAATTTGGAAATTCCTGAACCAGACCATGTTCTGAAGGGTGTGAGGAGCAGAGATATGCACTAGAACTCAACAGACCTGATAGACAGACATTAAGGGCAATATATAATAGAACCGTGTCATGTTTATTTTCACAACTGGTAGCTATCAATAATATAGCTGGGCAGAGACCACCAGATTTGCTTTAAGAAGCAGATCTAACTCTATCAGGGGTGGTTCGCCCAACTCGGTTCTAGGGAACATTTTAGGAATGCAGAGTTTGTAGTTCAAGCTAATGGAGAGATTTTTCGTAGGAAAATAGGGGTAATGTCCAAAGAGAAGAATTGTACAAACTCTTACTTTTTCTTCACTTGCAGTGAGATTGGGGCTTCTCACAGGAGCATGAGGGATGCCACTCTTTCGGCCTCTGTTCTCTGGAAGAGGATGGAGGGGGAGTCCAGCACAAATTGCTTTCAGAGTAGACATTGCTTGTAAGGGAAGGCTAGTGCCTGACGGACAGCCGTGGCTGAAGGACAAGACTTAGAAGAGAGTTGAGGTTCTATTGTAGCTAAGGTGACCTTTGACAAAAGCAGGTTGGTTTGGCTTTCCCTCCAATCCTCTGGGGGAAAACGCTCTATTTGACACCCCTCATCATCCTATTGGTTTGTCTGCTGCCTCCTCCTGAAGAATCATTGACAGGTCTACTGTTTATTCTCCAATCTGGTTCTCCACATCTGGTTGCTCTGTTGCACTGAATCACAGTTGATTTGCTCCTGTACTTTGTACACAGACAAGGAAGGTTCTTTATCCCATACAGGACCCAGAGATTTTGCAGGCTTTGAATTGGAAATTTGGCAAAACATATCCATCTGACTATATATAAGCAAATGTTCAAATATTCAGATATTTTTATTTGCGAACATGACATTATTGTGAGCCTCTTCCACTTTTCTCTCTGTGTCTTTTAATGAAATATTTATGCTTCCCTCTTTCATTCCAGACATCCCAAAGCGTTTTAATGACATTTAAAGTGTGGCCAACAATGAAATTATTAAACAATATTCTAAAATAACAATACAGCAATAAAATATTTATATGCTGAAACTATAAACAGAATCAATAATGTGTCATGCAATCTCAGGGCCCTGTTAGTAAAGTTAAAACCTGTTTTAGGCATTTGGAGGCCACCATAAAAAACCATGCTGGCTAGGAAAGAAATGTGCTGAATTCTAGTGCACCTACTTGAGATGTTGATTTTTAAATGTTGTAATAATTAAGTATTAACTAGGTCTATCCAGAAAAGTCATTCTTCATACCAATATTGGTGAGGATATCCAAACTCTCATGGATGATTCTGTTCTGGAAGACAAAACTAACACATTCAAGCGATTTCAAGTGACCAATAAAAGCAGAGGTCCATTTGTGGACTTCTCTGGGAGCTGTCTGGGACAGTCAAACTGGATGCTTCAAAAGGATATTGAACAACCTCCTGGAGGATCTGGATCTCTAAGGTTACTAAAATAACTGTGAGAGGGTTCAAGGAGTCCTAGTGGACAACCACTTGAATATGAGCCAGCAATGTGCTGCAGCTGCCAAAAAGACCAATACAGTCCTGGGTAAAAGGATACTATCAAGATCACTTGATAGTATGTAGTTATTTGGCTATGTCGCTGAGCTTGTCGATCGGAAGGTCGGCAGTTCAGCGGTTCGAATTCCTAGTGCTGTATAACAAGGTGAGCTCCCGTTACTTGTCCCAGCTTCTGCCAACCTAGCAGTTTGAAAGCACATTAAAAATGCAAGTAGAAAAATAGGGACCCACCTTTGGTGGGAAGGTAACAGTGTTCCGTGCGCCTTTGGCGTTTAGTCATGCTGGCCACATGACTACGGAGACGTCTTCAGACAGAGCTGGCTCTTTGGCTTTGAAACGGAGATGAGCACCACCGCCCTAGAGTCAGGAATGACTAGCACATATGTGCGAGGGGAACCTTTACCTTTAATATACCTATGTAGGTGCTCATGGTGGTTAGAGTATGAAACTAAAACTGCAAAATCTGGAATTAGAAGGGCCTCTGTTCTCATTCAGCTGTTACAGATTCAGGCCATGTGGGGCTTGCAAAAACTCAAAACGAGTTCAGAAGTAAAACCAGTGAAGTTGTGGAAGAATTGGCATTTAACTTTCAAAAGATCTTGCCATGATCACTATTGACATCTGCATTCTGTAGTAGTTGCCCTTTTGAATATATAGAATATAATCTTTGGCCTTTACTAAATTTCAATTATTCTTTGTAACATTAAAACTGTACTAAATGCTTTGTAAGTGAGAAAAGCAAATTAAAAAAATATTTGTAATAATATGATAGATCTCAATCGCTTAAGGAGGATGCTAATTAAAGGGAAACCAGAGGAGACCAACTGAAAGTGAAATGCCCAGCCAATCTGCTAGAAAATACCTTAACAGGAAATGAGTTACAGTTGAGTCAGAGGGGCACGCCCCTTCAGTGCCCAACCAGGTCTCCGTAATGCCCATAAGGTCCGCGGAACCCCTGTATAAGATCACAGACAAGGGGCTTTGTTCACCACGGACCGGCATTGCACAACATCAGCCGGAGGCCCAAGCTCTGAGGATCCTGACCATCCGGGAACGGAGAAGTCCAAGGGTCGGAGCGTGATCGCTTTCAAACATCGAGCACGCGCTCCCGAAACTTGGTATGACCCCTCGCTCGCCATACCTGCCTCTCCCACTTACCGTGTCAATAGAACCACCTCACAAATAGGAACACGCCTCCCCCATAACCTCTGGACCTGATAAAGAAAAACCGCCGAGCATGTGCAGGAACTGGCCCCTACCCGACGGGTTACCCCATTACCCGCCTTACCCTCCCACCCTTAAAAATTCCCTCTCTAAAAACCCCATAAAACCCTTCTTTTAGCATGCCACCTCTGTGGGTCCCAAGACCCGTCATAGAGGCCGGCCCTCGGTAATGTGGCGGGCCATTCCTGCGAGGCGGGGCACTGCAGGCGCAAGAGTTCCTGTGGCGAATAACGATAGAATCAACCATCAGCTGACTATGTCCCATTTGGCAGCTAAGATGTTATACTGGGATGTTTTTCTGGGGTCCAGTAACAGATGGAAAAAAGAGACAGGCAGTCCGTCCTGGAGAGATGTAAAGTCCATTTATATCCTGATGGATTAGCAGACAAAAGATCGAAACTGCCTCAACCCATCCACCAGGTAGATGTTCCGCTGGACCGAGTGTACCGTCTGCGGGAGAGATGTTCCAGCAGTCCAGGAAGGAGGTCCGGGAGTGGGGGTAAAGGGTAGCCACAATGTCAGCTGGAGAATACACCTTCCTGCCCCACGCCTCAACATGCTCGTCATGTCCATCACTTGCCCCCACCCTCAGTGGGAGAGATGATCCAACAAGCTGGAAACCAGAAGCCCCAGGAGGCGAGTCCAGGGTGCAAACAAGGCGCAGCTGAATAAGCGCCATCTCAACTGAAAACATGCAGCCCTCCCCATCTCCACAAGGCCGCCTTCACCAGTCCGCCAAGCCTCAACCGCCGACGGAAAAGATGTTTTAGAAAAGCGAGGGCCAAAGTGCCGAGCCACGCAACCCGGGCGTCGCGGCGAAGCTGGCATCCGCCGCCCCCCCACGCCTCCACATGGCCGTTCGTCTCCCACCGCTCACCCTGTAACCAACAGGGAGATGACAGCAAGAGCGGGGGAGCCGAGTCCATGAGGCTTAATCCAGGGTGGTGTCGCTGATGGAAGCGGTAGCGCGCTTAGAAACGCCGCCCACCGCCAAACAGCTGAGAACAGCTGAGGGCCGGCCGGCCGCCCACGCACCTCCGCAGGGCCGCCATCTTCGCCCGCCCCGTCTCCAGTTTCTCCGGCCTCCAGCGCAGCAACCGCGGGTTCAAGGAGGCCCAAGACCCCACCCGCGATTGCTGGGGTATAAAAGTTGATCTCCTGCTTTCATATGCAGTACAGAACAAGGTGACTACAGAGTGGTGAGGCGGGGAATGTCAAGATAATGCTTGTGATCATTATTCTAACATGCTGAGGAGGAAGAGGAGGAGGAGGAAGTTTCACATGCTGCCACAAGTGTTATCAAGACTTTGACACACAAACCCCTACAGACACTCCTAGCACAGAATGAATCTTATTGCCAATGCTACTCCAAACTTGTGGTTGCTCCGTCCCTTGTAGTTTTCAAAAGTAGATTGGACAACCAATTGACTAGGATGATATACAGTAAGGCTCCTACCTTGAGCAGGGGGTTGGACTAGAAGACCCTTAAGGTCCCTTCCAGCCTTATGATTCTCTGCTCATGCAAAGAAACATGACCACTTCTGCTACCTTATCCAATGAGGTACTGAAATGGATATATTTCACACTTTAGGCAAAAGCACCTATCCAGCAAAACATTTGGGCACCCTGATCCCCCACTGTAAGAACTCCCACCACTCTTGCCTCTACCACTAGCATTTTAGTCTCCTTTTTGGCTTCTATTCATTGCTGAAAGGCTCTTTTCTGTGTTTTGAGGGTGAAAAGCAGGAAGACAATCCCAAGTTGACCTTAAGGGAATGGGCAGTGAAACCAGAGGCAAGGTATTAACCTGCTTAGTCTTCAAAGGAAGAAAAAAAACATGAAGGATGTTACTGTCACATATTTCAATCACAAAGCAGTTTGGAAGCAAGAGAATTCAGGAAATAACTGGAAGAAAATTCCTGCAAATATGTTTTGATTTATTCAAGGATAGTAAAATCAACTAATAAATGGATATAGGCCTTTACAGTCTTATTAAAAAAAAAGCTACGTATTATTTACAGAAACCAAGGGACATGGCATAAAACCCTGGAGACAAAAAATTATTACTACAAATTCAAATTGGAAAGAGACACAATATATACCGGTAGTCCTGATCCTCAGGTTATGTTTGATATCATCGTTCCTTGAATTAAGGTAAGTGTGATGAATCATTATTTCTATTAATACTGCTCCTCCCATTTCAAAAGGGCCTCATCTATGCAGAAGGAACTTGCATTTTACTGAACGGAACCATAAAGAAAGATGCACCCAGAAAGTCCCAGCAACAGGACTTCATAATGCTGAAAATTTGGAAATTCCTGAACCAGACCATGTTCTGAAGGGTGTGAGGAGCAGAGATATGCACTAGAACTCAACAGACCTGATAGACAGACATTAAGGGCAATATATAATAGAACCGTGTCATGTTTATTTTCACAACTGGTAGCTATCAATAATATAGCTGGGCAGAGACCACCAGATTTGCTTTAAGAAGCAGATCTAACTCTATCAGGGGTGGTTCGCCCAACTCGGTTCTAGGGAACATTTTAGGAATGCAGAGTTTGTAGTTCAAGCTAATGGAGAGATTTTTCGTAGGAAAATAGGGGTAATGTCCAAAGAGAAGAATTGTACAAACTCTTACTTTTTCTTCACTTGCAGTGAGATTGGGGCTTCTCACAGGAGCATGAGGGATGCCACTCTTTCGGCCTCTGTTCTCTGGAAGAGGATGGAGGGGGAGTCCAGCACAAATTGCTTTCAGAGTAGACATTGCTTGTAAGGGAAGGCTAGTGCCTGACGGACAGCCGTGGCTGAAGGACAAGACTTAGAAGAGAGTTGAGGTTCTATTGTAGCTAAGGTGACCTTTGACAAAAGCAGGTTGGTTTGGCTTTCCCTCCAATCCTCTGGGGGAAAACGCTCTATTTGACACCCCTCATCATCCTATTGGTTTGTCTGCTGCCTCCTCCTGAAGAATCATTGACAGGTCTACTGTTTATTCTCCAATCTGGTTCTCCACATCTGGTTGCTCTGTTGCACTGAATCACAGTTGATTTGCTCCTGTACTTTGTACACAGACAAGGGAAGGTTCTTTATCCCATACAGGACCCAGAGATTTTGCAGGCTTTGAATTGGAAATTTGGCAAAACATATCCATCTGACTATATATAAGCAAATGTTCAAATATTCAGATATTTTTATTTGCGAACATGACATTATTGTGAGCCTCTTCCACTTTTCTCTCTGTGTCTTTTAATGAAATATTTATGCTTCCCTCTTTCATTCCAGACATCCCAAAGCGTTTTAATGACATTTAAAGTGTGGCCAACAATGAAATTATTAAACAATATTCTAAAATAACAATACAGCAATAAAATATTTATATGCTGAAACTATAAACAGAATCAATAATGTGTCATGCAATCTCAGGGCCCTGTTAGTAAAGTTAAAACCTGTTTTAGGCATTTGGAGGCCACCATAAAAATCCATGCTGGCTAGGAAAGAAATGTGCTGAATTCTAGTGCACCTACTTGAGATGTTGATTTTTAAATGTTGTAATAATTAAGTATTAACTAGGTCTATCCAGAAAAGTCATTCTTCATACCAATATTGGTGAGGATATCCAAACTCTCATGGATGATTCTGTTCTGGAAGACAAAACTAACACATTCAAGCGATTTCAAGTGACCAATAAAAGCAGAGGTCCATTTGTGGACTTCTCTGGAAGCTGTCTGGGACAGTCAAACTGGATGCTTCAAAAGGATATTGAACAACCTCCTGGAGGATCTGGATCTCTAAGGTTACTAAAATAACTGTGAGAGGGTTCAAGGAGTCCTAGTGGACAACCACTTGAATATGAGCCAGCAATGTGCTGCAGCTGCCAAAAAGACCAATACAGTCCTGGGTAAAAGGATACTATCAAGATCACTTGATAGTATGTAGTTATTTGGCTATGTCGCTGAGCTTGTCGATCGGAAGGTCGGCAGTTCAGCGGTTCGAATTCCTAGTGCTGTATAACAAGGTGAGCTCCCGTTATTTGTCCCAGCTTCTGCCAACCTAGCAGTTTGAAAGCACATTAAAAATGCAAGTAGAAAAATAGGGACCCACCTTTGGTGGGAAGGTAACAGTGTTCCGTGCGCCTTTGGCGTTTAGTCATGCTGGCCACATGACTACGGAGACGTCTTCAGACAGAGCTGGCTCTTTGGCTTTGAACGGAGATGAGTACCACCCCCTAGAGTCAGGAATGACTAGCACGTATGTGCGAGGGGAACCTTTACCTTTAATATACCTATGTAGGTGCTCATGGTGGTTAGAGTATGAAACTAAAACTGCAAAATCTGGAATTAGAAGGGCCTCTGTTCTCATTCAACTGTTACAGATTCAGGCCATGTGGGGCTTGCAAAAACTCAAAACGAGTTCAGAAGTAAAACCAGTGAAGTTGTGGAAGAATTGGCATTTAACTTTCAAAAGATCTTGCCATGATCACTATTGACATCTGCATTCTGTAGTAGTTGCCCTTTTGAATATATAGAATATAATCTTTGGCCTTTACTAAATTTCAATTATTCTTTGTAACATTAAAACTGTACTAAATGCTTTGTTAGTGAGAAAAGCAAATTAAAAAAATATTTGTAATAATATGATAGATCTCAATCGCTTAAGGAGGATGCTAATTAAAGGGAAACCAGAGGAGACCAACTGAAAGTGAAATGCCCAGCCAATCTGCTAGAAAATACCTTAACAGGAAATGAGTTACAGTTGAGTCAGAGAAACAAAATACTTGGAATTGTATTTTTGCAGAGCATCTGTGGCCCCAAACCAGTATTCCCTCTATTCTGTACTGATGCCCATCTTGAACAACGGGCAAAAGGAATTTGAAATCTACCGTGTTCTCTCCTTGCAACTTTCCCTTTAACCAGCGCCATCCTTAAGCGGTCGAAGTCCCTACGCGGGACGGGAAGGTCCATAATTCTAAGCAACGCAATAAAGAGCTTGCGATTGGGAGCGATGGGCCGAGAGAGGGCGCTGCAGAGACAGGCGAGGAAATGCATCCCCATCAGCGGGCAGGCAAGGGACAGGGACCCGGGCAGCCAGCGCGAGGTCGCGGTGCTGTCCAGCTTCCCTCTTCCCGCGGTCGACAATCGACTCCAACCAGAGGGATAGATTCTTGGGGCTGGGGGTGGGGGGGCAGGAATCCTTGCCCGACTCTCTGAAGGAACAACCGAGTTTACTTTAAACACACCCGAACACTCGTCCATAAGCGATGGGAAGGAAGTTCGACGGGAGTTGAAAGGAGAGCACCCTTTCCCGGTCGCTGTTGCGTTTGTGTGGGCTCGTTCTCCTCCTCGGCCTTCTCCTCGCGTCAGATGAAAGTCTCCAAGAGTGAAGGCGGGAAATATGTCCCTCAACCCCATTCCCCACCCACCCACCCACCCACAATGCCCGTCTTTAAAGCAGGGGTCTCCAACCTTGGCAATTTTAAGCCTGGCGGATTTCAATTCCCAGAATTCCCCAGCTAACAAAGCTGGCTGGAGAATTCTGGTAGTTGAAGTCCTCCAGGCTTAAAGTTGCCAAGGTTGAATAGAATAGAACAGAATTTTATTGGCCAAGTGTGATTGGACACACAAGGAATTTGTCTTGGTGCATATGCTGTCAGTGTACGTAAAAGAAAAGATACCTTCATCAAGGTACAACACTTACAACACTTAATGATCGTCATAAGCAATCAGGAAACAATATCAGTATAATCCGTAAGGATACGAGCAACAAGCTAACAGTCATGCAGTCATAAGTGGAAAGGGATGGGTGATGGGAACGGTTTGTAGTGCAGATTTAGTAAACAGTTTGACAGTGTTGAGGAAATTATTTGTTTAGCAGAGTGATGGCGTTTGGGGAAAAAACCCGCTTTAAAGAACGCGCGACTGTTGCACGAGGCCCACGATAAGCCTCGATTGTGGAGGGACAGGGCGAGGAAGGGGATCTATAAACCGCATGTTCGGTCCGATCGGGTCTCACCGAGGGGCGGAGAGGTGAATGGAGCGTGGATGCGATCGCGGACTTCTGCTCCGTCTATGAAGCAGAAAGCGAGGAGGAAGAGGGGAGAGGAAGGAGAGACCCCGAGGATGCCGTGGGAGTCGTCGGGTTTTGCTCGAGACAAGCGCCCGACATCGCACGACGGATCGTCCGGGAAACCATCGTCCTGGCTGGGTTCCCCACTGAGCAACTCCCTCCCCTCCCCGGTCTGTTGCCTCGGAGTGAAGGAGCCGGAAGGAGAGTCGGTGTAGTGGTGCCTAACACGAAGGCAGCTTTGCCCCGGAATGCACACTCGTTAGGAGATCTGAGGTAGGTGGGTGGGGTGAGGGGAGAGAGGAAGGGGAGACGAAAGAACCAGCCCAGGATAAGAGATTCCCGGGGTGGAATCGAGAACTCGGGACCCGGAGACCGATTGACGGTGCCTCGTGTTTTTGACCCAAATGGTCTGCAACAGCAGCAGGAGCAGCGATTTTGGCGCCTGCTCGCTGCACGGCTGCCTTTGCCAATCCCGCGCGACTTTCGCCGACTCTCCGGAGGGGCGAGCCGGGGAGAGAGGGGTGGGGGGGGTGTCTCCCCCTCAAAGCCCGCCAGCGGGGCTCGAGCTACTTGGCGGCGATGGACGGCCGGGACTGACACGCAGCAAGAGAGCGCGGCGGCTTGGGAAAACGCGACCCCTTGGGGAAAAGGAAGGGGGGAGCTTAAAAGAGAAATGACAGGGCGAAAACCCGGCAGTCCCAGAATCGTCCGAATAAATTACGAGGGGTTGGAGTTTTGTTTTCTTTTTCCTGCCAAAGGTTGAGTGGGCACCAGACATGTAAAATAGCCTTAATTACTATTTACGACCTCACGTCGGTGGCGAAGATGGATTTCGTAGACGGAGTCACGCAACATAAAAGCTTAACGCTGATCGTATTCCTGGAGTATATTATTTTTGCCCAGCTTGGAGCAGGTAAGCAGAAATAAACAGTAAAGGCGTTTAAAGCTTGCGGATACTTCAGATGAGTCTTTAAAAGCTTTTCGTATTCAATTTGAGTTTAGTAAAAAAATAAATAAATTAGTAAGTCTCCATTCACCTTCATTTAGATCTATACATTTACAAACTGTTGGAATTTGCTTATTATAATCGCTCTTGTCCTCATTTTAAAACCAGAAAAGTGAGTTCAGAAATTTCCCATTCTAACAATTTAATGTAAAGTGTCAGGGAAGAATGTTTAAGTTTTGCCTAATTTTCAAGAGTGAGGGTGAGTGGGTGGGTGGGTGGGTGAGAATGTATTGATGGCCATTCCAGTTTGGATGTTAAGATTTCATATTCTGCAAATGAGCCACTTTATTTCATGCCCTGAATATGAATAATTTTAAGGTGGTTATGTATGTGCAACCGTAAGTTCAAAATTTCTGTACAGCAAGCACCTGACACAAAGTTTTAAGTGGAATAAAGCATGATAAGAACATAGAAGAATGGGATGGATGTACCAAATCTGAATCAAGTTGTCCACTAATGTAAAAGTGGCCCCTTGGTTTTTCAACAAAAATACCTTTAGAAAGACATTTAGAAGAACCGTTTTTTATTCTAAAAACTATCCCCAGGCATAAAGATTAGAGATGTGTTTGTAACAGAGAGTTTGAGGCAAAGCCTTCTGTGTTTAGACAGCCCCCTAGTGTCGCTGAAGCATAAGGCTTCATTTCTTGAGACAGAAGTTCCCCTTAGAAGACACTGATTTAAAAAGCTTAAGAAGATATTGTTCGGCCATGGATTACCTAACAATTAAGTTAATTATCATTGCCTATGTTGATACAACATGCTAAACTGCAAATTATGGTTTACAAGGCATAATTCACACATTGCATCAAGCCAAACCAAACAAGTGAACCTACGGTTTAGCAGCTGACTGGCAAAGTCTTTAGCAGCTGACTGGCAAAGTCTTTTCCAGGTTTTGCATAGGAATCTTTCCCAAGTGTAGCTTACAACATTGGGGCTGAATGGGAGGCTGCCTGCATGGAAAACGTGTACTTAAGGAAACCGTCATATGGAAAACCTGTTCCATTTCTCTGCTGGCTGGTAGCAGTTTTGATAAAACAGACTTTGCCAAATTTACCAGTAATGCTATCCATTGAAACTGAGGTGGGTGGGAACCAAAGATAGGTCATCTCCATAGACACAGAACCTTTTCCCACTGCAATTTGCACATGGGTGTGCTTTCATTGGGCTGAGGGTTGCCTTCAGCCATTCTCAATGATGTAACACATCATCCAATGACATGTTCCTCTTAGAATTCCATCCTACAACATTCCTCCTGTTTGGGAAGGGATGGGCAGCTGGATATCTAAATTAGCAACTTTTTCCAGCCTTAGGGATTGTTGTGGAATGACCGCAGTGGCCCAAGGGCTTCCACGTGGCCAAAATCTTGTGAGACCTCACGCAAGATTGCTAAACTTTTGCAAAAAAACAACAACCCTTTTGATCCCTTGGGATTACAAGAAAAACGTTTTGTAAGGCCAGATTGTTAAGGAATGGTATGGAGGCTGATGAGCACTGCTGGGTATTTTTCCTGCCATCTGGCAGAGCAAAACCCCTTCTCAGGATAAATCTTCATGTAATAATAGCTGGATAGTGCCACAGATTTCAGACCAGGATTTTCTGGCTCTGTTGTAAAAAAAAAAATGTCCAAGTACAATGTACTAGTTCCTTTGAATGGCAGCCAAAGATCTGTCACCCCAGAAAGCCATAGAGCCTGCCTAATGATTCAAATATGATTTGCTAAGATTCTCTACTAATCAAATAATAATGAAAGCATTAAAAAAAATGGCTGGAGGGAACTGTTGACTCTCAGATCCAAAAGCCTATATAGGCATCCAAAGGCCTGCATAGCACACTGCAAATATGTAATATACAAGTTCCATTTCAGTTCAACAGTTTAATCCAGATTTGTGTCTTGCTCTTTGTTCTTTCCAGCACGATAGCTCTCAATAAGATTCAATAAAGATTTTGGCCCAATAGCTATGGAAAATCATAGTCTCTGGCTATCCCTTACATTTGTTCAGTAAAACAACAGATATCCAGTATAATGCAGTGTGAACATTACTGTAATAGAAAAAAAAATTGCAATATTTAGCTTGATTTCTTACAGGCATGGCAGAATTAAGATGTTGCTGCTTCTTTTTTTAAATTCCTCTTCCTGCTGCCAATCCAGAAGTTCACAAATTCTTATTTGTTAAAGCATTGCAAAATGCCAAGCAAAGAAGGAAGAATCTTGTTTTGTCTCTGCCCTATCTGTGTTCAACTATCCCACACCGATATGAAAAACTGGAAGGCTGTAATTGGCTGAATGTAGCTTTATTGTTTGGCATGACTAAGAACGCCATGGACATGACTTCCCATTTTGTGATGGGAAGCAAATTAAAAGTTTGATCGTTTGGCTTTTGTTTTGGAGATCATGTAAAATCATCTTGTGATGAATTACAACACACAGCTGACCCAAGAAGACCTGGCATCTAAGGAAGGAAGGAGAGAATCCGCCTTTGATGCAGAGGTGAAATGCTACTGGACCGGACTGGATTACGCAATCCGGTAGAGATCGTGGCCAATAGTTCAGCGATCCGATAGCGATGGTGGAGCAAAGCTCTGCCCACCCACCCGGGTATCATTACTTCCTGGTTTTAACCAGGAAATAATGTGTTTTTTACCTTCTGCGCATGCGCAGAAGGTTTTGCTCATGTGCAGGTTTTGCTCATGCTCAGAAGGTCTGCGTGCGCATGTGATGTGCACACCTGCGTGAGCAGTATGTGCACTTGCGAGCCGGTAAGGAAGGTAAGTAGATTTCACCCCTGCTTTGATTCTTTCCTTTTTTCTTCTCCCGTCTTGGTACCTGATTCTGAGGTGTCATAAAAGCAAAATATTATGGCTGAAGGGGCAATGGAGGCAGTCCATGTTTTGACAGCACAGGTGCCCTTCATAGCCCCTTGCCTTATTTAAGGTCCTCTTGGAGCAAAGGTCAGTGTTTAGTCTGCATGCACTCTAGACAGCTTCTGCAAAAATAAAGCAGGCCTCGTTCCCCTTGAGTCTTCAGTCTGAAGAATCCTTAAGAATTGTTCATGTTGCCCATCAATCTTACTTGGTAATGGTGAATGGTTTGAAAAAAGCAGGAAGCCCAAGTTATATTGACCCGCTCTATTAGTTTGCAGTCTTTCCCTGTCATCTCATAACAAAGACTGGGACTCTTGCTAGATATCTACATGATATGCAGAGAAGATTTCCAACTTGTATTTGTTTAAATAAAACACCACCACTCCTCACTATTTTACATTGCTCAAAAGTTCAGAATAACCTATATGGGTATGAATAAGCTATATGGGTATTTGTATGAAGGAAACACAAGCTCTGTTCAGGTCTGTAATTCAAAACAAATTTGTGGACACAGGAGTCATTATTGGTGTGTGTGTGTATGTGTGTGTTTCACTAGATTTTCAGACTTGTACACTAAGAACAAAATGACAAGTGGATCCCATTATCCCATTCCTGCAAAAATCATGCAAAATTGAGCTGTTCTAATTTGTTTAATAGCAAATATAAAGATTATTGCATGAGTACAGAAAGGGCACTTTGCAAGGCAAAGCTGGTGGAGAGTTTTAATTCTGGTTTAAAATTTAAGTGGATAGAATTCTGTGGGGTCTCTGGTGACCCCAGTAACATCATCCATTATCTGGATGTATATACAGAACAATGTTGTATTTTGAATGAAGCTGTGATCGACTACTTTCTATATAATGCTAAGCCATAAACCAGCATTCAGTGGAGCTCCCCATCATACTGATCTAGAAAATTATTGCTGAAATTATTATTGCTTCAATAGAAAGGATAACATTTTTCTCTTCCTAATGTTTTCCTGCAAGTGCAGGGTATACTTTTCAGAATGGAGAGCATATGATATTTCTAAATATAATGTGCGTGTTTGTGATGCTTAATATGCTACGTAAATCCATGCTCACCTTTTCATTGGGGTTCTGTTTCCTGATCTCACTAATTCTCAGCTCGAGAACTTGGTTTGTTTATTTGTTGATAATAGAGAGGAATACTAATACTAAAGCACTGATTGTTTGCTTGACAGAGGTTGATTAAATTCAGTTGGATGGTATTAATGGGGCCTCACTATAACATTGCAACTTTTCACAGAAAGCTAAGTCACATTGCTGTCTCAGGGTAGTCAAAATAGTTTAGTTACAGTGATTTATATTCTCCTTCCCATCCCAATTAGGAACACAGAAGGGGGCCAATGAGATATATGAAAAAGTTCTACTGGACACGGTTGAAAACCAAAGGGTAAATTAGATTGCAGCAGAGAGTGTGATTTAATCAGAGTACATAAGAAAATAAGCAAAGCAGTGCAGGTTCAGGCCAACAATTTTGTTTTCTCTAAAGCTCTGCCAATAGGAAGCTCATAGATAGGACATAAGGACATAATTGTCCCTCATGTTTTCCCATCAACATTGCTACACAGTAAAAAAAAAAAAACCATCACGATGAGAAGCCCCTGATAACCTTATTCTCTAGGAAGTTTTCCAGTCCCCTTTTATTACAAGTGCTTTTATACCATTTCAATAAAAAAAAATGAAGCTGCTTACATAAGTGGTATGCAGTAAACTGCACTCTACATAAAATTTAATTAACATAATGAAGAAAAGAACAATAAGTGTGGCCATTTCATGAATGGCACCCCTGTACTTCCTAGGTATATACATCTTCCATATCTCAATCCTGAATGCCTCTTTAAATAATAAAATGTGTCCACTTACTTTCTAATTACCAAGCTTATTTCTGAGGCGAGCCAGTTCTACAGAATAGAATAGAATAGAATAGAATAGAATAGAATAGAATAGAATAGAATAGAATAGAATAGAATAGAATAGAATAGAATAGAATAGAATAGAATTCTTTATTGGCCAAGGGTGATTGGACACACAAGGCATTTGTCTTGGTGCATATGCTCTCAGTGTACATAAAAGAAAAGATACATTCGTCAAGAATCATAAGGTACAACATTTAATGATAATCACAGGGAACAAATAAGCAATCAAATTGTATTAGGAAACAATCAGTATAAATCGTAAGGATACCAGCAACAAAGTTACAGTCATACAGTCATAAGTGGAGGGAGATGGGTGATGGAAACAATGAGAAGATTAATAGTCGTGCAGATTTAGTAAATAGCTTGACAGTGTTGAGGGAATTATTTGTTTAGCAGAGTAATGGCATTTGGGAAAAAACTGTTCTTGTGTCTAGTTGTTCTGGTGCGCAGTGCTCTATAGCATCGTTTTGAGGGTAGGAGTTGAAACAGTTTATGTCCTGGATGTGAGGGATCTGTAAATATTTTCACAGCCCTCCTTTTAACTCGTGCAATATACAGGTCCTCAATGGAAGGCAGGTTGGTAGCCATTGTTTTTTCTGCAGTTCTAATTATCCTCTGAAGTCCGTGTCTGCCTTGTTGGGGAAGAGCTCCATAAAACAATGCTTACCTCTGTGGGAGGGGTGGGAGGGGTGTTTATTTATCAAATTTTATGTATGGCACATCCAGGGCAAGCAGTTTCTACTTGAGTAAGTGGTCCTGGAGTTCTCTGTACTCCAAGTAGCTATAATTATGCATAGGAACTGAAATTCCATACAAGCAGCTTTGAAGTATCAGATTTATTTTCTCAGACATTCATCTTCAGTGGATAAGAATTAAAAAGTTGGCATTCTAGCTATATGTCACATCTGTCTCTGCTCTTCCCCCAAACCAGATATATGTCATTGTGATTCTACATTGTTACATGCTTCTTCCCATCCTGGACTGTTTCATTCACTGGCAATTCCAGCATCATCACTGGAAGTTTTCAAGAAGAGACTGGACTGCCATCTGTCAGAAATGGTGTAGGGTCTCCTGATTGGGCGGGGGTGGGTGGGCTAGATGACCTACAAGGTCCCTTCCAACTTTGTTAATCTGTTAATCTTAATCTGTCCACCTCTCACCTGTTCATTCTAGAGCAGGGGTGTCCAAACTTGGCCCCTTGAAGAGTGGTGGACTTCAACTCCCAGAATTCCCCAGCCAGCATGAGCTATAAATATGAGCAAGTTGCTGGCTGGGCAATTCTGGGAACTGAAGTCCACCACTCTTCAAGGGGCCAAGTTTGGACATCCCTGTTCTAGAGGGACAAGTGAGAGAGAGAGAGAGAGGGTGAGAGAGAGAGAGAGAGAGAGAGAGAGTAGTCTTTCCATTTGCCTGATTGGATCCCTCTGACATTTTTTTTCCTTTACAAGAAATGGTTTACACACAGTACCTATCACACCTACAATATTCTACCCACTTTTCCTTCTGATATGGTTCCCTTTAGGTTATTCTTTTAAATTTTAAATTAACTTTGGTGCATTGATACAGTTGCAATATATTAAATTCCATATAGCAAGGATAGGACAATCTAGGAAGCACATCTGAAATTCAACAGTACTCATAAGTGGGCTTATTTTTTAATATAAATATTATTGCTTTTAAGAGAAAAAAGAAAAAAGATACAGAGCAAAAGTACAGACGTAATAGAAAATGCATAACAGGTGCTTAAAAAGTAAAAAAAAATCAGAAAAAAGCAAAATATAAAGTACGCTACATATTGTAACATTATTAATTAAATACAGAATTACACACTTACAATTCCGTATATAATTAATGCAAACATTCTGCAAATATATACACACACACATACACACACATACTCTTCTGGTGCACTTATATAACTATCATGCTTTTTTAAACCTACTGCATTTTATATAAATGAATCCCATATTTCATTATATTTAGCCATACAAACCTCTAGGCAATAGGCTTATAAGGAGCAAGTGAAATCAAACTTTCAATCCATTGAATAAATGGGGACATATATTTATCTTTCTAATGTTGCAATACCAGTGTTTTAGTTTCAGCAATAGTTCAGAGAAACCATTCATATTGTCCAATTATTAAGTTCCGTGTAACTAGATATATAATTCAAGAGAATATTATCCTCTGAAATGTTTAACTTTGTGCGGTCATCATACCTATATGTGGTGGCATAGTGGTTGGAATGCAGTATTGCAGGCTAACTCACTGCTCACTGCCAGCAGTTCGATCCTGACCGGCTCAAGGTTGACTCAGCCTTCCATCCTTCTGAGGCCAATAAAATGAGAACCCAGATTGTTGGGGAAAACATGCTGATTTGGTAAACCACTCAGAGAGTGCTGTAAAGCATTATGTAGCGGTATATAAGTCTAAGTGCTATTGCTATTGCTGTATATTAGTCTAACAGTTTCTTCAAACCTTATAAAGGCAAGATTTTTAAAACAATGCCCAAGTTGTAAACCTACAGTGCAAACCCAACTGGAGGCAGCTGGAAGATTTTTTTTATAAATTTAAAACACATTGACAATAGAAATTCTCAATGAAAACCAATACAAAAGGACACAGACCATATAATAAAATTAGGCCATGCTATGTTTTTTTAAAAAATCATGTTCCTACATGACAACAACATCATCTGGAGAAATGTACTTAACAACGAAAAAAACCCTACAGAACTAAATGGTTTTTCATTGAAGAAAAATAAAGTATTGCAAAGCACACTTGATGATTGCTGAAAATCTGTAGGGTCCTATACCATTGTGATGATTGTATAAATCTTTCCTCCTGAATGTACATATAGTCAGCTGAATTCAGTATGAACATTTCAGCTTTCATTTCCAATTGTTTGAGTTCTACATACGATTTCAAAAAGGATAACAAATCACCTATTTACTAGTTAACATTTTAATGTCCATTGGAATTGTCTGTTTCAGCCATCGCCCATGGAAGAGGTTACCCAGTTTTGCTTTTCCAGCTGTGTGACTCCCCTCAGTGGAGCCATTCTTTAATCAAGCCACCTCCAGCAAGCAGCCACCCCTCTGAACAGCCCCCTGGGGACTCTGGAATAAATACATAAATAGCCAAGGAGCAGGGATTATTGAACAAGCCATCAATCAAGAGCCAAATTCTCAATGACATGCAGCACCTGGGGCCCAGAGAAGAAAAATGCACTACAATCTTGATTGTTTATCCTTTCTATGAATTATTCAAAGAGATCCATTTGGTATTCAGGCTAGGTCCCAAGTTGCTTCTGTCCCTTCATCCATACTGCCCCATGACTGTGACCCCACATTTCAGGGAATAAGTGAGTGATGGATGGGCTGCCTGATTGGGAAGCCAAGCAATCACATTGATTTTTTCCAATGTGAAGCTCTTAACCCCATCATTTGAACCAACCCTTCCCCCACAACCAACTTTTCCCTGTGTTCATTTGCCTTGTGTTCTACTGCTGTTCTTAGCCATGCAACAGTTCAACAGGAACTTTTTTTTTGTCCTGTCCTGTGTCTTTAAGTCAGTTTTTGACTCCTGGTGTTGCTTGGACTAGTCCTTGCAGTTTTTTTGACACCTTTGTTCATAAGTCATTTGTCCCTTGCCTTCTTGAGCAACTGGTTTAGGGTCACCCAGCTGGCTTTTCATGGCTAAGGTGGCACCTGAATTCAGAGTTTCCTGATTTCTAGCCTGGTGCCTTAACTAAACCAAACTGACTCTTGACTCTGTTCTACAAGGTAAAAGCTAGGAAATTTAAGAGAGAGGGAAAAGGTTTTCTGATCTCATCTATAAGAACTGGGGGGAAAAAAAAGCTGGCTTGCTTGTTGACTGGTTTGCTGGTTTTAAGTGGTGAAACATGTACCTCATAATTTTCACCTCCATTCATCTCTTGCCCCTGATCATTCATATTAATACGTAGGCAGGATTCCTTGTGAAACAAAGTTGGTGCAAAGGTTTCTGTTGGGTTAGAACCTTATACATATGGAATACATCTTACTCACCCATAGTGGCTTTACACCTTAAGTCAGAGGATCACAAAGAAATTTACATTTGCACAAGCCAAAGTATAGAATCTGCTCTTCTCCATGTACATTTCCCCCCAACCTTCTACTCTTAAGGTGCTTCTTTAATGTTTTTCTCAAGCAATCTTCTGTAAATACAATCTGCTCATTGATTTCTGGAACGAGTAGATTTAAATCAGAGATCTTTGGTGCTTTCTGAGCTTTGTAGTCTTGCACTATCTAGTCTAATCACTAGCACTGATAATGTTCCCTAGTTTTGGGTAATGAAATGTCTGCAAAAAAACAACCAAGCTCAGAGAACATCAAGGACCCCTTATTTCAAACCTGAACTACAAATATTCTCCTTTATTGGAATCATTAATGTAACCTAGTTTGCTACCTCTTCTCTCTGTCCATTCTTCCATATAAGGAATAAGAAACACCACAGAACTGATTGGTATTTCATGTTCAACACAATTTAACAAGTAATCTGAATTAAAATCAACATATTGCTGCCAATTTTGATTGGCCCCCAGGTTAAACATTTTACTGCATCTCTCTCTCTCTCTCTCTCTCTCTCTCTCTCTCTCTCTCTCTCTCACACACACACACACACACACACACACACACACACACACACACACACACACACACACACACACACACACACACACACGTTTGCAGAAACTAAAGGGGAAAAAATTACGGATTCGGTTCAATACATAGATAGAGAGAGACAGAGAGATAGATATATAAAAAAATCAAATCTGTGGTTTGCTTTTTCCCCCTTTAGTTCATAGGTGTCAAACTCACGGCATCATGTTGCCGTCACATGACATTTCACAATGTTTTTCCCCTTCATGGAGTTAAGATGTGTGTGACCTGCACGTGATGCATCCGGCCTACCGGCCACCAGTTTCACACTCCTGCTTTGGTTCTTTCCTTTCCAAGAGGCAAAGGACCCAAGCCCTGAGTACCCCACAACATTAGAAGCCTAGGGCTTGACCTCTCTTCAGCCCAGCAACACTGACTAGAACCAGCCCCAGAAGAAGAAGAATCAATACAAAAATACAAAACACATCCTCCACTCCCAATCTCCAGAGCAAGTCCAAGAAGAAACCATGGCTGATGCTATTGAACACTTCTAAAAGATTCAGGAGGGCAGGGTGGATTCATCATCTTCATCCCGGGTCATCCGCAAGCATAACCAATGCTATCTCAGTGCTATAACATGACATGAATTTTTACTGAAAAGGCTATGGACAATTCACTTCGTCCAGGATCCTCCAAAGCTGAGTGCTAGCACCCAATTAGCAACCTTCCCTAAAATAGTTGTTCATTACTTTATCTTGCAGATTTTTTACACTTGCTTTATTCTGTTACCTCCATTATTTCTTCTCATTAACTCTTATTAGATATGTTCACTGATTTCGCATCATATGCCCCGTTGCTAAAATAAAAGATTTCAAATAGTTTAGCATTTTCAAAAATCCAAAATCAACCAACCACTCTCTTTAATAGCCACCCATCAATATGAAAGATAGAAAGGCAGGCAGGATAGGGAGTCATGAAATATAGTAGGTCCTTAAGTGTTCAGGAAGCATTTAAGGAAGCAGGTGGAACAGTGCAGTGCGCTGAATTGGTTTGTCATTCCTCTGTTCTGCAGGTTCAATGAAGCCACGAGCCTTCCGTTGTGATGGGCATTCCTGCAATCCTGCAGTGGGAAATCTAGCAACAGGCAGGATACCAACTACACTTACCACCTGTGGAAAGAACAGCACAGAACTCTACTGCTTTTATCCAGAGCACAACCTGCACCAAGGCTCCTGTGGAATGCCCAAGTGTACCAAATGCAATGCCAACCAGCCTAATAACTCTCACCATCCTGATGAGATGACTGATGACTTCTTCCTGCATCCTGGTTCCTGGTGGCAGTCTGCCCAAGGGGTGCACAGAGAAGAAATCAGGCTGGATCTGGAAACAGAGGTCTATCTGACCCATGTCATTGTAGTCTTCAAGTCACCCCGCCCAGCAGCCATGGTACTGGAGAGGTCCCAGGACTATGGGCAAACCTGGAGACCTTACAAATATTTTGCTGTCAATTGCACAGCTACATTTGGGCTTCCAGATGATAACAGTGAAGAGGGCTCTCTCTGTACTTCTAGATATTCTGATGCGGTTCCTTGCACCAGAGGAGAGGTAAGCTATGGTAACTGAAAAAGGACATACTATTCAAAAGTTACCTTGATCTTATGCTTAGTAAAATTAAAGCAGGGATGTCAAACTCGCGGCTCGCGGGCCGGATGCGTCATGCGCTGGCCACACCCACCCCCGGTTTAGTGAAGGGAGGAAAAGTCATGATACATCACATGATGACAACATGACATCACGAGTTTGACACCCCTGAATTAGAGAGTCCTTCTAAAGGAATTGCGCCTGGATTATTAGTCAATCACACAACTGTTAACATATGTCTTATTTTATTGAGGATGGTCCTCTTTTGAAAGATTTTGAGATGATGATTGTCCATTTAAAAGCATGCTCTGATGGAAGGATTGCTCATCAGTCCAAGCGTTTTAAAGTTAAGAAATTAAGAAATCTAGGGAAGCGGCTTTAAAGTTGCCTGTCAACAGCACCTGGACAGCAGATTTGGGTAGGTAATGAAGTCATATTACTCACAAAATCCTGAGCCAAAATTCTCTTCTAAATTTTCTGAAAATATTGCCAAGGAAAGAAGTAAAATGAAACACTATATATTATTTTTATGTGAAAGGAGTTGAACCAGGCTGCTTTGTTTGGAATGGATTGTGAACAATCTGAGTATATGTTGCATCACTCCACATACACTATAAGTATGGTTGTAGAGAAGTGGCCAAAAGCAAGATAGCAACATTTCTAGATTGATACGTTTCATTTGGATTAGCATTCCCTTTTCTTTTTAGCATCCAATGTCTCCTTCAATCAGGGACGAATTTAGAGATAGAGCATGGGTTTCCTTCTGAAACTCTGAAAACCTACAGTTCCTGTTAATATTGAGTAGACAGATAACTGATGTGTCTCAGTATAACACAATTCTTAGCACACAGTGATATAGGCCAGACCTATTCAGAAATTCCTTCCTAAGGGTGTTTAATGGGTTTATGCACAAATTATATACATAAGATGACAGCCTTAACAGTCGTGTGATCTTATTTTGAATGCTGCTTTACAAATGGATTATATTGAATAGATAACCATAATCTATGCGAAGCATGGCCATAGTAGTTAAAGAAGAAAGGAGTCATCATGCAACACAACTATAGGGTACCACATTGGGAAGTAAAGACACTGTGCTTGTCAACTGTAAAGCTGACAGTCCAGGTTCGAGACCCGAGTGCCACACAACAGGATGAGTCCCGTTACTTGCCCCAGCTCCTTCCAACCTATAATAATAATAATAATAATTTAATTTTTATACCGCCCTTCTCCTGAAGGACTCAGGGCGGTGAACAGGCAGATAAAATAATACAATACATTTCGATAAAAAACACTATTTAAAAAACTTATTCCAATAGCCTAAATTTAAAATACAATACAAAATATAAAATAAACCCCAATAAAATCCATGTTTAAAAACCCTATTAAGCCAGTCCTGCTCGGAAGAATAGATATGTTTTAAGCTCGCGGCGAAAGGTCCGGAGGTCAGGAAGTTGTCGAAGACCTGGGGGAAGCTCATTCCAGAGGGTAGGTGCCCCCACAGAGAAGGCTCTCCCCCTCGCCAGCCTACACTGTTTGGCTGACGGCACCCTGAGGAGGCCCTCTCTATGGGAGCGTACCGGCCGGTGGGAGGCATGTGGTAACAGAAGGCGGTCCCGAAGATATCCCGGTCCTATGCCATGGAGCGCTTTAAAGGTGGTAACCAACACTTTGAAGTGCACTCGGAAAACCACAGGCAGCCAGTGCAGCCTGCGCAGGATCGGTGTTATATGGGAGCCACAAGTGGCTCCCTCTATCACCCGCGCGGCTGCATTCTGAACTAACTGAAGTCTCCGGGTGCACCTCAAGGGGAGCCCCATGTAGAGAGTGTTACATTAGTCCAGGCGAGAAGTGACGAGGGCTTGAGTGACCGTGCATAAGGCCTCCCGGTCTAGAAAGGGGCGCAACTGGCGGACCAGGCGAACCTGGTAAAAAGCTCTCCTGGAGACGGTCGCCAAATGATCTTCAAAAGACAACCGTCCATCCAGGAGAACCCCCAGATTACGCATCCTCTCCATTGGGGCCAATGATTCGCCTCCAACAGTCAGCCGCGGTTGCAGCTGACTGTACCAGGATGCCGGCATCCACAGCCACTCAGTCTTGGAGGGGTTGAGCTTGAGCCTGTTTCTCCCCATCCAGACCTGTACGGCCTCCACACACCGAGACAACACTTCAACAGCTACATTGGGGTGGTCAGGGGTGGAAATGTACAGCTGGGTGTCATCCGCGTACAGTTGATAACTCACCCCAAAACCACTGATGACCTCGCCCAGCGGCTTCATGTAGATGTTGAACAGGAGAGGCGAGAGAACCGACCCCTGTGGCACCCCACAAAGGAGGCGCCTCGAGGTCGACCTCTGCCCCCCTGCCAACACCGTCTGCGATCGGTCGGAGAGATAGGATGAGAACCACCGAAACACGGTGCCTCCCACACCCAATCCCCCCAACCGCCGCAGCAGGATACCATGGTTGATGGTATCAAAAGCCGCTGAGAGATCAAGGAGAACCAGGGCAGAGGAATAACCTCTATCCCGGGCCCTCCAGAGGTCATCCACCAAAGCTGTCTCCGTGCTGTACCCGGGTCGGAAACCGGACTGGAACGGGTCTAGATAGACAGATTCATCCAGGTACTGGGGTAACTGGTGTGCCACCACACTCTCAACAACCTTCGCCACAAAGCGAAGGTTGGAGACTGGACGATAGTTACTCAAAACAGCTGGGTCCAGGGAAGGCTTCTTGAGGAGGGGTCTCACCACCGCCTCTTTCAAGGCGGTGGGAACAACACCCTCCCTCAGAGAAGCGTTAACAATCCCCTGGAGCCAGCCTCGTGTAACCTCCCGGGTGGCCAGCACCAACCAGGAGGGACACGGGTCCA
Source organism: Ahaetulla prasina (assembly GCF_028640845.1). Classification (NCBI taxonomy): domain Eukaryota; kingdom Metazoa; phylum Chordata; class Lepidosauria; order Squamata; family Colubridae; genus Ahaetulla; species Ahaetulla prasina. The sequence continues at coordinate 56,861,715 of NC_080540.1, read as the reverse complement.
ATAAACATGTGGTGGCATTCAGCCGCCCCAGCAACCTGTCCATGTCCTCGGGAGCCACAGGGTCAAACTCCTCCCAGATGGTCTCAACAAGACTAGCCTCCGTCACCTCGCCCGAAACTACCCAGTTTTGGTCCAGACCGTCCCGAAGCTGAGCGATTTTGTCAAACAGTTACCTGCTGAAATCCTCAGCACAACCCTGTAAGGGGTCATTGCAGCCCTCCTGGTTAAGGAGGGAGCGAGTCACCCTAAACAGGGCGGCTGGGCGGTTCTCTGCTGACGCAATGAGGGTAGAGACATAGGCCCGCTTGGCCTCCCTCAATGCCACTAGATAGGTCTGAGTAAAAGACCTAACTAGTGTTCGGTCAGCTTTAGAACGGCTGGACCTCCACGCGCTCTCTAGGCGTCTTCTCCGGCGTTTCATCTCCCTCAGCTCCTCAGAAAACCAAGGAGCTGGTTGAGACCTACGCCGGGTCAGACGCCGCAAAGGCACGACACGGTCCAAAGCGCCCACCGCGGCCTGTTCCCAGGCCGCAACAAGCTCCTCGGCCGAGCCGTGGGCCAGGTCACCAGGGAGCGGCCCAAGCTCCATCAGGAACCTCTCTGGGTCCATCAGTCGCCTGGGACGGAACCAACGTATTGGTCCCGTCTCCCTGCGGTGTGGAGCGGCGGTCCGAAAGTCCAGACGAAGGAGAGAGTGGTCTGACCATGACAAAGGTTCAATGACTAATTCTCGTATGTCCAGATCACTCAACCACTGTCCAGAGACAAAAATCAGATCCAGTGTGCTTCCCCCAACGTGGGTGGGGCCGTCAATTAATTGGGTCAGGTCCATGGCCGTCATGGAGGCCATGAACTCCCGAGCCGCCATTGACGACACACCGGCTGATGGCAAGTTGAAATCCCCCATGACCATAAGCCTGGGGGTATCAACTGCCATCCCGGCTATCAACTCCAGCAACTCGGGCAGGGCTGTTGCCACGCAGCAAGGAGCCAGGTACGTGATCAACAAGCCCACCTGCATCCTACGCCCCCACTTCACGTAAAGGGATTCACAACCGGCTATCTGAGGAACAGTGGCCTCCATCGGCTCCAGACTCTCTCTAATAACCACCGCCACCCCTCCACCCCTACCTTGGGCCCTCGGCTGATGAAATGCCCGGAAACCCGGTGGGCACATCTCCACCAGGGGAACCCCCTCTTCAATGCCCAACCAAGTCTCCGAAATGCCCACAAGGTCCGCAGCCCCCCCCTGTATAAAATCGTAGATCAGGGGGGCTTTATTCACTACGGACCTAGCATTGCACAATATCAGCCGAAGGTCCAAGCCCTGGGGATACTGGCCACTCGGGGAACGGGAGAAGTCTGAGGGGCCGGAGCGCGCAATCGCTCTCAAACAGTGAGTGCGCACCCCCTGAACATGATGTGGCCCCCCACTTCCGCCATATCTGCCTCTCCCACTTACCGTACTGATGGAACGATCCTCTGGAATTGGAGAACAAGGCTTCCCCTTAACCTCTGAACTTAATAAAGTATCGCCGCGAGCAAACGCAAGGACTGGCTCCCTCCCCGACGGGTTTCCCCCGATACCCGCCTTTACCCTCCCACCCCTTAAAAATTGTTTATCTAAAAAACCCCAAAGATTCTTTCTTAACGCATGCCATCTCTTTGGGTCCCAAAACCCATCATTGAGATAGGCCCTCGATAACGTAGAGGGCCATTTCTGCGAGGCGGAGGATCCTCGCAGATGATGAAGTTCTAACGAAGAATAAATCATATCTCGTATCAGGCATAATTGGCACAAAAATGAGTTTGTCCGTAACCGTAGATGATGATAAAGCAGTCATATTCAGAACCGCTGACATAGGTCCCACAGATGATAAAAGATGATGGACATTCTCGCAAGGAGATCCCGTTCAAGATGGTAAAAGTCATAACAGACATACAGATGTTAAAAATGCTCCAGAGTCCGGGGGGGGGGAGTCTAAGCTCCAGAGTCGAAACTCCCCATTACAACTCCAAAGTCTAGAGGAAGAAAAGGAGACCTCCATGCCTAAGTCCATGTCCATCCAAAGCGAAAATGACCAGCTCTAAAACAGCCTCCTCAGATCTTATCAGGTCAAGATGAAAAAATCCAAGGGAAAGGAGGGAGAAAAGGGAGAGAGCATGCTGCCGCCATTGCCGCTAGGGGGTTCCAAACGTCGCCCTTATCCAAGACAGACGTCCTTGCCGTCCCCACCGCAGCCACGGACATGCCCCCCCCTTCCACAACCCCCGTTCATGGGGGACCTCGTCGGGGCTCTCCCGTCAGGAGCAGAAGACTTTCGGGGCTCTCACCATTGCCGTCGCCCTCCCTGCAGCACAGCTCGACAATGCTGCAGGGGAATAGGCCAGACAGCGCCAAAACGCCACCAGGAATAGGCCGGACGCCACCCCGCCCCGCACCAAGATGGTCGCCGCCACTTCGTTACCGTTCCGCAGGGGGCCTCGTCGGGGCTCTCCCGTCGGGAGCAGAAGACTCTCGGGGCTCTCATCACTGCCGTCGCCCTCCCTGCAGTATAAGCTTGAAAATGCTGCAGGGGAACAAGCCGGACGCCGCCAAAACGCTGCCGGGGGTAGGCCGGACGCCGCCCCGCCCGCACCAAGATGGCCGCCGCCATTTCGCTGCCGTTCGGCCCTGGCTCGGCACTCGGTAGCTGCGAAACTCTCAGGGGCAAAAAACCCCTCTCGCAGCTGCCAAGAAGATCATCCTTCCGGCCAGGCTACCCAGGCAGCCCAGGTCGTCCTCTGGCTGCATCTCCGGCCCGGAAACAACTCCGCCTGCCGCTCCGAGAAACGGTCAGACCTCCATCTTTGTCATGCGCAGAAAGAAATCTAGCAGTTCAAAAGCATGCAAATGAGAGTAGATAAATACAGTAGGTACCATTTCAGTGGGAAAGTAACAGTATTCCATATTTTCATGCTGACCACATGATGATGGAAAGACTTCAGGCTCCCTTGACTGAAAATCGGAGATGAGCACTGCCCCCTTGGGTTGGTCACAACTTAACCTTTATCTTAAGATATGAAAAATGCGAGAAATTACATCATAATGCAGTTTGTAGAGGATGATTTTCCCAGGACATGTAATACAGCAAGTACTGCTGGTGGATGGTGGTGCTAATATTCCCAGGACATGTAATACAGCAAGTACTGCTGGTGGATGGTGGTGCTGATATAAACATTCATATTTAACTTCTATAGCTTACTTCATTTTTTTTTGCTACTATGTTGATAAAATACAAGCCATCCTCTAACTTCACCTACATTGAACAGAAGTTATGATCAAAAGCAGAAGCTTATGTTAAGATACTGATGCGTTCAGCTTAAGGTCCCAAATGAGATACAAATAGTTATAGAAATGAAGTTTCTTTTTTCATCCTGTCCACCTGTACAGTCAAGGGATCTGGGAAATGAGAAGCACATTTTTTAATAAAGCAGAGCATGCGGAAATGAAGATAAGAGTCTCTTTGGAAGGAGGATCTTGGAGCAATGAAAACCAGCTCATTACAACTTTCTACTTTAATGTCACTGGAGCTATATGTCAAACTACTCTTCTAACAAAAAGTACAAACACTTGCTTGTTTCCTTGCTTGTTTATTTACACTTCCATTAGAATGTAGAGAAAGTTAAACTATCAAAAGGCTATTCATTTTAGACAAGAGCCTGTGTGACAGATGACACCAATGAAGTGTGCTAGAATGAGCCCATTACTGGAATTCACTAGGAAAAGAAGAATTGTGTCTGCTTGAATAAGATAACTTGTTGCTAGGGAAGCATGTTAAACATGCCTTGCTTGGCAGACTAGTTTAAGCTCTACAGTTCAAGCCATATCCTGCCCAAACTGGGAGGAGGGGGGGGAATAGTTAAAATAAAATGCAATCAAATATGTTTTTAGAATGTTTGAAATATATTTCAAAACAGAAAGAGGATCAGAACTATTATGTTCAACTTGTTCCTGAACCCGCAAACATGATTCTGATAGAAATTGTCCTTGGAAAAAGTCCCAAATTTAAGACCTGCAACACCTAATTTGGACTAGCCCTGGACTGTGCTTTTTAAAATGCCATCATAAAAAGATGTTTAGAAATTGCATTCTTCTCCCAGCATCAAAGCCACAGAGAGGGACTTTTGTCAAGACTGAATGTGGACTTCCCTAGATCTATAACTGCATGGATGTAAACATACACCTTCCATATATTTATTTTAAAAAAGTAACAAAAATGAGCTTTGTAAAAGAAAAAAAGTCAAACTTCCTTTCACTGTTCTCCTGACAACCATCATAAGCTGGAGCAGGTACCTGATCTTCAAGATACAGTAAACAGGTAAGGTCAGAAATGACTTCAGGGGAGGATGTTGGCTCAAGGGGGTCATGCCTATAAGGAAGATCAAAAATGTATCCTAAAAGTACAAATATACTGAGAGCTAGAAGGAAGGGCCTTCAAGGCTACAATATCGTATTTCTCTGCTTATGAAGCTCCTGAAATATTGATCTGAGATGGTGACTTGTGACAAAGTGAGATGGCCAGCTGGATTGAATATTTTGGGATGCTTACTGGATCACTGGGTATATAGGGTCATAGCAGAAGACGAGGATTAAAAAAAAAGGATAAAGGATGTTTTCAGCCCTTAAAGGTCCATTGGAATGATGGGAAAGAAGAAGTTAAAACTAGCCTGGAAATAGCATCTCCTACAGATCAAATGTGACTCCTGGTGACTAGGAACAAATCCATTCAGGTTTGGGGTTTTGTTGGCAATAATATGGCAGTGATTTCTGATTTTTCACCCCCAACTTTCCAGTTTAGCCATAGCCTAAGTATTTCCTGGTGGATTCCCTTTGAAAAGATAACCAAGCTTGACCGTGCTTAGCTTCCAAGCCCAGACAGGTCATCCAGCTGCTGCCACGTGTTGATATATATAGACACAAGGCAGGAGAGCATATTTTTCCATTGAAAAGCAGGACTAGGGAAAAACTCAACAGGTTAAGCCAGACCCCACGAGGGCCAAGTTGCAACTTCAGGGTCACCTCTTGAATAACAAGTCTTTGACTCAGCATTTCCGTTTTGGACCTTGTGCCAAAGAAAGCTCATTGCAATTCTGTAGTTATTTCAGCTTCCAGCTGGAAAAGATCAATCCAGGGATTAGTCACTGCGAAAGGCAAGTGCCCAAATGTTATGACTAGGGTTGTGTGTTCAGTATGTCATTGAACTTGAGCTGCAGAAGAGATAAAATGCAGAGGCAGAGGTGGGGGAAGCAGTTAACCTCCCCAGAATAAGTTCACAGCCAGCACAGCCAGGTACTGCTTTACCCAGAGGAAAGGCTTAGAATATGCCTTATGTGCTTTTGAGTGGTAGTAAGGAATGGGACTGTAAACAGAGAATACGGTCTTGTGCAGAAAAGACGGAACAGAGGCTCGATTTATTGCTGCTCCAATGCAAAAAAGAATCGTGTCCTTTCAACCAGCATTTTAATGAGCCACATCAACAGCAGGATGGCATTTTTCTCACCCCCCATCCCTTTCCTTTTCACTTGAAATCAGCCAGGAACAAGTCCTAGGTTTTCCCATAATTTCTGCACTTTCTGACATGCAGATATTCAATTAGATTCCTTGTCCTTGCATTGTGATAGAAATGCCTTGTACTACTGCCGCTTTTATTTATTTAAAGCACTTATATAGCTGAGCTAACTACTGGACAGCGTTCATTGAACCCTAAAAGAAAAGGGACCATAGAGATGTTCTTAACTGAACTTGAACTTTCTCTGTTTCCTCCTCCTTCCTGTTCCTTCTTTTTCTTTCAGAACTTATTGTTGCTAGTCTTATGGCTCCATCTGCTTTTGAAAAGCTGGGGGCGGCTATTCATAGGGACCTTAATGATCTCCCATGCAAACGTTAATCAGAAGAGCTTCTTCTTAGAATGCACAGTATTACGGTTCCAGAGGTTTGCAAAGCCATTTCAGGACTCTGTCTTAGGGTACCCCTTAGACCATTGGTGTACTGTATAAGCTTTCTCTCCCCCCACCCCAGCTAAGTTCATTTGAGTTAACTAGTTCAAATCTCAGTGCAGTTGGCAAGCAATGAAGGTAATGAATTACTCTGCAGTGGCAATGTGTGCGTGCACGTGTTTGTGTGTGAAGTGACCTTGATAATTTATTGTCCCAGCTATTCACGCTACATGATTAGTACAGTGACCTTCAGAAAATACACTTGCTACTGTGCGAAAGCAAATTTGAAGAGCAATTAGTTGTTTACATATTGCCATTTTATGTTGGATTTTATGTCCATTGGAGAAATCCATTCTCCAAAGGATGAGTAAATATATCTGAAAAATATGTAAATATGTCTAAAAACATTCCAGGCAAGCGCTAATTTGCCATAGCGCTTTTGTTAAGATGTAATGAAAATATTTAGACAGACACAAAGATCAATACTAGTGCATTTTTAAAACTTCAGAAAGTAAATGCACGGTGATCAGAATTAACTTTAAAAAAACTTACAAGCAAAGATATTAAAAGGGCATTAGAACAAGCATAAACTTCCCACTTAGTTTGTGTGATGCACTAGTGAAGGTGAAGGATTTAAATTCTAATCCCCCTGCAGCCATGGAACCTCACTGTGTGGCTTTGGGCCAGTCATTTTCTTTTATTCCAAACCATTTCAAGGGGTAAAATAGGAGAGACCACCTTGAACTCCTCTACAATGGGTGGGATAAAAATCTAGAAATGTATTTTAAAAATGCACATGTAATCTAATGAGAAATTTTAAAAAAACACACCTGTATACATTATTTTCATTTGAAATGCCATTTGTGTGTGTGTGCGTGCACGTGTTTGTGTGTGAAGTGACCTTGATAATTTATTGTCCCAGCTATTCACGCCACATGATTAGTACAGTGACCTTCAGAAAATACACTTGCTACTGTGCGAAAGCAAATTTGAAGAGCAATTAGTTGTTTACATATTGCCATTTTATGTTGGATTTTATGTCCATTGGAGAAATCCATTCTCCAAAGGATGAGTAAATATATCTGAAAAATATGTAAATATGTCTAAAAACATTCCAGGCAAGCGCTAATTTGCCATAGCGCTTTTGTTAAGATGTAATGAAAATATTTAGACAGACACAAAGATCAATACTAGTGCATTTTTAAAACTTCAGAAAGTAAATGCACGGTGATCAGAATTAACTTTAAAAAAACTTACAAGCAAAGATATTAAAAGGGCATTAGAACAAGCATAAACTTCCCACTTAGTTTGTGTGATGCACTAGTGAAGGTGAAGGATTTAAATTCTAATCCCCCTGCAGCCATGGAACCTCACTGTGTGGCTTTGGGCCAGTCATTTTCTTTTATTCCAAACCATTTCAAGGGGTAAAATAGGAGAGACCACCTTGAACTCCTCTACAATGGGTGGGATAAAAATCTAGAAATGTATTTTAAAAATGCACATGTAATCTAATGAGAAATTTTAAAAAAACACACCTGTATACATTATTTTCATTTGAAATGCCATTTGTGTGTGTGTGCGTGTGCGTGTGTGTGTGTATGTGTATGTATATATATATATATATATATATATATATATATACACACACATACATATACATATACACACACACACATACATAAACACACACACACACATAGTTGTAGATGTAGTCAAATAATCCACCAAAGTTTAGAAGGCAAAATAGAAAGATGTTGCCTACACGTGTGTCTGTGTTTGTGTGTGTGAGAGAGATTTTAGAACAACTCCTGTTGAGCGAGAAACAAATTGCTGCTGCTGACCTCAGATAATGGTGTGAAAACAAAGGTCCTGAGGTGATTCTGGAATGCTTAAAGAACTTGTGTAGAATTAGAGTTACATAGTGAATATTTCCAGTAATTCCTCTAGAACAGGGGTGTCAAACTTGATTTCATTGAGGGCCACATCAGGGGCATGAAGTGGGCGGGGGAGCGTGGCTAGGGTGGGCATGGCCAGCTCGACATAACTCATTGAGGCCCTATTTTTGGCCGCAACGGCCTCTTGCAGCCCTCTGCTAACGAAAACGGAGCTGGGGGGGGGGGGACACAGGCCTGCAGCAGGCCATTACGGCCAAAAACGGGGCCCACTTGGCCCCCCTGAGCTCTGTTTCTGCTGGCAGAGGGCTGCAGGAGGCCATTGTGGCCGAAAACACAACCTGGAAGGGCTGTATGCAGCCCTCCTGAGCTCCGTTTTCGCTGGCAGAGACACTATTGGCTGGTCCTTTGCTGTTACCAGGTCAGCACTGCAGGCCAGATCTAAGCACCTTGCAGGCCAAATCCAGCCTGTGGGCCTTGAGTTTGACACCCCTGCTCTAGAAGAATCTGTTAGAGACATATCAATTAGTCTAAAACCATCTAATAATGACTTGTTCTGGAGAGACATTGTCTCTATTCATTCAGAAGCTCATTACTAGTTTATGGCTTGTTTTTGAATGTAGCATTTTCAATAATTAAAAAGAGAGTGAAAGAATAACCACAATGGATCATTTTGAATTAAATTACTATTAAACATAAACATATAACCCATGTTTATTATTCAGTGTGTTATTGTTTTGAGAAACTGTTACTGAAACATAGTACATTATGGTCTGGTGGAATTAATAATATAAGCAGACCATCACAATTTGCTAACTCAAACATGTATTTTATAAACATAGAAGTTTAAGTTGGCTTTCACCATCTCATGAGCAGGTGTCTGTTCTTTTTCCAAAAAAAGAGAGCCAGTTTGATGTGGTGAAACTGCTGGCCTAGAAACTGGGAGACCGTGAATTTTAGTCGTGCCTTAGGCATGAAAAGCTGACTGGGTAACTGAGGGCCGGTCACTCTTTCTCAGCCCAATTTACCTCACAGTTTTATAGTTTTGGGGAAAATAGGAGGAGGAAGAAACATTATGCATGTTCACCGTCTTGAATAATTTATAAAAAATAATAAAAACAAGATTTAGAAATATCTAAAATCTAACAATACACCCATTTATGTATTGAACTAATGATAGTGCCATAGTCATGTCCATTTTTTGCCTGCCTTTTAGGGACACTGGTCCCACTCAGGGAACAGCTGGAGAAAAATATTAGGTTTTCATATTCTGTCTTTGATTGGGCACGTTCAGATGGTGTAATGATAAGACATATGGAGTGATCTTTCTGGTATAAAGAAAAAGTTATGTTCATATATTTATATAATGGACACATAGTCCATTTACAATTTAGTGCAACTGGGATTGGCAGATCTAATCATTAGAATGCCATCCATCTTTTACATGCCCAGTGAAAACAATGGGAAATACTAGAAAGGGGGAAAAATGGTTCTGTTTTAAGGAATTTTGATTTCCATTAATCACCAGGGACATGATGGAAAAATTGGGAGGGGAGATATAAGAAACATCTCAGTTCATATAGGACACATTTCCCCTCCATTAACCTTATGCCTGAGTAATAAGCCTGAGTCTTAAGAAAGCTGCAGTTCTCCTGTTGCATATGACCTATAGGAGGTGATGTGTAAGATATTTCAGACTTCAGACTGAGATATTGGAGTGTAAGAACAGAATTCTTGGCATTAAAGAATCACAACCTGGAGCCATGGATGGCAGGAAGTACAAAATCAGAGACATTGTCTCTAGGATAAAGCTGACCTTTCCGAGAAAGATAAAATAAGAACAAGATGAAAAAATATCAGTTGCTGGAAATAAATTTGGGGGAGAGAAAGAACATTATTTTCTTGATTGTTGTCAGCTTCAATTTTTATGTAGCTTTGGGGCCCACCCAGATTTCTTTAAGTTTGCTAAAGGTCAGGGACAGAGATACCAATATTCTAGTTTATTATGAATTGAAGCCATGAGTTTGGAAACAAAAGCTTTTGGGAGATAAGAATGAAAATTCCAGCAACATAATCCATCCCACCCGCCAGCATCATTCTAATTATAACAGGGTTTAGAGGGCCTTTTTAATGCAAGTCTAGGAATGTCCATAATAATGTAAAAAGATGCTTTTGTTCTATTACTCATGAAGAGAGGCAACCAACAGAAGTTACAGTTAGAATGGAACTGAAGCTGCAAAGGACTCCTAACTCCATCTGAGGCTAAGCTTTTAGCTTGCCTGGATTGGGCTCTTTACCTGGCTCACCTGTTTTGGAGGAAACTTGGAAGTCCACATATAACAATAGGTGAGGGAAAGTTAAGATATGGGGAGTCTAGCTGCCTCAAACACAAGAGAAACTACCTTGATGGACTACAAAACCAAAAGCGATCATGCACATTATAAATGAGCAGGCTGAGAAACCAAATCATAGCAAATTAGTCTGCCTTGAATGGTATTCCCCTGGGCACTTGCCCAATGCCTCTGGTTGTTATGAGTCACTGACATTCCTGCCTTGCCTTTCAGGACTCATTTTTACAGTTGACCACTGCTCCTTTCCAGCCAGAAACATTCGGCATGTTTTTGCTCTCAGTGAAGGCTGGTTACTCTTTCAGGAAGATGCCACAAATGAATCAGCAAACCTCACTTTGATACAGAAGACTGAACTGTAAAGAACGAAAGGAAGATCTCATTGGAATAAAGCCAACTTTGCTATTAGGGAGGATAAAGTTGCTGCTAAAACTGATGTGAGAGTTAATTCTCAGCCTGATAAGACCAGCAGTTGCAAAAACAGTCAACAGCTGCAAAAGAGCAAAAGAGACTGCTTTAGCACCATGTGTGTGAGAGAGAATTTGTCTCTTCCAACAGTAAGGTGCTTGATGGAATTCTTTTGTTGTATCCTTAACCTTCCTTCTAATAAGTGTCACCAGTCAGAGCTCTTGGAGGTGTATTTCTTGCTAAGCTGTGAGGCATTCATGGGAGGCCAAGGGGTGAATGACAAAATGTGCAGATGCAAATACGTTATGAATGGTTGGTTTGTATTGCCACATGGCAACGGATGCTTCCTCATTTTTGCATCTTCCCAGTTTATACTGGATGCCTGTGGCTATGATGAGGAGAGAAAGTGGTATATAACAAATGGCAGGAAGGTCAGGAGATCAGGATGAAGATTTTCTGATCTTGCCTCATCTCTTCTGTGCTTATCTTCCCTCTATTTCTTTCTGGAAAATTACCTTCAGAGAGAGGCCTTTGAAATAAGATGGGAAGAAAGATGTATGGAACACTGGTGCTCTGGCTGCTGTCAAAAAGGACACAAGCAGTCAAGTGTGCAAGCCAGGTGGAGATAGAATTGGTTGGATGTAAGAGGTTGAAAAATATGAAGGCAGGGTGGCTAGATAGATATCTGTCTGCTAATAGCAGATATGCATTGCACTTAAAGGCATGACAGAAAACAAAAATATTGGGAAAAATCCCTTCCTGAGATAGTGTCCAGGCATTACCTTTGTTGTGCATCTTCAATACCTTTTTCCCTTAGGAATATTTTTAAAATAGATTATTTTTAAACTGGACATCATTCCAACAGAGGATGCCTTCAGAGCAAGTTTGTCCATTCAGGGACTTGTTTTCTGTACAGGAGATATATTACCACTCATGTGACCTCTTAGATTCACCATCATCAACAACAGAAAAAGATGTTATGCAGAAACACCATTCAGCAGTCAACTAACAGATTCAGATCTTTGGACCTCAGAATATTGGACTTCAGTGAAATGAAACAGTCACAAATAAAGTCATTTAGAGGTTTTGAATTCATGTTTAAATATACTGCTTTTTTTTAATCAACAGTGAATTGGTGTGATCTGAACTGAATAAGCTGGTCTGTGAGTCTTTGTTTCCATTACCCAAACCAAGGCAGGCATGTGCATTGAGTAAACTTGGTCACTGGCCCTTAATTCCCTGGGTGGAAGGAATGCTGGGCACCTGTGCTAAACAGAATGGGCTATTTGCGCAGGGTTTCATTCATTAGGGGAATGCAGGCAGCTGGCCGGAAAGAGGCTGGGTTGTTTTCTCATGCTTTCATTGATCAGGGAAAGTGCAAGCACCTGCACTGCTTACACAGGCTGGGCAAGTTGCCCATTGCTCCCATGAGCAAGAGATATCTCTGGTTTGAACCCTAGGCCATCTGCATCCGTGTCCCCTTAAAGAAAGAAATGGAAAGAAGGTGGAAGGGAGCGAGGCTAAACTTAGAGTAGCAGAAGAAACACATGCACTGTTGGCTTCTCTGTCATTTCTTTGTCAGGCATGGATGCTTCTGCAGTTCTCAATTAGGCAGCTGACTTGATCATCTCCTAGGATCCTATTGCTGCATCCTGGAAATATACCCCAAGTATCATTCCAGAATGTTTTTCCTTAATCTGTAAAGCCAGAAATAGGGAGACATTTTTAGACAGAGCATATTTAGGAAGGAAGATTGTTTATAAAATATATATAAGTCTGTAAAAACAGTTTGAGTAAGTTGCAGTGTTTATATAGAAATATTCCAACCTGACTGTTCAAGCAGAAATAGCTGCTACACAAAATATAGAGCAAGTGAGCGAGCTCACAGTACTTTTGCTGGCATCACAAATTGTAATTCATGAAATTTGTCACTCTGAAAGGAATTGCTTCAGCAAGTAGTGTTCAGTCTGGGGACTCTGGTTCGATTATCTTGAATATTGGGCTAAAGCTCCAGTGAATTCACTGGAATAGTCTCTGAAACCATATCGCCTGAACTGCTATAAAAACACTGGCTGTGTTTTCATAATCCACAGTTGTACTTAATGTGTGGGCATGGTGATGGATGGAAGCCCTGCAAATTACATGCCTGCATCTAACATCAAGATCTGAGTATGAAAAGGTGGCTTTGAGATGTGATTTCATGACATACAATACGTTACATCATTCTTTCAGAATCATGATTTGGTGGATGTCTGAAGCACAAGTTACACATCTTAAATTTCTACGGAAGTAGCCCATTTTTCTGAATTTGTCACAGTGAATCATGGGCTGACTTTACCTAAGCCATAGAGGTGAACTATGCTTGGTTGATTTCTTTCAGGGGTGTGTGTGTGTTGTGTGTGTATGTGTGTGTGCGTGTGTGTGTGTATAAAGGTAAAGGTTCCCCTCGCACATATATGCTAGTCGTTCCCAACTCTAGGGGGTGGTGCTCATCTCCGTTTCTAAGCCGAAGAGCCAGTGCTGTCTGAAGATGTCTCCAGGGTCATGTGGCCAGCACGACTAGACGCCAAAGGCGCATGGAACGCCAAAGGTCTCTATTTTACTACTTCATTTTATACGTGCTTTCAAACTGCTAGGTTGGCAGAAGCTGGGACAAGTAACGGGAACTCACCCCATTACACGGCACTAGGGATTTGAACCACTGAACTTCTGACCTTTCAAACGACAATCTCAGCGTCTTAGCCACTGAGCCGCCACATCCCTCTGTGTGTGTGTGTGTGTGTGTGTGTGTGTGTGTGTGTTTGTATATGTACACACATATACACACATATATATGTATGAATATTTAACACCATTCTCTTTCCCTTGTCAGGTGATTTTCCGTGCTTTAACACCTACTAACAAGATTGAAGATCCATACAGTCCCGAAGCACAAGCTGTCTTGAAGCTCACCAATTTGCGTCTCCTTTTATTAAAGAGGCAAGAGTGTCCTTGCCAAGGCTTGGGACTGCTGGAGAAACCGCACAGATTTGCCCATTATGCCATCTATGACCTAATTGTCCGCGGCAGTTGCTTCTGTAACGGCCATGCAGAAGAATGTCAGTTTGCCAATGGGCCAGGTGTTGGCAGCAATATGGTGAGTATTAGTGCTACCCTTTCTTACATTAAGCAAGAAAAAACCCCTAAATGCTTCTGAATCACCAGTCTTCACTGTAGCATTAATTTTATCCATGTAGCTAATGTTATGTAGGTTTTATATCTTTCAATGTAATTTTAATGCCATTTTGGAGGCCAAAAGGCTTTGCTTAATGGTGTTAAATTAATGCTATTTGTGTGAGAGAATAGCTACTGTATGAGCATGATCTTATATTCTACCTATCACTTTTGCCCATTTCAATCTAAGAGGGCCAGTACAAAGGTTTATTCATTCCTATTATTCAGCACACAATGAATAGAATAGAATAGAATTCTTTATCGGCCAAGTGTGATTTGACACCCAAGGAATTTGTCTCTGGTGCATAAGCTCTCAGTGTACATAAAAGCTATAAGTGATAAATCATGATCATAGTCATCATAAAAATACATTCATCATAAAAATATATAAAATTTACAAAAATTACAAAAAAATATGTACTGAATATTGTCCTGAGTATGGTAAGTCTTCCTTCCTTAAACTATTTTAATAGTTAAATCTGCTACTGATTAATCACCATTTTTAATTCTAACTTTAATCTGACTTCTGAAAAATCCATATTTGCAAGGAATCTGATAATTCCTTGGAGTTTTTGCAGAGAGAAGGATAACTAGAACAAATTCATGATTACATACTTATGGGTCCTCATAAGAAATAAATAAAAATATATCTAAAATAGAATTACAGAATGGGAGCAAAACTGCAAAGTACATTTTAATTTTCTGATTCATATGTAGACAAAACCATGTGCACATTTTTTCTTAGCTTTTATCTTTCCCAGTGGAATAAACTGAGATTTAATACAAAGAAACTGACACATGTTGACAGGATCTGGAAAATGCTGATTATAAAATAGAAGGGAAAACAGTGGTCCTTATAGGAACTCTCTTGACCCCCACACATTCTTTGTGTTCAGTTTCTATTCCCAAGATCATAAAATCTAAATCCATTTTATACAGCTGGATCCAATGGAGTAAACTTTATTATTCATAAACGTTTTGAAGGTATAGACCAGTACTTGGAAACCTCTGAGCCAATTTTCAAGTGACCCCACAACTGTTTTTTTCCTAAATTTTGGTATTATGATTGCAGACATTCAGTAGCATGATTTCCAGTCAATGTGGGACAGAAAAGATATGAGAACACTAGTGTACACACTAACATTGGCTTAGCATCCTTCAAAATAGAAGGACATTCTTCCCTGACTATGGAAAAATATAGTTCTAGCACATGCATGATAGGATCCCATACATTTTGTATTATTACAAAAAGCAAGAGCTGAAAGGTATATAGATCTCTTCTACTCCAAACAGTGCAGTCACAACACAGTTGAAGACTATACTACCATAATATTACCCACAAGCTTCTGTTTAAGAATCTCCATCAAAGTCCATCATCTTCCTAAAATAATTTTGAATATATTTTTTATTGATTGAACATATTTTTCCTGATGGCCAGCTGCTTTTTTGTGTGCGCCCTTGAGTCAGTTTTGGTAACTGCGTGAACTCTTGACACAACATTTTTTAGAAATGATTTGCTAACCACTTCTTAGGGCTAAAAATCACGCTTGGTGTTTAAGGCATTGTAACTTAGTTTCTAGCATAATATCTTTAATTCAGCACCAAACTAGGTTTTCAACCAAGATCTAATTCTTTGTATTTTAAGCCCATTACTACTACTCCTCATTTTTGCTCAAACAACCCTGAAAAATTGTGTTCTATCTTTTAGAAAACAATCCTTCAGATATGTAAAAATATTACTGTGTTTTTTCCTAATTCTCCACTTCTCCAACCTAACGAAAAAAAGATTGATTGACTACTGTATATTTATTTAGCCTTGTATGCCAATTTCAACAAATTGACTTGACATACAACACCATCAACTATTCTCCTTATTTTTCTTTTTCTCCTAGGATTTTTTTTTATCTTAGTTGTCTTCCTCCAGACACACTGCACTTTGTCAGTATCCTTCCTAAAATGTGGTGACAAGATCTAGGCACAATATTCTATATCTGGGTTGACCAATGCAGAAGAGAGAGAAATTATGACAAATATTGATTTTGATATTGCTTTCTCTAAAAACTCTTTTAACTGATATTCTTCTTTTACAACAGATGTATTAATTTTAAAAGGAAATAAAGAATTAAAAAGGAGGCAAAACAAATTTACATTCATTAAAATAGCTAAAAGTTTCAAAATAACAACTAACCCATGGACCTGCCTGCCACTTTGTGGTGGGGAGGGTGGGTTTCCTGCTTAAGCAGAGGGTTGGACTAGAAGACCTCCAAGGTCCCTTCCAACTATTCTGCTCTGCTCTGCTCTGCTCTGCTCTGCTCTGCTCTGCTCTGCTCTATTCTATTCTATTCTATTCTCAAAGGGAGTCATGAACTGTGATGAAAACTGCATCCCCCCACTCCCTATTGAAACATCTGCAAGAAAGCAACCAAGCTCAGAAGGCACCAAAGATCCCTCCAGATCAGTGTGCCTACAGTTGACACCTTTCCAGAGGTGGGTTTCAGCAGGTTCTGACCAGTTCTGGAAAACCAGTAGCGGAAATTTTGAGTAGTTCGGAGAACCGGTAGTAAAAATTCTGACTGGCGCCGCCTCCATCTATTCTCTGCCTCCCAAGTCCCAGCTGATCAGGAGGAAATGGGGATTTTGCAGTAACCTTCCCCTGGATTGGGGAGGGAATGGAGATTTTACAGTATCCTTCCCCTGCCACGTCCACCAAGCCACATCCACCAAGCCATGCCACATCCACCAAGCCACGCCCACAGAACCCGTAGTAAAAAAAATTGAAACCCACCACTGCACATTTCCTATACAAAGTGCACTGCTAGTACAACATTAATAACAGTACAGCAAATCCTGGAGCAATGAAAATCAGTGAAAAAAAATACTGAACCTTTAACACAGATTCCAACACCATGAGAAGAAAGCAAAGTTGCCTTAAGTTACTCAGCAAGGCTTAGTGCTAGTTTAACCATCCTTTGTAAGGGATTTCCTTGAGGCAGGTCCTTGTTTCTTCCAATTGCTTGAGAGAGTTGCATGGGTAGTTTGGGGACATGACTGATTTTGGAATCCTCCTGTGTAAGAAAAGTTTCTCATGTAGAGAGGATGGAAAAGAAAAAGGCTTGTGAAAGTGGAGAACTTCCATTTTAGACAGCAGTTTGTGACAGACTTTTCATTCCAATGACAAATCTAAATGGATTTGACTGTTTTTGTCTTAAAGTTCAGTAATCTTATTCTGGAACAATGTCTTCTATTTAGAAAAAAAGTAAGGACATTCAAGGATTTTTTTTTTTGCTTTTTACTTTCAGAAACAACTGTTTTGTGTGATTCCACTATAATAAGGTTCCTGATGAGTATATTGAATATTTGGCTACATAAAACCAAAGATGCAAAAAGTCTTTGAATCATTGCATAGGAGTGGGGGGGGAACTGAATAAAATTGCCCTCTGTGAAGAAGTTTCCATATTGGGGATGTTTGTGGAGTCCAGATTCAGGACTAAAAACAGAATTTGACTTTTTCAATTCTAAACAAGCAACACTAGTCAACTACTGAATGCAGCCAATATCTTTGTTTGGTTATTTGGCTCGCTAAAAAAATACAAAAGCCAAAGCAGTTTGAAATGCTCTAATCTTGGCAGAGCTTGACATTAAAAAGTCAAAGGCTCTTTTCATAAACTAATTTCACATCTCTCTAGATTTTTGTCATTTTGATTTGCTTCCCTCTGAAAGGAAATTCCTGACTTCCCTTTCATTGATAGCTTGACAGACTCAACAACTGCACTCAGTTCATGAAATTGTTAACTGAAATTCTAGGCTACCATATCTTAATCATTGGTTAAAAAAATAATAAATTATTGTAGAATCATAGTATCCCAGCAACAAAGGATGTTGTTGTACTCCACCTAGGACAAATATGGATCCACTTAAGAAACAGCACAAGAAAATAAACTGCTAAATATTCTAGTGGTCTCATCAGATGAATAATACATTAAATTAATACAGCTGGTAGAAGAATAAACAAACTGCCCATCACAAGATAAAAAAAAACATTATACGCCCCACACTATTGGCATAGGGAGTGTAAACCATCACTAGACTTCTTTTTTTTTAAATTTTATTTATTTTCCACTGCTTGTTGTGCCATTAAATGACTTCATCTAGCAGCAGAAAATTAAATTGTTTTGTTTAACCAAAATTCATAAGTTACTCATTTCTCAGACTTCAATGGAAAGAAGAATGCATCCTGGAATGTGTACTGACACATTAACAAGAGTTTTATTCTTCTGAGAATAAACTTGATGGACTGTTTCTCCTTTTCACATTAGATGTTTGTTTTATGACCGTGGAAAAGTACATTCCATTTTGAGTAATTTAATTTAGGTTGCTTCCTCTCCTCCTCCTCCTTTATTATCAAGTCTCATCTGCAAACATTAAACATGCTAAATTAATGTTTTAGTAACTGATTTGATTTTGTGGGTGATGCTGTGGCTTTGCAGATGACATGATGATGCCACAGGCACGTAAACACAATCTTGGAAGCAATCACAGCCAACAGGACTGAATTAGCAGTGAAAGCAAATGAGATTCAGGAAACTGATAGACAAGATGACAAAGCAGTAGCTGTGGGAATAAAATAAAATTGAAGAACAAAGTTATACTGCCATGGTGTGCCTCTGTTAATGGACTATCAATTAGGAACTGAGGGAGAACAAAGTTGTACAGGACCAATCAAACTGTAACTTAACTGCTTGATAGATACACTAATGGTTCACAGTCAATATTCATCCATTGTAAATACCCAAACTTCCTTCAGGTCTAGTAATATTGGATTAAAATGTCAATGGAACAATGCAACATTTCTTTGTGAAACAGCAGCCATCATTGCCATTCTGGAAACTTTTTCTTTCTACAACAAATTTCTGACATCTGTATATGACCATTCCAGTTTATCAAATTTATTATCTTTTATCTTTCCTCTCTTAGGTTTACACTTGCTGAGTGTTCAATCCTTACCCCTAGACCAGGATTCTATGGGAATCTTGTTCCTACAACTCTCTTTTTAATCTCATTGCTGATATGTATAGCCAAGTACCTTTGAGCCAACCATTCCTTTCCGCATTTTTCTGTTATTCTTGTTATTGATGTACTTGCAAACTTTCTGATCTGGTGCACTTTCAAAGGCAGCTAACGAATGTTTTGCTTTTTTTAAAAAAAGTTAAATGTTAAAAATATAGAGTTTGGTAATAGTAATAATAGCAATAATAAAATCAATGCTAAAATCAGCTAACTATTTATAGATTGGTAGGAGAAATGTGGGCTTTACTGATTTTCTAAATAATAAGAAAATGAGACCCAAACACAATTTTTCATGAGATCACATCACATAGGCTGAGCAGGGAGCAGGAGACCCTCTTTTGACTGCCAGAAGATAAATCTTGGAGTGCAGGGCCATCCAGGGATTGGCCTGGGATGGGCATGATAAAATGTGTATCATGATAATCATGCTAAAAACCCCACAAGGTTAAGGGTTAAATATGTGAGGGTGGTGTTTCTGTCATGACATCACCACGGGCATATTTTGATTTGAACCATGTGAGTTTGCTCTGGGTGTCTTAAAAAGGAACCTTTAAGAAGGAATCTCCTGTTGTAACAAGACAGGATTGTTGATTGTGCATTCAGATTTTAATGAAGGCACTAATGGCTTGCTGGAAATAATAATTTCCTCAAAACATTGTATTGCAGTTTGAGCACCAGGAAAATACATTCGTAGGATAGATACCTGAACCTTATAAGTAACAATCAAATATGTATTATGCATTTGCTAAGTTGGGTTCTCAGTGCAGGATCTTCCAATGGAGCCTGTCAACTTAGGGACAGCACAAAAAGGAAAGGGATTCATATCCCAAGTCCAAAACAACATTATCACATTTCATATAATCAGTTCTTATTACAAAACTATCGTTTTCTCACTGTTTCTCACTTCGTTTTGTTGACATCAAAGAGAAATGAGAAAAGGAAGTCAAACAAAGATATTTCATATCATTTAATTCCATTCCATTTCTTACTACATTTAATACGCTGCACTAATAATCAATTGATTCCCAAGCAGGGCATCATTTATTAAGCCAAGAAGTCTAATGCCTCTTTTAAAATATTTAAACAATCTGCAAGAATGCTAGTTTGTCATAGTGATGCTCTGGGGAAATGGTCTTTCTTGTGATAGATGAAATAATCCTTCCTGGTGCCTTGGGATCAGGTTTCAGACTTGTGGATCCTCCTGGACTCTATTTTATCCTGTCCAGGAGTACAATTTATCAACAGTCTTCAGGAAGACAGTTTATCAGCTCCATCTGTTGCATCAGTCTTGCCCTGGTCTCAATTCTGCCAGTCGTTTCATGCTATTATATAGCATTCAGGACAAAGTCCTGTGATCTCCTTTACCTTGAAGCTTGCTCAGTAGGCTCTCCTACAGGAGGCACAGGAGGCTCCCTGGCTGCATTTGGGAAGTAGGACCAGAACAATCCTACTTCCCATGAGCTTCTGAGCCCAAATGGTGCCAGGTTTTAACTTTGCAACCTTCTCAGAAAATGGGGAATGGGAACATTGGGAGCCTAAGCAATCTCATGCATCTTTAAAGTAGCACAGAAATCTGGATGATGTAGGATAAAGTCTGCTATTCTAGTAACAGATTAATTCACAGAGTTGGAAGGGACCTTGTAGGCCACCTAGTCCAACCCCCCCACCCCCGCCCAAGCAGGAGACACTACACCATTTCCGACAGATGGCAGTCCAGTCTCTTCTTGAGAGCTTCCAATGAAGCTATTATCTGGTCTACATCTTATAGTAATTTTTGCTAGGACATTTATCTCTTCCTAAGTACTTTTGCACTATAGTACTTCTACTTTCCAACTGTGTGCTGGAGAGAACACACAGTGAGTAAGATTACATATTGTGGATTAGTAGTAGCAGCAGCTATAGCAGTATTAATATTCAATTTGTTAGGATTTTATTTTCAGAAGAATGATCTTAGTCACAAAGCCGCTTAACCTACAAAGACATTGAAGAGTTATTTGCTGTAGCCTGGAGGAACCACGCAGATCAGTTTTTGCTAGGGAGAATTTGTTCATGAGGAGACGACTTTGTGTTGAAAGAAAAATTAGCGTGAAATATCCCAGTAAAGTTTTGATTGTCTGGAAAAGCTACTTCAGACGGCAGAAATTAGGCTGCAGATGTGGTAGTTGGGGAGAGGAAGCATGTCTTCCCTATTTGCTGTTCTTCCCGTCTAACTCATCTTTGTCTGCAAAATGTTTTTCTTCCTGCAGGAAGTTTGGTTTATGTTTAACTTTAAACATAACATGTGCAGTGCATTTGGAATTCCACACTGGAATGGGGTGGGGAGAGAAGCAGCAGCTGGAAAGTGTTCTCAATAGGAACCTGCAAATCTCATGCTAGATTTGGGGTAACACCTGGTAGTGTTCCTAATTGCCAAAGCAGGCATCCCATCTGAGTGCTCCCTCAGTTGCTTTGGACTTCATCTCTCTCAGCCTTTTGCTATTGAGTCAATGGGAGCTGACATTTAAAATAACCTGAGACTCTCAGTTGCCTACCTTAGTATAAGATATGAATAAATCCAGAATAGATTGAGGTTAGATCTGCCACAATTATTAGATTAGTGCTGTGATAGAGATGAATTTATAATGTGGTATGTTAGGCTACGAAAGGTCATAAATTAGTAATCCAGCTGCAGACCAAAGCTAACATCTGTATCCTATTTGGACTGTGATACTTCATATTTTTGGAAGCTATAAAGCTAAAACCCTTAAGGCATTATTTCAAATATAAAGAAGGCAATGTGATGAGGAAAATTATTTGCTCCTGGACCACACAAAATAGAAAGAGCTATTTCAGCACTTTGGTGTATCATTGGAAATGTCCCAGCCTTGCAAAAGGAACCCGATAGATGCAGAGATTTTTGTAGGGAGCAGCAGAAAGTCCCTGCATCACGTTTACCCCAAGCACATAAACTCCATGGATGACTCTGGTTAAAAGTCTGAGGACCTGCCAGTTGGGATTTTTGGTCAAGGAAAAAGGCAGGCTGAAGAATAAAGAAATAGACATATATCATATAGATGTATATGTTTCAAGAGAAAAAACTAAGGCACACACTTCATTAAGTTTCATATAACTGCTGGGGTATATTTGTGTGTGTGTGTTTTGTATTGTTGAAAGCTACAGAAATCAACTCACAAAGTTAGACTTCTATTGTTTAATAAAGTCCAGGGAAATCTGCTGTTGTCCAAATATTGGTGATTTATAGCTTCCAACAGAATCTAGCTAGAAAGGCCAGTAGAAAGGAATGCTGGTAGTTGTAGTCTAGCAACATACTTATAGAATGAATTCGTCACTACTTATAGAATATTCAGATTTTGATATCCTTGTCATCTTTGTCATCTTTTGTTCTTTATTTTTATTTCTTATTGCAGATTTTATTTTATTTTTCTTTAATGGTTTTGCTTGTGAATGCCCAGGGTTGTTGGGAGCTGGGCAGAATAACATTTTAATATGATTTATTCAAGTTCAGTTTCTTTTCTACTTAACTTTAGGAGCATGTGGATTAAAACAAATTTCTTAGAAGGAAAGCTTACAGACGTTTAAAAGGAGACTGATTTTATTTTTAATTGTTTAGCCACTTGTTCAATTAATTTTATTTTAATTGTGGTAAGTATGTCAAATCTGAGCTGCAAAATTCAAGACATTAGATGACAGCAAGTTTAGACTTTTCTAATTCTTTTTGCTGTCATCTAGTGCTTGCCTGGATTTTTGCAGACTTGATATCACAACTGTAGTAAGTAGTTTTCTTTACTAACCATTCTTATGGGGAAAATATAATGCCAACTGAGGCTTTTGATTAGAAATATATATAAAAGTGCTAAAGATTAGTATTCAGTAACTCCTCAAAATGACACTACATGTTCCCAAAATAATATTTTGCTATTAAGTACATGCTATTGGATTCCTTTTTAAAGGAACCATCAACTTGATCAATTGCAAACAAGAATTGTTCTAAGGTATGTTCTTTCCCTTTTTGTCCAATGACAACTAATGGTTGGTTCTGCCTATCATTTGTCAAATTTAATTCAAACATTATGTTCTGCCAATATCTGAATGAATAGCCTCTTTTCTTCACAGCTGGTAAATGTCAAAAGTAAGCAGAAAAATTCACCTAATGTATTCTCTAGACTGATATAGTACCTGTGATGAAAAGATACAAAGGTGGGGGAGCTTTGGGATTAATTCATGCCCTGTTTTCATTTAAGGAAGATGTAAATAAATTGCCTGCTGTCCTTTCTGAAAATAATGCCAGAAAAGGCACGGTTTAGCTTCTTCTCTGTTCAAGCAATCTCAGGAAGTGTATGATTTAGGTTCACAGGAATCAATTGCAGGGGTGAAATCCAGCAGGTTCTGACAGGTTCTGGAGAACCGGTAGTGGAAATTTTGAATAGTTTGGAGAACTGGTAGCAGAAATTTTGAGTAGTTCGGAGAAGCAGCAAATACCACCTCTGGCTGGCCCCAGAGTGGGGTGGGAATGGAGATTTTGCAATATCCTTTCTCCAGAAATGGGGAGGGAATGGGGATTTTGCAATATTCTTCCCCTGCCATGCCCACCAAGCCACAGCCACCAAGTCACACCCGCAGAACCAGTAGTAAAAAAAATTGATTTTCACCACTGGTCAGTTGCCATTTGAACGGGATGAAAACAGACATACATGGTTAAGGTCAAATGGGTATGTACATATGAAAAAAGCAACACTGTATTGTCACATATACATTCTGAGAGCACGTATTATAGCATTTTAACACTACTTTCATGTTTTGGCAAAAGCATCAGATCCTATGGAGCTTTCACTTCAGAATAACTGGCGATGTATAGAGAAACTTTTCTAAACATACCTCAATAATCTCATATCCAAGCATTTTTAATTATCAGACCTTCATAGTTTCATTAATATAAGTTATTACAGTGCCTAAGTTCCTATCCATGAAAACCTTGGGTTTTCTCATTCTCATTCCTCATTCTTAGGACACCTTAAGCTTTCTCTAGAACTTCTTTTGATGGGGATTTAAAATGGTTGTGGAGGTTGGTGCATGCTTCCATGGCTGCTCGCTTCCTGATCTGAAAAAGTCTAAGAGAGATTTGTGTACATTTAAAATTGAAGGTTAGTTGCTGAACGAAGAGTGGTACATGATGAAGGTAAAGCATGCAAAAGAATAGGTAATGGTAAAGGTTCCCCTCGCACATATGTGCTAGTCATTCCTGATTCTAGGGGGCAGTGCTCATCTCCATTTCAAAGCTGAAGAGCCAGCGCTGTCAGAAGACGTCTCCGTGGTCATGTGGCCGGCATGACTCAATGCCAAAGGCACAGGGAATGCTGTTACCTTCCCACTAAAGGTGGTCCCTATTTTTCTACTTGCATTTTTTACATGCTTTCGAACTGCTAGGTTGGCAGAAGCTGGGAGAAGTAACGGGAGCTCACCCCATTATGCAGCACTAGGGATTTGAACTGCTGAACTGCCAATCTTTAGATCGACAAGCTCAGCGTCTTAGCCACTGAGCCATTGCATCCCGCTATGCAAAAGAATAAAGCAATGTTAATGAATCATTCAACAAAGGAGTAAGACAAGGATCTGTGATGTCCCCTAGCTCTTTAAAGTGTTCATGTATAAATATATCAGGAGTGCTTTGTATGTGGCAGTCTGTTGTGTGGATATGATTGGGAGGATTGGAGAAATACGAATTGAATAAGATAGCAACGGGTTACTTAAGTGCGTGTTGTAAAAGGGCCAAGAATGAGTGTTTCTTGAATGAATGTGCTTCGAATACACAAGTGACTGATCTGTAGAATAAAAAAACATTAAAGTTTAAAAGAATAAATGCGGAAGTAAAAGAACGAATGAGGAACTGATTGCAGAACAAACATGAAGGAGGATTGAATTAGTTCAAAGGAGAGGAGAGATCAAGGAAGTTAAGGCTGAAATTCTCAAAACAGAGAGAAATTTGAGATAACAAAAATAGTGAATGCATGTAGTAAAAACAGCAAGGATAGAAAGCTAAGGAGAGAGATATAATGAATGCCATTGTTATAAACGTATCTAACATTTGATGACTATACTGTTTATCTCCTTGTGATTGTGAAACTTTCAACTAGAAGACACTAGCATGCTTATAAATCAATGATTCTGAGGACAGGTGACTCCTGCCTCAAAATTTTAGGAAACTTAGTCCATTGGCTTTTTGACGTTTGTGATCTGAAAGGGCTCTAGAATCTGAGGAAAAAAAACCTTTGGGTCACTGAGGCTTCAGATTGCTGACCTTTTCATTAGTTTCAAATCAAATTAAATCCTTCATTACTGTCATAGACAGGGGTGGGATTCAGCTGGGTCGGACCGGTTCAAGAGAACCAGCACCTCAGATGATCAGCTGGGAGTGAACCGGTTCGCTCGGACAATCAGCTGGGCCTGCCCGCCCCCTGCACTATAGCGACCTATATTTCCTTTGTTTGAAGCCCAGCTGATAGGCACGACAGAGCGGATTGCCGTGCCTCAGCTGTTTTACTCTCAGCGAACTGGTTATAGGAGGGAAAGGGACTGGGATAAAGGTAGCAGACCAATTTACTGAAAGACAAGAGAAAGACGAGGAAAAGTAAAAATAGCAGAGAAGAACTGGAGTGCCAGCTCGTATTTAAAGACAGTGAGAACAACAAGAAATGTTTCAATATAAATACAAAGCTATATTGCTGTACAGCCGTCTAGTAGAGTATTAAAATATAAAAGGAGAAGTTTTGGATTTAATTCATCCCCTGTTTTTACTTAAGTAAATAAATTACCTGTTGTCCTTTTCTGAAAATAATGCCAGAAAAAGATATGTCTTAGCTTCTTCTCTGTTCAATATATTAAAACATTGAGAAGTGGTGATACAATGCAGAAGTATAAATTAAAATAATAACGTTATACCTGGAATTGACAATGAACATAAATGACAATGTTCACTTAATTATTAATTATAATCCTAATTTAGTGTTATATAAGAAGAGGCGAGAGAGAGAGAGAAGGGAAAGAAAAAAATGGTTCAAGGATGTTTTGTGTAGGTGATGCCAAGATCTGAATCTGAAAGGAACTAGATGGTATAGAAATTGTCTGTTCATCCCAAAACTCACAATAAAAGGAGAGTTATAATCTTGTTTCAAAGATCCTTGAAGAAATTCTAATAAAGGAGGCTTTAGTTTGTATAAGGACAGGGACACATAAAACAGAAGAAATTTTTATTCTGCTCCCAGTCCCACAATTCCCTGAATGCTTACATATTTTTAGTTAATCTTTGAAACCTGATTTCCTATGCATTATAAAAAATCTGCATATGAAATACTTTCCTCCATACATCCTGAATATGTATTTTTCAGGGATGCATTTTGCAACAAAACCCAGAAGGAAGAGTTTTCCTCCCTAGGACAAGCAAGTTTTGCTGATTACAGGCAAATCTCTCTGAAGCCAAATTGGATTTGGCATCACTACAAAGTGAACATGCACCCCAAAGAGAAATAATTTTGGTAAATGAGTGACTGTTGTCCAATTCTGGAACAATTCCAAAGTCCTCATTCGAACGGGGTGAGTAGGAGTGGGGTGGGGAGACTAGTTCCCCAAATATACTGATGACGGCCAGAAAGTCACAGCCAATACTATCGTCAGCAGCAACTACCAACAAGAAGATGAAAGGAGATGAGTGGAGTAAACAAATAGGAAGGAAGGATGAAGTTAAATTCAAATGGTGGTACAAAGCTGGGTCCCAATAGAAAATAAAGCCATAGTAGCCTCTTCCCTGTGAGAACTTTACAGGTTTTGGAAGGCTGTCTCCCCTTAGCCTTCTCTTACTTACATTGTTTGAATTTCATGGGTTAATATTAGGGCTGACCTTTCCTTGGGAAAAGAGAGCTGGGAGTCTTGAATAGCAGCAGCACAGCCAACATCACAATCTTTTCCTTTAGCTTTTCCCTTCTTCTGACACTGACCTGGAGTATGATGAAATGTAAGTTCTGAATAGCAATATCAATAGTACTTAGACTTATATATCACTTTACAGTGCTTTACAGCCCTCTCTAAGCGGTTTACAGCCAGCATATTGCCCCCAACAGTTTGGGTCCTCATTTCACTTCGGAAGAATGGAAGGCTGAGTCAATCTTGAGCCTGGTGAGATTTGAACTGCCAAATTGCAGGCAGCCGACACTCAGCAGAAATAGCCTGCAGAACTACATTCTACACTGCATCACTGCGACTCATGAATGTCCATCTTCGTTTTGAGCTTTCCTTCACATAGATCTAATTGAAGCATAAATATACCAGCAGCTTTTTTTGCTCTGTCCTCATGGTCCATCTTGCCCCAATCCATAAGTGTAACAGATTTCAGTCACCTTCCGCTATACTAGTGTTAAGATAGGCCTAAAGTGGATAAAGTGTGTTAGGCTTTACTTTAGATGGAAGCAGGGGTGAAATCCACTTACCTTCGCTACCGGTTCACAAATGTGAGCTCACTCGCTACACTTGTGCATGCCTCCTCCACACATGCGCAGAGCCTTCTACGCATGCGTGGAGGGTCAAAAACAGGACGTGATGACGTCCAGGTGGGTGGGCGGAGCCTCTCGCCGTTGGTGCTACCAGTTCGCCCGACCAGATAGAACCACTGGATGAAGTTAGATAATTGGCAGGGTTCTGGGAAGAAAGGCAGTAGAGGCAGGAAAGAGATTGGCAGTGGGGGCAGCAACTTTTCATGCTGGCATACTTTTCTGCCAACTCGAGGATAAGTGTAAAGAAGAACTTCAATTCAGTGGAGGGAAAAGGCAGTATGTGAGATGGAAAGAAGTCTCCATCCTTTCCCGCAGGCAGCAACTTTTTATGGTCAGTGTTGAAAACATAGTATTGCTGTCCCTGCTATATCCCGTCAAATGTTTCTTTCAGTCCTGCACTTGTCTATATACCCTTTGTGAGTTAAACAGGGAGTCTGAAATGCTAAAGGCTGAAGCCACAATATTCCCTTGTTTTCTAACCCCATCCCTAAAAAAAAAGTCATTCTTTCATTCTAATCAGTTCAAATTTTTGCATGACCAGGTTCCTAGAAAGAATACCTAGAGATGCTCTTTATCATGTACCTTATAGAGATCCAGGAAAGCAAAGCAAACATCAGCTGGGTTTTGAAAGGGAAGGGAATCCTCCAGTAATTCTTGGTAGCTGTGGAACTTTAAGGAACCCTTTTACAGTCTGCACCAATTAAAGTAAGGCTGGTCTAATATCTCTCTCAGGAAATCTGCTCTGTTGCTACTCAGAAGAAGCTTCAAGCCCAAAATCCTTAGAGCCCATCATCTCCATATTTAAGCCTTTTTCAATGCAACTAATTGGGTTGTTGTCAAAACAAACTCTTGCCATAAATCTTGGACTGCTGAAAAGGAGACTAGGAAGTAGGATATAAGTTCTGGGGAGACAGGAAAGAGAAGGCAGAGTTCCTCCTTGCCTTTTTCTTGTGAGGCATGTCAAAGCAAAGAATCCAACTGACCAATTCTTTGGAATGCAGGGAACATACAGTATGCCCAAGCCTTATAAGACCCTTTCTTTTAAAAGTTCTTGCCTGCCTGCAGCTTTTGTTCAGATCACTCGGGTCCTTTTCGTGCTTGCAGCCACTGTTTACAACTATTACTTTTTAAAATGATTTTTTTTTCCTTTGATAGATCCATGGGAAGTGCATGTGCAGACATAACACTGCAGGACACCATTGTGAGAAGTGTGCGCCATTATACAATGACCAGCCATGGGAGCCAGGCAATGGAAAAACTGGGGCAGCAAATGAATGCAGAAGTATGTGGGTCTCGGGGAGAGAGGGAAGGAGGGAGCAACACAATAATGAATCTTTCCAACCCAGGAGCAACGCCCTGGTGACTAAATCTGGATTTATGAAGCTTTAGCAGCAGATGGGGAATGGTCTAAGAAAATGTATGAAAATGCTTTCAAGACCGCCTCTCTTTTGCTCTTTGCATACAGAGAGATATCAGCCATGTTCTGTACCTCAGAAAGTTCAGCTAATATCAAAAGAATAAATTGACTGGAATTATGGACAAGGCAGAAATATTAACATTTAAAAGCAGAATAGTTTTTGACTTCCTCAGCCGCTGTTATATAAGTCCTACATTCACTAGCAAGTGTGTTTCTATGTAGAACATTGAATCATATATTCGTGAATACAACTATAAATAAATAATATTTGGCCTACTTGCTATACTGTATGTTTATATATATTATACAATAAAATAACTTTCTAGTTTTAAAGAGTGTTGTCTTTTTGCCGTTTTCTAATAAAGCCGGTGACAATACCCAGTAGGATTTTTAAAATGTATCAGTTTTTAGCATTATATGGAAGAAAACATTTATTTTCATTGAATTAAGAATAAAAAAAATGGCAACATTTTGTTTGCTGTTGTTTATTGTTATTAGGCAAAATATGGCAGGGATATCAAGCTGGAATAATCTTTGGTAAGAATAAACTGGATAAAGCAAAACTTTAGCCATAGTGAAGTTCTTCACATTTGGGTAAATGATTTCTCTTTATAAAATTTCCAACTATCAGAATCCTTAGGTCTTCGAGGTATGTCACAACCCACCTCTGCTTTCATCTCGTTTTGCTGGCAATTTTTTATAAACAGGTGGTTGGTACTCCAAAGAGAATCAAGTTGAAACTAGTCAGAAGAGGAACAGTTTAAGGTTGGACAATGGTTATTAAGGTTAAGTGCAGCAATAAATGTTATTTATATCTCAGTGGTTTTATAAGAATTAAAGGAGTATCTTTCATTTTTGTTTAATAGTTAAACAAGGCAGCCAACCTATTCACAGATCATATTAATACCTTAATTAAGAACATAAAAGAATCAATTGAAATGTTACATTATTCAATTATTATTTTTGTGCAAACTTAGCTACTCTTAAAACAGATACCAAAATCAATCTTACATTCCTTTACTTAAGGTATATTATTTTTCAGATAGATGGATGACAGACAGATAGACACATGCATGCAGACTCACTTTTCTTCAACTGTAAGAAAGAGCCATACTTTTCTTCCCCTGAACCTCAACTTGTGCTGTGCCTTCTTTTTCTCTTTATTCTCCCTCTCTCAATTTCCTGCTTCCCTACTACAGAGTGCCGCTGTCACCATCATGCAGATAGCTGTCATTTTGACCAGAAGGTCTGGCTGGCCTCTGGGAAGAAGAGTGGGGGGATCTGCGATAACTGCAAGCACAACACTGAGGGTTTCCGGTGTCAGAGGTGTAAGCCTGGTTTTTACCGAGACAGAGCCAAATCTATGACTTCCCCAGACATTTGCAAACGTAAGTGGTTTTGTTTTGCTAAATGTAATACTGAGAAATGCACAAGGGACATGTTTATCAATAAAATACCTGTAGCTCAGGATTGAACTGTTGGTGCTCTCTGAGCTTAGTTATTTTCTTGCAGATGTTTCATTACCAACTAGATAACATCATCAGTGCTAATGGTGAAAATGTATTTATATGCATATTTCTCCTATTTGCATGTTTTTTGAAGCACTTGATAACCATATATCAGGGGTGTTAAACTCAAGGCCCTCGGGCCGCATCGGCCCACGGAGTTCTTAGATCTGGCCCATGGGGCTGCCCCAGAAAAAGTAAAGGACTGGCCCACGATGCCTCTGCCAGTGAAAACGGCACTTGGGAGGGCCGCGCGCAATCCTCACGGCAGGGGTAAAATGCTCCTGGTTCGGACCAGATTGGGCGATCCAGTAGCAATGGCAGTGGGTGGTTCGGAGAACCGGTAGGAAAAATCCCTGCCCCTTCCCCATGCCCAGCTGAGCCACACAATCGTCAGAGCCTTTTTTTTTTTTTACTTTTAAAAGCATTTTTTTAACAACTTCTTCGGCTGAAGAGGTTGTAAAAAATGCTTTTAAAGGGTTAAAACAAGGCTCTGACCATCCCAGCTCAGGTCCTGATTGTCAGAGGCTTTTTTTTAATTTTAAAAGCATTTTTTTAAAGGTAAAAAAGCTGAAGCCTGCTAGGCAAAAAATTGGGGGTGTAGGCAAAAATTGGGGGGGTTCCGTTTGAGAGAGACAGCGGAAGAAAGGAAGGAAGGAAGGAAAAAGAAAAAGGAAAGAAAGAAAGGAAGGGAGGGAGGGAGGAGAGAGGGAGGGGGAGAGAGAGAGGGAGAGAGGAAAAAGGAGAGGAAAGAACGACTACAAACCTGGCACTAGACGCAGTTTAAGAGGATAATCCAGGTCTGGAAGGGACCTGGAGGTCATCTAGTCCAACCCTGCTTCAGCAGGACATTGTTAGTGAATTTCTGTATTTTGATCCCCCAGTCACATAGCCACGCCCACCCAGTCACATGACCCCCACCAAGCCACACCCACCAAGCCACGCCCACAGAACCGGTAGGAAAGAAATTTAGATTTCACCACTACCTCATGGGCTCCATTTTCATAGCAGAGGGCTGCAGGAGGCTGTTACAGCTGGAAAGAGCCCTAGAGGGCTGCATGTGGCTCTCACGAGTTCCGTTTTCACTGGCAGGGTAATGGATTTATATTAATAGATTTATCTATTTAATGCCTTTACCAATGAACTCAGGATAATTATGCATGTATTTGTGCAAATAATGTAGAAAAGTGTATTCCATAAGAGAAATTTATTTTAGAAAACCGATGCAAAATTGCAAAGGAAAATGCATGCTTAGAGAAATGTCTATCAAGCTGCATATGTATTTTAATATGTATATGTATTTTTTTTAATTAATTAAATCAAATTTGAACTTGATATTGTTACAAAAATGGATTGCTGAAGAAATCATCATTGATTGATTAGTCTATCCATACTGAAGACTTCAAGCAACCTGAATCTACTATATTCCCACCATTGATTTCCTTAGCCAAGAATGATTTCCTAATTTTACTGTTGTAGGGGTTTGCATCTCATGAGATCATAATACTTTAATCCCAGTTTTTAGATTTCAAAACCTGGAAACAAAATATTTCCAGTGAAAATGCCTCCCATAATTAAAGCACAGATTTACATTCTGGAAGCTTAGAATTCAGGTTAGTGGGATGAAATTATATCCTGAAATGATTATAGTTGTGGCTGTAGTGTGAAAACTTCTGCAGATCAGCTTTTTATCATGCAGGGTGGATCACGGCAGAAGTCCTGTGTCCAGAGCCCCGAGGGTTTTTAAATAAGACCAGATGACAACTGACATTCAAAGAATCCTGGATTGCATTAGTCTCAAAGATGTAGCTTTTCATCTTTGTTTCTTCTATTTATAACCTGCATTTCCTCTAAGGCATTAATGTTCATTTCATATGTCTATGAGATTCTCTGTCATCCAGGTCATGGTTGTCCTAAAGGTGCTTTTTCAAAGGTGCTTTTCTGAGAGCTGAAGAAGCTTCTTGGATGAGAAGTAAAACGTCTTCAAAGAAAAACCAGAAAGTCCAGTTGCCGCTTGAAAAAGCACCTTTCATATGTAATACTATCATGGGGAGATAGGGCTAAAGTCCGGCTTGTTATTAGAAGTAAGCTTTTCAATTGCAAAGCCAGGGTCTCTTTTTCCTATTACACCTGCTTTCCCTCCAACATTTCTTGAATCAAGTTACTGACTGACTTCTGGGGTTTCTCCTGCCGCTTTGATAGACTAGATCAAGGTTGCCTTTAAACTCAGGTTACATATGCTTTTCACACCGGGATTGCCAGGCCTCTGATGTTGCTCAAGTGACCTCCAGTTCACAACACTTCCTCTGTTTGTGCTCTTTTGTGTTGGCCTTTCTTGAATGCTAGTGCTGGCTCACCCTTCGTACCGTTGCCCACCCCCCTTCCGCCTTCACCTATTTGTAACCTTTTGTGAAAGCACATGGATCAAGGATCTACATAACCTACTGGTATGCCCAGCCGTAGTGCACGGCACCAAAGGACGTTCCCTGTGGCTCTTTCTCCCATTCTCAGAAGTTTTGCTAAAAAAAAAGCTTTGTAAAGTTCTTGTTGCACCATATTAAATTTCAAGATTTAGGGCAGTTGAAAGAGTTTGGATCCTTGCTCTAAAGCCCAGTCGTGCTGCCAACACTCCCTAATCAGAAAGAAGTATTATTAGATAGTCACTTGGATGGGAACAGCTTAGAAGTAAAACTATTATAAGCTGTGGAAACTTTACTAAAGACTGCATGAATGAAACTGTATCTCAGTTTTCTCCAGGGCTCTTTGATCTGATCTGATCTGATCTGACCAGCGACTGCCCAATATGGGGGAAGGCAGTTCCCCCCCATAAACACTAAGTCTGTGTATTAAATTCACCTCTGTGAGTATTAGCATTGGCAGCTCACCAAATTATTCTCATCAAATATGTTTCTTTGAAAATTACAAGCTATATTGGATGTTGTATTTGACAGCATTGGTTAACTGTGAATTCAGTGATATTTTTGTCTTTTGAATCCTTTGTCATTTGCCACCCATAGTATTGGCCATAAAATATGGAAATTAATAGTAAACAGGTTATGAGATATCACAATTCCCAATTGTAAATGGCAGAACAGATTAAATGCGAAAAGGTGCAAAGCATGTTAAAAGAGACAAATACGTTTGAAATTATATTTCATATTTTCTGTTTAATTTTTAATTACCTTATCTTTTTTAAGGATCAGTCCTGCCCTTCTATTGCATCTACATCACATATACTGTCATCATGCCACGTTTGTAACAATCAGAAAATTCATCACGTTTAACTTTTTTTTTCCTGGTTTTGCCAAAATCTGGTCAAAAAGAAAGAACAAAGAAGGGTTGGGAGGCTACCTGAAAGATGCAAAAACAACTTAAGTCCAGCTAGATTTATAGTCCTGTGCCTTTTGTAATGTTTTTGTTCTTCTATGGACTTAGATTTGCACTGCCCATCTTCTGAAGGAAGGTATATAACTATGATAGTTCATTCAGGTATGAGATGAGGTCTTTGCATCACAAAGATACACATTTGCAAATTAACTGCGTTGCATAAGGAGAGGTGCTTGTTTCCCACTGATAGTAAAATAAAATGAATTGAATATGCTTCTGTAGAGTGACAATCAATATTCATTCCTATGTCATGGACAGAGGTAAAATCCAGCAAGTTCTGACAGGTTCTGGAGAACTGGTAGCGGAAATTTTGAGTAGTTCGGAGAACCAGCAAATATCACCTCTGGCTGGCTCCAGGGTAGGTGGGAATGAAGATTTTGCAATATCCTTCCCCTGGAGTGGGGAGAGAATGGAGATTTTGGAGTATCCTTCCCCTGCCATGCTACCAAGCCACGCCCACCAAGCCACACACCCAGAACCGGTAGTAAAAAAATTTGGATTTCACCACTGGTCACTGGGAATGGTTACTATAGATGGGAATGACCTTGGGAGACTAGGCAAAGAGATGCAGCCAAGGGCAGATAAAAGGCACCTTAACCTGCCCTGGGAATGTGCACAGGGCCAGAGGCTTAGAAGAGATTTTCCCTAGTTTCTGGCTAAGGGATGTGGGAGGAGACATATTTAGTTTTATCCCACCTTTATTTTTTTATAAGCAACTCAAGATGGCAAACATACTTAATATTTCTTCCTCCTCCTCCCATTTTCTCCACAACAACCCTGTGAGGTGGGCTGGAGAGAGAGAGAGAGAGAGAGAGAGAGAGAGAGAGGCTTAACCAATAGACCAAATTGGCTTTACTGATATCCTTTCAGACTTTCAAGATTCTCTTAGTGTAATGTTACAGTAAAGTAGAATTAGCTTATCTGGCCGTGTTTCCCATCTGGTCTACCTTGCAAGACTGACATCAGGATGCTGAAACTATTATTACCAAGTATTATATGGAGCTCCTTCGGTACAAGTGTGCTTCCCAATCCAATCATTCATCAATGTTGTACCTTGATGAACGTATCTTTTCTTTTATGTACACTGAGCGCATATGCACCAAGACAAATTCCTTGTGTGTCCAATCACACTTGGCCAATAAAAATTCTATTCTATTCTATTCTATTCTATAGGGTTTTGTTTTGTTTTTTAATTTGACATTAGTCACGTACAAAAGGCAGAGATTCATTACCCCAATCAGAGCAAACGTTGAAGATGCTTGGAATACAGCAGCTGTGCCTTTCTTGAGAAATTCTGGCAACTTTTTGACTCCTTTATTTTTTTATTTTGTCACACAGTATATATAAGCATAAGCATGAAATAACTATACAATATATAAGCATATATATAAGTATGTAATAACTATATTAATTGGATATAACAAAAGGAAACAATAGGACAGGAACGGTAGGCATGCTTGTGCTCTTATGCACGCTCCTAATTTATCATTTACTAATTAATTAATTAATCATTTACCAATGACATTTGTGGATCCTTGTCACTTTGCTTTTATTCTCCTGAAACCATGCATATACCATATGCATAAAGAAGTCACTAGTGGTGTTTAGTTATGTTATGAGTCATTTGGGTGATGCTAAGAAAATACCTACATGAGGCTAAAAACACCTGATGTTTCTCTCTTGCAGTGTTTGCATATGCTTGGTATGAATGTTGATTAGAAAATGGAACAGAATGCATGATCTCTCTTTTGGTATTTATTCTAAAAAAATCACTGGGAAAACATACCATGTGTTGCCAGTGTTGTGTCTGTAAAATTACTTTAAATATCTGTCTAGCATCAATGGAAGTTTTTAATTAGCACTTCATGCTTCTTGGTTTCCCCATTGGTAGGTGATTTCACAAGAGCCCCATTGCCCAACTAGTTTGAGGACTAGCAAAAACATATTGCTGCCTGAAAAACATGTATTATACATACATGCATATAGCAAGTGTGTGTGTGTTTGTCTGTATATCTTTTTTCTTATCTGGAATACAGTTACTTATCCAGTCATGTTAAGTCTATAAAGTTTCTGCTGTACTGAATGCAGATTTGTGTTTCTGGAGAGTTGATACTTATTTTCATGTTTGTTGTGAAGTCTGTTAGCTAGGGACTTTTAGAGAAGGCATGGTGAACTACAAAAATATCTGTGGAACCAGAGCTGGTAACCGTAGTAAAGACCAAAGAGCCAATGGGGAGACTGGTTCTTCAGAATTGTCTTGATAAGGAGAGCTTGGGTGATCATCCAGATGTGCTCTAGTTCAGGGGTCTCCAACCTTGGAAACTTTAAGCCTGGTGGACTTCAACTTCCAGAATTCCCCAGCAAAGCTGGTTGGGGAATTCTGGGAGTTAAAGTCTTCCAGGCTTAAAGTTACTAAGGTTGGAGACCCCTGCTCTAGTTGGCTGATCCTCATGGGGACACCATAGGACAGTATTCATCTGCAGGTTTGAGCACTAGGAGACAAAGGTATTAGCTATCTTGCTTGCAAGTGCAGTAGAGCCTTTTAAACAACACTTGTGTTCACAAGCCCCACTTTCCAATGTCTTTTGGAAATTGCTTATTAACCATCTAGAAGCTATTAGAGACCTTCAGTATGACAAGTGTGAAAAGTCACAGGGCTTAGCCTCAACTGAACAAAAAGAAAAATAATAATCACAAGCTTAAGAACTTAAAGAGTTTGAAATCAAATTCAAATCAAAAAGCTGAACAAGAGTTTGATCTAAGAAAGTCATAAACAAATTAAGGTTCCAAATGAATTTGGAGTAGAGATTTTACTATCAGATTTTGGAATTAATGATAAAAAGCTTTATGATTAATTTCTCAGTGTCTCATGGGAAACAGACTTATTTATTATTGGCTCATAATAAAAATAAGCAACTTTATAATTTTAGAAATTGGACTCTAGGTAGGATTAAAGATTCTAAATAGAAATGAAAAAATGCACATCCAGCTTCTGGTATTGGTTATCTGAGTCTTACAAAATGACACAAAATGTCATAATTTGGAAATATTAAAGGAGATCTTTGAAGAATCAGCTAGAAATTAATCATATCAACATTTTTCAGTAATGTTGTCTGATTCTATGGGTTAGATTCTGTCCAAAATATGGACAGAATAAAGGAATGACAAAAGTAGAGCAAATTTTCTCTAGTAAGATAAAGTATTGAATGTTGCACTACAAATGACAGGCTGTTGAGCCACCAGCCTCTGGTGGCTCAACAGACTAAGACAGTCTGTTATTAACACAGCTGCTTGCAATTACTGCAAGTTAAAGTCCCACCAGGCCCAAGGTTGACTCAGCCTTCCATCCTTTATAAGGTAGGTAAAATGAGGACCCAGATTGTTGGGGGCAATAAAAGTTGACTTTGTATATAATATACAAATGGATGAAGACTATTGGTTAACACAATGTAAGCTGCCCTGAGTCTTCGGAGAAGGGCGGGATATAAATTCAAATTTTTTAAAAAAAAAGGATGATTTGGAAAAGGACGCTTTATTGGAAAAACAAAAGAAACTGCCTAAAGTTTAAAAGTTAAAGAGTTAAAGATAAATCAAGCAAATGACCTGCAAAACTATTTTTATTGGATTCTGAAGAGGTCTGTGTGATGAGATAAAGAAGAATTGAAGAGAAATCAAATCCTATGGCAACATTTGAATGAACTAAACATTAAGAATGTTACCATGCCAGAAAACTGTCCAGGTTTTCAACCTGATTTGCCTGATCCAAAGAACGGTAATGGAGAAGATGAGGTTACACCTAAGGCTCCCTGATCCCTGTATAGTATACTCAGAATAATTCGGACAAAGACTGTGAACGAATTGTAAAAGAGTAGAGTTTCTCATCATACAATCTGAGCCTATCTACACAGGTGGGTTCTTTCATCGATGGAGGCTCCTTCTCAAGTATTGCAGAAGTTGATGGATGGGGATAATCTTATCTCCCCTCGTTATGTACATTGAAGATAAACCAGAAGATGACATGTTGGCAGTCAAACTGGTTGTCCTTTAATCGGATTTCATGGCCGGTAGCTAATCCTCCACACAACTCCACAGCTTTTGAGCCTTCATTTGTGCCACACTTTTGTCCATTGGATCTTAATTAAGCAAAATGCCTAAAGGGTTTGATATCATGTTCCAGGAATAACTCTTGTATCTGCTTCTTTTCACTGGGAAAACACCATGATAAAAATTGCTGTGAAATACCAAAGAAGAAAACAACAAATTTGTCACAGCAGATAGCACAGATGTTTGTGGGATGAGCAACACAGTTCCCAGCTCCTTTATGAGAAAACCATCCTGCCTCTCCCTCCCTCCACCCCACCCTCCCAGTGGGCAGCAAGTTTCGGAGTGAAGACAGATGAAAAGTCTGAATGAAATATCTCATTAATCCCTTAGTTGAGAGCCTGTTTAAAAGAAGTATTCCATTCAGAGACTAGTCCTTGTGCTTGTCTTCAAGGATAAATCCTCAAGCTCCCAGGGGAAAAGAAAGGAACAAGATTCAGATGCGAAGATATCCCTCTGTTTTTGTCATCATGATCAAACATGTTCTCACTTGCTCACTAGCATCGGGGATAGCAAGTTCAAATATTCAAACATTAGTGAAATCCTCCTTTACTGACTTCCTCTTAGCAATACTCAAACATCCCTTCAAAATATAGAATGCCTTAGCCAAAATGTAATATTTAACTATTAACTAAGCTATATTTGAGATTTCCAGTTACTCCAGTAGATTAAACGAATCTTCTCAATGAGGCCGAAAAGTAGAACTAGGAATAAGAAATCATTTTGCCTGAAATTTATGGAGTCATTTCGGAAACTTCAATGAAGCCATGTTCTTTCAGGAGGTAGGGCTACAGCATAAAATGGGCATGGCCAGAGCTTGGAACAAATAGGGCAGTGGTGGGCTGCTGCCAGTTTGGACCGGTTCAGATGAACCAGTAGTTCTGACGATCAGCCCACACACCCCTGCTCTATCCTGTTCTATATTTCCTTTCTGGGTCAGCTGATTTGTGCGGCATAGCTGATTTCCACACCTCTGCTGTTCAAGTTACCGGGGCTGCCTTAGAATAAGCAGCTGAGCTTCAAATTGTTGCATTTTGAATGCTATGTGCAAGCACATTAGGCGTGCATGTGTGTGAAGCCCAAAACCGGTTGTTAAACCTGTTACAGTCCACCACTGAAATAAGGCCATCCTTCATGGTATCATGCAAGAAATCTCCACATTCTATTCCATCTAACAAACTTTCCAAGTGAAGAAAATGAAGAAAATGGGCACCAAGGAAGAATAGAGTAGAGCAGAGTAGAGTAAAGTAGAACAGAACAGAACAGAATAGAATAGAATAACAGTGTTGGAAGGAATCTTGAAGGTCTTCTAGTCCAGTCCCCTGCCCAAGCAAGAGATCCTATACTATTCTGGATAAATGGCTGTCCAATCCCTTCTTAAAAACTTCCAGGGTTAGAGCACCCACAACTTCTGAAGACAAGCTGATTAATTATTGTCACTGTCAGAAAATTTCTCCTTAATTCTACGTTAGATCTCTCCTTGACAAATTTCCAATTGTTATTTCTTGTCTTATCCTCAGGTGCTTTGGGGAATAGGTTGTCTCCCTCTTCTCTGTTACAGCCTCTTAAATATTTGTTTCTATTGATAGGTAGATGAGTTGGAATTTATTTTTTAATAGAATTTATTCCTTCAACTTTATAGGAGTATAGTTTAGGCTTACCATCTCCCAGTTTGGCCAGTTTAGAACATTTTATTCATAAAATCAAATCTAAAAATGCAATACTGGGAATAGGAAAGCAATTGAAAATCTTAAATAAGCAGGCAGGAAAGTAAACAGGGAGAAGGTTCATTCCCTACCAAAATCCAAATACTTCATGAGCATGTTATTTATGGCTAGTGATAGAGACAGACATTTGGTTTCCATTTAAACAGAACTGACTTATTCATATTTCCTGACATATTTCAAGAATCAGAATACAATTATCCTTCAACTTTCACATTCTCTGAATTTTCGAATGTATAAGAGGAAATGCATGCAGAGATTCATCAGTAACAGCTGTATCTAGTCAATATTTGGTATAGAAACTTAATGATATTTCATCCTAATTACAGGGCTGCACAGCAATAAATAGTCACACCAGTATTGCAACACGCGTTTAAAACTCAGTTGACTTACCACTTCCTGACCTAGAGCCCTTACTTGAACCTTTTCAAGGGGGAAAACTCCATAAGATCTATTATTTTCTACTTTCTTCTTTTCCAGCTTGCTCCTGCCATCCCATGGGCTCACTGAACATAACGCTGAACCACGCCCAGAAATGTCATCCAAAGACAGGCTTCTGCTACTGCAAGCCAGGCGTTGCAGGACCCAAATGCGACTGGTGTCTATTGGGGTATTGGGGCTTTGGAGAAAATGGCTGCCAGCCCTGTGCCTGTGCTAGAGACTGTAACAAGCATACAGGAGAATGTCTCCACAGGTAAACCAGCTCTCTTCAGTGGAAGCAGAGGGAATTTGGGAACTTAAGAGCATTCTTGGGAAGGATCCCCAGGGCCATTCATTTTGGTTTTCCCCAATCTGCTTGGCCCCCACCTGGAACTGGTTCTTCCTGCTTCCTCCAAATCCTGCCCTTGCTTCTGCTAGTACTTCCTCTTGCTGGCAGGAGCCCCTATGCCACCCAATAAGCTACTTGTCATTTTAAATGTCTATGGAGATTTTCAATCATCCTGTTCATGGTTGTCCCAAAGTTATTTTTCCAAAAGGCAACTGGACTTTCTTGTTTTTTTTTCCTTTGAAAATGTTTCACTTTTCATCCAAGAAGCTTCTTCAATTCTGAAATGAATTGAAGAAGCTTTTTGGATGAGAGGCGAAACATTTTCAAAGAAAAAAAAACACCAAAGTCCAGTTGCCTTTTGGGAAAGGACCATTGGAATTTGAATTTGAATTGGTCCTTCCATTTTAAACACAACAAACCAACAGGCTATCAAGCATAGGCAGTTCAACTGATAATATATTACCTAGAGCTGGGATCCCCAATCCCGGGGCCGTGGCCCACTACCGGGCCAAGATAGTGGTGGGCAAGCATGCATGTGCGCGCATCCCTGCTTGCATGAGCAGTGGGCGAGTTCATTTCCATGCGCTCCATTTGTGGGAGTGGCTGGTGTGCATCCCCGCCACTTGTGCAAATGAACCTGCACATGCATACACACTTGCCCACTGCTCGCACAGAAGCATCCCCTCTCTCCTCCCTCCACCCCCGGTCCACAAAGCCAGAAAGGTTGGGGAACTCTGGCCTAAGGAAACCTTTCTGCAATCAGCTATGAGAGGGCCCTATCACTACTCTAATGCTTTCCTTGGCCAGGCCAAAAATGGCATCGGATAGGCTTCAGTGACATAGTGTAAGCCGCCCTGAGTCTTTGGAGAAGGGTGGGATATAAATGCAAATAAAATAAATAAATAAAAATAAATAAATAAATAAATTCAGTGCCTGAATTAAGGAATACCATTACAGCCGTCTGTGGGATCAATTAATTAATTAGAGCTTCAGGAGATCAATAAGATAAATAAACCATTATATTTGATTCTTAGAGTGGCCTTCAGTGCCTAACATAAAATATACATCAGGAAGAAAATTGGCATAGGGCCGGGCTATTTACGGGACCGCCTTCTGCTACCGAATACCTCTCACCAACCTGTGCGCTCTCACAGAGAGGGACTCCTCAGGGTGCCGTCAGCTAGGCAGTGTCGTCTGGCGACACCCAGGGGAAGGGCCTTCTCTGCGGGGGCTCCCGCCCTCTGGAACGAGCTCCCCCCAGGACTTCGCCAACTCTCGGACCTTAGAACCTTCCGTCGTGAACTTAAAACACACCTATTCAGGTACGCAGGACTGGATTAGATTTTTTAGTTTTTTAAATTTTAAATTTTAAATTTTGTACTGATTTTAATTGGTTTTGCTATTTTTAGTTAAATTGGCCGGTTAAATATTTCATTTTAAAATTATTTTAAATTTATTGTCTATCTATGTATTTTAATAAGGCTGTACACCGCCCTGAGTCCTTCGGGAGAAGGGCGGTCTAGAAATTTAATTAATAAATAAATAAATAAATAAATAAATAAAATTATGTTTTTTTTAAAAAAAGTTTTTAAATTATTTTTAAAACAAAAATAGGGTGAAGGGAATGAGATTCTCATAGCACTGGGATTACCACAGGGAAGGGCCCGGTCCTACTTTATTTCAGCTTTCTAGGCAGTGCCCTTAGAAGACCCCAATGGATCAGCAGAGCTTCCAGGCAGTTAGAAATTGAAGAATTATTTTCCAACAAGCGTTGTATCTGTTTGTGTAGCAACTGCTAACAGTTGGTTAAACGTTCCATGTTTAATTGGTTCATTGGCCCTACTTCTGTATTATTGAAACAGATGGCTACATAAAACATTATTTAATCTCATTCTGTTCTTGTCTGTCTGCTCTTCTCTTTCCAGTTATGACAATTCAGCTTTTTTAAATATTCCTATCGGTGGGAGGATTCCTCACTTCCTCCAAACCCCAGCCAACGAAAGCGAAAATGAATGGCAATGGAATGATCGCAAGCAGGGTTTTTCAGCCTTAAGATACCCAGGTATGATTTCTGCCCCACTCCCCCCCACTCCTAATAAATAGACTGAGACAAATTACAATGTTCATAACGTACAAGAACATTTCAGATTATTTAGAAATATTTATCATATGACTTACAAACATTGACTAAAAAGGATAAAAGTTCTAGAAACTTTTTTGGCAGTACATTCTTTATCTAATACTGAAGGAGCCGCTGATACAGTTCTACAGAGGAATTGTCGAGTCTGTCATTTGTACTTCTATAATTGTCTGGTTTTGGTACAGCAACTAAACAGGATAGGCGCAGACTTCAATGGATAGTTAGGACTGCAGAAAAAACAACTGTAACCAGCCTGCCTTCCATTAAGGACCTGTATACTGTACGAGCCAGAAAGAGGGCCAAGAATGTATCTACTTACTTACCCCTCACATCCTGGACATAAACTGTCTCAACTTCTTCCCTCAGGATGTCGCTATAGGGCATTGTGTGCCAAAACAACCAGACACAAAGACAGTCCCCACCCCCATGCCATCACTCTGCTAAACACATAATTCCCACAGCACTGTCTTATGCCTAACATGTAGTAGGACAGTATTACTATTATCCTTATTGTCTTTCCTATTACCTGCTCCTATCTTATGACTATCACTTTGTTGGTTGTATCTTATGATCTATGATTGTATCTTATGATTTATCACTTGTTGCTTGCATGTACACTGAGAGCTTATGTACCGGAGATAAATTCCTTGTGTGTCCAATCACACTTGGTCAATAAAGAATATTCTATTCTATATACTGCCTAACTTCTTTAAAAATGGGTGGAATCCCCAAATCTCATGTTCCAAGTGAGCATGAATAGTTTCTGGGGCTGTTTGTGGTTCTTTTGTGTGTGTGTGTTTTATATATATTTTACTTTAAATTACAACCTGCTCAGAATTGTTTGGAATCAGGCATCTTATTAATTGTACAGTATAAAAATAGTAATAAAAAAAAGAGTCATTTTGGGAGAGAAAGTTCTCCAAAATTGGGGTGGAGCATTTATAATCCATTATTCTAAATTCTTTTAGCAGATAAACTTTAAACAGATTGGAGAAAGTAAATGCTTACATTTAATTATTTTACACAACTTGAAACATTTACACAATATCTCAGCTCGGGAACTTGCATTCTACAGCTAATTTATTGCAAGCATTTATGAAAATCAGGGTGACTGGTTTCTCCTTCTCCCTTGTTCTTTCTTTCTTTTTTTAATGCAACCCATCTTCTTTGACACATTGGTTTATGATTTCCTGGCTAGAAAAGTGTGTGTGCAAAGAGAGGATCCTAGGAAGCGTCAGCAATTTTTGTCAGATGAAATACGCCTATGGTAAGTGAAAGAAATTACTTTTAAAAATGGAAATGCAGCATAATTTTCTTGTTGCTTTTTCCATCTTCCAAAAATCTGAACTCTGAATAAGACTGCTTCTGGGTCAGAGAAACTTAAGTTCTAGGCTTCCTTTTGAAATAAAAATTTGGCAATAAATGTCAAAGAGGCCATAGTAAAACCTTATAAGTATTTCCTTATACATGCACAGAATGGGCTAATTCAGGGGTGAAGTGCTCCTGGTTCGGACCAGATCGCCTGATCCGGTAGCAATGGCGGCGGGTGGTTCAGAGAACTGGTAGCAAAAATCCCTGCCTCCCCCCATGCCCAGCTGAGCCGCGCAATCATCAGAGGTTGTTTTTGTTTTGTTTTTACTTTTAAAAGCATTTTTTCTTTGGCTGAAAAAATGCTTTTAAAAGTTAAAAAAAAGCATCTGATGATTGCACGGCTCAGCTGGGATCGTCAGAGGCTTTTAAAACCTCTTCGGCCGAAGAGGTTGTAGGAAAATTCTTTTAAAAGGCTCCTCTGACGATCCCAGCTGAGTTACCTGATTGTCAGAAGCTTTTGAAAGCATTTTTTTACAACTCTTCAGCCGAAGGCTAATCCATGCACACATTTGGCCAATCATAATTATATGCCCTGCCCTTCTTAAAGGGGGTGCAATTTTTCCTCTGTATTGGGATGGAAACCTTCTTTAGATGCCAGCCTCACTAAGTAGATTAAACAGGAAATCAACTCTGCCGGAAGGCTACTTTTATTGAAATTATCTATAACAACAGAATCTTGTAAGTCTGAATGTGCTGTACCACCTCTTCTTATATCCCAATTGATTAGAAAGGCATCTGCCTGACCCATTTCCCATGTTATCTTATTTCTCAGTATTTTTTTTTTTTTTAAATATTTCATCTCCTTTTGCCTCAGCAACAGTCCTTGCCTATTGTGCAAAGGTCA
This sequence comes from Ahaetulla prasina, assembly GCF_028640845.1. Taxonomy (NCBI): domain Eukaryota; kingdom Metazoa; phylum Chordata; class Lepidosauria; order Squamata; family Colubridae; genus Ahaetulla; species Ahaetulla prasina. The sequence goes on along the minus strand of NC_080540.1, from coordinate 56,817,010 downwards.
TCTTTCTTACTTTGTACATCGGTTCAGAGATGGGTGTGCTGCAACTTGTCTTTGGGCCAGCAATGTCTTCGGGATGGGTCAAAGCAGTTAAGGTGACTGATGTGGCATAGCAGTGCAAGACCCAGCCTTTTTTTGTACATAAAAAATAAAATAAATAAAAAATAAAATAAAAATAAATGTAATCTGCGCATTGTCACTGAATTTGGAATTTGCAGGAATTCTTTGGATATCAGAGAAGGAGAATTGAAGGAATTTCCTAGACTGGAATAAAGCTTAAAACATTAAGAAATTACCCATAAATATTTACAATGTCAGGTAAACATGACCTCAATCAGCCAGGTGAGCCCTAATGGTAGGGAAAGGCTCATGTCCTTCTAATTCAACTCACAAGGTAGCTGGGAAAAGGGGGAAAATTGAATACTCTTTTCCCTACTCCCACACCCTTTTGAATCCTCACCTCAGTACTAGGATAATTAGCAAGAGAAAACCAGTGTTTTTGTATTTACATTCAGTGGAAAGGAAGAGATTTTACAAGAGAGTAAGCAAGCACACACTGGGGAATACACATTGAAAGGAATGCCTTCGTGCTGGTAAGCTTAGCATGCTCCTGGCCTGACTGCTTAGGATATAAAGGCAAGCCTTTGGGACCAAAATGATTAGGATCATGCCAATTTCAGATGGCAACCCAAGCTGGACAATCTAATTAACTAATGAAGGTGGCAGAGCTGAGCCAGCTTACAGTCTGCACCTTTCAGGGAAGCACAGCCTCTACACAAAGAAAAACAGTTTAGAAAGAGATAGCTTGTCCAAACAATTTCTTCCGTCTGCAAGGAAAAAGATTCTGGGAAGAAGGGAAAAGGAGAAGGAAGGGGAAAAACATGTTAGGCGATCATACAGGACAGCATGTATGTGTAAAATTGACTCTCATAGAAAAGGGGTGGAGTTTGAATCAAGATGCCACATCTGCCACCTTGCTTATTTTAACATCCCCAGCCCAATGATGCTGACTTGTGCCTGACCTGCTAACATCTTGTCATCTTTAAAGTGAGTTGGCCTGAAGCTTTTGGCCCCAAGTTATATTTTAAGGAGATTGGGGGTGTGTGTGTTAAAGGGAGTGAAATAATTGGTTTGAACTTTGTGGATGCTGAAGATGGCTTTAGCACCTTCAAACCTTCCAAAATAGGAGAAATCAGCTTGATTCTGAAATTCCTGAGCTTTTAAGGATGAAATGGGTGCTTAACCTTCTAGTCTGTCAAAAAGCCATTGTAAAAAGGCTCAAAAGTTCAGACCTTCCTGTACCAAGTTGCCTCATAGCAGCTACAAATGGGGGTTTCCTGTTCCTGATCCATGTGATTCCTAAGCCATAACTGCTGGAAACAAGCTTCTATCGCTTTAGTAACAGAGTTGCCTCATTTGATTTACATTGTTCTCATTCTAAGGGTATCAATACTGGTAGTAAATAAATGATAGGAGGAGATAACACCCATCTGCCTGGCAGCAATTATACATATTGATGCCAGTATGAATAGGCAGTTGGGTGAAGGCAGATTTTTTTTTAAAAAATTCAAGATTGCAGTGTGATGGAAAATATATACTTTCTTCCCTTGCATAACAGTTCTGGTTCTGTACTGATGTTCCTTTGGCAGTTGCCATAATGTAATTTATGTTTCACTTATAATCTAATTGGGCTTTAAAAAAGCTGAGATACTCATTAGTCTCTCCTAGGGAACTCAGGAAAAATAGGCAGGACCTTTTGGTTAAATCTGCTATAGCATCCGAACTGAGTTGGGAATAATCTTGATAGAAACTAAGCGGAATCAGACAGTGGTGGGTTTCAAATTTTTTACTACCGGTTCTGTGGATGTGGCTTGGTGGGCATGGTATGGCTTGGTGGCCGTGGCTTGGTGGGCGTGGCAGGGGAAGGATACTGTAAAATCCCCATTTCCTCCAGATCAACTGGGACTCGGGAGGCAGAGAATAGATGGGGGCGGGGCCAGTCAGAGGTGGTATTTACCGGTTCTCTGAACTACTCAAAATTTCCGCTACTGGTTCTCCAGAACTGGTCAGAACCTGCTGAAACCCACCTCTGAATCAGACCCAATGTAGCATAATTAGAAAACCAGTAGGCAACTCTAGGCTGAAGAGTAGACTGGCAAGTGGGGGCGGGGGAAATTTCAGAAGGCAAAAACGGGTCATGTCCATATTCTTGACAGGGAACAGCATCTATGTATTCCAGCTTGGTTCAAAGAAGACTTGAAATTATTATACAAGTGCATTATGCTGTCTTGCAGTTTTGAGAGCAAAAGTTCTATCTGCCCATGACAAAGGAACCCATGCTGAAGTAATTGTGAAGATAAAGAAGGTTCTGAAATCAGGCAAAGTAAAAATCACCAGGAATAACCGAAGCATATATCCAGATTCTTGGACCAATCGAGGGTGTACATGTCCTATTCTAAATCCTGGTAAGTATTCTGCCCCAGTATTCTGGTATGCTGAGAGTCACTGTCACATTTTTAATATACGATGATGAAACTTGTTTTTCCCCCCAACTCATATGCACAGGAGAGATCCCTTAGTAACTTAGTTCATTGTTGGAGTAGGATCCATCTCTACCTGTAATGATTAAATCTAGTCTTTTCCCCCAATTACTTTTATAGGGATTATTCTCTATACTATTTATGTTGTTTTATATTTTCTGTTATGGATTGCACCACAGAGGCTAAACAAATTTTGTTGTATATATGATGTACAATGACAATAAAGGCTATGCTATGCTATGCTACACTACACTATGCTATGCTCAATTTGAAGAAGGATTTTTTTCTTCTTAGAGAATTGCTGTCAACACAAGATTCATGGGTTCACACATACTAAATAGCAATAGCACCTGGACTTTTATACAGCTTTACAGTGCTTTACAGCCCTCTGTAAGCGGTTTACAGAGTCAGCATATTGCCCCCCAACAACTTGGGTCCTCATTTTACCCACCTTGTAAGGATGGAAGGCTGAGTCAACCTTGAGCCTGGTGAGATTTGAACTGCCAAATTGCAGGCAACCGGCAGTCAGCAGAAGTAGCCTGCAGTACTGCACTCTAACCACTGTGCCACCTTGGCTCATCAGGTTTGTTTAACAACAGTTGGCTGAAGTCAGGGTTTGTGCAATATACTTAGTGAAACAAACCATGATGGCTACAATCATAGAACTTGGAATAACACAGAATAACAGTTGGAAGGGACCTTGGAGGTCATCCCCTGCTCAAGCAGGAGACCCTATACTATTTCAGACAAATGATTGTCCAGTCTCTTCTTGAAAGGGTCCACAACTTCTGAAGGTAAGCCATTCCACTAGTTGATTGTTCTCACTGTTAGAAAGTTACTCCTTAATTCCAGGTTGCTTCTCTCCTTGATTAGTTTCCATCCATTGTTTCTTGTCTTGCCTTCTGATGCTTTGGAAAATAGTCTGACCTCCTCCTCTTTGTGGCAGCCCCTCAAATATTGGAACATTGCTATCATGTCTCCCCTACTCCTTCTTTTCACTAGACTAGACATACTTAGAACTTGCTAAACCCAAATCAACAGATCACATTTTTTCCTGCTCATCTATATGGCAACTTCTACCCTGCATTTGAGGTCTGAATTTATTTATATCCATGGGGGTGAGTGAGTACAAGGGTTACAGATGGCATGACTGTGAAGCAGAGGTATCCTCAATGGGTGGGTTTGTCTATTTTCTGTTTTATATATTTTTCATGAAAGTCACATAGGTACATTAAGGACAATTCTATTGATATATCAATGAATTTCAATAGTGTCATCATTGATCTTTGAGGGCTTGGTATATGCAAAACAAGAATGATTTTTTGGGCTTGGTGCAGTATGTTGTGTGAACCCATCTACTGTGGTTTTTCAACTGCAGTTCACACTTTGCTATATTGTATGCAGTCATGGTATATTCAGTAAACTATAGTTAATCCAATTATAGTTTAGCACAATGTGTCAACTAACCCACTGTGAGCCAGCATAAGACTGGATATTAATGTGATATCTTGTGATACAGGAGCAAAGTTAGGGATTAATGTCTACTTTCTGAAACATTCTTCACAGCCTGGTGCCTTTGGATAAGTTATATTTTAATACTTGCAGGCTGGCTACACTGACTAGAGACTATGAGAGTCAAATCCAATCGTTCTGAAGGGCATTGGTTAAAAGAGTGCCTTAGAGAACTTGCTAGACATGTGCATGGACTGATATGCAGATTCTGCTGTCTTCTTGTTCTTTAATTCTTCACATAGGCTAATTAAGTCTCCTGCATTTTGTTTCATGCTTCTCTCCAGATGTTTGCTTGTCTTTTTTTCTTTAGCTTATTTTAGAGAACCAGTAACTGCCCGTGTTTCCCTGAAAATAAGACCCTGTCTTATATTTTTTTGAACCCCGAAATAAGCGCTTGGCCTTATTTTGGGGGAGGTCTTGTTATTTTGGGGTACGTGGAGGAAACCGGAGGAAATGGCTGTGCATGCGTTTAAATATTTTCGGGCAGAACTAATTTTCAGGAGGGGCTTATTTTAGTGCATGCACTCAAAAGCCCGATTGGGCTTATTATCAGGGGATGCCTTATTTTAGGGGAAACAGGGTATTGCTTTTTCACAATTCAGTTGGCAGCTCTAATCATCCCTACAACCCATTGCATCATTTCGAATTGCGTATCAAATTAGTTCATTTGCATTCACTTTTTAAAACATTTTCTCCAACCTAAAACTACATGCTCCATATGGTGCCACAAGTACACTTGAAAATAAAGTATTCGGTTTGACTCTTGAGAACTTCATGAACACGCCCAAGTATCATCTTGGCAATACTATGAAATCAATTTGCTATTGCTTTCTTCAAGGATTTTTAATTTCCCAGTCTAGGTTAAGTACAAATCTAGCTACACAAGGAAACTCATGAACCTTGTAATTAAGTAATTTGCATTTTAAGTCATCCTGAGCACCATGTTCAGGTGGAAAGAGAGGGGAAGAAAGATTAATGAATGATTTTAATTAAAATTATCCCTGTGATTCTTCTGGGCAATCTTTGATTCTGTAACTTAATTAATATTGAGAATTGATTCTTACAATATGTAATCCTTTTTCAAACCAGGTATAGACTACTTAATAGCAGGACAAGAAGACGCACAGACGAATAGACTCCTTGTGAACATGAACAGTCTGGTGAAGCCCTGGAAAGCTCACTGGGGGAAGTTTGTTGCAGATATACTACGAATCGGATGCAAATAATGTATTTTTTTCCCAAGTCAAGTCACAAATATGTACGCATTAATAATATGGCAGTGAAAAGTCTAGTTAGTTCTCTAATCGTTAATTATAACTTTTATAATTAAGGAGAATTTAAAAGCAAACTCTCTTTCCTCCATTCCATTAAGTGCTTTAGGCAGGAATCTTGTTCCGGGATTTCTTTTTTCCAAGGCAACAATTTTTTCTCTCTTTCACACATTTGTAAAAAATAAAATAAAATGTAAAGACTGCTGAATTAACCTCATGTCATGCACCTAGGCTCACAGCCTGGCATATAGCTTGTTTTAGGATTACAGTATCTAGAGTTTTCGAATTCCACCAATACATATATTTGTAACTGAGACCAAGATTATATTATGCTGTTGATGAACAGTCATTACTAACAGAAAACTAGAACTCCTGCACTATTTATTTTTCTGGAGCTGGATTTTTGTTTTATAGTAAGTAGGAAGGAAGAGCAAAAATTTGCTAAGTGACAGGGCTACAAAACATCATTCATTGGCCTGTCATATGAGTCTTGCTTATATTTGAGAGGCCTGTTTAAAAAGCTGTTAGTTTAAGGTACCCTTCATAGCTTTTGGGTTCTACGAAGTCTATGTGTTCTATTGGAATTTGCACTGGAATTGAGAAAATATTGTAGATGTGTCTTTGTGTCTATTTCATCAGAGAAGAAAACAGCAAAGTTATTGGAAATCCGGAAGGCAGCCTGAAAGGACTTGGAGCTGCAGGGATTCTGGGAAGCGGAGGTCCCTGTTCCTGCTGTAGGTGTCCCCCTAAACTTCCTGACAAAATTCATGGGGAAAGAAGATGACTGGCAATCTACACATTAGAATAAAAATAGCTGGCTATCCAACACTTGATTACCACCAGATTCCAAAGATTTGTTTTGTATAGTGTTGTTCCCACAACGCAAGAGTCCAGAAAGTTCTGGTTTTCAAGTTGGTCCCACCTGCTCTCATCAACAGCCTTTTCTGTTTTGTCCTGCATTTAGCATCCATTGCATCAAAACAAATGCAGAAAGACCACAGTTATGAAGGACTTTAGGAGCCTACCAAATTCTTTTAAGAGAACGAATGAGGCAAGAACTCAAAAGAGTTTCATACATCACCAGAAGTATTGGAATTTCCTTTGGGGTTATCAGATTTGCTACTGAATTGCATACCAAATTGATGATTTAAAGACTGACTGCCTCTTTGAAATCCTCACATGGTCCTTTTTTGTTTTCTAAGTTAATATTTGATTTTCAATTTCTATTGTGCTCATTTCACCTAAAATGCTTCATATTACCACTTTGTAGCTTCAGTCACTTGCCTTTTTCATACTGTATGTGTGTTCAAGACATCTCAAAGAACAGATGCTTCTATTCATGATATTTACTACTAGCCAAGATTCTTCTAACAAGCAGTGCTCCAAGGCAGATAACAGATGAACACCACTAACATTGCTGTCCTTTGCTCAGGCAGAGACTAGTCAGAAAAGTACACAATCTGTGCTGCAGAAGAATGAGTGACTCCCCAGCTCCCTAGTGTTAATTTGTACTTTATTAATGTTATATACTACACAAAACATAGTTGTGGTTTGAGACATTAGATACTGATGCAGAGTAAAGAAATCTTCCAAGACAGCCGTTAAAACCCAGGCAATGCCATATAACTTGTGCTGGAGTATGACTGATGTAACTGTTTATATCACTTCTTGTTCTAAACTATGGAATTTCTTTCGAAAGGCACTAAAGTGTTTGCACTAAAAAAATAATCTCTCCTAAAATATGGGCAATAGGTTAAGGGAAGAAGTTTAATTTTGAATATATAGTTAAATGTCTTTTACTTAAGCTTTGGCCAAGGCATTATAAATCTTACTGCCCTTTTAATGTAGAATCTGTTATGCATGTCAGTTAATTTATGGACACAGGACTTTTATTTAGTTCGTCACAGTTTCTATTAAAATTCTAAAATCATTTTGGACACACTGTATAAGCTATGTTTATATTATATGGCCTGCATTTTTTTGTATTTTGTCTGATGAGTGTTCTGTCAGATAAAGAGCTAGAAGATGGTTTATTGCTAAACCTAAGGGATTTCATTCATATAAAACATATTGTTAGAAGCTCTGCATTTATAGCTGCTTGTAAGTGAAAAGGCCATTCAAATACCCAAAATTTAAATGAAGAGACTGAAGAGGAAAAATAGTAGAATAGGACAGGGGTCGCCAACCTTGGTCCCTTTAAGACTTGTAGACTTCAACTCCCAGAGTCCCTCAGCCAGCAAAGCAAAGCCCTGGAATAGGATATGAAAAGTAACAGCAACAGAAGCAGGAACCAGAGAATGATATTTGCTCCATTTTCACCAGCATTTTCAAATAATTGCATTTGAGCATAACAGTGTGGATTGGAACTAGGGAGTCCCAGGTTCAAATTCCCACCTTCCCAGAGAACTCCCTGAATGAGAACAACCTATTTCACAGAACTGTTCCAAGGATAAAACTGGGGGAAGACTCTCATTTGAATGCCAAAGAAAAACAGAACATGCAGTTAGGCACAAGAAATAGAAACAAAACCATGACAAGACTAAGCATAGTATCCTGAGATACAGTTGAGGTATATTTCATTCAGATAAAAACAGTACTACTGATGTCAATGTGGTGAAAACGACTTTCTACAAAAGCAAGCTAAAAATGATGGAATTCCTTGAATTTCAGTCCCATTGCTTGCAATAGGAACGTATGGCCTACTTTCTGCAGTGATTTCAAATGAACTCACCTTAAGAAAATTTAGTCCGCTACACTATTCAAATGCAGACTTAGTAGCGATGCCTTTTGGGCACTAAGGTGGTCCTGTAAGAATCCTATGGTGAACAGACATATCTTAAGAGTGCTGTTGTAATGACTGACAGAATTACCCAAAAGCAGTTTCCAATAGCATTCTTGCCAGAGATGTCTTATTAACCAGATGCTTCAAAATTTGGTTATATAATAAATCTTTAAACAAAGGGGGTGGCACCACCTTCTGATAGTCAACCACTGGTTTTCCTTTTGACCTGGCCTGGTTAAGTCCTATTCACAAATGCACTCCATCTGATTCCTCAGGACCTGTTCTCCATGGATAGCTGTTTCATTGACACTATATGTAGGCTGAAGAGGTTTTCCTGACAGTTTTTCTGAAAGGGTCAAACTGTTGCTTGCATTTTACTTCAGTAAATGAAAAATGTATGTATGTGTTTTAAAAAAAGTAAAATATGTCACATATATTCTGACCGTCAAGACATAAAAACAGGAGTTAATCGAAGTCAGCAGATGGATGGGGTGCATATTATTGTGTGCTTCTGTTCAAAGATTATTTGGTTCAGTAGAGGTATCCATAAGAAGAGAGAACAAATTTGATTCTACAAATTTTTTTTTAAAGAAAACTCTGTTGACCTCACATTTATTAAATGTCCCTTAGATTCAAGTACCTACATTTTGGCAGGTGCAGGGCATCAGACCTAAGAAAATCAGTTGAAATCACCTTTCCTTTCCATCCACACTCATATCTAGTTGATCAAGCCTTTGCTTGAATGGAAGGATATAATCTCAAAGATTTATGTTTATTACACTCCTGCAGTATTTTGTAGAAGAAAATCTACTTTACATGGCTATATGGGATATGTACATTGAAAACTAGGGTTAAGCTAAATTATTGGATAGGTTGGTTTAACACAAATAACATCTACCGGTTTCCCTTGATGATTCCAGAGCCACTTTGTCCCAGAATTCAGATCACAGGATATCAGAATTCTCCTCAGATGAGAAGGCTTGAGGTAGTCCTCGTTCAAAGATCCTAATTGAGAATGGATTGTTCACTGCGAAGCAAAATGGTTGTTAGGTGGAATATCACATGACCATACTGCTTAACAATGGCAGTTCCAGTAGTCTCAGTTGCGGTCATTAGACAAGGACCACACACTTCTGCTCTGTGCAAACTGTCTCCAGCAGGAGAAGCCTGAGGTTCTTGCCTAACAACTGCAACTGGGACTAGCAGAGCAGGCCCTGACGAGCTCCCTTTGGAAGATGGAACTCTGCCACTGCTGTACTTGCCTCTAATCCAGCTTCCTCCGCTTGTCTATCTCCCTTGTACCTTGCTGCCCCTAGCTGTCCTTTGCCATCTTTCTCCTCCTGATGGCCTCGGATCCATGTGCTGGGTGAGGGCGCAGACCTGGGATGGGCACAGCAGATCCTCATCTGTTGAAGGGAACATGCCGGATGTGGATGGGGAGGAAGCAGCAGGGTAGAGCTGGGGACAGAGATCGTAAGAGGCGAGGAAGCAGTGTGGATGGCTTGCTCAGATGTCACCTTCTCTAGGGAAGACGACAACAAACATCATTTGGGGTGAGGGTCGTAGGAGCAGACAGGAAAGTACAGGGTGGCCAAAAGGGCGGAGAAAAGTAGAGATAAGCGGGTGGGGGGAAAGTTGAAGTGCATAGTCTGGTCATAAATGTGGGCCAGTTGCCAAATGCCCACATTTTGATTATATGACCACGGGGTGGTAATGCCGTGGCCTCAATTTTAAAGACTGGTCATAACTATAAATTGTCACTGAATGGTAATTAAGTGAGGATTGCCTGTTTGCCCATTTGAACAAATCAATGTAGCCTGTCACAGGGAACAGTCATTAGCATTAACAAAAGACATAGAGGCTAGTGTAATCGTAAAAGGAATTCACTTTTAATATACAGTCAAATCACAATACCTATGCAGAGGTTTGTTACCCCAGGTAACATTGCAATTGTCCTATTAGGGTCAGCAACCTGCTGAGAGAGGGAACAAAGGAAACCCCTCAAAGCAGGGACAATTAGGAACATTAAGGAATACAGTGACCAATGTTTTTCTCTGACTGCTCAGTTACAGCTAGGCTTGATCAAGATTTATTTTAAAATGGAAAATCAACTAACATTAATTTTCTATTATTAGAAATTAGTTATATATGCAAATTTCCTGTGTCATCAAGCACGTAACTGACTAACTGAAAATTTTACCCAGATTTTTGACTCTTTCTGGTTGTTCTGAGAAATCTGTATTAATTTTAATCATATAAAATCTTGACTATAGCTAACTGACATTTTGCTGATCCGGTATTCTTGCTTTCCTAAAAGAGCATTAACCATTGCTGTTCTTTAAGCCAACCTATAGACTGAACATAACCGGAGAAGAAAAGTGATAAAGCACTGGTGGCGTCTACATTTCTTCTATACTGACTCCACTGCAACATTTCTTTGTTAAAACCATAGGGCTGAAGCTTCTTCACAGTAAGTGAGTTCACATGATACAGTGTACAGAAGTGCATTCCTTGAGGGATCAGTGGGGTGGAAAGAAAGAAAGGAGAGAAGATTTTCTGCCCTGTCTAAATGTCTCTGAATATGGAAAGGAGACCACAGCCTCCATGCTCATTCATTAGCTAGACCCATCCTTTTCTTTGCCCGCTGAAGGAGTAGTTTCCAAATCTTTGCTTTGATTATCTTCTCCATCTTCATCATCATCATCATCATTTTCTTGAGGATAAAGATCCGGGTATTTCTGCATACATTCTTGCATTGCACGAAATTGGTCCACACAATCTGATCCCTTAATTTCTTCCTTGCTATAATGAAAACAGGAAAATGCTGACTTGAATTGTTCCCCACAAGGACCACTAGCCATTCCACCAAGGCATGGGCAATTCCAGTTGATATCTCCATTAGGCAATATCAAACCTTAAGAAAAGAGGGAAAAAAGGTAGTAAATTACAAAACTATTTTATATTGGGACTTACATAATGGCTGGGTTCACACACAGCACAACGTAGATTCTTTAACTATATTCAGAGTCAAAGTTTAGTCAATACAGATAAGGCAAGTCAAAAATTAATTACAGTGGCTGACTTGAAATGTTTATTAATTTCAGTTTTTATAAGCTGCTACACTCTGCAGACATGCTTATCATATCCTGAACCAAACAAATTACGTTTTACTGAGCATGTGTGATCCAAATCATTAAGCTTCATAGTCTGTAGGAACTTGAGTGATAAATTCTGTATTTTGGAGTAACAACATATTTGGTGATTATCATATTTTTGATCTTCCTAAAAACCTTAGTGGTGACATAGTAAAACATAAGAGCAATTTTGTTTTTAAAGTTTATAGCAAAAAAAGAAAAGAAAAAGTCAAATTTAGAATGGAAAATATTAAGCCAATAAAAAAGGCTTTTGTTCAAGGCAGCAAGAATAGTGTTGTGTTTTACAAATGAGAACTTACAGAAAATTTCCCCTGATTGTTCAGGTTTTTTGTAAGCACTCCAAATATACAGGTTATCAGTTTTCAAAAGTCAACTTTCCTCTATCTCACTAAAATCACTAGATGCAGGCCACTAAAAACTGCTGTTGCCCGTCTGACATGAACATGGATGGAACTGGACAGGAATGATTTTAAATCTTGATAAAGATTGTGATTTAATGTGCAATAAACAGCTGTAAACAGAGAAACACTTCCTATAAGATACATGAAAACTAAAAGAAAGACAATTGGAGTGTCAAAAAGAGAGAGGGAAAAAAAGATAATTTGGATTTCCTAGATCATTTTATTAGTATCAAAAGTCGCTATCCTATTATGTACATAACAGATCCTAAAGGAGAAAAGAAACTGATGACATTACGTGTAATTCATAGAAATGTTTGCACATTTCATTTTTACACAACTTTTATGCAAACCTGTTTCCTGTGCTGATTTGGATGTAACATAAAAATAATAGTTCTGTTGTTGGAATGGCATGCTTTCTTATGGTATGGACAAGCTAAAAAACAGGGATACTTTAGAAGACATTTAATCAGAGAAGTGTTGTTGTCAAACTGGGAGAAGATAAAGAAAAGTTACTTTTTAAAAATCCCAATTTGGGTATCACCTATTGAGGCATTCTCATATCCAATAACATTTAGAAAGGAAAAAAATGCTAGGTATAAGGAATTGTTGAATGAAAAGAGTGAGTTAAAAACTAAGCTAGAATTAGAAATAGAAGGTATAAAAATGAATTGGTTTTCTTATTTACAAACACAATCCAGATACATAAAAGATTTTAAAACAGAAGGTTTTTATAACAATATAACGAGTTTTGATAAGATTTTAACAGGTTCAGATGATAACTTGATTAGGAAGCTGTATGGATACTTATTAGAGATTAAACTGGAGGAAGAACAAGTAAAAGAGACAATGATTGCTTGGGGGAAGAATTTTGGTTGTGGGATAGACTTAGAGGCATGGCAGAAACTTTGGATGTATAATTATAAAATGACAATGTCTACAGCATACAAAGAGAATTTGTACAAGATGTTTTACAGGTGGCATTTACCCCCGACAAGAATTGCTAGAATGTCTAAGGACAAATCCGAAAAATGTTGGAAGTGTCATCAGATACCTGGATCATATTACCACATGTGGTGGACATGTGTCGAAGCGAAAAGATATTGGACTAAAATACACACGTGGTTGGAGAAAATGATTAAAGAACATATTGACTTTAAACCTGAAGTGTTTTTGCTGGGAATTTTACCTGAAATATATACTAGAGATGTTAAATATTTGATTGTGAATATTATTACAGCAGCCAGGATTGTGTTTGCTAAAAAAATGAGAAATTACCCTTGCAAGACGAAATTACTAGGAAGATGATGGAATGTGCAGAGATGAGTAAATTGACATTTGAAATGAGAGTTCAAGAAAATAAGCAATATTATAAAATATGGGAATTATTTTATTATTGGCTAGAAGGAAAGATACGTTAAAGACACAGACCGAATAAGAGATCTAGATGATATAAGATAGATGTATGAAAGAGATGTTTATCTTGAGATTGCACAAGAACATATGTAAATGTCCCATCAGCACATTGTAATTGACTTGATGAGATTTTTATGTTTATTCTTTGTTAAAAAATAAAAAAAACTTTTTTTTAAAAAAATAGTTCTGCATCTTATGCATAACTCAGACCTTTTATTGCCTCACATCCCTTGGCAATCTCTATGCTGCAAAGAAGATATTGGAAGTTTTTTTTCCCTCAATTATCCATTTTGTTACATTGGTTATGTAAAAACATTGTTTAATAAAAGTCCATCCTGATTGTTTATTTGAATCTGGAAGTGGTTAATAATATATCTATATAGATTTTCAATCTTCCAGGTCATAGTTGTCCCAAAGGTGCTTTTCTTTTCCTTTTTCCTTGAAAACATTGACTCTCATCAAATAAGTTTCTTCAGTTCTAACTTATTGGAGGGGAAGAGAAAGATTTAACAGGTGTGGAACCTTTTTGGGACTGCTAGTCCCAAGAAGATTTCACACCTGTTTGCCATTCTGATTCAGGTGATTCTGGAGATAGAGATAAAGCCCCAAGTGGCTCAAGACTCTCAGAGAGCTAAGAACCCTCAAAGTACTAACAACCAGATGACTGCAAATAATATAAATCCTTCCATTCTGTCAGAACTGAAGAAGCTTCTTGGATGAGAAGCAAAACATTTTCAAAGAACGGAAAGTCCATTTGCCTTTTAGAAAAGCACCTTTGGGAGATTAATAATATATATAATATACAGCTAGCATTGTAAACCATCATTGGAAATTGGTTTATTTTCAAAATAACAATACATGATGTCATACATCATCATCATCATTATGCTCAGGTACAGACATAAGGAAAGCAAAATCTTTTTGTTTCCTCCTTGTGGCAGTGCCAAAAAAGGGAACGGGAGCATGAATGAAAACACAACTCTTCAGTTTAGCATTAGAGGGGAGGTGCAGACACTATCTTGGTTTAATGGCAAAATAGAAAAAAAACTGGTTCATTATGTAGGGAAACTACCCTGTTTTCCCAAAAATAAGACATCCCCTGATAATAAGTCCAATTGGGCTTTTGAGCGCATGCGCTAAAATAAGCCCTCCCCGAAAATATTTAATACAGAGCTGGAAATGAGATAAGACGGCAAGAGGAGCCCCATCTTGCTCCACGTGCCCCAAAATAATAAGACCTCCCAATAAGGGCAAGTGCTTATTTCAGGGTTCAAAAAATATAAGACAGGGTCTTATTTTTGGGGAAACATGGTATATAACCTGGAGTTGGTTCGTTTTTCCTCCCAGATTGCCAATATATCACAAACAAACTACAGAAATATACAGGTGGTCCTTATTATCCTTTTTTTAAATACAGTGCTTGAAAAATATAAACCAAACCTCATTATTTGTTTAGTGTAACTGTTATTGGCAAGCTTTTTGTGTACTTTATGCATATGCAGAATGGCAGACAGATCTTTGCACATGATATGCAAAAAGCATTTTTTGCAGTTTTGTTATCCATTCTTTTGTTTGGGTACAAAAGAATTCCCATAATTCTTGTGACACACATATTTTAAAGGATTCAGTATGATGGAGCCACAGATTTCTACCAATATACCATCATGCTTATGTCTATGCTTGCAAAAGAATTGGAGGGTCTTAATATAAAGATTTAAATTATTAGATCTTATCTAATTTGTTACCAAAAAGGTACTATCTCAGATTAGATATTATTAATAATTCACTAAAACTGGTTTATGCTGGTTACATTTGCTAACTATTGAATTCACATTTGATTTTAATAATGATTTTGAAGTGCTATACACAAGGATACTTTTATTTGCAGTACTAACTTTACTTCAAAAACGTTATTCAATTTTATACAGCTTGTAAATTCCTTTTCTTTTTGCTCCTTTATTTCTTTTTCTGTTGTTTTCATTGTACTTTCAACTTTCTGTTAACTTAAATAAACAATTTTCTATATTAAATATTAAGATTATGTGAAGGTAATGGTAACATTTTCCAAGTAATATTCACATATTAACATATTCCAAGGAAAAATATTTCTTTCAGTAAGCAGTTTCATTTTTGTAGTTCGTTTTTAAAGTTTTAACTTAGTTTGTTCTTATACGATAAAAATAAAACTTACATGAACATTCAGCCCATTTTTCCTGATCTCTAATTTTTGCAGAGATTTTTTTTAATTGGCATATTTTATAACTATGGCCATTGAAGAGAGACATCACAACTACAGGAAAAATGATCACTAGTTTTGGCTTGTTGAGTGAGCTGCACATTGGTATGTAAAGTTAGTTTTTCATAGAATACAAACCAAAAAATTCCTCAGCTACCATTGCAAAAAGTCAAATAGTAACAAACATAAAATCTTTGTGATTCTCTAATGTACTAACTCCATAGGGGGAAAAATCCCAGATGGTTCATAAGAGTAATGATGCCCCAGAAAAGCTGAAAATTGGTTCTTACAGTCACTTGTGACAACCAGCTGCAAGTAGATTTATAGGATTAATTTGGTTTCCACTTCTATAAAGTTAATTGGCACTTCTACTTGGAAACAAGGAATTGCTTCTTTTAAAAAAATGCATTCAGCTTTTCATGTTGGTTTTCCTCTGGACAGACCCTCTTTTCATTAAGGCAAATAGAAGGGTGGGGAGGGAAGTTTCATTCATTCTTTGTGTTTATACGTGACGTGGCCAATAAGCAATTTTGCTTCAAACCTTTAGAAGCTGTGGCAGGAGTCACAAAGCAGAAATCATTTCTATCCATTCTAAATGCTCAGTCCTGGCTCCTGGCCAGCAACGCAGCCTGTCTGAAATTAGAAAAGCTGAAAGATGGATTTCTGCACATTCTTTGGCTGTAGTATACAGATGGCACTTAAGGTCTAAGAGCTGGGGAAAAGGGACTAGCGATTTCTTTTCATCTCAAGAAGGGTGCAAGGTTAACTTCAATCACGTCAAGGCTGAAAGTCATTTTCAGTGTCTTACTATGAAGTATATTGGCTAGCATGCTCTAAGAATGGCTGTTTCCAATTATATAACTGAAATTACGTTTCTGACTAAACATCTTCCCTAATATCTTATATCATTTTGATATATCTTCCTGATGTAGCAGCCCTTGCAATAACCTCATTTAGTAGGCAGCACTTAAACATAGTTTCATCTGACGATATTTTGATCATTAATGAATCAGAAATGGAGCTCAGGATGAGGAATAATGAAACGGAAGAATAATAAAAGCATTAAACAAGTTTACAAACACAGGAAATAAAATTGAGTGGTATAATAAAAACAATTATTGAAAAGTTTTATATTCTGATCCAAAATGTGCCACGGCTTACACATGCACAAAATAGGAAATGTATTTTATTAAGAGTTCCAAACAAAACAGTCCCACTTTAAATATTGTCTGTCTGAGAGATTCCACTGTCTTCTGTCAAAACAAAATTTGAAGTGTTTTGTTCTCACGTTAAAGCAAAATTCTTGGAACATAACTATGCTTTATTTCAATCCTGAGACAGTGGAATATCCCATTTTACGTTTGTTTTTTTAGCTGCAAAACTCTCAAAACACAATTAACCAAATCTTTGTTCAAGACCAAAATAAAACAGACTGCTTTGTTTCAACCTCAAAATGAAACTTCTGGCGCATATCTTTGGGCTCAAAATGTTTTGCTCATCTCTCTTACAACCTCTCCTTATGTCTGCCGAGGTGCTAAGCATGAGTTGGATTAAATGCATTATAAATGCCTGGTTATTCCTAGAAGCATCAGAAAAAAGGACTTTTTTTCACTATCCTAATATTGTTTTTATAAAACATAGATTAGCCATGTCCCCCAAAAGGCATAGGAGTCATTAAGGAAGGACTACTTGTATTGCTTCAAACTATCACTGGAGGTTTTTTAAGAGGGCTATCTAAGAGATGGCTTGTGAAATCCCTTCTCTTCTCCAGACTTTTAACTTGTTTTCTTACCTGCTTTTGTACTGCTTTTAGGCTGTTTTCAGGCTAAAGACACTGAGCTTGTCAGGTGGAAAGCTGATAGCCCAGATTCAAGTCCTGAGCACTGTGCACTGCGATAAGCTCCTGTTACTTGCCCCAGCTTCTGCCCATCTAGCAGTTTGAAACATGCAAAGTAGTGCATGTAGATAAAGTAGTATCACTTCAGTGGGAAGGTAATAGCATTCCGTGCGCTTCCACATACAGTCATGGCCACATGACCATGGAAGTGTATTTGGACAACTATGGCTTTCTCTCTCTGCTAAGAAACGAGAGATGACTACCGCCCCCTAGAGTAAGACATGACTGGACAGGAGAAACCATCCAGGAGAAATCAGGTTTTTATTTTTGTACTTTTGTAAAACTCAAAGCTACTAAAACAGACATAGCTTCTGAGATATAGTCATGGAAAAGCTGGTGTTCAGTATTAATTCAAGTGAATCCAGTGCTTTTCCATGAAATACTTTCTAGGCTTTTAAAGTTTGGAATATCTGATTTAATCCGGGGGCTTGATTCTATTTACAAAAGCAAAGAATGTCATATAATCCTTTTCAATAACGTACACCTTTCATTATACCAATTTACAAGTTTAATATATAAACTGCTTTGCTCCGGACAATACATAAAATTAATGGTGTCCATTACCAGCCACATACCCGTGACTGAGGTATATGCTGGGGAAATAAGGCTCAAACAGGATCTTATCTAGAACCAACAACATACATAGCTATGTTTGAACTATCAGAGTGAGCAAATACTGCCCTCTAGAGATAAGACTGAAATACAGATTTCTCACTAACATTTTGAAATAAAATTACTTGTGTGCCAACCGATTCTGAATGATTCAATTCAAAAATGACATTTGCAAATTTGATTGTAGGAAATATGCCAAGCATATAGGAGCACATGTTAAATATACCTAATTAAAAAAACACTAAGTATATTTCTCACTTAATTGATAAAACAGTCTGTTTTTGTTTTGTTTTCCTTTGAAAATGCAAAATGACAATCTGCATGTTTTTCTTTAATACTGCTAAACAGAGGCTCTCCAACTTTACCATAATGAATATTCTCCATACATTATGTGCCTACTTCTATCTTATTCCAGGTTAATGAGGATGAGATGTATTTCATACCTCTAGATTCATCCACAATCAGAATTCCCTTTTTGAATAAAATGTGAATAAATTGGAACAAAGAGTAATAGACTTAGCACACAAGGGTATGCAAGTGAAAACTTATTCTCATGAATTTGAAACATAGGCTACTGTTATACCTCAATAGGCTACAAGTCATTTTATTGCAAATTATGCTTTCTTAAGAAAACATAAGAAAAACAGTATCATCCACATTTGCATATATTCATATTGAACATGGAAGAGTTAAAAATACCAAATGGATTACTCTGTATAGCCAAGAAGTGTTATTTAGATTATGTCTTAGTTTCAAAGGTGATTTAAATGATTGCCTATTTTTTACATAATAGAGATGTGCAATACATGTAGTCTTTGAGTTATAACATCCGTTCAGTGGCCATTTGAAATGACAACAGCACTAAACACAGGGACTTACTACTGGTATTTGAAGTTTCAGCTATAACAGTACCAATGGTCACATGAACATAATTCAGATGCCTGAACATAATTCAGATCCCACTTATGACTAGATGCAGCATCCTGCAGTCACATAATCATTTGTGCCCTTTCTTGCTGACTTTTCCAAGCCAAATCAATGGATAAGTGTCGTTTCTACAGGCCTTTCTTTGTGCACCCTCTTTCCTTCGCACAAATTCCCACATCTTTTTTCCTTGGCCTCCTTGTGATCGCTCACACACACTACACACTTTGTTTGTCCTCCCTGCAATGACACCTATGATCACATGGACTGTGCTCTTTCCCTGGCCTCCTTGTGATCACACACGTATATCATGTTCCCTAATGGATTATGGATTTCCTGTCTGGCTGCTCTCAGAGGGTCAGATTAGGTAATCATATCTCTTCAGCCCTTATTCTTAACAGTGGTACACCACAGGGTTGCATGTTGAGTCCCTTATTCTATACTCTTTATGTGCATGGCTGCATTTCCACTCACGCTAGTAATACTAAATTTGCAGATGATACAACAGTGGTGGGACTTATGGGGTGGGGGGAGAATGAGGTGGACTGGTTGCTTTCATGGTGTGGAGACAATAATTTGGTCCTTAACATCAATAAGACCAAGGAGCTTATAGTGGTTTACAGAAGGAACAGATCAGCCCTTGCTTATCAATGGCGACTGAGTGGAGCAACTGGCCACTTTTAAGTTTCTGGGTATTAGCTTAAAAGAGGATCTGGGGCATGCACTGGTCAAAAGGGCCCAGCAGAGATTATACTACCTGAGACTTCTCAGGAAACAACAGCTGAATGAAAAACTGCTGGTGACCTACCGCTGCACCATAGAGAGCATTTTAACTTACTGCACCTGTGTATGGTTTGCCAACTGCACAGTGGCAGATAGGACAGCACTCCAGAGGGTCAACGTCATTGCTCAGAGGATCATTGGTTGCCATCTCCCCTCTTTGGAAGAGCTTTATAGCTTCCGCTGCCTTAAGACAGTTCAAAACATTCTTAAAGATCCATCTCATCCTGGGCATCCCCCCCCCTTTTTTTTTGAACTATTATCATCTGGCAGATGGTACAGGATAATAAAAACAAGGACAAATAGGCTGAAAAACAGTTTCTATCCCAGGGCAGTAACCATATTGAATTCAACTGTATAGTGCAATATTAATGCAATATCAATTGTATAGAATGTGAAGGATGTGTGTTTGTGTTCTATTTTTATAGTTATAATGTACACTGAAGATGGCATTTAATTTCGTTGTACAAGGTGCAATGACAATAAACTAAATTAAACCTTTTCCTTGGCTTCCCTGTGACTGCACACATGCATGCATGTACCCAGCACCCTTTCTGTTTGATCTCACTGTGTCCACTCATACACAACCAGGCCTGCCTGGATTATCATTTTTTTTTATTTTTTTTACATTTATATCCCGCCCTTCTCCGAAGACTCAGGGCAGCTTACAGTGTGTAAGGCAATAGTCTCATTCTATTTGTATATTTACAAAGTCAACTTATTGCCCCCCAACAATCTGGGTCCTCATCACTAAGCAATGCAGTCAAGTGTAAATCTCAACATTATTCAATAAGACACAAAACACATTATTTACATTCCACTAACCATGATCTTCATAAGGATCATTGGGATCATCGGCCACCAATTCAGCATTGCTTGGAGTTTCATGGTCTTCTTTGGTCACAAATATAATTCTGTCCTTTCCTAAAAATTAGGGGGGAGGGGGGGAAGCATATACAATATTAGAAGAGTAGATAAATGTCTGATTTATCATTACCTTCTAAACAAGTTCATCAGCAGATGACATTGGGCCATTCAAGGTAAGCCATGTATATCTTGACATTAAATGTAATGTCAGATAATAATTCTGGCTCAGATTAACATGTACTCCAGTTTAGTTTATTGATTATATTATTAATTTAGTTTACTCTCCAGAGAAAAAAAGAGAAAGTTGGCAAAGAATCATGCTAAGTTTAATTTTCTTTCCTACATATGTTTACTTTGGCAGATAATTGTCAGTATATACACTCAGCCTTTATGTAAGATGGTACCACTTCCTACCAGACTGGGATCTGAGTCAAGTATGCCCAGGACTTAGTATCCTTTCTTATGTAAGGTTCTATTGGAAAACCTTTTTAAATTTCACCCTTTAGTTGAATAATTCTACGTTATCTCTTTTGCCATCAAGTACCTTACATGACTATATAAATATGATAAGGAAATAAATAATATGACAAGCTAAAATGAACTTTTATGTTCTTTCTTATTTTTTCTTAATAAAGACCATGTTTATAAGTAGTCCTCAGGTTATAACAGCACTTTGGGATTGGGATTGCTGTCACTAAGCAATGCAATCAAAAGTGGTATTAAATGACCACATCACTTAATGACAGCAATTCCAGCAGCCTCAGTTGCCATTGCGCAGGCATTTCAGTGGGAAGAAGTCAGAGTCCCAACAAGGGACTTGAACAGTTGCTAAATAGGAGGTTGTACTCAAGAATTATCTTTATAGTTTGTGAGAATGATATACCTCAGAGGATGTGTGTTGTTGCCAATTTCCCTAGTCACACATCCTGAGGCAGGACATTGCACTACAGAATTTATTTCCTAATTGTCATTTAGTTTTTGTTGGTTACAGGTAAATTGCAGATTGTGAAAGCCATCTCTCTCACACACACGCTAGGGTTGGTGGAGGAAAAAAACATCTCCCTGGAAAATAGATGGTGCCACCACCAAAAGGAGGCAGGAAGACAATGCCAGGACCTGCAGAGCCAGAAGATTTCTAGACGATGATTCAGATCCAACTTCTCAGTCTTGCTGTTTGCAGAGAGGTCCTAATGAAGCACCTACATTCATTCATTTCTTCTGACCAGAAAGTTGATATTATCTGCTGACTGCTGATCAGCCATGCAGACTGGAATAGCAATAGACTTACAGGTATATACCATTTCAAAGTGCTTTACAGTCCTCTCTAAACGGTTTACAGAGTCAGCATATTGCCCCCAACAATCTGGGTCCTCATTTTACCCACCTCAGAAGGATGGAAGGCTGAGTCAACCTTGAGCTTGGTGAGATTTGAACTGCCAAATTGGAGGCAACTGGTAGTCAGCAGAAGTAGCCTGCAGTACTGAATTCTAATCACTGCACCAACCCAGCTCCACTGCAAAATGGTTAGTTTTATCCACCTATAGAGTCCTTCCCAAAGACCTGGGATAGGCAGGTGTTCTTTCTCTGATGATGTTAAAGGGCATCGTTGCAGGATGTAGACTGTTTATTATTATTACAAGTCCTTGACTTACGACAATTGAGCCCAAAATTTCTGTTGTTAAGTGAGACATTTGTGAAGTGAGTTTTGCCCTATTTTATGATTTTTCTTACCACAGTTAAGTGAATCAGTGCAGTTGTTAAGTTAGTAACATGATTGTTAAATGAATCTGGTTTCCCCATTGACTTTGCTTGTCAGAAGGTCACAAAAGGTGATCACATGACCTTGAGACACTGCAACCATCATAAATATGAGTCAGTTGCCAAGCATCTGAATTTTTTATCATGTGATCATGGGGATGTTGCAAAAGTTGTAACTGTGAAAAACGGTCATAAGCCACATTTTTCAGTGCCGTTTTAACTTTGAATGGTCACTAAATGAACTGTTATAAGTTGAGGACTACCTGTATTATTCCACATTTTATCTATCTGGAGCAATTCAAGGTGGTGATAATATATACAGGTAGACATAGACTTACAACAGTTCATTTAGTGACCGTTCAAAGTTACAACAGCACTGAAAAATGTGACTTATGACTGTTTTTTCACACGAGCATTGTAGACTCCCCATGGCCACAATGATCAAAATTTAGACACGTGACAACTTACTAATATTTATGACGATTGCAATGTTCATGTGATCAGTTTTTATGACCTGATAAACAAAGTCAATGGGGAATCCAGATTCAGTTAACAAACGTGTTACTAATTTAACAACTGTGGCAAGAAAGGTTGTAAAGTGGGGCAAAATTAACTTAACAAATGTTTACCTCAGCAACAGAAATCCGGGGCTCAATTGTGGTCGTAATAATAATAATAATAATAATAATAATAATAATAATAATAATAATAATAATAATAATAATAATAATAATAATATACTTTTTATACCGCCCTTCTCCGGAAGGACTCAGGGTGGTTCACAGCCAAGTAAAAAACAACGAGTAAATACAATACAAATAAAATCAATAATTAAAAAACTTATTCAATATGGCCCCAATTTAAAATACACTTAAAACGATAAAACCCAATTAAAATTTAAAACCCAATAATAAAAATTCTAAAAATTCTATGCCAGTCCTGCGCGGAAAAATAGATACGCCTTCAGCTCGCGGCGGAAGGTCAAAGGTCAGGAAGTTGTCGAAGTCCTGGGGGAAGTTCGTTCCAGAGGGTGGGTGCCCCCACAGAGAAGGCCCTTCCCCTGGGGGCCGCCAGCCGACATTGCTTGGCTGACGGCACCCTGAGGAGTCCCTCTCTGTGGCACGGGTCGGTGGGAGGCAAACGGTGGCAATAGGCGGTTCCGTAAGTAACCCGGTCCTAAGCCATGGAGCGCTTTGAAGGTAGTAACCAGCACCTTGAAGTGCACCCGGAAGACCACAGGCAGCCAGTGCAGCTTGCGCAGGAGTGGTGTTATATGGTGGTGTTATCACCCGCGCAGCTGCATTCTGGACCAACTGGAGCCTTCGGGTGCCCTTCAAGGGGAGCCCCATGTAGAGAGCATTGCAGTAGTCCAGGCGATAATATAGTAATCCAGTCCTGTAATATAGGCAATACAGGTAGTCCTTGACTTACAACCACAATTGAGGCCAACATTGTTAAGTGAGACATTTGCTAAGTGAATTTTGCCCCATTTTACGATCTTTCTTGCCATAGTTGTTAAATGAATCACTACAGCTGTTAAATTTGTAAGCCGGCTGTTAAGTGAATCTGCCTTCCCCGTTGACTTTGCTTGTCAGAAGGTCGCAAAAGGGGATCGCGTGATCTCGTGAGACAGCAACGGTCATAAATGTGAACCAATTGCCAAGCCTCTGAATTTTGATCACAGGAGCATGGGGACCCTGGAAAGAGGAAAAACAGTCACAAGTCACTTTTTCTCAGTGCTGTTTTAACTTTGTCACTAAACGAATCGTTATAAGTCGAGGACTACCTGTAATACTCCTCCCTCCTCCTATTTTTCCCCCGTTAACAACAACCCTGTGAGATGGGTTGAGTGAGAGAGAATGACCGGCAGAAAGTCACCCATGCTCCTTTCGCCCGGCTGCGGTAGATAGCCGTTTGCCGGCTCTCCTCTCTTCCGTTCGGCTGCCCGCAGGAACCGGCCCGACCGTCACCACCGCCCCTTCCTCCCGCGTCCCCGGTACCTTCTTGCCTGCAGTAGGACATGTCTGGGCCGAGCTGGGAGTGACCCACTGACTGAACGACCGGCTTAATCCGTCGCAGGTGCCTGGCTGCAGCCCAGCGAAGCACGCGCGCCTTCCCCCACGCGCTCGCGCGGCCGCCTTTCAACCTAGAGGAGAAGGACCCCAAAAGAGAGGCGGCCTTGAAAACCGCCTGACCGCTTCTCTTCCCCCACCCCCCGGCTGTTCACATCCGCAGAGGAGCCCACGAACAGGGAGGCCTCCGCGACAGGCTATGGCGCGGTTTTTTTCCCTTCCCGAGTGGCCCAAAGTAGAAAGTGCGGGGGTGGAGGGGGAGTGGAAACGAAAAAAAAAACCGGATAACAGCCGTTATTCATAACGGACTACATGTTCCAAGAGGCCGTGCGAAAGAACCGTCTCTTCCGCCGTTTTCCCGACAGGCTTTGCGACCTTGACTGGTTCTCAGTTTCGCCTCTCCTTCCCGCCTAGAAAGTTCAATGATATTCCCAGCAATGCTTTGCAAAGGATAGGCGGGGTCAGGGATTTTATTTCTCTCTGGGCTCCAGGTTATATTCGCCCCCTCCTCCTTTTGCCTCTGTACGCACGCGCGGACGTACGGGCCATCCCAGGTCTTTGAAGGAGGGCGGAGTTTGCCGCGAGTGCTAGAAAGAGAGAGAGAGGGAGAGAGGGAGGGAGATCAGCGTCTGATCTGCGGGAGTCTTTTTTGGGCGTTACGTGTCCTTCGGGCATCAGATCTCTCTTCCTTCCACTTTTAAGAATAGCTCGGGGAGTTGGTGCATTTACGGTATTTAAAAAGCTCAAAGCATACCAGTATAGGTAAGTATGGGCTTTTTCCCACCTTCTTTTCTTAATTAAGAAAAAAAAAGTTTGGAGATATTTTGCAAACGGGAAGAAGAGGTGTGGGGGGGTCAGCCACTTCTCCAAAGCCCTTGAAGGCAGGACAAGAAGCAATAGATGGAAACTAATCCAGGAGAGAATCAACCTAAACCTAAGGAGAAATTTCCTGACAGTCAGAACAATTGATCAGTGGAACGATTTGCCACCAAAAGTTGTGAATGCTCCAACATTGGAAGTTTTTAAGAGCAGCCACTTGTCTGGTATAGGGCTTCCTGCCTGAGCAGGGGGTCAGACTAAAAGACCTCTAAGGTCCCTTCCCACTGTAATATTCCGCAGCATAGAAATACTAATAAATGTATACAATCAGTAATAAACAGGTAACCCCTTCATGAGTGTTGACAGATCCACCACACCTGATTTCAGAGAAAAGAGATTGAATGGCTGGCTGATTTGTCAGGCAAGGTTTTTTATTTTTAGGAGAAATGCATTTGCTTTATCCAAGGGGGTGGTGATAGGATCTCACTATTTTTTTGGTTGGCAAGCTTGAGAAATGAATACCCTTCGGACCAAATTCTGCATAAAAGATAAGGTGGTTGCCGCTGAACGATTTGACAGAATGAGCTTCTGTGTAAGAGTTTCTGTTTGATTTCATGCTGCTTCCAATCTGCACGTACATTCCCATGGAAAAGGGCGTCGTCTTGTAAATTGTTCTGGAGTGTTGTCACTTGCAGTGTTTAAAATGGGCCTAATGCATTCCGATGTTTGCATTCTGGCACAAACTTTTCTGATTGGGTTTAATAGTCGCTACTACCTTAAGTTTTGAAGTGTCTTACCTTCCACTTTCTGCTCACCATAACAATGCCCACCCCTGTGTAAACAAATTGAGATTTTGTGAACAGCAGCTGTATTACAGCGTTGTGTTGCTGTATTTAACTGAAAGTAACTTCTTGAACTGAATGAGACTTATTTCTAAGAAGGCATGCATACAGTTATTTTTTTAAAAAAAAGTCATGTCTGAATATATTAAAAGTGATTAGTGTAATAACTATTAAAAGTCAACAGGTTTCTTATTAAGCTACTAAAAGTTTTTGTGCTAGTAAGGAACTGGCTAATAAAGAACTTAATTTAGTTTTATTGCTGGTTGGTTTAATTCAGAAGGCACATAATCTGAGAATAAAAGAAATAAAAATATGCATTTGTTTCTTTTGTTTGTGTTCTGATATTTAGGCTTGATCCTGTTTTATTAGCTATGGTGTAGGATATATACATGGATTGCTACAATAATACCATTACTTCAGATTAAACTTGGAAGAGGGGCTTCAGAAAGCATGGGAGCAATACCTGAGTATTATGACTTATTAAAACACCCGTGTCTTTTTCAAGCATTCTGTGACTGCTGTAAAGAGGCCTTCATGGCAACCAAGATATTCTTGGGAATAAATTGTATTTTTTTCAAAGAGTTGCAGGTAGATGTTGCATTCTACTTCTGAAAGTTCTGAAGAGCCTCTTCTAAACCGAATCTAAAGTTTGTACAGACTTTCTGTGCACAGATTACTTTCATGTTGCTCTCTAAAAAATTATCTATCTTCATTCCATACATGTTGCTCTAAGCAACTATTACAAAATATTATGGCATAGACACACCTAGAAGTATTTTTAAATTGGATGATAAGAAATTTATTATTACTTTTGTTGTGCTTTTGTTGCTAAGTGATGTCTAACTCTTTGCAATACCACAGTATGTCTTATTATTTATTTATATGTAATATATATTTATTAATCTAGACTTATTGCTTTCTTAATGCAAATTTTAAATTGTACTATGTAAACCTGTAACCCACTAATTTTGAGAAGAAGGTACTATAAATATTATGGCTTTATACTGAAACGTCATGCATTACAACAAGCATTATGCAATTTTTTCAGTTTTGGCTTGGGATGGTATGTGAAAGCGTATGGTATCTGGCTCTTGGGTTAGCTGAATTTGTGTTTTTTCATGGTTTAGTGAAGAAATCTTTGTGCACACACTAAACAACAGCAAGAAATATTAATAGCAAGATTCATACAATGTGCTAAGTCAGAGGTGGACAAACATAACTTGTGGGCTGTGTGTCATCCAGCATTTTGAGACTACACTACAAAAAACCAGCAACAAAATAGACTAGTTTTGAGCATACCTTTTCCAAAGATGCTATAGAGACTTGGAAGGCCTCTGAAATGCTGTTTATTCTGTTTTATGTCACAGTTAAATCTGTGACATAGGTGAAGCTAATTAGTGCCACGTGCTATCATATTGTCCTGCTCCTCTTCTGCTGTCGCAGAATTGTGATGCTGCAGAAGGAGGTTTGGACTGAAAGAATACGTCCAAGAAAATAGTTAGAGAAGTTAGTTTTTCCCCATCTGGGGATAGATGGATAATCCATCAAATTGAAACGTAGCACTACAGCTGACTTCTGCCCTCTAAAATAGATCCTAATTGATGCTGTCATATTTTTGCTCATCAAGTGAAACCCAAATATGTACCGTACACTCTTGTCCTTCAGAAATCACCGTTGCCGCTTCAGTGCCACTAGTAAGCCCAGTAAGTGGAGCTATGTTTTTCATTATTTGTGGATTTGCTATGGTAGTTAGAGAATTTCTTGTAGCTACTGCTACCCTGTCACAATTTCTACAATAGTCCTTGACTTAACGCTACAATTGAGCTCAAAATTTTCATTGCCAAGCAAGGCAATTGTGAAGTAAGTTTTGCTCCATGTTGCGATCTTTTTTTGCCATAGTTGTTAAGTGAATCACGTAACCATTAAGCAAATCCGGCTTCCTCAATAACTCTGCTTGTCAGAAACTGGCTAGGAAGGCTACAAATGGTGATCAGATGACCCCAGGTCAGTACAACTGTCATAAATACACGCCCATTGCCAAGTGCCCAGATTTTGATCATGTGGTTGAACAGATGCTGCAATGGTCGTAAGTGTGAATACTGGTTATAAGTCACATTTTTCAGTGCCATTGTAACTTGAAACAGTACAAACAGTTGCTAAACAAATGGTCGTAAGTTGAGCACTACATGTACTTGAATTATAACAGTAGGTGGTAGCAGATGTGCCGTTCATTAACTTTTCCTTTTTGTTCTTTTCAGTAGTTCTCTGAAATGGGTGGAAAGAATGAGCATGTGAAGGTCACAACCGAGCACAAGCCTGGGTTTCTGGAGCGCCTGAGTGAGACTTCTGGAGGGATGCTTGTTGGCCTTGCCACTTTTGCCCTGTCTTTCTACATTCTTTTTACCAACGAGGTGAGAGAGCATGGGTCAAAATGTCAGATTTCAGCTGTTTCAAGTTTGAAACACTTCTCCTTCAAAAGGCTTATGGCATGCTGTTTTATGAATGAACCAGTGAATAGTTCTGACTATAGAGACTGTCGTGTCCCACTCCTCCGCTGACGGCCGGGTCAGGGAAATCCGAATCAAGCTTGCATCTGCAGCTCTGCCCAAAGTCCTAGCAAAGTCCTCAGAGCAGGCAGGAGACCAGAAAGTGACTTCAGCAAGATAAGTTCGACTTTGCCTGACTCAGAGACTGCCAGAAAGCAGATCCTTTATATAGGCCATGGGGTGTGGCTCCATGACTCAGCACTCATTAAGGCCTGCCCCTCCCTTCCTTCTGTTGCCTCCGCCTATCCAGTCTTCTGATGCGAGGGTCACTCCAATCAGCAGCTGTTGGAAATAAACTTTCCTCAGGCTCACATGCTGTGGAGGAGGGGGAGGGGTCTAGCTGCTCCGTTTGCCTGGGCATGGAGCCAGGGCTGGGGCCGGGGGATGCTCCCTCCTCTGCAGCCTGCTTGGGCATGGAGCCAGGGCTGGGGCCGGGAGATGCCCCCTCCTCAGCCTGTCTGGGCATGGAGCCAGGGCTGGGGCCGGGAGGACATTCTTCAGCGTTCGGAAGCAGATAAGCAGACCCCGGCTGCGGTGAGAGCGGGCAAGACACAACAGAGACTCTCCGTCATCCAGGTCATGGTTGTCCCAAAAGTGCTTTTTCAAAAGGCAGCTGGACTTTCTATCATTTTTCCTTGAAGGGGCTTCTCATTCAAGAAGCTTCTTCAGTTCTCAGCGATTCTCAGACCTGAAGAAGCTTCTTGAATGAGAAGTGAAGCGTCTTCAGGGAAAAACAAAAGAAAGTCTAGCTGCCTTTTGAAAAAGCACCTTTGGGATGAATAGTTCTATCTTTTTTTTAATGCAGTTTCAAGGGAAACTGTACAAACCTGTGTCAGGATGTTTTGCATTTTTATATTTGGAATCAAATTCAGAATTTTAATTCAATGATTCCTTGTGCCAAATAGTTACAAAATAGGTTTTGTCAGCTGTTTTACACAAACAGTGCATAAAGCTTGCATGCCTATCTTCCTGCCTTCCTAGATATTATTAGTGGGTTAGATTATTTAAAGAAAAGAAGGTTGATCGTTGAGTTCCAGAGTCCTTTTATTTATTTTTTTCTTATGTAAATGAATGTTCACTAAAAGAAAATCTGTTCTGTTTGGTGATTTCAGCATGATGTTTCAGGGATGAGCCCTTGCCTCAACCACTTGAGCCACTTTATTTCTTATTCCATCACTCCTAGGGACGAGCTTTGAAAACAGCCTCCTCTTTGGCTGAGGGGCTTTCTCTAGTTGTCCCGCTCGACAACATCCAGATTATATCCCATGAGAATGACAAGAAACTTGTGCATTTGTCTGGTATCCTTAAAACATCAAAGGTAAATTTCCTTAGTCCAAACCTTGCTTCATCTTTTCACATTAAAGTTTTTTTTAAAAAAAATGCATTGCTTTTTCTGTCTCTTTCTCCCCACTCCCCCTAACCACCCCCTCCCCAAGTCTTGCTGTGCTGACTCATTGTGTTGCTGGGGGTTTGTATTGTGTCTTAGTGGGATAAGCAAAGGACGTTGGGAGTGTACTTCAAGAGTATATATATATATATATTCCCAGCAAGGCCACCCGAGCCACGAAGGTCATCCCAGGTGCTGAGCTAAAGCAAAATGGCACCTATAATGGACAGTAGCAATATAAAACTGCAATATTTAACTGCATTTTAAATTTGTATATTGTACCGTCTGTTTTATTCTTGCCTGTACACCGCCCTGAGTCCTTCGGGAGAAGGGCGGTATAGAAATCAAATAAATAAATAAATAAATAAATAAATAAAAAGATACCAGAAATAGCTGAGGTGTCAATTAATATTCCACTGGAAAAGGCAATGATAAACTAAGAAAAAGATGGCTGGACTCACTTACAGCGGCAATGAGCGCAACATTGGGACATGTGAAAGAGAAGGTTAGGGATAGATTGTCATCTGTCTATAATATGGTTGCTAGGATTCAAAAACAACTAGACACATAATCAATCCTCTGCTCTTCTAGGTTAAGTGAGTTGTGGAGAAAAAAAATAAATGGTATTCCCCCCCCCCCCCCACTGTGCATGCTGAACATCTAAGGAAGTCCTTGTAGATAATAGTTCTCTTACCAACTGATTTTTATTTGCATTTGCTAGCCTCTATATGATCCGAGCTATGGGCTTTCTATCCGGGCAGTCAAGCTCAAACGTCAGGTGGAGATGTATCAGTGGGTTGAATTTGAAGATTCCAAGTAAGATGCTTACAGTATTCATGTTTTCTCTGCCTTAAACTGTGTGCATGTTTGTGGATGGTGATGGTGACAGTGGAACAGGTTTGTATGAATTTTTGAATTTTATATAATCCAATTTAGGATTAAGAGAAATATTGGCATATTGATTCTTATTTTTACTAAATGACTTTTCCTTTCTATCCATGGAAAATAACAGTTTTATCTAGCCTCCTGGTATCTTATTTTTTCTCCACCTATAACAACCACGGAAGCTATAAAGAGTGAATGAATACAGAACTATGAGTCATTTGTTTATAGCTGGCTTCTGGGCTGGAAAGAATGAGCAGCTGAGAGGTGATAGGAAAATAACCAGCAGTTGTCATGCCTACAGCACCCTCCACATCTAAACTAGGATGTGTGATGCCAAACTGCTACAGCGAAGCAGCATGTAGCATGAAATTTCAACTTTTGGCTCTCCTTCAGATTTCTCAGTCCTACCAAGGATAAGTGTATTTAGTAGATAGCCTATGTAGAGGAGGGAAATTTGCAGTGAAGGTTTGAACTAGCAAGTCCCAAAAGGAAAAGAAGCAGGAGAAATTTAACATGTCTTTTAGATAAATACATCTCCTTTGTCTAGTTGTCTAGTTTCATTAACCTCAAATCCCAGTATTTTCCCATGCATTCAGCTTAGTTCTCTTATTTGGAAAGTGTTATTATTTAAGCTTTAGACAAGAGAGAGAGTGTGCTGTAGCAAGATATAATAACATAGAGGGGGGTACCATAGGCAAAAAACATCAAACAATGAACTAATTATAAAGTTCCTCCTTTGGAAAGAAGGCCTGTGTTTTTTAGTGAACTGTGAGATAAAAAATTCCAAAAGTTGATACATTTATGCCTTGGAAATGTTTTACTAAAGCTCTACAAAATCTTTTAAAAGTAATGGGGAGGGGCACTATATGAGAGCATTCACATTCACACAAATTAGTTAAAAATGGCTCATTTTAGCTAAAATTATTATTTTTTAAAAGAAGTTTTTTATTTTATAGACAAACGTACATTTACAACATCAGTAATTCCTCCCGTGTGACATCTCGGTGTTTTCTTCCTGGCTCCATCTTTTTATTGTTTCTTCTTTCTTCACATCAATTTAAACTATAACTATTTTTCCACAAATACATTATTATCATTGTCTTACATAATTATCCATTAGCTAAAGCTATTATTTATAGTAAAATTGTGTAAAACATGATGGACTTTTCAGTACTTTATGTTCATCTGATGATGTTTTCCCCCTTGTAGAGAATATGAAGAAGATGGTGAAGTAAAGAAAGAAACAAGATATTCTTACAGTAAGTTTGCTAGTAGAAAATTTTGTCTCATAAAACAATCACTGAAAATGGCTTTAAGATAGGCACCTCTTCTCCAGCTAGGAAAGAGCTGTCCTTGCAGCTACAAAAAATGATGGTGAGAGTTGTCTGTTGAATTTCTACTGTCATGTAGCTGTTATAAGGGGAGAACTACTGAAAGAGAAAAAATTACCAATTTTATCTATAATAGAAGCATAAAATTCAGATCATGAAAAATCATATTCCCACTCTATATTTCCAAATATTGACTCTGGTTCTGGACACCACAGTATGGCATGAACTTGGAACATTATTATTTTTATTGCATGTGCATTCTCTTTTATTGCCTTTGGCATTATTTTTAATTGCATTTGCATTCTCAAAATGAAATAAGAAGTTAATCTTTTTAGTTGATTACAAAATGCTAAAGGAAACAAACATATATTTTTCTTTTTAGCCAGAATGTTGCATCCACATTACTGATGTTTATCTTATGACGAGGTTAGCTGAACTTCAGTGCTTGCAGACTTCAGAAAGCAAGTTTTCATAGGATTTTATTCATAAGATCATAGAGCTGAAAGATGGCTTGATAGTCATCCAGCCCAAGCCTCTCCTTTGGGAAGGACCTGCTTCAAACAGTAGTCATCTCTGTTTGAAAATCTCCAAGTGTAAAGGAGAATAACCTTGGAAGACGATGGTGTGAGGAAGAGATCCTGCCTTCCTGTAGAAGATACATGCCATTTTACTTTATCTCAGTCTTCTCTTCAGCAGGCTACATTTATTTAGTCCCTTTAACTGACTCGGTTCCCAATCCTTTCCCCATCTTCTCTCCACTTCGTTTTTGTTCTTTTTAGACTATGGTGTCCAGAACCAGAGTCAATATTGGGAACTATAGGTAAAGGTAAAGGTTCCCCTCGCACATACATGCTAGTCATTGCCGACTCTAGGGGGCGGTGCTCATCTCCGTTTCAAAGCCGAAGAGCCAGCGCTGTCCGAAGACATTTCCGTGGTCATGTGGCCTGCATGACTCAATGCCAAAGGCACACGGAACACTGTTACCTTCCCACCAAAAGTGGTCCCTATTTTTTCTACTTGCATTTTTACGTGCTTTCGAAACTGCTAGGTTGGCAGAAGCTGGGACAAGTAACGGGAGCTTACCCCATTACATGGCAGCACTAGGGATTCGAACCGCTGAACTGCCGACCTTTCGATCACAAGCTCACCGTCCTAGCCCCTGAGCCACCGCATCCCTATTGGGAACTATAGAGTGGGAATATTATTTTTCATGATCTGGATTCTATGTTTCAATTAATAAATCTCAAAATAGCATTTGTCCTGTATTTGTGTCTGTTCGTGAACAATAGAATCTGAGAGGAAAAAAACATAATTAGCATATGCTTAGAGAAGAATTCTACCTGTGATATTCACCAGTACCCATTCCCATATAAAAGCATGAAAAATTATAGGGACAGTGGGAAATAACCATGACCTGTGACTCCTGGGATGTTTTCGAGGAATCAGAATAGTATTCTTCATATTCTTATCTTTGTACTCCCCTTTTAGATACAGAATGGAAATTGGAAGTTGTGAATAGCAGAAATTTTGATCGAGAAATTGGACATAAAAACCCTAGGTAAACTTGACAGTATTCTATACTGTGGCTCTTCCGATACTGTCCTTAGGATTCTAAATTAAGAATCTAAGTAAGATTTCTAACTGATTCATGAGATTGTATTCTTGAAGTTAGACAAACATAAACAAATGTTATATATATGGTTTTCTGGGTGGGTGTGTATACTTTTATGCTAGTTGTTGTGTTTGGAAACACTGGAGTACATCTTTGTGGTGGTTTTGCCTGTACACCGCCCTGAGTCCTTCGGGAGAAGGGCGGTATAAAAATCAAATAAATAAATAAAATAAATAAATTAATAGCTAAAAGATTTACTAATTCTTTTGTGGCTTTGTGTCCACTATGCTAAAATTCATCTGCTAATTCTTTTTTGTCTGTGCAGTGCCATGGCTGTTGAATCTTTCACTGCAGTTGCTTCTGATGTTCAAGTTGGCAAGTTCTTCCTTTCCAGGGGTATGAAGTTTGGATCTGAGAAATATCTAAATATGTGCATGTTCAGATATAATTAACAAGGCAGAAGGGGAAATCTTCTCAACTTTGTAACATTTGGAAGAGTAGCTAAATAAATTTTAATTTAAATCACGTTTTTTTCAGTTTCCATAGTTTAAATTTTATGGAGCTGATCACGAGACAGTATCAAATTATTTCATGGGCTTTTGGATTAAGTACTATGTTCTAAAGCATAGTATAGTTATTCTATGCATGAGAAATGTGGCATTCCTAAGACTGCCTGTAACTTCTTATACTGTTCCCCACCACCATGCCTACTTTTTCTTTTTAAATTTTGCATGGTGAGACAGGAGAGTTAAGAAATGGTAGAATTAAAAGCTATTTTAAGCTGTTGAGTTGAACTCCTGCTCAGTGCAGGAATTCAGCATCAAGCATCTCTGACAAATGGAGTTTTAGGGCTGTGCAAGAACACATTCAGTGAAGGGACATCCACTATATTTCTGGGTAGTTGTTTCTGTAGTTGAATTATACTTACCATCAGGAACATTTTTCTAACATTAACCAAGAATCTGTCATTATGTAATTTAAGGCAGTTATTCCATATCTGATGCTATGGGATGATAGAAAATATGTTCTTAACTTGTGTCTATGTGGCATTCATTTGGGTACTTGGAATGCTATGACATTCCTTCTTGGTGACCATTTTCTTCATAGGAAGAACTTGAAAAGTTTATTAGATGCAATAAAATAGGAAATTTCTGGCAAGACACCATGAAGGATGGCCCTGTTTGTTCCAAGCTCTGGCCATGCCCATTTTATGCTATGGCCCTATCTCCTAAAAGAGCATGGCTTCATTGAAGTTTCCCAAATAACTCCATAAGTCTCAGGCAAAAAATGATTTCTTATTCCTATTTCTACTTTTAGGCCTTATTGAGAAGATTAATAATTTCAAGCAGATGAGCCTCTCAAAACTAGAAGACCCTCACGCAGATGTGATCCGCTCAGGGGATTATTTCTTTCATAGTGAGAATCCACGACGTCCAGAAGTAAGAAATGGAAGAGGAAAATAAACAATTGTTGCCCTCTGCCCCAGTCACTCTGAATTGCACTTTTTTACTTGAGCTGAGTTCAGAGAATATGAGAATCTTGTTTTTTTCCTCTTCAGGTTGGAGATCTTCGTGTTTCATTCTTCTATGCAGGTTTGAGTGAAGACTTCTCACGCACAGCTCTACCAGATATAGTAAATGTTCAATATCTCTTCAAGACCTTCTCATGTAATTAGATAAAGCCTGTGATGGTGAACCTATGGCACGCGTGCCACAGGGAGCACATGTAGCCATATCAGTGGGCACATGAGCTCAGCTCTGCCAGCTGATTTTCAGGCCTTCTGGGACCACCAGAAGAAGGGAAACAGGCTGTTTCCTGTCTCCGGAGGATCTCGGGGTAGTGGTGGGGAAGGCCCATTTTTCTCTCACACCCGGCTCCAGAGCCTCTCTAGGAGTCGGGTGGGTGGGTGCGAAAACGGCCTTCCTCACCACCCAGAGGTCCTTTGGAGCCCGAAATGGCCCTTTGCCAACTTCCAGTTCCAGCTGAATTATGAATTATGGATGAGCTCATAGAATTATGGGTGTGGGCACACACACGCGTGACCCCCACCCCCACCCCCCCTCACCCGCTCCTGGCATGCGATGGCAAAAAGGTTAGCCATCACTGGATAAGGTTCTCCAATGTCAATGTGCAAATTTCTTTAATTTCTCACTTTGGCCCCTTTTCAGGTTACCATCATTGCTCGTCAGCAAGAGGATCATTTGGTTCCATACCAAACCAAATCAGGGGATGTCTTAAACATTCTCTATCCTGGAGAGCTCACAGCTGAGGTAAGGGTTACAAACCAATAGAGGGAGAAAAGTAGGGAAGAGTTATACATGTTCTGTTTGCTTAAATAAAGGAGAACAACTCCCCCACTCCCCACATTCTCTTGAATTAATGGAAGGGCTGTAGCTCATAGGTAAAAGCTCATCATTGCAAATAAAACAACTCTGATTCAGGTTCTGGACGATGTAGCTCCTGATGGTGAGACTCTTATCTGAAAACCTAAATGGCTAGCTTAAATTGGCAACCCTAGTAGGCAAAATTGAGTTTAAGTAAGCAGATCAGTGTAGGTTAACTTCCTATAAAACTAATTTTTCTCCAGTTCTACTGTTGGAATTTCATTCTGATCAGTGTAGATGTTTCATTTGTAGACATTTCTCCAGTTCAAAATAAATAAATACATGCATTCTCATTTGCATTTCTCATTGCTTTCTTGCTTTCTTATTTAGCAGCGTAGATAATTTTGATGGATTAAAAAGTGTTTTCAGTTTCTGCCGAAAAAAAGTAATGCATATAGACAATGAAAAGGCATGAATGTATAACGTTTTGCATGTGAAGAATGGCACATGGGGCTTGCAGAGCTTATCAGGGATTGTTTGCTGGGTGCAACAGGAGGAAAATTAGTATATTCTGAATAAAATCTGTTTTTCTTAAAATTCTGCCTACTCATAAACTGATTTTGCCTGTACCTTATTCTTCCATCCATTTTATCCTGTCTTTAAAATATTGATCTGAAGTTCAGCTGCAGTTGAAGAATCATCATAAATGCTCTGATGACGCCCTGAGAACAAAATTGACGATATTTCTTTTGTTTTCAACTAATCAAATTAGTTAGTTTTAAACATGGTTTCTCAAAACAATTTCAAATTGTAGCCTAGGGTTGCTCAAATAAATTTGAAACCAGCATTCCTCTTAGAATATGATAGCAGATTATGGAGGGGAGGGGAATAAATTCAGGCCAGTAATGTTCGATTAAGCCTTGGCATTGTGTCCAGTAGCATTGTGTGTCCTGCTGATCAAAAGAGTTAGCATAATTGGATGCTGATAAAATACCAGGTATATGACTGGAAGTGCTAACTAAATATCAAATATCTTTAGGAAGTATTTCAGAAAGAACATGAGAGTAATAGCATGAAAACCTGGGGCCTACGTGCAGCTGGATGGTTGTCTATGTTTGTAGGCATCAACCTTATGACCAGAATTATATATACCCTAGGTAAGTGTTGCCACTATCCCCCTAGTTTGATTTATAAATAAGGCATTAATTAAAAATTGTACCGATCAGGTCTAAGAAACATAGTCATCTAACTTGATAAGATTAGTAATTGCTGTGAAGCCGAATATTGTTTCTGAGCTCAAATTTTGATTGAGGAAATAAAGGTTTTCCTTTCTCATGCTTGTGTTAAATGAATAGTCCAAGGGATAGCATCGAAGAGGGTATTTCAGTAGTCTCGATTCTCTAGATGAGATAACTCATAGGAATGTGAGGGAAAGCAATTAGTTATTTCAGCACTGTTACAGTAAAGAAGTATTTCTATAAGCTATGAAAATGAAGTACTAACCAAGGCTAATTAAAGCCTGTGGTTAACGTGAGAATTGAATACTAATATTATTATTGTTAAGTGCTGAAAATGTATTTAGGTAGAAGTCTGTTTTTTCCCCCTTCCTTTAATGGTCCATAGTCTGTAAAGATGAAATTTCAAT
Source organism: Ahaetulla prasina (assembly GCF_028640845.1). Lineage (NCBI taxonomy): Eukaryota > Metazoa > Chordata > Lepidosauria > Squamata > Colubridae > Ahaetulla > Ahaetulla prasina. The sequence continues at coordinate 56,779,402 of NC_080540.1, read as the reverse complement.
GAATTTGGTAGGCATTGGATTAGATTTAAAGCAGATTTAGTTTGCTTTTATAAGCTTGCCAATGAAGTATTTATTTATTCATTTTTTAAAAAATTGATTAAATTTATTTAATAAAATTTATTTAATACAAAATAATATTTAAAAACAAAAAAATGGATCAATTGATTAAATTTATTTTTATTTTTCCTTATTGCAGTGGATTGGTTTCCAGTTGTCCGGGATCTGGTTAACATTGGCTTGAAAGCATTTGCCTTTTGCTTAGCCACTTCTCTCTCATTGCTGACCATTTCAGTGGGCTGGCTCTTCTATCGGCCCTTCTGGGCACTATTGATTGCTTTGTTGGCTGTAGTTCCCATTCTGATTGCAAGATCTCGGGTTCCACCAAAGAAGCAGCAGTGACATCATGGAAGAAGCGCCTTCTTTGTACCTACATTTCTTTGGAAACCGGATACATTCAATGCTTTTATCATATTTGAAGAAAATACCATCATGGATATTTTTGCTCAAAACAAAACACTTCTTTATATTGCAGTACAGAAAATGCACCATCAGTGTGTTCTATAATCATTTTAGATATGCTACTTTCATTATGCAATCCAGGGGTGAGGAACTAAGCATTTCTGAATTATAGCTCCCAGGAGCACGGGTACCATGGTCAGGGGTACTAAGATCCATATATATTTAGACCAGGCCTGCAGAACTGGTAGAAAAGACCACATTGATAAAATAAGTGCAGGCCACAAATAGCAATAACACTTATATACCACTCCATAGTGCTTTACAGCATCTCTGGGCGGTTTAGAGTCAGCTTATTGCCCCAAATAGTCTGGATCCTCATTTTACTGACCTCGGAAGGATAGAAGGCTGAGTAAACTTTCAGCCCATCAGGATCAAACTCTTTTGACTGTGGGCAGAATTAGCCTACAACAGAGGTCCCCAACCTTTTGGGCGCCAGGGACCAGTTTCCACAGACCAAAGGAGCGTGGTTTTGCATGCTGCCTGCATCCTGTGGATGGGACTTCACTTGTTGGCACAGCCTGGTTACTGGCATGCCATGGACTGGGGATTGGGGGTCCCTGGCCCACAATACTGCATTCTAGCCACTGTGCCACAATGACTCAAAGTGATCTGTGATGTGCGAATTAGTTCTTTAGTGACAGTATTGGAAGTGGCAGTGAGGCCTGCAGGTGTTCGGTAGCATGTCTTTCAGAGTGGCAGTGAATTTATTGACTTTTTAAAGAATGCTGGAATGCGGCATGAAGCTGCTTGGCTGGTCAGATGCTGTGCAGGCCTGATCTAAATATTGATAGGTTTCATACCAAGTGGAAACAAACAAAAATGTGCAACTGCCCCGATTTCTGGAAATAAAAAGTTGAACAAAACGTAAAAAGGCTAAGCAAATTAGGTTTTCTATGCAATTTATGTAAAATGTCTTTTAATCTTCATGGAGAAGAATAGGTATATGGACTCAATGGGGACCATATGAGGATTTGAAGAGTGGATAAATCCTTGTCAGATTAATCTATTCCTTATCTACAACTTCATGTATTATAGCTTTACTGCATGTAACTTTTTGAAGTTTTTGTCATATTTCAGTTGCCTTCATTTTTCTTATTCTTACTATCCTGTCTGAATTCTCACATAGGTAACTTTATCTGTAACACCTTGAATTGTATGTGGATCAAAGTATCCTACACCACTCTGGTGTTTCTGTGATGCTGTTTATTTTCACATTACTATATTCAGCATTATTGTATCTCAGTGTTACAATTTATTTTTATCCCATGCTTTATTTTTTTTCAATAAGTAAAATAATTTATGATTCAGGTGGATTTTTTTACCTGTGACTTGAGAATTGTTTCCTGAACCAACTCAGTAATTTACTGATGGTTTCATGAATTATGATTTTTAAAGACAAAACCAAAGATATATCCAGAGGGAGAAGAGACTTTCTGCTGTTCACGTAACTTGCTCCATGGGCAAATATATTTGTTTTTTTTACTGAAAAATTATGTAGAGTAAGGTTGGGTACTCAATGTACTAATGGTACTCTGGCAAACTTTTTATTTGAAACCTGCCCAATTTCAGGAAAAAACAAAAAGAGTGCAACACTTTACAATTGGGTGTTTTAAATCTGTACAACAGTTTGTAACTTTGTTTATTTTGTCCAGACATTGCCTGCTTTGTATATAATGCTAAGCTAAAAGGTTTAACTTACAAATTATACAAGCAAATGAAATTTCTTAAATCTAGGACTGAAAGAATATGTTAACTATTTATACCCAGAATAGGTTTTTTCCCCTATAGCTTCAATCACTGCTTTTTCTGGGTTCAGAACTGCAAATTGTGCACACAACCTTCAATTGGACTATTTTATAAAAAACTCTGAAGCAATCAAAAAGCCAGTGTATACCCCATTGCAAGCCATTATTGCCAGCAATGAGATGATCTGAAAAAATGGATTAGATAGAAACCTTTTATATGGATGCAATCTACCAAGGTAAGAGAGACAGGCTTTGATATTCTGTATCTAAAATAATTGTAAGTATTATTCTCAGCTCATTATTAGAGGTACATCAAATTAGACTAAGAGAAAAAACTAAGCCAAAGCCCTAGAAGTAAATAAAAGTTCATTAGCATCATCCTGGATCTGCCCTTTTCTTGAATTTAGGATTCCAAACTTAAATTTAGATTCATTGGTCTGGTGCTATCTAATGTCATTTGACTAAAGTCCAACTTCATCATTTTCTTAAGATGTCAGTTGTATCACTGATGCAGAATGAAGCATGGTGGCTGCTTCCAACTAATATCTAAGTTTGTATTCTTTATTTTTAGAATATCATTTGTAAACATTTCTATGGATGTAAATGCCTATTTTCTATTTTATAAATAAAACTCAAAAATATATGATTTGCACGTGTGTTTTGAAATCAGAGTTCAATATTAAAGGTAAGAGTTAAGAATAGGAAGGTACCATTTAGATCAGGGGTCTCTAACTCCTGGGCCACAGCCCACCACTGGGACACACCAGGTTCGGAACTGGGCCGCATGAGAGGTGGATGCTTGCTCGGACATGCATAAGCTCCACCTGCATTAGCAGCAGGCGCTTGCACTGGCACTTCTGGCTCCATTCACACCTGCTCACACAAATAGAGCTCTGCACATGCACATGCCTGCCACTCGCACAGATCCATCTCCTCTTTTCCCCACTCCCCAAGCCGGAAAGGTTGGGGACCGCTGATTTAGATCACCATGTACCAGTGGTGGGTTTCAAATTTTTTTATTACCGGTTCTGTGGGTGTGGCTTGGTAGGCGTGGCATGGCTTGGTGGGCGTGGCAGGGGAAGGATACTGTAAAATCTCCATTCCCACCCCACTCCAGGGGAAGGATACTGTAAAATCTCCATTCCCTCCCCAATCCAGGGGAAGGTTACTGCAAAATCCCCATTTCCTCCCGATCAGCTGGGACTTGGGAGGCAGAGAATAGATGGGGGTCGGGCCAGTCAGAATTTTTACTACTGGTTCTCTGAACTACTCAAAATTTCTACTACCGGTTCTCCAGAACTGGTCAGAACCTGCTGAAACCCACCTCTGCCACGTACACATTTAATGTAGGAATCCAGAACAAAGTATCCCAAACATACCTGTCTAGCCTGTTTCAACACATCTGGCAAAGAAACATCTGCCATCTGTGTTAGTTTTCTCCATAAAACATTCTTACTGCTAGGAAGCTATTTTCTAGCATTCAGTCGGAATCAGTTTTCCCCTAATTTAAAATCAGTTATTCTGTATCCTATATTCAAGAACAAGACCATTCTATATGTGACATCCTTTTAAGTTTTTGAAGAGTGCAATAAATTTTCCCCCCTCAATCTTTTATCTTGCAAACATCTACCTCTTATCAATGTCTGTTCATGGGACTTAATTTCTAATCTTTTTAAAGTCGTCTTTGTTCCTCTTCCATTGTGAATTTTTCAAATGTAATACCCAGAACTGGACAAAGTACTTGAGGCAGAGCCCTGACTAAAGAAGGATAAGCTGAAATATTCATGTATTTTTCAGATTATTTTTTAAGAAAAGATCTACCCTAGATTTAGAACATTCTAGTCTAATAATTTAAGACATTCTTTGCAAGGGAGACAGACTTCTAACAGGAATATTGCTGCTTATGAGATAATACTTGGAAAGCTTTTCAACTTTCTTGACCCAATGTATAACCGAAGCAATTGGTAATTCCAGAGCAAATTTCACAATTACTGGGACTGTCAAAATATTTCTAAGGTGAAAAGGAGGTTCTGAGGGGAAAAACACACTAAAAATGTTAAGATCTTTAAAAACATTACTTCAGCAACTAAAAATAAAGCTGTTTTAAAAGTTCCTGTTCTTATACTTCTGTACAATTCTGTAAGTTGTTAGCATTGACTGGAAAAAAACTCCAACTTAAAATAAACTCAATATATTGCCATTTTAACTTCCAGAACATGTTAAAAGTGCTGGTTATTATATAAAAATCCACCACAGCAGTGGATTGGGCTCTATCATGGGACAACTTGATCAAGCATAATTCAAACATTGAATGGGCCTGTTAAGATTCCCTCTGCATATGAGGTAAAGACAGTACAGGATCCCAAGATAGGATCCCAAGTAATGGCCTTCACAATTTGGAACATGCTCCAGAGCTGCACCTGCCTAACCACCCTTATATTCTGAAAGATCTTTAAAATCAGGTTTTTCAGGGAGACGCTGGCTTGTAGGGAGACTGGGAAGCTAGTATATTCCTTTTCCAAGAGCAGATCTACGTTGCTCTTGTGAAATAAGAACCTAATAACGTTGAATATGCAAATGATAATCTTAGGAAAAGGACTGATGCTCAGGACTTTACTTTTTATTTTTTTACCCAAGATTCAATATATATTTTTTTATCTGAATAAATTTAAAGTGCCCAAATTAGTTCTGGTCAAGTCAAATAGATTAAGCTTATCATCATAGAATATAAACCAATGTACTTCTGAAATTGCTTTGAGTAAGAAAACTGCTATAGTTCTTTTGCACAAAAAAGTGTGCATTGGTAAAACATTCAAAACAGCACATTAGGCAATTAAGTAATTGCACTATGACTGAACATGTGGCAGATTGCAAGCCATTTTTGTAATAAGCCCTACTCAGACTGCACCATTCACAATGTCTAAAACTGGAATCTGTCACATGATCAATATACTAAGAGGTAAGCCTCAGTTTTCTTGATGATATAGAAGAGGAAAAGGGGAAAGGAATAAATCCAGCTCAGCTAAAAACTAGGTATCTTCTGCTCAAATGTCTTACATATACCTATTAATTACACTAGCCTACTGTTCATATTGGTTTCCTTTGTAAAGCTGAATAGAAGCTGTTAGTTATAGACATTTCCTAGCAATTCCCTCACTTATTCCCACCAGACGGTTTTTTACATATATAACTTAAGCCCAGCTTTACTATTACATGTATGTTGTGAGTACATATACATGCATGTGAGTGCATGTATGTGTACATGTTCCTTTCATAACTCTTTCTGGAAGCTCATGTGTCTAGCTTGTTAACGACTTTACAATAAAATAATGCAAAATTTCCAAGAAAAGCAATATATTTACAGGTATTAAGATCTGGCATTGGAAGGTACTTTGCTCCAACATCAGTGTTTTTGCTTTACCTATCAGGAGCACCTTAAAGAAAATGTGTCTATCAAGAATCTAGGAAAAGTAGGTGCCATTGGCCAATATAAAGATATAGTAGGCATCCAGCAATGAGTCCAGACCAATTTTCCTGCTTCAAGTCCTGCATACATCTAGGAATGTAATATTAGAAAAACTGGTAGGAAGTTTCCTGAGTTGTTTTAGCTGTTCCTGCTGGCGTGAAAAGTTCAGTGTGAATGTATACTTGAAGAACATAAAAGTGCTTCCTTGTTTATGCTAAGACAGGAATCTAAAGAATCGAAGCCAACCCCAAAACTCCTTGTCACAATTTCTCAAACGGGAACAAATGTTTTGCTTCTCCTTTCTTTTCTCTCTTGTTCTTTTTGGTTCTTTTTCCTTTCTCACTCTGCTCCTCAGCTTGCCGATTTTGGGGCCAAGAAACAGCCAGATCTTCAGCAGGTGTTTCTAAGTTTGGTCCTCCTTCATCATCTGATGAGAAACCAGACTCCCCTTCCATCATGATTTTTGTCTCATTCTGGAAGAGACAGAGTTAAAATATTTAACCGATGCTGTGGAGCAGTTCTCCTTTTAAGGAGGGCACTGTAACAAAACTAGTAATTGACATTATAAATGTTATACAAATCCATATATACAGAATTTTTGTTTTCAGATTTCAACAATCCTACTGCATCTGAGGGGAAAAAAGAGAACCAGCAGAATGCAAACATTATCAAAATACTTTGCATGAAATGCTATGATGCTTTTTCTATTATTTGGGCCCCAAAGAACCCACTGTCTGAAATGGATGACCAAACTTCTTTCAACAAATAACATATCCTTGACTGTCAAAAGCCACTTAACATTATCATAAGACAGTGCTGTTAATAGTCATACTGTTGACAGAATTTATGATTGAACCCAGTTAAGCATACCTGCAATCCTATTCAAGTATACTCTAAAAGCCCAATTATCCCTTTCTTTCAGATAACTTCAGATAAACAAGCAAAATATTCAATATTTATGCATCAAGAAATAATGCCATCACTTGTCATTTCAAAAGTAACAAAAATGTATTATTTCTATGCAGGAAGTACTTGTTCAAATGCAAAGTATGTTTACATATATTTCTTAAAAAGTATTTTACTTCAGATTGTATCTTCAGTGTTAAGAAATCTGTACTAACATTTTGTTCTTTCTCCAATCTGGGCATGAACCCCAGTGTCCAGACGGCCTTGAATAATTTTAGATTTATGAACCATATATTACACCAATGTTTTGTTACCTTGGTAGAAAAGCGTTTCTTTAATCTCTCTTTGATCAGAAGTCCTTTCACCAGCAGTTTCCAATTATCCAGCACTCTCTTCTCCCGCTTCTGTTTTTAAAGTTCACCCAGAATTAAAACCAAAGGGCACATACTCATTAACAGTGCAGTTGGCAAAGTAGAATCTCTATACATTACAGTATTGAAATGTCTTTGAATATTAGTAGCTTGGGTTGATAGTTATGTTATTGGTCACTGAAGATGTCTCTTCAAATGGGGACAAAACGTTTGCAACCAAATTGCCAAGCTCGAAGCTCAACAATTACAGTATCTGTGGCAGCCTCAAATAGCCATCTATGAGAATCCAAAATTGCATCAAAGTTTCAAAAAAATACTCTTCTGAGCCGTAATGAGGAAGGAGGAAGTAATTCTACATGCACAGGATAAGATGTGGTAAATAGAGCAAAGTTGCAAGGACTGAATCATTGAGGACAGCCTTTTAAGAGTCTCATAAGAATGGGTGGCCTTCGAAGTTGAAGTGGTAAATTATATAAAATTATTATGCTCTCCAGTTGCTGCTGAAACAACTTCTTTAGTTCTAAAATCATTGTAATCCTTACATATTTGGAGGACACCAAGCTAGAAAATGATACCGTTCCTATCACCCATCTCCTCCCACTTAAGACTGTATGACTGTAACTTGTTGCTGTATCCTTACGATTTATATTGATTGTTTCCTAGTATGATTCAATTGCTTATTTGTACCCTATGACTATCATTAATGTTGTACCTTATGATTCTTGACAAATGTATCTTTTCTTTTTATGTACACTGAAAGCATATGCACCAAAGACTTCTGTGTCCAATTACAACTGGCCAATAAAGAATTCTATTCTATTATATCAAAAGCTGCAAAAGTATTAACTATCTACTAGATCTGTAATTAAATTCACCATTCATTTAGCTCAGTGATGCTGCTGACTGTTAGCAGTGCACCCCTCTCCCCTCCCCCTAATAAAGACTTCAAAGTGATTCTCACCTCCTTTTCCTTCTTTTCTCTTTCTGACTCTTCATTCTCCCAGGCTTCAACAAGCACTTCTTTGTACTCTTCACAAATTACATAGCCTTCTATGCTGTGAAAAGAATCCAGGATGTCATTTGGAACAAAACACAATTCAGGGACTTGTGTTTATATGGGCTTAGGGTGGGGCAACAACTTTCGGCCTTCCAAATGTTGCTGGATTCCAATTTATCCATGGATGGCAACAGTGAGAGATGCTGAGACTTACATTTCAACATCTGGATGGCTCCAAATTCCCCATCCCTCCAATAGATTAAATGTCAATCCATTCAATAACATTTGGAAAACTAGATACTAAAACTAGAAAACTAGAAAGTACCCAGGAACCCGTGAAGGGATATACTTGTATTCATAAATGAGTACAGTATTTTTCGGAGTATAAATGCTCCGGACTATAAGACACACCTACATCTTTTGGTGAGGAAAACAAGAAAAAGAAATCTGCCTCTGCTTCCCAGCAATTTTGCCTAGTTGCAGCAAACAGCAAACATCAAAAAGCCTGCTTTACTTTCATTTTCGTTTTCAGCATAGCTTGATTAGCACAAGAAAAAAAAATCTGCTCCCTGCAATTTACCTCCTTGCAGCAAGCAGCAGAGGCCCTCGCAGCAATAGGCAATGCCAATCCCTGCAGCCTGAAACAGCTGAGAGTTGGGAGGCCGATCCAACCTACAATCAACTTGTGCTAATTAGGCTGTTCTGAAGCTGGAATGGGCTGTTTCTTCTTGCTGCTTGCTGGAAGGAGGTAAATTGCTGGGAGGCAGAGGCCAGTGGGTGGGCGGGGCTACATTCGGTGTATAAGACACACCCAACTTTTCATCCCCTTTTAGGTGGGAAAAAGGTACATTTTATACTCCGAAAAATATGGTAGCTAACAAAACTAGGAAGGAATGTTAATTGCTTTAGCATCCTCACCTGAATGATATGGATATAAAAATATTAAATAAGCAGAGGTAAAAGAGGAACATGCTCTACATGGGGCTGCCCTTGAAGATCATCCGGAAGCTCCAGTTGGTGCAAAATGCAGCAGCCCGCATGGTTTTGTGCAGACCCTGGTGCAATTCACAGTGCTGGTTGTCACCTCTAAAGTCCTTCATGGTTTGGGACCAGGTTATCTGAGGGACCATCTCCTGCCGGTCACATCTACCCGACCCATCAGAGCCGGGAGGCAGGGACTGTTGCAGATCCCATCCCCGAGGGAGATAACACCTGGTGGGACCAAGAAAAAGGGGCTTCTCCGTGGTGGCTCCCTCTCTCTGGTTCATCATTCCCCCAGAGATAAGAATGGCCCCCACTGTAATACTCCTCCGGAAGGCGCTGAAGACCTGGTTCTGCCAGCAGGTGTGGAGAACCCAGAGCGGGATGGAGTCCATTAAATGGCTATAATGTGATCTACTGTCACCGGGGTGGGAGGTGATTTTATTATTTGATTCTTTTTATTAGTTTTATTGTTTTAAATGTGGTATTATATTCTGTAAGCTGCCTTGAGTCGCCATGGCAAATAGGTAGCAATATTAAATAAATAAATACATACATACATACATACATACACACACATACAACAAGGTTAATCCACCTTTGTGAAAGGAACAAGTGCTGAGCTCTTACTATTATACAAATATACAAATTAAAGTATACAAATTAAATTATTATTATTATTATTATTTCAGAGTAAGCAACTAAGCTGTTAATTCTGCTTTTCTGTAATACTATCACTAACCATGTATGCTAAGTATATCCATCCCAATAGTATTACTAAGTAGCACATAAGACCATTGTATATCTTAGTAAAACCAGATCATAAATTTATGACTTACACAGGATGAGAATAACCACCATGAAAATCAAATCCTGTAACAGCTGGAACACAGTCAATATCTAGTTTACGGGCCACTCTATGAAGGCTAGGAAGGTTTAGCTGCACACAGCCTATTGGTAACATGCAGGGTTGGAAGAGATAGACATTCCCAAACTCATTCCGAGGAACCTAAAAGAGAAGTGGAATGGAAAAAAAACTTATACTGAAATAAACTCTGTGGGAGAATTCAGTTTAAAACCTACCCAGTTTACCTAATTGCCAGCTTACCCTTCCATTAACAGCCAGAGGTGGCTGGTATTTCTCAGTCTGCCAGAGACCAAACAATGGCAAATCCATTTTGTCCCGATTTGCAGGTTCTGCCATTCGTGCTTTTCTCGCCTGGTTGGAATAACCTTTCACCATCTGTGCAAACAGAGTTTAGAGCAGTGGTTCTCAACCTTTATACTGCTGCGACCCCTTTAATACAATTCCCTATGATGTGGCGACTCCTTTAATACAATTCCCCACGATGTGGCGACCCCCAACCATAAAATTATTTTCGTTTTGAATTTATCGCGCCTGAAGCCGTATTGGCTAGCGATCTGAACTGCTTGCAACTGCCTTGAGGACGGAGGCATTAAAGCGGAGACTCCTCCCCTATTAAGTTTATCGCGCCTGAAACCAGATTAGGCTAGCGATTGGGAGTGATTGCAGCTGGCTTGAGAGGGAGACATCAGAGCAAAGATTTCTCTCTTTTTTAATTGATCATGGCTGAAGCCGAATTCGGCTAGCGATTTGAAGAGCCTGCAGCTGGTTTGCGGAGTCAACCATTGGAGCGCGATTCTTCAACTCGCAAGTATACTTCCCATATTTCCTATGGTCTTAGGCGACCCCTGGCAAATCGTCATTCGACCCCCAATGGGGTCCTGACCCACAGGTTGAGAACCGCTGGTTTAGAGTGTCTTCATCATTCTTGCTCATAATACTCAAAGCAATGATCGCAGCCTCTTCCTCATGGAGAAACATGTAGGAGTAGGCTGTGTGTATCAGGAGGTTGCCCATCTCTTTAGGAGTGAGAAGCAGGTGTAAAATCCAGCAGGTTCTGACAGGTTCTGGAGAACCAGCAGCGGAAATTTTGAGCAGTTCAGAGAAGCAGCAAATACCACCTCCAGCTAGCCCCAGAGTGGGGTGGGAATGGAGATTTTGCAATATCCTTCTTCATAGGAGTGGGGAGAGAATGGAGATTTTGCAGCATCCTTCCCCTGCCACGCCCACCAAGCCACACCCACAGAACCGGTAGTAAAAAAGTTTGGATTTCACCACTGGTGAGAAGTACTTAATCTTCCACCATCCCCGTCACAGTATTTGGCCACAATCCTTTAATCTGTCCCCTATTGCTTAACACAGTGTAAGCCACCCTGAGTCTTCAGAGAAGGGCGGGATATAAATTCAAATTAAAAAAAAAAAGAACATTTTTTAAAAAAAAAGTTATTCAGCTTCAAAAGTTTTATATATAAATATTTCCTGCCACAAATTTCAACATTAACCCGAACATGTTGTTGATAATACTGTACCTTATAAGGCACTTCCCCAATCCTCACCACTCGAGCTTGTTTCAACCAGGTGTCCTTGGAATGCAAGGTATGGATACAGTCTCTGAAATTACCCAAATACTATTCTTGGTAAGTAATATAGCTTCATATAGGTAATATTCACAATAAACTATGTATTAGATAATATACATAATATACACTAAAGAGCAATATACAAAATGGCTGACTTTCTTCTGAATGCTTATTTGCAAGAAATCCCCATACTGTGTTTAATGCAGGGATGGGGAAGACTGGGAAAAATAAGCATAGGTGGACTTTTCAAGCAGAAAAACAGGTTTCATGGATGCACTCTAAGAAGCCTCATCAACTCCTAGTATCCAATTCAAACCTCGTTACGGGGGGGGGGGAGGGAGGAAAAATCAGATTCATTTTAGGAGGGAAAAGCCAAGGGATGAAAGGGATATTGGCTTCGTATCCCAAAACATCAGATCTGTCCTTCCTATGTAACTTGTATAAACAAGTTATGGCTTCTAGTGATGGACAGCGAAGGCCCTCTTGGGCCTCAAACAGCCAACACAGGCCTCACTTTTTCAATAAAGCCGAGTAGATGGAAATTTCTTCTGTGCTGAACTGCACCCTTGAAGTTCAGTCAAGTTTGGGAATAATCATCCCATGCCAATTTAAAGAAGGCATGTCTGTCTCTACCTTGATAGATGAATAACATTCATAGTGAGGAGTGCAAACATGGATCCTTGTTTAAATGTTCAAAATAAGTAGTAGTAAGGTATTGCTAGTGGGACAATGTGATGATCCCAGACCAGTGTACCAAATGAAGCCGTGTATCATGGCATACACAACTGAGAAATGCCTCACCTGGAGTAGACAGCCTCCCCTCGGCAATATCCTAGAATTGAAGCTGTCTCAGGATATATGGCCTCATACTTAAGGAGATGCCTCTTCAAGGCATAAAGCGGATGATTCTTGTATTCACTGACGGATTTTGGCAAAGGCTGATCTTGAAGTTTAGCTACAAACTGGGAATCATGTTATTACCAGTAGAATATAGAGGAAACCAATTACAAATATATTATTCAGCTTTTGGAAGACTAGATAAAAGACAACATTGGAGTCCTGGTATATTAACCCTGCCTTAATGCAAAGCTTTGCATTTAAATAACTACCGCTATTATAGACATTATCTAAGCATCATTGGCAACCCTACTTTTCCCAGAAGAGATCTCAATTTTGCTTGCTTTCACTGTGTGGATTATGCTAGAAAGTACAGTAAGGAGTTTTGGTTCAAAGAAGTATGAGAGACTAAGTCAGCTAGAAACTATTTCTGGTATGAACTTGCCCAAGTATGGATCTATTAGAGGCCTTCTTCTATGTGGTTTCAGACTACAGATTGGTCTCCCTAAAGATGTGCATTTGGCTGCCACTTTCCAGAATTTAGGAAAATGTAAAAATTCATTTCTTTCCCTAAGCTTGTTAATTCATTTAATTGTACTTATTCTAACATTATCTTTTGTATACTCTGTAGTAGTTTTATTCCAGTTAATTTCAGCTTCCATAGTGCTTATACAAACATAAAGGTGGGAAATACATTTAATCAATCAGATGCAGCAAATTGAATTAAAGTATCAATCCACTACAGTTTTGCTGAAGATAGAACATACATGTCGGGTGACATCCAAACTGAAAAACAAAGAAATAAATACAAACTAAAGAATGTTACTCGCTTGATTATTATATACAATTTCTGAGGTCTGAACACTTCTCGTTTTCATCAATGGGAAGATGTCTTTGAAACTTGAGACTGTCTAGGCATTTGCCTCTTAATGGTTATATAAGCTAAATAGCCAGCCATACCGAGGGACATTTAAAGAGGACACCTCATAAGCTCTGCGGTCATTCAGCCAAGAACTGACTTGAAGGGAAACTGAATAAAAGCACACAACATCTCAGTTAGTGGGTAAACCAAAAGGAACAGATTAGTTGAGATCTTGGATGAAAAGCAGACCAAGATAAAAGAAGAGAGCTCCATTTTTTTTGCAACCTAAGGATCTAAACCTATTAGAAAAGGATAAAGAATATTCGAGTCCTTCTGGGTGTGATTTTGATTACTGGAAAAATATCCTCCCATTCCATTTTATTTACCTCTCTTTGTTCTTTTGCATCTCGTTCCACAAAAGAACTTTTGTACGGCTCCAAGGTATCTTCCCACCACTGGGCATCCACACGATACTTCCTCGTTGCAGTCATCCATGCTGGGTCGTATCTCTGTGTTACATCTTTTACAAATCCACTGTTGTCAATGCCAACGATGTAGCACACTGGCTTTGAGGCGTATTTGAAACATTCCAGAGGGTGTCCAACATTGCCATGAATGCAGTCCACACATATCCACCGGTCTTCTCGCTGAAGAAAAACCTCTACCCAATGGTCCGTGCCTCTCGATACAACCGACCTCTGCTCTTCTTCCTCACTAGAAATTATTTTGTTTTTCTTCTTGGATGAATTTGAAGAACATGGGCTGACTGTTTTGTCTACTGAACTACCAATTATCTCCGAGTCCTTGGGTCTTTTCGACCCAGAAGGCACGGATCGTTGCCTGTTAACTACTGCTTTTGTTTTCAGAGTTCCTTGTGTTGTTTTAGAGGTACCTAGTGATGACTTCCGTTTTTTTCTGGGAATTTCAAACTTCTCATCAGATATGCTACCATCATCATTTTCCCCTGTAGGACAGAATTCAGAATCATTATCCTCACTGTCTCCACTCTCTTCTTTATAGGACACTTTTGATGCCACTTGCCGTCGCCGGTCATTTTTAGGCCTTCCCAGCCCTTGTTCCGTCTTCAAGGTCTTCTCATCATTCTCAGATTTTATATCTTTCTGAATATCTTCTTGTGTTGGAGATTTCTTTCTTTGTTTTTTGGCCCTGGAGGGGCTTGGCTTCTTCGCAGTATCTGCTCTTGTGCCTTGTCTTGAGCTTTTGGCAGAATTGGGCAATGTCTCAGAAGCTACCAAAACAGAGCTTTTCTTGGAGGATTTTCCCTGAAACAAATATGAAGGAGAGAGGAAGATTTTGAGAGGCAAAAGTAGAACAAAATAATAATAATAATAATAATAATAATAATAATAATAATAATAATAATAATAATAATAATAATAATGGATCGCTCCACTGAATTAAAAATAAAATTGTTGACTTTAGAAAATAACCTGCCTTTAGATTATATTGGCTGTTCACTTCTTACAACCCAACATGAATTACAGTGCATTGATGGAGATGCTGGATCTGTGGATTGTGCTGTGTAACAAAACTCCACCACCACCATTTCTCATCTTTTGGGGCCTTTATGATGATGAAGGACTACAAATCTGGACACCTTTCAGTTCTTTCTCTCTTAATCGTAAGGACTAGAAACACATTTATCATTACAATGTTAAAAACCAGGCATTATGTCAACCTGCAAAACAACTTCAGTTGAAGCCACTCTTATTTCTGCTTCATTTCTTAGTTGCCATTCAGGGGGGAGGGGGAAGCTCATGAATGCGGTGCCTCTGTCTGCTAGCCATAATATCTACCAGCCGGCGTGAGAACCAAGGTCATGTCAACGGACACCTGTTGAAGCTGAGTCGGAACGTACATCTGGACTGATTGGCTCATGTGACCTGAGAGGCAAAGTGGGGTGGGGAGGTCTCATTCTTTTAACTATCCCTGAGCGCGGAAATAATTTAGAGATAGCTTCAACTTTCTAAGTGCCGATATGATGTACTCAATAAAGAATCTCTTGAACCTGGACAAAGTGTCAGAACTCTGACTTCCCTGAGTTCATTACTAAGAACGATGACACATAATCTATGTAAACCAGTTCTATTGTTCAGACAACAACTTTGCCAGTGCACCTCCCATCTATAATATTATTAATGGTATCTCTTTATAGCAGGGATCTCCAACTTTGGCAACTTTAAGACTTGTGGACTTCAACTCCCAGAGTTCCTTAGCCAGCAAAGCTGGCTGAGGAACTCTGGGAGTTGAAGTTGAAGTCCACAAGGGAGTTGAAGTCCACAAGTCTTAAAGCTGCCAAGGTTGGAGACCCTTGCTTTATAGGGTATGGCTTACCCTAGCAGTTTCCCACCTATTTCCCATATCATTTCTCAGCTCTAGTTTCTACGTTCTGTATTGAATCAAGAGCTACCGGAAAAAAACAGCATAAATACAACCCAAGGAGTTATATACATGTAATTCTTGACTTACAACCGGTCCTTTAGTGACTGTTCAAATTTATAATGGACCACCCAGGGATATTTATGACCTGATTCTGATGACCCCTCTGCCCCGAAGTCATATGACAGCATGTCAGGAGCTCAGTAACTGGCTCACATTTATGGCTGCTTGCAGTATCCCGCAGTCATGTGACCATGTTTTACAATAGTTTTGCGGAAAGCAAAAATTTACTTCAGCCATTGGCAAATACCTTAGCAACCACAGTCCAAAAAAACATCATAAAATCCTGGTAGATCGCCTGGGTGACCCATTTTATAACCATTACAATTTACAACCATGGTGGGCAATCACTACACTAGTCGTAAGTGAAGGATTAGCTGTTTAACAATATTTACCGTTCGCAGATATGACGAAGTACAATCTTATCTGACTTACAAACCATAGGTATCTCGTCTACTCCATGAACTGTAGTTATCTCACTTTAAAATCATCTTAAATGTATATATTTTCCTTTATTTCCAGAATAATAAGGAATTAATAAAGACTTGAAGAAATTAAGGAAATGAAACCAAAGCACACTCATAAACATAAGCAAAAATATTAAAAATAAACACCAAACAGATTTACAATAAAGTAAGTTTCAGGTTGTTCGGGAAAGACTTTCTCCTGAAAAAAAAACAGATAGAAACAATTTTTCCATACTGACCTTCCCTGATGGCTCCTTCAGAGGAATAGGTTGTAAAGACAATACAAGTCGGCACATTAGATGCAGTGCTCGAAGAATAAGTAAAAACATCTATTTGGGGGGAGAAAAAACCCAGTTTGGAATCTGATTTTTGTACCTTCTGCCTTCCCTTTCCCCTTCCCCCGTTAACCAGAGTTGGGTTTCAGCAGGTTCTAACCAGTTCTGGAGAACCGGTAGTGTGAATTTTGAGTAGTTCGGAGAACTGGCAAATACCACTTCTAACTGGCCTGGCCCCCATCTATTCTTTGCCTCCCGAGCCCCAGCTGATTGGGAGAAAATGGGGATTTTAAAGTAACCTTCCCCTGGAGTGGGGAGAGAATGAAGATTTTACATATTCTTTCCCTGCCACGCCCACCAAGCTACACGCACCAAGCCACATCATGCTCACCAAGCCATGGCCACAGAACCTGTAGTAAAATATTTTGAATCCCACCACCGGTGTTAATACAGTTTACCCACAGGACAATTGCTACAAGTATTTTGAAATCAAACATATATATAATATGTAAAGCAGGGTCCCCTGCCCTACAATTACGACAATTGAAGTCTTAATCTTTTTCCCTAGTGCCATGTATGCTAAAACTGCCGCATATGTGTGTATTTGTGTATATGGGTGTGTACAGACATACACTCAGGTTCACACATGTATAATGTCCGATAAATTCCTTAAATGCTATGCTCAGCATAAAAACAGATGATGACATCAGCAGCTAAAGGAACAAGATGTTAATCGAAATCTCCGGAGGTCTGTCTTTCTTTTTGTATGTGAAAAATACAGCCTCCCTCACATTATCCTTCCTATGATTACAACATAGCAGGTATCCAGCATGTCTTGGCAAAGCCTTCTATCACTTACCTGCACCAGTTCCGCCTCATCTCGTGCAGCATAGACAGCAAAGCGCCTCTCTAGGGTAACCTGCCAATCTTCACTCTCGGAGAGCTGATCGTTAATAGTGAAAGTTGCAGAAAACCTTTATTTTAAAAACAAGAGAACCATATTTTATTTATTTGCCCAGTCATTTATCTCTCCCATGGGAGCTGGAATAGACGGTAGGGAAGCTATCTCCATCTTACAGTTAAACTAAAAAGAAGTTTTAGACTTCATCAGACTTACTTTTTTATTCTAATCATAATCACAGAAAGCCAGATTTCTCACTGTTGAACCCCAAGTTCAATTAAAAAAGAAACAGGAAAGAAAAAAAAGAACACCTCACCAATTCACAAGATTTGACAGAAACAGACGGTTGATGCGATCTACGGAGTCTTTGGTGAAGCGAATTGGAATGACAGAAAGGCCAATCGCTTGAAGATCTGGCTGAAGGCAGATAGTGTTCCTATGGAAACCGTTAGCCAATAGGCACAATAAGTGAACCTGTTGGGAAAAGGACATGGGTTCTAAGGAAACAAGCAGCCTTAGGGTACATCAGAGATACTGAAGTGGTTTTTACAATTCAAGGGACAGGCCAATATAGACCAGATCCATTCAGTTGGACCCAGCTCTGCTCCCCCCACAACACCTAATTGGTTGGCAAAAGACAGAGAAGCTGCAGGAAATATACATTTTAAGCATCCCAATCATCCATGTCACTTTACTGGTTAATTCCTGTTAAAAAGTATCTTGTTCCATTCTTTAGTCTAGGCATCCATCTTCATTTCATGGAACAAGACCCATATTTGGGTTTCAATGGTATGCTGGAGCTAACTTCCCCCAAAATCGGCAGGGGCAGGGAAAATTTCTTCTCATCCCCATTATAATCAATTGGATTGGAATTGGATGGCAGCATTTGAAGGCGCTCCCAGGGCCAAGGTTTTGGGGAGCTGGTAGTGGCTCTGAGGTCTCCCACTGCACATCCCTACTTTCAAAGACTGGGGAGGGGGAGGAGGGAGAAGAAGAAGAGGGAGAAGAACAAAGGAAATAAAAATGCATATTTAGGAAACCATTTGTAGAGTTACAGTTCTTTCATGACCAACTGGAGTGAATGTTCTGCTTTCAACCAAGGGGTGAAATAGCCTTATTTCTCTTCTCTCCTTGGATTATATATGTTTATATTTTTATATGAACTTCATAAACTTCTATTATGCATGGTAGATGGTAATTTAACCTCAGCCCTTAGCTAATACATATTAGCTAATACATATTACAGGCCAAACCTACCTGTTAATTTTCAAGGTTTTTGGTTAAGTTTCAAGGTTCTTGGTTAAGTTTCAAGGTTTTCGGTTAAGTTTCAAGGTTTTCAAGCTTCAAGGTTTTGGTGACTATCTTCAAAGCGCTCCATGGCATAGGGCCGGGATACTTACGGGACCGTCTGCTGCTACCGAATACCTCTCACCGATCCGTGCGCTCTCACAGAGAGGGACTCCTCAGGGTGCTGTCGGCCAGACAGTGCCGGCTGGCGACACCCAGGGGAAGGGCCTTCTCTGTGGGGGCCCCCACCCTCTGGAACGAGCTTCCCCCAGGACTTCGCCAACTTTCCGACTTCCGAACTTTTCGCCGCGAGCTTAAGACACATCTATTTATTTGCGCAGGACTGGACTAGATTTTAAATTTGAATTGGTTTTAATGGGGATTTTATTATTTTTATTATCATTTTAATTATTCGGCCAATTATAATAAGTTTTTTAATGGATGTTTTATTTGTATTTATATGTATATTTTTATCTGGTTGTGAACCGCCCTGAGTCCCTAGGGAGATAGGGTATAAAAATATGAAAAATAAATAAATAAATAAGTTTGCAGCGTTAAAGAATGCACTGAGACTAAAAACGGTTTTCCTGCATTGTTCTAATTATAACATGATGTATTGTGAGAGACTACAGGAAGTTAATATTCCCTGCCTCAAGTCTTATGATGTTTCCAGTGTCACAGAGTTGTATTTAACTGAATATCAATTTGACAGTTAGGTTTTTTTGAGGCTGTATTTACATCTGCTAGTGTTTTAACTGCTCAGCTTATTTTTAAGATGCATGTGGCAGTTGAATTCAAAAATGTGGTTTTAAATTTGCTTTTATAGGTCATATGCCATTATGAGCAAAGCAGCTGCACTAAACAGGTTTTTCACATAATATTAAGTTTTATTACAAAACGTGCAAAAGTAATTAATCCCTTGAGTTACGTTTATTGAGTGCTAACTTAAAATACTGTTATATACACAGGAACATTTTTTAAAACTCCTTCCAAAATTCAGGATGCTATTTTCCCAGTAAGAATAAATTGAATTACTTTTTGGAAATTACTAACGCATCTACACTAGATGTGTAGTATTTATTTATTTGTATTCCCTCTTTATTATTTTTACAAATAACTCAATGAGGCAAACAAATCCAATACACATTTCTCCTTCTATTTTCTCCACGACAACCCTATGAGGTAGGATGGGCTGAGAGAGAATGACAGTCTCAAAGTCAACCAGCTGGCTTTCATGATCAAGGTGAGACTTTTAATCACACAGTCTCTGCATTCTAGTCTAGTGCCTTAACCACTAGTGACTAGACCAAACTGACTCTCTTATGTTCCTCCAATATAAAAACTGCTCAACTGTGAAACATTCATACAGCAATAAGCTCACCTTTCAGAAATTTGATTATGGCGAGCCTGGAAGATTATTGAGCAGGAATATTTTAATGGCATACTGCATTGTAAGTCTTGCATTGATCAGGGGCTTGATTCGACAGCAATAGCACTGAAGTCTTATATACAGCTTCACAGTGCTTTACAGCCCTATAAGCAGTTTACAGACTCAGCGTATTGCCCACAACAATCTTGGTCCTCATTTTACTGTCCTTGGAAGGATGGAAGGCTGAGTCAATCTTGAGCCTGGTGAGATTTGAACTGCCAAACTGCAAGCAGCGGGCAGTCAGTGGAAGTATCCTGCAGTACTTCATTCTAAGCACTGCGCCACTGTGGCGCCACCATTAGATGGTCCTAACTCTTCAAGTACCTTCAAATTTAATTAGTTTAATTGCCAGGGTAAATTGATAAATGTAATAATTCAGATAATGAACTTTGCCCCTAGAATTCTCCCAATTTTCTGACAACTTAACCTTGAAGATCAAACCTTATGGGTATCCTCGCGGACTTCTTTGCTGAAGCGTTTCACCATTCGACGGAGATATATCTCAAACTCAGCCTGCTGTTTCTCTCTGCAAGATTTCATGTAAACCAAATCAATGAATTCTATTTAATTATTTTATTTATATCATCCCTTTATTATCTTTAGAAATAACTCAAGATGTCAAACATACCTAATACAATACACCTTCCTCCTCCTGTTTTTCCCGTAACAACAATTCTGTGAGTTTCTACCTTAGTACCATAACCGCAAGACCAAACTGACTCTATGCTATAATGACTTTAGGATCTCTCTTTCTAAATGTCCCATTTTGTTGTCCTGAAGGCTCTTTTAAAAATGGTTGCTAAATCACAGGTTTGATTAAGTGCATAAAGCAGTTCTCCATTTCCTATCACCCTCTTAAAAGTGCACAGTCCCCACCCCTAATTTAGATTTTGAGCAGTCATTTACAGCAAGAAACTTCAAGGATCACTTAACATATTACAATTGGTCAGAAGCTATACACTATATGTGGCTACTGGTTGTGTGAATTCCTTTCTTTTATTTGGCAATATGTAAATTGCTTCCTAATGATGTAGGAGTCAATTACAGGTAGTCCTATATTTAAAACTGTTTAACAGAAGTTGGAAATTACAACAGCTTTGGAAAAAACGACTTATGACCTTGCCTCAAAATTACAACCATCACATCACCCTCAAGATCACGTGATCACCATTTTGGTGCTTGGCAGCCATCTTGCATTTATAATAGTTGCATCATCTTGCATCCACATGATCACAATTTGTGACCTTCCCAGATGGCTTCTGACAAGAAAAATTAATTGGGGAAGCCAAATTTGCTTAATGGCCACAGTAAAAATGGTTGTAAAATTTGGTCTTGCCATATGATGACTTGCTTAACAAATGCATAGCTACGCAACAAAATTCTGATCCTAATTCTAGTCAAATGTCAAGACAATACAAAGCAAAATGTAACAAGGCATGGTTGTAATAGCCAAAAATAAGGACAGCACAAACAAAATACCAATGAAGGTTACCAAAATCCTAAGCAAGAAGAACCTTTTTGTCTTAATCTTAAAACTATGTAACACATAAGATTCATAATTATAAATAGCAAAGGTATTTACAAAACTTGGGGACCAAATTGAAAAAAAAAGAGACCATAGCAAAATCTCAGAAAATCTTTTATATAGACTCTTTCTCTCTAAAAGCCAAATAATTGTGAAAACTCCAAATATGATTATGTTATTTATTATTATTTTAATTTTATTGGCCACCCAACTCCATTGGGACTCAACCCCACATGGATGTCTGCCTACCTTCTCTCTCTTTTCTTTGCTTGTTCAGGTGTTTCAATTTCTATCTCAACAGTTGTGTTGGGCAGCTTTGGTGCCTTAGCTTCTTTCAGCATCTCGATCTCAGGTTCACAAAGTTCTGGAAACAAAGGTTTAAATCTAACCAATGTATTTCAAACATAATAGAACAGTTCCAATTCAGGGCTGTTTCCCATATGGTTTCAATGTCAGAAAATTAAGATACATGAAGGCATAAGATATGATAATTTATGAGTATTTCTGAATCACATGTTTTGGCAACAAGCTAAACAGTATGTGCCTATCAATCTAACAAATATTTTGCCTATCAATCAGGCAAATATCATATTCTTTTATAAGTCACTCTTCCCCAACTGGGTGCTCTAATGAACACTACTGGCTTTGCTGGTTTGAGTTTTAAGAAGCTGTATTTCCAACATACCTGTAAGACATCAGATTGGAGAAGACATGTTCATAACCCATGTTACATTGGAAATCTAGTATTTAATGCAATATATGAGCCAAGATGGCGCAGTGGTTAGAATGCAATATTGCAGGCTAACTCTACTGACTGCTGACTGCCATCAGTTCAATTCTCACGAGCTCTAGGTGATTCAGCTTTCCATCATTCCAAAGTCAGTAAAATGAGGACCCAGATTGTTGGGGGCAATATGCTGACATTGTAAACTGCTTAAAAAGGGCTATAAAGCATTGTGAACTGGTATATAAGTCTAAATGTTATTGCTATTTCCTTCTGTTCTAACATCAACCCAACAGCCATGTCCAGCTCATAAGGAATCATTATTAAATGAGGAAATCCTTTTATTAAGCAACCTTGTTCAGCATAGAAAATAATGATTATAGAAATGTTGTATGCAAAATATGGGTTCATCTTTCACTTATTTCTAGATTTCTAAGGATTTTTATGAGGAGAAACTAAAGCACAGTTCAGCATCAGAATGAACTTACTATATGTAGTCCTTGATTTACAACCATTTATTTAATGTCTATTCAAAGTTACAACAGCATAAATAGTGACTTATGACAAGTTCTTACAGTCACATATGACTGTTGAAGCATCACCTTGGTCATGTGATCAAAATTTGGGTGCTTGGCAATTGGTATTTACAGTAGAAACACCGGTCATGACCATAATTCGTTCCATAATTTTGGTTGCAACCCAATTTGGTCGTGGCCTGAACCTAATTTTGGAAATTTGGCACTTACAAAAAAAATGGCACCGAAGGGAAAATCAGCCACGAAAAAAACTGTCAATTTTTTGGTCGGAACCCTAATTGGTCATGGTTAGAAGCATTTGTGCAAGAGGTTCTACTGTATTTACAATAGTTCAATTCTCTCCAGGTCATATGATCACCATTTGCGACCTTCCCAGCTGGCTTCTGATAAGTCAATGGGGGAAGCCAAATTTACTTAACACAAGTTGCTTAATCATTGCAAAAAAGGTAATAAAATCAGATACGACTCGCCTAACAATCACCTTGCCTAGCAATGGAAATTCTGGTTCCAATTGTGGATATAAGTCAAGGATGACTTGGATGTATTTTTTTACCTTTTTACCATCTTTTTTCATTTTTATGAATCAATTTATTGTACCATCTTAGCTCAGATAAGCTACAACTAATGGAAACAAATCATAAAGTGGTTATTGTAAGGGGAAAAAATGGGTGGTGGGATCACTATGCAGATTGTCTTGAGCTCCTGAATGGGATCTAAATTATCTTTATTTATTTTTCAGATTATTTTAACCGCCCATTTCTTTCACAGTTTTAAATTTAATAAATAAATAAAGACATTATAAATTAAAATTATTATTTAAAACAGTGCTACGTTTTCATTACTTATATCTAAGGAATTATTGTGAAAGAGAGGGTTGACATGCTAAATGAAACTTTCAGTCACATCAACTTCCAAATAGCTCCTTCATCTTATTTGCAACTGAAGAAACAATATATCTATAATTTATTTATTTAATTATTCTGTTACATCTTGGAAAAAGCTTTTTAAAAAAAAACTCCATTAGGCTCAGAGAGGCATAAAAGAAACACAACATTAAATAGATCTGTGATAATCTTTGGACAACTTCAATATGAAAATAAGCATAAACCACAAGAAGCTAAAATAGCCATCAATAAATGAGACAAATGGCTCATATAGCAGAAAATGAAAAATGTGTTACCTTCCACATCTTCCCACTCTTCCTCACTTTCCTCATCTTCTTCTCTCTTTGTAATAATTAATTCTTTTTTTGCATCTGGTTTTTTCTTTAAAGAAGATTTCTGCAAACCACTATTGAATTCAAAAAGAAATATACTATGATTTTTTTTTCTTGTCTCATGTACTTTTCTTTGCTTTCCCTGATACGATTCACACTGGCAGTAATATTAACCACAGTTTATTACTTTAGACAACATCGCAAACTACATGTAACCAAAGCAAAAAATAAAAACCTCTAAATTCCTTATAATCATTGCCAAATGGAAAAAGGTATGAAACTCGGATGAGATAACAAATGCTTCAGGAGACATAAACAGACCTCCAAAGAATCTTCACAGGTTAAGTGGGAAGAAAACTGCATGCAATTTAATAGTTACAAATGCAGGATTCTACACTTAGGAAAAACAATTTTAATTCACAGGCATAAGATCAGGAGATATCTGCTTTGATAACATTTAGTGTGAAAAAACTACTGCAAGTAGTTTGGCAAGTAAAAGTTCCAATATATTTTGCATTGGTCAGAATCTGCTTTGAAGTACTCTGTTCAGTTCTGGATGCATCTACTTTTGAGAAAAAACAGAAGAGGAGAAAAGTTGATAAGATAATAAAAAATTATATCTACTGAGGAGTGACTGAAGGGATTAGGTACATTAGTCCTGAAAAATGGCAACTGAGAGGGAATGTAATGGAATTTTCCAAGTATCAGAAGAGATGCCACCTTTTCAGAACATCAAATGCAGTATTATTAAATACTGCATTTGATATACTGTCAAACTATTTACTGTCAATAGAAGAAATCTGTCAAGAAATACTGTCAAACTATTTACTGAATCTGCACTACTATTAATCTTCTCATAGTTCCCATCACCAATCTCTTTCCACTTATGACTGTATGACTATAACTTGTTGCTGACAATCCTTATGATTTATATTGATATATTGACTATCAATTGTGTTGTAAATGTTGTACCTTGATGAACGTATCTTTTCTTTTATGTACACTGAGAACATATGCACCAAGACAAATTCCTTGTGTGTCCAACCACACTTGGCCAATAAAAATTCTATTCTATTCTATTATCTATCTTTCAAGTTGTCTGTAATTCCCCAAAAAATGAGATTCTGGTTACTTTTTAGGCAACTTTTATGCCAAAAAACAGAGCAATTTAACAACAGCAAAAACACACCTGCTGGGATCCCGGTTTCTGTATTCAAGCAGAAGCTAAAATTTATTCTGGAATCCCACACTAAGTACAGTGTTGCACTAGGTAGCCTTAATGGACTCTTTCAATTCTAATAATTTGTATGTATACATTGAAAATGTGTACAAAAACCTTTAAAGTTGCATACCTGCATTTCCCCTCTTTTGGAAGGAAGCCTTGGCTTTCTATACTTCTATTCATTTCCTCCTTGACTTTGGTCTTTGGACTTTTTTGATTGGAATTTTTACTAAGTGTCTGAGGGACATACTCTTTTTCTCTCTTTTTTCCAGATGACAATTTGGGCCTAGTTTTCTTCTCAGCTTTTTCATCTTCAAAATCATCTGTATCAAAAATAGAGAAAATGGCCAAAAAAAAATCACTGGGGAAAAGTTCCATTTTTCATGGAACTTTTTAAAGCAGAAGCCCACTTAATTTCAAATTCAAAATTAAGCTGCAAGGATTTGTAAACTAAGATGCTTCTGCTTAAATGTGTAGATAAGCAGATACTTTTTTTATTCAATTCAACACACTCAGCATTATAAATGAACTTTAAAACTTTATATTAGTGAGAAAGTCTTTTTTTTTAATTCTCCTTAAAATTTACTGAATATCCATGATGCATTAACAAAACAAGGGCATCATAACTCAATAACCTAATCAGCAGAAAGCTGTATCCCATTCTGATAGAATAAAGAACTGAAGTCAGCCTTTGTTTTCACACTTCAGAAAAAAAAAGGAATTACACAAGGTCCTTTCCATGACACACTTAGTAATTTTTAAGCATATATTGGCGACAAAGAACTTATGTAACTTGCGTAACCACAACAGTAACTCTACAAAGAAAAGAAAGGCGCCATTCAAAGTGTGATTTAATCACATGGCACAACAACTCGAGTTTCACTCACAACTTCATTCCGCATGCTACAGTATTGCACTTTAGCGTTAGCGTTTATTGCGCAGATACCCCCAGAAAAGCGTCTTAAATATGGAACGGCAGAAACGCTCATTTTTAAGGGGGGTGGGAATTAAAAGGGCTAAGCAACAGTCCTGGGAAACTTTCTCTAACCATTTTTACATAAGCGTTGCATAAGAGAGAATTCCGCCCGGAGCGATCCAAGTTGCTAACTTCGCATCGCAATGAAAAACTATTCCATAAGAAGGGGTGAAATCTACCAGAACCGAGAAAAAAAATTGCTTTAATTACAGTTGCTCCTTTCCGACTCTGAAGTATAACTTTCCAGGCTGTCCCCCAGCTCTCCAACCACCACCACCCCGATGTTACCAGCCTACTCCTCCTCAAGATCGGACTTGTCTTTTTACCGTCTCGCTGCTCACAACTTTTCAGACCCGGGGAAGAGGAGGAAGAAGCGGCGGCTGAACCCTCTCCCTTGATTTTTTTGCAGGACCGCTGCACTTGCGAGACCCCTTTACGCTTCCCGACCATCCCGGCCGCTATTCCGCCACCCAGCTTGGCGGAGCCCCGAAGGAGAGAACCGCAACTAAGGGAGGCAGAGCCGGGAGGTGCCAAAAAAGAGCCAAAGCGTCTCTTTCGGGCTTAGCGCAGGGCGCTAAGGGTGGGTGGCCTCGCCTTACAAGCTGCCCTATATTATTCTCCGCTTCTCGCAAGAGGCAAGCAAGACAGAGCCACGCCGGGAGCTCCCGGCTTTCCGTGGCGCCTCCTCCCTTGACGTCCCTTCCGTGCCGGCGGCTTCGGAGAAGTTGCGCTGCAGCGGATCGGAGGGGTTCTGGCTTGTCCTTGCGAATCGCTCGATTATTCCGGATCTAGCTGACTGGCTGCGCTTCGCATCTCTCCCTTGCATCGGAGGAAGCGCCCGCAAACTTATTTGTCGGCTCCCTCGAAGCGTAAAAGCGCTCAAGCTTCACGCCCGATCTATGAATATTCATTTACACGGGGCGGTTTTGAACCGGTTCAAAGGGAGGCGCATTAAAGGACGGGCTGAGGAAAACCACAGGCGGAGGCGGCTTGGTTTCCATCAGCCTTGTTTTATCTGTGAGCTCAGCCTGTTCACGTAACCCAGCGTCTATGGAGATTCTCAGTCATCCAGGCCATGGTTATTATCCCAAAGGTCCAGCCTTCTCAAAGACTCTTGTCCAGTTGCTTCTTGAAAAAGCACCTTTTGGATAATATAACCCAGTGTTTCTCAACCTGGGCAACATTAATAATAATAATAATAACAACAACAACAACAACAACAACAAAAAACAGCAGCAGCGGCAGAGTTGGAAGGGACCTTGGAGATCTTCTAGTCCAACCCAGGCAGGAAAACTTACACCACTGCAGACAAATGGTTATCCAACATCTTAAAAATTTCCAGTGTTGGAGCATTGAACATTGAAATGGAGTAGGAATTGAAATCCATACATCTTAAAATCGCTCCGGTTTGGAGATACATATTATGAATTCAAAAGAAATTGCAGTTTCTTTTTAATTCACTAACCCGGAAGCTGGACGTTTACGCGAGCATCTCTACTTTCGCAGCTTTATGTACTCCGCTAGACGTTCGGTAGCGCCGCCGTATCAGGCTCGATTTAAAATCTCGCGAGAAGAAAGCGGTCTGCCTTTGAAAAAAATGGCGGACGAGGTGGATCAGGTGGGTGAAACGGCCGGTTTGGCGGCCGCTGAGTCTCCGAGGGATTTGACCCCGTTGCGGCGGAAACTGTAGCAAACCTGGGGTTTTAACGAGAGCTTCAGTTTCTAGCTCTCGCTTTGAGTTCCGCAAAATCCCAGTAAACGACTTTGGTGCTGCGTTCGTGTTTTATTCAGCGACCTGCCTCTTGAGGTTTATTTAATCGATTTATACGGCCGCTCATTTCAAATACCGACACGACTCCTACTATATAAGTTGCTTTTGATTTCCTTTTGCAAAGCCTTAAGTCAGGGGTCCCCAAACTTGGCAGCTTTAAGACTTGTGGACTTCAACTCCCAGAATTCTGGGACTTCAATTCTGGGAGTTGAAGTCCACAAGTCTTAAAGCTGCCAAGTTTGAAGACTGCCTTAACTGATACAAACATAAGACAATACTAAGGTTTTGCAGTGGATGAAATGCTATTTCATGGTCTCTGGTTAAATGCCTTAAATCGGTGTTTCTCAAAATGTGGCGTCCCAGTCAAATAGAAATGATTTACCAGTCAGTCTGTGTTGAAAAATAATGCAATCTTAAAATCTTACCAAACTATATTGAGAAGCCGACAAAGGATTCTCAGTCATCCAGTCTGGAAGTTGAGTCAGGGCAACTGGGCTAATTTTCTTTTTGGTTTGAAATGTTTTGCTGCTTATCCAAGTGTCTCAAGTTTTAATTTTTGATGTGAATATTGATAAATATAATCCATACAAACAAACTATTTTGGGGGCTGTTATCATTTTTAAAAGTGGGAAGTGATCCTGAGGGGGAAAATTTTAAGGAAATGCTGCGTTAAATTGTTCTCCATTGCTATATTGATCCTTAAACCTTGACCAACTCCTGGATTAAACCCAATAGGCACCTTTTTTCAAAGCAAGTGTACCACTAGTGTGTTGCTGTGATCTGGTGTACATATTTGTGTGGCTGTTGAATGCCATTTGTGTGTAAAATTAATAAGTAAAATTAATATTTACTAGTATTTGTTGAAGCGGGTAGCAAGTTGATATAGATAACTGTCTATAAGTAGGAAAGCTAAAGCCTTAGGCTATAAAATCTCAATTGTATGGGCATTTCTTGATATGAAACTATTTAATTATTTTATACCTTTATTGCAAATAGCAACCTTTTTCAATATTGGAAAATAAGTCATTATGAACTTGGAATATAAAACAGAAAAACAGCTTATGACAGTATAGTTGTTTTGTTTGAGATTGACAAGTATTATAGTCGAAGTATGTAATACTTTTATTTGTACAACATTGACTCAAACTGTGTCAGCAAAATACAGACATTATTATAACCTTTGACAAGATAGACTAAGTCTTTCTAGTGAAATGTACATCCAGTCTTTTGTTTAAGAAAGTGGTGATCTTTTCTAAGATTTTTCAAAATCAAATATGAATATATCACAACAGTTACTAATGTGGACTAAGTTGAGGGAAGCAGTATATGTTTTCTCTAATTTTACTTGCATTTTTCTGTTGATCCAGTCATCACAAGTGAATTCTTGTTCCTCTGAAAGCTGATGAAAATTCACCATATTATATTACAAAGTATAACTTAATTGCTTCCCATTTGATTTCAGTACACATTAATAGTCATCAGATTAGGTTTTTTTGAGAAGAAATGAGTATCAATAGTCAGCATTTAGTATTTATTCATATACAACCTGCTTTTATTATTTTTATAAATAATTCAAGATAACAAACAAATCTAATACTCCCTCCTATTTTCCCCACAACAATAACCTTATGAAGTGGATTGGGCTGAGAGAGAGTGATCAGCCCAAAGTCACGTAGTGAGACTTCTCATGATCTTCTCATTCTTAGCCTGATGCCTTAACTACTAGACCAAATCGTCTCAGGTTTCTTTGCTAAAATATATCTCTAAATTTTTATATTTTATAGCAACAAACTACCAACACTGTAGAAGAGCCTTTGGATCTCATCAGGCTTAGTCTTGATGAACGGATTTATGTAAAAATGAGAAATGACCGAGAACTTCGAGGCAGGTTACATGTAAGTAAAATTACATAGAAGTGGGGAGAAGGACTGAAATTTTAAAATAGAGTTGTACTTTTTTTTAGCTCAAGGACTGCAAGAGGCTTTTGAGAATCACACTCCAAGCATAGGTATAACCAAAGCCCATTTGCAAGTGGTTTTAAAGGGGTGAAATGCCTCTGCCAGGCTTAGGTCACCTTTTTCTGCAGTTTTATATTTCTGGTTTAAAGGTTAGTTTTTTCTTAAAATAAAACAAGTTACAAACAATGCTTATTTAGTAATAGATCATTGTGGAGAAAAATTAGTTACATTATAATTCATTAAATTTATATGCTACCCATAAGCCAGTTAGTTGGTCATACAAGCAAAAACAGAGTCAAAGTAGTTACAGTTTGTTTAGCCTATTCCTGATTTCTATTTTCCTTTCTAAATCTTTATTTCTGTTCTTTCTCTGGATTTTTTAGAGCTTTGATATGAGTACAAACAAGTTAAAAACATGTTCAGATCTTGAATCTCCATTTTTAAAGTCACAGCTTTACACCACAATTGCAATTAGTTAGCAAAACAAATAGAGATTCAGTGAATGGTTTATTAATGATCTGTATGCATGAATGGTTTATTAATGATCTGTATGCTATATCAAAAACAGTCATGTAACATGATTGTTACAATCATGTAACAATCACCTTACTCATTGAGTAAGGTGGTATTTTATCCTTTTCTCAGGCAATTGCATCAGTAGTAAATCATGCTTTTTTTGTTTTTAAAAACTGGACTACTTTAGCTGGTTGTAAAAGCAAAATATAATAATGTTCAAAGTTTAAAGTTTTTTTTTTGTTATAGCAGCATTATACCTGACATAGAGGAATACTCTGGGGGTTCAAATGTTGGCCCTCAGTATTATTTCAGTGGAAAAAGAGTTGAAAGTATATTCAGTTTTATCTAGACAGCATAACAAGAGAAACCTTTTGCAAAGTGATAGAGATTATCCTCTATCTTCAACTTCATTATGTATATTTTTGTATATTTTGTATATTCATGTTTTTGGCACATAGTGGTGTTTGAAGTGGTTTTTTTTAATATTTGATGCATGCATTAAAGAATGGATGAGCTTTATCATATCCATAAAGTGTATTTCTTCATCTGTAGTTGTTAAGCTAGACTGCCTCTCCTGACCCAAATAGCAAGATCCATCTTTGTGAACGCATAAAATTATAGATTACGTATTTTTTGGAGTATAAGATGCACCTTTTTCCCCCAGAAAAGAGGATGAACATCTAGGTGCGTCTTATACTCTGAATGTAGCCCCACCAGCTTCTCAAACAGAGGTTTCAGAGGCTGAAAGAAGCTTCAGAAAAGAAGCTCCCAAACAGAGCTTCAGAGGCTTTTTTTTCTGAAGCTGTTTCAGAGGCAGAAAAAAAAGCAAGGCACAGAGCTCACAACCAAGGAACCTGTTGCTAAAATTCACCTCTGGAAACAGCTGATTGGGGGTATTCCGGGAGGCCAATCCACCCATCAATCAGCTTTTTTAAAATTTTCCTCCCCAAAAACTAAGGTGCGTCTTATACTCTGGTGCGTTTTATACTCCAAAAAATACGGTATATATAAATTGTAGAACTAGGTTTTCTATTAATTGGTATAGTATTAGCAACTGGTCAGTGAATATTGTTCAAAACTGTCCAGTGGGTGAACAGAAGGATGCTGTTCACTTAGTTTCCTGCTTGTGAACTTTTCATTAAAGATTGGCTATGCTTGAATGCACAGAACATTTATTTCAATATATATTTAATGACACCAAGGTAGTGTAAAAATAAGAAAAACAAAAAATAGAAAAGACTATTACAAAGTGAACATTAAAATTTTGAGATGTCATTAGATCAGTACTGCATATTAAAGACTCTTTTGTATTTAAGATCTGAAAACTATTAAGATTAAATCCATATCCCATAATTAACTAAAGTGCTCAGTATAATTAATCATAAGTCAAAACAACCTATTGATAAAAGTATCTTGTCAAAAATAAGAATTCAAAGGCTCATTTAACAATTCAAACAGAAGCTATTATATTAAATCCTTATGCTAAGAGCTACCCAAATTTTGGATGTAGTACAGGTCCATATGCAGAATTATAATCCAGAAAAGGTTTCCAAGTTGAAATTAAAATTCTGTGCCAAACTTGTTTTTAAATATGAAATTAAGTTTGACTTGGATGCACACTCCCATAACTTAATTTGCCATCTTTTAAAGGGAATTATGTATACTTTCCAATAAAGGGACAAAGAGTCCTGACAGTTATTATCATGTAAGAGCTACCTTAGAAATCAAAGTTTTGATAAAATATATTGAACAGAAAAACAGCTGGTAGGAAAGAAAAACCAGCTTTTAATATTTCTTTCATTCTATAATAAATCATTTTCCAGATTGATGGGTTTTACACTATTGGCACCAATATATATAAGAATCATCCAGCCTGATTATAGCACTTCCAACAATTATGCATGGGATATAACAGTAGAAATCAATTTGCATGATAAAAGAGTTAGGTTCAGCAGACTGGAAAAGTAAAACAAATTACTACATGTTAAAGCTGGAATTTTTAATTTTTTCTATTTGTGCCACATAAATTATGCCACCAGAACAATATTTATGAATTTGTTTCACTTTCAAAGGCATATGACCAGCATTTAAATATGATTTTGGGTGATGTTGAAGAGACTGTGACCACAATAGAAATCGATGAAGAAACTTACGAAGAGATTTATAAGGTGAGAATTTCTAATATCACTGATAATAAAGTTTAAATATTAGAAGCTGCATAAATTTAAGTGCTATCTTACATTTTACTAATCAGATCATTGTATAATACAATTCAATTCAAAGCAGTGTTGGATGCAAAATTAAATATATTTAGTATTCATTGTGCAAATAAATTTTAATTGAATAATCTTGTTTCCAAATGTATGAATTGTATTTACCATATTTTTCGGACTATAAGACGC
Organism: Ahaetulla prasina; assembly: GCF_028640845.1. Taxonomy (NCBI): domain Eukaryota; kingdom Metazoa; phylum Chordata; class Lepidosauria; order Squamata; family Colubridae; genus Ahaetulla; species Ahaetulla prasina. Next base: position 56,746,608 of record NC_080540.1, on the reverse strand, counting down.
ACTGGAGTATAAGACACATCTTAGTTTTTGGGGAGGAAAATTAAAAAAAAATCTGCCTACCAGCATCTATCTGGCTAGTGTCCTTAGCAAACAGCCTGGAACAGGTATATTAGCCTGATTCAGCATGAGCAGCTGACTGTCGGGTGGATTGGCCTCCCAGAATACCCCCAATCAACTGTTCCCAGAGGAGAACTTTAGCCACAGGTTCGCTGGTTGTGAGTGTGCGTGCACAGGTTAAAAAAATGCAGTGGATTGTTGCAGGGTGCTTCAATGAGTACAGCAGGCGAAATGCGGAAGCGGTCCAACAAGGCAGCAGCTGTTCCTGATTGCCATTTTGGCCTCTGCGCCTTGCTTTGCTAGCCTCCAAAAGCTCTGTTTGAGAGGTTACGTTTTAGGCCCCCAAAAGTGTTTTTGGCCTCTGTGCGTCGTATTTTTAGGTGATGATCGGCGGCGATGTGCTTTGGTGATCTCCGCAGCCTTGAACGGGACCTTCGGAGGCTGAAAAAGCAGCCTCTCAAACGGAGGTTTTGGAGGCCTAAAACGTCAAGGAGGGGACGATGGTTTGTGGCAATCCCTGCAGTCTGGAACAGGTTTAAAACACGATGCGCGGAGGCTGAAGGGTGGGGACCGGCAGGTGGGTGGGGCTACATTCGGTGTGTAAGACCCACCCAAATTTTCACCCTCTTTTAGGGGGGAAAGTGTGTGTCTTATACTCAGAAAACTACGGTAGTTATATCTTGCCTTTATTTTTTTTAATAAATAAGGTGACAAACACACACGATATTCCTTCTTCCGGTTTTCCCCACAACAACCCTATGAGATGAGTTAGACTGATAGAGAGTGACTTAACTAAAGTCACCCATTCAGCTTTCATGCCTAAGGTGGACTAGAACTCACAGTCTCTTGCTGTGAGGCTACTTGCTTGGTGTGTTAATCACTAGACCACCTTAAATAGAACTAGTTCTATTTAATAGGAGTAGGGAAGGGAAGAAGGTAATGGTTGTTTGGTATTCTTAAATGTAGTCTAAGACTTATTGCTTTTTCTTTCCACAGTCTACCAAGAGGAATATTCCAATGCTGTTTGTCAGAGGAGATGGAGTTGTATTGGTTGCTCCTCCACTGCGGGTTGGCTGATATTGCAGTACCGCTCCTTCACTGTGGGTTATTGGACTTCCAAGACATTAACTCTCACTCCCTCTAAATATTAGGACTATCCAATATTTTACAGGAGAATTCCCAATTCTGATTATGTATTCCAAAAATGTATGTTTATTTGGCAAATAAGACTCCTTTTCTCCCTCTTGGAGCAGTTCAGTGTCATCAAATCAGTGGATTTTCTTGTTTGGTTAGTACCTTTGTTCCGTATGTATATTTTTAAATAAACCAATTCACTTATTTTGTACACGTGTATCTATGAATAGTCTTCATGCTTGTTACAGTTCAATGTAGTGCATACACATCAATATTTTTGTCTGTTTGGGTAAATGATATTCTGCTGTCAGTTGAATATGTCAGTTTCCTAACATGGAAAACAGAGTCTAGATAATATTCACTTGACTGTTCTGAGATATCTAATGTAAACATGCCATATATAATAAAAATAGAACGGATCTGTCCAACCTATATGAAATGTATTTAATATCAATGTCTAGAAAAGGATTCATGGAAATGATCAATACACCAATTTAATGTCATCTGTACTAACTGACTATTTGCCTGTTTAATTGTTTTTTTAAAAAATCAATTTAAATGATCAGGTATTGATAAGTACCTTGCAGAAATATAAATTGAAGATGTTTTCTACAATATCTTACTAAATTCTCAAGTTTTGGAGATTCCAAATAATTACATGGTCTTAGTTAACATTATTTGCTTGCAATTTCAAATAGGTTTTGCTATGCTGTCTGCAAATTTAGCAGTCATGTCAAAAGTCATCTTAAAGATTGGAAAATAATTAAAGAACAAAATTGTAGGAATGTTACAGTTTTGAAGTGGAGCAGTGCCATTTCCACAAATGTGTGAAACTCACTAATTCAGGAACAGAATGTTCAAGAGATGTTGGTTCCCTTTTTGAATCATGCTGTTCCAGAAATCCTCAGAAACAGTTGAGGGAATTCTGAATAAAATAAGCCTGGTTTTCAGTTAAAAATGTCAAATCAGTTTTAATTCAGAGGAATTAGAATTTACTATCAGAAATTGCCCAACTATCCCCAGAATGGCATGGATGATTGGGCAATGGAGGAAGATAACATAATCCAGATGGGGACTGGAATGATTCTCGATTGGTGAGTAACTTGTAACATATTTGGCCTCAACACTGAGATGTCTAATCTCACTGCTAATGAATTCAACTTGCTTATGATGATTGAAGAAAAATGGTCAGTAAAGACTTCCACAAGAACATATCCAAAGGAGAGAGGGGAATGACTTCAGTAATGTACATACAAGTGTACAGTGAAATACATTTGTGCAATTGCTAGCTGCATATATATTAATAGCTGACTGGCTAACCAAAGGAGAACTACTGAAAAGGCATAAAAATATGTTCTGATTTTGATCTAGACCAAAAACCTCTATTTCCATTATTTCTTTAATTTGTGTATTTAAGTGACTAGAATGAGCTGTGGTGGGCTTCAGTGGGAGGCCTTGGCCTTAGCCAGATAACAGCTGTTGCTATAATAATATAGTAGTAGTAGTATAGGCTAGTGAATGGAACAGATGGCTTATTGAACATGGCCTGATAGGACTCAAAGTCCTCTCAAAACTAAATCTGACCCTGATCAGCATATTTTTTTTCATTAACACTTGGTAACCCATGGATCAGAGCAATTGTGGCTCTCAAACGAGTTACTATTTCTATGGGAAGCAAATTAAATTGTTACTAGTTATTTATAAGATCTATAAAATAACAAGCTTGAATCTCAATCCTAATGTCTCACTGGTTGATTGCTTTAAATAACATTTGATTTCTGTGATTTTAAAACAAGGTACTATAACGAATAAAATTCAAAGGTGTTTCACAAATTCTGGATACCTCAGAGCATCAGTGCTGGTTACTTTTACCTTGCTTTTGAAGATACAGTACAACACAAGAGTTGGAACATTAACTCAGGGTTGGGCTCAGATCAATACTGTAGAACTGTTGATGTAAATTTGATTGGTCAATGCTTTAAAGACATATGTGCTATTTTTGGCTATATAGTTATACCCACCCAGCAAAGGACAACTACCTTCTGCCCTCCCCGATGGGTTTCATTTTCTCACTGCTTTTTATGGACAGAATATATCTAAAATACAGGTATATTCAGAAGTGGGCATCATATACTGTAACATACTGGAACTGAAAACGTGAGCATGCATGTGCATGGCATCGAAAAACCAGTAAATATATAGGATGTGATAGCACTAGGGTGGGCGGGCGGGGCCAGCAGCTGGTCGGAACTACCAGTTCACCCGAACCGGCAGCAGCCCACCACTGGGTATATTCTGATACGTATATATACTTGTAGATATATATCTACAGCACATATATGTATAGTACTGTACAAATGATAAATGTAAGCAATATCTAACATTCCCACATGAAATAATTAAAATCTATATGCTAAAAGAAAGCAAAATAAAAAAGCAGGATGTAAGAGGAAAATTAAAGCAAAAAAGCAGTACGATGTAGTAGAATAAGCCTTTTTCTACTTGTGTATTGAAAGTAAATGAGGTTTCTCATTTTATTTTTTAAAAACACTTGCATAGCCACCCGTTTTACAACAACTCTGGGCAGCTTGCAACCAATAAAACAGTATAAATTCAACAACAATAAAATTAAAACAAGAAAAACCTGGAGCCATACCCACAGTTTTTCTAATGCTAATTCCACAGACTTATCCCACCCTGGCCTCTCCCTATCCCAACTCCTAGGGAAAGAGCCAGTCTTGGCACTTTCACAATGCAGCATCAGTTTTACTTAACTTTCTTAGTTTCTCACTGTAAATTTTAGTTTGTTGTCTCCTGGTCATCCTTGTTGCCTTTCTTTGTACAGCAGCGTTCCAGTTTCCTTCAAGTTGCCTTAAAACTTGATGCCTAAAATTGAACAAAGCACCTCAAAGCAAGACACTGTGGAATTATCTTTTTGCAGAAACTACTACTAAGGGGGCCAGTGTTCTTCATCATCGTCTTACAATCCTCACATTAAATGTCTGAGGAGTCATAACTGGATAGTAGTTAATAATTTTTGTTTTAGTATATTGGAATGGAATGACAGAATAATGGTAGAATGGTCTAGAGTTTTAGTATGAGTATGCAAATGTCCTGTTCAGGCTTTTGGGATAATCCAGTTAAATTTTCCATGAGAGCTTATTCTCCAAACCATCCTATTTGCCTTGTTACTATCTAGGAATTTCGCCTTTTCACTTCCCCTTTACAGATCCCCTTGCCTGAACACTAGATGGTGCTGCTTGCTTTGCTCACAACAAATGTGCACACAGTTTGATGGTTATCATAAACTAACACACTAAGTATATTCATTTTATCTAATAATTAAGAACCGGTTAGATAGATTGTGGTTCTAGTCTCTCCTCAGGCATGAAAGCCGGCTGGGTGACTTTGGCCCAGCTACTTTCTCTCAGTCCAACTCACCTCACAGGGCAGTGGTGGGTTTCAAATTTTTTTACTACTGGTTCTGTGGGTGTGGCTTGGTGAGCGTGCCATGGGAAGGATACTGTAAAATCTCCATTCCCATCCAACTCCAGGGAAAGGATACTTCAAAATCCCCATTTCCTCCCGATCAGCTGGGACTCGGGAGGCAGAGAATAGATGGGGACGGGGCCAGTCAGAATTTTTACTACCAGTTCTCTGAACTACTCAAAATTTCTGCGACTGGTTCTCTAGAACTGGTCAGAACCTGCTGAAACCCACCTCTGTCACAGGGTAGTTGTGAGGAAAATAGGAGGAGGAAGGAGTATTACATATGTTTGTGTCGTGTCCCACTCCTCCGCTGACGGCCGGGTCAGGGAAATCCGAATCAGGCGTGCCTCTGCAGCTCTGCCAAAGTCCTAGCAAAGTTCTCAAGGCAGGCAGGAGACCAGAAAGTGACTTCAGCAAGATAAAGTAGACTTTGCCTGACTCAGAGAATGCCAGAAAGCAGATCCTTTATATAGGCCATGGGGTGTGGCTCCATGACTTAGCACTTATCCAGGCCTGCCCCTCCCTTCCTTCTGTTGACGCCGCCTATCAATTCTCCTGAAGCGAGGGTCACTCCAGTCTGCAGCTGTTGGTAATTGTCCTTCCTCAGGCTCACATGCTGTGGGGGAGGGGGAGGGGTCTAGTTGCTCCGTTTGCCTGGGCATGGAGCCAGAGCTGGGGGCTGGAGGCGCTTCTTCCTCCTCGGCCTGTCTGGGCATGGAGCCAGGGCTGGGGCCGGGAGGCATGCTAGGACATTCCTCAGCGTTCGGAAGCAGATAAGACGGGCCCAGCTGCGGGGAAAGCGGACGAGGCACAACAGTTTGCCCCCTTGAGTTATTTACAAAAATTATAAAAGATGTGTCTGTATCCTCAAGTGGAAAGTTATAACATTCTGTGCAATAACTCTTAATGAACAGACTGCTTTTTGGTCACAAAATACTAATGGCTTTCTCAAGAAAGATACAATGAGTAACCTTAAAACTTTTATGTTTTTTTAATGCTATACTGCCTGGAATAGTATTACTGTAAACGTACCCAGTTGTGGATAAGCAGCTAGAGAAGTAAATGAAGAAACACAAGGGATTGCTAGGGAGGGTAAAGACTTTTGCCAGCAAATGTCATGGCTCATAATTTTTGGAGGATATTACTGAAATGCATCAGGAATATAAAATAATATGTAGGAAGGATCGGATTTGACTTTGCAGAGAAGAATGGTGTCTTGCAATATAAGTGTTTTCTGTGGACTTTCAACTGTTCTACCTAATATCACTCTTTGAGTATAGAAAAGGGGAAGGAGTGTTTTGGCTCTATTTCCCAACCTGGGGTTTGAGTGGTGTCAATTACGGCATCAGTTCTGACATAAGAAAGGTCTCTTTAGTCTAAATTGCGACATAAGCACCTATAGTATTCAAAAATTTGCTACATCACTCCTGATATTTTTAAGTGACCTTCTTTCCCTCCTTTTCACAGAAAATAAACCTGTACCTTTGTGTTCCATGTACTTGTTCTAGAGCAGGAGTGGCCAACCTTGGCAACTTTAAGACTTGTGGACTTCAGTTCCCAGAATTCCCCAGCCAGCATGACAACTGTTAGTTGTGGTGATGAAAAAATAACTTTACAAACCAATTCTCACATTTACAATGATCACAGGTCTGTAAAGCAAAGGAAAGTTGAAAAAAGATCATAAGCACATAAGTTTCATTTAGTGACCATTTCAGCTAACAACTGAGTTGCCAGTCCCAATTGTGGTTCCTGTATGTCAGGAAACCTTATTGTTTTAAGGTTTAACAGACTAACACAGTTGGAAGGGACTTTGTAGGTCATCTCGTCCAACTCCCTGCCCAAGCAGGAGACCCTACTACACCATTTCTGACAGATGGCAGTCCAGTCTCTTCTTGAAAGCATCCAGTGATGAAGCTCCCACAACTTCTGAAGGCAACCTCTGTTCCATTGGTTAATTGTTCTCACTGTCAGAAAATTTCTCCTTATTTCTAGGTTGAATCTCTTCTTGATCAGTTTCCTTTGTCTTAATCAGGTTGTCTTAGCAACTTTTACTGCATCGCAAATCTTAGGAATTTATCCTAACTGCCAATGGTTTATCATAACAGATTTCTCAAAGCAAATCCCTACATTTGAATTCCATGGCTTTACCTCTTTATGTTTTTCATTTGACACTGTTTTGCCTGCTGCTGCAAGAAACTCCTCTCCATGCTGCTAAAACCCAGGATTTCGATTTGCTGCTTCCTAGACTAAATTGGTATCCCATATAGAAGGCAGTCCTATTGCAGTGTTCCCTACTGAATTGGCCTGTGGGGATAAATTAAGCTGCTGCTATTTGTACAATGTAGCAGAACAGATCACGGATTCCCATCTCAAAGACCAGAGCTGTCTTATCTGATTAGGATTCAATGAACCTTTGAAAAGTAAGCAAAAATTTGATGCGCATTTTCCTGAATTTTTCTTAATGTTTTAGCCAAGGGCTAGCACTGTGCTTGTTGGCTATATATATATATAAAACAATTGATGCAACATCTCTGACAGTATCTCAGTTCTCATCAAGAGGCAAAAATGCATCTAGAAAATGCATCAGCAATGAATGTTTATCGGTTATCTCTCTGGTATCCTATATGGGCATTGCACTGATCTAGAGAAATAAGCTTTACATTTACATTAAAAAGATTCTGAAAGCGAATTTATCTGAAAGGAACATTGTTACCCCCAAACCCTCACCCGCTAACTTATTTTTTAAAATTGAGAGTTTATATTTGTAAATTGGCTGAGAATGCAGAAATCAAGGCAAATGAATTTGTCTTCATTGAATCTTTAGGATGAGGAATCATCCAAAAATTCTAGTAAATAAGATACAGCTAGATTTTCTCATGCCGACAGAGAAAAAAAGTTATTCTCAAGTTTTTAAAGTTTCAGCACTTCAGAACTGACTACAGTAATAAAATCTTGTTCTGAATTTTGATGCTGCCACAGATCCTGTTAGGCTTAGATATACAACACTATATTGAAAATGTGTTGATATATAAGCTGTCAGTTACTTTTAGTTGAAAAAAAATACACCTTAATATTAGTTTAGCATAATCACCAGACCCAATTGTAGAGTAGTAATTGTGTTAGTGTCAAAGGGGGAAAATGAGTTTCAATTACTCTTTGGCTATAAAACTCAAATTGAGTGACCATAGGGTAGTAACTCCTATCTTTAAGGAAGTTCCAGATAGGACATATGAGAGGCACATAGGATTGTATATAAATATAGATGGTAATAAAGCAGTGGTGAAATCTTAACCGTTTACTACCGGTTTGCTGGCTGCCGATACGCACTGTACGCGCATGCACAATGCGCACCATTCACCAAAAGCAAGGTGCATATGCGCACGTGCGTGGAGTGCACGCCAAAAGGAGGCATGGGGTAAGTAGAACAGCGCGTGGGGTGTGTGTGTGTCTGTGTGTGATCAGCTGTGGTGCACGATCTTTTTTTTTTACTTTTAAAAGCATTTTTTTACAACCTATTCAGCCGAATAAGTTGTAAAAAATGCTTTTAAAAGTAAAAAAAAAGGCTCTGACAATCAGGCAACTCAGCTGGGATCTTCAGAGCCTCTTTTTTTAACCTTTTAAAAGCATTTTTTAAAAGAAGTGGCAAGTGGGGGAGCAGGCGACCGGGCATTGGGTGGGCATGGGTGGGGAGGGGCAGGGATTTTTGCTACTGGTTCTCCGAACCACCCGCTGCCATCGCTACCAGGTCAGCCAATCTTGTCCAAACCCCTGAGATAAAAGCATAAATTTTGCAGGTAGAGAGACAGTAAATATAAAAAGTCTCAGCATAAATTTCTGGCAACATCAGCAAGAAGGATTGATGATAAGATTGTTACCATGCACTTAAAAGTTTTGAATCAAGTAAATATAGGTCATACCGGTAAGTATTAACTATACAGAAATTGGAACAATAGTCCCCAGACAGATCAGTAGCGATTTGGAGTCCTATTGTGGTGTCATGGGCTTCTTAGTGCCTATATAATATAGAGCTAGGGATACAGCATGTATATTGCCTCCCTTGCTGTAGGGCAGTCTTGAGCTCTTGGAATTCATGACAAGGCTACATTTGGCATATCCCCAACTTATAATGCTAGCAGACTTCAATTTCCATGCCTTGAAGTGCTGCTTCAGGAGATCTGATTCATGGCCTTCCTTGCAAACATGAGCTTATTGCAGGTAATCTGCAATTCATTTCACAACAGGCATAAAACTTTATCTCGTCTGATATTTGATTTGCAATCTCAAAATGGAGGAATTCTTTGCCATGGTAAGATCACTCCCCAATTCACCTAAGGCTAGTTCCTGTTTCAAAACCCTGTAGGGTAAGAAGACTCATGGATCTAAGTGAATTTCCAAGCTCTGGGAGGTAGTCCCATTGTGGGCTTGATAAAATTGCGGACCATGATATGTCTAGACTCTAGAGTGCTTGATGAGGTTGTCCTCAAATGGCATTTTCCTGTTTGCCAATTCTAAGGAGATAATTGAGGAAATAAAATGACAAAAGAGATTGTGTAAGATGATTCTTCCTGTTGGTTAGTTAGAGTCAGCAAGATCTTCCCACAGACTGTTAGGAGTTTTGAGGGCAATATTTCACTAATAAACCCTTCAAATTCACTCATATTCAGACTCACATGGGATCTATGGAGATTATCTAAAATATAAGGTCTTATGATATTATCTGGGATAAGGTTTCATCCTGGGGATACCAAGGAGGTCGACAGCATTAAGGGCAGGATGATTATCTGCCTCTTTGCACACTAGAACCTGTCTTGAACTACCTAGAATTTGCTAAAAACGAAAAACACACTGTTCAACTAGTAGCAAAATCAACATTTGTGGGTGGGTTGAGATTATAGTTTATAATTATCCTTGGCATGGCCTTTGGCTTTTGAAGAAATTTATGTACTTATTCACCCATGTTATACAGCCCAAGGTTTTATCTGCAGGGGAAAAAAAAGTCCTGTAAAACAGGGATCTCCAACCTCGGCAACTTTAAGCCTGGAGGACTTCAACTCCCAGAATACCCCACCAGGCTTAAAGTTGCCGAGGTTGGAGACCCCTGCTGTAAAAAAAGACATTAGTAGAACACGGCCTAGTTTTCTTCAGAGCTATGATATTGCAGGTGCCACTCTTAACACAGAAACTCATTTAGATTCTTGGAAGCAATCTTTGCATATTCCAAAACAGTGGTTAATAAAACTCTTGGGAGTCATGTTTACAAAAATCAATTAACCCTTGAATACCTCATTCAGATAGAAAGCAAATGCTATTAATCCCATAGGTATGCCAACATAGTCCAGCGTTCAGAATGCTGATGAAAACTGGAACAATACTCAAGTAGTTTTGACTCATGGGGAAAATTAATGCTATTATAAGTTTGTGTCCCTAACCAGACTTTATTTGATCTTCCATGAATTTGCTTCTGAACGCCTTCTGTACAAACATCCAAATACCCTTATCTTATTCTGCAAATTCTACAAAATAAGTATGTGCAATTAAGTCAGGTTTGATTTCTGGTGACTGGTTGGTCAAATGCTTGTCATCTACCTCTAATAATAATAACAATATGTTTCCGTTGATTATAATGTGATGATAATAACGCTTCAGTTGGTTGTAATGTGACTATAAAGCTTCATTTGGTTCAAAATGCAACAGCTTGCATAGAGCTGCATTGGTTACCAATTTGCTTCCAGGTACAATTCAAGGTGCTGGTTATCACCTTTAAAGCCCTATATGGCTTGTTATTTGAAAGATCACCTTTTTACATCTATTCAGCCCAACAGAGCAGGAAGACAAGTGTGCTGCAGGGACCATCTTTTCGGAAGTATATGTAGTGCGACAAAGGAAAAGGGCCTTCTCTGTTGTGGCTCCCTCTCTTTGCAATAATATTCAGTCATAGGTAGAAGTGGGCCCACCTTGATATTTTTATGGAAGGCCCAGAAGTTGTGGTTCTATCAACAGGCCTGGACACCTCAGATTGATGTGGAGCTGATCAGATGGCTGTTGTGATTGTGTGGTTGCCGCTACTGGAGGTGAGTGGGTGTGGTCGAGGGTTTGTGAGTCCTTATATTGTGAAATTTTAATGCTGAAGGTGCCAGGAGTCATTATGTATGATTTAGGCAGCCATATAAATTTGTTAAATAAATAAGTAATCAAATTTATATGCACCTGACTCACAGCCACTCTGGATGGTTTACTAATTGCTAAAAATGTTTTTTAAAAATTTAAAATAGCACATATAACAGAAAAGAAAGCAAACTCAGATGGGGACTAGGGAAAGGAAGAAAAGGAACACCAACCATTCTCACCAAAGATCTGCATTTCTTCCAAGGATAGTCCAGTAAGTGTTTGATCCTGTCTTATCCACCAAATTTACTGTTTTCCCTTTTTCCCCTTCTTTCAACTTGGCCTTTTTTTTTCTAGTTCATCTTCTCAGATCACGTGCCCAAAGAGTATTTTTAGAATACAGGTAGTCCTCAATTTACAACAGTCCTCAACTTACAACAGTTCATTTAGTGATGGTTCAAAGTTACAACGGCACGGAAAAAAACTGACTTATGATATTTTTTTGAACTTATGATTGTTGCAGCATCCCTATGGTCATGGGATCAAAATTCAAATGCTTGGCAACGGACTCATATTTATTACACAGTATCCTGGGGTCATATTTTGTGTCCTTCTGACAAGCAAACTCAATGGGGAAGCCAGATTCGCTTAACAACTAGCTTACTAAATTAACCACAGTGATTCACTTAACAACTGTGGAAAGAAAGTGGGGCAAAAGTCACTTAAGTTTCTCAGTTAGCAAACAGGAATTTTGAGCTCACTTGTGGTTGTACATTAAGGACTACCTGTAATACAGTGATGGCTAACCTTTTTGTCACCAAGTGCCCAAAGTGCGTGTGCACCCATAATGCAATGCGTGCGTGACCCCCCCAGCGCCCTGTCCTCCCTGCGCTTGCATGCACGACCCCTGCCTGCCCCCACGCATGTGTGTGTGACCCCCCTGCATGTGCCCCACCCCTGCGCATGAGCACGCAATCCTCCACATGCACCTCCCCTGCACATACGTATGTGTCTCCCACCTCCCCATACATGCGCAGCAGAGACCCGAAAACCAGCTGGCTGGCGGGAAGTGCGTACACATGCGTGGTGGAGTTGAGCTGGGGCGACAGCTCACATGCCCGCAGAGAGGGCTCTGCATGCTGCCTGTGGCACGTGTACCATAGGTTCACCATCACGGCTGTTATATATAGAGTTCACCTTATTTTTCTTAAGGGCTGACCGGGAAGATAAATATGTTACTTTATATCGTGCCTTTATGTATCAGGTTTTATATACACTATCATCTACAGCAGGGGTCAGCAAACTATGGCCTATGAGCTCATTACCTGTTTCTGTGTAAGTAGGCAGCAGATCACCATATTCAAACTTCAGCTGAGCACTCAGGGCTAGGGCAGAGGGCATGTGGTCCATGCCACATTTCTAGGGGGCCACAGTCCTTATACCAGGGGTCACCATCGTTTTGGACCTCAGGGACCACTAAATTCATCATTTTAAATCCTATGGACCACTAATATGATCTGCCTAATGACCAGCTGGGTGGGCGTGGCTAACTGGGTGTCACTCATGTGGAAGAGTGCCTCGCCAGCCTCTACTCACCCCTCCCGTCCCAGCCATTCCTCCCTCCCCAGGCTCCTTAGGGCCCCAATAGGAAGCAGTTGCTGAAGAGTTGGCAAAACAGCTGACTCAGTTCAAACTGGATCTGACCGAGAAGGAGGCTCAGTAGAAGCACTTCACGGAGGACTAGGAGCATAGGCTTTCCAAGCAGAGGGAGCCTGGAGCCTGGTGGCTCAGTGGGCTGAGATGGTCAGCCAGTTCCAGTCCATGATGCAGTCCCACTGGAACAAGGCCCTCCGGCTCTTTGCCACCAGCAGCGTTTCCCTCCAGCTTTCACCCAAAGCCCCACACCAGGAGGCTGAATCAAACCCCAAGTCGGAATTTCTGCCCCCCTCCAACTCACACAAAAAGACCCTGAACGGGGAGACTGCAGCAACACAAATGTTCATTGCATGTATCCGTCCTGGGGCCATAGTTTGAGGACCCCTGATTTAGTACAGTATCAAAATTGCAAATAATTTTTCTGCGGACCACCAGTGGTCCACAGACCATCAGTTGGTGACCGCTGCCTTATACAACACCTTTTAGATTAATAAACAGTACAGACACTAATTAACTTTTTTCCAGCTAATATTTACTATGAGAAGGATCACAGAGATAAATGAAGGTCAGAACTCCTCTGATCTACAGATTAAGGTCCTTGTGAATAACCATGAAAAAATGTGATTTTCCCTGGATAAATCCTGCTAATCAAACAAGATGATTTATTTATTTATTTATTTATTTATTTATTTCAATTTTTATACCGCCCTTCTCCCGAAGGACTCAGGGCGGTGTACAGCCTAGTAAAAATACAATGTATAAACATTAAAAAGAAGTTAAAAAGAAATATTATAACGTGGCCAAAATTTTTTAAAACCATTTAAAATCATAAAACATAAATACCCCAATAAAATATCAATCCAGTCCCGCTTGAATAAATAGGTGCGTTTTCAGCACCTGATGACCTTTATACCTGCTCAAAGTAGTGGCGTTAGATATTGCTGGTTGTCCATTTCTTCTCTTTCCTACTATTTTTCCCAGCATTATGGACATCTTAAGGCAGTTGGGTCTTTCCATAAAGTGTCTAAAATATGATATTTTGTGCCTTAATGGTTTGTAAAACCATTTGTGCCTTAATGGTTTGTAAAATAACCAGTTATAAGTGAAGGATCACCAGTACTCTTAAACAATCCTACTATAAGTATACATTTTTGTACAGTTTTCTTAACTTTTACAAATGTTTATCAGAAATGCAAACTTTCCTCTGTTTTTGGTTTAAATGAATTTCCCAAGTTAAAATTATAGAGCTTTTCTCTGATTTTCTGGTTTTCTGAAATGATACATTTCTCTGAAGCGGTCTGCAGGATTAATGTTCGGTTTGGTGCCATTTTTAACCAGAGTTGCCACTTGCAAGAATATTCTCTTTCCCAGGCTAAATCTTTTGATCATAGTGTTACAATAACATCCCATTTCAAAAACAGGAAGATGTTTTTCTTGCCAAATATTGTACTAGTTTTGAAATATCTTTGACAAAACTTACTATAATAACGCTATTATGTTGTTATATTACAGCATGTGAAAAATTTGAGAGTGGGTTTTTAACAAATGAGGAAATTACTTTTATAATAATATAGAAGTAAGAACTTGTGAAATTTTAAGCAATTACTATTGAGATTATTTTACATTTAGATTTATCAGGAAATAATCCAGAATTAGTCATTTTATTTTAAATCTTGCATATTTCAGTGATGACCTCTCTGTGCAAATATTAATAATAATCTTTATTTGAGAAAACAATCTGAGTTTTTAGAAGATGAAGGAATTAAACAGAGTCCAATGGAAGACTCCTACTGTTTGTTAAATATTGTAGTAACTTGAGAGTTTGCTCTGAGTTATTTTGCAGTGCCTAGCTTAAACCACAAGGTGGCAATATTGAATAAAGTTGGCAAAAACAATGAGCACTTCTTTAAGATTGAGTGGGCTTGCTTGGGATGAAATGCAAGGCAAAACTCCTGTAAAATATGTGGGTTACAACTTCTATCCAATATATTTCAAATATAGCTTTGGAATTCACCCCAAGTTGTGTAGGAGGTGAATGAAAGCTCCAGTATGAAAAACATGAATGGAATCCAGTTTCAGCTGCCTTCTGAAAACCTCAAGCACTGTGACATGGCTATTGTTCCAGGCCACTCACATGTCAATCCCACTGAATGTGGCTATTGCTGCCACCACAGCTAGAATTTATGACAGACTCTTTCAGTTGGTCTCAAGAGAGTAAACATAGTTTCAGGAAGGTAGCAGGCGAAGTCATAACAAATGTATTCTGGTTACAATGAGGCTTTGTTTGTGTGTGTTTTCCAACTGTATCACTTCCCACATGTAAAATAAATGCCTTCAGTGAGGAATTCAAATTATTCATTGAATCTGGCGATTCTTTGTCCCTTCAGATGAATCATTTCCCAATCTCCTGAGAGTTGCTGGCCTGGATTGGGGACCTATACAAGTGTCCTAGGATTGGTCTAACGTTGTTAGATTTCCCTTCAATATTTAGGACAAGAAATTAGTGTTGGGACTTTGGGGAAATTACTCACATGGCTGGGTAGTTTGTCAGTTAGTATATTAGACCATGGTAACCCATGTTCTCTCAGCGCTGAAAGCTCATAAGGTTATTTTGAGCCAATCTCCTTTGTCCCAACCCATCCATCGGTGAGTTTCTGCCAGTTCACCCTGGTTCGGGCGAACCAGTAGTGGCGGTGGTGGGAGGCTCTGCCCATCCACCTAGACATCATCATGGACGCTCTGCACATGCACAGAAGTGCATGTGGATGTGCAGAAGTGCAGAGGTGGATTTCAGCAGTTTCTGACCGGTTCTGAAGAACCGGTAGCGGAAATTTTGAGTAGTTTGGAGAACTGGCAAATACCACCTCTGACTGGCCCCGCCCCCATCTATTCCCTGCCTCCCGAGTCCCAGCTGATCAGAAGGAAATTTTGCAGTATCCTTACCCTGGAGTGGCGAGGGAATGGAGATTTTACAGTATCCTTCTCCTGCCACGCCTACCAAGCCACACCCACCAAGCCATGCCATGCCCACCAAGCCACACCCACAGAACCAGTAGTAAAAAAATTTGAAACCCACCACTGGGCCGCAGGCAAGCAAAGCTCAAGCGCGCGCTCACAGTTCCAAACCGGTAGCGAAGGTAAGTGAAAATCACTACTGAGCCCATCCTACCCTATACAACTTCTCTTCTGAGGAAAAATTGGAAAAAGAAATTCTATATACAATTTCCTTCATATAACGAACAAGCGTCTGTTCCCAGAGTCTTACATTTAGGAGGGTGAACGGCAGAGAATTTGGGGGAAGGGGGTAAAGCCGGAAAACCAGCTGAGAAAAGCCAGAGAGAAAAGAGAAGGCTGTGGGAAGGTAGTGAGGGGAAAAAAATAAAATGGAGAAGAAAATCAGTAAACAGAGAAGTAAACAGAGTAAACAAAGTAAAAAGGGTAGGAATTACTGCCACCATCACCTTCTTGTACCCTGGAAACCATTAGTTGAGAGGCTAGCAAAGGCTGCTGGCCAAGCTATGCATAAAATGATTTGGGGGTTTGAAAAAAAAAGCCCAATTTGGAAAAAACTTATTTTGGAAGGGAAGCAGCTGAAGGGCTCCATCTTGAAGGCATTCTTCTGGTTACTTCTGCCTCTTCTGGATATTATATCCAGAGCAGTGGTGAAATCCAATTTTTTTTATTACCGGTTCTGTGGGCGTAGCTTGGTGGGCATGGTGTGGCTTGGTGGGCGTGGCAGGGGAAGGATACTGCAAAATCTCCATTCCCACCCCACTCTGGGACCAGCCAGAGGTGGTATTTGCTGGTTCTCCAAACTGCTCAAAATTTCCGCTACTGGTTCTCCAGAACCTGTCAGAACCTGCTGGATTTCACCCCGATCCAGAGTCTGCAGTATCAAAAAGTTTCCTGATGGGATAAACTTGAACAGATATCAGGTGGGGAATGTTGGACCAAACTAGGACCATACCTTGAAATTAAGTCTCCCAGCTAATTGTGACCCAGAGCCAGACTGAACAGTTAAGCACACTTTCTGCAAACTTATTAGTAATAAAATAACATACTGTTTTGAGGCTTTGCTGTGCTACCTGATGTTATGCCACATATAATAATTTTTTGTTTGCATGTTTACTTCGCTTAATAGCTAACTGTATTTACTCTTTCAATCTGCTAATCCGGATCCATAGTACAGAATTTAGAAAGTTCTGTTTCAACTGTTTCCAAGTTAAATATGTGTACATTCATCTCTTTAATGTAGCAAGGTAGTAAGTTAATAGGCTTATCTTTGTGTAATATTATTTCAGTCCTATCCAGCCCTTTATTTTTATATTTGCAGTGTAATACATTATTTTGCATAAAGTCCAGAAATAGTTATTTGCTGCAATTGCTTATAGTTCTTACATTTCAAATTAATAAACTGAAATCTGGGCAAGATTTAAATTACTTCTCAGTGAGTCTTATAGCTGAAAGAAAGACCCCTTTTGGATGTTTTAAATAACTCAGCTGGCTCACACACAGACAGAATAACCGAGTTGGAGGTCATCTAGTCCAACCACCTGCTTAATCAGGAGACCCTATACCATTTCAGAGAAATGGTTGTCCAATCTCTTCTTAAAAACCTCCTTTACAAATTAACAGAGTTGGAAGGGACCTTGTAGGTCATCTAATCCAAGCTCCCGTCCAAGCAGACACTACACCATTTTTGACCAATGGAAGTCCAGTCTCTTCTTGAAAGCTTCCAGTGATGAAGCTCCCACAACTTCTGAAGGCAACCTCTGTTCCATTGGTTCCATTGGCTCTCGCTGTCAGAAAATTTCTCCTTATTTCCAGGTTGAACCTCTCCTTGTTCAGTTTCTATCTATTATTCCTTGTCTGGCCTTTAGGTGCTTTGGAGAGTAGCTTGACCCCCTTCCCTCTGTGGCAGCCCCTCAAATATTGGAACACTGCTATCATGTCTCCCCTGGTCCTTCTCTTCACTAGACTAGCCATGCCCAGTTCCTGCAACAGTTCATTGTATGTTTTAGCCTCCAGTCCCCTTTATCATCTCGTTTGCTCTTCTCTGCACTCTTTCTAGAGTTTCAACATCTTTTTATATAGTGATGGAGCACCCACAACTTCTGAAGGCAAGCCACTGATTAATTGTTCTCACTGTCAGGAAATGTCTCCTTAGTTGCAGTTTGCTTGTCTCCTTCATTAATTTCCATCCATTGATTCTTGTTCTTGCTTCAGGTGCTTTGGAGCATCTAAAGGACTGACATAGAAGAGGTTCTATGTCAGTCCTTTAGATATTGGGAAACGGCTATCATGCCTCCCTCCACATCCTTTTTATATCATGGTGACCAAAACTAGATGCAGAAATGCTCAATTTGAGTTGACGGGATTTGATCTGACCAGATTACTGATAAGAAGTTGTGGAGACTTATTCCAACAGCAAAAGAAATCATGCTGAAAGGCCAAAACAGACAGAATTAATATTTTGTTTTATCAATCAATCACAGGGTTTAGGTGCTAGATGATTTTCTGATTTACCTTCTTGGTGAAACATTTTATTTGACCGGTGGAGTAATTCTCTCCACAGAGGCTGGTTCCAATTTTCAAGTACATTTTATATAATTGAGGAAGGAAAAGGGCCTTCCTAACAACTTACAGTCAAAAGACTCAGATCTTCTCTCTAAATATCCTCTCTGCAATGAAACTGAACATGTGCCGAACCCCAAGATTTTATCCAAGCTGGCAATGAGTAACTACTTTAACTAAATTGACAGCACATACTTCGCATAGAATTCTCTCTGTGTAAATGTTGTCTTCTTTTCTGAGTTTCTTTTTCCTAGTAAAGTTTTTACATCTAAAGATCTGGCTTCATTGCTTCAGCAAGAAACTCACCATAAAACCTTCCATGTGTTTTATGCAAGACAGAACAGTTGTATGTTTACGAGCAGACAGTCTGTTAAATTCTGTGTTTTCTGAGCTTTGAGAAGGAAAACACAAAGCACTTTCTTTTCCATTTTCCCTAGACCTGAATTAAAGGGAGAAGTGTTAAGAACTCTCTGGCTAGGTAGATTAAGAGGTTTAGCCTGACTGGGAGCAGCTTATCATAATGGTGAGGCTTAAATGATCCCTTACAGAGTGCAAAATAAATCAATGCTCAGAAGTAGCATTTTAAAAAAGTTAACTATAAGGCCATATGCAAAACTGTTGCTTATTACTGGAGTGGTGTATGATTTTATGAGATAGAGATGGGTAATCTTAGGGATACTGCTGTAGTATTAGCTTTGGCGAATCAAAGTCTATAATATGTGACTCCAATGAATGCAAACTGGGCATGTGAAATCAGAGGTGTGTTTCAAAACCCGTCGCTACTGGTTTGCTTGTGGGTGCGCTCGCGCGCAATGCTTCTGCACATGCGCAGAAGCATCCGAGTGGGTGAGTGGAGCCTCCTGCCACCACCACTACCGGTTTGCCCAATCTGGGGCAAAGCGATAGCAACCCACCACTGTGTGAAATGGGTTTCAATTTTTTTTAATAAAGTAATGAATACATTTTAGAATTGACTTTTTGGTGTTTCTTCCTGAAAATGATGGAAACATGCAATTTCCATATGGAACAGAATTATAATTATAATTGTATATTCTGGATGTAAATAAGTAAGCAGGAAAAATAATATTTAAAGCTGTGGGTTGTCCGTGGCTACTATAATGAGATATCAAAAAAAAAAAAAAAAACAAGCCTCACATATCTCAGGAGACTTATAAAATATTTTTCTGCAGACTTGTAATTGTTTAGAGTTTTATGTTTCCACAATAAATTGGACAATGTTCCTGAATCTTTAAACTTAGAAGGCTAGGGGGGGGAAAAATCAGAAATTTTGGCTCGGTCTCTAATTATTGTCACTCTAGATATTCATGGAATGATAAACACAATTGTTTAATATTGTGTTAAATGATCTTGGTTTCCAAAAAAGGAACTCTTTTATCCTGCCAAACCTTGCAGACTTAGTATCTTTGTTCTTAAGTTCAGCCTCCACTGTACATTTTAATCTATTAGAAAAGAATGTTCTCCTTAAATCCCATTTAAAAGTTCTTCAAAAGGAGCTTGAACTTTCAGTGTACTTTGAAAGTGTCATTTTTCTGTTTCTGTTGGAAATGCTGTAGAATATCATCAAAGAAAATGAAAATGACTTGAGATTTGAGGCTTTGTTTCAGAAAATAAAGGGCATTTAGCCAGTTTCTTTATCCCAGCATGATAGGAGACAGTTGTAAGACTTTGCAGGTGTGCTTCCAAAACAAAGACAGTTTCTTATGAGGGGAAAATACCAACATTATCAAGCAGAACTTATGATAGAAAGTGCTTTGTTTACATTCCTTAATTAGTGTTCATTCATTCTTTCATGGTATTTGGAAAGTTTTATAGAGCGATGATACCAAAGGGAAGAGGCAAGAATGGAAGAACAGCAATATTTGCAACTTGACAGAGATGAAAAAGAAAGATATTCAAACTTCATAAATGTGGCCAGATAGATACAGTAATTCTGCTTTCATTTGCAGTATTTAACTGCTAGAGTATTGAAACAGTCCATAGCCTCTCTTTTGTTAAATTCACATTATTGGTGGGAATTGCAGACTAGCTTCTTGACCTGATTTATATTATCAAAGATGTGATAAGATCTAGTAGAATATGTGACAATTTGCAATACACTGACAGTGATTTTTAATTATGGAACTTACACTTTGATCTTTTCTAGCAATACTGAGGGCATCTTTAATTCTCTAAATGTTCTTAAACTAAAGTACTTTCCCCTTCATCCCTAAGCAGGGGTGGACTGCTGGGGGTTCGCAGGGGTTTGGGAGACCCTCTAGCTAAGATTCTATGCAGTTTGGAGAACCCCCAAATCTCATCCTGGCTGGCCCTGGCCACCTCTCCCCTCCTACACCGCCCATTTTGGATGCAGGCAAGTGCAGAGCGCATGCAGAGGCTCGGGGAGGGTAAAAAATGGGCCTACTGGAAGTTCGGGAAGAAAAACGGGCCACTTTCCAGTGTTCAGTGGGCCTCTGGAGCCTGGGGGGGGGGCGTTTTTGCCCTCCCAGAGGCTCAAGGAAAGTCTCCAGAACCTGGAGAGGGCAAAAAGGCCCCTCGCCGCCATAGTTTAGGAGGCTGACTACGCCACACCCACCATGACCATGCCCTACTCAGAAACAGGGCAGAGAAACCCTTGCTAAAATTTTTGAAGCACACCCCTGTCCCTAAGCAGTAGTGATTCCCTTTGGGATGGGGAAAAGTCAGTCTCCACTCCTTTGTTTTCTGTCAGTTTTTTGCAGGAGTCTTTTCCTACATTCCAAATTCATGAAAAATCAGATTACAGCCTATATATATCTTAACTTCCTATTAGTCAAATTTACATGTTAAAATAAATTAATCACAATGTAGGAAAAAAAAATCTGAATGAATTGGAACACCACTTTCTCCATTCCATTCAGGTGGCACCAGGAGTCATGTATGTCCTCTTTTCGATGAGATATGCATTGCCTCCAAGTTCAAGAACCATTTGACTTACAGAATTCTGACCTCCAGACATTGCTTAAGCAGACAGTGATGTGTTTACTTTATGATTCCCTCTCTATACCTGGAAAGAATAGAGATACTGTAGCCAGGTTGTATTTGTCAGGGCAAAGGTTTGCAGCCTTACCCTGCTGCCTTCAATGAGTTGTCACTGAGGTTACTGACATTGGTGTTGTGTACACAGAGGTTTTCTCAGGTCTTGTTTATGTGGAAATGTATTTTCAGGTCAAAGCCATTCAGATGATCTGACCCAACATAATCCCTCCTTATCTGTAATAATAATAATAATAATTCATGTAACAGGCTAAGCCTAAACGAAGATAATATGAAATTTTATATAGGAAAGAGATTCATGAGCTCCACAATTTGTTGGGATTGAACTTTTGATTTCTTCACCTCTCCCCACCCTTTTCTTACAGTATCTGTTTCATTCTTGAGATCTTTAACATTTCACTGACATAGCTTAACTTTTCTTCCTTTTTGTTCTTCCTTTAATCACCAGTCCATATAATGGATGATATATCTGCCCCAGTCCAATGTGGATTTTTTTTTCTTTGTTGACTAAAGCTTACATTACAACTGGACTAAATTTTAAAATTTGGGCTGCTGCAAATATGTAACTGTCTTTCTCTGAACTGTAACTAGAAGACCAGAACGAACCTTGGAAAATCAGTTTTTTTTCTTTTTCCAGGAGCAGTTTCGATAAAGATTGCATCAAAATTCACCCTGCAGTTTCCTAGAATTTTTCTTTCCCTTTGATAGATTTTTGTTTTTTAAAAAAACCTCATTTTTAGATCCTATAAAATGTCTTTAAATAGCAATAGCACTTAGACTTATATACTGCTTCATAGTGCTTTTACAGCCCTCTCTAAGCGGTTTACAAAGTCAGCATATTGACCCCAACAATCTGGAGAGGATGGAACCCACCTTGGAGGGATGGAAGGTAGAGTCAGCCTTGAGCTGGTGAGGATCAAACCCCTGGCAGTTAGCAGAATTAGCCTGCAATACTGCATTTTAACTACTGTACCACCATGGCACCACAGAGTTTATGAATTGGTACAAAATGGCAGAGAAAGCTCTATCACCCTGCAGCGTCCCTGGCTGCCCCTCCTAAAAAAGCTTCACACGACACATTCATTTTGGGTAGCTTTTTTTAGGGTTTAATGGGACACAGTGGGGAGGGGGTCAAGGAGGTGCAGAGTGGGAATGAGTCGAGGAGATGAGAAAGACTGAATGTTTAGGTTCCTTTACCACTTCACAGAGAAGGGACTATAAGAATTTCTGATCATTTCTATTCAGGAAAGTTTACTGGAATGTTCTCCACCTTTAAAAAAATACAGAAAGGAATTCTTGTTTATCAAACTGAATGAGACTGATTGGGGGGGCGGGAAATGCCAAAACTATTTTTTGGCAAAGTTTTTTTTCCAACACACTAGCAAGTGGTACAACTGAATCATAACAAAGAGGTGGGAATGGGACAACTTGCCACAGCCATCTTGCTGTGGCCAACTCACCATGGTCAACTCAGGATGGCCAACTCACCACAGCCAACTTCACGTGGGACACCTTGCTGTGGAAGAATTTAACAATTCTATTTACAATAAAATTATTTTAATTTTCGCCATTTACATTTCATTCTGTCCCTCCTTTTGTATCCTTTTTTTAATGATTCTTATTCCACCATTTCTTTGATATTATTGTAACACTTGTCTCACCAGAGTGAGTTGTCCTGCAGTGAGTTGGCTATTGCAAGCTGGCTGTGGCAAGCTGGCCACGGTGAATTGTCATAGACCCAAAGAGACTGGAACTCCTGTCAATTAGATAGCTGCCTCAGGCTTTGCATAATATGTCAGAAACCCTCTGCAAACTGGATGGAGTTTCAACTCAGGGAGTTTCAAGATTTTTTTTAGAGCTGAATAGGCTTCTTATTCAGAAGGCTTAAAGTACTCACTTTGCCTCTTAATTCTCTAAACATGTTAATGATGCAAAAAAGTGGGGACCAGATATTTGGAGCGTATCTATCCTAGGCTGGGCATATGGTGGTTGGATACCAGCCGATGTTGTTCTCCTGCCCTAACTGCGCTGTGTAATGTCTCAATGCTTACATGCCCTTTTTTTTCTACAGCAAATTCACATCTCTTCTTTGACTTTCAGTCATGGGAAATGTTGTCACCAACCTTGACCACTGTTAATACTAAGCAGATTTTCCACAAGGCTGCATCTTAAAGTTCAAGTCTTGGTTAAAGAGGAATGTTCTTTAGCATTAAGAGCTGTTAAAATATTTTCTTTAACAAGGTTTAAGTGGGAGATTATATTCACTCACAAGAGACAAAGGGCCCACATGTAAAATGTGGCTCCATGACTTTTCAGGGCAGTTAAGAGAGAGGTTGTTTTCGGCTTTCTGTTAGAGGTGGTCAATCTTAGGTCTTTGAACAATTCATGGCCCTTAAAAATCTTCCAGCAGCAGTCTACAAATTATCATTTTTAATAGGATGGAAGGGGAAACCTGTTAAATAGATGGCAGCAGTAATGTTAATTTTTAGGATTAGTTCTATGGATGTTGAATGTAAAATACATTGGCATATCAATAATATCATATTTAATTATTGATTTTACCTAGCCGTGCATTTCTAAGTCTCTTGTGGCCTTTATACGAGAAAAGTTGCTTTATGTTTTGGTAGCAACATGACTTCTGGAACTTGTCCCATATTTATAGTATTTACAGTAGTAACAATAGTAGTAACAATGCTTTTAATTATAAGGGAGAAGATGGAGGTTGTGAAGATATTGTCAAGGTCATGCCAAGTTAGCGATAATATAATGCAGCTATCAACAAACTGAGATACTGTATCTTGAATATCAAATAGTTAGGTATTTCCTTAGCCCTTTTGGCTGAGTTTCAGTTTTCAAATGCTAGGCTTTTTATTTAGCTGTAGATGAGACCTCTCACTCACTGTTTGTTTCTGCCAGGTTATACTGAATACTGTTAACTAGTTCCATCATTGGAAATATGTGGATGATAAGACAGACAGACAAACAGATAAATAGATAAATAGATAGATAGATAGATGATATACAAAAGAAAATAAATAAAGAGTCCTTGCGTATGTCTATCAAGTCTCCTTCCTTAGTCTCTACAGGTAACCTTGCTGATGAGCAGGATATTTGTCTTTGTTTATCAGGCTCTTGGGAGGTCTTGATGTTGGGTATTGCAAAGCTATTTTAGACTAGATTTTTAAGAATATATTTCTGCCTCAAAATCGCGGACGGCCTCATTGTCAATTTTCAGCCTTCATGATAAGAGGAGGCTCAGTTGACCTAGGAAGCTTTATGTTTCTGAGGCTACAGTAGATCTGTGTTGATTTCAGTCCTCTTGATGTGTGGGTTCAATGGCTACCCATCTTCTTATTCCATCCCATGTATTCATTCTTTTTTATGGCTAACTTGCAGGACATAGGGAGAATGCCACTCCATGGAATTTTGCTTGTTACTGCTTGAATGTAGAGAACTGGCAAAGAAGCAAGGAAAGAAAGAAAGGTAGCAGTGAGGCACACTAGAACTGGGCAACCCCCTTCATGCTTGCATACATCACTTTGCAGTTAATGATGCCAGCCCCTAAGGGGACACCTTTAATGCTGTGACTGACACCATAAATTGATCAGGAATCAAGAGGTATGTTGCCAGATTGGAAATGCTAAATGGCTTCCAGATGTTTTGGGGAATTTCAGTAGCCGTGATTCCCCTGTCTAATAGGAATAGGAGTTCAACAGCTTATGGGAAGTCACTGCCTTCCTATCTCTGGAGTAGGACCTGCTATTTAGGAAGTCAAAATGAACATGACAATGTTTTTTTTAATCCACAGGTCCAAAAGGGGAGTTACTCTGACTTATACCTAAAGTCTTTCATGGTGATTTTTTTTCTAAATAAAAATAAAAATCCATGCTTAAGGCAGAGAGGATCATCTTAATACAGAACATTGCCCAAGAACATAAGGTTTATGCAGCTGTTCATGTGTGTGATATTTATTCCTGGATTAAATTTGTTATTCCCTTAGGAATTACCATCTGTCCTCTCATTGCCTACAGCTGACCCACTCCCTTCGTAGAATCATCTCTGCTGCAGGCTTAACAGCATATGTGCAGCTCTCCAAAATGTGTTGGGTGGCTTAAATCAGCCTCTGGCCAAACTCCAAAATCTATGATATCACAGCTCCATAATTCCCAGCCAGTATGTATATACCATCTGGGGATTATGTCAGTTTTTGTCAGAGACATCTGGAAGGTGTACCAGGTTAAGTAAGGCTAACATGCCCAGTAATACTATAGCAAAACATGTGATATAACTTGTAAAATCAACAGGGCCTTTCAAAACTGCCAGAGCCTGTAGAGAAAAGGAGTTTGTAAATTGAGAAGCAACCCCATTCCTTACTAGCACTGATGAGGTACATAGTTTAGATAATGAAATGTCTGCAAGAAAACATCCAAGCTCAGAGAGCATCAAGGACACCTCAGAAAAGGACCCACTTTGGCTTGGTACCTAAAAGTTAAAAAAAAAACAAAGAAAAGAAAACCTATTGGCATTAGAAAATGATAAAGGAAACCTTATCTTATAAATGAGATGAGGCTCTTTTCTATCTAAAATAACTATTGATTGCACTTCACCATCTTGGCAATTGGCAGGTTTATAAAGAAGAATGACCTTCAGTTGCTTCTGTGTGTACAGTAACTTAGTTTGCAATCCTCTGACTTTGGGGATGGCATCCCAAGGGACATTTCATCAGATTTTCCATCTTTATGTCATCTGGGGAGTCTCAGCTTCAGAATCCTGTTGTGTCGAATTCCATTCGGAGGAGTTGGGCAAAACTCAACTGAGTCCCTAGGGAGATAGGGCGGTATATAAATGTGAAAAATAAATAAATAAATAAATAAATAAATTAAAAAAAAACATTGGTTTGAAAACCTCTAGTAGATTCCTGGTCCCTTGCCATATCTCCAACCTGGGAAAATGTTTATACCTGTTCTGATTCAATGAGACAAATGGTTTGAAAGAAAGCAAAGAGTTTAGAATTTTTTAAAAACCAATTCAGAATAGAGCTATGCCCATAGATGCTTGCTTTCTATCATAATGAACAGTGATGTGTTCCTTGGACCTTCAAGTATGTATTCAAGTTTTAATGTATCAGCTATATATGCCAACCTTAGCTGAAAGCTATCATTTTGAAAGCTTCAATTATTTGGTCTTTCTCATGACATTCCAAAAATAGAGCAAATCATGCCCTCCACACATAAATTGATCGAGCATTTTACAACTATCAAACTGCTGTTTGGAACAGTAGAGCGACTGGCTCATAAATTTTCACTAAGTTAGGAAAATTTCCAGGAGTTGAATACAACAGTTGAAAATGTATTTATTTATTTGTTTAATCAATTTGTATAGTTATCCATTTCAATAAGTGACTCTGGGCAGCAGACAATATTGAAATAAGATTAAAAACAATTACTATCAGAAATACAAAAATTAAAATACATAGCAACTGAGGAAGGTATTAGAATTGACAGTTGCTTACATAGCCAAGAGACAGATCTCTTCACACACCTGGGGCCCCAGGCCCAGGCCCAGATTCAAGTATTTAGGGCCTTACAAAAGGCCAGCAGGGTGGGGACCATCCTAATCTCCAGGGGGAGGTGGTTCCATAGGGCAGGCACCACATCAGAAAAGGCACATCTCCTGCTTAGCTAACTGGTGATCCATAGCTGATGCGATTTGGAGCATCCCATCCTATCAGACTGGATCAGATAGGAAGAAACAACTAGAGAGATATCATCCCTCAGATGACTGGTTCTAAGGCATGAACAATTTTAAAGGTGATAACCAGTATTCAGAAGCACACGACAACCAACACAATTCACAAATCATGGTGTAACATACATCAAGTAAGCAGCACCATTGACTATCCATATTTCCACATTCTGCATCAGTTAAAGTTTCTGAATGCTCTTCAAGTAGCCCCATGTACAGGGCATTGCATGGTCCAGATGAAAGCTCACAAGGGCAGAGGTAACAAAAAGCAGGGCCTTCCAGTCTAGGAATGGGCACAATTGGTTCACAACACAAAGGTATGTGAAGACCCTCTTAGCCATGGTCATCTGTTTTTTGAAAGGAAGCTGTTACTCTAGTAGAAGTAGTACATTGCTCAGTGGGTCTGTCTAAGGCAGTGCCACCCAGCTAGAACCAAAGACAGAAAATCCCTGATACCAGAAGGCCCAAACACCCAAAGCCACTTAGTCTTGCTTAGGTTGAGTCAAAGCCTGTGGCACCCCATCCAAAATATTGACATGTTAATTATAATTCAAATTTTATTTTTGTACACACAAGCTCTGCCCCTTTCCGTAGAGGAGTATAAAGATAATTTTGAAGAAAAGATACAAAAGGCATTAAGAAAATATGAATTCATCCCATAAAAACAGGAAGGTATGGAAAAGAAATACAAGACAGCCTGCCTTGATTCTGTTTAGTTTAGGAGACAGGTAGAGAGAAATGTCGGGCCTTCAAAACTCTGTTAATAAAATATTATATTTCTTATGATGCCTGTCATCAGATTGAGTTTACTTTGTATATATCAAAACACATACAAAAGGGAAAGATCTTATGTTATGATGGTGTGATGTTGCTTTCATCATTTGACCCCTACTCCCTATGGATGCCCCTGCTCTTGGCATATTTGGGCATGTTCCATTGCTGATAAATAAACCAATATCATGTGCTGGTCTGTAAGGTGGGAAATGTTCACGGAAGTCTGTTCTTTGTAACTGCAACAATTTGGATCTCAGATTCGTGAATACTCAACATGAAATGACTTGAGGAACTCTCCAATGCTTTGCTGGCTGTCATTCCCAATGGAGCCTTGTTGAATAATGTAAAAACTCATTAGCTAATACGTTCATCTGCATAATTTCATCTTGAAGAGGCTCCTTCCTCTATTCAGTATGTGATTAGTACCTATTCCTCTGTGGTCATACGTTCATCACTTGAGTATGGATGAAGGTGACTAGGGTATTCACTTAACATCTCAATGGGGATTTCACAGGGCTCCACAGCAGTTACAATACTATTTTGTGCTAATATAAAGTACAGGGGGAATGGGAAGGCCTGCATATTTAGATTCTCAGCCATGAAGGTTACTGTCTGGATCCAGAAAATATGCTAGATTAAATGGGAATGAGAAGTTTAGTTCAGCATTATAAGGGAACCAGGCCATTGTCATAGCCTGGCTATTTACAGAGCTTTATGCCAATTCTATTGTCACCTACCTTAATTCTTTTCTATGTTTTAATTATTATTTTTCATATGTTTTCTTCCATGAGAAGAAAAGCTAGCTAGAAGTAGAGTTCTTCCTTAAAAAAAAAATCTGTGAAAGACAAGTTAGCAAGTTTCTTTCTTCCTTTCCAGGAAGTGTCAAGAAAGAACAAATTTCTCTGCAAAGTATCCAGCACTATTCTAAGAGTTCTGAGCTTCCAGTGAGTTTGTTTATTTATGTATCAAATTTCTATACTGCCCATCTCACCTAAGAGACTCTGGGTGATTTGCAAACAACATAATAAAATAATATAAAAACATGAATAAAAAGCACAGTTCTTAATGTAAATTTAAATAAGGTTAAAATTTACAAGTTAAAAGTAAGAAATCAAAGTTAAAGAGTAAAAGATTAATAAGGAGGACGGGGTGTCCTCAGCCATCCTCAATAATTTATTGGCAGTTAGTCATGTGTGGTTGTGTGTGCGTGTGTGCTTGCGTGTATTATCTTTATCTTAAAAGCTATAAGTAAGACAGGTTGGTTGATTAATCTTCCCCATGTTACTTTGAAATTAAAGAATTTGTCTAGCCCTTGTTCTTTATCTTCAGTACTCAAGTAAAGTTTCAGTAACCTCTTTGTCTGTCTTCCCCATAGCTTTGTAATAATTCAGCTGACCTAGACTGGCTGCCTATTCATGCAAAACGTCTATCCCATTTTTATAATTAAAATACCTGAATGCTATGCAAACATTCCTGTGCTGTCTTGGAAGGAGTGACAAAAAAAAAGTCACTGTTCATTTTTGTTCTTTTTAATAAGACAGGAATCATTAATAAACAGCAACAATCTGACCATTCAGTATTTGAAAGTTTCAACTTGGGATGACTACAAAAAGCCAGCAAGCAGAGTATCAATTTCACGTGAAAAGAGACAAGCTTTATAATAAAAGGTACAAGTCAGCCATCAACCATCATAACCTCACATATCTCTTTCCTCTGCTCTACCTTTTATGTAAACTAACCTTTCCTATCTCTTTTTCAGCATTTTCAGTATATTAGATTACAATTTCCATAGTTCCCTGTCAGCACAGTGAGTGGCAAGATTGAATTATAGTTCTTAGCAGCCCATATTGCCAAGGTATGACTAACGTTTAGCAACATTGAGAATCAAAGGTTGGTCAGTCTGTGTAAATCTAGGAGTTATAATAAGAGTCAATTGAACACATACCATCTATTTTTAACTTAGTCTTAAATTGCATTATTCCCTTAAAAAAAAAACCCCTAAATCTATGCCAGAGAAATCTCATTAAGTTCTCTTTGAGCTGACAAATTGTTGTTTTATGGTCATCATTAGCTTTGCTAAAATATCTCTCTGCATTCTGCATTTTTTTGTGTGTCACGGAGCCCAGCTGCAGGAGGTTAAGCTACTTATTGACTGTCAAGTTATTGAATGATCTAAGGGTAATGAAAAGTTCAGCCTGGAAACTTAGCAACAGATAGATGATTTTTTGCTGAAATAGAAAAGGTGAGAATAAGAGCTGAATGTTCAAAATGCTTCAAGATATACTGCATTGCTAACTATACAGATTAGTATCAGTTTATTATGCATCGCCATTCTGTTCACATGTAATTCAATTATTTAATTGTCCTGGCCAGTTAAAGAAAAATGATGTTTTAATAACATTCAGAGTTATTTTTATTACTTTGTTGTCAATGTTCAGACCAGGTTGTAAGCTACAAAGCATCATATTCTCAGTGTCATAAAATCATACAGAGTAAATTATCTGTATGCTCAGGGACTCACTGCTTGAATTCTTTTATTTTTTTCCTATTAAGAGATCGATGGGAAATTGGGAGCACTTAGAGCAAATTAAATGACTAAGACACAAACTCTCTTGACACTTCCTTCTGATGTTGTAATGTTCCATTTCCCTATTCCATATTTTTGGCCTCTGGCAATGGTTGTGGAACAAATAAACAGCAAGAGGGTGACATTAAGACATGGGAAGAGAGCAACTCAATAAATGTTAAAAGCTGTTTATCAGTGGAGCCAATTACACAGAGAAGTGGTTGACTCCATATCATTGAATGGATACAAGTAGAGTCTCCATCTTTTGGGGATGCTTATTTTGGATTCATGCAGAAGGTGCAGACTTATCCCATTAGCATATTCAAAGTTTTGGATTCTATATACCACATCCTGTGGAGGAGTAAATCAGAATTTGCTATGGTTCTTAGAGCTCATTTTACTAGGGAAAGTGAATTGGACAGAAAGCAAGGGGTTAAACATGGACATGCATGTTTAAAAATCAATCGTTTAAAGAAGATTTGAGAAATGATAATGAGAAATAATAAAAATACCATACCATCCTTGGAGGGACAGAAGCAAGGAGATACCAATTTTGTGTGCAAGAATGAAACATGTGAGCCAGATAGCCTTGTTATGAAAGAAGAAGTCAACTTTCTACAGAATTTGTTTCTAATTTTACAAATTAGAGTAGTGTACATAGCATTCCGTTCTCCCATTTTTCCTTACAACAACCATGCCATGCAATCACAACTCAAAACCATTCATACAGTAACACCAATAATGAGTTCAAACCACAGAAAAACCTATGACTTTAAAAGTGGGTGGGGACCCAAGGAAAGAAAGCATAAAATCTGGTCCAGAGAGAGATATCTCTCTCTAAGAGGAGCCATGGATGTGCCTGAAACATTGGTACCAGAGGTGGGAGGTTCTGGAGAACTGGTAGCAGAAATTTTGAGTAGTTCAGAGAACCGGTAGTAAAAATTCTGACTGGCCCCACCCCCATCTGTTCTCTGCCTCCCAAGTCCCAGCTGATTGGGAAGAAATGGGGATTTTGAAGTATCCTTCCCCTGGAATGGGGTGGGAATGGAGATTTTACAGTATCCTTCCCCTGCCACGCCCACCAAGCCACGGCCACAGAACCAGTAGTAAAAAAAATTTGAAATCCACCACTGGTTGGTACCCAGACACAGGTGTTTGCTTGTGCTTTTCATTCTGGATAATGCAAATGTTGGCCTCCCTGGGTAAACTAGAAAGAAATGACTAGATGATTGAAATCTACTTTATTGTAAGATTACATTAATAGAATCTTGTAAGTTAAAAAGTCCAGATTTATTTTTAACTGTTAGACCCCAGTACGGTGGGTCTTTCCTAAGAGTCTTTCTTGACTATTGAATGATTGCAGGCTTCTATCTATTCCTCAAGGTTACCCATGCATTCCATTACGACTACAGTAGTGAAAAGAGGAAACTATGGATTAAAAAGCTAGAAAGTGTGAGATTGCAATAGGAGCATTAGGGAAAGATCATTAGGACAAGCCCTGATTATTCTCAGCAAGGACATTACAAGAACGAGACTTGTGACTATCATTTCCAGCACAATTGAGCAAATGCAACATGCAGACTAACTTAGAAATTAAATTATCTCCATCCCTTTTGGTGTTCTAAAAAGTCCTTAAAACCAGGCTATGTGGTCAGGTCTGTGGCTCCCAGGTGACCAGGTACCTGCTCAGATGGCTCCACAGTTGAAATGACTATTTTTATCCTCCCTCTTCTAATAATGTGTATTTTTGCATTTATTATGTATATGTGTGTGTGCGTATATATATATATATATATATATATATATATATATATATATATATATATATATATATATATATATATATATATATATATATATATATATATTTGTTTTCTGAGGTTTATATATATAATGTATTAATAGGTTATTTTATGTTGTATATTTTCTGTTTATGTTGTGTCCTTTTTGATTCTTGAGTCATCTTTGGTGAGGTATATAAATTTGATAGATAAATAAGTAAATAACTACCTACTTGGAGTAAGCAAATGAAATGACACATTGCCATTTAAATCAGGGGTCTCCAACCTTGGCAACATTAAGCCTGGCGGACTTCAACTCCCAGCTTTGCTGACTGTGGAATTCTGGGAGTTAAAGTCTGCTGGGCTTAAAGTTGCCAAGGTTGGAGACTCCTGATTTAAATCCCACACAAAGAAATTCCCTTCCATGCTACCAAGATGAGAGTCTAAGACCACCTATTTAATTCTACCAAACCTGTGCTAGATGTGGGCAGCAGGGAACTTTACGGAGCACTGGGATAGGAACCTCAGGAGAATTAGTGGTGGGATGTTTGTTGCTTACAGAGAGAGATTCTGGTATTTGCTATGCTCCCACCAGTAGAAAGGCCCTTCATTAATTGCAGAGGAAGCCCATTTGTATGGCAACATCTGGCACTTGCATAAGAGAAGAAGTAAGACCATCTTGGCCAAGAGTATTAAAGAAGAGGCCTTCTATCTACCACATTCATTGAGTTCTAAATGCCTACAAGATACCAAGCTCTTAACGGGACATTCTGATCCTGTTTCTGCATCACAGCTTTTTGTCATCATTGCTTCTTTTTTCATTCTTCACCTTCACCAGAAACATAAGATCTGATCTACTACTGAATACTGTTTCTTTTCTTTTCTTTTCTTTTCTTTTCTTTTCTTTTCTTTTCTTTTCTTTTCTTTTCTTTTCTTTTCTTTTCTTTTCTTTTCTGCAACAGGCTCCTGCTGGGAACAGCTAGATGCTAGAAGTCATGGAAAGATACTAAGCCAGGAATGCAAAGGTTAACTAGCTCAGTACAATAAGTCCAGCAAGAAGTTGGCACAGGTTAAAGCATTCCATCTCCTCCTTTCACTTCTCTTCAAATCCTTCGGTCCTCTTTCTTTCTAGCCAGACATTCTGGCTATTCCTTCCCGCTGAGACAGGTGGAATGAAGAAAGACGTAGTAGCCATTCCTCCCTGCTCAGGCGGCTGAAATGAATGAAAATTATTTATGGAACTTATGCAATGGAATTGCTGACTCTCTTGGCAAAAGCTGAGCCTCAGATAAGCATCCTGAGTATTTAAAGTTCATAGCAGGGAAGACAGTCATTCTGCCAGGCTACAGGATGCCTAGAATTGGGCATGGAGGCTAGGAGAGGAAGCTGAAGCAAATCACCGAGAGGGACATGCATTGGTATAAGCATCACCTTAGCTATGATGTAGGTATGCAGCTGATTTGTACCTGCTCATTGTCCTATTGAGATGTGAACTTTTTTTTTTTTTTTGGTTTACATTTATACCCCGCCCTTCTCCGAAGACTCAGGGCGGCTTACAGTGTATAAGGCAAACTTCAAGTGGAAATGCCTACTTTCTGTTTGTATGTTAGAAATAGACTTACATTCTCTAGGCCTTTGGATCTTTTCTTTTTTCTCTTTTCTTTTCTTTTCTTTTCTTTCCTTTCCTTTCCTTTCCTTTTCCTTTTCCTTTTCCTTTCCTTTTCTTTTCTATACACTGAGAGCGTATGCAGCAAGACAAATTCCTTGTGTGTCCAATCACAATTGG
The DNA here is from genome assembly GCF_028640845.1 of Ahaetulla prasina. NCBI lineage: Eukaryota > Metazoa > Chordata > Lepidosauria > Squamata > Colubridae > Ahaetulla > Ahaetulla prasina. The sequence goes on along the minus strand of NC_080540.1, from coordinate 56,712,908 downwards.
CCAATTAAAAATTCTATTCTATTCTATTCTGTTCTGTTCTGTTCTGTTCTGTTCTGTTCTGTTCTAAAGAATTGTTCTCTGTAAAGGGGGAACATCTTACTTGTTTGTCTCTTAGGAGCGCTCTTAGATTTAAAAATAAAAAATAAAGAAGAAACTATACAGGTAATCCTGGACTTACAACAGTTCATTTAGTGACTGTTCAAAGTTACAACAGCACTGAAAAAAGTGACCATTATGACCATTTTTCACACTTATGACCATTGCAGCATCCCCATGGTCATACGATCAAAATTCGGACACTTCACAATTGGTTCATCTTTATGACGGTTGTGGGGTCCCCAGGGTCATGTGATCGTCTTTTGCAACCTTCTAACAAGTAAAGTCAATGGGAAAACCAGATTCACCTAACAATGGTGCTACTAATTTAACAATTGCAGTGATTTGCTCAACAAATGTGGCAAGAAAAGTTGTTAAATGGGACAAAGCTCACTTAGCAACATAAATCTTGGGCTTAATTGTGGTTGTGAGTTGAGGACTACCTTTACTGCATAGTCCCACAGAAAGCCAGAAGAAATTCTTCTTGTCACATCTGTGTGAGTTTATTACTTGTTCTGCCTCTTTTGCAAAGCATAAAATTATTTCTATAAAAATGTTCGTAGGTAGTGAAGACGAGGGTATCTTACCTGTCTCCTGTTTCCAGGTCTTCATCCCAGAACCATCATCTGATCAGCCTTACCTGGTCACCTAATAGTTGCACAGTCAGCTTATATCTCTCAAGAAGCTACTAGAGGGAGGAGAGTCACTGTGCAATTCTAAGAATGTGTCAGATTTGTTTTTTTTGTTTTTCCTTTCTGGCTAAGGGGTGAAAATCAAGCCAGTTGGATGGCGTAATTAAGGGTATCAGGCTAGAAACTGAGAGTCAGTGAGCTTTGCTCTGTCAGAGTCACAAAGCCCACTGGATGACCTTAGGAAATCACTCTCTGGCAGGAAGAAGGCAAGGCCAAACCTATTCTGAAAAATTTGTCAAGGAAGAAGAAAGTGGGGAAGAGCTACAGAGACAGATTAACAGAGTTGGAAGGGACGTTGTAGATTATCCTGTTCAACCTCCTGCCCAAGCAGACCCTACACCAGTGATAGCTAACCTTTGTTGTTGTGTGCCAAAAGTGCTCACAAGGGTGTGCGATAGCACACCTGTGTGTCTGCACCCATAATGCAAGGAACACATGACCCCTGAACCCCCATGCATGCGCGCTGCACCCCTCTGCACCCCCCCACCCATGTGATACCCAGGCATGTGCGTGCAACCCCCCTACCCCCCCAGGCATGCACGCGTGTCTCCCACATGCGCCCCTCCCCATGCACATGCGTGACAGAGACCCAAAAATTAGCTGGCTGGTAGGAGGCACACGCGCATGCGGAGTGAAGCTGAGCTCTCTGCCAGCAGAGAGGGCTCTGTGTGTCACCTGTGGCATATGTGTCATAGGTTCACTATCATGTCCCTACACCGTTTCTGACATATGACAGTCCGGTCTCTTCTTGAAAGCTTCCAGCGATGAAGCTCCCACAACTTCGGAAAGCAAGCTGTTCCATTGGGTGATTGCTCTCAGTGTCAAAAAAATTTCTCCTTATTTCCAGGTTGAATCTCTCCTTGATATTAGATATCAGCCATCTGCAAGATACCGTAAGTTGCCTTTCCTGAATCATGCTCTTTAATTCCCAATCCCCACCCTGCCCTTTGTGAACAGTTGACTTAAGAGACTAAAGAATTAGGTGAAATGTTAGGGAGAAAGAGAGAGAGATCACAAATGATCTTTCATAAACTCACAACACTGAAGATCAGTGAAGATCATAACCCCTTAAATACAACTTTTCTAGAACTAGAATTGCAGCAGGAGAATGAACACTAACATTTTATCTGGTACTGGGGTCTCTTGCTGTGTCTTGTGGAGCAATACATGATACAGCTCCCCAGCTCATTTTCTTGATAATATTCCTCCTCTCTAACCATACAAATAACTAGCATACTTTTTCTAGTGATTTGGATATCTGGGCGCTCCTTGTTTCTGTTAGGTCCAGGCTACTGATACTTACATCTGTATAAACAGCCTTAAAACTGTTTTCTAACTTTTTTTCCTACCTTAGAAATTAACTGGAAGGGAGCAGGGATAATTTGCCAACAGAAAATCAATGGGATTTTATTCAAAGGGAAATTTTCTATATGTTCCCTCAATTGCATACCATTGTTACATATACATTTATTATACTTCCTTGAAAATAACTAAACCTTTCTAATTCCGTGGCTGCATCTTCTTCGTTTGTCAAAAAGTTCCTGTTAATTCTAATTCCACATGCAGAAATAGTTCTGACTTGCCAATCACTTGCATTAATCTATCACAGCACACTCGTGATAGCTAGCAAATATAAATTTAGCCCTGAAAGCAAGCAAGGAACATTTTTAGTTAATAGTTCATGGAAATAATACATGTTTCAATGTCACCATTATCACAGGGAAAGAGGCGGTCACTCTTTCAAAAAGCATTGAGTGATTTTGAATTAAGGAATTGCTACAGCTAAGCACTCAGGAATCCTGTTGCTCCATTGCTATAAATCCTCTTCCTAGGTAAATAAATGCAGCAGGGATCTACTGAAGAAGTCTTCAGCTGTGCTGAATTCAATTATTCAATCTCCTATCAACTAGGAGAACAAAATTTTATTAGATAGTTATTCTGGTAGTCCTCCAGTTATGACTGGAATGTCTGTTGCTAAAGCAAAATAATCATAAAACATGACATTATGTGACCACATTGCTTAGCAAAGGCAATCCAACAATCCTGGACCACACAAGTCATTAAATAGGAAGAAGCAGAGTCCCAGCCAGCAGACTGGGCTGGCTCATGGGCAGATGTTATGGAACTTAGTTGCAAGAGCTAAAAAAAGTGGCAAGAGCAGAAGCAATTTGTGGTCTCCTGTTGATTTCCCCACTTTGCTTGTGGGAAGCCAGCAGGGAATGTCAGAAATCACAATCATCTGACCCGGCTTATGGTTGCAGATTTACTGAGGAGCTTATGAGGGAAATAAACAAGTGGTAAAGGAAATTGGAGTACAAAAGGCAGACACACACACTAGAGAACTCAAGCCTTCCAAGTCCAGCATGCTTGCCTTGAGGAAGTTCCAAATCCAAAACAGCAGGCAGAAGAATGGCTAAGTGAAGTCCAAGTGTCCAAAAGTTGTTCAGGGTTGTCAGCTGGTCCAGGCCCAGAGTCAGAGTCACAGTGTTCAAACTCAGAAGTCAAGGTAAACAGAGTCTGGGTAACAAAATGCTTGTTGCCAACAGAGATGCTTGAGCTTAATTCTCCCCGGTGTTGCTTATTTGGAAGGGCAAAGTTCTTTTCTAGCGAGGAGCCTTGCAGAATGCCTTTGCTATGCTCACCTTTCTGCATAACCAGCCTTTGCACTGGGAAGTAGCAGTAATCCGGTCTCCTCCTCTTCAAGAATGGGCAGCAGCTGCATTTCCTCATTAGCCAGTTATACAGGGTACCACTCTCCAGCTCCTCAGGCAGCAGTTTGTCCAGCAACTCTGGAACTGGATGCTCATTCTCAATTTCCTTGTCAGAGTCCAAGCTGGTTTATGACAGTGTCTCTCATTAATTTCAGATGTAACTTTGAATGGTTGTAATCTGAGAACTACCTTTATACTTTTTATGCTGATGTTTTATTTTCCACCACCACTTTAGTTGGCTATATGTTTGGTACTTGTGAGAAAAAGCTAGACATACAGAAATTCTATTCTTGCTTAATGGAGTCCCCTTTGATAGGAAAAATTCTACATAGGGACAGCCTTTCGGTACAAATGTCAAACACAAAAGCCTCCGATGAAGCTAGTGTGTGTGCACATGTGAATATCAGTACCAGTGGGCATCATCCTGTACCATTCTCCCCCTTCCCATGCTTATGTATGAGTTGTAAGAGAAAGAAAGTGTACCTTTAGGTTTTCTATGTGTTGCTCAAGAATCCAGAAAGCCGCAAATCCTTACAGAATGAATGGATGTTTGTGTACAGTACAGTTTTTCCTTCTGCCTCACACACAGCTGGCTTGGTATTAGTTAAAACACCTGAAAGCCAGTTCAAGCTGGGTGTGGTTTTTCTAGTTCCCACAAGCTGGAATAGATCAGATTTGGGTTTTGGTGTTGTGCAAAGCAATGACTTGACTCAGAACAACTACAGATTGGTTTATGGTTTAATCTTGAATTTATTGTTATTATTATTTGCCTTGTTGCTAAAATGCAGAGCTGCCCTCACAAATTGAAGCTCATCTTGACTGCTGCAAATGTACAATGTACCTTTAAGAAAACTGGTGTGAGATTTTTATGTGGTGATGTGCACTGAATGGAACTTGGAGTGCTTCCACTACCTACGTCAGTGGACCGCATGTCTGTGAGAGCAAGAGAAAAACACCAATCTGTTGCTCTTGAGAGAGAGCATAATATTATGGAAGAATGGTTGTCCTGGTAACAAACATTTTCAGAAGAACCCTGACATGCTTTTGTCAGCACCCATCAGAAAGGTACCTAGGCTACCGAGGAAAGATCGGATTTGGAGGTTGTCTGAGATATTTAATCAAGAAAAATGCAGAATAGATAAAGGGAGTCAGACTGCTGCCCAGCTTTGATACAAACACATGCTGGCTTGTTGAGATATTCCTGGGTCCCCTTCTGATTTAAAAGAACGATCATGTTCAGGTCTCATGTGGTTTCTGTATAATAGATTTCCTTCAATGGGTGCAAAGCAGGGGTGAAATCCAGCAGATTCTGACAGGTTCTGGAGAACCAGTAGCAGAAATTTTGAGCAGTTTGGAGAACCAGCAAATACCACCTCTGTCTGGTCCCAGAGTGGGGTGGGAATGGAGATTTTGCAATATCCTTCCCCAGGAGTGGGGAGGGAATGGGGCTTTTGCAGTATTCTTCCCCTGGAGTGGGGTGGGAATGGAGATTTTGCACTATTCTTCCCCTGGAGTGGGGTGGGAATGGAGATTTTGCAGTATCCTTCCCCTGGAGTGGGGTGGGAATGGAGATTTTGCAGTATCCTTCCCCTGGAGTGGGGTGGCTTGGCCCACCAAGCCACACCCACAGAACTGGTAGTAAAAAATTTGAATTTCACCACTGGAGCAAAGAATATTTCACTTCAGGGCCTCTTGCTAAGGATGGATTTCTTGACCAATCCACTGAGAGATTAAAGTAACCAAATACAAGTAATCCTTGAATTACAACCATAAAAGAACCTGCCCATCAGGGTCCTAAGTCTTTATGGTTATAAAATGGGTTGGTCACATGGCCAACTAGATTTTATAATATTTTTCCCCGCAGCAGTCATTAAATGAATGCTGCAATCATTAAGTGGATCAATGGCTCACTGTGGGCGTGGTTTTGCTGGAAAATGCAAGTGTCCATTTTCAGGAAAACTCTCCTAATGAGTGGTCATGTGACTGCAGGATGCTGCAAATGGCTGCAAATGTGGCTGTGTTGCCAAGTACCTGATGTTTAGTCATGTGACTGCTGGGAGGGGTGACTGTCAGAACTTCAAATCTGGGTTGTAAATAGCCCATCATAATTTTGAATGGTTTCTAAGCAACTAGTCATAAATTCAAGAACTATCTATATGCTTTACTAAACTTTGATCAGGTTAGATTTGCACTCTCAGGAATTCTGTCAGGTGCATCCAGAATTTTTCAACCTCCAATACAAAGCATTTTAGCATTTTCCAGGTGACTGGGACAAGCTTCCATTAGCATGCAAGTTCGTAAGCTGCTTTTTGTGTGTTTACCCATCTGAATTCTTTCTGCTGATACGTGTACAAGATGAAAAGTGTCCAGATTAATAGGGCCAGGATCCTTGTGGCTATTTAATCTAGTATCTTCTCCATGCCTGTAGAAATTCTCAGTCATCCAGGTCATGGTTGTCCCAAAGGTGCTTTTTCAAAAGGCAACTGGACTTTGGTTTGTTTTGGTTATTATTGTTGTTTCTTCTCCCTTTTGCTAAAATTGTAGGTGGATAGTAAAAAGGTTATTGACTTTGCAAAAGGTCTCTCCAGTGTATGGTGTTTGGAAATTCAGTGGCAGCAAAATGCAGTTTCTTCACTGATGGAAGATATTTTAAATGGCTTACATTGCAGCAATTATCCATTTGTAGAAAAACGTTCCTATAATAAAATGTAAGATAAGATGTTGAACTTCTATCAAGTATTCAATCAATGCTTTTTAATTTGATTGCTCTGTTAAAATGTTCATAGATTCAATAAATATAAATGTTAAAGGTAACTTAGTGCTACAATCTTCCAAATCAGTTGACGAAGCTGAAATCTAATGAGCCAAATAAGCAGGGAAAGGGATTAGTAAACTGCTAGATTTTTAAACTCCTGACGTCACAGAAGAACGTTTGGTCAACTTGATCTACTAACTTTCTTCTCCATGGAGATGCAGCTCTTCTATGGATTTACATACCAAATTGTTTGCATCTGTGTATATTTATTTGACTTGCATTGAAAGAACTGTTTGACAAAGGCTGAGATGATGAAGGAGGGAGAGGGAGAAATGTAGGAGTTGTGAGGATATTGTGCGTGGGACGGTGTTGATATAGAGTAGCAGAACATGGGACAGGAGCCCGTTTGCTGAGTTTGCTTTATTTGTACAGAGCCTGATAACAAGCAGGAGAGTAGATGCTGCTCTTTCTTCAACAAGAAGAAAAGCATAGATTTTAGATTTCCAAGCCCTGCTTCTGTTTCCATTGACTACTTTATTTGGGATATGTATGTTAGGAACCAGAGCATCTTACATGCGCTTATCAACTTGTCTTATTTCAAGTTCCCTGTGGATCAGGGGGAAAAGGTCACACCTGCTGTGTAGCTGGAGAAAAATGGTGTGCAGAAAAGCCAAAGGAAGTTGAGAATGAATCAGATTTCATACTTGAGTTCAGTTTCATTCTATTCGCTCCTGGTTCTTTTCATTCCCTTTCAAGCTTTACAGCTGTTAAGAACGTGTCCACTCTTGTCGGCCAACATACTTTGCTTTTGTTTTGCCGCTGAAGTGTTCCTTCCATAGCCACAGACTTCCTGAATTTATAACCATAATACCAAACTGTATCTCTGCCAGGAAAAGCAATAAATCAGGTTATTCTGTTGGCCGAAAATGGGAGTGAAGGAAGAGTAAGTTTTGACAGACAAAAGACACATGGCTTATACAGTGCATTTTGAAGATATGTCTGATGTTATGCCAGGATAACACCATTGGGGTCTGCAGTATTGTCCATTTATCAGTTATGCTAAATGACAGGGCTTAAAATTCATGCCAACGTTTATTGAACGAATGATGAGATTTGTATTATAAGAGAAATCATTTTTCTGGGATAATTTTCCTATTTTAAACGGCACAGCTTGTTTTGTATGGCATGCTAATCCACACTCTTTTTTTAAAATATATCAGTCACCATCTGTATAAAGTTTTGGGGGGGGCTTTTAAAATATTTTAAAATATTGTTCATCAGAGTGAAGAAACATTAGGCAGGTTGAAGAGAGAAGTGTATGAATCAGTAGTTGTAGAAGATAAAGATGTGATGTTTGTTGACATAATAGAGGGAACTTATTCAAGCACGAGCTTGTTTCCACATTGACAAGCCAAGGGAAGGAGCACTGTTTAGTATGTTTTGCCAAGAAATAGAGGGCAGCAATTTGGTGCAGATGCTCACATTTGATCTCATTCCTTTTGCTGGGTGACAGCATTTCTAGGTGATCTAGCCTAAAGCTGCTATTGAATAATGCCAAATCCCTGTGCCATAACACTTCATTCTTCCACATTATGGGGAAAGGTGAGTTCAGAGATCTGGCTTACATCACCAAGATGAGATTGGGTTAAGATGGAACCTATCTGAGAGTAACCTATCGGGTTTCTGGGCAGCCGAGTAGCTTTGATGAAGTGATCAGAGAGGACGCATGATAATAATAAGGCCTTGGTAGTCTCCTCAGATAACTGGTGAAAATGCCTGTATTGGACCTCAGAAATAATATGATATACCCAGTCATGGTCCTAACCAAGTTCCTGATTCTTGTGGCTGGACTGGTGGTAGAAAGCCCTCTTGGCTATTAGTCTTAGGATATTTCTGTTTCATTGTCCTGAGGAGGGGGTCTGCTGGAGTTCAGAAGTTCATGGTCTCCCTGGAGATAATGGGTTTGTCCAAGGATACCTTGGGATGAATACAGGGATGAAATCCAGCAGGTTCTGACAGGTTCTGGAGAACCAGTAGCAGAAATTTTGAGTAGTTTGGAGAACCAACAAATACATCTCTGGCTGGCCCCAGAGTGCGATGGGAATGGAGATTTTGGAGTATCCTCCTCCTGCCATGGCCACCAAGCCACACCACACCCACTAAGCCACGCCCACTGAACCGGTAGTAAAAAAATTTGAATTTCACCACAGGATGACTATATATATATATATATATATATATATCTCGCCACAAGTTAGACCTGAGCTTTTCCTTGCAGAAGAGGCAGTGAGATCATTAAGAAGTGACTTCTTCTTTCTCATAGATCCCAGAGGAGATATTGATTTATTGAAGAGCTGCAGGACAGATAAACACAGACACTCCTACAATGGCAGAGGAAGAAAACAAAGAATGAGTGTGACTAATCACAGTTGTGGATCTAAGGAGGAAGCTTACAAATAAGTATCCTCATTTGTCTATCTTATTGCAACTGCAGACTCCTGTTCAGTAGTGTCATTCAATGTTACCTGCTTCCTATTAGGGAAACAGATAGATACTTCAAAAGCAACATAGCTTGCATTTGCACAGTGATGCATAGATTTCAGTGAGATGATTTGGGCAACATTTTGCAAGTCCGTCTAGGGAGCAGATTTTTCTGGACAGATTTGCTTCAGACCTGGGCACAAGATAGAAATGGCTTTGGTTACCTTTTGTTCTTCTCTGGGACATTGGAAGTGATGTGCTGCAGCAATCTAATAATTACATCTGTAAGTACCCTGGAACACTCACTTCTCTGGTTTCACATAGAGATTTTCCTCAAAGCAACAGCTACATTGAATAGCATCACAGCATGTGTCTTTCAATATCAGTTGTGCCCAAAAGGAGCAGATGTAACCTTTTAGTTTTTGTGAAAGGATACATCATAAATTAGCCAACTTACAATACGTATATCCAAATATTAAAGACACTGCAAATATGGATCCAATCTGTCTCTGCAATAAAAGTTTAAACTATTAAAATTAAAATGAAGCCTTTTGCTTCTTTTGTAAATAACATGATGGGGTGTGGTGGGGGGAAGGTATTGCTTACATTTAAATTTTTGCCAGACTTGATGAGCTGTGAAGCTGTAAAAACTTGTGAATTCATATTTATTGTTGCTTTTCTGGCCAATCTTTGAGCGGATGTGAAGCCATGTGAACTTGTGATTTTCAGAAATACACTTCGGTTATACAAATCTGATAGCACAATTTTTTTTCTCTGGTGTTTCCTCCTGTTCTACTTTCTCTACTTCAGCAGAGACATGCACTCTTCCAAGACTCCTCTGCTCTACACCAACATGGGATTTGCCAGGAATATTTTATTTATTTATTTATTTATTTTGTCACACAGTATATATAAGCATAAGTATGAAATAACTATACAATATAAAAGCATATATATAAGCATAAGTATGTAATAACTATATTAATTGGATATAATGAAAGGAAACAATAGGACAGGAACGGTAGGCACATTTGTGCTCTTATGCACGCTCCTTACAGACCTCTTAGGAATGGGGTGACGTCAATAGTAGACAATTTTGGTTTTTGGCACTGGAATAAAACCAAGATCCACAACTGGACAGCGGAAAGCTTTACCTTTAACACAGCAGATTTGCAGAACTAGCATAGATCAAAATGTACGGACAGAACAACTACATTCCTGGGAACTAAGGTTCTCTTGCAATGCCAAATAGGATCCTGAGGGACATTGTCCAGATTCACTCCAAGGAACAGCAGATGGTGCTAAATCTCACATTCATGAGCATGTGGACATTTGGTTTAGTTTTTCTTCAAGTCCAAAGATTTGTTTCAGAAATTTACTTCAGCAGCAACTCCTCAGAAGAATTAATATAGACTACAAGCAATCAGTTAATGAATAACACTGACACTTTCTCAATGAATTTGAAAAGCTGGGCCCAAACGTACATGTAGTAGAACTCCAGAAAATTATAAAGCTTTTAAACAGTAATTGTAATCGCTTTACTTGTCTCACCCCACATTTCTATGATATATCATACAAAGTATAGTATCTCATATGAGCATTAAAATGAAAAGTACATTTAAAAATGAATGTTTCCTTGAAGCAGAGTAACACATTAGATACAAAGGCTGGTATTACCTTCATGATTAGCCAACCTTTCTATGGCAGCTGCTCACAAAAGCTTATATCCTAATCAAGTTGGTTAGTTTTAAACTTTTTATCAACCTTTTTGTTTGCTTTGTTGTCATATACTGTCAGTGCTTCCCCGTTATCCATAACAAATGTTTCATAAGCTAAAATGTACTCAGTGCAATCAGTTCAGTTAGTTGCCATATGACACATAAACAAATATTAATAAACTACCCACAAAATATACATAATACACGTTTCAACATACTCCTGAGATCCACTAGGGTCATAACATAGCTCGGAACTGATTACAGTAAACCAGGTAATCCAGCAGCAGATTTCTGATCGGTGCCAAGTGAATGTTGATGGAAGCAAGCATTTCAATTTCCCATAAACCCCAATGTTAGGAAATGCCCAATGTTAGGATTTATGGGCAGCGCTAGTATGAGGAAAAAAGCCATTGCAGGCACTTGCCTTCAAGGCAGAATTCAGAGTAAGCATCTCTAGAGATTAGGATGCTTCTGCCTTTGGGCTGGCATTTCTGTATCTGAAGTACCAGAAAGATTCTGAAAGTCAGCATGTGAGTCCACCTTCATCCTCCAACTTTTAGTAGAATTATAGAGCAACCACAATAGCACATAGACTTATGTACCACTTCATAGTGCTTTACAGCCTTCTCTAAGGGGTTTACAGTGTCAGCATAGTGCCGTCCAAAATCCTCATTTTACCGACCTCAGAAGAATGGAAAGCTGACTTATTTGAGTTGGTCAGGATTGAACTCCAGACTTATTTGAGCTGGTCAGGACTGAACTCCAGATTGTAGGCAGAATTAGCCTGCAATACAGCATTCTAACTACTGCACCACCACAGCTCATATACTCTTCAGGAACTTAACGTGTGAAAATGCTAGTCTGATGCTAGTCTGATGATACAGTATTTGATGAAGTCAGATTGCAGAACCTAAGCAAGTCCATACTTGGTCACTGGTGATAGGAAATCACCTGAAAATATGAGTTTGAGCCCTTTTATAAAAGTGTCTATATAAACCCACACTTATATATTAAATAAAACAAATGGTTGAAAAGATCTCCCCTTTATCTCCCAACGACAATCAGGGATAAAGGAATCTGTAAAGATCCTAAATCTTAGAACCTTTCTGGCAGATTTAATATTGCTAAAAAAAAGTCTTTGGATTTCCCCCCCTCACTTAACAAAATTCATCACATGCAAAACAAAACAAAGGTGTTTCTTCTGAAATCAGTGAAAAACAGGTTTAAGCATTTGGTCGATTGGATGAATTAGCAGCAGTGACTGATGTCTAATATTTTTTTTATTACTACCAACACAAGACTACAAGACTAGAGAACAATTTCCAAAGTGGCAGGAGTGTTGTATTCCAAAAGAGACAATAGTTGTAACAATCACTTCTTTGGGCACTGACTAGTGATGGAAGGACTGGGGTTAATTTATTTGGATTTACATCCCACTCCATGGCAAGAATGTGGCTTCTGAGTAAGAGAATAAAAATTCCTCTGTATTAAAACTGGCTTCTTGTGATTTCTGTTCTTCTGTTTGTGTTTATGGAAGTACAATGGGCAATGAACAAGCTATATGATCTCTGTCCAAGGCTGATGCAAGATGTTTGTTCCAGTATAATCCAAACATAGGACAATGTTGGAACCTTAGAAACACAAAGTTTTGCCTATTCTGGCTGGGAAAACAAAGAGCAAAGAATTCAAACAGTGCCTACACAAGGGCAGCCAATTTTTATCCCCTCTGTTGTTCAGAAACCAGCCTGGGGAAGTTGATTGAATACGTTGGGTACCAGCAAATGGATGTGGGTGCCAAAATTCTTAAACCCACCCTCTCCTGTGGGTCTCTTGTCTTTAAGAGCGACCATTGTCTGCCTGGTTTTGAGAAACTCTGCTATAATAATTGAGAAGAATGACTCTTGTAAGAAATGTATTTTTAGAAGCTTGTTACTAGGGCAACTAATGGTAAAGTTCATCAAGCCTGATAGAACAGAACTAACTTAATACAATTTATGCCAGAGGTGCTTTAGCCCAGGGCCTGTAACTACATACAGCTTTCACAGTGACCCTCAAAATCTCTCCAAAAGTTTCCATAAAATATGATTGAAAACTATTAAATGGAGGAATGATGATATCAAAATGAAAATCAGATCACTTTAATTCCTTAAACCCCAATTCAATGCTTATTCCGGCTCTGAACATTTTTTGTATCCCACCCTCTTTTTACTATCTAGCACTCTCCCTGGACTTCTAAAGAATCTTTGTGACTTCTGTAATTCTAGAGCAGCGTTTCTTAATCTCAGCAACTTTAAGATAGGTGGACTCAGTGGTGGGATTCAAGGGATTTAACAATCCCTAGGTTCTCTGCCCTAATGATTTCTCCCAACAACCAGTTTGCCAAACTGCTCAGAAAGTTAACAACCGGTTCTCCTGAAGTGGTACGAACTGGCTGAATCCCACCACTGGGTGGACTTCAATTCCCAGAATTCCCCCAGTTAACATGTTGAAATTCACCCATCTTAAAATTGCTGAGGTTGAGAAATGTTGTTCTAGAGCAGGGTTGTCAAATTCAAGGCTTATTCTGGCCCGTGGGGTGCTTAGATCTGGCCCGTGGGGCCACCTTGGAAATAGCGAATGACTGGCCCGCAGTGCCTCTGCCAGCAAAAATGGAGCTCTGGAGGGCCATGTGCAGCCATTCTGGGCTCCATTTTTGCTGGCAGAGGGCTGCAGGAGGATCCCTCCAGCGCTGCCCGGGCCACCACAGGTTCCCCCTGCCATGAGTGACATCAAGCTGGCCACCCTCACCCCGGCCATGCCTATCCAGCCCCCCTGAGGTCAAATACAACCCTGATGCATCCCTCAATGAAATCAAGTTTGACACCCCTGTTCTAGAATACATTTTAGCCTGAAAAAGTATTATATACTTCTTATAGTACACTATATATTATGTAGTTGTAGCAGGAGAAGAGCACCTTCTTATGTAACGAGCTAGTCTGGATTGCTTTTTCATATTTACAAATGATGGAAAGCAAATCAAGTTTCATTGTAACACCCAACTCAGCACAGGTATCTGTTATACAGCATATAGGTACGGCAGTAGGATTTAACAGTGATGCAGATTTACATGAATTGTTGCTTAGTATGAAATACTTTCCATCTCTATTGCTGATTTATGCACGTTTTGTAATATATTTAAAAAAAACTAGTCTAAGAAAAAATAGTCGCATATAAATTGCAACTAAATAAATTGAGTAAGCTAATTATGAATTTTCTTTAGACTCAGACCATTGATATTTTTTACTTTTAAGAAACAAAAAAACGAAGGTGACAATTTAGAGGCATTTTCATCAGAAGGTTAAAATGGTACAACCCCATACACAGGGTTGTAAATGATCCTACTTCCTTTTAGTTATACAAAGGAACATAATATCATACAGCCGGCCTCAAGGCACAACTTTGTCAGCCAACATTTCATTCAGTTCAGCTTCTCATCACCCCCAATTTCTGTGGCTGACGTCCCATCTGAAGCTTCCATTCTTCCTAATGGTACTGCTGACTTATATCACTTTTGACAACTCTGCTTCAGTGGTGGGTTGCTACCAGTTTGCCCCAGTTCTGGAGAACCGGTAGCAGCGGGGGCAGGACACTCTGCCTATCCACCCAAATGTCATCAAATACACTCTGCACATGCGCATCTGTGCATGTGTAGAAGTGTGCGTGCTTGCTTTGTTAGCAAACCAGTAGCAAAGGAAAGTGAAACCCACCACTGGTCTGCTTCAGGGGTGGATTCTACTTACCTTTACTACCAGTTTGCAACAGGATCACTTGCACGCACCTCGAGCTTTCTGCGCATGCGCAGATTGCCTATGACGACATCCGGGTTAGTAAGTGGAGCCTCCTGCTGGTTTTACTACCGGTTCTATAGAACTGGTCCGAACCGGGGGAAACCCACCACTGGTCTGCTTCCATCTAAAGTTGAAGACTCTCTCAAGGCAGCCTTCACTCCTGCAGGTTATATAGATACACATCCGGATGGACGCATGGGCAACAATATGGAAATGGTTTTCCATTCTATTCTTCCAGTAAGCTTTTTTTTTCATTCTTCCAATCAAATTTACAGCCCTAGTATTTCCTGTTAGTTTTCCAGTCAAATACTTGCCAGATCTGACCCTCCTTAACTTTTTCAAGATAAACTAAGGCCAAGTACATGCTGTGAGGGAAAGCTTTAAAAAAAACCTATTTAATACTGGAGTCTGTTGCTATATTCGCTGGTCATTAATTCCTTAAGATAAGAACTTTAGGACATAGGCAAGTTATACCAGGTCATGGGATTAAAGCTGGAGATCAAGGCTGGGTAAAATAAATAGAAGGGGGAGAGGATATTCTGTTTTTCAAATGAATAAAAGCAGTAGAAGGAAAGGGGGCCATTTCCTTCAGTGTCTCTCATTCCAGACAGCACAATTCCAATGTTCTTTCCTAAAGGAGGAATAATGGAAATTAGAACCTGGGGGTTTCATGAATACATCTGGAATGAATTGTAAAGCAATTCAAAAACCAAGGACAGACAACTGAACTCAATTATGTATGTTTCCCAACCCTGGTTTCTTATCAGGATCTGTTAAGATAGTAATCTTGAAACATTTGGCATTATTTATCAACAAGTGAGTAAGGAGGGAATGAAGTCAGCTTATTTATAGACCAATGCTTAGAGAGAGTCACATTTTAAATCAGTTTAAGATGACAGGAGCTCTCTATAAAATGTCAATCCTTTTTATTTACTATCTGTTACTGCCAGCTGGGCCTAGAAATCTATGTCAAAAGAAAATCCTTCTGTGGGACGAGATCAAAGTGAAATGCACTGTTATAAATATGATGGCACATTTTCACATTTGTCATGACAAATACAGACTGGTTGTCAGGATGTAGGAACGCTTGCTTGGGTTGCTTCCCGGTGACATAACCAGACCCTATTACAACTGCAGGATAAATGTTGCTAACACAATCACATACAGTATGCAGATTGTAGAAGATTTGTACTGAAGTCATATGAAGACCCTGCATGCTTCAGCCTGTCTGCATGGCTTCTGGCTCAATCATGACACTTCCCTCCTCATTGTCTATGGGAAAATCCTTTAAGGACCACTGCTCCCTGCATTCCTGGTGCTTTGCTTTTGCAGAATGGGAAGAACATATGGGCAAGGTGTGCCAAATAAGGTTAGGCAATATTCTGCCCCACCCAATGTGTTTGATCTCCAACTTGCTCCCAATACTGTGTGTTCCACCTCCCATTCATCCTTGTTCCTTCACCAGCTGCAGATTACAGATGCTGCCACCCAAATGTCTGGGACTCTGTAGCTCAAAGCCAGTTGTACCAGCCACTCCACTATAGCCGAACTGAAGCCAAACCAAGGATGCAAACCAGCCAATCACCAAGTTGATCCCTCCCAGAACTTCCAGCATAAAAGAAGCAGACCTGCTCCTTATCTTCCTAGAAGAGAAAAGGTGAAAAAGCAAAATCACAAAGCAAAATGTTCTGCCAGATGTGTTGCAATGGCAGGTGTTGCTTCCATGGGATGCTTGTAAGAGCAGAACCTCTTGGGAAACCATTGGGAGGTCTACCAAAAAGCCAGAAAAGGTTTCTGTTCTACTTAGCACCAGATCTGCTTTGGCACTGGAGTTTGTTTCCTTAACGGAAAGTCCTGTGAGTTTCATATGGGCATAGAAGAATTCCTGGGCCTTTTCCATGAAGGAGGATGATCCAACTAGAGCAGAGAGTGAGGTCTGGCTTCCACAGCTCATAAACAAGTAAATATTAAAATGGCAATGGACAGGGTTTGTGTCCTCAGCAGATATTAAGATTATGACCCATCACATAGTAAAGTGTGTGATGCGGGATATTTATCACAAGGGGGTGAAAGTGTTTTGAATGTTCTCTCTTGGAGCATAGATTCTGTCTTTCTCTCTCTGCACACGTACACACACAAATAAACCCAATTCAATCACAGTATCATAAAAACAAATTAAGAGTAGCTAGCTGCCCAGTTCAAGGTTGTGCAGATTAAAAACAAAAGCATAATGACATGGAATAAAATCAAAGGAGATAAAAATAACTCGGATATAATGGCAAGATGCATCTGAGTAGCAAACTATAAACTAATCACACTAATAGGCTTGTGAAATTAAAAAAGGACAGCCATGTGTAGATCTCTCAGGGGAGATAGTTCACAATAGAGAAGTACGTGCACAGGTAAACATCTATTGAAGTTTCATATGATGGAGAATCTCAAGAGTGGGTAGAAATGTATGGAAAGAGGTAACCCTTTACTTACTATGATCTTAAACTGGGATAGAGGATCTCTGGCCATCCAGTTGTTGTTGAACTAAAATTTCCAACTTCTCTAATCCTTGCAAACTGGTGCCAGTGGAAACAGCCGCTTAGCCATGTCTGAAAATTCCACACCCTTGCTGAAAACAATAAAGGCTTTCTTCACTGACAATGTTAAGTTGAAACTAGGACTCTAAACTGAGCTTGTAAATAAACTGATTTCTGAAGTAGTGAAAATAACACCACTTACTGCTCAATTTAAAAAAACAACAACACCCCAAACTTAAAAAGGATTTTCTGTAAATGGCTTGATAGAAATCCCCGGCTTGTGCATTTTTACTTGATGGGAAACTCTGTACATGGAATAAATCGTTTGACTTTATCATGATAATATGCAAACCTGAAAGCAGATTTGTTTGGGGAAATGACTTAAATGCTGGATGAGATATCTGGGAATTTAGAAACTGGAAGAAGACTCAGTCAGGATGTACAAACTGTTAGAGAATCTTCCCGTCTGTCTTGCCCAGGGTTGGAGAACAAACTCTCTCTGGTTAGGCTTCAGTGATAGATCTACTGTTTAGAGTCTTCTGCTCCTAAGATACTGGATTTGTTCATGAGTCTAAATCTAAACGGGACACTTTTGGAAAGCTAAAAATAAATTGCACCTGTTAAAGAGTTATTAGAAGGTGCTGCTGTTTCTCTTGAACATTTGCAGCAAAGATTTCTTCTCACTCTGTGCGTGCCAAAATGCTTTTAAGTTGTACTCCACATAAGTCTAGTGAGATGTCTTGAATGTGTAAAATTGACTAGTACAAAGAGGAACAAAAGGTATAAGAAGACTTAGTGGAGCTGCTTCATGCTTCCAAATCCATAAGAAAGTGGGATTAAATATGAAAGCAGGGGAAAGTCTTCCCTGTCTCTATTTAACCTTCTCTGTAGGATAATATGTTACAGAGGATAACATAACTCAATGACAATATGGGAAAAGATGGGTTTTCTTCTAAATCTGCTCAACAAGTACAAAATAATTACATAGTCCTTATCTCATAAAACACCGATAATGCTCTTAAATCTCTACCTGGTACATCTCAGTTGCCATGTTGGTCTCATGATAGCTACACCAATAAAAATGATTAGTATAGTCTAGATTTGACCAAAACTAGATGTAATTAAGTCTTATTAAAAGTTTCAGGTCATGAATGCCACATTGAAATCCCATTAATTTCATGCCATTGGAGATATTTAGATTTCCATACATTGAGAAGCAGAGATACCTTGCCATGCATGGAGACTGCAGTTTGATTAACAAATATGCATATATATGCAATGCCTATGATGTCCTCCATTTCTGTATTACATAGGTGTACATTACATGTGGTTGATAGGAATGGATGCTCTGCTCATAAATTTAAAAAGGATACTCTTTTAATCTGCACACAGATGGAATGTTTGCTGGATATCTATTCAGCAAATTTATCTATTTATCACAACTGTAACAGGCAGAACCACAGCTTGTAGTCTCTCTTATTAAAACCAATTGCCATTTCAACTTTCTATGGTGCCTATAAAAATAATTTAAGAGGATGAGCAAATAATTTTCAAACACTTTCTACTCTACAACATCATAGGCTTTCTGAGTTTCATAATGAAGTCTTACTTTACGGTACTATATATTCTCCTGAACTGAATATATGCTGTATTCCATCGATTTTGTCAGAATTTAGCAGGCTCCTATAGGGTGCTGTTGTTGTTGTTGTTGTTTTTAGTTATGAGAAACAGATTGATCAGAGATCAACTCTGGCATTTTGAGTTTTTCTTTTTAAAATGGTTCTTGTGAATTCATAAAAAATTAGATTCATATTTTGTGATCTTTGACTTGGTCTTGGTAATAGGTTTGATTGGCTTCTTTGAGTTAAAATGAGTCTTCACAAATAATTTATCAACAAAAGTGTGGTTTTAAGCATGTGCATAAAGGAATTCTCACAAGATGTGCTATTTATATCAGGCAATCACACATGTGGTGTAGCAGTGAATGTACAATATTGGGCTGGCATCCAAGAGCCTCAGCTGCAATTCTACTCTGACTTGTCGAAGCTAAGTGACTGGGTGCTTTGGACCAATATTTTTCTCTTAATCCAACATGGAGTTCCTGAATGACAAAGGAGATATGGATCTAATAAACAAGCAAACAAGCAAAAACTTCAGCATTATTGACAATGTTCCCAGATTAACTTTGAGCGCTAGTCCACCTTTCTATTTTTATTTTGAATGAATCACTGCCAATAGATGGCAGATGTTTCTTTCAAGATCAGACCATCAAGCTCATTCTGTGCCTACAAGAAGAAATAGAAGAAGCTTCCATCCTCACATTCCACCCCACCTTACTTTCATGGTCATCTAAAGTCACCGGGTTGCAATTTACACTCTATTTTTATTCTGAACTGACCACAACGGACCCTTTAAATGCAACCAGGCTCCTTTGATGAAGAGAGTTAGCGACTCTTAATACTCCCGGGACTAGCCTTCCGGATTTTGAAAAGGGTTTCTGAGTGTGCTATTAATGCTCGATCCATTTCAACAAAAAGAAAGAATGACCTGTGTTTTTTATTACCTACCACTCTGAAGGCTGTAGTTCAGGGGTGTCAAACTCAAGGCCTGCGGGTCAGGTCCGGCCCAGAGGGTGGTTAAATCTGGCCTGCAGGGCCAGCCTGGAAATAGCAAAGGACCAGTGCCTTTGGCAGCCAAAATGGGGCACGCCCCCCCCCCAATGTGGCCCATTTTTTTGTTATTCAAAAAGTTTTTATTAGTCAAAAAAGGTTTATACAAATACATATCAGGTATGGTAAATTTTCATTTTTCTTATCTAAAATAAGAATTTTACTCAAATTTTTTAACACATACAACAGCCATAAGGCAAGCAGGTGACACGAAGTAGCAAAGTTTGCAAATTTTAAATACGTAATAAAGAAGAGTCAAGAATAAACAGAATATCATACAAAAGAGAATAAGGAAAACCAACACAATCCCAAATATCTTTATCACTTCCTAGTTTTGGATCTCAGAACTCTGGGTTCAGCCTGACCCAACTCCAGGGCCGCAACAGCGGCAGCCGCTTCAGCCCCATGATCTATAACCTCCCCTTCTTCAATTCCTGGGTCATCTGATTCCAGGAAGGCTTTGTGTTCCTCCACATAGGCCGTAGCCTCCGCAATTGTACTGATTTTTTCGTAATGCCCTCCCGGAAAATCATCAATCCTCTGGCATCAGCCATCTGAAGCCCACTCCTTCTGGTACAATTTGCTTGACAAAAATAATATTTCTTTCTTTTTCACGTACCTGTCTGGGAATCTGCCTCAGAATGGCTATCTCCTGCCCCTGTAAATCAGTGCCCCACTCCTATGTTTTCTAAGAATTTCATCTCTCGCCTCTTCTCACAAATTTGACATGAACCTCTCTGGGAACTGCATGCGTGCGTGCATATTGCTAATTAACTCTATAAACTCGATCCACATCCCAATTCATGAAATCAACACCTCTCCCAAGAAATTCTCCCAACAATTTAGTCACAACATCTCTCAAGTCTTCTTGGTCCACTTCTTCCAAATTTTGAAACCTAAGGAAATAAGACATTTTATCCATCTGTAGTCCAAGCACAGCATTGCCTGTCGCCTCCTCTCTTTCTGCACTGCCCGCATCTCACCCTCCAGACCTTCCACTTTCTGCTTGTTTTCTGCTGAAACTTGTTGAGTATCCTTTAAATCCTTTTGGATAGTCACAATTTCTGCTCTTATTTCCGTTTTGGCCTCTTTGCAAATCATCCAGTTTCTTGTCCATATTAGATAACTTTTCCAAAATTCTCCATCTCTCCAGCAGTTGGTCTCTGACCTTTGCCATTTGAAAAAAAGAATCAAAATCCTCAGGCAAGCACAGTATCCTTGTAATTTCCTCCGATCCACCAGGGGCACTCACAGGAGCAACGAGTCCAGAGTACAGTTAGTCAACCAGGAAGTCAAGGGAAGTGATGTCATCAAAATTCTCATAGTGAAGGCGGAAGCTGGACGCCACCACTGTTCCTCAGAAGGAGGGGGCCTCAAACCTTCCCTCCTAAATTTCTCCATCACCTCTTCTCTCCAGAGCTCCACAAAACCGTAATCTTCTTATTTTAAGTTCTCCTCTCCAGAATAACTCGTGCTCCTTCCAACCGCAGGGGAGAGAAAACCCCCGCACCGGAGCACTCCACCACGCCACCGATATTCCCTTCCTTCTCCTCCTCAATTCTTCTCCGTGCCCTGTTCACCACCAGGCTGCTGCAGTTATAAATCCAATGCCCCGGTGTCACTGGCACAGCGCCCAGGCGACGACCAAAATAATGGCCGCGCCTGTGGCCTCGAACCCCGCCAAGCCTAGGACGCGCCAGCATCGGTCCCCACAGTCCTGTATGTCGGCTGGGAGACCCCTGGCGAGCCGTCTGCGGCAGGTGTCCTTTCGAACACCTGGCCCCTGAGGCCTCGGCGGCGGCCGGATTCGGAAAGGACCAGTGCCTTTGGCAGCCAAAATGGGGCACCCCCCCCCAATGTGGCCCATTTTTGACCTGGACAGCCCATGTGCACAGCCCACCCGTGGCCCGTTTTGGCCGGCAAAATGCTGCAGGAGGCCATCCAGGCCAAAAACCAGCCACAAAAATGTCCCCGTGGATGCTGATCTGAAGAAGTCCAGTTTGACACCCCTGCTGTAGCTGATACTCACAGTTGACTCAGATGAAAATCACATTGAACAAAGCTTTTCTTTCTAGGATAAATGACATCTCACTTCACATTGGTATCTTTTTATACACCTCTTACTCTTGTGTTGAAGAAACCATAGGGGTTTTCAATCACTACCAGGCCAGGTTCAAGATTTTATTAATGAAATAAAAATCTAAACTTTGGACTGGGGTACCTATTAAAACCCATCTGTTTTGTTTTCAATTATTTTTGCAATGATTTGCAGCAGATTTTCTGGATGGTTACGCCTGCTTTCGTTGGAAGACTGTCTCAGCTGATATCCAAGGCAAACCTACCATTATATCATTGAGATGCTGGTTGAAGAATTATCTTTTCACAAAGACCTTCCCTGTTTGCGTTTAACATATATGATTCAGATCAACTCATTTAACAATGATGTTTTCTTATTGTTTCTCTTTTTTGCAGCTTGCCTCAACATCTTTTATGGGAAGTAGTATACAAATGTCTTTATTAATAAAAATGATTATGTTTTTTTTAAGTATCAGTATATTTCTGTTTATTCCTGCTTCAAAGTTTGATTATTGCAAGTATGAATCAGATTGCTATTATTCTAATGATAGTATTATTCATTAGGTTGTTCATCAGGACATTGGTGTTGACACTGACATATTGATACATTACTTCATGGTAATGTGTGTTGTGGTCTTATGGGAGGGGGGTTCTCCCCTAAGATGAGATATTGAGCTTCTGTAATTTAGGGCTAATGTTATGTGGCCTTAATAGACTGTCCCCATCTAATGCATTCCTCAAATCCGGGAAACAGAGTTGATGTCAGCTTTGGAAGCCGTACTAGGCTGAAGGCTTCCATGCGCTGCCACAATCCTCCTCTGTGGGAAAGGAGGGGAGGAGGGTGGTGGTGCAAGGGATGATTAGACATAATAACATTTTCTGCTGGTCAAGGTCAGGCTGGGTTTGCATCTGGAGAAGGAATGGCTGGAGTGATGCTTCGACATGGGATGGTTGAGGATTGGAGCATGTGACCGGCAGAGGGGTCATGAGGGTGGAGATTTTGGGGTTTGTATTACTGAGGGAGGAACCGGAATCCCCAGTTTCGGTTTTCCTCCAACTGTGCCAGTTTACCTATGCTAGTAAAAGAACTTTGAAAGATGTTGGTTTCGGAATCTTTTCTGCAGCAGGGGTTTTCTGGAACGCTGACAGTTGATTTAGACAAGATAGTAGGATAGTAAGTGTGTGGGGGCGGCGCATGCATGGGGGGGCAGGGGGCATGCAGGGGCCACACATGCAGGGGGTTGGGCACGCGCATATTGCATTTTGGGGGTTTGGGCACATGTGCGCTTTGGGCATGCAGTCCGGAAAAGATTAGCCATCACTGCTCTAGAAGATAGGCTCAAGCTACAGAAGAATCTTGACAGACTTGAACACTGGGCCCTATCTAACAAAATGAAATTTAATGATGAAAAAAATAAGGTTCTACAGTTAGGCAAGAAAAACCAAAGGCACAGATACAGTATAGGTGGTACCTGGTTCAATAATAGTAACTGCGAGAGGGATTTTGGAGTCTTAGTGGATAATCATTTAAATATGAGCCAGCAGTGTACCCAAAAAGTCAGTTCAGTCATAGATTGCATTAACAGAGGTACTAGAATAAAGATCACATGAAGTGTTAGTGCCACTTTATAATGCCCTGGTGAGACCACATGTGGAATATTGCAGGGGTCACCAACCTTTTGGACCTCAGGGACCACTAAATTTGTAATTGTAAATCCTGTGGACCACTAATATGATTTTTTTTTAAAAAAATAGTATTTAGTTTAATATAAAAAATGCAAATAATTTTTCTGCGCCCCACCAAAATTTTCTCACGGACCATTGGTGGTCCACGGACCACCAGCTGGTGACCGCTGGAATATTGCATCCAGTTTTGGTCACCACAATATAAAAAAGATGTTGAGACTCTAGAACAGGGCTGTCAAACTCATGGCTCCCGGGCCAGATGTGTCATGCTCTGGCCACACCCATGCCCGGTTTACTGAAGGGGGAAAAAGTCACAATGTGTCATGTTGACGATGCCGTGATCATCACCCCTGCTCTAGAAAGAGTGTAGAGAAGAGCAACAAAGATGATTGGGGGATTGGATGCTAAAACATATAAAGAACAGTTACAGCAATTGGGTATGTCTAATTTAATGGAAAAGAAGGACTAGAGGTGACATGATAGCAGTGTTCCGATATCTCAAGGGTTGCCACGAAGAAGAGGGAGTCAAGCTATTCTCCAAACAGCCTCTGGTGGCTCAACAGACTAAGACAGTCTGTTATTAACACAGCTGCTTGCAATTACTGCAAGTTCAAGTCCCACCAGGCCCAAGGTTGATTCAGCCTTCCATCCTTTATAAGGTAGGTAAAATGAGGACCCAGATTGTTGGGGGCAATAAAAGTTGACTTTGTATATAATATACAAATGGATGAAGACTATTGCTTAACACAATGTAAGCCGCCCTGAGTCTTCTGAGAAGGGCAGGATATAAATTCAAATAAAAAAAAGCACCTGAGGGTAGAACAAGAAGCAATGGATGGAAACTAATCAAGGAGAGAAGCAACCTAAAATCAAGGAGAAATTTCCTGACAGAACAATTAATCAGTGAAACAAGTTGCCCCGAGAAGTTCTGGTGCCCCAACACTGGAGGTTTTAAGAAGAGATTGGATAACCATTTGTCTGAAATGTTATAAGGTTTCCTGCTTAAGTAGGTGGTTGAATTACAAGACCTCCCTTCTAAGAAGGTCCCTTCCAACTCTGTTATTCTTTGATTCCTTGGTAAATATTTTTACAACTATTTTCTCGATGCTGTTTTTCCAGTGTCTTTCTATTTATCTTGATCAGGGTGTCCACCCCTGACAACTTTAAGATCCATGGACTTCAACTCCCAGAATTCCCCAGCCAGCCATGTTGGCCTGAGAATTCTGGCAGTTGAAATCCAGAAGTCTTAATGTTGCGAAGCCTGGATACCCCTGGTCTAGATCCACCCATATCTGTTCCTATTGGTTAACAGGAACTGATGGATTCCACAGTATTTATTTTTCATGTCATTGCATGTTTCCATTATGTTTGATGAAAATGCATTGGCTAGCATTTCACAAAACCCAACGGTTAATTAATGGAAATAAGTATATACTTCACAATTTGCTCTCAGATAAATGGGTTTGCAATTTTATTATTTATTTATTTATTTATTTATTTATTTATTTATTTATTTATTTGTCAATCATATATAAGATAACAGGTAAAAGTATAAACATAATTTGGATACATGAAAAGAGTAGGTAAAAAAGGAATATTAGGACAGGGACGGTAGGCACCCAGGTGCACTTATGCACGCCCCTTACAGACCTCTTAGGAATGGGATGAGGTCAACAGTAGATAGTTTAAGCTTAAAGTTTTGGGAGTTTGGGAAGAAACTACAGAGTCAGGTAGTGCATTCCAGGCATTGCCCATTCTGTTGCCGAAGTCATATTTTCTGCAATCAAGTTTGGAGCGGTTTACCTTGAGTTTGTACCTATTATTTGCTTGTGTATTATTGTGGTTGAAACTGAAGTAGTCATTGACATGTAGGACATTGTGGTAGATAATTTTATGTACTACGCTTAGGACAGATTGAAGTCTACGTAGTTCTAAATTGTCTAAACCCAAAATCTGGTGGCATAAGATATTTTATTGCGAGCAGAGGAGTGGAGGACTCTTCTTGTGAAATATCTCTGGACTCTCTCGATTGTATTAATGTCCGATATGCAGTGCAGGTTCCAGACAGATGAGCTGTATTCTAGGATTGGTCTAGCAAATGTTTTGTATGCTCTAGTTAGTCATACAATATTATCAGAGAAGAAGTTATTAGGTTAACAATTCTTAGTGCCTTTTTGGCAGTGTTGTTACAGTGGGCTCTGGCACTGTAATCTGGCAATGTAACTCTGGCAATCTAACTTTGCTTGAATAAATGTGGCCATTGTCCTCTTGCTAAAGTCAATAACAAAAAAAAGATGGCTAATGGTAGATTATGAACCATCTTTTCCATCCCTTCCTAAGAAAGAAACTCTTTTTAGAAGTGATTGAGACGTGTAAATAATCTGTTCAGCTTGATCTCTGACCCCATGTTCTGAAAGTGAAGCTAACCCATCCTGCAACCATTGTTTGCAGGATGGAGGGTTGTGAACAGCATTCCTTTAACCCAGGGTGAGTCTTAATGTCTCCCTTAGAATGTTATTTTATATATTTATTTTGCAGCAGCCTTTCCTAAGAGAAGTAGCTAATTTTGCTACTTAACCTTGTGCAATTCTTATGTACAAACAGCTCATCAGTTCTTGGAAAGAGCAATTCAGAAGTGCTATATTTAAACTCCTCTCTAGGTTATTTTTGATACATTATAGGAAAAAAAATGCAGGATTGATTCCAAAATATTTGCTCAGCTGCCCCAGATGTACTTTCTTCTGCATTTTTAAAAAGTACGTTAAAGCCAGCCTTTGAATGTTATGCCCTTGTTTCTAGGGTGCTATGTAAGTGCTGAGGGCTGGAGAGGGAAATGCAGTGTCCTCAAAGCTCCATGCAAAAAAAAAAAAAAAAAAAGTGGGGGAAGGGAATTTTTCAGAAAAAAGCTTCTGCTCCAGTATTGCCTTCTTATTGCTAGTTGTAGGATTGTCATGTTGCATTGTGTTGTACAGAAGTACCATCCATGCCTCTTAGCCAACAGTGGAAAAACTTGGGTCTGAAGAATGATTTCTTTGTCTTGGATTGTACATGTTTTTCGTTTCATTTTCTCTCATTTATGCCAATGGACTTCTATATTTTCTGGCGTTTCAGGTAGATATAGCTTTCTTGGGAGAAACCTGACAATGCTTCACCAATTAGTCTGCACATCTGTCTGCTCCTCCATAAATGATATCTATAGTATATCCCAGAATCCCTGGGACTTAGGAAGTATAGAATTCTCCTTCTTCTTCCTCTTCTTCTTCTTCTTCTTCCTCTTCCTCTTCCTCTTCCTCTTCCTCTTCCTCTTCCTCTTCCTCTTCTTCTTCTTCTTCTCCTTCTCCTTCTCCTTCTCCTTCTCCTTCTCCTTCTCCTTCTCCTCCTCCTCCTCCTCCTCCTCCTCCTCCTCCTCCTCCTCATCTATAAAACTGGATATCACTAAATGCTATATGTAATGGAACATTATGATACTATTCTTTGGAAGAAGCAATGCACTGAGCAAAATCAAGTAGGATAATCTTGCACTTACATTTAAACATTACATATTTAAAATTAGGTCTCAAGATACGTTTCTTCCTTCCAGTTCATTCCCAGGGTCAAATTACTTATACACTAGAATTTTAAGAAAATAGTTATGGTTATTGCTATTAGTCAATACCCCTGGAGTTTTCTTGTGGATTTATACAGTACAATGCAAGATAGTATCGTGTTTGAAAGCAGCCTTGTTTCTTTCCTTCCAAGCAACTTTTTTTTTTCAAAAAAAGTGCAATTGTTTTTGTGTTTTTAACATGATTAAATGTCATGCACTAATGCACACAGCTATAACTGTGGGAGAAATAGAGCTTTGAAAGGGCATGAGTGCCCTGCAACTTGTATTTATAGTGGGAGTTCACATGCCAGAAGTACAATGCTATAGCTTCCAGAAAAGAAGCTGTGAATGCCATTTGGGTTATTTCAAGTTCTTTTTTCAAACCTTGCAAATGCATCTACTGTACAATGGCAGAGCAATACAGATTTGTAAATCAAAAGTTTATGTAATGATGTGCAGCTGTCTACATGCATATTACAAATTAGGCTCCTCTCAATGGCAGATAATGAACCCCAAATGTGTGTACTGTACGTATGGTAAGGGGAGAGTTGCTCACATCTATTTATTTTAACCCTCGGAAATAATGGCTATATTAAAACCAAAGTGTGCAACACCCACTAGGATTCTCACTGGCTTGAAGGTCACCTGAAAACATTGCTAGAGAGGTTGATATTCAAAGTTTCTAAAACAATGAAAAGGAGGGTGCTCCAGCTTCTGCAAAGCTTCTGTTTTATCTTGCTCATAAAACAGAAATCCCAAAATGGATTTCTTCCATTTTGGGATGGCTTTGTGAGTGGATTATTAGGTTGAATGCAGCTTGCAGACTATGCTGTCTGAATTCTCTATGCCAGGGGCATCAAACTCAGGCCCAGCCGGGATCATGTACCTCCCCACATTTCTGCTGGGCCTGGGTGGCCATGATGCTGATGGGAATCCAGCTTTCCCTGCTTGCAGTGGCTACGTTATGCCTGCAGGGCCTGGGCATCCTCAACCATCTCTACTTGGCCTTTCTAGTTGGCTACTTTGCCTCCTTTAGGCTGGTAGTCCTGCTAGAAATCGCCTCCCAGAGGGGAGCAACAGAAACAGACTGTGAAGTGGGTGTGTGGGGTCTCTAACAATGCTTTGAGCTCTAAGCACATAGCGCTTATAAGCAGTATCCTGAATACCGGGAAGTGAGCTTCCTATAATCTTCTCGGCTGTCCTTACCACACTCTGTATGGACTTTCTATCTGAGGCACTACAGCCACCAAAACAAACAGTGATACCATTTGTTAAAATGCTCTCAATTGTGCCTTTGTAAAAAGTGGCCAGGACAGAAGGAGAAAGATGTGCTCTCCTCATCAGTCACAGGAAATCATTCATTCAACCTAGAAATAAGGAGAAATTTTCTGACAATGAGAACAATCAACCAATGGAACAGCTTGCCTTTGGAAGTTGTGGGAGCTTCATCACTTGAGACTTTCAAGAAGAGATTGGACTACCATTTGTCAGAAATGGTGTAGGGTCTCCTGCTTAGGTAGGGGGTTGGACTAGATACCTATAAGGTCCCATCCAACTCTGTTAATCTGTTTAATTCCGTAGACATGGGCCTTTTAAGAAGAGTAGCATCAGATAAGTGACATTGGAGGGAAGGGACTACTTGCAGCTGTTCACATTAGTAAGTAAATCCTTTAATATCTCCTGAATAAAGAACTGGTGGACTTTTATCTCCCACAGCAAAATTCCAAAAGAAATATAAGGGAAAAAACATATGAAGAGAATCTAGGGCAGCTTCCTGTGTTTCTAGGGGTTAGCGAAGATTACAATCCAAAATTAGAAGGCTAATACAAAGGATATTTTTTTTATCATCCTGAATTATGGGGGTGGGGGGGGATTCGCTTAACAAGAAAAAGAACTATTAATATGAATAATTGAAAAATGGACTTCATATCTATAATTTGCTTGTCCTATTATTATGGTCTCATTATTCTGTTTAATAAAGAAGAGGAAAACAAATGGTAGAACATATTATGTTTTGTTTTGTCTGAGTCCAACTCTGCAGAACTATGAAAAAAACCCTAAAGTAGATAGACCCCAAATCCTAGACTCACCATATTTCTACATCAGCTTGATAAAGAGGCTTCCACATTTATTAAGTGATTACCTGGTCAAATGATAAACCTCATATAATGAATCACTAAGTGAGTTAAGAGTTTTTCCTGTTTAAAAATGGAGCTGGGTATCTTTTAGATAACCTTGGAAAGTTCAGTAACAGGAACTCTTCATTCCAAGTACTGAGCCATAAATATACAGTAGTTGATCTGCAGCCAAAGCGAATGCTAGAGAAAATTATTCATGGCCCATCTATGTTAGCTCTTCAGAGTTGAGGGGCAGGGAGAGGATATCACTTCTCATTGTTTCCAGAGAGGATGTCTGAAATCACAGCTGCTTCCTTGAATTGCCACTATCTTTTGTGGGGAGAGATACTTAAAATTATTCTCATTTATTGGATTTATGATATAGAGATCTCCTAAGGGGCAAACTAAGAGTTACTGTCCCCCTAAAAGTCTCATATGATATTGTGGCAGGATAATGGTTTAATTTCAGATCTCCATGTTAGTTCCTGATGAGGTGGAACCAAACAGGCTTGCTGAATTTTTTACATGTGTAATATCTATGCATGGGTTGTTTTATTTTGGTTCTCATCTGCTGCTGACTTTCAGAAGACTTGATTTCCAAAACGTTTTTGCTTTGACTCTTGAATCTGACTTGCTCTGAAAACACTCAGAAATGATAAATGTTCTTTACTATTTTAAACTACATCTACTACTTCATATGCTCTGTTAATGCTGCCATGTTAAAATATCTGATCCTTTGTTGTTGTTGTTGTTAGTTGCGAAGTCGTGCCCGACCCATCATGACCCCATGGACAACATTCCTCCAGGCCTTCCTGTCCTCTACCATCCTCTGGAGTCCATTTAAGCTCACATTGACTGCTTCAGTGACTCCATCCAGCCACCTCATTCTCTGTCGTCCCATTCTTCTTTTGCCCTCAATCGTTCCCAGCATTAGCTGGGAATCCTTCCTTCTCATTAGGTGGCCAAAGTATTTCAGTTTCATCTTCAGAATCTGGCCTTATAAAGAGCAGTCAGGGTTGATCTTCTCTAGGATTGACCGGTTTGATCACCTTGCAATCCAAGGGACTCACAGGAGTCTTCCCCAGCATCATATTCAAAGGCCTCAATTCTTTGGTGCTCAGCCTTTCTTATGGTCCATACATTGCAATTCATTGCAACAACTTTGGTGCTCAGCCTTTCACAGCCATACATTGCAAATGATCTGATCCTACTAATACTTAAATCTCACCCAGAAGAGGGAAAGAGGAGGCAAGATTGCAATTCAGAAACCAGTTCCAAGTACCATTTCGGAGGTGGAACTTGGCAGGTGATGCTTTATAAACTTTATAAAGAAGCAAAGCCATCAGCTGCCTGCAGCAATAGAATGGCATGAGTTAGTCATTTATTTATTACATGTGCCTACTTTCTTTTTCCTTTATTGCTTGGTCTATAGGTTTCTCGTAATCATCAGGTGAAAACAAGTCCAGCTGAGAACTCTGGGGGTTTCCCAACTTCCTTTGCAGTTTGCCAGCAGAAATCCTAACCTCCTAGCAATTTCCAGAACACAAACGCAACCTATCGTATTTTTTGGAGTATAAGATGCACCAGAATATAAGACACACCTTAGTTTTTGAGGAGGAAAATAAGAAAAAAGCTGATTGGCAGGTGAATGGCCTCCTGGAATACCCCCAATCAGCTGTTCCAGAGGTGAATTTTAGCAACAGGTTCCTTGGTTGTGAGCTCTGTGTCTTGCTTTTTTTTTTTTTTCTGCCTCTGAAACTCTGTTTCAGAAAAAACTTTTTTCTGCCTCTGAAAGCCTCTGAAACAGCTTCAGAAAAAAAAAATTCTGAAGCTCTGTTTTACATAATAGAATAGAATAGAATTTTATTGGCCAAGTGTGATTGGACACACAAGGAATTTGTCTTGGTGCATATGCTCTCAGTGTACATAAAAGAAAAGTTACGTTCATCAAGGTACAACATTTACAACACAATTGATGATCAATATATCAATATAAATCATAAGGATTGCCAGCAACAAGTTATAGTCATACAGTCATAAGTGGAAAGAGATTGGTGATGGGAACTATGAGACGATTAATAGTAGTGCAGATTCAGTAAATAGTCTGACAGTGTTAATGGAATTATTTGTTTAGCAGAGTGATGGCCTTCGGGAAAAAACTGTTCTTGTGTCTAGTTGTTCTGGTGTGCAGTGCTCTATAGCGTCGTTTTGAGGGTAGGAGTTGA
Source organism: Ahaetulla prasina (assembly GCF_028640845.1). NCBI lineage: Eukaryota > Metazoa > Chordata > Lepidosauria > Squamata > Colubridae > Ahaetulla > Ahaetulla prasina. The sequence continues at coordinate 56,681,741 of NC_080540.1, read as the reverse complement.
AACAGTTTATGTTCAGGATGCGAGGGGTCTGTAAATATTTTTTATTTTATTTACAGGGGTCTGTATTATTATTTTATTTACAGGGGTCTGTAAATAACGTAATGTAACGTAACGTAACGTAACGTAACGTAACGTAACATAACATAACATAACATAACATAACATAACAATGGAGTTGGAAGGGACCTTGGAGGTCCTCTAGTCCAACCCTCTGCCCAGGTAGGAAACCCTACACCATTTCAGACAAATGGCTATCCAACATTTTCTTAAAAATTTCCAGTGTTGGAGCATTCACAACTTCTGCAGGCAAGTTGTTCCACTTATTGATTGTTCTAACTGTCAGGAAATTTCTCCTTAATTCTAAGTTGCTTTTCTCCTTGATTAGCTTCCACCCATTGCTTCTTGTCCTGCCCTCAGTTGCTTTGGAGAATAGTTTGACTCCCTCTTCTTTGCGGCAACACTGCTATCATGTCTCCCCTAGTCCTTCTTTTCATTAAACTAGACATAACGAGTTCCTGCAACCGTTCTTCATATATTTTAGCCTCCAGTCCCCTAATCATCTTTGGTGCTCTTCTCTGCACTCTTTCTAGAGTCTCAACATCTTTTTTACATTGTGGTGACCAAAACTGAATGCAATATTCCAAGTGTGGTCTTACCAAGGCATTATAAAGTGGTATTAACACTTCACATGATCTTGATTCTATCTCTCTGTTTATGCAGCCCAGAACTGTGTTGGCGTTTTTGGCAGCTGCTGCACACTGCTGGCTCATATCTAAATGGTTGTCCACTAGGACTCCAAGATCCCTCTCACAGTTACTACTATTGAGCAAGGTACCACTGAGTCCTTTGGGAGAAGGGCGGTATAAAAATTTAATAAATAAATAAATAAATAAATACCACATATACGGTAGCTGTGCATTTTGGTTTTTTTACCTAAATGTAGAACCTTACTTTTTTCACTGTTGAACTTCATTTTGTTAGATTGCGCCCAGTGTTCAAGTCTGTCAAGATCCTTCTGTATCTTGAGCCTATCTTCTGGAGTGTTGGCTATTCTTGCCAGCTTGGTGTCATCTGCAAATTTGATGAGTTCCCCATCTATCCCCTTGTCCAAGTCATTGATGAAGATGTTGAAGAGTACTGGGACTAAAACAGAGCCTTGGGGTATTCCACTGCATACTTCCCTCCATGTGGATGTAGTTCCATTGAGGACTACACGTTGAGTGCGGTTGGTCAGCCAGTTACGAATCCATCTGATGGTGGTGCTGTCTAACCCACATTTTTCTACTTTATCTAGTAGTAGGTTATGGTCTACTTTATCAAATGCTTTACTGAAGTCCAAGTAAATTGTATCAACAGCATTCCTCTGGTCCACTAGTTTTGTCATTTTGTCATTTTGTCAAAAAATGCAATGAGATTAGTCTGGCATGATCTGTTTTTGACAAACCCATGTTGGCTTTTGCTTATTACTTTATTTGCTTCTAGGTGTTCAATGATTCGTTGCTTGATTATCTTTTCCAAAATCTTTCCTGGTATTGAGGTCAGGCTGATAGGTCTATAATTTCCTGGATCTGTTTTTTTTCTCCTTTTTTGAAGATGGGAACTACATCAGCTCTTTTCCAATCCTCTGGCAGTTCCCCTGTGCTCCAGGATCTTTGAAAGATATAGTTCAGTGGTTCTGAGATCACGTCTGCCAGTTCCTTCAGAACCTTGGGGTGTAATCCATCTGATTCTGGTGATTTTAACTCATCTAGGGTAGACAGGTGTTCACTTACTATTTCCCCCCTCATTTTAACTTGTATTCCTAATCTGTCTTTTGTGGTGCTGTTTTTGATAGGTTGGATTGTTTTTTCCTTTTGTGTAAAGACAGATGCAAAAAATGGGTTAAGTAGATCTGCTTTCTCCCTGTTGCTTGTCACCTTCTTGCCACTTTCTCCCAGCAATGAGCCAATTGTTTCCTTGACTTTTTTTCTTGTTTTTAACATGTTGGAAGAAGCTTTTTTTGTTTTGTTTTTTGTTTTTGTTGCTAGCCTTTGTTCATTGTGAGGCGTAGCTTTTCTCACTTCATCTTTACAGGCTCAGACTATTTGCTGATATTCTGCCTTAGTTATTTGCCCCTCTTTCCACTTTTTATACTTGTCCTTTTCATCTTTCAGTGTTTTGGGGGCTTCTTTTCTGAAGCTTCATTTCTGATGCTTTTTTCAGCCTCTGAAACCTCTGTTTGAGAAGCTGGGTGGGGCTACATTCGGAATATAAGTCGCACCCAGATTTTCACCCTCTTTTTTTAGGGAAAAAGGGTGCATCTTATACTTCGAAAAATACGGTAGCTCTCCCTCTCTCTAATGCAATTCTTCTCTCCCTTTCCCCCATCTTTTTCTATAAGGAAGAAAATACATTTCTTTTTCTTTTTAAATCTGTGCTGTTAGTAAAGGAGGAATTTACCTGTGCTTTTCCAATTCACCAGGATGATACACTGAGCTTTATACCCACTGCATTGGGTGTATAAAATCTGGTAGGAGCATAAACAGCAGTCCTCTAACAGTGCTAGCATATGCATTGTTTAAAGCTGATCTTCCTTCATTCCTCACAATTTAATTGTGCTGCTACAGTCCTAACCCTTCAGAAAGGCAAGGCTTCCAAATACATGTCTTCCCCAATGCAATTGGGGTGTGAAAGCTTTTGAAGGGCAAGCTTATTGCCATGGCAACCAGGGAAGCCTTTCAGGGCATCCACTTACATTATTTACAATCTATCTTCTCTTGCTACCGTAGCATGATTCTGGAAAAGGAACCTTTTTGCAAATCAATAGACAATAGGGGTCAGCAGCAAGCCACAATGATGCCAGAATGGTGAACCTTGAACCATAATGTTACAAAGCAAGCCCTTTTGTACTTGCATTGCAACACTGTACACCTGTCTATAAAGTTAATATCACAGTGCATGTTTTGACACTTATCATCCACTGACTCAACTGCAAAAACCCATGCATGCAAATATAACATACAGACACATGGAACATTATAAGTGGAAGGCAATACGAGTGAATTATTTCCTTTTGGCTTAGAAGTTGTTTAATGGTCCCATGGGTAAAGAGGAATGTTTGTTGTGGTGTTAAAGATGTATTAATTGGGGATGGGAAAACACATGTTTCTTTTGTACCCAGGTGATGCCATGTTGTTGTTTGAGACCCAACGTGATTTGTAGTGAAGATTGTAGGATGCAACAAGGATTATGAATCTGAAAATTAATATATGATTGATTTAGTGTACAAAACACAAGGCAATTGTATTTAACATAAAAAATAAAGAGAATAATTGCAAGTTTTACATAAATGTTGAAAAACTAGAGCAAATAAATGATTTTATATATATATCTATATATATATATATATATATATATATATATATATACAGGTAAAATGTTGATTAAAGATGGAAAAATGGATGGAGAAATTTTAAGATATGCAGGTGATGGTAAGAAGATAGAAGATGGCATGTGATCTGTTCAAGAGCAAAGACAGCTTTTGGTTGTTATTGTTCAGTCGCTAAGTCATGTCTGACTCTTCATGACTCCATGGCAAAATAGCTATGTTTAAGTGTACACTTCTGTTCACTTTGTTAAAGTGAAGCAACAGTATGTCAGGAGAAGCATAAAGGTACTTTAGAGGCAATAGGAATTGAGTTTGGAACAGAATCAAGAATAAATTGCTGCTGGATGAATGTGGACTGCATAAAAAAGGGAGTGTCCAGTAGGAAGGAAGTACATTGAGAGTTGAATTGCTACACACACAGAGACACACACACACGCACACACACACATATATATGTTTTGTAACACACAGACACACACATATGAAGAAAGAGTGAACTTTCAAGAGGAAGTGCAAAAGTCATAGAATTGTTGGATAGGATTGATGACATCATTAAAAAGAGGTGATGAACATAGCAGCATATTATGTTTTATGCACAGTTACGTTTCTTCCTTTGCACTGCCATTTCGTTTACATAAAACTTAGAGAAACTGAGTTACATCATCTATATCAGTGGTAGTCCACCTGGTCCCTACTAGTGGGCGTTCCAGCTTTCATGGTGGGCATAGGGGTTTTGTCTGATACTGAAGCACTTTCTTTTTTTTAATTAAATTGACTTTAAAAAAAAAATTCATAGCATTATTTAAAAACATTTTCATTAGGTTTTCATAAAATTCCCTGTCACAATTTAAATTTCTGAAAATATACTATTTGTATCGCCTGCGCATGAGTTTAGTTCACGTTACGTAAGTGAAACTAAATGGCGCTATAGTGTGACTGCAAACAAAAGAGCCTCATCCCAGAATAGCTTGTGCATCTCCCCCCACACCACCCAGCTGTAACAGACAAGCAGAGCTGGTAGCCAGTGCCCCCCCCCAAACCCAATCTACGATGCGCGAGAGGCATGCGCAGATGACGATACACGGCACATTACTGTGGAACCGGTGGGCGGTTAGAAAATTTTACTACTAACAGAGATACAAAAGTGGGCGGTAGGTATAAAAAGGTTGACTACCCCTGATCTATATTATGTACTTTACATTGTCTGTTCTAACAAATGGAGGCTTTTAAATAGAGGCTTTGCCATCAACGCAACCTCATACTTCAATTGGAGATGTACAAAACCTGAATGCAGGTCTTCTGTGTGCAAATGAGATGTTTTAAGTCTTTCAAAAGATTTCTTCCAGGAAAATTGAGCTAAACATGTCGGATCATGGCCAGCAAATATTTTAAACTTAGTTCCCCCTGACCTCAGGATCAATATTTCTCTTGATTTTAATGGGTAATAAGTTCAGTGAACTTAAGCCCGGATTCATTTTTGTTTATTGAGATTTTATTTATGGTCTATCCTGTACACAGTCAGAAAAATGTTAAAGTAATGTCCTTTGGGGGTTGTGTACAGATCATGGAGTACAAGATCCGGTGCTGCCTAGTATCAAAAAATAACTTGGTACTGTGTGAAAAGTTATAACAAAAACATATTTCTTTTTTACATTTTTAAATTTTATTTCCAAAGTTAAAGTACAAAATAAAGAAAAAACAAAACAACTATCAAACACTAATAATAAAAATAAAAAAATATGTGTACAAAAAAAAGATGAATATAGCAATAGCAATAGCACTTAGACATATACTACTTCATAATGCTTTTAGAGCCCTCTCTAAGCGATTTTACAGAGTCAGCATATAGGGATGGGGAAGCCAGATTCACTTAATAACCGTGTGACTCACATAATAACTGCAGGGGTTCACTTAACGACTGCAAGAAAGGTCATAAAATGGGACATACCTCACTTAATAACTATTCACTTAGCAACAGAAATGTGGGGTTCCATTGTGGTCATAAATCAAGGACTAACTCTATTTGCTTCATCAGTGACTATATCCCTCCAATCTGGGTCCTCATTTTACCGGCCTAGGAAGGATGGAAGGCTGAGTCAGCCTTGAGTCTGGTGAGATGTGATCTGCCAAACTGCTGACAGCAGGTGATCAGCAGAAATAGCCTGCCGTACTGCACTCTAACCACTGCGCCACCACAGCTCATTATACATAATATACTTTAATGTCATTCACACTGACATTAAAGATAAAAAGTCCATCTTGGTTGAATGCTGAAAAATATATCAAAATATCTGATGCATTCTCCTCCTAGACACATTTCTTAATGTATTAATTTCCTTGAATGGAGATGAAGTCTTTTCTGAACTTGGGCTTAAGCTGCAAGTAAATTGGCTAGAAATGAATCTGGTTTAAGGTACCTTTTAGTAGAGTTTAACCCTTCCTCCTTTGACCATTCTGTCTAGACTAGGCCTACCAAGGGACTGGGAGAATTAGCGCTTCTTTGTCTCTTCCACCTGTGCCAAGAAAAGACTCACTAGTTGCTTTCCTTTATGTGGGAGAGTTTTTGAGATCATGCTATTTCTGTCAATAGATTTTTTTTTTTATGAGCCTCTCTTTACTGAGTCATGAAGGACACTTTTCTTCCTGATCTGTCTACCATGGATCAGTAAAGAAAAAGAAATGAATGAAAAACACCACCACAGTTTTACCATTATTCCTGTCATGTGGACTAACAAAAATATAAGCTAGTAGGACATTTATGAGAGAGAGAGAAAGAAGAGAGGGAGGAAGAAAGGAAGGAAGGAAGGGCCACCGTTTCACTGAATTTTTGAAGAAAGATCAAGCTTTACAATTATTCCTGTCAGTTACAGTAGTGGCCAAAATTGTGGAAACCTTTTGGGAAAAGCATATTTTCTAAAACTAACTAATAACACCACTTTTTTGGGGAGTAGTACCATAAAATTATATTTCAATGGAAAGATAATTTAATCAAGAATGTAATGCAATAATTTTAATGAAGGACTTGCTATTAGAATAGCAGTTACAGTATAAAGAAGAAAAGTGAAACACGTAGAAAAAATAAGATATACAAAAATTATCACCATAGAAAAAATGAGATATACAAAAATTATCACATCAGTTAATATTTTAGTTGGGTAACCTTTAGCATGAATTGCGGCCTTACAATGTCTTCCCATGGAGTGAACCAAGTCTTTTATTTCTGCAGCTGTTATAATGTGAAACCAAGATTGAATGATTGCTTCCATTAACTGGGTTTTATTGCTGGGTCACTTCTGACTAACAAGTTTCTTTAGTCAGCTCCATAGATTTTCAGTTGGGTTAAGGTCTGGGCTTTTCCCAGGCCATTTCAGCAGTGGAATATGATTATCCTGAAACTCCAAAAAAAAAAAAAAGTGGTGTTATTAGCCATCAAACCTCAAAAATACAGTTTTCCAAAAAGGTTTCCATAATTTTGGCCACTACTGTAAGCTAAAAGTGGAAATTGACAGAACTTTAGTCAACCACCTGATTTTTTTTTTAAAAAAGGACTTAATACTTCCTCTTTTGTTTAAAAAATAATAAATAGCACAGTGTTTCAACAGTCACCTTGGCGGGCTTTGTCATTCTCTGGAGTAGAAGCGATTGCCTACAATGAGATGAAGCATAGAAGGTGAGCCAGACAGCGGAGCTTCAGTCAGCAAAAGTCTGAAAGTGTTCCTTTGAATGCACCAAAGGGAAAGGAAAAAGGGCTTTCTTGTGGGTTCAGGTCTGAGTGGAGAATGATTGCATACTGTGTTGCATATGCCAATTCTTGAGAAAGGGTTAATGGTCTGTATTTGCAGTTGGGCCTCCTTATTTGGGAAATGAGTCCTGAATTAATACTTGATCCTTTCTGTTCTAACCTCATACCCTTTGAAACAGTACAATCGTACTGTAGCATTTCTCTAAGAATTGTATACTTGATTAAAGAGGCAAAGAGGGCACATGAATAGAAATCTCTTCGAATGAAAAATCTTTTTCAAGAATGCAGGAACAGACTTCCGGGTGGCTCCACCTCTTCGCTGAGCCCCTAATTAAAGGGGCTCCGCACTGAACATCGTAAAAGCCAGGAAAAGCCGGCTTTAATCTTTTTCCCTGGATGAAAGGGGAAAGATAAGAGCAGCAGGAAATGTTGGTAGACCTCCCCAGAGGCTTTGTTTTAATTAAGCAGAGCCTCGAAGGGTCGACGGGTCCCATAAATATTCCTGCCCTCCGACTTCAGTGCGTGCCTGCAAAAGCAGGAAAAGAAGAAAGTGTCCATCTCTGCTAATTGTCTTATCTTTATGGATCTCTTTAAGCAGACGGAATGAGTGCCAGCGGACAATTATTGGATTGCAAGTATTTTTGATTTCCTGACTTCTACCTTTTAAAAAAGAGAAACTTTTTTTCCTTTGTTTTAATTGACTCTTAAAGATGGCGCCTGAACGGGAGTGAAAGTGACGAATGGAATTTCAAACAGTCTGTGCAACTAAGAAGATAAGAAATGTTATGTGTGGATTTTAATGAAGTGAACTGAGCTCTCCTATACTTAAAGGGGAAAAGAGAAGTTTCTAGACTTATATTTTGTGAATTTTAAAAACTGAAATGGCTACTAAACCACCTAAGACTGGGGGCAGAAGGGGTTCTGAACCAGCTTTAGAAGACCTGATTAAAGAGCAAGGGAAAGTGTCTGAAGAAAGGTTTAAGGAGATTATGGATAATAATGAGAAAATAAGAGAAGAAATAAAAGAGAATAATAAAAAAATAAGAGAAGATATCTTGATGGCTTTTCAAGGTTTGGCAAAAAGACTGGAGGTGGTGGAGGAGGAGGTGCAAGAAATTGTTCAGTCAAATCAACAAATAGAAAATAGAATGGGGGGAATGCAAATCAAATTGGATAAAAATGAAGATCAAGTGGTGGTGATGCAGTATAGAATGATGGAAGGAGCTCTGAGAATTAGGGGTTTGAATGAGGAGAAAGGGGAAGATTTAAAAAAATTTTTATCAGAAGCTCTGGCTGAATTTATTGAACTTGATCCACAAGAGGTTGCTTATCAAATTGGCAAAAGAAACTTCCTAGAGACATTGTGGTTTATTTTTTGAAAAGAACAGTGAGGAATCAAATTTTGCAAGTTGCTTTTCAGAAAAACTTGAAAATAGGGGAACAGGAGTTGAAGGTTTTGAAAGAGATTCCTCCCAAGATGTTAAGGGATAGAAAGGACTTTACATTTTTCACACAAGAACTTAAGAAATACCAGATTCAATTTAGATGGGAGGTTCCAGTTGGCTTGACAGTGTATTATCAAGGAAGGAGATATCGTATTGACACAGTGCTTAAGGCCAAAGATTTTCTTTCTACAGTGCTGAAATTTGAAATAGAAATAATAGAAAAAAGAATTCAAGAGACTCAAATGGGTGTGGAAGCTGAGGTGATTCCAGTGATGTTACCATCAGAGGAACAACCACAAGAACAAAGACTGACGAGGGGAGCCCTTAAGCGTAAAGAAAAGGAGCAACAAACTCAAAGTAAAGTTCAGGATTCTGCTACAGAAGCGGTGGGAGGAGCACGTCAAGATACGGGAGGACGATCTTCAGTTGATTGCTCAAAGGCTTCAGCAGCCCAGTAATGGCAAATAAAATCTTGACTTGGAATGTCAATGGTTTGAACTCAGCTCAGAAGAGAAGAAAATATTTCATTATTTGAAACAATTTAAAATGATGTTATTTGCTTACAAGAAACGATATTAAATTATCAGATCAAAAGTACCTAATAAAGTCAAAGTTAGGTAAACATTTTGTTGCTTCAGCTTTGGAGAATAAACATGGCATAGTGGTATATTTGAGAAAAGATATACCAGCCAAGTTAATAGAGGCAGATATTCACGGAAGATATATTGCTATTGAACTTACAATAGAAACAAAAAGGACTCTCTTGCTTGGTATATATGCACCCAATCAGCAACAAGAAAAATTTTATAGAATGTTATATGATAAGTTGAATCTATGGGATTATAAATCGTGCATTATATTGGGAGATTGGAATGGAGTAATAGATACACGAAAGGACAAGAGAATTTCTTCCAAGAAGATACCTGCACATGCAAAGCTGCCTAAATCCTTTTTTGATATGATAGAAGATTTTGAGTTAAGAGATGTATGGAGACTGGAATTTGGAGGAAAGAGACTATACTTTTTCTCTGATAGGCATCAATCCTTCTCACGTATTGATTTTATTTTAATTTCTAATGATTTGCTTTTTAGGGTGAAGAAAACTAAGATATTTCCAAGATGTTTGTCTGATCATAGTCCTGTTTGGATGGAATTGCAATATGGAAAAGAGGGTAGAAGAACTTGGAGATTAAATGAAAATTTGTTTAGATATCAGGATAATGTAAATCAATGTAAAAAGCAGATGAAAGAATTTTTTGATTATAATTTGAATAATGAAACATCGATAGAAATGGTTTGGGACTCCAGTAAAGCTTTTATGAGAGGTGTATTAATATATCTTAATAATAGACAGAGAAATAAGCAACAAAGACAGCGAGGTATTTAGAAGAGGAAATTTATAAGAAACAACAATAATTAATACATACACCACATGATCAAAAACTTAAAGATGCAATAAAGTTACTACAGAATCAATTTAATATGATAATGGCTGATCAGGTGGCAACAAATATACAATATGCCAAACATAATACTTTTGTAACGCAAATAGACCTGGTAGGTGGTTAGCATACACTTTAAGGAAAAGACAAAACAACGTACTATAGAAAAAATAGAATATAAAGGTAAAGAGAGATATCAACAGGATAAAATTAAAAAAGCTTTTTTAGAATATTATACAAATTTATATCTTAAAGATAATATATTGAATAGGGATATTGATAATTATTTGAAGGAATATAAGGTTAAAAATTTAACTTTAGAACAAACGGATGAACTGAATCGGCCTATAACCTCGGAAGAAATTATTTTGGTAATTAAACAATTAAAATGGGGAAAACTCCTGGTACGGATGGGCTCACAGTTAGTTATTATAGGAATTTACAGGATGAGATGTTAGGTCCACTTAAGGAATTATTTAATCAGATACAACTAGGAGGGGAATTCTCATGGAGAACCTCTTTATTTCATTGATACCAAAAGAGGAACAGGATTGTTCTAAACCTGGGAATTATAGGCCAATCTCACTTTTAAATAATGATTATAAGATTTTGTTAAAATAATAGCTAATAGATTAATGTTGATTCTGCAGCTAAGAATTCATAATGATCAATCTGGATTTATAAAAGGGAGACAGATGAGGAATAATGTTAGGCAGATTGTTAATTTACTGGAGTACTTAGAAAAGAAAATTTTATTCCAGCAGCATTTATTTTTCTCGATGCAGAGAAAGCTTTTGATCGATTGCATTGGGATTTTTTATTTAAATTAATAGAAAAGATGCAATTTGGAGATGGTTTTTTAAGAATAATTAGGGCAATTTATGGAGAGCAAACAGCACAGATTATAATCAATGGTAGCTTAACAGAACCTTTTAAGATTGCGAAAGGAACAAGACAGGGATGTCCTTTATCACCATTATTGTTTATTTTAACTCTAGAACCATTATTGGATAAAATACGAGAAGTAAAGGAGATAGAGGAATTAGAGTTAGACAATATGAATATAAGTTAAGAGCTTTTGCAGATGATTTGGTGATTACTTTAACAAACCCTATAAATTCTAGTAAATCTTTGTTGGAAATAATTGATCAATATGGGAATGTCTCAGGGTTTAAGGTAAATCAGAAAAGACAAAAGTATCTCAGTCAGATGGTTATCCAACATTTTCTTAAAAATTTCCAGTGTTGGAGCATTCACAACTTCTGCAGGCAAGTCGTTCCACTGATTAATTGTTCTAACTGTCAGGTTTTATGGCAAAAAGTTCAGAAGGAGTTGATTGTTTGGAAAAAATTGCAATTATCTTTGCTGGGGAGAATTGCTGCTATTAAAATGAATGTTTTACCTAGATTTTTATTCCTCTTTCAGATGATACCAATAATTAAGAAAGATAAGAATCTTGAGGAATGGCAGAAGGGAATTAACAAATTTATATGGGAAGGTAAAAAGGCTAGGGTTAAAATGAAAATAATTCAAGATTCTCGGGAAAGGGGAGGTTTAAAAATGCCTAATTTTAAATTATATTATGAAGCAGCTGCTCTCTCTGCAATAAGTGATTGGTTTAATTTAACAGAGGACAGAATTTTGAATATAGAAGGTTATGATTTGCTATATGGATGGCATGCATATTTAATTTATGACAAATAAGTGGATAAGGCCTTTAAAAATCATGTGCTAAGAAATGCCCTTCATGTGTTTGGAAAAAATACTCTTATAAACTAAATTATAAGGTTCCTATATGGGCAAGTCCTAGACATACAGTAGAAAATATAAACATAGAACAGAATCAGGAAATGATTACATATAAAGATCTTTTGTATACTGAAAGAGGTAATTTGCAGTTAAAATCTCTGCAAGTATTAAGAGAGGAAGGGAAAAATTATACTTGGTTTCAATATGAGCAACTACGTGCTAGATGGAAGGGAGATCAGAAAATTGGTATAGAGCAGAACGAGGGAAATTTGGTAAAGCAAATTAGAAATCAGTCTCAGGAGCATATAAAGAGATTGTATAATGTGTTACTTGAAATAGATTCTGAAAGGGACTTGGTAAAGGACTGTATGATAAAGTGGGCACAAAATTTTCAGGAGCCAATATTATTGGAAACGTGGGAAAAATTTGGGTTAGAAATGTTAAATTCACGAGGCACAGAATCTGAGGGAAAATTTTATAAAATGTTTTATAGATGGCATCTAGATCCTAAAAATTATCGTGTATGTATCCAGAAATGCAAGCAAAATGTTGGAGATGTAATTGTGATGACGCTACATATTTTCACATTTGGTGGACTTGTAAGGACATAAAGGCCTTTTGGATAAAAATTTGGTGGATTTTACAAAATGTTCTGAAAAGAAGATAAAGTTCCTGCCGCAATTTTTCTTGTTGGGAATTATTACGGATTGTACAGTAATTGAGACTAAATTGATTTTAAATCTAATAACTGCAGCAAGATTACTAATAGGACAATATTGGAAGAAAAAGAAGTACCAACAATAGAAGAATGGATATTGAAAGTTGCCAATTTGGCTGAGATGGCTAAGATATCAGCCTTTTGAAAGACAATACGCAAGAAAGATACTTAAAGGAATGGAAAAATGGATTGACTATATTCAACGAGATATCAGACTAAGAGTTATCAGACTGTTTTGAATGATTATGATGTATTATTTTGATTGCTTTTGGGGAAGTTAGGAATTGATGATTGTAGGGTATAATTAAGTTGGGATGAAATTTTTAGCATATGTTTGTTTTATTTTAACTATACCTTGTGCTCGTTCCGGGAAGTCGGGGGGGGGGGAGGGGGGTTGCGAAGGGAGGGGGGAGGAGGGGGGAAAGGGGGGGAAAAATTTGTAAAACTTTTTGAATAAAAAAAAAAAAAGAATGCAGGAACAGCAACATTGACTTTAGATTTTATTTTGGATAAAGAGGAAATTTCATGTTAATTTACAAACTGCAGGACCTGCATTCATTTCGCAATGCTTTAATCCACAGCCCTTTTTTTTACTCTTCCAGTTTTATTGATTATTGATATCTACAAAGTTTTGTTCAAAACTAGTTCTAATATTAAATTTCTGACTTATCCCTTCCCTTGATATCTTGAGGTTTTTGAATCAAAATCAAGGGAAATGGGTGAGTGATTTAGGCTACAGTACTATACACATCTATCTGAGGCTTAGTTTTCTGCAGGCCTATATTCCATTATGCTGTATGTCTATATGTCCCAGAGCCAGTTTATACTTCAGTATATTCAAATAGAGAAATCTGTTCCCTACAGACTGTTCCATGTATTTTTAATAGGGTTTTAAGCATATATTCTGAAGCCTTCCCTGCTAGTATCATGAGACCACCCTTGCTATAGGACAGTGGTTCTCAACCTTTATAGTGCTGCGACCCCTTTAATACAATTCCCCATGATGTGGCGACCCCTTTAATACAATTCCTCATGATGTGGCAACCCCCAAACGTAAAATTATTTTCGTTTTTATTTATTATTATTTATTATTTACATTTATATCCCACCCTTCTCCGAAGACTCAGGGTGGCTTACAGTGTGTAAGGCAATAGTCTCATTCTATTTGTATATTTACAAAGTCAACTTATTGCCCCCCCAACAATCTGGGTCCTCATTTTACCTACCTTATAAAGGATGGAAGGCTGAGTCAACCTTGGGCCTGGTGGGACTAGAACTTGTGGTAATTGCAGGCAGCTGTGTTTTAATAACAGGCTATCTTACAGCCTGAGCCACCACGGCCCTGGTTCACCACGGTTTTGAATTTATCGCGCCTGAAGCCATATTGGCTAGCGAGCTGAACTGCTTGCAATTGCCTTGAGGATGGAGGCATTAAAGCGGAGACTCCTCCCCTATTAAGTTTATTGCGCCTGAAGCCAGATTAGGCTAGCAATTGGGAGTGATTGCAGCTGGCTTGTGAAGTCAACCATTTGAGCGCGATTCTTCAACTCACAAGTATACTTCCCATATTTCTGATGGTCTTAGGCGACCTCTGGCAAATCGTCATTCGACCCCCAAAGGGGTCCCGACCCACAGGTTGAGAACCGCTGCTATAGGAGAAAGCAAGGTAGACCATTTTTCCCTCCATGTGTGACCCAGTCTGTAAGGATTAGAACAAGGCTCTCCAATCCTGGCAACTTTAAGACTTGTGGATTTCACCTTCCAGAATTCCTCAGCCTGCAATCTGGGAGTTGAAATCCACAAGTCTTAAAGTTACCTAAATTGGAGACCCCTGGATTAGAAGATCAGATGAATAAAGCGTAATAAAACAATTCCTGGAGTTTAACTTTACTATGTAAGTGCAGGTTTCTACCTTTGTAGACCCAAAGATAAGAGATAAAATATACAGGAAACATTCCGCTCAACCAGGGGTGGGATTCAAGTAATTTAACAGCCGGTTCTCTGCCCTAATGATTTTGTCCAACAACCAGTTTGCCAACTGCTCAGAAAGTTTGGAACAGAATCAAGAATAAATTGCTGCTGGATGAATGTGGACTGCATAAAAAAGGGAGTGTCCAGTAGGAAGGAAGTACATTGAGAGTTGAATTGCTACACACACAGAGACACACACACACGCACACACACACATATATATGTTTTGTAACACACAGACACACACATATGAAGAAAGAGTGAACTTTCAAGAGGAAGTGCAAAAGTCATAGAATTGTTGGATAGGATTGATGACATCATTAAAAAGAGGTGATGAACATAGCAGCATATTATGTTTTATGCACAGTTACGTTTCTTCCTTTGCAGTGCCATTTCGTTTACATAAAACTTAGAGAAACTGAGTTACATCATCTATATCAGTGGTAGTCCACCTGGTCCCTACTAGTGGGCGTTCCAGCTTTCATGGTGGGCATAGGGGTTTTGTCTGATACTGAACCACTTTCTTTTTTTTAATTAAATTGACTTTTAAAAAAAAATTCATAGCATTATTTAAAAACATTTTCATTAGGTTTTCCTAAAATTCCCTGTTACAATTTAAATTTCTGAAAATATACTATTTGTATCGCCTGCACATCAGTTTAGTTCACGTTACGTAAGTGAAACTAAATGGCGCTATAGTGTGACCGCAAACAAAAGAGCCTTATCCAGAATAGCTCGTGCATCTTCCCCCATACCACCCAGCTGTAACAGACAAGCAGAGCTGGTAGCCTGCGCACCCCCCCAAACCCAATCCACGATGCGCGAGAGACATGCGATGATGCGATACGGCACATTACTGTGGAACCAGTGGGCGGTTAGAAAATTTTACTACTAACAGAGATACAAAAGTGGGCGGTAGGTATAAAAGGTTGACTACCCTGATCTATATTATGTACTTTACATTGTCTGTTCTAACAAATGGAGGCTTTTAAATAGAGGCTTTGCCATCAACGCAACCTCATACTTCAATTGGAGATGTACAAAACCTGAATGCAGGTCTTCTGTGTGCAAATGAGATGTTTTAAGTCTTTCAAAAGATTTCTTCCAGGAAAATTGAGCTAAACATGTCGGATCATGGCCAGCAAATATTTTAAACTTAGTTCCCCCTGACCTCAGGATCAATATTTCTCTTGATTTTAATGGGTAATAAGTTCAGTGAACTTAAGCCCGGATTCATTTTTGTTTATTGAGATTTTATTTATGGTCTATCCTGTACACAGTCAGAAAAATGTTAAAGTAATGTCCTTTGGGGGTTGTGTACAGATCATGGAGTACAAGATCCGGTGCTGCCTAGTATCAAAAAATAACTTGGTACTGTGTGAAAAGTTATAACAAAAACATATTTCTTTTTTACATTTTTTAATTTTATTTCCAAAGTTAAAGTACAAAATAAAGAAAAAACAAAACAACTATCAAACACTAATAATAAAAATAAAAAAAGATGTGTACAAAAAAAAGATGAATATAGCAATAGCAATAGCATAGACATATACTACTTCATAATGCTTTTACAGCCCTCTCTAAGCGATTTTACAGAGTCAGCATATAGGGATGGGGAAGCCAGATTCACTTAATAACCGTGTGACTCACATAATAACTGCAGGGGTTCACTTAACGACTGCAAGAAAGGTCATAAAATGGGACATACCTCACTTAATAACTATTCACTTAGCAACAGAAATGTGGGGTTCCATTGTGGTCATAAATCAAGGACTAACTCTATTTGCTTCATCAGTGACTATATCCCTCCAATCTGGGTCCTCATTTTACCGGCCTAGGAAGGATGGAAGGCTGAGTCAGCCTTGAGTCTGGTGAGATGTGATCTGCCAAACTGCTGACAGCAGGTGATCAGCAGAAATAGCCTGCCGTACTGCACTCTAACCACTGCGCCACCACAGCTCATTATACATAATATACTTTAATGTCATTCACACTGACATTAAAGATAAAAAGTCCATCTTGGTTGAATGCTGAAAAATATATCAAAAATATCTGATGCATTCTCCTCCTAGACACATTTCTTAATGTATTAATTTCCTTGAATGGAGATGAAGTCTTTTCTGAACTTGGGCTTAAGCTGCAAGTAAATTGGCTAGAAATGAATCTGGTTTAAGGTACCTTTTAGTAGAGTTTAACCCTTCCTCCTTTGACCATTCTGTCTAGACTAGGCCTACCAAGGGACTGGGAGAATTAGCGCTTCTTTGTCTCTTCCACCTGTGCCAAGAAAAGACTCACTAGTTGCTTTCCTTTATGTGGGAGAGTTTTTGAGATCATGCTATTTCTGTCAATAGATTTTTTTTTTATGAGCCTCTCTTTACTGAGTCATGAAGGACACTTTTCTTCCTGATCTGTCTACCATGGATCAGTAAAGAAAAAGAAATGAATGAAAAACACCACCACAGTTTTACCATTATTCCTGTCATGTGGACTAACAAAAATATAAGCTAGTAGGACATTTATGAGAGAGAGAGAAAGAAGAGAGGGAGGAAGAAAGGAAGGAAGGAAGGGCCACCATTTCACTGAATTTTTGAAGAAAGAAAACATCAAGCTTTACAATTATTCCTGTCAGTTACAGTAGTGGCCAAAATTGTGGAAACCTTTTGGGAAAAGCATATTTTCTAAAACTAACTAATAACACCACTTTTTTGGGGAGTAGTACCATAAAATTATATTTCAATGGAAAGATAATTTAATCAAGAATGTAATGCAATAATTTTAATGAAGGACTTGCTATTAGAATAGCAGTTACAGTATAAAGAAGAAAAGTGAAACACGTAGAAAAAATAAGATATACAAAAATTATCACCATAGAAAAAATGAGATATACAAAAATTATCACATCAGTTAATATTTTAGTTGGGTAACCTTTAGCATGAATTGCGGCCTTACAATGTCTTTCCATGGAGTGAACCAAGTCTTTTATTTCTGCAGCTGTTATAATGTGAAACCAAGATTGAATGATTGCTTCCATTAACTGGGTTTTATTGCTGGGTCACTTCTGACTAACAAGTTTCTTTAGTCAGCTCCATAGATTTTCAGTTGGGTTAAGGTCTGGGCTTTTCCCAGGCCATTTCAGCAGTGGAATATGATTATCCTGAAACTCCAAAAAAAAAAAAAAAGTGGTGTTATTAGCCATCAAACCTCAAAAATACAGTTTTCAAAAAAGGTTTCCATAATTTTGGCCACTACTGTAAGCTAAAAGTGGAAATTGACAGAACTTTAGTCAACCACCTGATTTTTTTTTAAAAAAAGGACTTAATACTTCCTCTTTTGTTTAAAAAATAATAAATAGCACAGTGTTTCAACAGTCACCTTGGCGGGCTTTGTCATTCTCTGGAGTAGAAGCGATTGCCTACAATGAGATGAAGCATAGAAGGTGAGCCAGACAGCGGAGCTTCAGTCAGCAAAAGTCTGAAAGTGTTCCTTTGAATGCACCAAAGGGAAAGGAAAAAGGGCTTTCTTGTGGGTTCAGGTCTGAGTGGAGAATGATTGCATACTGTGTTGCATATGCCAATTCTTGAGAAAGGGTTAATGGTCTGTATTTGCAGTTGGGCCTCCTTATTTGGGAAATGAGTCCTGAATTAATACTTGATCCTTTCTGTTCTAACCTCATACCCTTTGAAACAGTACAATCGTACTGTAGCATTTCTCTAAGAATTGTATACTTGATTAAAGAGGCAAAGAGGGCACATGAATAGAAATCTCTTCGAATGAAAAATCTTTTTCAAGAATGCAGGAACAGCAACATTGACTTTAGATTTTATTTTGGATAAAGAGGAAATTTCATGTTAATTTACAAACTGCAGGACCTGCATTCATTTCGCAATGCTTTAATCCACAGCCCTTTTTTTTACTCTTCCAGTTTTATTGATTATTGATATCTACAAAGTTTTGTTCAAAGCTAGTTCTAATATTAAATTTCTGACTTATCCCTTCCCTTGATATCTTGAGGTTTTTGAATCAAAATCAAGGGAAATGGGTGAGTGATTTAGGCTACAGTACTATACACATCTATCTGAGGCTTAGTTTTCTGCAGGCCTATATTCCATTACACTGTATGTCTATATGTCCCAGAGCCAGTTTATACTTCAGTATATTCAAATAGAGAAATCTGTTCCCTACAGACTGTTCCATGTATTTTTAATAGGGTTTTAAGCATATATTCTGAAGCCTTCCCTGCTAGTATCATGAGACCACCCTTGCTATAGGACAGTGGTTCTCAACCTTTATAGTGCTGCGACCCCTTTAATACAATTCCCCATGATGTGGCGACCCCTTTAATACAATTCCTCATGATGTGGCAACCCCCAAACGTAAAATTATTTTCGTTTTTATTTATTATTATTTATTATTTACATTTATATCCCACCCTTCTCCGAAGACTCAGGGTGGCTTACAGTGTGTAAGGCAATAGTCTCATTCTATTTGTATATTTACAAAGTCAACTTATTGCCCCCCCAACAATCTGGGTCCTCATTTTACCTACCTTATAAAGGATGGAAGGCTGAGTCAACCTTGGGCCTGGTGGGACTAGAACTTGTGGTAATTGCAGGCTGCTGTGTTTTAATAACAGGCTATCTTACAGCCTGAGCCACCACGGCCCTGGTTCACCACGGTTTTGAATTTATCGCGCCTGAAGCCATATTGGCTAGCGAGCTGAACTGCTTGCGATTGCCTTGAGGATGGAGGCATTAAAGCGGAGACTCCTCCCCTATTAAGTTTATCGCGCCTGAAGCCAGATTAGGCTAGCAATTGGGAGTGATTGCAGCTGGCTTGTGAAGTCAACCATTTGAGCGCGATTCTTCAACTCACAAGTATACTTCCCATATTTCTGATGGTCTTAGGCGACCTCTGGCAAATCGTCATTCGACCCCCAAAGGGGTCCCGACCCACAGGTTGAGAACCGCTGCTATAGGAGAAAGCAAGGTAGACCATTTTTCCCTCCATGTGTGACCCAGTCTGTAAGGATTAGAACAAGGCTCTCCAATCCTGGCAACTTTAAGACTTGTGGATTTCACCTTCCAGAATTCCTCAGCCTGCAATCTGGGAGTTGAAATCCGCAAGTCTTAAAGTTACCTAAGTTGGAGACCCCTGGATTAGAAGGTCAGATGAATAAAGCGTAATAAAACAATTCCTGGAGTTTAACTTTACTATGTAAGTGCAGGTTTCTACCTTTGTAGACCCAAAGATAAGAGATAAAATATACAGGAAACATTCCGCTCAACCAGGGGTGGGATTCAAGTAATTTAACAGCCGGTTCTCTGCCCTAATGATTTTGTCCAACAACCAGTTTGCCAACTGCTCAGAAAGTTAACAACCGGTTCTCCCGAAGTGGTGCAAACTGGCTGAATCCCACCACTGAGCTCAACCCATTTAATTGAAAACCAACCTGTTTTTTTAGTAACAGTTCAACATTCTGAATCAATAAATGAAGTTATAGCAATTATTTGCACAACCATTTGCCTTCTCCTGGTGATGGACCCTTTTTTTCTTCAGGGAAAGAAGTGATTGTTCTTCTCCAGATAATAATCTCTATGAAGTGGCAATCATGTTAACTGGCAGTGGTAAGAAACAAAGGCAAGTGTTTATGGTCTTCCTAGAGGGTTTTATTTTTTTCATTTTAGTTGGTAAACTGGTATAAAATCACAATCCTATTGCAAACAGACAAACCCTATCATTAATATAGTAATACAATAGTAAAGTGAATCTATAGAAAGGCTCATCACTGCCTAGTAGTAAAGTCTATTAATTTTCAGTAGAGTTAAAATAGCATACTCTAATATTCCTCCTCCCAAGCTTCCTGGTATCATTGATTAATCTTAGAATATTTGGTGATGGATTGTGGTTACCAAGTGACCAGGAGAACATGATGTCTCCTTCCTTCCTTCCTTCCTTCCTTCCTTCCTTCCTTCCTTCCTTCCTTCCTTCCTTCCTTCCTTCCTTCCTTCCTTCCTTCCTCCCTTCCTCCCTTCCTCCCTCCCTCCCTCCCTCCCTCCTTCCTTCTTCACAAAATCCAACACTGTGGCTCTCGTACTCTGGGAGGTGAAAATAAAGGAGTTTTACTCTCCAGCAGCCCCTAATTTAAAAAGACAAGGGGAGAAAATAGAATCCTTATGGGAGAGATCAAGCCTGCTAAGACTTGAACCTAGTCCTTTAAACTCCAAAGAAAGTAAAGGGGGAAATGATGGAGAACTTCACCACAAATATTATCCAGGCACCACGTCCTCCCACTGGGGATCAAAGGAGAGCCTAGGTTTTGTTTAGAGTTTCAGAGGTCACATCCATCTATCACGGTGGACAGGGGTATTCACCAGAGATACCAGAGTTGTTACATCTTTGATGTTTCTATATATGTGCTATTTGCCCACTACTTCTTAGAATAATTCCTGTAGGGTTTTTTTTTTTTTAATGTGTAAAGCTTATTCTCTAAATGTGTTTTTGAATTGCTATTATGTCTATCTGGTGTGCTGCTGTGGCCATGGTTAAGTCACATAGAATCATGCATATAATTTCAGGGCAGGAGAAAGAATTCTAATCACATTTAGAAAGAGTCTTGATATCATTCATGTGTAAATATGCTGTCAAGACAGGGCAAGTTAGAAATGCAAATTAAGTAAAATCACAAGGAAGGTAAAAAAATATGGTGCTTATTAAAATGTTGGTGTAAGGCTGATCTGAATAGGCAAGAAAATATGGAAGTGCAATGGGTAAATAAATTATTGATAAGAGATGAAACTACAAGATAAGATTATTCAAAGTTCTCATTAAGGCAGGTCCATGATCCAAATCTCAATACTTTACTCTAGCTTCTTAGGCCTGTAATTGGTCCCGACTATACAGTTATGTTTAGTACATATCTTGTTGCTCAGAAATCCATGGGTAAAATGAGAGAGCTCAACAGCCGTGCACTAATATTGAGATGATTGACAGTTCCCTAGTTTCAGAAATATAGCTACATTAAAGCTGCTGAGGAAGAGGAAACCCTAGAAGCTGAGATAAAGCCATCTGTTATGGATTATGCATCTAAAAGATATACCCCTATAAGTTGCCTCAGGCTTTGATTGGTTGCATTCTCTTGAATGCTTTTACAGATTGATGATGGTCCATCTGCTTTAAGCATGGTCTACTTATGGAAAAGGATCTTGAAGGTTGAACGCTTTCCAAAAGAGATTCATGAAACCCAATAGCTTCCTTGTTCATTTATTGGTCTTCCCGGTAGTAAGAATAGCATGTGAGTCAGAGGACAAGCAAGCACCCTGAATGTATTTATCTTCTTGATTCTTTTGAAACTGTACTATACATTCCAACAGGAACAGGAACAACCAAAGAAGGAAATGAAAAATTACATATATTTTTTTTATAGAGGAAGGAGGATTTAGCAGAAATCCATAGTGGTCCTTAATCTCCAATTTGGATCTGAAATGATAGCTGCTGGTCAGAGTTTCATATCCGTCTTGGGAAAAATGCTCACATCTAAGGACCATGTTCCCCTTTCCTACATTTTTGACCCAGCAATCAGCAACTGCAATGAAATGTTTTTTTTAAAAAAAATGCTCAAAAAGACATGTGAGGCCTTGGGAAGGAAAAAAAAACCTGGAAATGATGCTAGCCCAAGGATGAATTTTCATCTGAACTGCTCAACTACATGCGCAAATTAATCTTGACTCGGAGATGAGCAAAATATTAAGTTAAACACATAGACTTGAGTACAATATTCATGGCTAAACAGTTCCTTGATAATATTCCACTTTCGGACCAGAAATCTGCCTAATTTTGATAGGCCACATTCTGCAACATATTCTATGATGTGTTAAGCCATCACAGCCATGTAGAATTCTAGCTTCTGCCTTTTCTTTTTTTAATTTGTTCTTCACCACCTCATGCTTAGCAAGCATTTCTTACAATTTGTTATTTAAAACCTTTTGTGCTGAAGCTTTAGTTCTGATAGGGACCAGGGATTTTGATCTAGCGCTGAAGACTGACCCTGCTGTGATAACTACAAATTGCATGGAGACCAAGAGTCTTTACCAACATCATGATTCATGAGAACCATCAGAAAAGACAAGTTGTTTTGAACACTCTTGCAATCTCTCTTTCCTTTTATTTAATTTATGAATTGCTCATCAATGCGATGACCTCCCCTGTGTAGGAGAGATGAAAGCGGGTGAGAATCTATTAACATTCTGCCTCCCTCTAGCACATTAGAACAAAGTGCTTATAATAGGTGAGAGAGGAGATGAAGCAGAACAGACGATCAGATGCCTCAGCTTTTGATATGCCTCAAGATACTGGTTGAGTCAAGTAATCACAAACATCATGACAATACACTTTGTTGGAAAGATTTGCAAGCTTTAGAACAGCACAAGATTCATCTTTGAAAATATGAGTGTATTTAGAATCTGCTTTGAACAGGTTCCATCCTAAAAAGTGACCATGGGTACTTACAAAATGTGGGTGTCACGTAGCACACAATGGTACCGCTTGCAATAGCCAGAGAGTCAAGCTGGGCATGGACTCTCTCATCAATGCCCACAGCATCTGCCCACGCTGATATGAGAAAGGAGAAAAGCTGTCACTAGTTATTGCTCATCCTTCTGAACATTATCGCAATTCTATGCTTACCAGTTCCCTTTCCTCATCCTCACTGCACTCAAGCTGTTGATTGAAATGTTATGATCTTCATGGAAGCTGAGGGGGAACATTTTCTTTATTCAAAACTTTGAAGGACAGTGTTATCTTCCTAGTCTTCATTGGCAGGCTAACTCATTAGATTATCAAAATAGGATTTTTCAGGTTTGATTTCCTCTTTTGCCTATAGAGTTAGCTATGACCCCAACATAACCCCTATATGACCCCATAGGAATCTGACAACAGCCAATAGAATGCATGTTCTTAAACAGGAACAGGAAGCTCAAGTGCAAAGCCCAAAAGAAGGTATAAAAGACACCCACTCTCAACTCCATGTTGTCAGCCGCAGCAGAACCAAATGTGGTTCTGCCTCATCATTAAACTATCTTTCCAATCAGCCTTCATGTTTCCTGTGTCTTTTTCCCAGCTTGGAACTGAACCAGATCCAGATGGATATTTCTTCTCTGTCCTTCCTTCTACTTAATTTTGCCAACTAGTGTTTTTTATATTCACCTATTGTAATTTTCCCACTCCTATATTGTGGCACATGTTTGCATTAAATTGCAGTTTCATGCCAAGCACCTGGCAAATGCTCTCCAATCTTTTTAGTATTTCTGAGCTGCTAATCCTGTTTGCAACTCCTACTTGTTTTATTACTCCCTGTTGCACAGTTGAGGGATTAGTGATGAATATTTATTTAGTTACCCCTTGAATAGCATTTCTTAATTTCCCCCATGTCAGTATTTGTTCCCATAGGGGGAGGGGGACTTTAATTACAAGTTTCCTCCTATTTGTCTTACACTGTCATCTAAAATAGGATTTGTTTGTGGTTGCTTTCCCCTTTCATACAGTGGGAATGCGGGGAAAAAACAAGACCTTGAGTTGATTAAGTCTAAATTCCTTTCCTCACTTACAGTATGTGGGAGGAAGTTCCATGTATTCAGTGGGTTGGATTCAGATGTGAAATCAAAGGGGACTTTGGGACTTGGCATTCTATCTTTTCTTGGGCTGTGATCTTCCAGAGGAGAATGCTGCTTCTGGAGCAAGTTAGGGTAGTCTGATTAAGTTTAGATTAGATCCAGCTTTCTTGGTAGATAGCATTGCACTATAAAAACTTCTCTTCACTGATGGAATTATAGGGCTACTCAGGGCAGAAAGTTATATTGGCATGAGAAGATTTCCAGAGCATGTTTGTGCCATGGTCAGGTGCTAATGGGGACATAACTTAAGATAAAGGCTCCTTTGATCACTAGTCCTTTAGCTATGACTTAGAAAAAAGTATACAAAAACATCTAGTACCTACAGAGATAAACGTCTGGTAGGTCAATGTTTTGCTTGAAAGCATTTACTTGTAAGTAAACATTATAGGAAGACATGGGTCTTAGTGAAGGGCTTTGCTGATAATACGATGTATTATTTATTGCATGGACTTCTGTTTTAATTTTGATGCTGCTTAGGTGCAGAAAAATATATGACTTACTTGTACGGTTAAAGAATGCCATTCCATGATTCATTTATTCCTCTCTGGGATATGCTTTGAATTTGGCATCTTTGTTTCTTCTTGTTAAACATACTTAAAAAAAGAAAAGTGTAGAAATATAATTTGCATGATTATAAACATGTCAGGAAGGAAGGTCTCTACCCATCTTTGGCCCAAGGTCTAAGGATAGGCCTCTGATATTCAGTGATGATAGCACCTGCCATTTTGTAGTGAGCCACTGGTGTCTTGTTCCAATGCCCACCTTTTCTTCACTGCTTGGAGGCTGTGCTGACCAGTTTGCCACTTAAAGAACCAGCACTTAAATCTTAATCACCAATGGTATGTAATCTTGTAAATAAAACCCTGAGCTAAGATACTATTTGATATGTTAATAATTACCACCCTTTTAAGTATGTTCGAGCTTTGATATTTTCAACAGTATTGACAGAGTTTCTATTGAAAAGTAGCCCTTAAAACCTGAGGAGTGAAATCTTTGAATATGACTGAGACATTAAAAAAACCCCGAACACTTGGCAATCGTGAAACACAGCCACCCAGCTTTAATCTGAGTAGAATTACTTTCTACTTTAATAATAAACATACAACCATACAAAGGATAAAAGTTCAGATATGGATATCACCAGCCTATATCCACTTCTGTCACTGTTTAATAATTAAAATCCTTTTGATTACAGAGAAAATGAAATGGCTTCAATCTGAGTTACCAGGTTAACTGGATTGTGGGTTAATCAGGGGAAAAAAACAGTTGCATCAATAAAAGCACTTATGTTCAAGCACCAAGTCAAGCCTAAGGAAATGGGACTCTTGACTAGAAACCACCCAGATTTTGGTATTGTTATGTATTGTATATAGTTGTCAGTTGAAGTTCTCAGTCTGGTCCTCTATTGGAGCGGGAAAATACTCTGTCCTGATTGGTTGTGGGCAGATCAGCTTCCCTATAAAAGGAGCTGTGTCAGCCAGGGAGCAACAGTTGCCTCACAGACATTATTGAATAAAGAGCTGTTAGAAATCAATCTGGCGTCACCTCAATTCTTCATCCAGAACATAACAGATAAAGATCTATTGTTATATAAATGTTTAAGTTAAAATAAATTTTAAACAATTATGAAGTATACCACCCAACAAGTACATTTACTTACATTTTTCTTTATGCTTGCACTTGTTAAACGGCA
The DNA here is from genome assembly GCF_028640845.1 of Ahaetulla prasina. Classification (NCBI taxonomy): domain Eukaryota; kingdom Metazoa; phylum Chordata; class Lepidosauria; order Squamata; family Colubridae; genus Ahaetulla; species Ahaetulla prasina. Next base: position 56,655,946 of record NC_080540.1, on the reverse strand, counting down.
GAATGGTAAATAAAACTGTATGTTATAATTGAATAAACTATAGGTTAAACTGATTCTTCAGTAAATGTATTCAGTTTTTCCCTACATGTTGCTATGATGTTTAACCTTTAGGAGCATGGAAGTCTCATGAATAAATCAGCTGAGAAAACCAATTTTCTTTCTGTATGAATGCTTAAACTGTTACTAGGAACAAGAGAATATTTTTTTTTAAAAAAAATCTTTTAGTTTTGGTTACCTGCAGGTTCAATTTGGAAGCTGCCCAGTCCTTTTAACATGTTTCCTGCAGAGTGTACCATTGCTACAATCCAATGTGTTTGGGGAAATAATAACACTTGATTAATAGTGTTCAGTGTGGTAGAAGGAAAAATAATTAGAAAATGTTTTGTAAGCACCTCAAGAATATAATCCTTTGGCAGAAAATATCAAGCAGCCTGTCAGCATCAGCAATATCACAAGCTGACTCATGTGTTGATGAGATAAAGGGAAAGAAAATCACGCCCATGCTGGGCCTTGGTTGCCAGAATTAAATTATTGTTGCAATGTTGTTAATAAATGCAATTTTTCAGAGCTGAATTGCTCCAGCTTTGAACCCATCAGAAGAGGAGAAGAGTTAATAATGGGTTCCTTTCCAGGTCCTTTCTTAATAAATAATCCTGATAATTCCAATTAAATCTTGGCTAGCAAACATTTTTGCTAGCCAAAAAAAGCCCCAAAGATTCCTGCCTAAAACCCAAAAGCCACTGCTAGTGATGAATGTTGATCAAAAGGAAGGAATCTATGAGCCTTGTAATGTTGATGAAGTAGAGTTTCCAGCAGCTCCAGGCAAAATGCTCCATAATTGAAAGTTATTGGGTTTTGTAGTACAGCGGACTAGCAAGAAGATTTTCAGTCTAATTAACTCAGCTTTCTGGAAGTTGTAGTCTAATGATTTGGAAAATGATGGACCAGTGCCTATTTCTTATGCTTACAACCATTTTTATCTAGCGATGGATGTATCTAATGCAAACAGCTCTTGACTGCAACACATATTAAAATTCTTCCTTTTCTTCCAAGTACTAAGTCTTAAAACGCTACTTGCATTTGGGGAGTATTGTTGTTATTGAAAGGTGACTCACAAATTAAGTCTATTAGCAATAATTACTTATAATTGGCATTCCATAAAGATTATGACATTCCATAAAGATTGTGTTACAGCTTGGATCAATTTTACTGGTGAGTTTTTACTTTAGAAAAAAAAGAAAACTCTTTCTCTTGAAGAATAGATTATCTAGAACAAAACTATCTAGAAACAACAGCAAAGCTGCCTGAGGAACTCTAGGAGTTGAAGTCCACAAGTCTTAAAGTTGCCAAGGTTGGAGACCCATGATCTAGAAAGTTTCTCATATGGCCCAGGAGAGAGTCAGTAAAGATTCAATGGAACATTGAGTAAATATAATGTTTCCTAGCATACCTTGGAGGTACCTTATTGTACCTCCTTTAAAGTGCTCCATGGCACAGGACCGGGTTACCTTTGGGACCGCCTACTGCCACCTATAGCCTCCCATCGACCTGTGCGCTCCCATAGGGAGGGCCTCCTCAGGGTGCTGTCAGTCAAACAATGTCGACTGGCGGCCCCCAGGGGGAGGGCCTTTTCTGTGGGGGCTCCAGCCCTATGGAATGAGCTGCCTCCGGGGCTGCGTCAACTCCCCGACCTCTGGTCTTTTAAACGTGAGCTCAAGACTTTTCTATTCCACCGTGCAGGGCTAGCTTGAGGGAATTTTAAGAGGGGTTTTAGGACTGTTTATTTTAGTGTTAATTTTAAATTTGGCCAGTTTATAATTAGTTTTTAATATGTTTTTAAGCTTATTTATGTACTAGTTGTTTTTATTTGGCTGTTTACCGCCCTGAGTCTTTCGGGAGAAGGGCAGTATAAAAATCTAATTAAATAAATAAATAAATAAATAAATAATACCTTAATTATCTTAAAGGTAATAATAAGGATTCCTACTTCATATTTGGTTCTTTGAGGAGTTGGTTTGTCTATTGGTCCAACCAGGGACAAGAACCTATATAAGCTATGCATGGGTCACTGCCAGCAGCTTGTGAGATGGGAAAGGGATTTAGCTTTTCCATAAAATCAAGTGCTATATGGAAGAGAACAGTACTTTGCCATAACATTTTGGACTCTCAAGTCTTAAATAGACAACCTCATTATCTCAGTTAAACCTCTGCATCAGATGATATTTTTCCATGGTCCTGGTCCTGACTCCCAAATATTATTTTAACGGGTTATTTTAATCTCCTGCCAAAGACATCTGCTTTCTCCAGCCTTCACGGATAGGATGTCTGTCTATACTTGCTCCTTAAGGCAAGAACATTGTCATTTTGTTTTCCTTCTGGGAGTAAAGTTGTTGTGGGTGTATTAGTCAGTCAAAGGGACAGGCTGAAGGCATCCGCTGTACAGGCTGTCAAAGCATTCTCTTGTAGGTATCTTTCATTTAGTCAACAACTGTGATGGCAAACCAAAAATCTAGTTCCCTGGAAAATGCAATGAGTAGGAGAGTAAGGAAAAGGTTCTTGGGATCTTGAGTAGACCTAGTCCACCTCTCCTAATAAAGAGGCTTTTCCTGGAATCACAGGAACTCTTGGCTGAGGGCACATAAGGAGAGATCTCTCTCTCTCTCTCTGGGAGCTGGTTTTGTCCTACTTGCATGCTTGATTCATTTGTCACATGAACTCTGAAGTGGGATCCACAGAGCATCTGCTTTATGATGTCAGGAAGAGGGTTACCATGGGTAACCGATCCTTTAAGTAGCTCATCATTCCTGTGGCAGCTCAGTATGACAAGAGTCTCTGAGGAGAGAAAACAGGTGGAGCGTTGCACTTTGAAAAGATTCTGGTTCCACCTTCAGGGACATCAAGAATGCCATTCATGTTCTGTGGGGCATCAAAACCCTTTGGAGAGAATGGAACAATATTGCAGAAAAAAGCTTTATATGACACTTCTCATTGTTTTTACGAGGCTGAAGGGTCAGTGTAAAAATTGGGTATACTTTAGAAAAAGCCAGTCCTCTTGAAGTCAATCTGGAACAAGGTTATCATAGCTGCACTGTAAATATCCAGGTGACTATTAGAAGAAACCAAAAGATAAACATTTCTTTTTCTCTTTGCTGCCATCTAATATTAATTCAGACTTTTCAGCCTAGATGTGGTAGTCATGTTATGAAAGGTTTTTCATAGCTAACATCGGTTTTAATGATTTCAGCTGCAGTGAAAAGTTCAGTAAGTCAATCTGCTGATCATTGAAACAGTGGAATTTAATTCACTTTAGCTTTTAAATGACTTCAGTCCATACCTCTTGAATTGTGAGCTAGGCTGTCCTATAAAATCTTTACTAGATTGGCAGCTGGTGCTTTAGAAAATATGCATTCCCACCTAGTTCCTTTATAAGACAGATTAGCAGGCATACATACAGGTGATAACACTATGGTCCCATGGAGCAGGGGTCTCCAACCTTGGTCCCTTTAAGACTTGTGGACTTAAACTCCCAGAGTTCCTCAGCCAGCTTTGCTGGCTGAGGGACTCTGGGAGTTGAAGTCCACAAGTCTTAAAGGGACCAAGGTTGGAGATCCCTGCCATGGAGAATACATAAAACAGCTGAACTTGCTTATATTGGTGAAAGAATATTTACTACAGATACTATACAGCTTCCAAATCACTGGAAGGCTCTCACATTTGTTGTGGCTGAAGAGGAGCAGAAGTAAGAGGTTGAAATAGTAAAGAAACAGATGTTAACATTGGAAGAAATGTTTCAATAGTGTGAGCTATTTAACAGTGCTTCAAGTAGCAATTGGGAAGTGATGGATTCTCCTTCTCCCGTGTCATAGACCAAGTCTCAATCCAGAGAGGCATAAAGTTGGATTTGACATTGAGTAGAAGTTGGGCGGAAAGATTGCATGATTTTTTTTTCCAGCCCCTGTATTTAAAAGAGCTAAGTAGAGATTGGAAGTCAAGTCTTCCTTAGTCTTAAACTAAACTCTTCCAGATGCTCCAAAGTGGGATAGGCCAGTTTCTAAGGCCCAAGTAAATAAATAAATAAAACAGTACAGCATGATTTCTGAAATCGTCAGCTTTGGAAGCCATTGCACTTTCTCCCTGTTTTTGAACTTTTCTCATACTCAGGACTTGGAAAGGCATTTTGTTTTTTAAGGATTTTTGCTCTTCACAAGAATGATCAATATGTTCCTCTTCTATTTATATCACTTCCTGAAAAAAAACCCCTCATTTTGGCACCCTACTTATTTTTTTCTTCTTTTTAAAAAATAATAAAGTTTCCTTTTCTTTCCCTACTTCATTTATAATGCAGAAAGAAAACTAACTAAGGAACTGGACATCAGTCCTCTAAGGGAAATACACTACATATTTTAACAGAGTTTTTAAATGATTGTTCTGAATGCTAATGTTATGGTTTCTTCATTTAGATTATTTTTGCAATTATGGATGGGAAGGTAGGAAGTGAGAGAGATATTCTCTCCAATGCTCACAGTGTCAAGCAGATATTTTCTTCTACAATAACGCAAGACACTCCTGAAGCCAGTTTCAGCATCTGGAGATCCAGATCAGGCGCCATTTGGTTTCTCATTGACACAAACACAGAAGCACTTACAAACTGGGCAACGTTTTGGACAAAAAAGATTCTCCTCCATTAACCTCCTGACAGGATTGACTTTTGGAAAATGAAGCATAAGGCCATATTAATACTAAGAAGAAATATAGGGGGGGGGAATGACCCTTAGCCCCATTTTTCTTCCCTACGGACCTCTCAAATATTGCCCTGCTTAAATGGTCCTTAAAACCATAGAACCCAGAAAGAACCCAAAATTATAAGAGGGTGGGAAATCTTTCCTAAAGTTAACAACATGTTTCTACTGTAGCTCTTGGAAGCCGTTTTTTAAAAATAAATAAATAATTTGCTATTATCTGTGTGTCACTGCTGTAGAACAGCAAAGGAGAAAATGAAGACGAAATTGGTGGATGATTTCTATAAAAGGTTAGCAATCATGACCTGAATGATTGAGAATCTAAATTGAGTGAGAATTTCCATAGACACTTGTCATTTATTTATTATCAGCAAAAGTCCAATAAAGACTGATAACTGATTATCTATCCTAACCTTGATTCAATAAGCCAATTTTGTATTCCTTCCTTATACTTTCATAATCTTCAACTCATTCAAGTAATTGCCATTTGCTATTCCTTCCTATTTATCTTATATTATCTCACCCTTCCATAAGCAGCAAAGAGATTCCTAAAAAAAATACAGATCAAAAATACAGATACTGAAGTTCCTACTTCAATTTCAGTTTGTGAGGTACAAATAAGGCCTTTTGAAAGAGAGGCCACATCCCCTTGTTAGAGACATTATTAGAAGGGGGAAGACTGCTTTTTTATATTAGTCTTTCTCCTAATTGGCTATTATCTGTCTAAAACCTCCCACAGGTAACCCTGAGAATCTCTAGTGCTGAATTTGAGAAAAAGTTACTTTGGATGAACTAGGCAGAATGATAGATGGGGAAAAGATTGTTTTGTCACTCCATTTTGTTTGGCCATGAGACAAGGTGGGGGAGTTGTCAGGAAAAATAGACATTACCTAGTTGAATAATGAAACCTCTGCAAGCAAGCAGCTAAGCTCTGGGAAGCCAAACACTTCACAAAATAAATGATGCTGAACTTCATATAAATCAGTTTAATCTATTCCAGGCCAAGGAAACTACTCAAGCCCATGAAGTTTGGCCTCTGGCTCTCCCTTCTTTTAATTTTTCTTGCATATATATCCTATTGTTTGGACCTGTGTACATTCCAATGGATTGCACCCAGAATTCCATTCACAGGATAATCCCATTTGGAAAGAAGGTGATTTGCATCATTTCTCCTTTTCCCCTCATAACTTCTGAGAAGCTGCTTTGAAGGACTGATGGACCCTTCAGGGCACAGTGGAAGATGAAATTGCGACAGGTTATACTGAGAGACTGAATTGGTAAAATCAGATTCATCTTTTTTTCCCCTCTAGTAGAGTCTCTGCGAAATGTACCTCTTTCTAAACCAGTTCCATTAGAAAAAATATCTTTTGATAATTATTTATTTATTTATTTATTTATTTATTTATTATTTATTTGTCAAACACAACTATATATATATATATATATATATATATATATATATATATATATATATATATATATATATATATATATAGCGTTTCCATAGGTTGAACGCGACGAAACCATTCGTCATCTTCAGGCTTCAGCTTCGTGCTGAAGAAGCATGAAGAAGCACGAAGCTGAAGCCTGAAGATGACGAATGAGACTTCACGAAACGCTGCCAAGACACTTCCAATATTACACGGAGAAAACCCAACAACCAAAGACCTACATACAAACACCCGCGAAAACCTCAGAAAACAAACAAATATATATATATATATATATATATATATATATATGTATGTATGTATGTATGTATGTATGTATGTATGTATGTATGTATGTATGTATAAGCATGAAATAATCATATGACTTAGATACAACAAAAGGGAACACTAGGACAGGAATGGTAGGCACGCTGGTGCTCTTATGCACGCCCTTTACAGACCTCTTAGGAATGGGGTGAGGTCAACAGTAGATAGTCTTTGGTTAAAGCTTTGGGGATTTTGGGAAGAGACCACAGAGTCTGGTAGTGCATTCCAGGCATTAACAACTCTGTTACTGATGTCATATTTTCTACAATCAAGATTGGAGCAGTTCACTTTATGTTTATATCTATTGTGTGCTCGTGTATTGTTGTGGTTGAAGCTGAAGTAGTCTTCGACAGGAAGGACATTGTAGCAGATGATTTTATGACTTATACTCAGGTCATGCTGAAGGCGGCGGAGTTCTAAGTTTTCTAAACCCAGGATTTCAAGTCTGGTGGCATAAGGTATTTTGTTGTGATCAGAGGAGTGGAGAACTCTTCTTGTAAAATATTTCTGGACACGCTTCCATAAGCAGCAAAGAGATTCCTAAAAAAAATACAGATCAAAAATACAGATACTGAAGTTCCTACTTCAATTTCAGTTTGTGAGGTACAAATAAGGCCTTTTGAAAGAGAGGCCTCATCTCCTTGTTAGAGACATTATTAGAAGGGGGAAGACTGCTTTTTTATATTAGTCTTTCTCCTAATTGGCTATTATCTGTCTAAAACCTCCCATAGGTAACCCTGAGAATCTCTAGTGCTGAATTTGAGAAAAAGTTACTTTGGATGAACTAGGCAGAATGATAGATGGGGAAAAGATTGTATTGTCACTCCATTTTGTTTGGCCATGAGACAAGGTGGGGGAGTTGTCAGGAAAAATAGACATTACCTAGTTGAATAATGAAACCTCTGCAAGCAAGCAGCTAAGCTCTGGGAAGCCAAACACTTCACAAAATAAATGATGCTGAACTTCATATAAATCAGTTTAATCTATTCCAGGCCAAGGAAACTACTCAAGCCCATGAAGTTTGGCCTCTGGCTCTCCCTTCTTTTAATTTTTCTTGCATATATATCCTATTGTTTGGACCTGTGTACATTCCAATGGATTGCACCCAGAATTCCATTCACAGGATAATCCCATTTGGAAAGAAGGTGATTTGCATCATTTCTCCTTTTCCCCTCATAACTTCTGAGAAGCTGCTTTGAAGGACTGATGGACCCTTCAGGGCACAGTGGAAGATGAAATTGCGACAGGTTATACTGAGAGACTGAATTGGTAAAATCAGATTCATCTTTCTTCCCCCTCTAGTAGAGTCTCTGCGAAATGTACCTTTTTCTAAACCAGTTCCATTAGAAAAAATATCTTTTGATAATTGTTTATTTATTTATTTATTTATTTATTTATTATTTATTTGTCAAACACAACTATATATATATATATATATATATATATATATATATATATATATATATATATATATATATATATATATATATATAATATTGAGAGTGTCTTGCAGCGTTTTGACGAAGTCTCATTCGTCATCTTCAGGCTTCAGCTTCGTGCTGAAGAAGCATGAAGAAGCACGAAGCTGAAGCCTGAAGATGACGAATGAGACTTCGTCGAAACGTTGCCAAGACACTTCCAATATTACACGGGAGAAAACCCGAACAACCAAAGACCTATATACAAACACCCGTGAAAACCTCAGAAAACAAATATATATATATATATATATATATATATATATATATATATATATGTATGTATGTATGTATGTATGTATGTATGTATGTATGTATGTATGTATAAGCATTAAATAACCACACAAAGTGAATACAACACAAAGGGAACCTTAGGACAGGAATGGTAGGCATGCTGGTGCTCTTATGCATGCCCCTTACAGACCTCTTAGGAATGGGGTGAGGTTAACAGTAGACAGTTTTAGGTTAAAGCGTTGGGGATTTTGGGAAGAGACCACAGAGTCTGGTAGTGCATTCCAGGCATTAACAACTCTGTTACTGATGTCATATTTTCTACAATCAAGATTGGAGCAGTTCACTTTAAGTTTATATCTATTGTGTGCTCGTGTATTGTTGTGGTTGAAGCTGAAGTAGTCTTCGACAGGAAGGACATTGTAGCAGATGATTTTATGACTTATACTCAGGTCATGCTGAAGGCGGCGGAGTTCTAAGTTTTCTAAACCCAGGATTTCAAGTCTGGTGGCATAAGGTATTTTGTTGTGATCAGAGGAGTGGAGAACTCTTCTTGTAAAATATTTCTGGACACGCTCAATTGTATTAATGTCCAAAATGAAGTGTGGGTTCCAGACAGGCGAGCTGTAATCGAGAATTGGTCTAGCAAATGTTTTGTATGCTCTGGTTAGTAGTGTAATCTTTCTGGAGAAGAAGCTACGCAAGATTAGGTTTACAATTCTTAAAGCCTTTTTTGCAATGTAGTTGCAGTGGGCTTTGGCACTTAGATCATTTGATATGAAAACTCCAAGGTCTTTGATGGATTGAAGGTCATCTGCAAGGTCATGTCCATCAAGCTTACAATTTTATACAAATAATTTTATACAGCTACAGAAAACCAAATCAAATAAATAATTATTTTCACTCCATGGACTGCGTAGGACATGATATAATTAAAAATAGCATAATATAAAGATATTGTAAAATATCTGGAAAAAGACCACGGACATCCGTAAAACAAACATACCAAAGGAGATCCATCAAACACTCAAGCTCAAGGCCAATTATTCTGGTCAAGAAGTTCATTCAGCTTCCCCCTCCCTCCCCCCACACACTACTAAAATAAGATTTATATAATCTGAAGGGAAAAGCTTTTGGATTAGCTCAGATATAGTATCAAAACAATGCTGGCTTAAAATGTGTTGCCCCCGTTGCTCATGCCTATCCTGTCTCCATTTGTGTAAGCCATTATGATGCTCTGACTTGTGCCTCATGAGAAGCAGGGGGACTGGTTTGCTCCTCCCTTTTTGCTCCCCAGGAAACTTAACATATATAGTACCAGAAAGAAAGGAACACATCCCACAGTCAGGGCATTGAAGCCAGAATGGTGATGGACCTCACTTTGAGATTTTATTTATCTTGTCTGTGGCCCTTTGGAGCATCTATCAAGTTAAAATAAAGTGAAATGGACAAAGACATATTTTGAGCCAAAATAACCCCAGAGAGATGAGAGGAAGACAGCATTTATGCAATTAGTGAACTCCTGTGGAACCTTATGAGGAAGTGGTCTCTTATTTCTAATATAGGTAAGTAAGCAAGTAAGCACAAGCCCCCTCAACTCCCATCATAATTCTTCCCCAAATGGAAGAGTGACGTTTCTCTCCTCTACCTTGTTGGTAAAGTAAAGAGAAGTTGATGTCAGAAACAACTAAAGATGGGAGATGGCACCTGAAGAGATGAAAGGCATGGAAGTGTGTGTGTGTGTGTGAGAGAGAGAGAGAGAGTGAGGTGGGTTTCAGCAGGTTCTGACCAGTTCTGGAGAACCGGTAGTGGAAATTTTGAGTAGTTCAGAGAACCAATAGTAAAAATTCTGACTGGCCCCACCCCCATCTATTCTCTGCCTCCCAATTCCCAGCTAATCAGGAGGAAATGGGGATTTTGCAATAACCTTCCCCTGGAATGGAGACGGAATGGAGATTTTACAGTATCCTTCCCCTGCCACACCCACCAAGCCACGCCCACCAAACCATGCCACACCCACCAAGCCACACCCACAGAACCGGTAGTAAAGAATTTTGAAACCCACCACTGGTGTGTGTGTGTGTGTGTGTGTATGGGGGCAATGGAGAGTGCAAATGCTGGGAGAAAAATAAGTCTAGCCAGTGATCAGAAGGGAGGGGCAGGCCTGCAACTCTTAATTCTCCCAAAATGTACCTCTGATCACATCCTCTGCTTCTTTATCTGACTTTGAATTCACAATAATTGATGGCAATGTTCTAAATAGATTTTGAACACCTTAAAGCGTTGTTGGACAATGTTGTAATAAGAAGCTGTATTTATACAGGTACCAATAGTAATGACTGAAACCTATCTCATTCATGAGCTGGGGATGAAACAAGGGCAATAACAAGGACTCAGGAGGACAAATAGGAGTTGTCAGGGTGTGATTATGTTGTGGTTGAAGTGGGGACCGATGCACGAATAAACACAAGCTAGTGAGAAGCCATCCTTGAGAGCGAATGATTATTTTAAGCTGACAAGCCTCTCCAAAGGAGACCCTTCCTTCTCCTTTTTTCAAACTAGGAAATGTTTACATTTGGGCAGTTCCTATAAATATATTCTCGGCCACAGACAGTAATATGAAAAGGCTGATCCAATTTCACAGAAAGTAGCAAAGGGATGAAATTTAATATATTCAGCTTGGAAAGGTTGAATATAAACAACACTTTTTGCATGAAATTATCCATTTACGGTGTAGCTTTTGATCTGTTCATATTTCACAACAGAAACTCACTTATGCATGTGGCTCTCTGGAATTTTCTTTTCCTTTTGGAGAAATTCCTGACTATTCTCTATTTCTCATAAGTTTGCTCTTGTATAAATCCCCAGAGAACTTTAAGCCTTGAAATGAATTATAAACAAGAAGGAGCACAAGGACATCCTCAGAAAATAGTGTGTAATAGCTGATAGCAAAATCTTTTGTAACCTCCAAATTATATTTCTTCAAGATTCGGTGCTATAAATATAAGACTTCTTTCAAGGATTGGTGCAATTGTAAAGGACCCAAGACTAGGTCCCCATGAATAGGGTTGCTGTCTTAAATTCACAGGTGTCCATGGTTGTGTGTAGAAAAAAACAACAAGCTGACAGCTGTGATCAATCAAAGCCATGCCCTTTTGTTAGGGCCAACTTTTTTGACACCACACCCTCCCATATGGATGCCCTGCTTAAGTCGATTTTTGGTTCCTTTTACTTTCTAGTGTCTTTACTTATAGTATTTTCTGGTCCCTTTTCACATTAAATTCCCGAATTTTTAAAATTCACATGAAAAAAAATTGTATTTTGGACATATATGCTCCAAAAATACTTCCTTAATGTGTATTGATTGCTTTTTTGCATAGAGAACTCTGGCAGAACATTTGAGGGACACAAAAGCCAGTAGATAGCAAAGTGTGATCCTCACATTAATTCTGGAAGTGCAAAATCAGATCAGGCTGCACTGGAATTGACTAAACTGTGATCCCTTAAATTTCCCTTTCGCTGCCTGGCCAAAGAGCCTCTGATTACCTGCTACTTAATCCCTTTTTCAAAACTGGAGATCCTCAGGCTGAGCATTCTGCCTGCGAAGCATTCTGGGAACTTTCCCTGATCATGTTAACAGCTTAATGGTTGCCTCTTCCTGGCACGCAAAATACTTTCTATAACATGTTAGCGTGGACTTTAATAAGATTACTTTACAAAGGCATCTTCTACTCTTGCCAAAGAGCATAAACTTGATCTTCTGAAAGTTTTGTATTTATACAGTCTTTGATCCCAGCTATTTAATATACAAGCCCACATGTTTCACTTCTTGTTTCTTCAATTTTTTTATATTAGGAGCATGTAGATATGATACATAGGTTTGTAGCAGTTTTGGGGGCATATTGTTTACATAAACTTTTCTTTAAACTCCACGTAATTTTATTGAATCTATGAATTTTCTGTCGGTGAGAACAATCAGTGGAAAGGTTTGCTTCCAGAAGTGGCTTATGCTCCATCACTGGAGGCTTTTAAGAAGAGATTGGACAGCCATTTCTCCAGAAACATATAGGATCTCCTGCTTAAGCTGGGGTTGGACTAGAAAACCTCTAAGGTTCCTTCCAATTCTGTTATTCGTTAATTCTGTAATCCTGTAATTCTGAACTATGTGATCAATTCATAATTGACCTGAACTTTGTAGACATACTTCTAAAATAACAAAGAAAAATTCTTAGTTTCTGATGGAAGACACCTGTTGTTACAACTAGATTTTAAGAGTTGGGATATGTTTGGATCCAAGGACCCTGTGATTAGATTCATTTGGAGGAATTCCACTTATGTACTGTATCTTGTTTCAGAAGCAGCTTGAGTTAGCATTCTGTCTAAAGTCTTCTTACACTATTGGACTATTAATCATGGTTAACAGAAAGAAACTAATGTTAATTGCCCAAGTATTCTTTTTTTCTGTAATGGACATTGAATTTTGTTGGTACTATATCTGTATCTGAACATTCAACACATTTTTCAGTCCAGTCTTTGTAAACAGCAACAGCTCATGCCCCTCATTTCCCAGTCGTACCACAACTAATCACAACGATCTACTACATGTTTATTTCACAGAAGATGCCATTAAAAAGGTGCTACGCAGCCTAAAACCATCTCTATCGATTGGCCCTGATGGATTATGTGCTTACTTCCTAAAAAAGCTCTCAACTACCATAGCAGAACCACTTAGCATAATCTACGAAATATCTTTCAGAACCAGCTCCTTACCTAACTTATGGTCGCTATCCATGGTCATCCCTATCTTCAAAAAAGGTGACCCCAGCCCAGTTGATAATTATAGACCAATCTCATTATGTTGTGTCACCTGCAAAGTCATGGAATCAATCATAAACTAATCCATTAACCTCTACTTAGAGACTAACAACCTACTCTCTAACAAGCAGTTTGGCTTCAGAAAAAAATTATCCTGCAATCTGCAACTATTACACTGCAAAAACATATGGACTTCACAATTCAACCAGGGTAAAGCAATAGACACAATTTATATAGACTTCTGTAAAGCCTTTGATTCAGTGGTACAAGACCAACTACTTCTAAAACTAAAATCTTATGGCATTTCTGGATTCCTGCATAAGTGGGCTGCATTCCTATCAAACAGACAACAAGTAGTCAAAATAGGGAATGCCTTATCAAACCCTGCACCTATTAACAGCGGTGTCCCTCAAGGGAGCGTTTTAGGACCCAAACTCTTTATACTTTACATAACCTTTGCAATCATATTGTAAGTAACGGTGTTCTCTTTGCTGATGATGTGAAACTATTCAACACCACTGACAATGCTGCTACTCTACAAAAAGACCTTGACTATGTGTCAGAATGGTCAAACAATTAGCAACTCCAAATCTCAACCAACAAATGTTCTGTCTTACACATTGGGGGAAAAAACAGAACACAAAATACAAGCTGGATGGATATGACTTAGTAGATGACCCTCACTCTTTGAAAGACCTTGGAGTTCTCATCTCAAATTATCTAAATGCCAGAGCTCACTGTAACAGCATTGCCAAAAAAGCATTAGGAGTTGTTAACCTAATCTTGCGTAGCTTCTTCTCCGGTAATATTGGACTTATTTGTCCAATAAGGGAATTATTTGTTTAGCAGAGTGATGGCATTCGGGGGGAAAAATTTTGTGTCTAGTTGTTCTGGTGCGCAGTGCTCTATAGCATCGTTTTGAAGGTAGGGGTTGAAACAGTTTATGTCCAGGATGTGAGGGGTCTGTAAATATTTTCACAGCCCTCTTTTTGACTCATGCAGTATACAGGTCCTCAATGGAAGGCAAGTTCTAATTATCCTCTGAAATCTGTGTCTGTCTTGTTGGTTTGCAGAACCAAACCAGACAGTTATAGAGGTGCAAATGACAGTCTCAATAATTCCTCTGTAGAACTGTATCAGCAGCTCCTTGGGCATTTTGAGCTTTCTAAATTGGCGCAGAAAGAACATTCTTTGTTGTGCTTTTCTGATGACGTTTTTGATGTTGGGTGTCCATTTTAGGTCGTGAGATATGGTAGAGCCTAGAAATTTGAAGGTCTGTACTGTTGATACTGTGTTGTCTAGTATTGTAAGAGGTGGTAGTATGGGAGGGTTTCTCCTAAAGTCCACCACTATTTCTACGGTTTTGAGTGTGTTCAGTTCCAGATTGTTCTGCTCGCACCATGAGACTTGTTGTTCAACCTCCCATCTGTATTCATCATTGTCTCGAATGAGACCAATCACTGTTGTGGCATCTGCAAATTTCAGTAGTTTAACAGATGGATCATTTGAGATGCAGTCATTGGTATATAGAAGAGAAGTGGGGAGAGCACACAGCCTTGTAGGGCCCCTGTGCTAATTGTAGAGGTATCTGATGTGATTCTGCTTAGTTTCATCTGCTGCTTCCTGCCTGTTAGGAAGCTTATGATCCATTTATAAATGTGTTCAGGTACTGCTAGCTGGTTTAGCTTAGTTAGAAGAATGTCTGGAATGATGGTATTGAATGCTGAACTGAAGTCTACAAAGAGGACCCTTGCGTAGGTCTTTGGAGATTATCTAATACATGCTTGATGAAAATAAATAAATAAAATAAATAAGTAAACAAACAAACTTATTTCTATGTCTCATATATTTTGCATAATAACATAGTAATAACATAGTTATTGAAACAAAAGTTGAATAACAACTAATATGTCAGAAGAACAGTCCAATATCCTGATATTCTAGAGCATATAATGTTGATTTCACAATCAGTGATCCTTACTAGCTTACTCCCTGCTTCCTTTTGTGAAGACAACATCTACTAAATTGGGATGTTATAAATGTTCTGTCACTAAGCAATGTTCTTACCCTCAGTGTGTGCAAAAGACAGCAAACATAATGACCGTTTTCCATTTCACAACTGTAAAAAAATAAGTGAGGTCAATAACTGCCAGACCCCCTCATATTAAAGATAGAAATGTTTATATTGTGGCTAAAAAGAATCTGTCAAATATATCAATCACAAACCACAATGTTTCCAAACAGAGAGCATATTTTCTCTTTTTTCTTTTGCTAGTTATTCTAAGTGCACTCAAAGTATATGAGGAGATGCTTTAAATTGTAGTGAGAAAGAACATGTAGTTCTTTAACCCCTTCTCTGTTACATGCTGTGAATTATAATAATAATAACAGAGTTGGAAGGAACCTTGGAGGCCTTCTAGTCCAACCCCCTGTCCAGGTAGGAAACCCTACACCATTTCAGACAAATGGTTATCCAACATTTTCTTAAAAATTTCCAGTGTTGGAGCATTCACAATTTCTGCAGGCAAGTTGTTCCACTTATTAATTGTTCTAACTGTCAGGAAATTTCTCCTTAGTTCTAAGTTGCTTCTCTCCTTGATTAATTTCCACCCATTGCTTCTTGTTCTACCCTCAGGTGCTTTGGAGAATAGTTTGACTCCCTCTTCTTTGTGGCAACCCCTGAGATATTGGAACACTGCTATCATGTCTCCCCTAGTCCTTCTTTTCATTAAACTAGACATACCCAGTTCCTGCAACCGTTCTTCATATGTTTTAGCCTCCAATCCCCTAATCATCTTTGTTGCTCTTCTCTGCACTCTTTCTAGAGTCTCAACATCTTTTTTACATTGTGGTGACCAAAACCGAATGCAATATTCCAAGTGTGGCCTTACCAAGGCATTATAAAGTGGTATTAACACTTCTTGATTCTGTCCCTCTGTTTATGCAGCCCAGAACTATGTTGGCTTTTTTGGCAGCTGCTGCACACTGCTGGCTCATATCTAAATGGTTTTCCATAGGACTCCAAGATCCCTCTCACAGGTACTACTATTGAGCAAGGTACCACATATACGGTAGCTGTGCATTTTGGTTTTTTTGCCTAAATGTAGAACTTACTTTTTTCACTGTTGAATTTCATTTTGTTAGATAACGCCCAATGTTCAAGTCTGTCAAGATCCTTCTGTATCTTGAGCCTATCTTCTGGAGTGTTGGCTATTCCTGCCAGCTTGGTGTCATCTGCAAATTTGATGAGTTCCCCATCTATCCCCTCGTCCAAGTCATTGATGAAGATGTTAAAGAGTACTGGGCCTAAAACAGAGCCTTGGGGTACTCCACTGCATACTTCCCTCCATGTGGATGTAGTTCCACTGAGGTCTACACATTGAGTGCGGTTGGTCAGCCAGTTACGAATCCATCTGATGGTGGTGCTGTCTAACCCACATTTTTCTACTTTATCTAGTAGTAGGTTATGGTCTACTTTATCAAATGCTTTACTGAAGTCCAAGTAAATTATATTGACAGCATTCCTCTGGTCCACTAATTTTGTCACTTTGTCAAAGAATGCAATAAGATTAGTCTGGCATGATCTGTTTTTGACAAACCCATGTTGGCTTTTGCTTATTACTTTGTTTGCTTCTAGGTGTTCAATGATTCATTGCTTGATTATCTTTTCCAGAATCTTACCTGGTATTGAGGTCAGACTGATAGGTCTGTAGTTTCCTGGATCTGTTTTTTTCCCCTTTTTTGAAGATGGGAACTACATTAGCTCTTTTCCAATCCCCTGTGCTCCAGGATCTTTGAAAGATATAGTTCAGTGGTTCTGAGATCTCGTCTGCCAGTTCCTTCAGAACCCTGGAGTGTAATCCATTCGGTCCTGGTGATTTGAACCCGTCTAGGGTAGACAAGTGTTCACTTACCATTTTCTTCCCTATTTTATGCATTTATTCCCTATGCATGCAGAAAAAAATTCTTTCCTCTGATTGCCTAAAGTGTCAATGTAACATTTTAATTTTTTAAAAAACAAACCTACACAATTCACCTGAATATGTGGAATTCTTGCTAGTCCTTGAGTTTGTTTGCTTGCAGCTATTTCATTATGCAACTACTGAAGATAAAATTATCATCACACTGATGATATTATCTAGTCGGGTAATTAAATGTCTGCAAGGAAAGAGTTAAGCTCAGATAACATTAAAGAAGCACTAAGGACTCCATAATTCAATCCTGAGCTACAGACATTCTTTTCTATTGCCAACTGAATATATTGGTGTGATGAGTTGAAAGTGGAGGATTTTTTTTTATTTACATAGAATTTTTCCCAATGTTGCCAATAGTATGTAAGGCCCTAACTGTTTCCAGAACATCCAACATCCAGAATTTTTTTTCTTAGCATAAAATCTGATAGTATATTTTAGAATTAGCCAAACACTTCCTTAAGGCTAAACATTTAAAGAGGTTAAAAGCTTAAGAGAAGCTAATTTGAATATTCTATTAAGGTAAAGGTAATATGTGCTAGTCGTTGCTGACTCTAGGGGGCGGTACTCATCTCTGTTTCAAAGCCGAAGAGCCAGCGCTGTCCGAAGACATCTCTGTGGTCATGTGGCCAGCATGACTCAATGCCAGAGGCGCATGGAATGCTGTTACCTTCCCACCAAGGTGGTCCCTATTTTTTCTACTTGCATTTTTACGTGCTTTCGAAACTGCTAGGTTGGCAGAAGCTGGGACAAGTAACAGGAGCTCACCCCGTTACATGGCAGCACTAGGGATTTGAACTGCCGAGCTGCCGACCTTTCGATCGACAAGCTCAACGTCCTAGTCCCTGAGCCACCGCGTCCTTGAATATTCTATTAATGTACCATAAATATCTAAGGAATCCAACTGCCTCCAAAATTGTGCACTTTGGTGGGGGGGAGATAATAAACATACAACTGCAGTTAGCAAGCAGAATCAGCAATGACTGATTCTTTTATTGTCGTGTTTTTGTACAATTTATAGAGCTGGAATTGAATGCAATTTTTATATGTGGGGTGTATGTATGTGTGTGTGTGTGTATAATATATATATATATATATATGTTTTCTGAGGTTTTCGCGGGTGTTTGTATGTAGGTCTTTGGTTATTTGGGTTTTCTCCCGCGTAAAATTGGAAGTGTCTTGGCGACGTTTCGACGAAGTCTCATTCGTCATCTTCAGGCTTCAGCTTCGTGCTTCTGGGAGCAATGTGTGGTTGCAGCTGTTTCTTCCTTTTTAACTGCTAGTGGGGGTTTGAACTGATTGGGTGGGAGCTTGGCTGTGCTCTGATTGGATGGGGGTTTTTTTGTGCTCAAAAAAAGCACAAAAAATCCCCCATCCAATCAGGGCACAGCCCAGCTCCCACCCAATCAGTTAAAAAGCAGTTAAAAAGAAAGAAACAGCTGCGATCACACATTGCTCCCAGAAGCACGGGCTGAAGCCTGAAGATGACGAATGAGACTTCGTCAAACGCCGCCAAGACACTTCCAATTTTACACGGAGAAAACCCAACAACCAAAGACCTATATACAAACACCGTGAAAACCTCAGAAAACATATATATATATATATATATATATATATATATATATATATATATATATATATATATATATATATATATATTTATAGATAGATAGATAGATAGATAGATAGATAGATAGAGAGAGAGAGAGAGAGAGAGAGAGAGAGAACAATATGAAATAAGCACATCTTTTAAAAGACGGCTTTTATGTGTTACTTGTTTGCTTAAATGCTATAGGAGGCAATGAAGTACTGTAAATGCTGTCCTATGCACTTTGGACTTAAGGATGTGTTGATATTTGTAGAAGAAAGGCAAAAAGAGCTGGGGGGTGGAGTTAAATGTCTCATCAACTTAGAGTCCTTACATTGCCATAAACAATCAAAATCCAGCTCCCCTTGAAGCCTGTTGCCCCTTATATAGCACCGATTCAGATTTGAAATTAGTTGAATAGATTCCTGTGCATAGGCTTGAATATTAAATCCTCTGTGCTGCAAATTAAATTATGGTCCTGATTCTTTGCACCTAACAGTATCTGCATTACCAGGTCATCGCCAGCTTTAATCCATCCAGCAAGGGGTGAAATTCAGCCAGTTCTAACTGGCTCGGGCGAACCGGTAGCAGCAGCGGCGTAGGCTCCGCCCACCCGTGTGAATGTCATGACATCCTTTTTTTGCAACAATTTTAAGCCTCTGTGCATGCGCAGAAGGCTTTATGCATGCATGTCATGTGCACGTTTTTGAACCAATAGGGAAGGTAAATGAATTTCACCTCTGGACTATATTCCAATAGCACTTTATTGGCATTGATTGGTTCAGCATTCCCTTTCCTTCAGTGGCATCTATGGGCAAGGTGTCTAAATCTGCAAAATAGCAGGCATAGCATAATGTCTGATGCCCCGTTACTTTTGTCAGGCATAAAAAGTTAACACATGTATCAAAAGGTGAACCTTTCATAGCAATACCACGGCACTACCGATCTTGCAAGAGCTTGACATTGCACGCACCCTGCCAATGCTGCTGCTGCTTCCTTTCTTTACCCTAGAGAAATTCAGATCCTCTTCCTGGGTCTCATTACTCTCCTTCCCAACCCAATCGCGATAGCAGTTTATATCCATGTTCAGAGCTATTCGAAAAAGTGCTATCTTGTAAAGTTGCTGTTACGTGATCATTCCACAAACTCAATTCACAGCAGGCCTATATTTTCAAAACCACCTTCCCAATCCATTTCCCTCAAAGCATCACTTCCTTCACTCCTCTTTCTTTTTCACAAACTGCTGTGCATAAACGTAGATTCTGGGAAATATGTGTGAATGTTGGAGAGCAGTGGGCAGTTAGTTCATTGTTTCATTTCCTCCTTTTTTGCAGTGGGAATAGGGGTCTTCCTAGGCCAGTAGCAGCACTGAGGTCTGCCGAAATGACCAGGGGTTCAAGCCAGTTTGTTAAAGACTGCTGGTCTGGAGGTGGCTTTATCATTTGTTTTTTTCCAGCTCTTCCCAGATTTTGAACTATCACTCTTTCAGTCCTAAGGATTTAATATATGAGCGAAAGTACTGTATGTTGTGTGTTTGTAGTCAAGTGTGTATACTGGTGTCATGTGTTCACAGTTACTATCAACAAAATATTTTTTTAAACCTGGAGTTTCAATAGGAGGTTATCCCTGCCTCTCCTGCTTTTTAACAAGAATTGGATCTGAAACTGTCTGAGATAATATGACAGCTTCCAAAGTAGACCAATATTATTAAACAACATACTGCAGAAGAGAGAGAAAGAGAGAGAGAGAGAGAGAACCAATCAGGTTTTGTGGCTGAGTTGAGACAGATATTACCAATGCTGTCTATGTATTGCAACATCACATTATTCTAGATTTCATGGCTAAGTATTTCCAGAAGTCTGGCTGGTTCATTTCAGTTTTCTCTCTCCCAACTATATCATTTTCATATAGCACAAAATAATCTCAGAGGCCAAGCCAGCTTTCTGAACAGATTAATTCTAAATCTTCAGATATGTCTGGTTGAGGAAGTCTGGGAGTTGAAGTCCACACACCTTAAAATGGCCAAGCTTGAAAAACAGTGTTCTAGACCAGGGGTCTCCAACCTTGACAACTTTAAGACTTGTGGACTCCACAAGCTGGCTAAGGAATTCTGGCTAAGACTTGTGGACTTCAACTCAGCAAAATTGGCTGAGGAATTCTAGGAGCTGAAGGCCACAAGTCTTAAAGTTGTCAAGGTTGGAGACCTCTGGTCTAGACTGTGTGACTAAGAATTAGACTCACTACTTCCTTATTCAGAAACAAATCCAGATATGGTCATTTTGTATTTCTTTAGTCATCTATACTTGATATTGGATGCTTTGCTTTCACAATACAGCCTTTGGCGCTCTCTAGCTCTCTCTTCCTCTCTCTCTCTCTCTCTCTCTCTCTCTCTCTCTCTCTCTCTCTCTCTCTCTCTCTCTCTCTCTCTCTCTCCAAAGTCTAACTATGATGAATCCAACAACTTTTTGTCCGGAGGGTTCAAGGAACATATTTATACTTCTCCACAAAGAAATGGATTGGTCCCTGGAACTGGTCCTACAGTGGTGTCAAACAGCACATTAATCTTTATTGCCGGAATCCAGGCTGAAGACTATCATACAACAGAAAGCACCAGAGAAATTTGTTATCACATTGATTGCACACATTGTGTCCTTGAAGGACTTACTTGTTTTCTCTTTCTCATGTATCCCTTTTCTATGAATCAGTAACTAGGCAGATCTCTTTGAAAATACCCTGAGCCTCAACAATAATATGCTTGCGAGCCAACCTTTGGCGTATTCTTGTACTGCCTGAAAAAGCAAGTGCAAAACTTTCACTTGAGAGTTCAGTAGAATTTACAACTATGGTAGTTTTAGCTGAGGGCTTTTCTAAACTTTGGCTTCCCACCTCAGAGATTATAAAAGCCAGAGAAAAACTTCTAAATGCACCTTTTCCTCAGGATTTACCTTAGGGAAATTATTCTTAAATATTGACAGAGGCAAAGAAGAAATTAAAGAAGAGAAGAGAGATGGGGTCAGGTCCTGCAAGCAACTTGAGACACCTGCCTGTTTTGATGGGGGAACTCTAGTAATGAACAGCTGTGGAACTCAAGAGGAACAACAGAGAGGCTACCACAACAGCCTCTAAGAACATGCCTCATTTTGTGCAATGGTAAGGCCTGAAAAGATGTTATGTCCAAGTTTAGAAGAAACAATCCATCATGTCATGTTTTTCTTTTCCTTTGATCATTCCTTTGGGATCGAGAACCATTCCTGCCTATGTAAAGAAGGTGAGATGGGCAGCAAACAAATTTAATAAATATATAGATAAAAATAAATTTAAAAAGCATAATGAAACATGAAACACATTGCAATCTATAAACCACATTCCAGGAACCTTTGATACTATCCTGCCTAGATGGATACAATTCTTGTTAATTTCAAGCAACAGGTATTCTTTTTCCCTCCTGCAAGCACCTTCCTGTTTGCTGCAATCTCTTTATCTGAAAAATTTCAATTGCAGCTTTTCTGAATTCTCAGCCAATAATGAAACTCTGCCGTAGTAAAAGATTCTGGGCAAACTCCATTACTTATAATGAGCATGCCTATTTCAATTTAATGCAATTTATTTGCCAATAAAAATTCATAAGGCTAGCTTCTTATTGAAATAAAGGCCATATAAGGATGTTTTCATCAACATCCTTTGTTAGAAAGAAAGGCCCATTGAGCTCAGCCATTATTATTCTGCGGAAATCATCCATAACTCTGTGTCTTCACTTGCTTCCTGTGGGATTTCATCAGGACTTCACATCAGCTGTATTGTGCCAAAGTCTACATATTACTCCCTTAGGTTTTCTAGTAGTGAATAGTAGCAATAGCAATAGTACTTATATACAGCTTCACAGTGCTTTAGAGCACTCTCTAAGCGGTCTACAGAGTCAGCATATTGCCCCCAACTACCTGGGTCCTCATTTTACCAACCTTGGAGAGATGGAAGGCTGAGTCAACCTTGAACCTGCTGAGATTGGAACTGCCACACTACAGGCAGCTGGAAGTCAGACAGAGAACTGTGCATCAGACTATGAGCTCCATTGTTTGGAACTAGGAGGCCAGTACCAAAACCAGCATCTCATTTTCTTTTATGGTTTAAAGGAAGGAGTGAGAAGTGATTGTGCAAAGTTTCTATGGAGATTCTCAGTCATCCAGGTCATGGTTGTCCCAAAGGACAACTGGACTTTCTGGTTTTTCTCTGAAGATGTTGCACTTCTCATCTGAGAAGCTTCTTCAGCTCTGTAAAAGCAAAGTGTGAAAAGAAAGAATGTGACAGAGTTAGAAGAAAGCGTCTTCAACCTTTGTCTTGTTTGTTCTGTTCTTTCTTTCGTCCCTTAGAACTACTTCTGATGGTGCTAGAATAATCAATTCTAGCATTCATTCCAGCCATTAGAAAATGATCTAATGACATGATCATGCTATGATCGGGACGGAAATATTATCTTGCTAAGCCATTTAAGCTCTCCTCCTCTCCTTCTCCCTCTCTCTCCCTCTCTCCCACACTCTCTCTCATACTACTTTTGCATAGTATTTCTTGTCTTGGTCATCACTGGCAGAAATGTAGTAGATTGACTTTGTAGAGTTGTATTGTGTTAGGCTATTGTGTTGCTGTTCAAATGCTACTATCTCAACACTGTTGATGCACTGGAGCAGAAAGACATGCAATTCACTTTGGCTATGGGTTATCAGTGGGGCAAAATATCAAAGGCAATTTGCTTCCGCCAACAAATCCTAGGCCAGACACCACCTAGCAACAGGGAGGACATTTTCATAAGATACATAAGGCCAGTTTTGTAACTTTCAAAGCAGCAGGAGGAAGATAAAGAAAAAATACATATGGATTGAATATAACGCAGGAAAGGGAGTTCTGAAAAATAAAATAAAATATATGGTATGCTTATCCATGGCAATGCCAATGTTATAGAATTGCCTCTCTTTAGAAATTGGGATGGCTACCTCCTTGCTATTTTTTCTAAAATTTCTGAAAACCAAGCTCTTTGAAAGAGCATCTCCTTGATTTTAGGGTTTTTCCCCCATCAATACTTTCTTGTGGCTTTTGCTTAATTACATGTATGGCTATTGTTTTAACTTATGATTGTCAGGTTGATAGATTGACTGCAACACTTACTCTGTAAGCTGCAGCGAGGTTTTTTTTTTCCCAATTAATTGCAGCAGAGTAGAAATATGTTAACTAAATATATACATATTTGTATTCCTATTAATTACTTAATATTTATATTTCTTATTAACACTTTTTTCAAGCTATCCATTTCTTCCTTTAGGGAATCTTAACTATTTCAATATTTAGATCGAGCTGGAGTACTTCCTATTTCTGCAAATTGCTCCCACTTAGTATGTGTAGGAGGGAGGAAAAAAAATAGTGTGCGTATATAGTCTAACTTTTTTTAAATAGACTGATGGTTGAACAGATGGCTTATGTGTGATGTAGTCCTCTTGCAACGGGATCTAATGTCTTGCCTTTGCTACCCCTTCCCCCCCTTTTACAGCACCTTGCCAATCTTATCTAGGTCTGAAAGTTAAGTGAGGCCAGGCCTGATCAGTATTTGGATAGGGAATTTCCAGAATATCCTAGGACTACCCACCCACAAGGCAAACTCTCAAACTGTAACTCTGCCAAGACAATCACATGCGGGTGACCACTAAGTCATCAAGAATTATGCTGAATTAGAAAACTCTGCCTTCAGTCTTGAGAAGAGAACCATCTTTCTAAGTTCGCAATACAACTTCTCTTGCCTTCTGGTGGAAAACTAAATGAAAATTTCATGGTTTCATCAGCTGATTGTTTTTCTTGCCTGGTCTTCCTTTTACTTTATTTTCCAGACGACTCAGAACTTGGAAGCTGGAATGTTGTCTTGTAAAATTTGCATTGGTCTAATAGCAACAGCTCTGAGCAGTTTACAGAATCAGCCTATTTGCCCCCAATAATCTGGGTCCTCATTTTAACCACCTCGGAAGGATGGAAGGCTGAGTCAACCTTGAGCCTGGTGAGATTCGATCTGCCAAACTGCTGGCAGTCGGTGATCAGCAGAAGTAGCCTGCAGTACTGCATTCTAACCACTGCACCACCGAAGCTCTAATAAAAGTATTCCAATAATATAGACCCTGGGTTCTTAAATTGAGGATACTGGTTTATTACAATTAACAGAGCAAACAATGAAGAACAAAATCCATGATTCAGTTAGAACTTTTTTTCCCCTACAGACCCTAATTTTAAGAAATTTTCCTTGTAGAACAGCCCTCTTGACTGGACACAAATCCCTGGCGTGTTCAGTGAAAAATGTACGCCTAGTGCTTTTAGTGACAGCATTAGGTGTTGTTATTGTTATTTTGACCTTTGATGGAATCTTCCTTTTCTCCATTCTGCACACATGAAGATTAGCAGCACCTAAAACCACAAGCACAGACACTAGCCTCTATTGTGCACGTGCTAGCCTTGTGTTATCTGAAATTTTGCCCCTGTTAAACAAAACCAAGTTGTTGTTTTTTTATTTGCATTTATATCCCGCCCTTCTCTGAAGACTCAGGCGGCTTACACTATGTTAAGCAATAGTCTTCATCCATTTGTATATTATATACAAAGTCAACTTTATTGCCCCAACAATCTGGGTCCTCATTTTACCTACCTTATAAAGGATGGAAGGCTGAGTCAACCTTGAGCCTGGTGAGATTCAATCTGCCAAACTGCTGGCAGTCGGTGATCAGCAGAAGTAGCCTGCAGTAATGCATTCTAACCACTGCACCACCGAAGCTCTAATAAAAGTATTCCAATAATATAGACCCTGGGTTCTTAAATTGAGGATACTGGTTTATTACAATTAACAGAGCAAACAATGAAGAACAAAATCCATGATTCAGTTAGAACTTTTTTTCCCCTACAGACCCTAATTTTAAGAAATTTTCCTTGTAGAACAGCCCTCTTGACTGGACACAAATCCCTGGCGTGTTCAGTGAAAAATGTACGCCTAGTGCTTTTAGTGACAGCATTAGGTGTTGTTATTGTTATTTTGACCTTTGATGGAATCTTCCTTTTCTCCATTCTGCACACATGAAGATTAGCAGCACCTAAAACCACAAGCACAGACACTAGCCTCTATTGTGCACGTGCTAGCCTTGTGTTATCTGAAATTTTGCCCCTGTTAAACAAAACCAAGTTGTTGTTTTTTTATTTGCATTTATATCCCGCCCTTCTCTGAAGACTCAGGGCGGCTTACACTATGTTAAGCAATAGTCTTCATCCATTTGTATATTATATACAAAGTCAACTTTATTGCCCCCAACAATCTGGGTCCTCATTTTACCTACCTTATAAAGGATGGAAGGCTGAGTCAACCTTGGGCCTGGTGGGACTTGAACTTGCAAGCAGCTGTGTTAATAACAGACTGTCTTAGCAGTCTGAGCCACCAGAGGCCCAGACTGTAATAATTTATAATCTGTACTAAATTGAATATCATATTTTCAATAGTTTGATCGATCGCAATCATTTGCATTCCTCACAGACATTTTCTGCTTGGTCTTCCATTCTAACGTTTCTTTTAAGAAAAGGACTGTATGCAACATGGGAAAACCGTATAAGAGTTCACATTAATATGATTTTCTTCAGCATAATTATTGTATATATGGGGGGAGGAATATACAGTAGTAAGGATATTAGTTCCACCTACCCTACATCCTTTCATTCTTTTCAGGTACAAGGCAGCTGTGGATAGAGCTGTAGAGTTTACCACTGATGAGGCTTTCTGGATAATTTGGAAGTTCTAGGGGGTGTTTGTATTTGGCACCTTAGCTGAATTACAAGTCATCCGGGCCAATATTCCTGACTGGATTTAATAGCTGGGGATGATAAAACTTGCCATCCAACAATATGAGCTGACAGGTGACAGGTCAGTGAAAAACCGGCATCTCTAATGTTTCTGGATCAGGGCTTATGAGATATGGTCATCTTGAGCAGCACGTGCTAACACCTCTTTTATCAAGCAGACTGTGCCAACACCTTATGTGTTGCATAGTCCCCAGTGGAAAACTCAAGTGTTGACATAAAGGAAAGCGCATGAGATTTACTTTTTCTACGTAAACAAGTTAGAACTTCAGGCTCTATCAGCATCATGGTTTCATACCAAGAAATCCAGCACTGGCCTCAGCATACCAGACTCCTCATACTTGTCTCTCACACAAATGACTCTTGGAAAAACAACTACTGTAGGAGGCAGGGGGGAGGGGGGGGTGAAAGATGTACAGTCCTAGTGAACAGGAGCTCTAACGTGAAGGTAATATCTGAATAAATTGCTATTAAAACACGAAGTTGTTTATAAAATTAAATTTTATAAATTAAACTCAAGGTATTTGGAGCTGAGAGAGTGATTGGCCCAAATATATATAGGATGTACAGTGTATGTATATTTATTTGTGTGGGTGTGTGTGAAAATAGTGCATTACTCTATAGCAGGGCTATCAAACTAATGGCCCGTGGGCCGGATGTGTCACTCTCTGGTCATGCCCACATTCAGTTCAGCAAAGGGGGGAAAAGTCCCGATATGTCATGTGACACTGCCATGATGACCCTGGCACTACCAGTTTGCTATTGGGAGCGCACGGGCGCACATGGTCTGCACATGCAGAGCAGGGGTAAAATGCTCCCAGTTCGGACCGGGTCGCCTGATCCGATAGCGATGGCGGCGGGTGGTTCAGAGAACCAGTAGCAAAAATCCCTGCCCCCCATGCCCAGCTGAGCCACACGATCATCAGAGGATTTTGTTTTTTTTACTTTTAAAAGCATTTTTTCTTCGGCCAAAAAAATCCTTTTAAAAGTAAAAACAAAAAATTTCTGATAATTGCGCAGCTCAGCTGGGATCATCAGAGCCTTTTAAAAGCATTTTTTTAAAAAATTCTTTTAAAAGTAAAAAAAAAAATTGGCCACACCCACCCAGTCACATTACCCCCACCACCACCAAGCCACATCCACAGAACTGGTAGTAACAAATTTTATATTTCACCACTGGCACAGAGCATTTTTGATGATGTCTGGGTTGTTGGGCAGAGCCTCCCGCCGCCATCGCTACCGATTCTCCCGAATTGGGGCGAACCGGTAGCAACTCACCCCTGATTATCATGCGAGTTTGACACCCCTGCTCTATAGGGTAACAGTGAAAAAACACCTCCAACAACAGATCCCTCATTAAAGGTGTTTTTATGGGCTCTGCTCCTTGAATTCCTTCCCAGAATTTTCTCTGCCAGGTCTTCAAGAAAGCTACATTCATATAATATCCTTAACTTGGCTATTGAATTATAGGCATTCAAAATAGCAACAGCAATAGCACTTAGACTTATATACCACTTCATAGTGCTTTACAACCCTCCCTAAGTGGTTTAAAGAGTCAGCATATTGCCCCCAACAATCTGGATCCTCAGTTTACCGACCTTGGAAGAATGGAAGGCTGAATCAACCTTGAACCACTCAGAATCGAACTCCTGGCATGAACAGAGTCAGCCTGAAGTACTGCATTCTAACCACTGTACCATCATGGCTCTTTACACCAAAATACACCGAACCATAACCTTACCAAGCATCCTAGATGTGCATAAGCAAATAAACTTAACAAGCAAGCAAGCTAGATGTGCATAAGCAAAAAGATCCAAGTTTATGATTAAAATCAAAGTTTTGACTAGTGTGCAAATGTAGTTACTGCCCCTTGAATTGACATAGTGAATTGTGTGATTCTCCTCCCCTAGCCAAGAACAGTTAGAGGAGTTATCATAAAAGGACAAGGGGAATGGCCCATTCCCCTTATTACTCGTGCTGATTTAAGCATTCATTATAAATTAAAATTAAAAGTGGAATCATCTTCAGAGTACTTGTGCAGCCTCTTTAGCTTCTTATATCCCAGTGCTCCTTGCAAGCCTCTTACCCTGTGATCTGCTCTCTACCACAAAACAATTGCAGCAGAAGGCCATATGCAAGAAGACCCTCAAAGCACAATGTATTTCCCGACAGCCTGTCAAATAGCTCTTTGGTGAGCTGTTTGGTATACAGTTTCAGTCAGGAGATAATGGTGCCATTGGCTGTGCTTTTTCCATCTTCCTGAGTACAGATTTGAACCGGGCAGCTTGCCAACCAGCTGTTTAGTGGGTTCTCAAGAGCACCACTGAAATGGAGAAGTACATGGGAAGACTCATCACCAGTTGTTTGCTTTGCTTACTAAATTTATGTTGTACATCCTACATATACTGTATTAGACTTACATTCACCCCGCTATTTCAGGAATTTATTGTATGTAACCTCCCCCCAACCTTGCCTGCCTACCTGCCCATCAATAACCTAGCAAGATAAAATAGACAGAGATGTGAGTGATGATCAAGCCAACTTCCATGGTTAAAGGTGGATTAGGGTCTCCCAAATCTAGTTCAATACCTTCACCATCATCCACACTGGTTCTCACTTAGAAGTAACTCTATTGTATCCTGTCAAGCTGGTGGGCACTGAGTTGAGATAGAGAGAAGTGACAGCGACCTTAACCCACTGAGAAGTTTAGATGCAGAGAAATGGGGGATGCATGGCTCTTGGTGGGAGGGATGAAATAAGAAGAAAGACAGGGAAAATGGCTGTGTATTTTGAGGCTCATTTATATCAATATCATTTATATCTCCCTATTTCTACATGGTGCTTTCCCTGCATTTTACTATGATTTAGCTTTATATTCAAACAAGGACAATTTCCTTGACTACTGGAATCCTTGCAAAATATAGACTTTCCATCTATGTTCCTCTCCTATTTTAGTCCATATAACTGGAACTGAAAGATAGTTGCTCAAATTTCCAGCAATTTCTGTTACACATGCCTTCTATTTTAACTTTCAGTTCTTCACAAAAACAGGGCCACACATATAAGTCTCCTGCTCACAGCTTGAAAGAAAGTCCCAATGAAATGAATAGGATTCATATCACCAAGATATGGTTGGAATGCGCAGATCCATCCTCTAAATTTTCCTTTGAACATTTATTATTTATTTTGTAGTCATTCAACCTGTGCTAAGTTGAAGGGCATTCCTCCGTGAAAGATATATCTCAAAATCATAATTACTCTGTCAGAGATTATCAGCAGTTACAAATAAGTCTATCCAATGACAGTATGCAATTGACAAGTTATGCCTGAACAGTTGTATAATTAGTGTTGTTATGTGGTTAAATTCCTAGATGTCAATCTTCAGACAGCCTTCCAAATTGTTTACCAGGTTTGCTTACTGAGCCTTCAAAAGTTTCCCTTAAGGTTCCTTCCCCTCCCTAAAACCTTTGCCTTCCAAAACAAGAGAGAGGGAATTTTGGAAGCTGCTAGAAAGCAGTGGTTCCCACCCCTCACCTATTAATAGCGATGGGCATATAGATAACAGTTAATGCTTGTATATAAAAGATTATGGAGAAGGCAAACAGAGAATGATTCCTGCAGTGAATCTGTCCACAAGTGTCCTGCATTTCTGATTTTGCCCAGAAACGAAAGGAATTTCCCTATATTAATTTAGTTGCCGGATGGTATTAAATTAAGCTGTATTTTTGTGGAGTAATACAAAATTCCACCCCAATGCTGTACCTCTCAGGGACAAAACTTTATTGCGTTTCTGTTCATCCAATGATACTTTGATGTTTAAGCACAATCTTTGAGTGCCTAATAAAAGTCTCTTATTCATAGCTTTAACGCCTAGTGACTGAAGTGGTTGAATTCTACAAGCATTAAGAGTAGCTTTTCTGGCATAAACAGCAGCAGATCTCCTGAATCCATTAATGCTTATCAGATCCTTCTGGCCTTGAAGTGCCATTCTCATATTTAAAATGGATCTAAACAGGATACAATCAAATCATGGGCGGCAATATTGTTTCCTACAATAGCTTTTAATGCACTCCTTTCTTATCCCTCCTAATGATTTCATTAACAATCTGATGGGCAATAAAAAGGATAGGCAAACTAAGTTTGCTTTTTGCAGAAACCTAATAAAAGTTGAAAATAACCAATGAGGAGTGAAGACTAGAATAAGTAGGAAATAGAAACTTCTGAGGTGTTAAAAATGGATATATCTGCTGAGATGTAAAGGTACAGTCCATTAGGGTAGTCTTCTCTAATCTGAAGATGATGTATGGATGATGAAGTACAAATACCTATTGAGCCGTTTTATATTCCTTATAGTCTGAATTACAGGTAACGGTACAAAGATAATCATAATAGCAATAGCACTTAGCTTTATATACTACTTTACAGCCCTGTCTAAGCAGTTTACAGTGTCAGCATATTGCCCCCAACAATCTGGGTGTTCATTCTACTGACCTCAGAAAGATAGAAAGCTGAGTCAACCTTGAGTTGCTCAGGATCAAACCGCTGGCAGTGAGCAGTGACTTAGCATGCAATACTGCATTCTAACCACTCTACCATCATGGCTCATAATTATACAATAACTGACAATATTTTGCCTCTTTGAATGCCACTTGAGTTGAGAAATTGGTAGCTTTGCATGCAGGGCATCTGGTAGGCTATTCTTCTTCATCCTGGAGACCAGGTAGTTGTAACTGCTAGTGCCATTGCCACAAGAGCCAGATCTCTTTACAATAAGACCACCCTGGATGGGGTGCTAGATGAGAAGGAGATCTGCTGTGTATTACTGAAATGTGGCTTAGTGAGTGTGACAAAGATCTATCCAACTGGGTAGGATAGTTTTTCATTTAGATCCTTTTTAGTCTAGATTCAGACTTAGATATAGAATAATGACAGCATTGATTACTGTCTTGGACGCCCTATCTTAAGACTTAGATAGCAGTGGTGGATCTCCTATAGTCTTACTGGACTTTTCAGTTGCTTTTGATACTATCGGCCATGGTATCTTATTGGGCTGTCTTCGGGAGATGGGAACAGGAGGAATTGTTTTACAATGGTTGTAAAACAACTGCCCTTCCTTGATGGGCAGTTTCAATCTATCACAGGGGAAGGAAAGCTCAGCCTTTGATGTAGCAATAGCACTTAGACTTATATACAGCTTCACAGTGCTTTACAGCCCGCTGTAAGTGGTTTACAGAGTCAGCCTATTTCCCCCAACAATCTGGGTCCTCATTTTACTGACCTCGGAAGAATGGAAGACTGAGTCAATGTTGAGCAGTTGACTATAACTGCCAAACTGCTGGCAGTCAGAAGTAGCCTGCAATACTGCATTTTAACCACTGCACCACCACAGCTGTATGGGGTGCTTATCTCCCCTACTTTTTAAAACATATACAAAGCCACTGGGAGAGATACCCAAATGAGCATCATCAGCCTGGGCCATGAAGGAGATGCCACTGATGTCCTTTCCAAGTGTTTAGTGTCTATCAGGGTCTGGATGGGAGACATCTGAAGAAGCTTAAACCTAAGTAAGATGGAGTTTCTGTTGATATTTCAAGGCTCTCTGTGATGGTACATTGGAAAGCAGGAAGATCCACAGTCTAAGTAATGGTCTCATATGACCCAGGTTAAGTGTAAAAAGATAAAGGTAAAGGTTCCCCTTGCAACGTGCTAGTTGTTCCCAACTCCAGGGGGTGATGCTCATCTCCGTTATAAAGCCAAAGAGCCAGCGCTGTCCAAAGACATCTCTGTGGTCATGTGGCCGGCATGACTCAACACCAAAGGTGCATGGAACGCTGTTATCTTCCCACCAAAGGTGGTCCCTATTTTTCTACTTGCATTTTTTACGTGCTTTTGAACTGCTAGGTTGGCAGAAGCTGAGACAAGTAACGGGAGCTCACCCCGTTACGCGGCACTAGGGATTCGAACCGCTGAACTGCCGACCTTTCGATGGACAAGTTCAGCATCTTACCCACTAAGCCACCTTTAAGTATAGGTGGGGGAAAAACATGAGAAGTGTTTCAGGTGGGACACTCCTAGTTTTCTGGACACCAAAAATATGTGTGGGGGGGGAGAGGGAGAAATATTTTCAGACTTACAAGATTCTATTTAGTGTAATTATGTAATAAAAATTGGGTTAATGCTATTTATTATAACTTTGACAGGATTTCTTCACTCTCAAGAAAGAGGTTTCAAAGGGCAGGAGATGATTACAAAACAAGCCCAGGTTTTATTGAAGGTTGGTTCTGACTCAGAATGACTAGCATCATTTAGTACTTCCAAAGATCAGTAACTCTCCCTGTTATTACAGGTGACTGGCATCTATAAGCATGTGTAAAATAAAAAAATACATTTTTTTTTCTTTTTATGACTCTGTAATCCCTTTTATTGGGGTGGAGTTGGGGCAACTGAATGAAGCTGAGTGTTTACTGTCCAGATTTTATTTATTTATTTATTTATTTATTTATTTATTTATTTATTTATTTATTTATTTATTTATTAAATTTTTATACCGCCCTTCTCCCGAAGGACTCAGGGCGGTGTACAGCCAAAGATAAAACACAATATATATATATACAATTAAAACAACATTTAAAACATAGCAGATTATAAAAGGCTGATAATTTAAAAATTTAGATTTAAAATTTAAAATTTAAAATATTAACAGAACCCCAAATTTAAAATTCAACACTATTATGCCAGTCCCGCTTGAATAAATAAGTGTGTTTTAAGCTCATGACGGAAGGTCCGAAGATTAGGCACTTGACGTAGGCCAGGGGGAAGTTCATTCCAGAGCGTCGCTGCCCCCACAGAGAAGGCCCTATTCATGGGGGCCACCAGCCGACACTGTTTGGCGGACAGCACCCTGAGGAGACCCTCTCTGTGAGAGCGTACGGGTCGGTGGGAGGCAAAGGGTAACAGCAGGCGGTCTCGTAAGTACCCGGGTCCTAAGCCATGGAGCGCTTTAAAGGTGGTAACCAAAATGCCCTTCCAGATGCCCTTCCTGATGTCTATGCAGAGTTTACAGGAAATGTTTTCTCTTTTCATCCTATAGAGAAACAACTATCACTGGCTAGGATTGAACTTTCAATCTTCCGAGTGGGAGGTGAGCATCTTCACCTCTAGGCCACCATGCTGCTCTATAGAATTAAGTAATTACCGGTAATTAGAATTAAATACATTTAATCTTTTGAAAACACTTGCACCAAAAGCTGTAAAATTACATTTTATGGAAATACTGTTCTCTCATGAATGGAAATGTATGGATTTTCTGGTGTTCTACCATCCAGGAATTAACCAGGCCGACTCAGCTTAGCTTCTGAGATCAGCTAAAATTAGGTGACTGAAGTTATTTCTTGAGGCAGAAGCCTAGGTGAATCCTAAATTCAAATCTCATCAGTTATGAAGTTGACTAGATTATGACACCATCAGGAAACATTCACTCCATGATGCTGGAGCGCAAATACCCAGATTAAATATCATTGAAGCCATTGGTTGTTGTTGTTGTTTTTTGAGTAAAAGGGGGTACAGTATCTGAAACCACCACAGAATCAGGGAAGTCTTGCTCATCCCTCCTTCCTTATTCAACTCCGGCCCCATTTGGCTCCAGGAGGGGAGAAATAAAACAGAGAAACACAGATCCTAAAGAAAACCTTCTTTTGTTGGCATATCAAGGTTGTTTAGTTTTTCTTCCTTATAGCAAAACGGAGAAATCTGTGGTTCTTCAAATGTCATTGGGGGTCTAACTCCAGCCAACATGTAAGGATATTGTTACTGGCTGACATTTCACAGGCGTACTGGGACATAAACGAAAACTTTGAGAATTCTGTCCTTTTTTTAAAAAAAAGTTGCTAATACATCATCTGTCTTGTCTATACTGCTTTCCCAAAAAGAGGTCTGTGAGATTTTATGGCAGATTCTAACTTGCATTTGGGACAAAGAGGATCCTTCTGCATTAGGCTGTGGAATCTGGGGCTTGTTCAACCATTCATCTCTGAGATAAACTCTGGCCTGGCAGGTGCTGAAATCTATGTAGATAACATAAGCTGTTTGAAATCCCTAGTTTACAAAAATTGCTTCTTACCTATTTATGACAGCTACTCTGTAGACGCTGTATCCCCAACCTAGCATTCTTCAGATATTTCGGGTTTCTACTCTTATAATTCGTTATCAACAGCACCTTACAGATAGATTTTTGGGAATTAAACTTCAAAATGTTTTGGAGACCATTTTTAGGGTTAAGAATTTTGGTTTACACCAGTAGTCATGTTGGCTGGAAGACCCAGCCAACCCAGCACTGCTGGAGGGCACTGGTTGCTTATGCCTGAAAACTAATTTTTAATTAATTTAATTTAATTTAATCTGTCTTTACACAAAAGGAAAAAACAATCCAACCTATCAAAAACAGCACTACAAAAAACAGATTAGAAACACAAGTTAAAATAGGGAAGAAAATGGTAAGTGAACACCTGTCTACCCTAGACGAGTTCAAATCACCAGGACCGGATGGATTACACCCCAAGGTTCTGAAGGAACTGGCAGACGTGATCTCAGAACCACTGAACTATATCTTTCAAAGATCCTGGAGCACAGGGGAGCTGCCAGAGGACTGGAAAAGAGCTGATGTAGTTCCCATCTTCAAAAAAGGAAAAAAAACAGATCCAGGAAACTACAGACCTATCAGTCTGACCTCAATACCGGGGAAGATTCTGGAAAAGATAATCAAGCAACGAATCACCGAACACCTAGAAGCAAACAAAGTAATAACCAAAAGCCAACATGGGTTTGTCAAAATCAGATCATGCCAGACTAATCTTATCGCATTCTTTGACAAAATGACAAAATTAGTAGACCAGAGGAATGCTGTTGATATAATTTACTTGGACTTCAGTAAAGCATTTGATAAAGTAGACCATAACCTACTACTAGATAAAGTAGAAAATGTGGGTTAGACAGCACCACCACCAGATGGATTCGTAACTGGCTGACCAACCGCACTCAACGTGTAGTCCTCAACGGAACTACATCCACATGGAGGAAGTATGCAGTGGAGTACCCCAAGGCTCTGTTTTAGGCCCAGTACTCTTCAACATCTTCATCAATGACTTGGACGAGGGATAGATGGGGAACTCATCAAATTTGCAGATGACACCAAGCTGGCAGGAATAGCCAACACTCCAGAAGATAGGCTCAAGTTACAGAAAGATCTTGACAGACTTGAACATTGGGCGCTATCTAACAAAATGAAATTCAACAGTGAAAAAGTAAGGTTCTACATTTAGGCCAAAAACAAAATGCACCAGTACCGTATATGTGGTACCTTGCTCAATAGTAGTACCTGTGAGAGGGATCTTGGAGTCCTAGTGGATAACCATTTAGATATGAGCCAGCAGTGTGCAGCAGCTGTTAAAAAGCCAACACAGTTCTGGCCTGGCAGGTGCTGAAATCTATGTAGATAACATAAGCTGTTTGAAATCCCTAGTTTACAAAAATTGCTTCTTACCTATTTATGACAGCTACTCTGTAGACGCTGTATCCCCAACCTAGCATTCTTCAGATATTTCGGGTTTCTACTCTTATAATTCGTTATCAACAGCACCTTACAGATAGATTTTTGGGAATTAAACTTCAAAATGTTTTGGAGACCATTTTTAGGGTTAAGAATTTTGGTTTACACCAGTAGTCATGTTGGCTGGAAGACCCAGCCAACCCAGCACTGCTGGAGGGCACTGGTTGCTTATGCCTGAAAACTAATTTTTAATTAGGGCTTCAAAGAACGGCCTTTTGTTTTCTTTGTCTGGAGATATCAGCTTTATTTATTGCACTTCCTTGGCTACTGAGGAATGTTTTCCCTTCTCTATCCAAATTTAAGATAAAAACACTCCTTTTCCTTTTGAGCATAAATCGTGGAAGGATTTGGCAACATGGCACTTATAGGAAATGCTGTGTAGGTCTGTAAGGAATAGGAGACATAAAAAATATTCATTCTTCACCAGCATGGAAATCATCAAGTATATGAGGTGGATATCAACTTGCAAATACCCCCACACTGATGTATTAGAGAGTCCTCTGGTCTTTTTCCCAAATAGACTCCAAAGGTTTTAGATTGTTACAGGGCCCGGATTTCTTCTGAGAAAGCTTAGCTATAAGCTAAGATGTTTATGGCTGAATAAAAGGCACCTCCTTCCTTCTGAGATGTATGTAGCTTGCTAAACCCGGAGTCCAATGAAGACACTTAGAAGATATTTGTAGCTTTTCCTGATGATCATGTGATATTGCTAGCAAAATTGTCACACTCAGGATTTAGACCTGCTTTGCTGTTTTTTTAATTGGGCTTTTGTTTATCTACTTTTAGGACTTTAATAGAGAACAGATTATGTTTTAAATCATATTTATGCAGAAATATTGACAATTCAAAAGAATTCACAAACTTTTATGCACTGCTGTATATATAGCAGACTTTGTACTTGTAGTTTTATTATCATTTTATTTTGTGTTGACTTAACCGCATTGCAGGGATGTAAACACATTAAATTAAAAAACCCACATCCTTTTTTTTTTAAAGTTCAGGGTTCAGTGATCCCCACAAAAATAAAAAACTCACTAGAAAGGAATTCCTTTAAAATCCCAGTCTTAACAAATTTGATTTTGTGTGGTTGTCATGGTTTTTTTTTAATGGAATTTGCTTCCCAGAAAAAAAACACACAAAACCCCTCACCTCAGGGCAGAAAGGAAGACTTAGAGCACCGGATAACAAGCCAAAGATGTCAGACTCAATTTATGGCTAGACAATTCCAGCCGAACTTGGGAGACTTTTCTGAGCAAACAAGCAGGAATGTGGAAGACAAAAACAAGCAAACATCCATCATTAATGGACACGCTATGTGGGTTAGAAACAAGAGGAAATCCAAGTCACCCTTTTCTGAGAGGGCAATGCTGGAAATATTTTGAGAGCTTTTTAAATCCATTCCTATTCATCCAGAAATTGTTCACTGTCTGATTTCTCTCTGCCTCTGCCTCTGCCTCTCTTTCTCTCTCTTCCTAGAATAGCAATAGCACTTAGACTTACATACCACTTTACCATGCTTTATAGCAGTGGTGAAATCCAATTTTTTTTTACTACTGGTTCTGTGGGTGTGGCTTGGTGGGCGTGGCTTGGAGGGTGTGGCAGGGGAAGGATACTGCAAAAGCCCCATCCCTTCCCCACTCCTAAGGGAAGGATATTGCAAAATCGCCATTCCCACCCCACTCTGGGGCCAGCCAGAGGTGGTATTTGCCGGTTCTCTGAACTGCTCAAAATTTCTGCTACCGGTTCTGCAGAACCTGTCAGAACCTGCTGGATTTCTCCCCTGCTTTACAGACCTCTCTAAGTGGTTTACAGAGTCAGCATATTGCCCCCAACAATCTGTGTTCTCATTTTACCAACCTTGGAAGGATGGAAAGCTCAGTCAACTTTGAGCTGGCAAGAGTCAAATTGCCAAATTGCTGGCAGCTGGTAGTCAGCAGAACTGACCTGCAGTACTGCCTTCTATCCACTGCGCCACCTCAATTCTGTTGAATGCAATAAATATTTGGTTTCTAGTTGCATTTGTCCTTGTTTCCATGAAAAGCCCCCCAAAGAGTCATCAAAAGGACAGGTCTGTTTGAAGCTGTTAGTATAAATATTCTTTCAGATGTTAATTTACTAAATTTATGAAGGCTGGATCTCTTGATTTCAGTCTCATAACCAGTAAAGTCTGTTCATAAGAGTTTTGACCTATTCTATTAGGTAGGGCAGGCGTTAAGGATTAATTGAATCTTCATGTCTTCTTGACTTAGTGGACACAGAGATACAGATGCAAATCAGTATGAAGTTTTATTTATTTTTATTTATTTATTTTGTCGCAACCTTATATACAAGCACATATAATGAAAGAAAACAATAGGACAAGAACGGTAGGCACTTTTGTGCACTTATGCACACCCCTTATAGTCCTCTTAGGAATGAGGTGAGGTCAATGGTAGACAGTTTTTGGTTAAAGCTTTTGGGAGTTTGAGAAGAGACCACAGAGTCAGGTAGTGTGTTCCAAGCATTAACAACTCTGTTACTGAAGTCACATTTTCTGCAATCAAGATTGAAGCAGTTAACATTAAGTTTGAAATTATTGTTTGCTCTTGTATTATTGTGATTGAAGCTGAAGTAGTCTTCAACAGGAAGGATTCTGTGTGTTAAACACAGGTCATGTTGAGTCAGCGGAGTTCTAAGTTTTCTAATCCCAGGATTTCAAGTCTGGAGGTATAAGGTATTTTGTTGTTTATAGAGGAGTGGAGAACTCTTCTTGTAAAATATTTCTGGACTCGATCAATTGTATTAATGTCAGAGATGTGCTATGGATTCCAGACAGGTGAGCTGTATTCAAGAATGGGTCTTGCAAATGTTTTGTATGCTCTGGTTAGTAGTGTAGAGTTTTTGAAAAAGAAGCTACGCAAAATTAGGTTTACAACTCTTAGATCCTTTTTTGCTATGTAGTTACAGTGGGCTTTGGCACTTAGATCATTTGATATGAAAACTCCAAGGTCTTTTACAGGGTGGGGGTCATCAGTAAGGTAATGTCCATCAAGCTTGTATTTAGTGTTTGGGTTCTTTTTTCCAATATGTAAGACTGAGCATCCACAACTCTGAAAATGTAAGGACAATTCATATGCCTAGCAAAATAAATAATCTTGACATGATTTCTTCACTCTGAAGAAAGACATTTCAAAGGGCAGAAGATGACTATAAAACAAGCCCAGGTTTTATTAGTTTAATGGTTCTGATGTACAATGGCTTGCATCAATTAGTACTTCTATGGATCAGTAAGTCTAGTATCTACAACACTCTTATTTAATGAGAACATCCACTAACCTCAGCAAAGAAGGACAACAGTTCCCAAGCTTTCTGCTAAAAAAATTCAAGGAGACAGTCCTTATAACAGAATCAATCATTCTTATGGCTGAAGTACTTTATAACCATCTGCATTCTTCCCATCTGTTCATAATCTTATCTAATGAAATATTTTTCCTCCTAGATTGGATTGATTCTTAATGTTACACAATTTTTCCTCAGACTCATTCCTGGTCTTTCCATTATCACCATGCATAAGAACGTAACATGTATTTATCACCAACAAATAGATTTCTATGTACCGACAATAGTCTAATAACACTTATGCATACTTGGGCATACAATTTAATACTTTCACTCACATGTCTATGAAGATTCTCAGTCATGGTTGTCCCAAAGGTGCTTTTTCAAAAGCAACTGGACTTTATTTTTCCTTGCAGATGTTTCACTTCTCATCCAAGAAGATCATCATTCAGTCAGAACCGAGGAAACATCTTGGATGAAAAGCAAAACATCTTCAAGGGGAAAAAAAGTCCCGCTGCCTTTTGAAAAAGCACCTTTGGGACTTTCACTCACAAATAAGCTTACACCTTCACTTTCATTGAGGTATTAACTAACAAATCCCAAAGTCAGATCATTATAAATCTCAGTCTTTTTATATGGTACGTTCATTACTAAACACACCCAAATACATAGATTTCCACTGCTTATCATGGCTTGAGTCAATCAAATCTTTTACATCATCCTTTCTAGTATTATACAGAAGGTGTGGCCATACTTACATAATTCTTACACAATTCTCTACTAATGATAAGGACTGAACAGTTTGAGTACATTATGGCCATTATGCCAAAGTACAATTTTGCTCCCAGCAAACTGACATTATTTATGCAAACTAGCCTCTCATTACCTTGCAGGACAACATACTGTTGTCCTCATCCCAGCAGGTAGGAGAGTACAGTATATGCAGAGCACAGACCTGCATGCAGCCTATAAAAGGACATAAAAATAAGCTCTGTATAAACCAGAATTAAATAAATTTAATCTTTTGGAATCACTTTCACCCAGAGCTATAAAAATACATTTTATAGGAATACTGTTCTCACATGAAAGGGAAAATAGGAGCAAATATATTCTTTAAGGAGGGGTTTTTTTTGGCACAGTTCTACTTCTCATTCATTTGTAGAGGGCTAGGGAGCTGCATACCAGATTTTAGCAGTCAAGACTGAACTGACTTATGTCCAATAAGTGTGGTCCCTCCTCCAGCGTTTCTAAGCAACAACATAATATAAAGTTATAAACTGCAGCCCGTTTGTTCACAAGTGTTCCACCTCAATTGTTTCCTCTGATGTTGCTGGCATTTTCCATTGTGCCTTTTATGATTCAGATCTGCCTGCCTCACTCCCCAGATTTTCCTTCAAAACCCTGCCAAGAAGGTCAAGAAGGACAGACAGGAGAAAGCCTTCATTCAAGCATCCCAGGGCGCCATAATTTTATTTATTTATTTTTTTATTTATTTATTAAATTTGTATACCGCCCTTCTCCCGAAGGACTTTTAGCTAGTAAAGATAACTAATTCCTGCTAATACCCAATCAAAACACCGGACAATTTTAAGAATGGAGCGAAAACTGTACTTATTTTGGAAATTAGTTGGATGTATCTGATTTTCAAAATAAGCAATTAATCACCAGAAGCTCTTCTGTATAATAAACAAAGTAGTTTCAGTTGACATTGGATATCTCAGAGCATATCCTATTCCACAAGCATTTGGGCTGACACATTAAGCAAGCCCTGCTATAGAGACTGAGGTAGGATGATGCTTCAATCCTGGAATGTGATATAAAATGCTTTTTAAAATAATAATAACAACAGAATAACAGAGTTGAAAGGAACTTTGAAGATCTTGTAGTCCAGCCCTCTGCTTAAGTAGAGAACTATACCGTTTCAGACAAATGGTTGTTCAGTCTCTTCTTTAAAACCTCCAGTGTTGGAGCACTCACAACTTCTGGAGGCAAGTCATTCCATTGATTAATTGTCCTGTCAAGAAATTTCTCCTTAGTTCTAGGTTGGTTCTCTAGTTAATTAGTTTCCATCCATTGTGTCTTGTCCTCCCTTCAGATGCTTTGGAAAATAGATAGTATAAGTTTTCAGCACATTTTTGTGCTGAAAACGCCCCTAAACTTATACTCGGATCGGCTTATACTCGGATCGGCTTATACTGAGTTTTGTTTTTTTTAAGCCCTCGCTTATACTGAGTATATACGGCTTATACTCGAGTTTTTTTCTTTTTTCACATTTTACCGGACGGAAGCCCTGCCGGTGCAGTGAGAGGCGGGCGGGGAGCCGCCAGCCTTCTCAGCTGAGGGAGGAGGGTTTCAACCGGTAGGTGCCTCATTTCCCACCCTCGGCTTATACTCGAGTCCCCAGTTTACCCCAGTTTTTGGGGTAAAATTGGGGACCTCGGCTTATACTCGGATCGGCTTATATTCGAGTATATACGGTAGGTTGACCCCCCTCTTCTTTGTGGCAGCCCCTCAAATATTGGAATACTAACATGTCATTCCTGGTGCTTCTTTTCATTAAACTAGACATACCCAATTCCTGCAACCATTCTTCGTAAGTTTTAGCCTCCAATCCCCTAATCATCTTTGTTGCTCTTCTTTGCACTATTTCTAGAGTCTCAACATCTTTTTTATATAATGGCAATCAAAACCAGATGCAATATTCCAAGAGGGGTTTTACCAAGACATTATAAAGTGGTATTACCATGGCCATAACATGGTCTTGATTCTATACCTCTATTAATGCAGCCTAGGACTGTGTTGGTTTTTTGGTAGCTGCAGCACATTGCTAGCTCATATTTAACTGTTGTCCACTAGGACTCCAAGATCCCTCTCACAGTTACTACTATTGAGCTAGGTACCGCCTATTGTGTACCCGTGCATTTGTTTTTCCTTGCCTAAATACTTTACTTTTCTCACCATTGAATTTCATGTTATTAGATAGATTTCACCCACTCAGGGGTGAAATTGAGCAGGTTCTGACAGGTTCTGGAGAACTGGTAGTGGAAATTTTGAGTAATTCAGAGAACTGACAAATATCACCTCTGGCTGGTCCCAGAGTGGGGTGGGGATGGAGATTTTGCAATATCCTTCCCCCAGGAGTGGGGACGGAATGGGGATTTTGCAGTATCCTTCCCCTGCCATGCCCACGAAGCTCTCACCAAGCCACCCCCCCACAGAACTGGTAGTAAAAAAAAATTGGATTACACCGCTGGACCACTGTTCAAGTTTGTCAAGATCCTTCTGTTTCTTAAGTCTAAATTCTGAAGTATTGGCTAATCCTGCCAGTTTGGTGTCATCTGCAAATTTAATGAGTTCCCCTTCTATCCCCTCATCTAAATTTTTGATGAAGATATTGAA
Organism: Ahaetulla prasina; assembly: GCF_028640845.1. Lineage (NCBI taxonomy): Eukaryota > Metazoa > Chordata > Lepidosauria > Squamata > Colubridae > Ahaetulla > Ahaetulla prasina. The sequence goes on along the minus strand of NC_080540.1, from coordinate 56,613,177 downwards.
GAGTAACTAGGCCTAAGACAGAACCTTGATGTACCCCGTTACATACTACAAAAAAAAAGTTCTGATTTTATAAAAAGACTTGATTTTATTATTTGTGTTAAGGGAGTTCTGGGTTTAATTTTTGAACACTACCTAGGGTAATCTCAATAAAATTGGCAGCTATATAAAATAAATTATTGAATTGAAAGGTAGGCTACAAAGTCAGAATGCTAAGAGTAGTAATATTTATAGTAACAATGGACTTTGATCATGAAGCATGTTATATGTTTAAATTGAGGTGTTCCTGCCCTAGGGAAGTCCAAAGAGAAAGGTTGTTTTTTGCCTTGTGGGATGTGTTGATCTTAGATGTGTAAATTTCTTCCTTGGTGTTGCATTTTATGTGGGCTTTGGCATTGGGGTGCAGTATTGTGATAAAAGATGATCTTGAGCAGATTTTGTTTCTTGGAGAGAAGTACTTAATTAATTTATTTTTATTTATTTTATTTATTTGTCACAACAGTAAATATAAGCATAAGCATGAAAATAACTATATAATATATAAGCATATATATGAGCATAAGTATGTAATAACTATATTAATTGGATATAATGAAAGGAAACAATAGAACAGGAACAGTAGGCACGTTTGTCCTCTTATGCACGCCCCTTTTGCAGCCCAAGTATCAATATGGGTGGAAAAACTAAGCGGTTTTTTTTTTGTATCTTTATTTTAAAGTTGCTGGTGGATCAAAGGTGGTTGGGGAATGTGTGACCTGGCTGGGTGAGGGTAGTGTCATTTTTTTTTCACCTTCCAACAACTACTTTTGAGAGAACAGGATTGAGTCACTTGCAGTCAAGGCCAGTGACACATATGAAGGCACTTTGGCCAAGGTGGCTTCAGACAGCACTTATTTCCCCATCCCAGCATGACAAAAACTGTGAGTCAAAGAGGGGTGGATAATGTGGACATAGATAGCTGTGAGATGCAAATGATCAGGTCACATGTGAAGGTCTGATTAAACTGATTTATCGCTAATCAGGCCGATGCATAGGAATCTGTTCAACTAATAGTTCACACCTGCTTGTAATTAGATAAAGGTCAATGGAATTCAAGGGAGGTTAGTTCACTTGTGGCTACATAAGGATTCCAGGCTGATTCCTTTTTTCACTCCTTTGCTCCCAGCTTCTGCCACTTCTTCCCCTACAATAGTAATGTCAGAAGCCCTCTAGAGGTATCATTCTTCAAGCACAGATCAAAACCTCTGGGCCCTGCTAACTCAGGGGTAGGTTCTAAATTTTTTTACTACCAGTTCTGTGGGCGTGGCTTATTTTGTGGGCATGGTTTGATGGTCATGTGACAGTGGGTGTGGCTTGATGGTCATATGACTGGGTAGGCATGGCCAACTCAAGGTCTCTCATGTCAAGGGGTACCTCACCTGGCCCCTCCCCTCCCAGCCATTCCTTGTCACACCCAGCCTCAACTTATCTATAATTCTGCAAAAATGTTGTTCACCTTTTTTCAACTTTATTATCTACATACTATAGATCGGGGTCTCCAAACCTGGCCACTTTAAGACTTATGGACTGCAACTCCCAGAATTCCTCAGCCAGCTTTGCTGTCTTAAAGTCTTAAAGTGGCCAAGGTTGGAGACCTCTGCTATAGATGCACTTTCATGGACCACTGAAAGGAGGAAATGGGTCACATGCTTTACCCAAGAGTGTGATAGGCAACAGTCTTTTAAGGGGCTGCTAGAAAGAAGGGGGGGGAAAGTATTTTCCAAAGCACCAGAAGGCAAAACAAGAAGCAATGGATGGAAACTCAACAAAGAGAGAAGCAACCTAAAACTAAGGACAAACTTCCTTAGTTTGACAGTGTGAACCTATATAGGTTTCAGTCATAATTTCACATATAAAATAGCCATTCATGTAATACAGCCTGCATATTGTTCAAAACAATCATTAGTATTATGGCTGATATTTGACAGCAAGCTTAAAATCCCCATTCCCTCCCCACTGGAGGGGAAGGTTACTTCAAAATCCCCATTTCCTCCCCACCCCACTAATCTGTCCTGGGAAGGAATCAAACTCCCCCCTCTTCATTTCCCAAATAAAATATCCCAGATAATTAAGGAATAATCAAGCTGCTGACAAGGAACCTGCCTGGAATTCCACATTCCTGCCAGCTGCATAAAGGAAATTTGTAAGCAGAGATCATAGAAAGTGGAAGCCGGAAGTTCAGCTCCATTTACAAGCAGGCAGAAAATTCATTCAAGACAGGATACTTCACAATGGAAATCACCCAAATCTTTTTAGAAACACAAAGCCCATGTTGCACAAACCCCAAAACTTCAAAAACATTGAACCATATAAGAATTCTTCCTCTTATCCAATTTGTTGTTCAGGTGACCCAGAAAAGAGCTTTTAGCCGCTCTGTCAATTTAAAATGACAGCATTTCCCCCTCCCCTTCTTCTTTGCCAAGCGATCTCCTGGCTGAGAAGCGAGCCGATCAGTTGGGAGCCTTCTTGGCTTCTCAATTTAAAGGGACAGTGTCTTGGTTTTTTTTCCTCTTCTTTGACAAGTGAGTCTTGATTTTAAAGTTGCTGGTGGATCAAAGGTGGTTGGGTGGGGTAGTGTCATTTTTTTTTTCACCTTCCAACATCTACTTTTGAGAGAACGGGGTTGAGTCACTTGCAGTCAAGGCCAGTGACACATATGAAGGCACTTTGGCCAAGGTGGCTTCAGACAGCACTTATTTCCCCATCCCAGCATGACAAAAACTGTGAGTCAAAGAGGGGTGGATAATGTGGACATAGATAGCTGTGAGATGCAAATGATCAGGTCACATGTGAAGGTCTGATTAAACTGATTTATCGCTAATCAGGCCAATGCATAAGAATCTATTCAACTAATAGTTTACACCTGCTTGTAGTTAGATAAAGGGCAATGGAATTCAAGGGAGGTTAGTTCACTTGTGGCTACATAAGGATTCCAGGCTGATTCCTTTTTTCACTCCTTTGCTCCCAGCTTCTGCCACTTCTTCTCCTACAATAGTAATGTCAGAAGCCCTCTAGAGGTATCATTCTTCAAGCACAGATCAAAACTTCTGGGCCTTGCTAACTCAGGGGTGGGTTCTAATTTTTTTTACTACCAGCTCTGTGGGCGTGGTTTATTTTGTGGGTGTGGCTTGATGGTCATGTGACAGTGGGTGTGGCTTGATGGTCATGTGACAGTGGGTGTGGCTTGATGGTCATGTGAATGGGTAGGCGTGGCCCTCTCATATCAAGGGGTACCTCGCCTGGCCCCTCTCCTCCCAGCCATTCCTTGTCACACCCAGCCTCAACGTATCTATAGTTCTGCAAAAATGTTGTTCACCTTTTTTCAACTTTATTATCTACATACTATAGATCAGGGGTCTCCAAACTTGGCCACTTTAAGACTTATGGACTTCAACTCCCAGAATTCCTCAGCCAGCTTTGCTGTCTTAAAGTCTTAAAGTGGCCAAGGTTAGAGACCTCTGCTATAGATGCACTTTCATGGACCACTGAAAGGAGGAAATGGCTCACATGCTTTGCCTAAGAGTGTGATAGGCAACAGTCTTTTAAGGGACTGCTAGAAAGAAGGGGGGGGGAGTATTTTCCAAAGCACCAGAAGGCAAAACAAGAAGCAATGGATGGAAACTCAACAAAGAGAGAAGCAACCTAAAACTAAGGACAAACTTCCTGACAGTGTGAACCTATATAGGTTTCAGTCATAATTTCACATATAAAATAGCCATTCATGTAATACAACCTGCATATTGTTCAAAACAATCATTAGTATTATGGCTGATATTTGACAGCAAGCCTAAAATCCCCATTCCCTCCCCACTGGAGGGGAAGGTTACTTCAAAATCCCCATTTCCTCCCCACCCCACTAATCTGTTCTGGGAAGGAATCAAACTCCCCCCTCTTCATTTCCCAAATAAAATATCCCAGATAATTAAGGAATAATCAAGCTGCTAACAAGGAACCTGCCTGGAATTCCACATTCCTGCCAGCTGCATAAAGGAAATTTGTAAGCAGAGATCATAGAAAGTGGAAGCCGGAAGTTCAGCTCCATTTACAAGCAGGCAGAAAATTCATTCAAGACAGGATACTTCACAATGGAAATCACCCAAACCTTTTTAGAAACACAAAGCCCATGTTGCACAAACCCCAAAACTTCAAAAACATTGAACCATATAAGAATTCCTCTTCTTATCCAATTTGTTGTTCAGCTGACCCAGAAGGCAGCTTCCAGCTCTGTCAATTTAAAACGACAGCGGGTTTTTTTTCCCCCCTTCTTCTTTGCCAAGCGATCTCCTGGCTGAGAAGCGAGCCGATCAGTTGGGAGCCTTCTTGGCTTCTCAATTTAAAGGGACGGTGTCTTGTTTTTTTTCCCCCTCTTCTTCGGCAAGTGAGTCTTGATTTTTTCCTTCTAGCCGATCAGCTGGGAGTCGGGAGGCAGCAATAGATTGGGGGCAGGGTCAGGCATTATTTTTACTACCGGTTCTCCAAACTACTCAAAATGTTTACTACCAGTTCTTGCGAACTGGGGAGAACCGGTAGCAACCCACTACTGCTGCTAACCTGCAAGAGCAGAACATCCACATCACCATTGCCCATCAGAGGGGTACAGCATCCAGCTGACCCTTTGGAAAGAGGTGCTGCTGCAATCATCATTTAAATAGTTGCCTGAAGTTTTAAAACAGCTTGGTCACTTAAATGTTACTGCCTTCAGCAGAATTCTATTTTTTTTAATGGTTTTTCTTGCTTTATCTTGCTGGGTTTTCTGAAATCTCCCAGTTATTTGGCTCTTTAGTACAGCAAGCAGAATTTAATTTACTATCTAATCCTCCGGTTAATCTCTTAACATACAGCCATTCTTCTTTTGTTTTCTTCCCCTCAGTTTAATTTAAAAGCCACTCAACTGTGTAAGTATTCATATAGTAGGTGGGCAAAAGTTGATGGCATCACACAAATGCAGTGACTTATGCACTAGCTTAGACATTGTGTCACATGTATGTAACCGCAACATTTATGTGCTGGTGCCTTCTACATATGTCATCCTGGTATCGCTGTGATTTGTTACGGACAATACTGCTTAGTTGGCAGATAGCCTTTCATTCTAGATTGTAGAGTATAACCATATTTCCTCCCGATGGCTCCATTAGACTCGGGAAAATAAAGGCTGCATGTATGAAATAAATATAATGGCAACTTGACATAGAAACCACCCACCCACAGAAACAGGGGTCCACTTTGCTAAATGTTATCGTGTGCAGGTTAAACAACCATTTCCTAGGGATGTTTGATTTGGGTTTCTCTACTGAAGCTGGCCTAAATTTCTATTTCTAACTCTATGGTTCAAGGGAGAGGTAAATGTTTGCATGCCCTAGAAAGGGAGCAGGAGAGCAATAGCACTTAGACTTATATTCCACTTCACAGTGCTTTACAGCCCGCTGTAAGTGGTTCACAGAGTCAGCATTTTGCCCTCAACAATCTGGGTCCTCATTTTACCAACCTCGGAAGGATGGAAGGCTGAATCAACCTTGAGCTGGTCAGGATTGGAACTCCTGGCAGTGAGCTGAATTAGCTTGCAATACTCCATTCTAAACACTGAGCCACCAGAGTTTCCCCCCAGTTTAAATTCTTAACAAAAAGAGGTCTCCAACCTGGCCATGCCAAGATGGCAGTCAATTTGTAAATAAAGGTAAAAAGGTAAAGGTTCCCCTTGCACATATTTGCTAGTCGTTCCCAACTCCAGGGGGCGGTGCTCATCTCTGTTTCAAAGCCAAAGAGCCAGTGTGGTCTGAAAACGTCTCCGTGGTCATGACTAAATGCCAAAGTAGCATGGAATGCTGTTGCCTTCCCACCAAAGGTGGTCCCTATTTTTCTACTTCTAAGTTGGCAGAAGCTGGGACAAGTAATGGGAGCTCACCCCATTACACAGCACTAGGGATTCAAACCACTGAACTGCTGACCTTTCGATCGACAAGCTCAGCGTCTTAGCCACTGAGCCACTGCATCTCTCCATTTTGTGTGCCTGACATTCAAAGCTCCCAGTCTGCTTATCAGTCCAAAAATCTTGCCTTTCCACTCAGTTACAGCAATTGATGGTAACTAGGCAATTTCTGTCTTGAAAAAGCTAAGCAAAGTCAGAACGTGTTAGTATTTGAATGAGAGATCACCCCCCCCAAAATCCCAAGGTTACAGGCTGCAATGGGAAGTCTAGGCGAAAAAAGTCTCCAAGGAAGGCAACAGTACACCCGTTCCACACACAGATAGCAAAACAGCTACAGAATTCAAAATACTATCATTCAGATATGAATCTCAGGTTTTGAACTGAGAATTATAGGCCAATCTAAGCAGCATCTTGGTCTTATCCAGCAAAAATGCATTGACAAATTGCCATAGGAAACATTATCGAGCATTACAAACAGAAGACATCATTGTTTGGACTCCTGAAAAATTCCACGATTCAGACAGGATTAATTACGAAGCGCCTTTTGCAAACCCCACGACTCCCTGTTGACCCTTCCATCTCCTTTTCCTCCACCTTGTATGAGCCAGAACTGGATGTGCCAAACAAAGAGATCAGCTGCAAGTTAAGTGGAAACATTATATTAATTGGGGGCAATTGGATTACTAAAAGCATGCTTAAGTCTTCTTTTGCTTTCCGTAAACACTTGTGTCTAAACATTGCAAGTAACTAAGGGTACATTTTAAGGACGAAGATATTTGCTGAGGAAATTTGACTTGCTTTTATTGCCCAGCAAGTAAACAATTAATCAGTGAAACAACTTGCTTCCAGAATTTGTGAATGTTCCAACACTGGAGGTTTGTGAGAAGAAGTTGGACAGCCAATTGTCTGAAATGGCTTTGGGTTTCCTGCCTGAGAAGGGGGTTGAACTAGAAGACTTCCAAGGTCCTTACAACTCTGAATCTCTTCTCTTCTCTTCTCTTCTCTTCTCTTCTCTTCTCTTCTCCTCTCCTCTCTTCTCTTCTCTTCTCTTCTCTTCTCTTCTCCTCTCCTCTCCTCTCCTCTCCTCTCCTCTCCTCTCCTCTCCTCTCCTCTCCTCTCCTCTCCTCTCCTCTCTTCTCTTCTCTTCTCTTCTTTAAATTTTCCATCATGCCTCCTGGGAATAATAATAAAAGAACCTGCTAATTTACTTTCTAGCTTTTTTCAGTCTCTAATTAAATGCATGCTATCATGCTCAAATAAGTACATAGATACAAAATAATATCTAGAGAGCCAGTTTGGTCCAGTAGTTAAGATGCTATCAAAGGAACCAGAAGATAGTGAATCCTATTCCCATTTTATCCATTAAAGCCAGCTGGGTGAGTGGACAAGTTGCTATCTCTTAGCCCAAGCACATCACAAGGATTGGGGGGGGGATAAGTGGAGGAAGGGGTGTTAAATATGGTAGCTGGTTTGAGTTATTTATAAAAAATAAGAAGGCTAATAATCTGATTGAAAAACAAAGAAATAAATAGGCATTGGACGCCTCATCCAGTTGAGGAATAAACACAGACTTCGTAAGGAAACTCGTCAAGTTGATCTTTGACCAGGTTCTAGAAAGGAAAATGATTATTATGTTCAACCCCTGTTTGTTGATGTTTATTCCTCTTAAAACCTGGAGACAATGCATATGGTCCAAAATGGCGGTGGTATATGCAATAAGATCAGAATGTTTTCAGAAAGGAGAATAGATCTGACTTTTTATCATCCACAGAAGTCAGAGATTGGTAAGAAAAGCAAAATTTGATATCAGAGAAGAAAATGGTGATTTGGGGGGCATGAATTAACAATACATCTATTATAAAATCAGAAAGAAGACATGAGTCCAACTGCATTATTTGACATTAGCAACAACAATTGCATCAAGATCAAATGGTTTTTGATATATAATCAGCATTTGTTTTCTCTGGCTCCTTCTATAACACTTTTCCTGAAGTGTGTATCCTCCAGCTATATTTCACTGTCATAAACCCCATCCATCATGGCCAACTTGTTTTGCGGAGAGGTTGGTTGTGTTCTCCTTCTAGTGATTTTAGTCATTTTAGCACTTTTGTGTAGTGTTGAAGATGCTGTCCTAAAAACCAGGAGTTTTTAGTAACCAGGAGTTACTTTTAAAATAATAAAAATGTAATTTAAAAATATGATAAATAATAAATTGTGACAAATTTGTTCTTCCTTTGGGCCAAATCCCCATTGTTTAGTTCATAGAGTTTGCTGCAACCAAGTCTAACCAACTGAACATAAAGTTTATATATATGTTGTGTTGCCTGGAAGTTTGGCGACATAGCTGGTGCAGCTATATATTTGCTGATCCCACTGCTATGCCTCCTAGTTACATTGAGACAATTTCCAGAATTACCAATCCACTGTGCTTGTTGACTGAGAATTCCAAGAAAAAACAGTTTCACTTCCAAAGTAAGAAAACACCAAATCAGGGAAGGCTGTTTTGAGACATAGCAGGATGTAAGAAGTATGGGTTAAAAAATAGATCATACCATGAAAACTTTTCATTGTTTGCTTTAAGATTAGGTCATTGTTAATTATTCTGCTCTTAGCTTTTACATTATGGGTGGGTTAGTAAAATGGGGGGAAACTATAATCTGACTAGGTGGCTCAGTGGCTTTGAGCTTGTCGATCAGAAAGGTCGGCAGTTTGGCAGTTCAAATCCTTAGAACAGGTCTCCTGCATGAGAGATGACCCCTAAGGTCCCTTCCAACACTGTTGTTGTTTTTAACTAAAATAATTCAGCAACAGCAATTAGGTGCTGGAGACAATTTTTATAAAATCATTAATCCAACCTCACTCAGAAATGGTACTTCAAAACTTACTTCCATTTAAATGTGTACAGGAGTGTTTATTTAGTCTCAGACATCTGCCAATCATATTCAAACAGATGGGAGGGGAATCAGTATGAGCCAAAAGAAGGTACAAAGAAGCAATTTTAAGTTGTTCACTCACTCATAGTTTACTTGCTTAAAGAGGTTTTTTTTTGAGGCATTCTGTTCCTCAGCTGAACTTCGGAAACTAATATACACTGGAGGAAACTGTGTATTTGTTGAGAGGGTAGAAAGTATTCCAGGAAGTAGAAATGCCGTTCACATTTACTACCAAGTACTCCAAGCTTGTGAGAGAATTTTATTATGTTCATACATTGACCCCAGCTTTGCAAATTCACATTCTCAAATTAAATATGCAGCTCCTCGGTATTTATATTTTTTTGAGAGCTGCAGTGCAACTGAAATGCCATGTAGAAAATGAATCTTTCCCTCTTGTGCTTTGTCTGTACCCTGATTTTAACACAAAATTTTAACAAGGGTGATGGCGGCTTGAATACTGCAAGGTAGGAATATCCCTTTCCTATTCAAGTTGCCAATCAAAGTTAGTTCTTGCCCAGAGGAGGGCACAGAAACATGGCTCGCCTGAACAATGCCCTCTGCAACACCAATTAAATATGTCCCTGCATACACTTCATAAAGCTTCCATCATGTGACTATCAAACCATTTGAATGCTTTCACATGGAGCTAAATAAAGAGAGGCATAGTGTTTCAGGAGCACGATGTCCAAGCCTTTCTTGGCAGACAGCAGCCTCACTCACACAAGCAATGAGACATGTCAGGCAGCACAGCAGATGAAATCCAAGCGTTTGTGTTCTGCAATAGACAGTTGGCACAAGAAGCTAAGCTCACTAAGTTTAACTGGAAAAAAACCACAAAAAACCCAGCAGGGTAAATCCAACACATGCCAGTGTGTGCCCTGTCCTTGAGTTTAAAAATAGCCCGACTTCACCTTCCCCCACCAAAACCTCTCTCTGTGGCCAGCTGACTCTGAGCTGGAACCGTAGGCAGTTTTAAAAGGGGACAACATTTACCTGATGCTTGCCTGTGTATGCACCAAGCTGATAATGCTGCAAACAGATTAGTCTATATTTATTCTGCACATTTTGATAAGGCTTCCTTCCTTCCCTACAAAAGATCTTGTAAATTAGAATTTCAGTGTTGATAATCATCCTTTTCAAGTTCCTCAGTAAACGTTCTATTTAACTAGGTTCTACAATTTTCCTGGCAGAAGGAATGAATAACTCTGATTTATTTAAAATAGTGACATACCATCTGTCATGCAGTTTAAAAGGTAGATATTCCTACGGTAATCTTACCTAAAATTTGGATAAGTTGCTTTTATGCTGCTTTTTAAGCAAAATGGTAATTTATATCTGGGATGCCAACATAAAGCACCTGGACCTAAGATTCTTTCCCTTAATAAATCTATCCTCTCATTACCACACATATTATGTTTGTAATTGCTTGGAACTGTATCCAACATTGTGAGCTAAGCCTGAGTATTATTTCTATTTTACGGGGTGGTGGGAAGACTGTATAACTCAGATGTCTCTCATTTAGATCCTTTCCCTAATTATTGTTCATGTTAGTTTTCAGTGGAATAACTATGGAAATTTTTATTGCATCGTTTTTGTTAGGATTGGAAGCCATCTCAGGAACGTTTTGGCAGTGAAAGGTGGCTAAAAAATGGAGCTAGTTCAGATTAAATAAATTAGAACTTTGGAACATTCTTTCCTTGTTGGTTTGCCAAGATCAAGCCTACACATCTTCTGGAGATGTGTTAAAATCTTCTTGAGTGTTCTGTTCAGGGTTTTTTATTATTATTATTATTGGAATTATTTTTGGATAAGTGTTTTAAGCTAGTATGGAGTAATTCCAACTGAAATAAATTATAAATGAGGAAAAAAATATATTCTGAATGAGTGCATAAAAAGAAAAACATAACTTTGGAACAATATAATTAGTGCCTTGGACAAATCTGAATGGAATTCAATATAAGGAATCCAAAGTTCTAACCCTGAACTAAGGGGAGGCAGAAAGGCTGTAGTAGAGTATGTAAACAAACCAAAAATAAGCTCTGTGTAAGCATTGCAAAAAAATTTTTTAACTTCAACCACCCAAGAAGTGAAGATGAGCCCCATCCCTTTGAAGCCATATTGTTGATATCTGAACCATACCTGCATTCACACATTTTATGAGAATATCTACACTGAGAGTACTTTCACCTAAGGATGTTATACTACTCTGAAAGCAGCTTTGAGTGTTGTGTTCCCATAACATCATCAGTACTGGAGAATTAAGTTGATTTATTTCCTGATGAAAAGCTATGAAGCTGCCTCCTCCTCCTCCTCCTCCACTTCCCCTGTTGGGTACAATTCTTACTTTGTTTGTCCTTCCAACTCCAAAAGATCAGAAAATACCGGCTTAATGACATTGCAACTTCTCCTCCATTGCACAAATAAAATTGCGGCCACAAGAACTTTATCAATTCTCACCTTTTCTTCAGACTGGAAAGAGCCATTCAAAGCTACTGAGTTTTCTTTTCTTTTCTTTCTTGTCCTTCTGTTTGCCATCCTTCCTGGATGAGAGAGGATTTTTGTTGTAGCAGAACCCATGACTACCTAAGGAGCAGGGAGGCCCATGATTTCCACCTCTCATTGTTGGTACTTCAACTATAACTGAGGTAAAAATATTGTTGGATTGTCTCTTAAGTTTTTCTGAGAATCTGGAGACTGACAAAGGGTGGAAGTGACCTGAAGGAGAGTTGTAATGCAATGCTGTGTGCATATTGGCTACTATCTGAGTTTGAACCCTATATTATTAATGGAACTTATATAATAATGGAATCCTATTGTCTCAGTAAAATGTAGAGGATGTGTGTATATGTGACTGAAAATTTTATAGTTCTTGTATACCAGGGATCTGGTATCTTTTCAGTGCTAAAAACAAACATTTCTATGCATATTCATGAAAATGTCCTCAGAGTGAAGGTTAAGCTCTTCCATCCTATAGACCAGAGACATTCAATCTGCACTCTAAATCTGTTCTAGTGTTTCTAGCTTTTGGGGGCTAAATTAGCTGAGCACTCTTAAGAACGCCCTCAAATTCCCACATCTGCAAAAATCCTTATGTACAAGATATCTTGAGCCCATGCTGTGCTATTTTGTCCTGCACATAGTTGTCTTTCTAAAAATGCTAGTTGTTATTTTTGGCCATCTGTGATGACTCCCCCCCCCACAACCCCGGATGCGTCTCCAGGTACATCTTCAGATGTCAGTTCAAAGGAGGATAAACCAGGGGTGAAATGCTCCCGGTTCGGATCGGCTCGCGCAATCCGGTAGCGATGGCGGCTGCTGGTTCGGAGGACCGGTAGCAAAAATCCCTGGCCCCGCCTCCTGCCTCTGCTGAGCCGCACCATCAGCAGAGGTGTTTTTTTTTTTTACTTTTAAAAACCGGTTTTTCTTCAGCCGAAACATGCCTTTAAAAGTAAAAAAAAGCCTTTGAGGATCCTATCCCTCAGCTGAGATTGGCAGAGCCTTTAAACTTAAAAAAAAATAATTAAAGTCTCCTCTGGTGATTTCAGCTGAGTTCCTCATCAGCAGAACCTTACTTGTACTCTTACTTGTAGAAAACATGTTTTCTACAAGTAAGAGTAGAGATTCTAAGGCACTTACCTGATTACTGATGAACATATGGCTTTTTTTCCAGTCCAAAAGCCCCAGTTTCACTTTCAGCCTGACAGAATCAATTGCTTAGCTAATCTATTTCCTCAGGGATCACCTAATGCTGGCTGGCTTTGCTGGCTGAGGAACTCTGGGAATTGAAGTCCACAATAAAATAAAATAATAAAATAAAATAAAATATTTGTGCAGCTTTCTGAGATTTGGTATGTTTCTGTAATGTTTCACTCTAACTACACAAACACTCAAAATCTCAGAAAGCTGTATGTGGCATTGTGTGTGTGTGTGTGTGTGTGTGTGTGTGTGTGAATTTTGTTGTGTGTGTGTAAAGTGTGAAAGTTGGTTTTTGAGCTTTTTGTGGCTGTGTGAAGTATGAAGTGCAGCTGCTTTTACATTGTGCGTGAGTCAGTTGTGTTGTTTTGTGTGTGTGTAAAGTATGAAAGTTGGTTTTTGATACCTCTTATTGTTTTTTATACTTTGTTTATTATTTTTATTATTTATTGTTATTGGCCATGCCCACCCAGTCATCTGACCACCAAGCCACACCCACCAATTAGGCCACACCCACAAAACCGGTAGGGAAAATTTTTAGATTTCACCCCTGGGATAAACCAGTTCTGGGCATGTCTGGAGGGGATTTGGTCAATGGTTCCAAGCAGTTAATTGAGAAGGATTGGCTGAAGCACAGCTGCAATAAGACAGCCCTGAGGCTTCGGGTGAGGAAAGTATGCAACTGCAGCCAGTCAGTGATGAGGAAGAAGACCCGCCTTCTGCACCTGATCCGAGAACACATAGGGCAGAGAAAAGGCAGGAACAGTGAAGGACAGCCAGATTACTCATGAGGAGGTAGCCTCATCCCTCTTGAGATGGCTATTTAGCATAGCAGACAGATGGAGGTAATGCTGGGAACAATGTGTTCATTTCTTAGCTGTGTGTTTCCTGGTTGTTGTGATTACTGCCTTGCTTTGGATTGATGCCATGCCCTGATTTGCATCATGTCTTGTGAACCTCTTGTATTGTGGATTTAATTTGCCCAGTGGGTTTGTCTTGTTTGGAAAACTTTGAAGTGCCTTGTGGACTCATTGGCCATTGCTCTTGGCAGAGGTCTCCAACCTTGGCAACTTTAAGCCTGGCGGACTTCAACTCCTAGAATTCTGGGAGTTGAAGTCCACCAGGCTTAAAGTTGCCAAGGTTGGAGACCTCTGCTCTGTGGATTAATGTTGGTCTGCTTTTCACTGGGCTTAATTGAGACCGCTCTGATTTTTGGTGAAGGGAATTGCTGGGGAATATTAATAAACCTAGTAAAACTTTTGTCATGTGTGCATGTAAGTGAGTGGGACAGTACACCATCCAATGCTACCAACAAAAAAAGAAACCCTACAGGTTATTGCAGAAATTCAAACTTCTGCAAGTTTGAATCTTTGGGAGATAAATGACACCATCTACATGCCAATTATACTCCATCCACACAAAAAAGAGAATATAGTAGGAGGGAGGAGAGAAGTACAACAACATTTGTAGGAAAAAATGAAATATCTTCAGGAGACTGTCCAGCCCCAGGTAGTCCAAGGAGGAGTGAATGTCCTCAAGGAAAGTGGGAAAGTGGCTGATAAGAAGATGAAAACTAGGAAGAAGAAAACCAATACACTGGAGAGCCTGAGGAAAACATGGCAGGCTGATTAGCTGATACTTTTAACTGGATCATTTCACTTTGTAGTGTCTTGTTGCAAGTCCCAACTGCATTATTTCATAATAACTATTGTCAACTTCCCAACCAAGGCAGTGTAAATCCTCTTCTCTTGAGCATGTCCTTAATCATTAGACTGCAAGAAATCAGCTCACAGTCCAAAGAATGGTCTTGAGACACCCTCCTCTTAAAAACAGTGCTCATAATCTCTGAATAAGAACATCGTTTTAGCTTTAAATTTAATGAAAATGATTATTTTTAAAAAAATGTAATTCATATTATCTTCTCTAGAATACATCTCCAAATAGCACACTATATACAGTATTTGCTGAATTTGTGTGAAAGGTGGAAAAATTCACTGCTGTGAAAAGCATGGAAAAATATTTGGATTTTAGATCGTGACAGAGCAGCACTATTCCACCACCCATCCTGGAAAGTTTTGAGTGTAGTATAAATTCTTTCAGTTTCTTGTTCCAAGAAACAAAGCAACTTCCCAGAATTTTAATTCTTAAGCTTGTGAAACCTAAGAATGGAAAACAAGATTTATTTTGTATACGAGTCTGAAAAGGTGCTATACAATGTTTCTATTGTTCAGTTTCACACACACATGGACATGGACACACACCCCCACACCCCTTCTTTATAAAACACTAGATGGGACGTGTGAACTTAAAGGTAACATTCTAAAAGTACTTCCTCACATTTCATGTTTCTTAAACCTACACACCAAATGACTTCCATGCACATGTAAAAATGCAAAATGCCTCTGCTAATTATTTGGTTGCAATGCACCAATCAGGTTTCAAGGAGACAAAACTGCTTGTGGTAACACTCAAAAATGGCTATATGCTTGCCATCTCCTCATATTTGTTTCTCTCCCCCCCCCCCCACACTGTTCAATCATGTTGACTCTGAGACTGCCTGGACAAATCCTTGCTGTTTTCTTAGAAAAGTTATTTTTCTAAGTGTTTTTCAGAAGTGTTTGTCACTGCCTCCTTCCTAGGGCTGAAGAAAGTTATTAGACCAAGGTCATCCAGCTGGCTTTGTGGCTTAGGTGGCACTACAACTTAAGAGTCTCCTGGTTTCTAGCCTGATGCCTTAGCCACTATATAAACGGGCTCTCTTCTAATATATTAATATCTGCAAAAGACAATGTGTCATCTCTTTCATGACAAAGCGGTGTCATATGAAAACTATCAGATTGGCAACAAAAGTGCTCTAAGTAAATAAGCAAGGCAAGAGATTAAGAAATCAAGATGGAAAAAGCAGGACCATTACTCATTTCAAAAATACTCAAAGCTACATGAAATCAATATAATTCCAAATCATTAAAAAATCTTACCTAAAAACAAACGAACAAATACAAAGATCGGAGTTTTAAAATCTACAGAATAATGCAGAATAATACAATCACTACTTGGTAAATATACATATATATTAATTTTATATTTTACTGACAAAGAAATAAAGGGAGACTGGTGTAGATCTATTTCAAGCTATTTACCGTATATACTCGAATATAAGCCGATCCGAGTATAAGCCGAGGTCCCCAATTTTACCCCAAAAAACTGGGGTAAACTGGGGACTCGAGTATAAGCCGAGGGTGGGAAATGAGGCAGCTACCGGTCGGGGAAACCCTCCCTCCCTCAGCCGAGAAGCCTGGCGGCTCCCCCGCCCCGCCCTCTCACTGCACCGGCAGGGCTTCCCCGCGCTAATGCAAAAGCCCGCCAAGTTTGCACCATCCGGTATAATGTGAAAAAAAGAAGAAAAAAAAAAAACTCGAGTATAAGCCGTATATACTCGAGTATAAGCCGAGGGGACGTTTTTCAGCACAAAAAACGTGCTGAAAAACTCGGCTTATACTCGAGTATATACGGTAGTTCTCATCAGCTAGCTATACCATTCTGGGATTTGAACCTAGGCTTGCTTGCATATTAGGCAGATGTATTAACCTCTAAGCCACAGGCTCTCCTTGCTTTGTCAGCGGTACCAGGGAAAAATTAAGCGGGTTGTATAGACACATAAACACACACACACACACACACACACACACACACACACACACTCCAAAAACTATCTACCATTGACCTCACCCCATTCCTAAGAAGTCTGTAAGGGGTGTGCATAAGAGCACAAACGTGCCTACCGTTCCTGTCCTATTGTTTCCTTTCGTTATATCCAATTAATATAGTTATTACATACTCATATATATGCTTATATATTGTATAATTATTTCATGCTTATGCTTATATCTACTGTGTGACAAAATAAATAAATAAATTAAATAAATAAATAAGTTTTTCACAGTAGTTGGTGTGTTTTGTCATTGTCTTCTTTGGGGATTCCCCTCCCCCCAGCCTTTAGCCCTGAAGATTTAGACTTTTATCCAAGTAGTGACTATCCCCAACAGATTACCAAACTTCCAAGCCCAAAGAATATCAATCAAGGACTACCATCTGGAAGTTCTTAAATAAATGTCTTCCAAGTTTACATGAAAACAGGTAAAGAAGGACAATGCAATGGTTTTTTTGAAAGTGTAGTTCACACCCTGGAATCAGAGGTGGGTTTCAGCAGGTTCTGATCAGTTCTGGAGAATCGGTAGCAGAAATTTTGAGTAATTCGGAGAACCGGTAGTAAAAATTCTGCCTGCCCCTGCCCCCATCTATTCTCTGCTTCCCAAATCCCAGCTGATTGGGACGGAATGGAGATTTTACAGTATCCTTCCCCTGCCACGCCCACCAAGCCACACCCACCAAGCCATGCCATGCCCACCAAGCCACACCCACAGAACCAGTAGTAAAAAATTTTGGAACCCACCACTGTTTGGAATGCTGAAAGCTTTTGTTTGTGGGGTTTTGTGGTGGGGGGGCGGGGAGAGAGAGAGATTGCAATTTTTCCATGCAATATTCTCTATATGAATTTTTTCCAATATAGTCATTGAAGACTATAGGTAGGTAGGTAGGTAGGCAGGCAGATATTCTACTTTCCCAATATTATACTTTTACAGATGCAAATTTCATAAATAGAATTCTAAATGGTTTAGAAGGGAGATTTAAAAGAAGAGAGATGTATTCATCATGTTCAACGTCTATTTATTTTTTTCTTTTGCTTTTTTCTTATCAGCAGCACAGCCATGTGGAGAATGACAAGAGGAGAATGCAGAAAGAAGAAGAGGCCTTGGTCACCCAGTTGTATGTATGTATGTAAGGGGATCATCTTCATATATACAGCGTTCATCATATTTATTGGGGGGAATAAACCATTGTGGTGTAGAATATAGCTGAATTACGGTAAATAGTAAAATAAGGGCAAGATACAACCAGACAAATATAGCAATCACAGAAAATATATAGATTAAACATGACATTTAACAATCTTGCCCCATGTGGTTAAGAATTTTGGCAGTGTGTAAGCAGAATATTTTATGATTAATACTGACTCTTAAATCATTCATTAGGTCTCATTTTCAGCATACCTTTTGAACTTGTAATCTGATCAGTTATAATAAACATCATCATAATTTCCTTCAGCTTTATTTACCTTTGGCTCCAGGAGCAGAACAGTTCTTGAGTCTTCTCTGGAATTTTCCTACTTTGGCAGATGGTTCCGACATTCCAATGAAAAGAGCAGGGAATGTGTCTTCTGCCAATTTTGCAGAGTGTCAGTGACAACACAGGAGACAAAAAAGTCTATTGATTCTGTGTGACAAGCTCCCAGATTGCCAAAATATAAGCTGAATTCAATGTATATTGATGTTTCGGCATCCTTTTCATTTTGGCAAAGCTTTTATTGTTAGAAAACTTTGTTCTGGGTAATTTTATGTCCTATTTGCAAATGACAGAATGTGATTTTGGATGGACAGTATGTGTTTCCTTCTTCAGAATCAGACAGAGAGATCTTCTTATGTACAGCATTCAGGTAGAAGGATATTATTGTCCAAATTTCCAAATTTTAAAAACTTTAAAATAAATAGCAGTGATGAGTTTCATCACTCATCCATATAAAAGGGATCGTGTTTGCAAAGTTTTGTGAGAACCATGAAGAAGTGGTTTGAGCAAGCATACAGTAAAAGAAGCGTCTTGGATGAGAAGCGAAAAGTCTTCAAAGAAAAAGCAAAAAATCCAGTTGCCTCTTAAAAAAAGCATCTTTGGGACAACCATGACCTGGATGACTGAGAATCTCCATAGACATACAGTCAAAAACAACAGCAACAATCCAGTTTGGGAGATTCATCCTTCCCTCTATTCTTAAGCAAGCAGCTAGCCTGCTTCCCCTCTCTCTGCAGACATGGAGCCAGGAAGTCTGCAAAACTGTATGTGGAAGCAATTTATGTAGTCTTGATCTTGAACCTCTTTGTAGAACATTCCTCTGGAGAAAATCTGGAGAGTTAACTGTCTAGAAGGAAGGAAGGATATCAAAAGTGACAGTGTTTCTAACCCTGGCCACTTTCTCACTTAAAGAATAAAGGGAAGAATTGAAGATAAAGACACACACACACACACACTTGAAGAAATTAAATAAAATATCTCTTTACAGGGAAATCTGGCCACCATCACCACCCTTATTTTTTTTTAACCAAAGAACCTTTTCAAGCTAAAGACTGAATTAGATTGATAGCTATGGGCCAAAATCAAGCAGATTATTTCTGACATGTCAAGATTACCAACAGTGTGAGTTGGGTAGTATTGACACCACTGCACTACAGAATCCTTGTCAATCAATCAATATAGACAGTGGCAGACTGAATGGATTAATAGTAAACTGTAGAATTACCTTAAAAGTAAACTTGGAATAAGATGTTAATAAGATGTCTAACCAAAAAATATTTTACTGTATGTAATCAGTAAACTTAGATTATCAAACAAATTAACAATGTATATAATATTTTCACTAATATTATTTCCTTCCTTCCTTCCTTCCTTCCTTCCTTCCTTCCTTCCTTCCTTCCTTCCTTCCTTCCTTCCTTCCTCTCTCCTTCCCTCCCTCCCTCCCCCCTCTCTTCCCTTGGAATATTCTGCTTCAAATTAGAAAGGATTGTTGTCACTTGGTCTTTTCTTTTTAAATATACATTTTTTAATAACCATAAACTTTAACATGTTACATACTAAATCCAAACCTGAAGTATAAAAATATTACAGAAAAGACACCATTAAAATATTGGCTCCCTTACCATGCTATTAAAAAGAGACGTCAGTTGATTTTTTAAAAAAAAAAATCCCAACATAAAACTATTTGTCCTGAGTTAAAAAAAAAAAGTATTTTAGTACTTCTTATCATGCCTGAGTACTAAAAAAAAATTCTGCCATGGCACAGGTGTTAATACTAAATACCAAAGGTTGTAATTTAATTTTTTTACAATCTATGTCTAGAGATATTCCAGCAGCAGTTAGCATGAAAACAACTACCGGTAATTGTTAGATATTACATCCCAATGTGACTCTGAAAGAACATGTTAGAACATTGTAATGGTGAGCTCAAACTTGTTTTTCTGGAAGAAAAAGGAAGAACTTTGGAGACAAATCAGCCATAAATTGAAATAAATTTACCTTAACCGATTCCAACCTAAGGGGTTGATTGTCTTTGTCTTCATATGTACTAACTTGGAGAGATCAAGGGACAAACTGTTCTTAATTTTAGCTGAGGAAGGAAAAACTTGGTTTCTAACCAAGTTTGGTTTTATTCTGTTCTGCTTCATTTATGGCTTTGCGGAAATCAGTTTCCCATGTCAATCTGAGACCAATTAATGAGTTAGCTTTTAAATTTATTATAACACCCACTTGGGAAATTAGGCTTTTATAGTTGATTGCTCAATCTTTTTCAAGGCCTACCATTTTCCAAGAGCGTGATTTTGATACTCTTTTCACAGCATGATTCAGTTGAGGTAATTAGGGTTAGAGAATGGCCCTGGAGCCTTGTGAGCTCAACAGCACTTTTGAGTTCCTCATCTCATGGCAAAAGAGTCATCACTTTCTTATCTGTTTAGGAAAACAAAACAAAACATCAACTTCACATATGAATTACGGTGTCAATGACTGCCAGCTAAAGGTCAAAGCATTCTCTTTTTGAGGACAGATCAGTGTTTAATACTGCTATGCTGCAGTTGGTTTTTGTTCCCCTATCTGAGCTTCTTGCTTTCTGAAAATCTGAGGTATTTTCAAAGCAGAAAACAATTCCTTATCCTTCTATTCTATAGCATTTACAAAGGAGTGAAAGTTGTGCTATAAAAAATATATTTAGCCATCCCAAAGAACTGAAACGATCAGAACTGGGGGAAGAGAGAAATAAACCACAATTATAGAGCTAAGCTTAAACTTCCCTCTCCATGGCTGCATTTCCTTTCTTAAGAAGAGATGCCTTTATGTGGCATATTTAAATACGGCCATTCAAGTAATTAGTTCCTGGGGCAATGAACAAGATCGGCTACCATAAAAACAGACTAGTAACATAAAAACAGGCCATAAAAAAGCAGTGAAAAGCAGCAGTTTAAAACAATTAAACCTTGAAAGCTGAAAGGGTTTTTTAAAAGGTTCTCACCTGAAAAAAATGAAGAGGGGAGCAGCTGCCACAAGAATCTTTGTAGCGCCTTTGATGAAAAGAAAAGAACAGAACAGAACAGAGCAGAACAGAATAGATTTTTTTAATTGGCCAAGTGTGATTTGACACACAAGGAATTTGTCTTGGTGCATATGCTCTCAGTGTACCTAAAAGAACAGATATGTTCATCAAGAATCATAAGGTACAACACTTAATGATAGTCATAGGATATAAATAAGCAATCAGGAATCAATCTCAATATAAATCGTAAGGATACAAGCAACAAAGTTACAGTGATACAGTCATAAGTGGGAGGAGATGGGTGATAGGAATGATAAGAAGATTAATAGTAGTGCAGATTTAGTAAATAATTTGACAGTGTTGAGGGAATTATTTGTTTAGCAGAGTGATGGTGTTCAGGAAAAAACTGTTTTTGTGTCTAGTTGTTCTGGTGTGCAGTGCTCTATAGCATTTTTTTGAGGGTAGGAGTTGAAACAGTTTATGTCCAGGATGTGAGGGGTCTGTAAATATTTTCATAGCCCTCTTTTTGACTCGTGCAGTATATAGGTCCTCAATGGAAGGCACGTTGGTAGTAATTGTTTTTTCTGCAGTTCTAATTATCCTCTGACGTCTGTGTCTGTCTTGTTGGTTTGCAGAACCAAACCAGACAGTTATAGAGGTGCAAATGACAGATTCAATAATTCAGCTTTCTGAGTTGGTGCAGAAAGAACATTCTTTGTTGTGCCTTTTTGATGATTTTTTTTGATGTTAGCTGTCCATTTTAGATCTTGTGATATGGTAGAACCTAGAAATTTTAAGGTCTCTACTGTTGATACTGTGTTGTCTAGTATTGTAAGAGGTGGAAGTATGGAAGGGTTTCTCCTAAAGTCTACCACCATTTCTATTTTGAGTGTGTTCAGTTCCATATTGTTCCGGTTGCATCACGAAGCAGCTCTTGGCTTTATCTGGTCCCGCACATTAAGTAGGGTTCTTAGAGCAAGACAGTGCCAGGTTGGAATACTGTTCCACCATGAAATCCCCCTGTTTAGGGCAAGTGGAAAAACATCCCAGAAAAAAAGGAAGGCCAACCCTTTCCCATAATACTGCCAAAAAAATGACCTGGATTAAGGTCAATTTGGAAGACTTTGCCATAAAAAAAAGAGGGAGCTTTTTTTTCCATTGGCACCTGCCTGATCTCAGGTGACAGATGAAATAAGGGAAAACCAGATGGACATGGAAATAGCTGTCTCCCTATGTCTCTAGATCAGGGGTGTCCTACCTTGGCCACTGTGGACTTCAACTCCCAGAATTCCCCAGCCAGCAAGGCTAGATGGTAGAGAATTGTTTTTCTTTTGTTGGGGGAGGGAGGGAAAAGTGACCAACCAGCAGAGTCAG
Organism: Ahaetulla prasina; assembly: GCF_028640845.1. Lineage (NCBI taxonomy): Eukaryota > Metazoa > Chordata > Lepidosauria > Squamata > Colubridae > Ahaetulla > Ahaetulla prasina. The sequence goes on along the minus strand of NC_080540.1, from coordinate 56,591,024 downwards.
TTTTCCAAATTTTTTGACTTGCCAAGCTCAAAAGGTTTGCCATCACTGGGTAGGTGGGGTTTTCAGTGTGAAATCATAATGCTGCTATTGGCATTGTGAAGAAAGTGGTGAATTCTGTGGATGTTGTTGAATGTAAACCCCTGATGGTTATCACAGATAGTTTTGCAAAAATTAAGCTTTACATGCACAGATGTAAGGTGTATAGAAATTATCTTTTTTAAACTCACTAATAATAGACTCAATTTGCTGTTTTAACTCAATTTTATTATAATTATGATCTTCAGATGTTTTTAAAAGACATGTAGTCAATATCTACAGGGGTACTGAAAAAGCTGTCATTGTGGTATTTTAAATGTTTCTCTTGGTATCCTTGGAAATGCCATCATTGCAACGCTGTATTTATTTATTATTCAGATTTATATAGCCACCCATCTCACACAAAGCAACTTTGGGTGATGGTGTACAACAGGGGTGTCAAACTTAAGGCCCGCGGGCCGGATCCAGCCTGTGGAAACAACGAAGGACTGGTCTGCAGTGCCTCTGCCAGCAAAAATGGAGCTCAGGGAGGCAATGCACAGCCTGCCCGAGCTCCGTTTGTGGCCACGACAGCTTCCTACACTGAAATCGGAGCTCCATTTTCGCTAGTAGAGGGCTGCAGGAGGCTGTTGTGGCCAAAAACAGACCTCAATGAATGATGTCAAGCTGGCCATAATCCCCAAGGTCAAATATATGCGGCCCTCAATGAAATCAAGTTTGACACCCTTGGTGTACAACAATAGAATAAAACAGCAAATAGATAAAGACTATCAATAGTCTTAAATAAAAAGTAATTATTTAAATAAGAATATTATCAAAAAAATGTTTTTAAATTAAAATATATGGAGGACTATAAGAAACCCACTTCCATAGTGCAATAATTACGTGTACATGAATAGAGGTGGAACCTATTCCCAAAATATTGCTGTTGGGTCACATATAATACTAAGCCCTGAATTTTTTTCGTAACTACCTGGATTCAGACCTGGGTATTCTCTTAATTTGTGTTTGAGCACTAACATAATACAGCATAACAAAAGGCCAATTTCTAGGGAATTGTGGACCTGCTTGAAAGAGGTTTGTCCCTTTAGTTCAGGGGTCTGCAACCTGCGGCTCTGCAGCTGCATGTGGCTCTTTCATCCCTCTGCTGCGGCTCCCTGTCACTCAAAATATGCGTCACAACCACCAATGTGTGACACCTGCTGACACGTGATTTACTGAGCATTTCGGTCCATTTTTAATTTTTTTTTAGAGTTCAAAATGTTTTCGTTGCATGCAGAAATAAAAATGTGTTTTCTCTGTAGCAGGTCATTGATTTCATAAATGTAGCACACTATAGGTTTTTTTTTTTTATGCGTAGCATAAAGGTAAAAAGTGATGTATGCAGAGTTATCTTCATTTTAGATGTCAAAAGGGGTTTGTGGCTCCCGGTGTTTTCTTTTCTGTGGGAAACAGGCCCAAATGGCTCTTTGAGTATTTAAGGTTGCTGACCCCTGGTTTAGTTAATTGGGCCTAAACCTCAACCAACACAAGTTTCAGCAGCTGGAGAAGCTGTAAATGTGTAGCTTTCCTCGAATTGATCCACAAGACAATTTATTTAACCAAATATGGACACGCATGCTATGACTTTGCAAACTGACAGCCAGAATAACAGTATATACTTCTTTTTGTGCTTAATCTTCTGAGTCAACTTGACTTCAAAGGCACTCTGTATCAGCCAATATACTGATCTCAAGAAGAACCTGACTGCTTTAACAACCCTGGTTTTATATTTCTATTCATAGATAAGAAGCAGTCATGAACTAAACTGTTCCTGAGAATTAAAATGCAATGAAAGAATTAAGCCTCTTTGACTGGCAGCAGAAACCGATCTTATTTCTTTGAATAAAATAATGACACAATAACCACTTAGAATACTTTTTTGTTGGAAAAGAAATTAATAGCTAATTCAAATTACATAATTTCTAGCAAAACCCCTCACTCAGCAAATAAATTAACAGGAACAAAAGTGAGGCCAATAAACTATTTCTGTACTTTACAGTTCATTTTTCTCTTTATAAATAACAGTAATTCTAATATGAAACCAGCAGTATGATTTGAAGTGGAGTAGCTCCAGGTTGGTCTGAAGCCTGAGCAGAATCTTCCCTTCCAATGCAATAATTTATTTATTTTTATTTATTTAATTTTGTCATAACAATATACACAAGCATCACACAAAAAGATTATATAATATATAAACATATATATGAGGAGAAACAAGGAAGTATAAGCATAACTTCAGAGAAGCCATTGATATATGCCTATATATATGTAGGTCTTTGGTTGTTCGGGTTTTCTCCCGTGTAAAATTGGAAGTGTCTTGGCGACGTTTTGACGAAGTCTCATTCGTCATCTTCAGGCTTCAGCTTCGTGCTTCTGGGAGCAGTGTGTGATTGCAGCTGTTTCTTCCTTTTAACTGCTAGTGGGGGTTTGAACTGATTGGGTGGGAGTTTGGCTGTGCTCTGATTGGATGGGGTTTTGTGCTCTGATTGGCTGGGGGTGTGTCCTGTTTGGGTGGGGGCTTGGTTGTGCTCAGTTTAGTCTGTGTTGCAGGGGGATTTGAGCTGGTGAGCTGCATAGCTGTTGTTTGGCTTTGTGGTCGTGCTACATCTTCATAGTGGGTGTCAGTCTGCTGCATGTATGGATTGGAGGGGTTTGAAATGGCTAATGTTGCAGCTGCGGTCTGGCTTCTGGTCCTTGGTCGTGCTTCATGATCAGTGTGGGTTTGGGTCTGCTTTCTGGGTGGATGTGCGGTGGTGACATCCTGTGTGGACCTCGTGAGTGTGGGTCTGGTGTCATTCCTCGTGTTAGGGACTCGTTTGTCAATAAGGGCAGGTTTCCAAATGGCTGGTAGGCGGGAGGTATCATCTCGTTTGTTCATGCTGTGTGGGCGTTTTTCTATCTCAATGGCTTCTCTGATTATTCTGTTGTTAAAGTGTTCAGTTTTGGCGATAGTTCTGGTCTTTTTAAAGTCAATATCGTGTCCTGTGGCTTTCAAACCCCCACTAGCAGTTAAAAAGGAAGAAACAGCTGCAATCACACATTGTTCCCAGAAGCACGAAGCTGAAGCCTGAAGATGACGAATGAGACTTCGTCGAAACGTCGCCAAGACACTTCCAATTTTACGCGGGAGAAAACCCGAATAACCAAAGACCTACATACAAACACCCGCGAAAACCTCAGAAAACATACATACATATATATATATATATATATATATATATATGGAAAGAAACAATAGGACAGGAACGGTAGGCACGTTTGCGCTCTTATGCACGCCCCTTAGAGTCCTCTTAGGAATGGGATGAGGTCAACAGTGGATAGATTTTGGTTAAAGCTTTTGGGGTTATGAGAAGAGACCACAAAGGCAGGTAATGCATTCCAAGCACAGATAATTCTGTTACAGAAATCATATTTACTGCATCCAAATTAGAGCGGTTGACATTAAGTTTATAATGAATTTAATGACTGATTAATAATATTTTTTTATTTGGAAATAAGTCCCAGTGATTATAAATGAATCTCTCACAGTAAGTGAAAAAAAAAAGGATCATAGCTTTGCGGCCTAATACTATGTGCCACGTGTATTCAGAAATAAATAACTCCTGCTGAGTTAGACAGAATGTGCTCCTACGTAAGCATTTATAGGATTGCATTGGCTGAGAGCTTTAAGAAGCTGACTTTGAAAATTATATTGAAATTCTCAGACAGGAATTTTCTGGATTATTGTGACTAAATCAATCATTGTTTACCTCAGTCCTTTATCTATAAAATATTAATGATCTTCATTTCATTACTTTTTGTTTGGTACAATATGCAATGACAACAGTTTGTATGCAGGAAATAAGTAGTTAGAATGGTGAGTTTTTAAAGTAAACTGTACAATGCCCTGAAAATCTTGAATCTTTCCCTCATAAAAATACTCCTTAACATAAAAACTAGAGTATCATTGGTGCCCTATTTCTCCAGTTTTAGTTTTTTTCCTGGAGAGGATTTTTTTAGCTAAAGTGAATTTTAAAGATACAATCCTCATTTGCAGTCTGAAATGAAACAAATATGAAAAGTTTAGGATTCTGAGACTATTATGAAGCTAATAATTCTGTTCTCTTTTGCTCATAGAACCTATTTTAATGCAAAACTTTTAACTGTATTGTTCATCCCTTTATTAAATGTGTTAAATGCTTCACAAAATAGATTCCTCTCGGCTTTAATTACTTCATTTTAAAAGAAAAAATTTACAACATGAGAATGAAACAAAATTGTGATCCTGGGAAAGGGCACAGATTTATTTAAAAAATTGCTATATTCGCTCTCACATACACACTCACACAAGCAGACGCAAAAAGGAACCTTTTGGTCCTTAAATCCAATTTTTGCACAGCCACCATTATCTCTGCTGTGAAATAATGAGATAGAGATAATGGAGATGGCTTAGTTGGAAAGCAAGAAATATAATGGAGATATTTATTCCAACCTCTTGCCTAGAGTAGAAATTCACTATTACAGCATCTCTGACATATGAACATCCAATTGCTATTAACAACCTTTACCAAGGGAGAGGCTACCATCTTGTAAGGCAGTTGTTTCCTCTGTTGAACAACTCCTACCATTAGGATTGTTTTTTCTCTGATGTCCAGCCAAAATCTATGCAGTTTAAGCCTCATTTTGCCCTCAATTGTTCAACTCCACTCCATCTTCTACATGTCAGCAATTTTCTCTTCTCTAGGCTAAACATATCCAATAGCTCCAACCATCCCACCTAACAGTGTTTTTTTCTAGATCTTTATCATCTTGATGACTGTCTCTTGGACATGCTCCAGTTTATCAATCTGATGTATAGAATAGATGTTCTAGGTGCGGGCTGTCCAATGCAAAATTGAGAGGAACTATGATAATATGGATATAAATATTTCTAAGCATGATTGGGAAGGAATGCAGTGACTCATATGTTAGGACACTGGGCTGATGATTGGGAGGCTCATGTTCAAGACCCAGTTGTTGCCACAGGATGGGATGAACTCCCGTCACTCACTCCAACTCCTTCGGACCCAGATATTTGAAAGCGGGAGACCATGAGTAGATAGATAGGTTCCACTTTGGTGGGCAGCTTAATGGGGTCATGAAAGGAGCCCCCAGCTGGGCGTCCTCAGCAATGATTACTGGATAATCGTTTTGGTGCTCCTGACATGACTGTAGTAGTAGGAGCAGTAGTAGTAGTAGTGGTAGTATGATAGTGTTTATTGTATGTCTCCCTCAGTAGTGCCTCCATAGCAGTATCACTTGCTGGGAAATATACTGTATGAAAGGGATGTTGTAATTGCATCCATGCCCTCTCATTGGCATTAGATTAAACCAGGGTGACAACTCCAGATTTCCAGATCTAAAGGAAAATATTTTATTTGTCCAGTAAGAATCTTCTTTATATTTTCGGATAGCCGAACTTTTAAAGATCTCTACTTGAGATTTTTTATTTTTTTTTGAGATTTTTTTGAGATTGTGACACGGTGGCTCAGGGGCTAGGATGTTGAGCTTGTCGATCAAAAGGTCGACAGCTCAGCGGTTTGAATCCCTAGTGCTGCCGTGTAACGGGGTGAGCTCCTGTTACTTGTCCCAGCTTCTGCCAACCTAGCAGTTTCGAAAGCACGTAAAAATGCAAGTAGAAAAAATAGGGACCACCTTTGGTGGGAAGGTAATAGCATTCCATGCGCCTTTGGCATTTAGTTATGCCGGCCACATGACCACGGAGACCTCTTTGGACAGCGCTGGCTCTTCGGCTTTGAAACGGAGATGAGCACTGCCCCATAGAATCGGCAACAACTAGCATGTATGTGCGAGGGGAACCTTTACCTTTTTACTTGAGATTTGTATGTGTGTGTATTTTTTTCATAAATAGTTGTACTGTATGTAATTATGTAATAATGATGAAAAAAAATTATATAAGAGTCAATAAAAATAAAACAGGAAAATGTGCTTAATATAACTGTAAAACCACAACAATTCTAAGTTATTTCAACAAATCAGCCCAAAGAGTACCATGAGAAACTGGTGGACAAATAATTGCCTTAGATTCTTTTCTATCCAAGCTTTTTCAATTTCTTTAAATGCCATGGACTGAATCTACATTTTCTTATGCACATAATAAATTATTGTAGTGAGCTACAAAGCCTGTTTCTTGGCTATAGCCACCTCTCAGTATGTACAATCATATGAGTTGGAAGTAATCTGCTAAAGAAAGAGAAAATATTAATACATTACATATCCATTTCTAACCAGATGCTACATTTCATACTTCTCATTTGTACTTGACAATGACCTTGGGCATTCCTATACCCTTGCATTTAAAATACCTTTGCTAGTCTGGGTCACATTGTAAGGTTTTATAGTCACATTAGCACCCATGGAGTTGGAAAGAATCCTAGGTCATGTAATCCAGTTTCCTGATGAAGCAGAAAATCCATAATGAAAATCAATACCCACTACAACGGAGATCCCCCAAACTTTCTGGCTTTGTGGACTGGAGGGGAGGGGAGAGGGGATGGTTCGGTGTGAGTGGCTGGCCAGCACCTGCATGTGCATGCAGCTCCATTTGCGCAAGCAGTGTGCATGCACACCTTCCCCTTATGCAAATGGAGTGGATGTTCATGTGCTCGCCCGCTGCTCGTGCACATGGGAATGCACATGTGCATGCATTCACCTGCCATTTCTATGGCCTGGTTTCAAACAGCTCTGGCCTAGAGGTTGGGGACCCATGTACTACAACACGGGTCTCCAACCTTGGCAACTTTAAGACTTCAACTTCCAGGGTTCTTCAGCCAGCTTTGCTGAAGATATATCAATCATTATCTTAAAAAAAAAAACAATAAATGTAAAACACTTCTAAGGAATACGAGTTCAGTTTTGCTAAGGTAGCCTGTTGTACTGTTGAACAACAGGATCATTGGACATTTTGCATGGTGCAGAACTATAACAGCAATGCCATTATTTGCAGCCAGTACAAAAATATTTCTAAAGAATACGTTTTATTCTAAAATAAATGAAACTCACATTCCAAATAAGGACAAAGAAATGGAGGAAGAAAATGGGGTGGTTTGTTTTTTTTACAGATTTATGGTGCATCATAGTTCTCATTTTGCAACTATTTCTGCCCCATTGAAGTCTTTCTTTATGATGTTAATCAACCATATATTGCAGTGAAGGAAGTTAGCACCCACCCCTCTCCTAGAAGAATGAAATATTTTAGGAAATATTAAAAAGGCAGAATATTATGTTTCCCTGGGTGAGAAAAAGAGAAACATGTTTTTAAAGACAAAGCAGCTCCCTGCAGCTCCCTGCCCCCCATTTCAGCTTCAAGGTGATGGGATTAAGACATGGCCCTCAGGACATGATAGGTTTAGCCTTCTACCCATCTCACACATGGCATCTGGGAAGATTATATCACCCAGCAAGGCTCAACCAAGCCTGGGACCCAGGACAGCCTACAGAGTTGCCCCTGCATCGCCCCATGGGAGTCTGACAATCAATCAGAATAAAAGCTCAAATTCAAAAGCCCAGAAAGGGTATAAAACTCAGGCACTCTCAGCATCTCTCCCCTTTTCTTTCTTCACCCAACATCATCAAGGCATGTATCCTGTCCACCATTAAAAACTATATTTTCAAGCAATCTCCATGTTTCCAGTGTCTTTCTCCCCACTTGGAACTGAACCCAGATGGACATTTCTTCCAACAGCAGGAAAAAAAGTCTGGCTGAAGTTGTCTAATTGGAATCTATTATTTGATCTAAAAAATTTCATTTTTCCATTAATATTTTCATTAAAAAAATCTTTCTCAGTAATATTTCAATACTTTGTTCAAGAATCTCTGCTTGCTAGCCTGCATCTCCCACATATGTTTTTTATACAGCTAAGGAGAAATGGTAGTATATTGTTGTCCTATTAGCTTAGTCCCTTACATACCAGTGGTGGTTTCAATTTTTTTTACTACCGGTTCTATGGATGTGGCTTGGTGGGCGTGACAGGGGAAGGATACTTTAATATCTCCATTCCCTCCCCAATCCAGGGGAAGGTACTGCAAAATCCCCATTTCCTCCCAATCAGCTGGGACTCATGAGGTAGAGAATAGATGGGGGCAGGGCCAGTCAGAATTTATACTACCGGTTCTCTGAACTACTCAAAATTTCCACTACTGGTTCTCCAGAACTGGTCAGAACCTGCTGAAACCCACCTCTGTTAGATACGAGTCTGATGATTGAGATAGCCCATTACTTGATGAAGCAGGCTAAAATAATGTTGGCTCTTCTAGGAGTTTCTATAGGACAGTTTATTTAAAAATCGTCTCTAAGACTATGCAGCAACCCAGTATTCCAGTCCAAATATGTTTAAGATTTGCCTATCTTCACTGTGTTAAGTTAGATGAGCTGCTTGTTATTGCACTCTATCCATTTTTCATTCAATGTTTAGCTCATTTTTTTTACCATTTTTGCTCTGTTGTTGGTGGAGGGGGGGTGGGCAGGGGAATGCCTTCTTTCTTCTATGCTGCAAGACATGTCTCTGTTTCCCTCACCACCCGCCTTGCTTCATCCTGGCATGTGTTCAGCCAAATCTCCCTCTTTGGCAACAACTGGAGTCACATGCCTGACCCTCACATGGAGGCCGAGTCCTTGTAATATGGGATTATACATGCTTACATAAGATAAAGAGGCAGGGACAGAAGAAAAATAGATCTCCGGGTGAGGACTGGGTAACAAAACTGTTAACTTCTTCAGTGGCCTCTGATTTTTTTTTTTTAACTATACAAGTTATATACTAGTTCTTTTGTCTCAAATAGTAGGCGCTAATAGATGTAGGCGAATACAGTACTGACCTCTTGCAGTTTTCCAAAGGATTTCTCCTCCTTTGAAAAAGGGAGCTTTGTTTTCTCCAAATTCATTCTCAGGCTACTTCATAATTTATTTATTTTTTACAGTTGTGTTTTTGAGCTGATTTGATTGATGGAAGATGGGAAAGGGTGCTGTTGAGAAGCCTGGTGCTTTTAATTACATACCACTCCATCAGGCCATGTCACAACTGACCTATAATAGTTTTACCAGTACATTTTCCTCCTCCTCTTCTCCCTTCTGAAAAATAAAAAGTCAAAAGCAATGTTTTTTTCCCCCTCCCTTAAAACTAAATAAAAATGGTCAGAGGAAAAAATGCAGAGGAAAGCACAAGTATGGATATAGTACGTAGACAAGTGGAAAAGCTGTGAAGGTCAAAAGCAGACAAGAAGACTTTTTAAGCATTTCTGATATATTTCCTAGGTTTCTATTGTCATGACCAGTAGCCAAAGTTTCACAAATGGTGCACTGGAAAAATTATTATGGCTGTGCAAATATTTACAGATCCCTCACATCCTGGACATAAATTGTTTCAACTCCTACCCTCAAAACGACGCTATAGAGTACTGCACATCAGAACAACTAGACACAAGAACATTTTTTTCCCGAACGCTATCACTCTGCTAAACAAATAATTCCATCAACACTGTCAAACTATTTACTAAGTTTGCACGACTATTAATCTTCTCATCGTTCCTATCACCCATCTCCTTCTACTTATGACTGTATGACTGTAACTTTGTTGCTTGTATCCTTACAATTTATATTGATATTGTTTTCTGATTGCTTATTTGTACCCTTTGCACAAATAATTTTTACCCTTTGTACAACATTAAGTGTTGTACCTTATGATTCTTGACGAACATATCTTTTCTTTTATGTACACTATTCTATTCTATTCTATTCTATTCTATTCTATTCTATTCTATTCTATTCTATTCTATTCTATAATTCCTTGAGAATTAACATGAATGACCTGCTGTCACTCTGAGATGGGCTTCATATTGAGCATTATGGTTATATAGAGTTATTCCAACCTCAAATATATATTTAGCATCTTTCTCCTCTCAATGTGGTTCGTGTGATTTCTACCTTCAGTAGTAGTTCTCCTCCCAGGTCTTAGATGAAATAGGAAATATGACCATACAGTTGTTAAGCAAATGCTGTGGTTTATCTGCACAGAATAGATTTCTTACGTTGCCTTAGAAAGGGAAATAGCATGCAGGTGGAAGGAATTTCAAGGAATTCAACTGAAGGACCTTTGCAAATGACAAAATTCCAGTGCCAGGAGATGAGAGATTTGAAAAAGAATAGCCTAACAATAATAGCAATAGCACTTAGACTTATGTACCACTTCATAGTACTTTTACAGCCCTCTTTAAGCAGTTTACAGATTCAGCATATTGCCCCCAACAATTTGGGTCCTCATTTTACCCACCTTGGAAGGATGGAAGGCTGAGTCAACCTTGAGCCGGTGAGATTTGAACTGCTGAACTGCAGGTAGCAGTCAGCTGAAGTAGCCTGCAGTACTGCACTCTAACCACTGCGCCACCTCGGCTCTAAGGACATGTAATCAGTAGTGAAATCCAAATTTTTTTATTACCGGTTCTGTGGGCGTGGCTTTGTGGGTGTGGCTTGGTGGGCATGGCAAGGGAAGGACACTGCAAAATCTCCATTCTCACCCAATTCCAGGGGAAGGATACTGCAAAATCTCCATTCCCACTCAATTCTGGGGCCAGCCAGAGGTGGTATTTGCCAGTTCTCTGAACTGCTTAAAATTTCTCCAGAACCTGTCAAAACCTGCTGGATTTCACCCCTGCATGCAATTTATGGATATGGTTGTCCTAGACTTGAAAAGCAAAACCAGGATTCAATGGGAGCTTAAATGTCATGATTCAACCTTTTCGTGAAAGAACTATTATTCATCTAGGAGAGAATTGGGTTAATTGATCCATATTATAATGACGGTGATGAGAATAGTAAGATTTATAGGCTTCTACCAAAACTCTGGAGAGGTTGGAGATATAGAGGATTTTCCACCAATCAAACAAACCAAAGGTCGGTTTTAGAGGGAGGAAGAAATTGTAAATGTTATAAATTTCCTGCGGTTGCCTAGAAGCTGTGGTTTGAACAGAGTGTTGGAAAGGAGCACTCATTAAATGTTTTGAATGAAATGTTCTGGCACTTAAAACCATTTGCAATTTTTTTTTCATTTGCTTGTGCTCAGTTAATATCCAGCAGTGATGATATTACTCAGACAGTCTATAAGGGAAACCATCTCATGCATAAGGTAATTAAACATCTTGATCTTATATAAATAGAAAAGAATACAATGCTACTTGGGCTAGGTTCCTTTTCTTTAGCTATAGAAAGTAATGGTTAAAAAAAGGTATCCATCTACCAGGAGATGAAATATATAACTATTTGAAGTGCAAAATGTATTGTCAGGCCTTAGGAAGTCCAATAGCTGGCTGACCTTCTCTAGGCTGGGAAGCTAAGCAGAGTCAGATCTCAAAAGTATCTAGATAGGATTTTTCCAGAATCTAGCCTGAAACGCTCAGAAAACCTCCTGGAATAAAGCAACAGCCATCTGCTTCTAGTTCAGCCCAATCAGAAAGAGACTTTTGCTCTATTGTGTTTATAATCTACAAAGCATGGGGAATAAAAGGCTATAATAACCTATGATAAGGAAGAAAGAAAAGAAAGAAATGGAGTTCAAGTCTAACAACTTGAACTATCATGCGTGCACTTAAGTTCAGAGTTGGTGGCATTTAATTGTACCATAAAATAAATTCTATTTACTTTTCAAGGTCCCCATGGTAGAATATAGCAGGTGGTGGAGAAAAAACAGAAGGTATTATATTTGTTTCTGCTGGAGAAACAGAAAAGAGCTCCATCAGATTTCAAATTTGCTTTAAATTGCTGACCAATGAAGCAACTTTCAATCCAACACAACTAGAATGGCTTTGTGGCTTGGTTGATTTGATCTGCTGTACATATCACTCCTTGCTTTTGTATGTTAAAATAACGACTTTACAACAACTTTATTTCCTCTCTACAAAATACAAGAATAAGAAAGAATCAACATTAACAGTTCTATGAAGAGTGTTAGCCTATGGTAGCTCCAAATCAAAAGAAATCTGATAGCACCTCATTCTTAGCAAATTTGATTTAAAAGCATACATTTTCATAAACTGCAGCTACTCCATCAAATGCACAGAGCAGCTATAGTGGTCTAGGCTTTAATCTAGGATGGGAAAGAAGACGAGGAAGACCAAAGAAGATATGGTAGTTTTGTAGATACAGGTTATATATGCAATCCACTATGTTTGTTTAGACCAGGGCTGTCAAACTCCCGGCCCGCGTGCTGGCCCATGTGCTGGCCATGCTCATGCCCATTTTAATGAAGGGGGGAAAAGTCCCAATACGTCATGTGATGACACCATGACAACGTAAGTTTAATACCCCTGGTTTAGACTTTTACAGATAGCTTGAAACATTTGATGCATGTGAGGTCAGCAATGTCTTGCTTAATTGTGTTGCAAAGTTTCTTTGTTTCAAGACGGCCATTTGGAGATCTGTAATGAAATCTCTTGCAAGATTGAAATGCTCTGATATTACTTGCTATGGATTTTTAACAAATTGCATTGATTAATTAACAGGGTCCTTGCAACCTGTCTCATATGTAATGCTCTTCTAGTCCATTTTTCTCTTTGTTTTCCATGTATCAATATTTTAATCAGAAGTGCTTCTGAGGAACCGTTTTGTTCTGAATTAAGTAAATTAAGAGTGAAGTCTTACCCAGAAAGCAAAAAAGAAAAGAAAAGAAAGAAAAAAGAAAGAAAGAAAGAAAAGAGCACAAACAAAAGGAAACTAATGAAATGAATACAGATTATCAAAGAATAATCCAGTATTACTAGACAATAAATTTGGGACAATTAGAGTCAGGTGTAGATAAACCAGAAAATATGTGGGTATGGGTGTCTCCTTTCTTCCATTGTCTTTTTGACTTGAAATTGAGATTATTCAATTGATTTCTATTAGGCTTTTTGGTTGAAGAGCCACCCAGAGTTGTTTTTTAGGGAAGGAAGGAAGGAAGGAAGGAAGGAAGGAAGGAAGGAAGGAAGGAAGGAAGGAAGGAAGGAAGGAAGGAAAGGTCTTTATTAAGCTAGTAAAACAAACATTGTAAATTTCATTTCTATGGATTCTAGCATACTGTACTTCTAAAACTTGCTAACTTCTTCAGCCTGACTTGGACAACATTAGTTCTGGTGTGGTGATGTGTCTTATACTTGGACTAGGGAAACTTATGTTCTCCTGCTATGAACTCTAGGATTGTCTATAAAAAGGTCTGCTCTCTGACATATAATCACATTAAAGTCCGACTTTTAGATCCAGTATATTCTTTGTCCAGTCATTATACATTATTATCTATACTATATTATCTCCTACAAATGTTCCACTGTCTCCACAAACAAACAAAAAATGGTGAATCAGGAGCTAAGTCACATTAGAAGATTAATGATCGTTTATGTATTGAGTACAAGCTCTGCAAAATATACCAACACTACAAAAAGCATCATTTAAGATTATTTGCGCAAACAGTAAGCCATTATGGTGTGTTCATCAACTTGCAGGAAGTAATTTGATTTTGTAGTTCTGTTTCAGGAAAAATAAAACAGCTTCAGGGGGTAATTGTGCTCTATTAAAAATCTTGTTAGCTTTGCTATTCAAAGACCCAATAGTCACATTCTTAACAAGGGTTTTAATAGATACATATTGATGAATCCTTAATTCTGATCAACATGTTGTAAGAAATTCTAGGGAACAAATTATGCCCAAAAGAATTGATCACTTAGAGAATACCTTATAAATACCTTTCATCAGTTTTAATATTTTTGTCTCATTTAGGTTTTGAATCCATGCTCACCTTTACATTATAGTCCTATTTTTGTTTATTTTCATTGTTTACTGGGAAGTTCACTTTTCAGATAATGAGCACTGGCTTGAAGCTTAAAAATCATAACACTTCTCAATTATTAAGTCTATAATCATTCTAGTTTTAAAGGAACACGGTTGCTCAAGTTGTTGGAATGCTGGGCAGGAGGTTAGCAAGCCCACGTTCAAGACCTGAGAGCTGCCATGGAGCATGGTTGAGCTCTCATCCTTCACTCCAGCTCTTCCTAGGGACATAAAAGGAGCTCCCAACTAGGCATCCTTTCAACTTGGAAGTGCCTTGGTACTTCTGATTCCGAGTGCAAAAATTCCAGTTTTAATATAGCGTTAAGGACAAAGTATCTTTGGGCATCTTTGAAAACAATTCTTTTCAAACTTCTTGTAGATCATTAGGTGATTGTTTACCAATATCCACAAGAACAGGCAAGAGCATTCTTCTCGCATAGTAGTGAAAGACCTTTTCTCTCAGAACATTTTCGCTCTCTATGATCCTATTTGTCCCAGGGGCAAGAAAGATATAAGAAGCTCAGTGCTGACAGGATCTGACAGACAGATAAGATTTACTTCCTGAATAATTCTCTAACATGTGCTGAATTCTATGTACAGGTAGATTTACGACCATAATTGAGCCTAAAATTTATGTGGCTACGCGATACAATTGTTAAGCGAGTTTTGCCTCATATTGATCATAAATATGAGTCTGTTGCCCAGCATCCGAATTTTGATCACGTGACTATGGGGATGCTGCAATGGCCGTAAGTGTGGGAATATATTCATAAGTCACTTTTTTCAGTGCTTTGTAACTTTGAACCATCACTAAATGAATTGTGGTAAGTTGAGGACTACCTGTAGTGAGATATCACGAGGAAAGGAAAAGTTGATTCAAACAGAAGGAAGGGAAGAGGAGGAACAGCCAGAAGCATTACAATTGGACATAAATTACCTGAACAGGGCTATTACTTTGACTATTAACTCTTGCAACTTTTATTTAATAAAAGCTGAGGCTCTAACTAAAGCTGTGTTCCATGTCGAACTGCCGTTTCTATCTCTGATGAGATATCTGGGATAAGCGGAGCTCTCGTTTTAGCATTTTTGGTGATCACTGAGAAATGCTATTAACCGCCTTTTCACTATTTGCACAGAGAATGTCGCTGAGAGCCCATCAAAAGTATCCTTAAAAAAACAACAAACCGAATGCAAACCCATGTGAGTGGGAGGCATGGAAATAAACAACAGTTCCTTGTGGTTCAGGGCGGTCGTAAAATCTGTTATTCGAAGCAGTCGGAGAATGTTTTTTTATAAAACCCTTGTGGAATGTGATTCTGGTTTAGAAGCAAAGGATGATTTAAAACATTGCATCCGGAAACTGTTCTTAAAGGGTGATGACCTTTTGGACACAGTCTTCTTTCAGCATTGCCTGAGATGCCCCACAGACTTCCCCCAAAGCATATGATCTGAAGACTGTATTTTTATCCTGGTTATCTCCCTAAGGAACAGGCGCAGGCGAATGTGACATCTAAATTGGTTGCCAAGGAGACCATCTGAACCAAATATTCCCGGGCTTTCCAGCTTGGCAAGGTCATTAATTTCTGAGTCAATCCCGAACAAAACATTTTCACATTTGTAAGGAATTAAGGCTACACAAAGAATTGCAATCAACCCACTAGCCAGATGGTATCGGATCCCTTATTTAATTGTACATAAAGTGAATGTGATCCGTTTTTCCAACTAGCTTTAAAATGTTGTGACTCGAAATTTGGAAGTCAGTTCTCTGTAGGGCTCTTGGAACTGTGCTCCCATGTATAGAACAAAGTGATTTAAGAATCCTTCATTATATCGATTTCTTGCTGCCCTTCTCTTATAGTAAGCCAGCACGTTGGAGAATTGAGATAGTATTCCCTTCCATACTTCCAATGAGAACGATTTGTTCATTACATCTCTTTATTGCCAAATTTAATTGACACAGGGCAGATTGCAGTAGAGATAGTATAAAATAAAATCCCATTTAAGTATAAAATCAATAAAATAACATCAGTAGAATAATAAAATAATACTAATGAAAACTGTGGTGTCAGCCCTAGTCAACATGAAAGCAAGAAGAGTTTTGTATTAGTCAAGGTCCAGAAGAATGCTAGGGCGAGAGCCAAATTAGTTCCTAATGGGAAACTGTTATGAACCTGCAGCTGAGTACTGCTGACATATTGTTAAAGAAGATTGCTCTATAGAGTATCGTTTAGAAAAAATATAGCAGAATATAACTGACAACCATCAGTTATTAAATAACTATAGATTTCCTTTTGAATGAAGAGGTCCATCAATTTGCCCAGTTATAACTGAGTTTTAGACAGACAATTTGCCCAGTTATAACTGAGTTTTGGAGCTGAATCACATGAACAGTGTTCCAGTTCACTGAATAATATATCAAGTGCCATGTGTATCTTAAGGAGTGTAAATGACAGACTACATATTTAATGGTTGTCCATAGCAAACATTTTGATAAGTTTTCATAGCAGAGAGCACATGTATCAATACCAACTTATTTTCTGCTTTTGAACCTTTGGATTTCTTCAGCCATGCTTGTTTTAGAAGCAGGATGCTGCTGCTTGTAGCCAGTCCTGAAATGAGAGACAAAGATGATTTCTTATTAATTTATTAGCTTTTTACCCTATCTTTATTATTTTTATAAATCCATTATTGTTTCTATCACTCTTTTAATCCTCTTTTACTCACTTTGTTATCGTCGTGCATGTTTAATGGATCACATTCTGCTCTTAATTTTAGCTGCTTGCTGAAACAAAGGTTTTAAATACCTTGATTTGTTTTTCCTTAAGTGCCATGAAATGGACCATTTGAATTATGGATTAGAGAATGGTCCATGACTCAAATCTATCCGATTCGTGCCATTTGACATTACTTAGAGCAGAATGCAGGTACTGGAGAAAGCAGCTTTGGTCTTTCAGTGTCCATGGATTTTGTTCCACAGCCAGAAGACCACTTGAAGTTTAATGGCACTTTTTTTTTTCCAACTACAAGCCATGAGTGAATGCTGGAAATTTTCTTGGAAGCAGAATATATTTAAAGCAGCATATAGCCTCATAGGTTTTATTAATAGAGTGATTCAAGGGTAAAGGGAATGTCAATTGCCTATCTATGTCCATTATGTTGGATCATCTCCAACCCTGTTTTCATATTCATTATAAAGTCAGCAACTCAAGCCATCACAGCAGCTTAGAAGTAACACAATACTCAAGGAACACAAGAGAAAGCATGTCAAGTGAGATATAAAAGACCCCCACCCAACATATAATGATATTTAGCGGCTCTTAGGAAGAGCAAAGAACAGAGAAGCTAAACTATGTGCCCCATACTATAGGAAGGAGCTAACACGACCTAGATAACTATTCTAAATAACAAGCCCATTCCAATATGTGAATTGGTCGAGATAGAAGTCAAGGACAACAGAAACAAGAGAACTCCCTCTTCAGACCCACTGTGTAGAATTGCTATGGAAACAACATTTTGTAGGTTGTTAGAAAGAAGATGGACCTCTGGATGTTTTTCCATGGAACAACTGGTGGATTCACATTCCATCAGGAATTCCATGCCTATCCACAAAGCTTACTATATTGTCTTCCACAAATGCATCTCTCCCATTAGCCTTACCTACATCACGTGTCTTTTTTGTGGCATGCCTTGAGCCGCTTGGGGAAAGGGCAGGATATAAATAGGATGCGATAAAGAAGGGATTAGACTTTAAGCTGATTTTCTATTCATTGAAAGGGGGAATTTCTACCAACTCTCATCTCCACCCATGTCTCTCCCCTCCACATTGTCTGCTAGTCTTTCTCACTCTGCCACTTTCCCCAGGCAAACTACGGGAAATGAGGATCTACAGTCCAGTAGAGATGTGAAACTCTCAGAGTCTCCTACTGCTGGGGTGGTGGTGGTGATGGTAGTAGTGGATAATGGATATGATTAAATAGGAAAACAAAGGCAGGAAAGCCTACTATTCTTTAAGCACTAACTTCAGTTTTATTTACTTAGTAGAAATTAGGGTCCAAGCCAGCGGTGGGTTTCAATTTTTTTACTACCGGTTCTGTGGGTGTGGCTTAGTGGGCGTAGCTTGGCTTGGTGGGTGTGGCTTGGTGGGCGTGACAGGTGAACAATACTGTAAAATCTCCATTCCCACCCCACTCCAGGGGAAGGTTACTGCAAAATCCCCATTTCCTCCCAATCAATTGGGACTCGGGAGGCAGAGAATAGATATGGATGGGACCAGTCAGAATTTTTACTACTGGTTCTCCGAACTACTCAAAATTTCCGATACCGGATCTCCAGAACTGGTCAGAACCTGCTGAAACCCAACTCTGGTCCAAGCCATGTGTGTGTTTTTAAATGAACTTTTCTTGCCATTTGGTCCTACTAGTATCAAAGTTGTTAAGGCTGCCAATTCTTCTTATAATTTCTTTTTAGTAGTAGAATTACGTTGGTAGTAGATCTGTATCAACTTCCACACACACATAACCAAACACCCACCCACCCACCCACACCCACACCACAGTCCTCATCCTTCTGTTTCTACAGCCCATAAAAGGCCACCGTAGACAAAGAGATAGATTAGCATAGCTGGGGATTTGATATGTCAGTGGACTTGCCACTGGAGGCATCAGACATGTGGACTTGGCCATCCACATGCAATAGCAAAAGGCAGCAGTGCTGGGCCATTGATTGGGCCATCTGGTGCTGCCAGATTTATCAACAAGATGTCACTAAACAAGTCAGGTTTTTAATCCTGTTTTTGTTGACTTAGAAATAATTCTGGCTGTTTACTAGAGTTCACTTTCCAGCAGTGGTGAAATCTAATTTTTTTACTACTGGTTCTGTGGCTGTGGCTTGGTGGGCGTGGTTTGGTGGGCATGGCAGGAAAAGGATACTGCAAAATCTCCATTCCCTCCCCATTCCTGGGGAAAAGATATTGCAAAATCGCCATTCTCATCCCACTCTGGGGCCAGCCAGAGCTGGTATTTGCCGGTTCTCCGAACTACTCAAAATTTCTGCTACCGGTTCTCCAGAATCTGTCAGAACCTGCTGGATTTCACCCCTGCTTTCCAATACTGAGAGCAAAATTTGGGATTCAAAGACAGAAAGATGCTTTGGAGTGCGCTAAAGCATCCATGTAGCATTTGTCTGCAATCCTTTGGCTTAACCTCTCTTTCTCTGGTATCATACCAAATCTGAAGTTCAGCACAGCTCCATAATATAAGCTTTATTCATTAAACATACACGAAAGTGCTGATCTGTGTCCCATGGTCAGATAAATAGCCTCAGTGCAGTCAAAACACATTAATGTATTGCTGACTATTCTAGGATGATGCATTTTGCCTCCTGGACTGTGAAGCATCTTCTGGAAATAGCTGGTGTTTGCTCTTGTAGCACAAGCTCTGGGCACTTGCACAAGCCCTTGTATCACTTTCATATTGTTGTGAAATTGTCCTCATTGGCGTGTTTTATCGCTTCTCTGAACTTACCAGCATTCTCTTCACTTGCCAATGAGAAGGTACCAGATGATATTTTGGCCCACCCTTGTAATTCCCTCATTGCAATTGTTCTATGCAACAACGAAAAACAACAATAATACAGTAATTAACCCACCAACAAGGAGAGAGAAAGTGACAGACACACCCCCTTGGAGCAACTGAGAGTTAGAGAGTGGCTGTGACTTCAGAGGACAGTTGAGAAATCCCAGGAGTTAGAGGATGGGAATTCCACTAATGGAAAGCTTCCCCTCTTTTCAACTCCAGAAGAGACAATGGGCATATGCACACTGGCAGGTTTTGCTGGAGTGAGTATGGGCCACCAACCATTTCTCCATAGAATAGATTAACTCGTCTTCTGTTCACCAGCAGATCTCAAATGTAGTCTGCCTGTATTGTCTTAGCAGTAGCATTCCCTCACCTGTGTCAATGATGGCCATTCTGCAGCACTCTATTGTATACTGCTGATACTGTTACTAATGGTATTTCAGGGGCATAATACTGTACTTGTATGATTTGCTTGAGGTGCATAGGTTTATCCAGCAATTTTTAATCACTATTTTTGTTTCTCTGAGCTACTCACTTCTTCACTGAGCTTTTTTTTTTAATTCTACCACTGAAACATTGGACCTTCCTCCCTTTCCTCCCTCCTTCCTAAATAGTCCAAATGAATAACTATTGCAAAGTCTTCAAGCAAAATAAAATAGCAGTTAAAATGTATATTTTGCAAGTTTTAAAACTGGTTGGTTTCTGCATGTCAGGCATTATGCCCATTACAATGCTAGAAGACTTCTGCAAGTATGTCTGCAGCAGACATTGAACAAAACCTAGGAAAATATAAGCAAGGAGTTTTCATTTTAAGTTGGTTGCTGGGCCTATGTATAGGTGAATTGTGACACTTTAGGAGTGTATGTGTTTTGTGTGTATTTAACTTTGTTGGGAGGGCACCACAGCAGAATCATCCAAAGTCACAATTGCCAATAATTCAGACTGAACATCTGGAAAATCACTACTAAAGTAGTCAGCCTCTACAGTTCTTAAGTTGACCCAAATTCCCAGGTGTTCAACTTAGAATCAACAGTTTACACATAATTAGGTTTATGACTACAATAGCAAAGAAGGTTGGTGGAATCAATTGGCATGACCTAATGTCTCAACTTGGTACCTTGCAGATTTTTTTGGGAGAAGAATTATCATAATTCCCAAGCCAGAGGTTCAGGCCAAAGATGGGAGTACAAATGTATTGAATTCTGTGCCTTCCAACTTATTGGAAAATACCAGGTGAGGGAAAATGTGTTATGGTTAGAATGGCGCTGTTCAATCATCATTCAGTCATCAATTGAGTGAATTATCTACAGCTACAACCTTGGGTGTAGATGATAATTGCCTGAATTATCATCTCTTGTTCTAGCTCAACTTGCAAGACTCTTGAGAACATAAAATGGAAAAAAATAATATTACCCTGAAATTCCAATGGCTGTCTCGTTTCATTATTATATTTATTTCATGCATCATCCCAAAATAGTACCTTTGAGGTATTGCTTAACACATTGTAAGCCGCCCTGAGTCTTCGGAGAAGGGCGGGATATAAATTCAAATTTTTTTAAAAAAATTGTGAATATGAGAATTGAATTTAATCCGATTTGGAGGATACAAGTTTGAAAAGTCTGTAAAAAATTCATTCAGATGGTACATTATTTCCTTTGTCAGTTCATTAACTTCAATATTTAATGGTGTTAACAATATATCCCACCTTGAGATCATCTGCAATTATGCAGGCTAGTAATATAATTACCATCGACAACTTTCTGTCTTATTTAAAATTGTGTGTGTATGAGGGAGTGAGTGAGGGAGTGAATTCTTATTGTTTCTGGTTGGAATAACTGTTGTTCAACTGATCTATATAAGATGTTAGTAGGAGAAGAATGAGTTTGGTGGGAGGGGAAAATTCCATCTTCCTAGGGAAATATCTTGAAGGTCAATGCTTATTGACTGAAAAGAAACCATCTAAGTTGAGCTGGCCTGCTCTATAAAGGCTAAGCATCTCCTCATTTGAGAGGGATCTCACCAGTGCTTGAATAAATATTGACTGCAATCTATCCTCCAATTTCTCATAAATGTTCTTCCTCTGTTTTACTGCTTCATTCTCAGAATGCATTAGAATTTCTGATGGTAGTACAATAGTTATTGTTGCAAAATGGATTTTATTGTTTTTGTATTCCCTTTTTATGTTTTTTTTTTAAATCAAATAACTGTAGGTTAATTTGACACAGGGTATCTTTCCGGAATGTGGTGTTTCTATGTAAACCATTTGCAGTTCCCCTCCCCTTACAATTTTTTAAATATTTGCTTTGCTTGCCACTCAAATTAATTTGACTAAGTCAATTTAATTTTTCTTCCATGAATAAAATATTTGATATTCTTCACCAAATGCTTTCTGGTTAACATACACAAAAAAACCCAAGTAGAATTTGAGACTGTTATATCCACCCCTTATATCTTTGAATGAAATAGAACAAGTAGACATAGAAAATTTGAATGTCAACCCAACTCCAGAATTGATTTTTGTTATATTTTACTTTTGAATAAACATGATGAAGGCCACCCAGAGACTGGTGAGTTGGTGGCCTATAAATTCAAGAATGAATGAATGAATGAATGAATGATCACTACAAAACCAGGCAAGGTCTGGTCATGGTTGGTCGTTTAGTGTATTTTAAACTTCTTTGCCCACTTTGAAATATAGGCATTTGGTCTGCATATTGTTCACATAGCTAAATGATATGAAACCTTAATCCTTTCCCTTTCTTAGAACACAGATGATATGTTAGTGAATGACATATGAGAATAGGTCCTGTACAAATCTTTGGCTCATACACAAATATTGCGCTATGTCACAACTGCTTCTCTAGGGAGCTCTCCACATAGAAAGGAATGTTAAGTGCTGAAAATATTCAAGTTTCCTACTTAGTCAAGAGGCTTCTTGAGGGGGGGCTATCATTCAAAGGCAAATTTGTTCTGCTCGTGTGGTTTTGATATTTATTTCCAAGAAAGTGTTCCCATCAAAATGTGCCTATATGTTTGTGTGTATGAGAGAGAAATAGGGACTGGCATATTCCCAGATGGCTCCATTGGTGACAAACCCCTTGATGTCCTAGCCTTATTGAAATGAATGAAGGTACTTTACATGAAAAGACTAAAAGCTTTCTCACACAATCTTGCAAAGTATTATTCCACTACATCTAAACCGTACTCATTGGTTTTCTGTACCTAGGGCAATCCTCTATACCAGAATTGTCAAACTTGATTTCATTCAGGGGCCGGGATAGCTCAGGCAGTAGAGAAGCCTGTTATTAGAACACAGAGCCTGCAATTACTGCAGGTTCGAGCCCGGCCCAAGGTTGACTCAGCCTTCCACCCTTTATAAGGTAGGTAAAATGAGGACCCAGATTGTTGGGGGGACAATAAGTTGACTTTGTAAAAAATATACAAATAGAATGAGACTATTGCCTTATACATTGTAAGCCGCCCTGAGTCTTCGGAGAAGGGCGGGGTATAAATGTAAACAAAAAAAAAAAATTGAGGGCCACATCAGGGTTGTGTTTGGCCAGGGTGGGCATGCCGCCCTGAGTCCTTCGGGAAAATTTAAATAAATAATAAATAATAAATAATGCCAGGGTGGGTATGGTCAGCTTGACATCACTCATGTCAGGGTGTGCCTGAGATGGCCCGAATGCACTGCCAGTGAAAATGAGCTCCTGAACTCTGTTTAGGGTTGGAATGGCCTCCTGTAACCCTCTGCCAGCAAAAACGGAGCTTGGGAGGGCTGCAGGCAGCCCTTGTGAGTTTCATTTTCACTGGCAGAGGCACCATGGGCCAGTCCTTCACTGTTTCCAGGGTGGCCCCACAGGCCAGATCTAAGCACCCCCTGAGCTGGATCTGGCCCGTGGATCTTGAGTTTGACACCCCTGCTCTATACCAATGTTTTCGCAACCTTGGCCAATTGAAGATGTGTGTACTTTAATTCCCAGAATCCTTTGGGAATTGAAGTCCACATATCTTTAAGTGCCCAAGATTGAGAGACACTGCTCTATAGTGTTTATAGAAAGCTTACTTTTCAAAATAAGGTCTGAATAAACTGCTAGCCTGTCTTTTAGCTACGACCATGCATATTACAATAACATTTAAATTGCTGGCGCTTTCTGGAACTACCGTATTTTTCGGAGTATAAGACGCACCTTAGTTTTTGGGGAGGAAAATAAGAAAAAAGCTGATTGGCAGGTGGATCGGCCTCCCGGAATACCTCCAATCAACTGTTCCCAGAAGTGAATTTTAGCAACAGATTCTTTGGTTGTGAGCATTTTGCCTTGCCTTTTTTTTTTTTTTTTGCTTTTTTTTTTCTGTCTCTGAAAGCCTCCTAAACAGAGCTTCAGAAAAAAAAGTCTCTGAAGCTCTGTTTGGGGCTTTTTTTTCTGAAGCTCCGTTTGGGGCTTTTTTTCTAAACTCCATTTGCGGCTTTTTTTCTGAAGCTCCGTTTCTGATGCTTTTTTCAGCCTCTGAAACCTCCATTTGAGAAGCTGGGCGGGGCTGCATTCGCAGTATAAGACGCACCCACATTTTCACCCTCTTTTTTGGGGGGAAAAGGTGCGTCTTATACTCTGAAAAATACGGTATTCATCTGTTTTATCATGCATGTTAAGCACATTAACAAGATAAGGGATCTAACTTTTACATTGTATGGACAATCTTTTTTCTGTACCGAATTTCATTTCCTCAAGGTAATCAGTGGCATGACTAGAGGGAAATATATATATATGGACACTCATTCTCTGTGTGATACTGCCTTGAGGCAGTATCCCCATTTTTACAAATTTTTCTGATCAATGAGCTAGATTACAGAGAGCAAAATCTTTCTACTATGGAACCAGCCTTTACTGATCTCTGGATTATACATTGCCTTCAATCTAGGACTTCTTTCAAGATCCAGCAAGGAAGCTGAATTGGTACTTTCACAGAGTAGGGTTTTTTTGCTTTTCAAAGACTGCAATATACACGCTGAAGCTCTAGGCTCCATTGAAATAACCAATCTGCAATCAATTTCGCTAATTGAGATTACTGAACTCACTGAGAACTCTTTGCGATTGTTACCATATTTTTATTCTTACCCAATCACTCAGTAGACACTTTTCCTCAAATTCCTGGACAGTTGGCACCACTGTGTTTAAGGGAGAATTTCTCATTAAAAATGTCCTGTATATAAATTACATTGTTGCCGAATTAACTTTTGCATGCTTGATTAAAAAGCAATTTATATTTAGTATGAAGGTAATGAATGGAAAATGTATGTAATAAAAAAGCAACAAAATTAAGAAAGACATCATGTTTTTAAACCTAGTTTAATTTTTCTGCTTCATTATTTTCTCCCCTGAATTTCTTGCACAATAACAATAATTTTGTTTGGCAAAGTCCATTATTACTACCAGTATTTGTTATTATTATAGCCAGTTTGAGAGTGTGGTGCTATGGCTGCAATACCGGACAAATTACAAAAGCAATCTGAAAGACTGACTTTTAAAATACACAGATATAGATGTTGCCTTCTCTTGTGTTTTTGGAAGCTATTTCTTCTTGCATATGACTGTTTGCTGTATTACTTATTTGTTTGTTTGTTTGTTTGTTTATCTTTATATGCTGCCCATTTCACCAGCCAAAGTGGGTGGCTTACAATGCTGTGAACATATAAAATATAAAAACATTAATATTAAGAACAATCAAATAAAGGCTAAAAACCGAGAGGACAAAATGGTGTGGGGTGAGCTTTTATCTTTCATTCCACCAACAACCTTTAGCATGGCATGTCTCTTTCAGGGCACTAGGGCCAACCAGCAGAGCCAGGTTTCAAGACGGGCAGAAGGGCAGGAGAATGGAGATTGATCTCGCCTCCAGTGCCAAGATGTTCCAGAGGGTGGAGGAACAGAAGGCTCTTTTCCTAGACCTCAAACTGAAATTCCTTGGCTGAAGAGTTCGCAGCAGCCTTTCCTGCCAGAGCAAGTGGGATGGGTCAATCCCATTGGGAGGAGACAGTTCCTCGGCCAGTGTGGTCCCATGCCACGAAGAACCTTAAAAGTGGTGATCAGCACCTTATCACATCATATTATCATATCCCAATAAACTTTAGTTAACTAATTAAGATGTTTGGCTCTTGTCACTGTAGAAAGTTAGCACCCACCCCTCTCCTAGAAGAATGAAATATTCTAGGAAATATTAAAAAGGCAGATATTATATATCCCTGGATGAAAAAAGGGGAAATGTTTTTAAAGACAAAGAGCAGCTCCCTGCCCCCAGCAGATATTTGGTGCACATTAAGACTGGGCCAGTTATCTACAAGACAATTAGAACTTCAGCTCCAGGGTGATGGGATTAAGACATGACCCTCAGGACATAATAGGATTAGCCCTCTAGCCATCTAGCAGTAGGGCTCACTGCATTGCAAAATCACCTGGGGACATTATATCACCCAGCAAGGTTCAACCAACCTTAATTCAGACAACCTCAGCTGTGACTCCTGCATATCACAGCCAATAGAATACATAACCTTGCCACAGGAACAGGAAGCTCAAGTTCCAAACCCAAGATAGGGTATAAATAACACTCTCTCTCCACTCCATGTGGTCAGCTACCCAGAATCACACATGCTTGGTGGTTCTGCTTCACCATTAAACCATCCTTCCAAGCAGCGTCCATAGTTTCCAGTGTCTTTCTCCCCACTTGTAACTCAACCCAGATGGAAATTTCTTCCAACATCACCATGATGATGATGATGATGATGATTCAGAAAGAAACAGAGCAGAATGTAGAGTAGTATTCTAAAATGAAATTAGTCTAAGAATGACTTTTCTAAATCAAAATAAAATGAATTTGCCAGTCACAGGACGATAAATCCACAGCAAAAAGTTCCCAGCAGGTCTCAGACTAATTTGGAAACCTCTCTGCTCAGTCAGTTCCAACATCTATAAGAATGACATTCCCTCCCTCATAGCTCACTGGACAGAGAAGAAGCGTCAGCGAAAGAGAGAGAAGGGAATGATTGACTATAAGCTCACAATCTGTTGATCACTGGCTTTGGTTCTGCTCATCAATAGCAAGTAGGTCTCAACATGTCACTTGCAAGGAAATGCTAACCCCAGCAGGAAAAAGGTTCCCCACTCCTGTTGTTGTTTCTTTATGAAGAAATGCTTTTTCTTCATATTCTTGCCCAAGGTTTGCACAACTTTTCAGGATGCACATTAGCAAGAAAATTGGCACAATGCCCAACATCTCAAGAAGCTTGCTAGTATAGGCCCTCTTTTGTATGCAAAGAGAACTGAAATCAATGCCATACTTTGGTTTATTCAAACTGTCTCCCCATGTTTTGCACAGTATTTCAGAAAGCACATTAGTACACTTGTACAATTGCTGGGGCAACATCTTGGTGTATAGCTGCATGGATTATTACTAACCCTTGCAAAATATTCTATAAAACATCACCAATGCATTATGTTCTTCTGTTAAATCCATCTTTTTCTTTGTATGAACTATCAGATACTTCTGCATCTGGGATGGTTAATTTTTTAATCCTCCCTCCCTCCCTCCTTCCTTCCCTCCCTTCCTTTCTTTCTTTTTCTTTTTCTTCCTTCCTTTCTCTCTCTCTCTCCCTCCTCCTCCTCTTCTTCCTCCTCCTCCCCACAGATGCAGGAGCTCACTTTTCAGATCAATGAATCCCATCTTGCACGATCAAATGCAGCATTCAAGTCATCCCTACATTTTGATGGATATGGGTGTAGATTCATTTGCTGCAGCAACAACAACAACAAGCTGATCAACCTGCTTGGTGCCTGGGCCTGAGACAAGATATGAATGGGCAAAAGTATGTCGAGGTAGCATAAAATGAATTCACAAATCGCCACAGCTTCTTTCATGGTGGAATACAAAAGACTTTATTGGTCTTTGACCTGCTGACTTTTGTAATCTGAAAGATACTATTTCTCACATTTGTAGTCAAGTATTTCAGCACCATGGGGGGGGGCAGGGCAGTGTTTCTATCATGTGTTTAATTTTTTCCATATTGACTTAATTTTTTTGCTTTCGGAGCTGGGGTTAAAGACTGAAACCATCATGGTGATTCAGATTCAGAAAATAAAATCACTGACAGTAAAATACAGAATCGTGTCTTCTGGTTGAAAGCCATGGTGAGTTAGATGTCCCCTTTGCAGTGGGATAACATTACAATGGAGATTGGCATGAGATGCAGGATCTTGGCTGCCAAAATTATGTCCAGATTCAGAAAAGATCTTTGAGATAGTTACAGCTGGTCCTTGTGAATAAAGCCCAGGATTTCCCATTTCATGTTTGCTTCTAGGTTAAGTAGTTGGAAGTAAAAGGAGAAAGGATCTTTGCTCACAGTTGTTAATATAGCCTGTTTTAAGCTCAACTGAGTTTCAATTCTCAATCAGTCTGAATTTGCCTTTCATTTTTCTGTTGTTTTAGAAAGATTAAAATCTTTAGGAATGACAATTACACCACACTTTCAGTAAGTGGGTTGCCTTCTTCAGGTTTAAATATAATTTTTAAAGTTTTTGAAAAATATTACTTTCTAGAATTAACAGCAATGTTATGCTTATAGTATTAGAAAGTTTAACAATGGATTAAGGGTTTGCAATTATAATTTAATTTCTTTGGAAGAATTCTGCTTATGACAAAGTTTTATTGCTTACCTTTTTACTAGCCAAAGTAAGATAAAGGGGCTTTAAAGCAGAGGTGGGTTTCAGCAGGTTCTGACCAGTTCTGGAGAACCGGTAGTGGAAATTTTGAGAAGTTTGGAGAACTTGTAGTAAAAATTCTGACTGGCCCCACCCCCATCTATTCTCTGCCTCCCAAGTCCCAGCTGATCGGGAGGAAATGGTGATTTTGCAGTATCCTTCCTCCGCATTGGGGTGGGAATGGAGATTTTACAGTATTCTTCTCCTGCCATGCCCACCAAGCCACGCCCACCAAGCCATGCCACACCCACCAAGTCACACCCACAAAACCAGTAGTAAAAATTTTTGAAACCCACCCCTGCTTCAAAGGTTGGACAAAAGAAAGAGAGCTAAATGATAAAAAAAGAAGGGAAGGAAATATTTCCAATAGCAATACAATAAGTTGTTTAATTAAAAACTATGAAAAATTAATGAAAGTTTATGAAAATGGTTTTCCAGACTCTTGGAAATGATTGATAAATGGACAGCTAAGAATACAATGGAAGAAGAACAAGATATTCTGGATAAATTTGAAATTACAGTAATCTGAATGTTGATATCAATGTGGCAATTTGGCAAGAAATGAGAAGGGTGTAGAAAAAGATTTACTGGATTTTCAAATGAAACAGGGTGATGCCTAAAGGAGGCTTCCATGCCTAAAGGAGATATACAACAAATAAACCAGAAAAGAGAGATGGATATATATTTCTTTTAGGTTAGAATTGTGATGGCTCAGTGGTTAGGATGCAGTACTGCAAGCTAATTCAGTTCACTGCCAGGAGTTCGATCCTCACCGGATCAAGGTTGACTCACCCTTCCATCCTTCCAATGTTGGTAAAATCAGGACACAGATTGTTGGGGGCAATATGCTGACTCTGTAAAAACCCCTTAGAGAGGGTTGTAAAGCATTGTGAAGTGATATATAAGTCTAAGTGCTACTATTATTTCCTGGATTTTTAAAAAATGTGTTAAAGCTCTGAAAGACTTTCTGAGAAGTGATCAGAGAAGGAAAAAATCTCTTTTTCTTAATTTGCAAAACAGACTTGTTAAAGTTTTGAAAGATCTTTTGGAGAAGAATTCTTTTAAAAATGACAAGAAATCAAGCTGTGAGGCTCTATTTGAAGTGTTAAGAATTAAGATTGTTAAAAGTATAAGGAAGGAATACAAGGTTGGTTTGTTCAATCAAGGTTAAAATAGATAATTAGTTATATCCGACAACCTTTACTGGACTTTTGCTTATAAGGAATGAATGGCAAAGATTTTGGATTTTGTTTTTAGTTAAGAGATAAACTAACAGGTGAGGAGAGTATATGTTGTAATTTAAGAATGGCAATACATTTGTTTACAACCATTGAAAAATTTTGAGATTTTAGTTGGCTTCACTGGTTAAAAACTGATGCAACCACAGTACTGCAATAAAATAACTGAAGCCTTTGGAAACTAATAAGCAGCATAAAGCACAACCGTGCCCAGATGCCATTCCTCAACAAAGAAATTGCAAAAGGAAATGGCTGGAGCTAGAATAGATCAAAAATATTGATATCACTTGTTCAAGCTCAAAACAGAATCCTGGATTTTTATCCAACCCCAAGTATTACAACTAGGACACAGGGAATATAAATGTTTATCAAATTTTAAAATAATTTTATAATACTTATAGATGCTTTAACTCTATGCTTTGGGTAAATTATGCAAAACTGAGTAAAAGTAGGGGCTTTTTGTGGGGTAACAACACATGAAACCATTGCTCAATTATAACAGAGACATTTACGGTAAATTGACTTAAAGTGTTTCACATACATTGGATAAAAAGAACTTTCTGATATTCCGCATTTATTAATAAAGAAAAATATTTGGAATGCTGCTTTAAATGCTTATCACATGTTTTCCTAAGAATTGCCACAGAACTTGCATCTCATATTCCTTTGAACCTACTCTTCACCATTTCTCTTTTATAGCTATGGATATTTCTATTCGATCCTGTAGAGAGGTCAGAGATGAAATCCAGCAGGTTCTGAAGAACTAGTAGCGGAAATTTTGAGCAGTTTGGAGAACCGGTAGTGGAAATTTTGAGTATTTCGGGGAACTGGCAAATACTACCTCTGGCTGGTCTCAGAGTGTGGTGGGAATGGAGATTTTGCAAATTCCTTCTCCCAGGAGTGGGGAGGGAATGGAGATTTTGCAATATCCTTCCCCTGCCATGCCCACCAAGCCACGCCCACCAAGCCACACCACGTCCACCACAGAACTGGTAGTAAAAAAAATTGGATTTCACCACTGGAGCAGGGGCCTCCAACCTTGGCCACTTTAAGTCTGGAGGATTTCAACTCCCAGAATTCTGGGTGTTGAAGTCCACCAGGCTTAAAGTGGCCAAGATTGAAGACCCCTGCTGTAGAGGAAAGCACTTGATGCATCTCATAAAGGAGGCTCCAGAAAAAAAATGACACTGTACACATTTATGAGTCTTTTAGGTGTGGTAATATTTGGTTCTTTTCCTTACGGAGAGTGAATAGTTCTCCAGCTTTCGCTTTCATGTTCTCCTGAAAAGTGTTACTTGTTCCTCTGTCAGATCCACTGAGCCACCATTTGAAGAGGGACATAAATTGCAAAAATTGTAAACGACAGAGGCACTGCTGGTTATCTGAAGATGCCTTCTAAGGCTTTTCTAGAACATATCCAGAGCAACTTATACTGATGGCATACCATGCTTCTACAAAGAACGGAGCAACAGTCATGTGCTAGTCTTCCCACACTTGTGTATCTTTTGGAAGGGATTGGGGGTAACGCTGATCCCCAGGTGCCAAGAATGAAGTGTTTATTCGTTAAGTTTCCTGCTTTCAGACTGGCAGGACATTCTGTTTTTCCTCTGAAAGAATAAAAGAAAAACAGTGGCATGTGATGCTTTTTTTCCCTTCTTTCTTTTTAACCTCTTTCAGTTCTGCTGTGAAGCTCAGTGGGGGAAGAATCATTAACTGTAATAAAGGGCAGTGGGTTTGCCTGCTTCATAGTTTTTCTAACTATCTTTTATTCTTTTTCCCTATCGCGGACGTTTTATTCATATGTGCATATTTGTGAAGTGCTGCGAGTCCCTAACTGGATTGCAGCAGGGTAATAAATATAATAAATAATCCTTTTTCCCCTGATTAAGTAATCAACAGCATGATTGTAGAGTTTGATACTGAAATGTGTTTCTTTGCGTAGATATAGGCTTCTTTTGGTTTTATAATTTTGGTGAGAAAAAATAATAAAGCTGCTGAAGCTTTTTTTGACTTGAAACTTTTGCTTTTTTTGTTGCTAATTTTTCTCTGCTGGCACAAAACTACAGGTAGTCCTTGACTTATGACCAACATTTCTGCTGCTAAGCGAGAAAGTTGTCAAAGGAGTTTTGCCACAGTTGTTAAGCCAATTGCTGCAGTTGCTAAGTTAGTAACATGGTTGTTAAGTGAATTTGGCTTCCCCATTGGCTTTGTTGTCAGAAGGTTGCAAAAGGGGATCACATGACCCTGGGATATTGCAACCATCATAAATATGGGTCAGTTCCAAGCATCTGAATTTTGATCATGGGGATGCCACAACCGCTGTTAAGTGTGAAAAACGGCCATAAGTCACTATTTTCAGTGCTGTTGTAACTTCAAATGGTCACTAAATGAACTGTTGTCAGTCGAGGGCTACCTGTACTGGAATCTCTGTAACATATAATGTAACAACATTACAGTAAATGAGGAAATAAATATCAAAATAACAATTACGTGTTAAATTTAAGCCACGAGTTCTTAGGACTTTGATTAAAAAGTTACAACCTCTTTAAAGCTGCTTTGAAATCTCAAAAAGAATATAAGTACATTTGTTTCCACATGGAGACCGCTTCTGAACTTTGTGCTTAAAGTGGAAAAGAATGAAATTTTGATTTTGGGTTTTACCGATTAGATTAATAGATCTTTATAGAAATGGCTTGTTTATATTATTATTAAAAAGCAAAAAGTTGTGATTAGATGTTAATCACATCTGAGTTGGAAGTCAATGTTTCTTTTTTTCCTACCCTTCCTCACTTCTCTTTCCCCTCTTCCTTCCCACTGTTCTCCTATTTACTCCATTCCCATCACCCTTCTCCTTCCACTTATGACTGTGACTTTGTTGCTTGTATCCTTACGATTTATACTGATATTGTTTCCTGATTGCTTAATTGTAGCCTATGACTATCATTAAGTATTGTATCATGAAGTGTTAAATTTGTACCCTATGACTATCATTAAGTGTAGTAAGTGTTGTACCTTGATGAATGCATCTTTTCTTTTATGTAGATTGAAAGCATATGCACCAAGACAAATTCCTTGTGTGTCCAATCACACTTGGCCAATAAAAATTCTATTCTATTCTATTTTATTCTACTTTTGTATTTTGTATCTTATTTTATCTTATAACTCAATAAAAAAATGTTAAACTAAAGCTGCTTTGAAATCTAATAAAAGCCATTTTCTTATTTTGACCTGGAATATATATTCCTCTAGGGACATGGTGGCTCAGGGGCTAGGACGTTGAGCTTGTTGACCGAAAGGTTGGTAGCTCAGCGGTTCAAATCCCTAGTGCTGCTGTGTAACGGGGTGAGCTCCCGTTACTTGTCCCAGCTTCTGCCAACCTAGCAGTTTCAAAAGCATGTAAAAATGCAAGTAGAAAAAATAGGGACCACCTTTGGTGGGAAGGTAACAGTGTTCCGTGCGCCTTTGGCGTTGAGTCATGCCGGCCACATGACGACGGAGACGTCTTCGGACAGTGCTGGCTCTTCGACTTTGAAACGGAGATGAGCACCACCCCCTAGAGTCGGCAACGACTAGCACATACGTGTGAGGGGAACCTTTATCTTTTTTATATATTCCACTGATTAAGGGTGGCTATGGAGAAGCCTCTGTTCAGGTCATACAACACTGTTTAGACAAAAGCAAGCTGACACATTATTTATTAGCTTGCTTTGTGAAGTCAACCAGTACAAATTTATTTTATGTCATGTTGCCCTTCTATCCAGGAGAAAAACATCTTTGTTAGCTTCACGGCCATTCTGTGAACTAGACCAGACTGAGAGATAATGACTGGCCCAGGTTTAGCAAGTGACATTTGCAGATAAAAATGAATGAGAATGTAGGTTTCTTATCTAATACTCTATCTCCTATTTCACACTGTTCCCATTTTAGTATATGTTCAACATACCCCTGCCTCTTACTGAAATTGAAGAATAAATGCAATTTCTTCGGGCAATTATCTGTGAAATTTTCTGCTGCTGGAACATTTTAATTGCCAAACTGTGAAAGGCTTTTTAGACAATATACATTCATTGTGAAATGCTTATTAGCGCATTTATCAATTTACATTGAGCCTTTATTCAAAAAGAAGACAGATGATAACAGGGAATGTTTGCATTTTGTATCCTATACTATTACTCTTCCAAAAACAAGAGTCCAAGGTTTGCTAGCAAGACAGATTAGAAGGCTGTATATATTAGTTTGATGTTGTTTCTAAACACTCATCTCTTCATAAAAACACAGCATTTAGATTCCAGGAAATAACTGCCAGAGACTTGACGGCAACATTCGAGTGTCTCTTGGCTGATCTTGAAAAAGCAGCATCAGACCTTGGACAGGAGACCATCAGAAAATTCCAGGGCTTTAGACTAGATTGGGAAATGTTAGAAGTATCTGCAGCATTGTGTTGTTCAAGGCTCAAGCTTCAGCAAATACTGTAGGAAAACCCTGCAAAGAATGACTTCTGTCCTTCTCTCTAACCCCATTTAACAACAATAGAACCATTTGTCTGAAATGGCTTTGGGTGTCCTGCCTAAGCAGGAGGTTGGACTAGAAGATCTCCAAGCAGTGATGAAATCAACATTTTTTTTACTACCAGTTCTGTGGGTGTGGCTAGGTGGGCGTGGTGTGGCTTGGTGGGCGTGGCTTGGTGGCCATGGCAGGGGAAGAATATTGCAAAATCCCCATTCCCTCCCCATTCCTGAAAGAAGGACATTGCAAAATCTCCATTCCCTCTCCACTCTGGGGCCAGCCAGAGGTAGTATTTGCCAGTTCTCCAAACTGCTCAAAATTTCCGCTACCAGTTCTCCAGAACCTGTCAGAACTTGCTGGATTTCACTCCTGCCTCCAAGGTCCTTTCCAGCTTCGTTATTCTTTTCTATTCTATTCTATTCTATTCTGTTCTGTTCTGTTCTGTTCTGTTCTGTTCTGTTCTGTTCTATTCTATTTAGAATTCCATTCCATTCCATTCTAAATTGAAATTGACTGCATTTTCTATCATGTAATGAAATAGTATTACACACAAATATGAACACACACACACACACACACACAGGAGCATAGTACAGACTGCATGTAGTTTGTTCTGATCATGTGACCAGAAGGCAGGGGCTTCAAGTGGAAGAGTAAGCAACATTCCAACACATTTCTTATTGGATCCTCCCTTAAAGATTCATTGGGGATTTTTGTTTTTGTCTGGAATGTTTTCTCTCTGCCTCATCTAACCCACTTTTAAACCTGACACTTCTTTTGCTATCTTTCCCATGATGCCAAGCTTGATCTCATTCTGCTCAAACTAATAGGCAGAAAGATGGAATCCTGAAATCTTTTTCATGATTTATTCTCAAAAAAAAAAGGGCCGCGGTGTGGCTCAGGCTGTAAGAAGCCTGTTATTAAACACAGCTGCCTGCAATTACTGCAGTTTCTAGTCCCACCAGGCCCAAGGTTGACTCAGCCTTCCATCCTTTATAAGGTAGGTAAAATGAGGACCCAGATTGTTGGGGGGGCAATGAGTTGACTTTGTATATAAATATACAAATAGGACGAGACTATTGCCTTACACAATGTAAGCCGCCCTGAGTCTTCGGAGAAGGGCGGGATATAAATGTAAAAAATAAAAATAAAAAAATTCTGGATCTTGGAGTTCTGTGGAATCCTTGAGATAAATTTCCTGCTATCAAGCTGCTACATTCTGGACTGGCTATAGCTTCTGAATGCTCTTCAAGGACAGCCCCATGTAAGACACTTCACAACAATCCAATTGACTAAGATTTAGCTGCAGGGAATATTCTATTTATAAGTTAATAGGAACTAAACAGGAAGTAAGGAACACAAATCTCTTAGTGAGTAAAACAAATACTCTCAGATCAAGTCCTTTACAAGATCATAATTCAACAAGTAAGGACTATGCAGTGCCTATAACAGGAGTTCCTAAACTTTGCAATCAAAGCTCCCTTTAGTGTAACCTTAATACAGTGTTGGAAGAAATGTCCATCTGGGTTCAGTTCCAAGTGGGAGAAAGACACTGGAAACATGGAGGCTGCTTGGAAGGATGGTTTAATGGTGGACAGGACCACATGGGTTTAAAGTCCTGAGTAGCTGACCACAGGGAGTGGAGAGTGAGTGTTATTTATACCCGCTCCTGGGCTTTGACCTTGAGCTTCCTGTTCCTGTGGCAAAGGCATGTATCCTATTGGTTGCAGACTCCCATGTGGAGTCATGAATTAAATTTGTTTGAAACTTGGGCTGATGTAATATCCCCAGGTATCATGTTGATGGGTAGAGGGCTAATCCTATTATATCCTGAGGGTCATGTCTTAATCTCATCAGCCTGGAGCTGAGATCTTTTGTTTTGTAGCTAGGCTGCCCCAGTTCTCAGTGGGCTCCAAATATCGGTGGGGGGTGGGGAGAGCAGGGAGCTGCTTTATCTTTAAAAACATGTTTCTCCTTTTCTCATCCAGGGAAATATAAGATTCTGCCTTTTTAATATTTCCTAGAATATTTCATTCTTCTAGGAGTGCTAACTTTCTTCAATGGATACCTTCCTAAAAACCCAAACACTAAAATAAATACAAAATGAACAATAAAAACAATACAATGATTTTTTAAAAAAAATTTGAATTTATATCCTGCCCTTCTCCGAAGACTCAGGGCGGCTTACACTGTGTTAAGCAATAGTCTTCATCCATTTGTATATTATATACAAAGTCAACTTTATTGCCCCCAACAATCTGGGTCCTCATTTTACCTACCTTATAAAGGATGGAAGGCTGAGTCAATGTGTTGACTCAAAATTTGGGGGCAATTATTGTAAAATGTACAACTAGAAGGTTATTCGCACTTTTCTGGACTCTGTCCCAAGGGAGGTACATCTGACACTTTGGGAATCCCTGGCCCAGATGCTCATCCAGAATACCAGCTTGAAGATATCCTACTAACCATGTAAGAACATATCTTCAGAATGAACCCACCATTTCATAGCAGAAATTCCCATTCAGACATTTGAGAATCCATGGAGGAGGAAATGCCTAAGGAGGTTGGTGACCCTTTGAACTCCAGTTGAGCCATTTCAGGATGATCCTTTCTCACCAAGAAGTCCCATGCAGTCACATTTCTATTTTGGTTGCCAGAAAGTGTCCATACGCTTTTGTTGAGCTGGGAGCTTGAGATACATCAGGATTTATAATCGAAAGTGATTGCCAACCCTGAAAGAAGAGTGGGGCAGCATGCAGCATGCCACCTTTGAAATGACTGTGTGCCTTTAAGGTTATTTATGAATCCTCATGACTGCCTAGACTAGTCCCTACAGTTTTCTTGTCAATATTTCAGAATAATTTTCCATTAACTGCTTCCCAGAGTTGAGACAGAGACTGGCCCAAACTCACCCAGCTGGCTTTGTGTCTCAAGTGAGGCTAGAACTCACAATCTCCTGGTTTCTAGGGAACCTCAAGGTCTTAACTACTACACCAGATTGGTGCTCTCTTTGAAATCAATACCCTTTTAAAACCAAGCAACAAGAATGGGTGTTTGGATATTTGGATAACATTGGCAAAAGTTAGGAAAGGTTTGCTCATTATGATAGCCAATTCAAATGTGAGGTGATAGGTTTGTTGTAAATGAAGAAGCATGTGGTAAAATGAGACTCCTCAAATGTGGCATCCATTTTCTTTTACGCCTACCACAGCTGTAAATATTTACTATAAGAGATACTCAACAGTAACTTCAGGGGAAAAAACAGAATTGGCTTTAAACTGTGGCTTTGGCAGAATTAAGTCAAAAATTATGAAGGCAGCCAAACCTACTTATCTCATCTGTAGCTTCACAGAGGTTTGTACAAAAACAAAATTAGCTATGTTTTAACTTCAGGTTAAAAATGCTTCTTCACCCAATTATTTTAATTGCTCTGTGGTTTGCGTTTTAATCTTCTCAAAGGTCTCTCAGTTACTGGATCTCTTTCAATATATATTTCTCCAAGAAGAACAAATACTTGGACAGGTTCATTCTTGAACTAGTAGATTTCTAAAGGGAATTAATTTATTACTGCACATTTCAGGTGTAACTCTGGATCCCATCCATTGAAGAGCTTGCTTAGAAGCCTTGAAAGAAATGCTACATAGTGAACTTTCATATGTTCCTCTACATATGGATTTGCCCCTAGGGTTTTTCTGTAGGGCAATACCATTTAAGGGATTGTTATTTGATTTTGATTTCTGACTGGTCCGAAAATCTATAGTCTTTTTTTTTATTCTCCTGCCTCAAAATCTTTAATTATAAACATACTTTAAAACATTAAAATATAAATGACATAAATTAAAATGAATAAATTTAATTGAGTGGGTCAGATTTGGTGTCATCTGAAAATTGGTGGCAAAACTCCTTGTTATATCTTGGTTAGTGCCTGTTAGTTTAATATAAAATAGTTTAGCATAAAAAATTAGTATAAAACTCTTCTGTTTTGCCAGTAAATTATTGGAAGATTGGTGCTATATGGTACTTTTGGAAATCTCTCCAGTAATTGCAGTGAAGGAGGACATGTGGACACAGTCTTTCATATATTGGAATTTTATTATATCTGCCATAAAAAGTGCAAAAGATAACAACATTGCTTAAAAAAGGGGGGCTCCAGCATGAGCTTAAAAGCTAAGAAGAAAAAACCTCTGGTCCCGATGACTGACCCAGATTGGATCCTCCAACCAGTATCAGCATTCATTTAAATGATAGGAGTTGTCCAATGCAGAGGACACCGGGTAGAGGAGAGCTATAGGATTTCTAGGGACTTGAAATTAAGCAGCAATATACATCCCAGTTGTACTGTTTAACATGCTCAAATAATTCATAGATTTCCAGGTGTTCATGGTAATGAACCCAATTCATTGTTTGGCTTGTTCTATGTTGCTTCTTTGGATGTCCTTCCTTCCCATCTTTTGACTCCTCTTAGTAGTACTTAAGAATATAAGTAGCTGATTGTAGATCGAAGTAAGTAACAAGTTGCACACAAACTCCAATGTTCTAGCACACACCTTCTTAGATAGTTTCTTCCACCAGCATCCCCTGGAGTGGTTCATTGATCAAAGGTGGGGCCAAAAATCCACGGGAATAGCCAATAATCAAAACAGAATTCTGCCGATACAATAAAACCTTTTCTAGTGAGTTGTAATATCACACAGGCAAATAAAAGGAATAGAGGTCGAACTGCAATAGTGCGACACTGCTTTTGTCAGTTTGAAAAAAGCAGGGGATACTCCAGATGCCTATGCCTACATGGCTAAATTTTGTCTCTAGTTGTTTAACTTAAAAATAATAAATTAAAAAAAATTAGATGAAGCAAAGCAGTACCAGCCTTTGGTACCATCTTTAATTAAACTGTCCCTGTGGAACACAGAGGACACCAAGACATTGCCGGTAGATGGTAAGAACTTAGTGCTATGTTTGGAAGTGTTCTCACTTGTCTGGAAAATAATTGCAAAGTGAGATAACATCAGAGGTGGGTTTCAGCAGGTTCTGACCAGTTCTGGAGAACCGGTAGTGGAAATTTTGAGTAGTCCAGACAACCGGTAGTAAAAATTTTGACTGGCCCCGCCCCATCTATTCTGTGCCTCCCGAGTCCCAGCTGATCAGGAGGAAATGGGGATTTTGCAGTAACCTTCCAGGGAGTGAGGTGGGAATGGAGATTTTATAGTATCCCTCCCCTGCCATGCCCAACAAGCCACGCCCACCAAGCCATGCCATGCCGTGCCCACCAAACCACACCAGTAGTAAAACAATTTGAAACCCACCACTGGATAACATGCTTGGGAGGGTTTTGTTGCAACCTTATATATCTTCTAATATTTTGTCTATTGAGATTCTCAATCATCCAGGTCATGGTTGTCCCAAAGGTGCTTTCTCAAAAGGCAACTGGGTTTTCTTTGTTTTTCCTTGAAGATGTTTCCCTTCTTCTCATTGAAGAAGCTTCTACGCTGAAAAGGCTTCAGAGGAGCAAAACAGCTTCAAGGAAAAACAAAGAAAGTCTAGTTGCCTTTTGAAAAAGTACCATTGAGTCATTTGGGTGTTTTGTAACTGACCACATCAACAGCTGCTTTGTAAATAGGGAAGCTACTGGCCAATGAAAATAATTTGATAATGCTTCACATGGTGGTCTCAGAATAACAGATGTGCTCATTACTTCCCAAAAGTTGCCTACTTAATGACCATTTGATACAAAGAATTAACATTTCTCTTTTCACATTATCCTCCATGACCAATATTCCACACTTCATTGCTGCTTCTATATCCTTGCATAATAATAATAATTTGGAAACTTGGATTTAAATAGGGATAATCTGAGCATGCGCAGTCTTGCTGTAGCAGATAAACGCAGAGCGATCATAATCCTTTTGTTACTGAAAGGTCTAGTATGCTTTTAAAAGAAATAGTGAAATAAC
This sequence comes from Ahaetulla prasina, assembly GCF_028640845.1. Taxonomy (NCBI): domain Eukaryota; kingdom Metazoa; phylum Chordata; class Lepidosauria; order Squamata; family Colubridae; genus Ahaetulla; species Ahaetulla prasina. Next base: position 56,551,094 of record NC_080540.1, on the reverse strand, counting down.
AACTACAATAGCATATATTGCACATACACTGAGGCCACAGGTTGGAATACAGTGCCCAGTTCTGGTTCCTGCAATACAAAAAAAGATGCTGAGATCTTAGAAAGTGGGTAGTGAAGAGCAACAAAGTTGATAAGGGGTCTGGAAGCTGAACCATATGATGAATGGTTAAGGAAACAAGGTATGTCTGGCCTATCAAAGTGAAGGATTAGGCATGACATGGCAGCCATCTTCCAGCGCTTGAGGGGCTGTCACAGAGAAGAGGGGGTTGACTTAAGGCAAGAACTAATGGGTGGAAGCTTGTTAAAGAGAGAACCAACCTAGAAGTAAGGAGAAATTTTCTGACACTGAGAACGCTTAATCAATGGAACAGCTTGCGTCCAAGAGCTGTGGGTGCTCCATCCTGGAAGTTTTCCAGAATAGACCAGACAACCATTTGACTGGGATGGTATAAAGTCTCCTGTCTTAAGCAGAGGGCTGGACTAGAAGACTTTTAAGGTCCCTTCTGGCTCTATGATTCAATGAGTGGTAAATAGCTATTATCTCGTTTTAAAAATAAAGAGAAGAATGCTGCAGCTGGTAATGTCAATCTCAGTGAACCATAGAGCTGATCTCTTTGCTCCTGTCCCATCATGAACTATCCTTTGGGCAATCAGATAGGAGATCATAAGGAAAATGCTGATCTATGGAGATACTGTCCTTTAAATCCAATCATAGCTGCACTACTGCAGCCACAAGACCTTAAGTTCCAACTACCAATTTCATCTCCCCCCCCCCCCCAGCACATTTCAGTCTGCAGCCCATAGCTGAGACCTGAGAGATAGGACGATTTTACATTAGGGATGAAATTTCAGAATGAAATTTGCCCGTAGCATTCTGTACCTTTCAACTTGCCTGTATATACATGGATTGGCTTTTCTTCCTAAAACATCAATATTTCATGGGCTTAGTGCATAATAGCCAGGCCGACAGTATTGCACTGAAAAATATGAAACAGTAGAGCAGGGAAATAAATAACAGTGTAAAAAAGTGTTATAGAAAGAGGTTTGCTCTGTCTTGGTCCGTTGGTTGTAGTCAATGTATCAAGACAGAGCAAAACTCTTTCTATAGCATTTTCCTACACTGCTATTTATTTCCCTACTCTACTGTTTCATATTTTTCAGTGCAGTACTATGGCGCTGGTTATCATGTACTAAGAGTTGGAAGGGAACCTGGAGGTCTTCTAGTCCAATCTGCTATTCAAGCAGGAAAACCTATACCCTTTGAAACAAACGGCTGTCCAATCTCTTCTTAAAAACCTCCAGTGATGGAGCACCCACAATTTCTGGAGGCAAGCCGTTCCACTGATGAATTGTTCTCACTTTCAGGGAATTTCTCCTTATTTCTAGGTTGGTTCTCTCTACTTGATTCATTTCCATCCATTGCTTCTTGCCCTCAGGTTGATTCCCTTTTTTTGTGGCAGCCCCTTAGATATTGGAAGGCTGCTATCATGTCACACACACACACACACACACACACACACACACACACACACACACACACAGAGTCCTACTTTTCATTTCACTAGACATGCCCAGTTCCTGCCACCCTTATTCTTATTCTTATGCTTATATTAAATGTTATTATATAAAATATAATATATATTCATACTATATAATTTCATAGGATCTGTACAAATTCGGCATTGGTATTTTATAGCTTCCTAAGTCTTGGTTTCATCCTTTCAGATTTGTGGGCCCTATGAGGTCAGAAAATACACATATGGAGGGAAAGAATAGAATAGAATAGAATAGAATAGAATAGAATAGAATAGAATAGAATAGAATAGAATAGAATAGAATAGAATAACAGAGTTGGAAGGGACCTTGGAGTCCAGGGGTTACCAACCTTTCAGACCTCAGGGACCACTAAATTCATAATTTTAAATCCTGCGGACCACTAATATGATATGCCTAATGACCAGCTGGGTGGGCATGGCAAGGGGGGTTATGTCACTGGGTGGGTGTGGCCAACTCAATTTCACTCATGTCAAGGGGCGTCTTGCCAGCCTCTACTTGCCACTCCCCTCCCAGCCGCTCCTTACCTGCCCACTCGGGCTCCTTAGGGGCCCAGAAGGAAGCAGTTGTTGGAGCTAAGCAGCCACCATGAGAAAGAATTGGCAAAACAGCTCAGTTCAAATTGGATCTGACCGAGAAGGAGGCTCAGCAGAAGCACCTCACTGAGGACTAGGAGCATAGGCTTTCCAAGCAGAGGGAAGACCTGTGGGAGTGCAAGGCCAGGGACAGGCATCTGGACACTGAGCGGGCTGAGATGGTCAGCCAGTTCCAGGCCATGAGGCAGTCCCACTGGAACAAGGCCCTCCGGCTCTTCACCACTAGCGCCTCTTCTCCCCAGCCTTTGCCCAAAGTCCTGCACCAGGAGGCTGAAGCAGACCCCAAGTCGGAATTTCTGCTCCTCCGACCCACACAAGAAGACCCCGAAGGGGGAGATTCTGCAGCAACACAAATATTCATTGCACGTATCCGGCCCAGGGGCCATAATTTGAGGACCCTTGATTTAGTGCAATATAAAAAATGCAAATAATTTTTCTGCGGACCACCAAAATTTTTTCACGGACCACCAGTGGTCCATGGACCCACCAGTTGGTGACCGCTGTTCTAGTCCAACCCCATGTTTAGGCAGGAAACCCTATACCATTTCAGACAAATGGTTGTCCAATCTCTTCTTTTAAAACTTCCAGTGTTGGAGCATTCACAACTTCTGGAGGCAAGTTGTTCCACTGATTAATTGTTCTCACTGTCAGGAAATTTCTCCTTAGTTCTAGGTTGCTTCTCTCCTTGATGAGTTTCCATCCATTGCTTCTTGTCCTTCCCTCAGGTGCTCTGGAGAATACCTTGACTCCTTCTTCTTTGTGGCAGCCCCTGAGATATTGGACTACTGCTATCATGTCACCCCTAGTCCTTCTTTTCATCAAATGAGACATACCCAATTCCAGCAACCGTTCTTCATATGTTTTAGCCTCCAGTCCCCTAATCATCTTTGTTGCTCTTCTCTGCACTCTTTCTAGAGTCTCAACATCTGGTTTACATCATGGCGACCAAACCTTCATTGTGGATCCACAGCAGAGGTGGGTTTCAGCAGGTTCTGACCAGTTCTGGAGAACCGGTAGTGGAAATTTTGAGTAGTTTGGAGAACCGATAGTAAAAATTCTGACTGGCCCACCCCCATCTATTCTCTGCCTACTGAATCCCAGCTGATCGGGAAGAAATGGGGATTTTGCAGTATCCTTCCCCTGGATTGGGGAGGGAATGGAGATTTTACAGTATCCTTCTCATGCCACGCCTACCAAGCCTTGCCACGCCCACCAAGCCACACCCACAGAACCGGTAGTAAAAAAATTTGAAACCCACCACAGCGTCCCTGCCATAGTATTCCTGAAGTCAAACACTTCCAAACAGAATTGAAGAAGGTTTCCAAAAGGCTTTTGACCAACATAAAAGCCTACAGCTGCTTCCTTGCAGGTTACTATAGGACTTTTATATCACAATAGAGGTACACTGTCCCCAAATAAACTTTAAAAAGAAAAAAGGATGATGCACGTGGTAACCCTGATGTTGTCCCTTCGATAATCTCACCAGCTCTTGTATCACTTTTATGGGAATCTCTAAGCAGCCATTCACGGGCCTTTTGCAACACTAGGCTTTCACTCTCTCTATAAAACCCTAGTATGAGGAACTAATGGCTGTGTTAATGTTTTACAGGAGCAAATACAAAATCTTGATAAAACATTTTAAGAAGAACAGATTGACTGTGGCATGATTTTTTATGAAGCTCACTTCATCGGATGCATGGTCTGTTACCCTCGCTTGGCAGGCACAGTGTTCTTATGTTTATATGAATACAGAAGGGGAAAAATGTGAATAATAAGGCAAGAAAGCAAATGACATGATAAGAGATATAGAGCTACAGCCTGTGACATTTTTAAATGCCAAATCAGAGGGGCATAAAATGCACACACGAGATTTCATGTGTGAACGTTAAATGAAGTTCAGGCTCTGAAGAAGTAAGCATTGGGCTATAGGATAACAAAGAGTCTTTTCCTCCAGTTATATTACACTTCGAATCACATGGAAAGAAGATACCACAATGATTCAGATGCAGGCTGGATGATTCAGGCAAATTACCAGAAAAAAAATAAAGGGGGGAGGGCAGGGTGGAGCACAGATCAGCAGTGGAATTTTACAAACTTTTTTTTTTAAAAAAAAAACACCCTATCTTGTTTCAAGAGGAGCAGGCGGATTAACCTGCCCACTGGTATTCTGGCAAAACAAAATTAAATCAGGTACCGGCATGTAAAGCTGAGTTGCACTTCTCATACTTAATGATGATATGAATATGATAAAAGAAGCTGATCCAGTAATGAAATTTAAGCAAAATTCAACTGAGACTATTCATTTGGCTGGCATTGTGTCCTGGCTGTGACTAAGTTAGCTAAGGGAGTATATTTTCTTTCCCTGGTGCTGCTTGGTTTCATTTGCTTTTATATTATTTATTTAATTATATTTCACACTTCTAAAGCACCCATCTGCCTTAAAGAGGGGCTCTGAGCAGTGAACAACAACATAATATACCTGACAAATAAAACAATGTATAAAAGTAACATTAACATTAAAAATTAAATTAGGGTTAATTTTTTTAAAAGTATAGAATGACAATTAAACATCATTAGGAGGGGAGGAAATCCCCAAACGGCCTATGAATGGTTACAAATTTTTCCTTACTGATTTTTAGTTGATAGTGACAGTATTGTTATTCACTCGGGATAGTTTTAGGATGAGCCAACTACACAATAAAAAGCGTTAAGTAAAGATTCTCAGTAACACAAGCATATTGGCCCTGAATCCATTTGTGATAGGACTAAAGCAAAACATTAAAAAAAAAAACCATTAGTGAAATATAACTGGATTTGAAATAATTAAAAATAGCACTAGGTTATCAGATTATGGCATGCAAACCGATAAGAATTGCCGATAATCAATAATGGGCATGCATATTAAGAAGAAGAAGAAAATACAAAATGGATTATTCGGAATACAACTGGCATAGTTACTCTCCAAAACAGATTAGTTGTTTTTAATGACTACGCTATGATCTTTTAGTCATCTGATCATGAGTGCAGAGAAAAAAAAAGTAAGAGGAACATCGTGTTCCTGCTTATCAGAAAAATGCTTGTATTTTCGAAATGTTTAAAATAAAATGCAGAACTATGGGATAGGACCAGTTACTGGAGAGTTAAACTCTGCAAATCTTTGGCTTCTGTGGCAGAGAATGTACTAATTACTTAACTAGTCAGATATGCTATATAGATATACTAACAGGATTTGACAGATTAAAGGCACTCTTATCCTGGATTTTGGTTCCGGAGAAGCCCCAAAATACTTCCATCTTGTGCAGTGTCTTAATTACCGGTATTTGCTATTTGTTTGCCATTTTTTTTCCTTCTTGCTGGAAAAACAACAAAATGTGTTTTTTTTCAAAAAACAACAACAAAATGTTTTTTTCTTGGAGAGAAAGAATTAGACTCTTTACTGAAATAAACATTTTCCTGAACATTTTGCTTTGCAGTTCTTTATAAGGCGAATTGCATTAATTATAATCATCTTCTGTCATTCAAGTGAGATTCAGTTTCCAAAATTCACACAAGCTTCTCTAGTTGGAATGCTGACCCCTAGGGATTGCTCTACTGGTTGTTTCAAAGCTGACAGATGGCTAACCTCTAGTTTTGTTGTGTTGGTGTTGAAAACTGACAGTAAACTTTGGTGATTCCACTGCTGTACCAAACTAACTACTGTGTAGCAGGCTCCCCAGCCAAGTTAGCTAAAGTTTTCTATAAGGCTATATACAGATGTACTGCAAGCCTTCTTTTGCATTGTCATCCCTTTTTTCTGTTTGTGCCTACCCAATTTCTTCCTGCTGAGTGTTTTCTTTTATTTAGGGTAGTCATTCCAGTGAATATGATGTGTCCAATGTTTTCTCCTGGATTTAGATTCCAGAATAAATTCTGCTTGATACTCTTGTTCCCCAACCAAAGAACCTGAGGGTGATGGGGTGGGAGGGAGAGTTTCTTTTGAATGCAAGGGGCAGAAGGAAAAAAAAAACAGTGATGAGTTGAAGAGCAAATGAATTTTTACTGAAACAGGCAATTGTTAATGAAAGGGCCCTGGATTACTCTGCTACGCAACTGTGAAAAACCAACATGATTCAGAGTTTAGCTTTTTATATGGGTGGGCAGAAGACAAACACATAATAGATAGCTATATCAACACCCCCCCACCCCCAGTTTTGGCATCCTCTTGCCTATAGATATCTGCAACCCATTTTTATGCAGCAAGCCTTGGCTAAATCTGAGGAAGTGAGTAGCCTATGTTCCAGTGGAAAGTCAGTAGGGCATGACACAACGGAGACCGGAATCCTGGAAGGCAAAAGATGCAGGAATGGTAACCACAGACTGCTTGAAAGACAAATGTGCTTGTGGTGGAATTAATTTGTATAAGCCTATCTTGCAAGAGGCAACTTTCACTGCAATTGTCCTGTTGATTAGAGGCGTAACATGCCTAGTATTGTTCTAATGACTAATTCACTTTCTTAGATTGCTTGTTCAAGACCGGATGATGCAAAGATGGCCATTGAAACTGAATGTGTACTCACTGGAAGGATGTCTCTGCGTGCAGTACTTTGAGTCAGTTTTTGACTCCTCGTGACTGCCCAGTTTCTTGGCAAAGTTTTTCAGAAATGGTTTACCTCCTTTCTAGGGCTGAGAGAGAGTGGCTGGCCCAAAACTGGTTCTGGGCCTAAAGCAAGACTAGAATTCACTATCTCCCGGTTTCAAAATTGGTGCCTTAACCACTACACTCTTTCTAATCACTGGAAGAGAGACATCCAAAACATTAATGTAAATCAGATCAACTAATGTAAAATTTTCAAAATTTTTGTATCCATTGTATAAATACCATGATTGGTTAAACCCCTATGCCTAAAATGTGATGTGGTCGTGCAAATTCCTAAGCTAATGGAAGGTTCCTGCCAGGAATAAAATAAGCCATTTTGGTAAGCCAAACCACTGTCACAAAAATGGTTGAATAACCCCGTGCAAGTGGAATAACAATAAGACAATTCTTCTTCTTTTTTTTACAAGATCCCAAGGTCCAGGAGATTGTGAGCTAAAAGTAAACTAAAAAGGTGGCTGAAGAAAACTGCTGGTTTTCCAGGGACGGCCTTAGACAAACAACAGATATAACAGGATTTTTTTAGAAAATGTATGTAGCTGCCCACTCACTCTCGGTGACTCTGGGTGGCTTACAAAAATTAAAAACCCAATATACAACAATAAAAACACCCACCCCGGTGATAGCAATCATGTAATCCTGACATCTGCTTTCACCCTTGGCCACCAGAACTCTCTCACTCAATGCAAAGTTCTAAATACCATCCCATGTTCCAGAACCTCTATTATTATGGCATAGTTGCAATATTTTTCCCTTAGTGGACACAGAACATGTAAACAGCCGATGTGAAGCACTTGTCCAACATTCACAAAGAAACGGAAGAATTAGTCTGTGAGGTGCCCTAGGGGTCATCCATCCAAGCCCTGACATATGAATCCAGTGCTGGCATCATTCAAACCCAGTTCAATAGAGCTACTGTTTGCCTTTCTGCCTTCAACGGTTCTAGAGGGTCTACTATACTCAGAGAAAGGGCAAAGCTGCTTGGCTATAGGAATATGACAGGGAAAAGTAAACATAGATGATCACATTCAGGTTTACATAGTAGGGCATCTATTCATAACATTTGTGAGTCAGGAACATAAATGATATAAAAATTGAAACAGTAGAAAAACTGTGTCTGCTTTAGCTGGTGTGGTGTGAGGGTTGGTGTCTTCTGCAGGTGCTCCAGATTCTTGCAATTTATTTATTTAATTCCCTCAACACTATCAAACTATTTACTAAGTCTGCACTACTATTAATCTTCTCATCTTCTCATTGTTCCCATCGCCCATCTCCTTCCACTTATGACTGTAACTTTGTTGCTTGTATCCTTACAATTTATATTGATATTGTTTTCTGATTGCTTATTTGTAACCTATGACTATCATTAAGTGTTGTACCTTATGATTCTAGATGAAGTCATCTTTTCTTTTATGTACACTGAGAGCATATGCACCAAGACAAATTCTCTTTGTGTCCAATCATACTTGGCCAATAAAAAATTCTATTCTATTCTATTCTATTCTATTCTATTCTATTCTATTCTATTCTATTCTATTCTATTCATTTATTTGTCAAACATGTACAAGATAGCAGGTATGAATATGAACATGAGCAAGGGAAATGAATACAAATAAATGGGGACAGTAGGTACACTGATGCACTGATGCACACCCCCTTTATGGACCCCTTAGGAATGGGGTGAGGTCCACGATAGACAGTTTAAGGTTGAAGCTGTGAGAGTTTGAGGATGTAACAATGGAGTCGGGTAGAGTATTCCAGGTGTTGACCACTCTGTTGATGAAGTCGTATTTTCTTCATTCAAGTTTGGAGTGGTTTACCTTGAGTTTGTATTGATTGTTTCCCCTTGTATTATTGCAGTTGAAGCTGAAGAAGTTGTTAACAGGTAAGACATTTTAGCAGACAATTTTGTGTGCTATGCTTAGATCAGACCACAGGAGCGCAGTTCCAGATTGTCCAAGCCCAAAATTTCAAGCGTAGTGGCATAAGGGATTCTATAGTGAGTAGAGGAGTGGAGTATTCTTCTCAAAAAATAATTTGTGTATATCTGAGCAGGAATGATTGCTCCTCCAAATAAATATCTCCATTGCTGGAATAATCAGAGGTAGATTTCCACAGATTCTGACCAGTTCTGGAGAACGGGTAGCAGAAATTTTGACTAGTTCGGAGAAACGGTAGTAAAAATTCTGACTGGCCCCACTATCTATTCTCTGCCTCCCAAGTCCCAGCTGATCAAGAGGAAATGGGGATTTTTGCAGTACCCTTCCACTGGAGTGGGGTGGGAATGGAGATTTTACAGTATCCTTTATTTATTTATTTATTTATTTATTTATTTATTTATTTATTTATTTATTTATGTATTTAATCAAATTTTTATATCGCCCTATCTCCCAAGGGACTCAGGGCGGTTTACAGCCTATTAAAAAACACAAATATAAATACAAGATAAAACACTAATTAAAAAACTTATTAAATACGGCCAAATTTAAAATTATAATTAAAATAATAAACCCCGTTAAAAACTAAATTTAAAATTAAGATTCTAGCCCAGTCCTGCGCAAATAAATAGATGTGTCTTAAGCTCGCGGCAAAAGGTTCGAAGGTCGGGAAGTTGACGGAGTCCCGGGGGAAGTTCATTCCAGAGGGTGGGAGCCCCCACAGAGAAGGCCCTTCCCCTGGGTGTCGCCAGTCGGCACTGCCTGGCGGATGGCACCCTAAGGAGTCCCTCCCTGTGAGAGCGCACGGGCCGGTGGGAGGCAATCGGTGGCAGCAGACAGTCCCGTAGGTAACCCGGCCCTAAGCCATGGAGCACTTTGAAGATGGTTACCAAAACCTTGAAGCGCACCCGAAAGGCCACAGATAGCAAGTGCAGTCTGCGCAGGAGTGGTGTCACATGGGAGCCACGAGGGGCTCCCTCTATCACCCGCGCAGCCGCATTCTGGACTAATTGGAGCCTCCGGGTGCTCTTCAAGGGAAGCCCCATGTAGAGAGCATTGCAGTAATCCAGGCGAGATGTCACGAGAGCATGAGTGACCGTGCATAGGGCATCCCGGTCTAGGAAGGGGCCCAACTGGTGGACCAGGCGAACCTGGTAAAAAGCTCTCCTGGAGACGGCCGTCAAATGATCTTCGAAAGACAGCCGTCCATCCAGGAGAACGCCCAAGTTGTGGCTGCAGCTGACTGTACCGGGGTGCTGGCATCCACAGCCACTCTGTCTTGGAGGGATTGAGCTTGAGCCTGTTTCTCCCCATCCAGACCCGTACGGCCTCCAGACACCGGGACAACACTTCGATAGCTTCTTTGGGGTGGCCCGGTGTGGAAAAGTACAGCTGAGTATCATCAGTGTACAGATGGTACCTCACACCGAAACCACTGATGATCTCACCCAGCGGCTTATAGATGTTGAACAGGATGGGCGAGAGAATCGACCCCTGCGGCACCCCACAAGTGAGGTGTCTCGGGGTCGACCTCTGCCCTCCCGTCAACACCGTCTGCGACCGGTCAGAGAGATAGGAGGAGAACCACCGATAAACGGTGCCTCCCACTCCCAATCCCTCCAACCGGTGCAGCAAGATACCATGGTCGATGGTATAAAAAGCAGTTCCTTCTCCTGCCATGCCCACCAAACTACGCCCACCAAGCCATGCTCACAGAACTGGTAGTAAAAAAAACTGAAACTCACCACTGGGAATAATGTGTTCTATAACAAGCAACTCTTTATTGAAAATGTCATAGTTCCTTTCTATGAAACAGACTGGAATAAAATGCACAAAGCAGGACCTCTTCCCCATCCTCTTTAAGTACTTGGAAGAAAACAATGCCCAAGGCTTCTTGAAGCATCTCCTTGCATCATTAAGGGATGAGAGGGATCCTCAGTGGGGGCAGAGAAACGGCTTGCAAGTCCCGAAAACCTGCTTGCTCTCAAGTAAACCGTTTCAATTTATATGTTTCCTTTGGACATTGGGAGAATGCTCTTGCGGTGGCAAAATTAGGAATCGATGTTATAGACATTGACAAAGTTAAAAAAAGCACTGAGCATCCTTCACATTTCAAGGTGTCTGCTTTGTGAGAACAAACTGTACTTTTGCACTATCGCTTCCTATTCATTCTGCAGAGCACCAGTAACTCAGTAATGAGGGAACATCAAGTGCACATTTTTTTCAACTTAGCAAAAAGTTTGTTTGCAGAGCCGCTCTGACATGAAATGCAAAACAGAACAGTATCTCCTCCAAGGGCACCACTACCTATTTGTCCAAAATATCAGAACATATTCATTAATAAATCTGGAGAAGACTGTGCCACACTTTATCAATCCAAAGGACACCACTATATATTCAAATTTGCTGCACCTGTGAATATCCATGTCCCTCTTTCATTCTAAACAAATTGTGTCTCTGAAGTCCACTTTATAAAGATGTATGCCTTTTGAAAGTGGTCGGTCCAGTAGTCTGAAATATAAGGCGGGAGGCAAGCAATTCCCAATGGTTATTCTGATCAGGAATCTATAGGCACGTACAAGTCGGTGGGAGGCACCGTTTATCAGTGGTTCTCCTCCTATCTCTCTGACCAGTCGCAGACGGTGTTGACAGGGGGGCAGAGGTCGACTGCGAGGGGCCTCACTTGTGGGGTGCCGCAGGGGTCGATCCTCTTACCCCTGCTGTTCAATATCTATATGAAGCCGTTGGGTGAGATCATCAGTGGCTTTGGGGTGAGATACCAACTGTACACTGATGACACTCAGCTGTACTTTTCCACCCCGGGCCACCCCAATGAAGCTGTTGAAGTGCTGTCCCGGTGTTTGGAGACCGTACGGGTCTGGATGGGGAGAAACAGGCTCAAGCTCAATCCCTCCAAGACGGAGTGGCTGTGGATGCCGGCACCCCGATTCAGTCAACTGCAGCCGCAGCTGACTGTCGGAGGCGAGTTATTGGCCCCAAAGGATAGGGTGCGCAACTTAGGTGTCCTTCTGGATGAACGGCTGTCGTTTGAAGATCATTTGACGGCCGTCTCCAGGAGGGCCTTCCACCAGGTTCGCCTGGTTCGGCAGTTGCGCCCCTTCCTTGATCGGGATGCCTTGTGCACAGTCACTCATGCGCCTGCTACCTCTTGCTTGGATTATTGTAATGCTCTCTACATGGGGCTCCCTTGAGGTGCACTTGGAGGCTTCAGTTAGTCCAGAATGCAGCTGCGCTGGTGATAGAGGGAGCTTCGTAGCTCCCGTAACACCGCCTCCTGCGCAGACTGCACTGGCTACCTGTGGCCTTCGGTGCACTTTAAGGTTTTGGTTACGACCTTTAAAGCGCCCATGGCTTAGGGCCTGGGTACTTACGGGACCGCCTGCTGTTACCGCATGCCTCCCACCGACCCGCACGCCTCACAGAGAGGACTTCTCAGGGTGCCGTCCGCCAAGCAATGTCGGCTGGCGGCCCCCAGGGGAAGGTCCTTCTCTGTGGGGGCTCCCACACTCTGGAACGAGCTTCCCCCGGGTTTATGCCAAATACCTGACCTTCGGACCTTCCGCCACGAACTGAAGACACATCTTTTCATTCGCGCGGGGCTGGCTTAAATTTTATCGATTTTAAATTTTCTATTACAAATTTTAATGGGGTTTTAGTTTTATATATTTTAAAGTTTTTCAGGCCAATTATAAAATAAGTTTTTTAATTTGTATTTTAAATTGTATATTGTATTGTTTGTTTTTTACTTTTGGCTGTACACCGCCCTGAGTCCTTCGGGAGAAGGGCAGTATAAAAATCAAATTAAATAAATAAATAAATAAATAATAAATAAGTCTTAAAACAATCATTCCATGTAGAGAGGAAAAGTATGGATGTTGGTGCTGAAGATTTAGAAGGTTGACTAAGACCTTTCTTTAAATAATTCTCCAGAAACTCCTTCAACATGGCAAAACTGCCTCTTAGATATTGCCTCTTAGCTGGGATCTAGGTTCCCAGGTTCAAACTGATTACACAATCGTATGCTCAATGAGGAGGCAATGTAGTTGCTTCCTCTTTCCCCAAAACTAGCAACATTTGTACAATTTTTCTGACAAGGAAGGCTATAACAAGGATAATAAAATGCAGACCCCTTTTAATTGGCTGAGAGCTGAGCCCCCTCCTGAATTCTTAATGGTTATCCCAAAAACAAGCCTCTGGAGCAATCCAGGCACTTATTTGCTAAGTGGCCTGCAATTCCACAGGTGTAATTTTACATCTGATTCAGAGATCTGTACTTTAATGGTACAAATCTTGAATAGGTCTCCAGGGGCTTCCCAGCAGATATATAAATGGAAGTCTTTCCTTGTCTGTTGCACTGCTCCTTGCAATGGGTTTTTGGGAGCTGGCATTTAAAGGGGTTACAGGGAGGAAAGATAGCAGTGAAGAGATGGTGTAAAATATCTTCTCTTCTTATTTACTGTATGCCTCAACAATTCTAATTGCCTATCGATTGCCACCATGACAATACTTCCCCAATGTGCTATGGTCTCACCAACCCATTTCTCAGTTCATCAAGTTTTTTCCTGAAACTAATCAATCAGAGCAGATTCATTTCATCCCCCAGTCTCTGGCCTACAACTGGAAATCCAACAGCTATTCCCAAACTCTGTGATAAACTTGCTTCATCATGTCAATCTCCTGTTCTAATCATCCAAAGCAGCTCTAAGTGGTTGCATGAACTCGTTGCCTTCAGTGAAAGGCTTTTCTTTTAGCAGACTTGAGAAGAAAAGTCACCTGGCGAGTTCCGTAGGAAATTGTGCTGACCAACTCACAAAATCAGTTTACATTGGGTCATATTAAAAGTCTGGAATTGATGCTAGGGTCCCCCAAACTGTTCCAGTAAATTTCCATAAGAGGAAAGTAATAACTGGTCAGGCTGCAACCTGTTGAGTGTTCCTCTCTTGAGGCAAGCCTTGCTGTAATTGCTGTGTGGGTTGGCTCATAGTTTGGTACAGGTGTGTTATTTGCATATCAGCTTTGCTATTGAAGTTATAGCAATGCTTCAGCAAGTTGTTCTTTGGATGGTAGATGCCCTGAGGACTTGATGACATCTCCACATTCAGAGTCAAGGCTCAATGATTCTTTGATTAAAAAGTGGAGAGGCTTTCAAAACTGATGCCAGGTTTTTTGACATAGGCCAAGTCGGTAAAGAGCCACTGCAAGGGCCACTAGAACTCTACTTCATTGTTGTAGGCTATATTAAGAATCTTGAAATGTCTTCTCTTCCTTTCTTATACCAAACAGACTCAAGGAAGGGTTATTTTGAGTTTCTTCCTCACATCTTCTCTTTTCCCACGACTAAGTTCTCTCTTATTTTGGTTTAGCTTGTTCTGCGTTATCTTCTTCAAGATTATTTCCACAACTGCTGCGGAGTTCACTCATGACTAACCCACTTCACTCATGACTAACCGTCATTCTGGTTGGTGTGAGGGTGCAAACATTTTTTTCAAAAAATTGTCAATTTTAAAATACTCCAAGCATTCACCATCTTCTGAGTCCATCTAGAACATGGGTGTCAAATTAGCAGCATCATGTTGCCATCACATAATGTATTCTGACATTTTTCCCCTTCCTGGAGCTGGGATGGGCGTGGCCTGCACGTGACACATCAGGCCCACGGGCCACCAGTTTGACACCCCTGATCTAGAAGAATCTTGGACGTCCTGTAAACATCTTCCAAGTTCATTGTACTTCAATGAAATCTTCCCTCACTGGCCACTTTCTTAGGGTAGATTCAGAGTAGCATCCATGAGCTTTGCTCATATTACATGAGAACATGTTTTAAGTTGGTTCTTTGAATTACCTAAAAAAGGTGGCTTGGCAGCTAAACATATTGAGACTTTTTTTCATAATTATCTCTCATCTGACAGGGGTCAATTTCCCACCATCTCTGAGAAGAATGACCACCTGAGCTTGTGTAGGTACAAATATTTATAGAACCAACTGGATTGCAGAACATGCTACCTTTTATTAACTTTGTTGCTTCTCTGTCAATAGTCTCTTGCATCAAGAAAGCTTCCTTCAGTTCTCAGACTTAAACTTGCACTCGTTCTGCAATTGTTTTTACCACTGTTTGCTGAGGAACTTCATGAGTTCACCAGCAGCACTTCCTCCAGCTTGACAATGGGGAAGTTCAGCAGGGGATGTCCTAACAGTGGCCCTCATCCCTCTTGCAATAAGGGGGAAATTGCCACTGTATAAGGGAGCAACAAATTCACCTCTCATGTTGACTGGAGAATTTGAAGAGAGTATCCAGATACCACCATATCTCTATTTCAGGAAGGAGGGATGAATGTGAGGGTCCGGGAGGCGGAACATCAGCCAGTACAAATCCACCCCTAAGGGGAAATGGCATAGGTCTACTAGGGAACCATGAATTTTAACACCACCCTAAACACAAAGCCAACTGGGTAACTCTGGGCCAATCAACTCTCTCTCAGTCCTAGGAAGGAGATAATGGCAAATCACACTTGAAAATACTGCCAAGAAGAACTACAGGAACTTTTCCAGGTGTCACCAGGAGGCAATACTGACTCAAAGGTGCATGGGTGTGTGTTTGTGCACACCCGCACACATTCACTTACAATCTTTACAAGGTCTTCTATGAAACAATAGCTGAGATAGAAATTAAGTGAGCTGCCAAAGGCCTCCTCAAAATTAATAGTGTGATGGAGATGATAAATTGGCACAACCTGTGTTTCTGGAAAAGGCCTTGGTCACTGAAATAGGCATGGACTCTTTTGTATCACTTCATTAGACCCGTTCCAGTCCGGCTTCCGGCCCGGATACAGTACGGACACAGCTTTGGTCGCGCTGGTGGATGATCTCTGGAGGGCCAGGGATAGGGGTTATTCCTCTGTCCTGGTCCTATTAGACCTCTCAGCGGCTTTTGATACCATCGACCATGGTATCCTGCTGCGCCGGTTGGAGGGGTTGGGAGTGGGAGGCACCGTTTATCGGTGGTTCTCCTCCTACCTCTCTGACTGGACGCAGACGGTGTTGACAGGGGGGTAGAGATCGACTCCGAGGTGCCTCATGTGTGGGGTGCCGCAGGGATCGATTCTCTCACCCCTCCTGTTCAACATCTATATGAAGCCGCTGGGTGAGATCATCAGTGGCTTTGGGGTGAGATACCAACTGTACGCTGATGATACTCAGCTGTACTTTTCCACCCCGGGCCACCGCAGCGAAGCTGTCGAAGTGCTGTCCCGGTGTTTGGAAGCCGTACAGGTCTGGATGGGGAGGAACAGGCTCAAACTTAATCCCTCCAAGACGGAGTGGCTGTGGATGCCGGCACCTCGGTACAGTCAGCTGCAGATGCAGCTGTCTATCGGGGGCGAGTCGTTGGCCCTGATGGAGAAGTTACGCAACTTGGGCGTGCTCCTGGATGGTCAGTTGTCCTTTGAAGATCATTTGACGACCATCTCCAGGAGAGTTTTTTATCAGGTTTGCCTGATCCGCCAGTTGCATCCCTTCCTGGACCGGGATGCCCTATGCACGGTCACTCATGCTCTCATTACCTCTCGTCTGGACTACTGCAATGCTCTCTACATGGGGCTCCCCTTGAAGAGCACCCGGAGACTTCAGTTAGTCCAGAATGCAGCTGCGCGGGTTATTGAGGGAGCGGTTCGAAGCTCCCACGTAACACCTATCCTGCGCAGACTGCACTGGCTACCTGTTGTTTTCCGAGTGCGCTTCAAGGTATTGGTTACTATCTTTAAAGCGCTCCATGGCTTAGGACCGGGCTACTTATGGGACCGTCTACTGCTGGCGTCTATCTCCCAGCGTCCGGTGCGTTCCCACAGAGAGGGACTCCTCAGGGTGCTGTCAGCCAAACAATGTCGACTGGCGGCCCCCAGGGGGAGGGCCTTCTCTGTGGGGGCTCCTACCCTGTGGAACGAGCTTCCCCCCGGGCTTCGACAACTACCTGACCTCGGGACCTTTCGCCGTGAACTTAAAACTTATTTATTCCGTTTGGCTGGACTGGCTTGATTTTAAATTCTAAATTTTAAATTTTAATTGTGGGTTTTAAATTCTGTAATTTTTATGGGGTGTAAGGTTATTTTAAATTTTTTGGCTAATTTGAATCAGTTTTTTAAGGGTTGTTTTAATTATGGTGTATTTTTACTGTTTGTATTTTATTTTGGCTGTTCACTGCCCTGAGTCCTTCGGAAGAAGGGCGGTATACAAATTAAAACATTATTATTATTATTATTATTATTATTATTATTATTATTATTATTATTATTATTATTATTATTATTATTAGGATTAGGATTAGGATTAGGATTAGGATTAGGATTACATATCTCGATGGTCAAAGTGGGTTTGGGGTATAAGAAACAGTATGGACAACTATTCCCCATTCCACTTTTGAGAACTCCAGTGTTTGACTAATTCCAAGGTGATTTTTCCAACAGTCAACTTACAAGATCACATCACTTAGCTTAAATCAGCGGTTCTCAACCTGTGGGTCGGGACCCTATTGGGGGTCGAATGACGATTTGCCAGGGGTCGCCTAAGACCATCGGAAATATGGGAAGTATACTTGCGAGTCGAAGAATCGCGCTCCAATGGTTGATTCCACAAGCCAGCTGCAGGCTCTTCAAATCGCTAGCCGAATTCGGCTTCAGGCACAATGAATTAAAAAAGAGAGAAATCTTTGCTCTGATGTCTCCATCTCAAGCCAGCTGTAATCACTCCCAATCGCTAGCCTAATCTGGCTTCAGGCATGATAAACTTAATAGGGGAGGAGTCTCCGCTTTAATGCCTCCGTCCTCAAGGCAATCGCAAGCAGTTCAGATCGCTAGCCAATACAGCTTCAGGCACGATAAATTCAAAATGAAAATAATTTTACGGTTGGGGTCGCCACATTGTGGGGAATTGTATTAAAGGGGTCACAGCACTATAAAGGTTGAGAACCACTGGCTTAAATAGTAAGAGACCCCATGCTGACAGAGGTTATATGTGCGTGTAACTGAGAAGCACATTTCTGTAACTCATCCAAGATCGGCAGCACCTGAGTGTTTAGAATAGAGTCTGCAGCACAAAAACATGATGTAGCACTGCTACCAGTTTATATTAGTGGAGTGTTTGATCAGTTATCCTCCCATGAAATGAAACTACAGCACTGAGTCCTAATGTACAGGCATGCGTGCATAAATGTGCCCAAGTAGGTTTGTTAATATTGCACATAAAGGATGCAATGCCTCAGGGGTTTAAATTACATTTTCTTTCCCCTTCAATGGGAAGCCAACAAAAAAAAAATGTTACATGAATCTTATAGAACGTTATGGAATAATAATTAAATATTATGGAATAACAATTTAAATGCCCAGCATGCTTCCCCCCTTCTCCTCCTACTTTGGATTTAAATGTTCTTTTTCTGGCAGCTGATTAAATATATGAAATTCTAGATGAGTTAGTGACTTTCAGGCATACCTACATTCTTATGAAGCAAAATTATCCTTCCCTTAAAGACTATAGGAAAAGATTATATAAATTGTGTTCGCTTTATATTCATTGTTACTGCTAAAGCCTGCCTTTCTGGGTGACGTCTTGGTTTCTATAGTAACTAGTGTACTTGAGCAGAAAAATAATGGGGAGAGGAAAACACAGAAATGTTAAAAACACGACACATGTGGCAAAACACAGGGCATCTCACATCCAGTTGCACCACTGTTCGGTAGCATTAAGCTTGTTCTGTCAGTGTTCCTGCTTTTGGAATTAGTATCCAAAATAATATGGCCATTGCTCAGAGAAGAGTGAAGAGCATAGCCACGCACAAATTAGAGAACAAAGACCCAGCATGCAGTGCATATGCATGTATAGATAATGTTTATATCTATGTTGCTGGATAAACAGACAGTAATATACTTACTATTATCATCATACATTATTCTGGTTTATTTCCCCAGATACATGCAAAAAACTAAACAGAACAGTGTGACCCGTGCAGAAGAAGAGGTGGCAGATTATTTTTATTTTATCTGTGAGAGAGATGGGCAGTCTCCCAATTTTATAAATAGAATAGAATAGAATAGAATTTTATTGGCCAAGTGTGATTGGACACACAAGGAATTTGTCTTGGTGCATATGCTCTCAGTGTACATAAAAGAAAAGATACGTTCATCAAGGTACAACATTTACAACACAATTGATGATCAATATATCAATATAAATCATAAGGATTGCCAGCAACAAGTTATAGTCATACAGTCATAAGTGGAAAGAGATTGGTGATGGGAACTATGAAACGATTAATAGTAGTGCAGATTCAGTAAATAGTCTGACAGTGTTGAGGGAATTATTTGTTTAGCAGAGTGATGGCCTTCGGGAAAAAACTGTTCTTGTGTCTAGTTGTTCTGGTGTGCAGTGCTCTATAGCGTCGTTTTGAGGGTAGGAGTTGAAACAGTTTATGTCCAGGATGCGAGGGATCTGCAAATATTTTCACGGCCCTCTTCTTGATTCGTGCAGTATACAGGTCCTCAATGGAAGGCAAGTTGGTAGCAATTATTTTTTCTGCAGTTCTAATTATCCTCTGAAGTCTGTGTTTTTCTTGTTGGGTTGCAGAACCGAACCAGACAGTTATAGAGGTGCAAATGACAGACTCAATAATTCCTCTGTAGAATTGGATCAGCAGCTCCTTGGGCAGTTTGAGCTTACTGAGTTGGCAGAAAGAACATTCTTTGTTGTCCTTTTTAATGATGTTTTGATGTTAGCTGTCCATTTGAGATCTTGCGATATGATAGAACCCAGAAATTTGAAGGTTTCTACTGTTGATACTGTGTTGTCAAGTATTGTGAGAGGTGGAAGTATGGAAGGGTTTTTCCTAAAGTCTACCACCATTTCTACGGTTTTGAGTGTGTTCAGTTCCAGATTGTTTTGGTTGCACCACAAGGCTAGTCGTTCGACCTCTCGTCTATATGCGGATTCGTCATTGTCTCGAATGAGACCAATCACTGTTGTGTCATCTGCGAACTTCAGTAGCTTAACAGATGGATCATTGGAGATGCAGTCATTGGTATACAGAGAGAAGAGAAGTGGGGAGAGCACACAGCCTTGGGGGGGCCCTGTGCTAATTGTACAGGTATTTGATGTGATCTTGCTTAGCTTCACCTGCTGCTTCCTGTTTGTTAGGAAGCTTGTGATCCACTTACAAGTCTGTTCCGGTACCTGTAGCTGGTTTAGCTTAGTTAGAAGAACATTTTATAAGTAGATAAAATTTGGTGCTTGCCCATAATTCTCATAGAGTGTCCTGGGGAATCCTAAAGTGTGCAGAAATATAAAAGTAGTTGAGGGCAAAAACCTTACTAGTGCTGGGAATTCAAATATCCTAAGAATCGAAAGCATGTATAAGTGCCAGATTTAAACCTTTCATTAATTGGATATGAACACATTAGACAATTTAATTTTGACTGAAAAAGTAATTTTCCTCTGGCACTTTGGAAGAAACTCTGGCTACGGATGCCAGGAAGAAACATGACCAGTAAACTGGATTCTTTCATGTTTTTCATAGTAAGTCAGCAGTTTTATATATTAGAAGTCAAAGACATTGTCACAGTATTTTGTGGTTGGATATAAATACAATTGAGTGGTAAAATTTATTTTTAATTTGAACAATGATCCTAGTTGTGTATCCAGCATGTTAGTCCCAAGTGTTCAATGTTGTTAAAGCACTAGTTGTGTATCCAGCATGTGGGTCAAGTAATTTCATAGGGGAAGATTTTTGGTAATAGATTGTCCAAAAACTTTACTATGGTAGTTCTAAAATAATCTTAGCCACCTTCACTGGCATCTTCTTTTATGATATTTGGGGATTTTAAAACCATTTTAAACTAAGAGTACAAGACACCAGCCCTTCAAGTGAAAAAAAAAATCCAATAATTCAACAGAAAATTCAAAAATGCATTTTGCTGCTGGACTGGGTTTATGTTTATTCCATGTCCTGAGTTCAATATAATTTATTTTTCTCTAGCTTGTCTAAGCATTGAAGAAATCTGAAGCAACTCCAACCCTATGTGTCAGTGGCAAACAGTTCACGCTGTGTTCTAAGAGAAGAGAAAACTTAAAATAGTTATCCTAGTCCAGAATCCCATATAATGTCCAGAAAATACATGGAGGGGAAAAAATATAACTAGTGGTCCAAGTCTGTGTTTAAATCAGTGTGTCGCTAAGAGAATATTTAACATATCAAAGACGGTTTGTGAATAGCTAGGTTCAAATCTCTGTTCATCATGAAAAAAAATGGATACATGATATTTAGTCAGTCAGCTTTTCTAAGCCTAAACCAGGCATGTCCAATTTGCAGTCCACAGGCCGCATGTGTCCCTGGACAGCTAGGTTCCATAAGATCATAGACTTTTAACTTTATTATGTGATGTGTACACATTAACTATATATTTTACTGTATATATAATAATAATAATAATAATAATAATAATAATAATAATAATAATAATAATAATAATAATAATAATAATAATAATAATAATAATAATGTTTTAATTTGTATACCGCCCTTCTCCCGAAGGACTCAGGGCGGTGAACAGGCAAATAAAATACAAACAAACATACACAATAATTAAAACAACCCTTAAAAAACTGATTCAAATTTGCCAGAAAATTTAAAATGACATTAAACCCCATAAAATTACAGAAATTTAAAACCCATCAAAATTCAATTAAAATTTAAAATTAAAATCAGGCCAGTCCAGCCATATGAAATAAATAGGTTTTAAGTTCGCGGTGAAAGGTCCTAAGGTCAGGTAGTTGTCGAAGCCCGAGGGGAAGTTCGTTCCACAGGGTAGGAGCCCCCACAGAGAAGGCCCTCCCCCTGGGGGCCGCCAGTCAACACTGTTTGGCTGACGGCACCCTGAAGAGTCCCTCTCTGTGGGAACGCACCGGACGCTGGGAGATAGAGGCCGACAGTAGACGGTCCCGTAGGTAGCCCGGTCCTAAGCCATGGAGCGCTTAATTAATAGTTAATTAATTAGTTAGGATAATTCCTCTTCATTCAATGTGGTCCATGCAAGCCGAAAGGTTGGACACCCATAGCCTAAACCACAGGTGTCAAACTCGATCACGTCATGTGGCATCATGTGACGTATCGTGACTTTTTTTGCCTTTGCGGAGCTGGGGTGGGCGTGGCCTACACATGATGCACCCGGCCCATGGGCCACTAGTTTGACATCACTGGCCTAAACCATTTTACTGAGCTGGGTGAAGATAAAAGGAACTCCACCCCTATCCCCAAATCAAGGATAGGATGTAATTACTGGCATCTTAACTGCCAATATAGCTGTTTATGTGAGATAGGTGGCTATACAAATTGAACAAATAAAATAAACAAAATGCAATATTATTTCAAGGCATATTACCGGAGTAACATCTAATTACTGTTAGGGGTGTCAGTGGAACCAAAATTAATGGCAAAATATCCCTGCTCAGGGAATGCTCAGCTGGGTGGCAGATTTCATGGAGTTCAAAAGTCTAAAATTCTAACTAAGGTTAGAACTTGTAGTATTTTGATGAGAAATCCCCAGGAGGTCCCAGAGCTGCAGGCTAGATTACAAAGTCAAACAGAAAGACCAAAAAACAGTTATAGCAAAACCCTTCCATAATGCTGCCAAGAAAACTACATGGACATAACCTTGGAGTCCCCACTTGCAGTTAAGTTTGACTTGATGGAGTTTTCTCTGAATAACAGTGGTGGAAAGAAATGACTGGGCCTTGTCTCACCCAGGTCCTTCTTGCGAGCCCATGGGATACAGCACGGTACAAAAATATCATTAATTAGTCAGTCATTTCGTTAACGAGGTTCTAGATTAAGTAGATGTTTGATGCAATCCAGTCCAGCAGAATAATGTACTTCTGATGCTCTTAAAACATTGGCTTCATTTGTTAAAGAGGGCACCTCTGGAATTCTCTGGAATTACATTAATGCAAATGAGATCTAAGTCTGTCACTTTTGCTACCTCCTTTTTTGCCTAATTACTCTTCCTCAGTCTCTACCCAGAGAGCTTTGAAAAGAGGAACAAAAGACATCTCTTCTTTACATTGCTTGCCGATGACTTTTGTAATTAGACCAGGAGCTGTACGTGGCCCTTGGGTGCAAGGCTAGTCATTTCAATGTAAGTGAATAGAAATAATGTAATTGGATCTCTATGGAAGGCAATGCCTATGGAAGAATTGAGTTTTTTTAGGAATATTTTGAATGGAAAGAGTTTCTGAGCCATCGTGGCGCAGTGGGTAGAACACAGTATAGCAGGCTAACTATCCTCACTGCCAGTAGTTCGATCCTGACCAGCTCAAGATTGATTTAACCTCCCATCTTTCCTAGGTTGGTAAAATGAGGACCCAGATTGTTGGGGGCAATATGCTGACATTTGCAAACCACTCAGAGAGTGCTGTAAAGGACAATGAAACAGTGTGCTGTCTAAGTGCTGTTGCTATTCTGAATAAATACATCCTCCAGCAAAAAGGAGCAGGCAGATTTGTACGAAGGCAATAAAAGCTGTTTGATAGTTGAAAAGGAAGTAGTAAAACTTAAAACTGTCAGTTGTAAGTTCTGAATTGTAAAGGCATCTTGGGAGGTAGAGATCTTTCTTCCTCTTCTATGCTACAATTGTTAGGTGTGCTTCAGTGGTGAAATTCAGCTGGTTCTATCCGGCTCGAGTGAAGCAATAGCACCGGCACTGGGAGGCTCTCCCCACTTGCCCAGACGTCATCATGTCCCGTTTTCGAACCTCTGCGCATGCGCAGAAGGCTCTGCACATGTATGGAGGAGGCATGCAAACTCTCACATTTGTGAACCAGTAGTGAAGGTAAGTGAATTTCACCCCTGGTGTGCTCTCTACTTCCTTCTACCCTCACCAATGCTCTAGATTTTTGTGCATACAACTGCTCACATGATAGTTCAAGTGGTGTTCCAGATGTTTTGGAATTGCACCCAGCCTATTAGTATTGCTACTACCTTTGCTTTCTTTTGCCACAGATAAATATTTATTTATATTATTTATAATAGTAAATAATAATATTATTGTGCCATCCAGACTAGTAGGTTCGATAGCCTAATCCTCCATGCTTTTTCCAGTTCCCTTGTCTAACGTTAGCCATTATCATATAGAATAACAGCAAATGGATCCTGTAACATTATCCTGAGGCCTTCATTCATTACCTATTTATTGTATCTGCCTATCAGCATTTGTATGCTGCTTACTCACAGGAGTCAAGGTGGCTTATAATATACAAATCTAAAAACATCCATAAAAAGCATTTCACACACACACACACACACTGCATGCTTATAATCATGGCAAATATCCCCAGCCATGGGCTGCCGTACCTACCTTAAATAGTTGGATGTAGTTGCATTCATAAATCAAGTATTTCAAGGCATGAGATATATTATATCTCTGGGAACTCTTCCTACACTGGTAAGCCAAATACTAGTATACTGTGTTGGTGAAACTCTAATCTGCCCCACATTTTTAGGTGTGAGTTACCAACCAATCTGCCAAGCTGGGAGCAATAAACAGTAGTACACGAAAACAAGGCAGGATTGTAGGCCTGGTTCTTTGCTATAATCTATTTTTTTTATTTCTTTTATTTTGTCACAACAGTATATATAAGCATAAGCATGAAATAACGATAAAATATATAAGCATATATATAAGCATAAGTATGTAATGACTATATGAAATTTGGCAACAGGCCAAAAACTCTTGTTGCTTGTTCAGTAAATGATGCACTACTATAGACCAGTTGTAGGGAACCAGTGGTTCTCCAGATGTTGCTGTACTACAGTTTTTCAGTGCAATGGATTAGCTTAGTGTTTCTCAAGCTTAGAAACTTTAAAATGTATGGACTTAAAGTGCTTGCTGGCTGGAAAATTCTGGGGGTTGATGTCCACACAGCTTAAAGTTAATGAGGTTGCAAAACACAGGTTCATGTTAGAATTAAATAACTGTTGGGACAAGGATCGTATTTCTGTCAACTACATGGGCTAACCTTGGAGAACATGTAGAGAATGGTCCATATAACACCAGGAACTGCATTGGCCTGTCTCTGGTTGTAATTGAAAATGTTGGTAATCACCTTTAAAGCCCTTCATGACATAGGAGGCATGCTACGGGCCCCATCAGCCCCAAATATTCCAGCTGACAGGTTCCAGGAGAAGAGCTTTCTCTGCCATTGCAGCCAATCTCTGGAACATCTCCCCTCCCCCTGCCACCGAGTGAGGTTGGCTCCAACCCTCCTGACCTTCCATAAGAGCGTAAAGACCTTGCTGGGCCAGTTGGCTTGGGACTCAATGGGGGAGTATTGCAGCGGAGTTGGTTGTTTGATTAAAAACAGATCCCACCTTTCCACCCCCCATCCTGTTCTCACCCTCCACATCTTTTAATTGGGCAGCTGCATTTGTCTGTGTGTTGTATCCTATTTATGTTTTTATCTTTGTACAGTTTTTACATTTAATGGTTGTAAGCTGAGCAGAGATACTCTGAGGTAAGATGGACAGCCAATAAAACAAACAAACAAACAAACAAACAAACAAAGTGAGGCGATTCCAGTATTACTTATGAAAGCAAATTTTATGCTTGCTAAGAAGTAGTACCTGAGGTTTGCCACCTCCATATGCAAAATCTTAATACCAACATCATGTCTCTTTCAATAATTATGAGCTGAGAACAGATGGAACTGTTTTTTTTCTTTTATAGGAAATGAATCACTGATTATAAAAAAAAAATAGCTCCTAGTCCTCTTCTCCTATCATGCCTTGGAGTGTTATTTGTGAGTCAACATGCCATTAATGGTCTTGTACAAAACGGATCACTGGCATTCAGTGTTGTATAATTAAAATCAGATGAAACACAATCACTATCAGCAGGCAATTGACCCAGTCCCCCAAATTTGCCTTGTTTCAACGTTAGTATGAACCAGAGTGCTTTATGCCTGTCTATTTCTTTTGTATTTTTCTTGTAATAGATGAGTGAAAAAAGTGTGGCCTGGGTGCCAAATGGACCCTGACCCCCAGCATCCCATTTTTTAAATTGGAGGCTTAAAGGAGTTTAATGAACACAATTATGACTTACAAACAGCTAAAAATAGTTTGGTAGCACCCTTTCTGACATATGTTTTATTAAAAGGCATAAGCTTTGGTGAGATTGGGCCTTTTAATAATATTTGCTAATTGGGAAAGGTCTACCAGATATTAGTACATGGTTCAGAATGGGACAATTCACCAGCTTGCTTAATTGGTTATTTCAGCTGCTAAATATATTTATTTTTTATTGTTTTTATTGATATTAAATGTTTCATTCTTTTAGAACTGTAAGTTGCCAGAGTCACTTAGTTGAGATGGGCTGCCATGGAAAATAAATAAATAAGTAAGTAAATAAAGTTGATGATTATAAGAGCACCTATGCCTCTTAAACCTATGTTGCCTGTTCAGTTATACTATTAATTATGCACCATGGATTACAATCCTAATTTATACACTATAACCTTAGCATTTCTCTTTCAAGCTAGATCTGGAGTTGTCAAGTGGGACATCTTGAGTAATTCAATTTATTTCTCTGATTCCAGGAATTTGATTGTTCAGGTTCCTTATAAAAGCAAAAGTTCATTATATATTAAAATGCATTATTGTAATTGTGTAACCTTATAATTCTTATAAATGTTTAAAAATGTTAATAAGTGTATTTTTGAGAAGCTGGGTTAGTACTTTATTTCAGTAATGATCCTCCAGGACATTTTATGGGCAGCTATAGGCTTTTACTCACAAGTGTCATGTACCTCACATTACAGAAGTATTTGTTTCTTTTTTTCCGACTTATTACATCCTCATGAGTGTGCATCCAAGGGACTATTTAGCAGAATGTCTTCTGCATGGGTTTCTTTATGAAATAGCTTGTGCACTTCTGGAAACCTGAAGCATTAGAAGTCCACATCTGCTAAGAACATAATTTGTTGAGAAGTCGTGATTCAGATAATGAATCTAAATCTAATTATCATAGAAACGATGAAGCAAATTTCCCTGTATATGCCTTATGTATTCATTATGGGTTCATTTTCTTTTTGGCAGGTCTTTAAAATTGAAGGCAAGGACGTGAAAGCTGAATTTTGATCTGAACTTGCCCTCTGGGATGTTTATGTAGACCTCCCCAAATAAGGCTTGTAAATAAATAAATGTATATAAATTTTGCTGACCCGCTGAAGCTAAAAGTCAGGGAAAGAAATGAGAGCCTGATTTCACCTGTTGCATTATCAGATCCTTGTGAGGAACCAGGCCCTGGCCTCCAGTACGAAAAACAGCCGAATAGTGTCAGTTATCCAGGAGAAAGCCCTATTACTTAGGTGGCCATTTGATGTATTTTCATATGGCAAAGAAAGAACTGGAATAATTAATTATCATTTTATGTAGTATCCCGATGTTCCCCGGGGTTTTAAAGAAAACCCTCATCTAAATTTATCTTAATTATCTCAGCTGATTTAAATCCATTGTTCAGTTTCCTTCTAATGCTGCCTTATTTAGGCTTGAGGCTATATATCTGATTAATAGGTTCCTTCAATTTCTCCAAACTCTGGGAAGAATCCTACCTTTGCTAGGAAGATGATAGAGAAAAAAGGATGAGCATGTTCTTGCTACTGAAATCCACTGCAGACTGTGGTCTGTCCATCAGAGGCCCCTTGGCAAATGTTCTGCTACTAATATTCCCCTGAAGAAGTAAAAACAGTGCAAGTCAGGATCCAAAGCTCCTTGTTCTTCTCACATACCCACAAAATTGTTATGATAATTTGGAAGTTATTTCTCTATGATACCCATCAATAAGAAAAAAATGAAAACAAACTTTCTGTATCCCCTGGGATGTCATATTTCCAGAAAAGTGTACATCAATGAATGTGGCAACTCTTTTGCCATCAAATCTCTGTGACACTGCTAGACTTTAGTGTCCTATGCATTTCTTTTTTATCAGTATCTAAATTTTGAGGTATTATAATAGAGATAATAAAATATTATTTTCATATATTTCTAATTGGTTCTCTTAATCATCTTTGTTGGATGGAGAGAATGCAAAGTTAGCATATTATACAGTACAATATCATAATGAAGCCAAATACTTATATCAGTCAAGAGATATTTGTTTTTATCTCAAACAAGGAATAAGTGGAATCACATCTTGTTGCAAGAATGGTCTAGTCACATATTGTAACTTCCTTCCTCTCTTCTATGCTTTTCAGATTTGCTCTGGAAAGTTCCTAACTCTTCAAAGTGAATTTGTAATCAAGTTAGTGGACAGAAAAGAAAGCAACTGTCTCTTCTACTGATAAAAGCCATTCCATCATCAGAAGCAACTTAAGTGTTTCTGGAACAGTTATAACAATTCTCAACAACTCTGAATTCTCAAAAAAAATATTCTGAAACTTATAAATACTCAGCTCACTCAAGGATAGGCACTCTAGTACTCAGTGATGGGCATAGAGACATTTCAGCTGCCTACCACTGAGCTGTCTAATACTTGTTCCCACATCACACAATAGTTTCACCTCCTAACAGAGATGTTAGGATTGTTAAGAGGTCTCTGAGAAATCTCAATACTCATATCCAAAGACAGATGAATTTTATAATAAACTTTCATGAGCTGCAATTCATCAGAGTTAAGATAAGAGATTTTAGGAGAAGAAAAAGATTGCATTGTAAAGCTCGCTTGGAAGTGGGAGATACTTCCAATGTAATCTACCAAATCCCCTACATGGATAGCCCCTGTGACTATGTAGGACAGATGGGGAGGAAACTAACCACCAAATTGTAAGAACACAAGCTAATGGTCAGATAAGGAGACCTGAACTCAATGGTAGCCTCACACTGCAATGAACAAGGACACACATTCAATTATGCAGCTACTAAGATTGTTGGACGAGCAGGCACAAAAACAGCTAGGGAAGGGGATTGAAGCCTGGGAAGCAGGCCCCTCATCATCAAGTATTATTAAGTATTTAGAAGGTGAGGGATGAGCAAACAACAGCCAACAACTTAAAAGCCAGCCACAAACACACCCCAATCAACATCTAAAAAGCCACATACAACAGGTACTCTACCACACAGAGAATAGCATACACTCTGCTAGAGAGAAGTTCCCTGAAGATTGGCTCCAGCATGAGTCCAAAAGTTCATAAGACAAACCTCTGGTCCCAGTGATTGACCCAGATTGGATCCCGCAAGAAAAAGATTCCTTTCTTTTCCTAATGAATTTTCTACAGAGTACTGATTGCAATAAAACCAGCCTGCCATCATCACCATAATAATATAATAATCCACTTCTTTGGGGTGACCAAGGATGATTATACTTCCTTTTCTATCAACAGAACAAGAACCCTGTAACGTACATTGGCCTGACAGAGAGATCAATGCCTTTCAGTATAATCTAGCCCTATGGATCCCAGGTGAGGATTCCAGGACCGTAGGATATGTTGGATCCCTACCCTCCAAAGCAGCAGGACACTCTGAAACTGGAGAAGAAGAATTTGACATCGTTCCTGAATTCCTGTTTTAGGGAATGTACTTCTTACCAAAAAGCTCACAAAGAAGATATTAGGAGGAGGAGGGGGGGATATAAAATTAATGATTTGCTCAAAGCAACTTCATCTCTTTGACAAGAATAAAAAATAAAGAATAACATGGTAAGGCTGGTATTTTAATCCAAGCATAGAATTCATAGAATTCCTGGTTCTGGTTGTTCCATCAAGCACAGCAGGAAGACATGCTGGGATTGAAGAATTAAGTTTGGCAGATGCATATTTTTCTTCTTGCATAATGTTGCCTAATACGCTATTTGATTTATTTTATGTTCAGGCTCATATTTTATTTTTGAAGGACATGTTTTCCTCTTTTTTATTTTTCCCCTAGTTGCTCAGAGCCTTTGAACCATTATCCTTGCCACTAGAAATTCTATTACATTGCAATTGGACTGTCACAATGTATTCCATGTGGGTCTTTATTACAAAACTCAAAGCTGCAATCAGTGCTAAATGCAGAAATTAGGCTGCCAACTGATGCATAATACCAGAATTATCTTATGAGCATGTTGATGTACGGTACATCTATATCTACAGAATTTCTTTCTGGGCACAAGTTAAGATACTGGAGATAATCTCTAAAGTTAAGTATAGTTTATGCCTGAGGAACTGCCATTCCTAGTATAAATTCCAGTATGAATTTACTGGATGTGAAGCTCAGCAGGAGTGATTTGGTCCCTGCATTTGGCCCCTGTCCTTGCTTTTAAGGAGATATATTACTTCAGTCAGGTATTTAAAGGTCAATAACGTTCATATAAATATAAATAAATATCCAAGTATATTAGTTTTAGTTATTTATGGAATGAATTTATATGCCACTTCATTCAAGCTTATCTTGTTAGTATATTGATTTTGTACACACAAAAAAAGGCAGATATAAATTGAAAAAAAGAAAGACATATAGGCATATCTAGAGATGGGCTGCTATTAAAGCTGTTTGAAGAAGCTTCAACCTTTCATTTGGGACATACCAGTTTTTAGAGAAGTATTATTAGTGTTTCCGAAAAACAACAGTTATTATTCAAAGCGCCACCTTCATTTCACTTCTGACCAGCTAATGGAGATTAGAAGACTTTTCAGACTTAATTTGCCTGTGTATTCTTGCACCTCAAAGTGCAGCCAGTTGTGCCTTTGTCCCAACATTTTAGAATGTTGGCCTCCTGGGCCGCTGCCTAGAACTACATTGCATATCCATTTCCAACTGTCAGTTGCAAAAGAACAGGACCATATGTTGAAGTTCAAACATATACTCGTCAAACCTCTGCATCAATGGTGAAATCCATTTTTTTTTACTGCCAGTTCTGTGGGCGTGGCTTGTTGGGCATGGTGTGGCTTGGTGGGCATGGCAGGGGAAGGATATTGCAAAATCCCCATTCCAACCCCACTCCTGGGGAAGGATACTGCAAAATCCCCATTCCCTCCCCACTCCAGGGGAAGGATACTCTCCATTCCCTCCCCACTCTGAGGCCAGCCAGAGGTGACATTTGCCGGTTCTCCAAACTACTCAAAATTTCCACTACCGGTTCTGTCAGAACTTGCTGGATTTCACCCCTGCTATACATAAGAATCTAGTCAATTAAAGTTCGGTACTAAATTTGTGCCAGATAAGGGTCAATGGAATTTAAAAAGGGTTGGACTTGGACTATTTGTGTCAACAACTCTAAACTGATTATGTGATTAACTCCACCCCACCCCCAACCTCTGCTTGCTCTTCTCCGACATCAACAATCTATATAAAGAAAGAGGAAAAGACTGTTATGGATACTGCATCTGGAAAAAAAAGTAGACTGAGAAGGAATGTTATGGAGGAAAGTGACAGCCAACATAAATGGTCCGGACCAAGAATGAGGGTAGGGAGAGAAAGGTGAAATAGCCCTGCCAGTTGGCAAGGGAGGTTAAAACTAGCTTATCACCTGATAAAAGGTGGCCTAGTTTTCACGCTTACTTCCAATTACATGCATTATTTGGTGGGTGTCTTGCTAGCAAACAAGAAGCAGATGAGTCAAATAACTAGCATTTAGCATTTACATCTATATTTCTGAGAAGAGTTTCAGTAGAGGAATTGCTATGTCAGAGTACAATAATAAATGTGTGATTAAAATTGCATTCCAAAATTTTCTGCAAGTCATATGTATGTGATCAGGGACTCCCACTTAAAAAGAAAAGAAAAAAGAAAAAAAAGTTAGTCAGCTTCAGAAAAAGGTATCAACTGGATCATTTGCATCTCATTCCATTCTTTCTTATTAAAATTGGGTCGCTGGCCAATTTGGCCTGTATTATAATCAACCAAGCAACCATATAGTGCTTGAATGTGGGGGAAACGGCTGCTTGACAAGAATGGGAAAGGTGCAGAGATTAATCAGGAAAAAAGGCACATATGGACTTATGAAATGAAGGAAATGCAGCGTTTTAATGTGTAATGCAAAGATCTCATTGGATGGCATTTAATAGTAATAACTACCAAGACCATCTTTCTGAATTTCAAACTTTATTTAAATAGTCCAAGGGTGAATAACTCACTTTTTGCCTACAGATGGCCTACAATCTCCTGGGCCAGTTTAGAGGTGCCCAGAGCCCCCCCTCCTGGGTTTTCTCTTTTCTAAAAAAAAAAGGTTAATCATGCATTGATTTTACTCTAAATCTCCTACCACTCCCTCCCTCCCCCAACCCAGATAAACCAACCAGAGTATTTAAACACCATCATGTGACGTCATGATGTGATTGCTGTTCTCTCCTTCAATCTTCTTAGTCTGAAAACCTCTGCCTTGCATAGAGTCCAGTCCACAACTCCACCCATTCACTGATCATGTCAGTTAGGATCAGGCATATTACACCAATCTTGCAAATAGGGGGAGAGGGGTAGTATTAGCATGATAGTCTGCTTCCCTAATACCCTCCATTTGCATATGTGATATGGCATGTCATACCAGTTCATCTGAGGTTTTGCAGGTGAGTCTCTGGGCTATTACAGTACAAGAGCTGTCATATAATTCCCTGTAAGGATACCCAGGATTGCATCTTCATGTGCTGTATGAATTAACAGCTTTTTAAACTAAGGACTGTTGTTTCCACTGAGAGATCCTGGAAGCAAAAGTACTTGGATGAGGACAGAAACTTGGGGTAATTCTGAGCATGTTTTGAAAGTTTATTTGGGTATCATTTATTACTCAGAATGGATTTCTAGCAAATGTAAAGAATACAAATTTTCTAATACTAACATTGTTCTACTAATAATGAAAGATTGGTGGTGGGATTTTCCCTTCCTTTTTTCTTCCTTCTTCTTGGCAAGGTAGAAAGTTACAACTAACATTATCCAGTGCTACATAGTTGGAAGAAACACTGCCTCCAATTCAGTCGTGTAATAAATTTGAACTCAGATTACGTGCCCCAAAAGTATCTCAGTACACTCTTTGCACTAAAAGAATTTTCAGAATAGAGAAGGGACAACAAACATACATACAATAAATTTGGAATTTTATTTATTTTTAAAAATATTCCCAATTTGGGAGCACCCTCTAAGTCCTTTCGTATCCTTTGAAATCTCTTCTTTAGTCAAGGGAAACTAACAGCTGACACAGAGTTTCTTTCTTATAAAAACCTGTCCTACGTCACTGAATCCAAAGCAGCAGTCCTGCAGTTAGCTTAGCCAATAGGAAACCACAATAGTCAATAGATTAAGAACATTATGTAAGTAGAATTATTTTCATCCGTGTCTCTCGGCAACCAATTGTGACCTATAACTAGACGTACTTTCCAAATGGTTTCTCATCTAGATATAGGAAAGTGGGGGTGGGAAATAAATTACACAGTAAATACCATTCTTGGTAGTATTTTGCAGCTTATTTTTTCAGCTATATCAGACTTTTCATTCTTCAGTCCAAATACAAACTGAAATACAATGGCACTCTCATGTAGGTTTCTCAGGCATGCCTTGGCTTAGTCCAGGGGTCTGCAAACTTGGCTCTTTTAAGACTTGTGGACTTCAACTCCCAAAGTTCCTCAGCCAGCAGAGCAGAGCAGAGCAGAGCTGGCTGAGGAACTCTAGGAGTTGAAGTCCACAAGTCTTAAAAGAGCCAAGTTTGCAGACCCCTGGCTTAGTCTTTGCAACAACCCACAGTCTGCAACAGTGATTTGTTTTCATGTTCAGTTCTAGTGGAAGGGTGAAGAAAATACTTTTTGCAACTTTTATTTCACTGCCTTTTCTTTTTCAGCAGAGAAAAGGAAGAAAAAAAGAATTCTGTAAGTCCCTTCCTTGACTTTCTACATCAGTGTTTTTCAAACCTGGCGTTTTCAAGATGTGTGGCTGGGGAATTCTGGGGGCTGAAGTCCATACATCTTAAACTTATCAAGTTTAAAAGACACTGTTTCTACAACAACTGGGACTGCAAAGTACTCCAGGTTGAGAACTCTGGTAGCAGCAATGTCAAAAACATCTGGAGGGTGCCAGGTAGGGTGGTTTATGGAAGAAATTCACCAAGCTTTGTGGCATTTCAACAAGGCATTCTTCTTGAAGGACTCTTTCTGTGGAAGTTTTTGCTGCAAAGCAAAGCAATGTTTCCTATTTCCCCCCCCTCCCCCAGATATTCTTTCTGTATTTTCCATGAGGAATACTTGTGTGATTGCCATATTTGTCCTTTCCATTTTGAGGATGAACTGCAATGAAATCACACTGATTTTTTGATCTACCCAGTTAGGTCCTATCTTCATCCTGCAGAAATTAAAGAAGGCACTGAAAGCCCCCACAACATACCTCCATGATGTTGTTTAAGGCAGGGGTCTCCCACCTTGGCAACTTTAAGACTCTGGGAGTTGAAGTCCACAAGTCTTAAAGTTGCCAAGGTTGGAGACCTCTGGTTTAAGGTATCTCACTGATTAGCACCAGACTGATAACTGGTTTTCTTAGTTCAATTCCTGCTTATTCCTGTTGGTTTTGCCTATCAAAATGCTTAGAAAGAATGTTCCAGTTCCAGGAGATCTCCACAATGGATTAGTACAACATACAAATGCATACAAAACACATGCACACACTCAAAACATAGTGACATACACCTGAATTCCAATTATTTCAGTAGCCTATGTCTCAGATTGTACAATTATCTGCATAATTTGTTTTAGAGTAGCTAGTGAAAACTGAACCAGAGAGAAGATGGATAACCTAAGTACAATTGCCTGGGAACAGATCAGGACTTCTTTCTCACCCCGTCATCAGGACCGGCAACCATTACTGAAGGTCCAAAATGGGCAACATTGCCCTCTACTGATCTCCACTTGCTCCAAAAGCAACCCTCCGCCCTCAGGAGGACTGGTAGCCCTCAGTCTAGGACTCTAGGCTTAATATCTCGCAAACTGTTGCCAAAAGTCCTCAGTCCAGATAGGATTTTCCTATCAGTTTAAAGTCAACCTGGAATGAGCATAAAACAGGAGCAGCTTAAACAGTAAATCTGGATATGCCCTGGATTTGCTCCATGTAGAATGAGTGTAGCTTAGATGAGCAGTTGCATATCTATTTAGATGTGCATTTTAATCCCGAGATATATGAGTGAATGTCATGAAGTCCAGGGTTCAATTACAGTGATGCTTTGGCCAGAACTATTGATCTGCAGTCAGAGATTAACCTTCAAGAAATATGAGATTAATTCAGCTATGTAATGAAGAGATAATCCACTTTTCTGAATCTTCATTAAGAGAAGATGGAGCTCATGGACAACTTGTTTGGACTTTGGCATAAGGGCGTCCTAGAGAATAAATAGTAGCCACTGTTTCTTGGATAATTTCCAGTATAGGTAATTATCAAGTGCAATGCCCTAGTTACACTTCCCTGTAGTTTCAGTTAATCAAATTGCTGTCATACTCTGTGGGGTATTTGCACTGTGCTTGTTAAATAGCTGCAGCTTCTCCCTGCTTTGGAAACTCTGCCTTTTCTTGGTGTGGCTGAATAAGCACATATTCTCAGCCCTTTGAAGTAGGCCAGATCAGGAAACAGACTACTGGAATGCTACTTGATTGTTGTAGGTATCGTGAGAGAATCTTGAAAACCTGTCAGAGTTTCCCTTGGTTCCCTCTTATGCCCTAGAGCAGGGCTCCCCAAACTTGGCAGCTTTAAGACTGTGAGTTGAAGTCCACAAGTCTTAAAACTGCCAAGTTTGAAGATCTCTGCCCTAGAGTAGGGGTCTCCAACCTTGGTCCTTTAAGACTTGTGGACTTCAACTCCCAGAGTCCCTCAGCCAGCAAAGCTGGCTGAGGAACTCTGGGAGTTGAAGTCCACAAGTCTTAAAGGGACTAAGATTGGAGACCCCTGCCCTAGAGAATCAAGGTTATTTGAAGTCTCATCCTCACACTCCACCTTGTAGCTATGCTTTGGTGCCTCTTTTATCTGCTGAAGGTTGTTGCATTATTTTTGCTAAAGTTACCTCTGCCTTCACTACGCCTACACTTAAGTGGTTGACAGAATCCCCAAGAGTAAATCAATATCATTTCCACCAACTTAACAGACCAATGTCAATTTATCTCAACCAGGGAGCCCTATTAAGCCCCTGGAACTGAATTATTTCCTCTATTAATGTTGCTATAAATGGCAGCTAATGATATAAAACATTACGGTTATTCATTTGGACTTTTCAGGTCAGATTTCCAAACAGTGTTGCCTCATGCTGATTTTTTAATACAGCCACAGCACACAATTTCCTTTTCACTGTAACACGTGCCCATCCACAGGAAACTCACAACAGGCATGCGGCCTTGTTTGTCAGTTTTAAAGAAAAAAAAAATAGGCGTTACTTTTTTTAAAACCCTGTGGAGACAAGAATCTCTTTGGTTTCCTTTTATGAGTTGAAGAGGTCTAAGAAATGAATATTAGTCTCATTCATATATATGGCAGCACCTGGAGAGAGAGAGAGGGAGAGAGAGAGAGGGAGGGAGGAAGGAAGGAAGGAGAATGCCAAAGTTGAAAAGTATCAGTCCATTCTTGCTTCTTCTAAACTTTCACTCCTGCGGAGTGTCACAAAGAATAGCAGGGAGGGCTTGTACAATTCTGATTTTTATAGATACGGATGCATCACAGCATTTGGATCTTTTCCAAGCCCTTCATGGCTGTTCTACTAAGTGATACTCTGAGACATATTTCCTGACTGCTTGTTCCTTTACTGTTGATGGGTTGATTCTAAAAGTCAAGCTATCTACCACTTTAATATCATCCATTTTAAGGCAGGTTTATGCAGTTGCCATTAATTTGGCCTTCTTTATATTTAATTTTTCTCCCATATTTTCACTATGTTCCTTTTATTATTGGGGGATGCATATCCTTCCCATTTCGGCAATTAAAATAGTGTCATCAGCATAGCATAGATTATTGAAATTTAATAATATATAATATAACAACAGAGTTGGAAGGGACCTTGGAGGCCTTCTAATCCAACCCCCTGCCCAGGCAGGAAACCCTACACCATCTCAGTCAGATGGCTATCTAACATTTTCTTAAAAATTTCCAATGTTGGAGCATTCACAACTTCTGCAGGCAAGTCGTTCCACTTATTAATTGTTCTAACTGTCAGGAAATTTCTCCTTAGTTCTAAGTTGCTTCTTTCCTTGATCAGTTTCCACCCATTGCTTCTTGTTCTACCCTCAGGTGCTTTGGAGAACAGCCTGACTCCCTCTTCTTTGTGGCAACCCCTGAGATATTGGAACACTGCTATCATGTCTCCCCTAGTCCTTCTTTTTATTAAACTAGACATACCCAGTTCCTGCAACCGTTCTTCATATGTTTTAGCCTCCAGTCCCCTAATCATCTTTGTTGCTCTTCTCTGCACTCTTTCTAGAGTCTCAGCATCTTTTTTACATCGTGGCGACCAAAACTGGATGCAATATTCCAAGTGTGGCCTTACCAAGGCCTTATAAAGTGGCACAATTTCTTTCTCTAATTTTAAAAACTTCCTTCAATGTACTATAACTTTCTAACTTGTACATAAGTTTCTTATGAGGACAATCAGATGTTCTGGGATCTAGCATTGTTACCAAGCTATGTTTGTTATAATTGTATACTTTAACTATCACATTTTATGAGTGTAAGCTACTTAGATTCCATATAAAGGAAAGAAAAAGGAATTTGATCGAAGAGAATATTTGTACCTCAGGCTTGAACAGTGAGGTTGATGGTGCTCTCTGAGCTTGGTGGTTTTCTTTTCTGGCAAACATTTCATTACCAAACCAAGTAAGCCTGGCAGTAATTTTTGGTAATCAAATTCTACAAGAATACTATCAAATTCAGAGACCATCGTGGACCCAACAAAGAGAAATTCATCTGACATTTTCAAGATGTTTTTGCTATAACAACAAGTAACACTCTGTTCTATGAACTCTCAGTAAGAATTACAGTATTATTTTATACCATCTATGGTTTGTACAGAAATCAGCTGAAACAGAATTATAATAACTCAATCTCTCACACACAGAACATGCAAACAATGATTTCAGAAACTAGAGAGAAGCAGGGCAACCTGTCACTTACACATGAATTATTGGTTTTTTCCTGCAACATTTGCTGGAAACATTTACCTGACACTTTGATGGAAGCTGCTACTGTGACACTTACTAATCTTAGAATGGAATCTCTTCTGAAGCTGAGGCACCGTAGATTTTGAAGGGGACTGTGCAAGGGCTGATATGACTTCTCCTAGCTACTCTTACTGACCCATTCCTCCATCAGTTTCTAGTTGCCTGTGACAACAACACTGTTGTTTCCTCAGTGTCTTACCTTGGCATCGTCTCCTTTGTGGCCATCACATGCTGAATCTAATGCACTGGCTGGCTAGGCAGTGCTGAAGAAGATGCATATGACTGTAATTTTTAAAAAATATAAATGGCAAGCATTCCTTGGCCTTAGCCATGTAGCCAAGGCCACCATCTGCTTGGTTCAGCTGTCTGTTGTTTATCTGTTGAAAAGAGTGTGCTCCAGCTCTTTCAGTCTGGATTAGCTGCAGGATAGTGGCAACACTTTTATCTGATGGATTTTTGACCAGTCCCATCCAACTTCCAAATGTTTGTGCTAAACAGCCTCATTATATAATAATAATAATAATAATAATAATAATAATAATAATAATAATAATAATAATAATAACAACAACAACAACAACAACAACAGCAACAACAACAACAACAACAACGATAACAGCAACAACGATGATGATGTACTTGGTCGATACCTGGGATTCTGGCAGCAACCCATATCAACCATTAGCACCAGTCATTGGTATTTGTGATGCATTTTTGAATGTTCAGTCAACTTGAGTTTCATGTTTAATGAATAAAGTAAATAATAATAATAACAACAACAACAGAGTTGGAAGGGATCTTGGAGGTCATCTAGTCCAAGCCCCTGCTCACGCAGGAGACCTGTACTAGGGATTCGAACTGCCGAACTGCCGACCTTTCTGATCAACCAGCTCAGTGTCTTAGCTACTGAGCCACCAAAGCGCTTACCCATATTAGAAGTAACAATCTTTCCCCTGTCTATTTCCTATTTCCTGTTCCTTTCACCTCAGCCTGCAAAGGATAAGTTATTTTATTTTTTGCACGTACTACAGGTGAATGCTAAGGACTGTCAACTTCCAGCCAGGATTGTCAAGAATCAATCTTCAGATTCTATATATATCCTACTGTGCCTAGTACTACCATGACTGTTGAAACATAATGTGTGGGGAAAAAGCTTTGTCTTTGCTGTCAGCACCTCACCAGCTCATGGCATTTTCCAATCCATTAAATGTGAGGGTGGGTTCTGAGTGTTTGATTGTTTGCATTACTGGTCTAACACTAGTAATGCCATGCTTCATTCACTTCAATGGGAAACAAATGCAGGGATGCTTGCTGACCCAGTCAGTCAAAAACTGTCTTCATTGCTGTTCTTCAGGTCCCTCTTTTGTGCCAATGGTCTTCTTACCAGTTTTGCAGTTCATTAATTTCTGAATAAACACAGAAAGGCAAGTCTCCAGTGTGTTTACATTTGTCCTGCCTAATTACTTGGAATTGTTATTTATTTATTAACTGAAATGGTAAAAATTTAAGTACATACCCTCAAGGGCTGCTAGGAGGAAGTAGGAGCACCACTGAACTGACTTTAGAAGAATGAAAGTTTTATTTAAGGACATGTTGTAACTACTATCTGAGATAAGCTTTGCCTTTGAAATTACTGGAAAAAACAAAGAAATGAGCAAAAATTTTATAATCCATGAATGTAGTTTAGCTTTAGTCTTATATCTATGTGCTTATCAGCTCTATTAAGAGTCTTATTTTTCAATTTTTCACTATTGGCTGAAGGGACTTTATATTTCCAAATTAAGTTTCATTTCCTAGGATTTGTGCCCAGAACACAACATCAGCATTTTCCCATGTAAGTTTGATTTGTGGGGACAGCAGAAAATGAACATTTTAGCGAAAGTAACTGTTTCTCCAAACATTGCTGGTGAGTTCAGGTAGAGGAGATAGAGCCAAGTCTAAAACAAATGTGAACTTTCTTAGTTTACTGAAAGGGGACTTAAATCAAAATTGTCAACATTACTGGTTCTGGAATGATATTACTGCTAGTGGGGATTCCTAAAATATTTGTCTGCACATTAAAATGTACCTCTGGAGGAGAATAAAAGGAAAATGTGTTTATAAGGGCTTTGGTTCTTTTTGTTTAAATACTATGTGGAATTTTGTCCTGGTGCATTTAGAGTTTCCCAGAACTGTTTATTAAATGAATTGAACAGAATTATTTTTTTTAAAGGCAGGAAGAGAAAATTGTGCTTGATTTGAGTTATATGATGTTTGAGTTATAGCTGTACTAGGTTACATGTTTTAATAACAAGGCGACTTGCATAATTGGTTCTGGCAACTAAAGAGAAGGTGTTGAATTACATGAGTTCTCCTAAAGTTTGCTGAGAGGGAAAACAGACACACACACACACACACACACACACACACACACATATACAAAAGAAACAAGCCAGTTTTTTGGAAATATGATTTCCAGCTCTAAAGTAAAATATTTCTATTTTTTGTGAAATACAAAGAACCTTTGGTAAATAGAATTTTTTTTTTATTGGCCAAGTGTGATTGGACACACAAGGAATTTGTCTTTTAAATTGAAAACAAGCAACATTGTCCAGGCAGCCTTTATATCAACAATGTGGAAATAATTTAAGTGAATTGATGTTGGTGGGTGGATGAATTATATAAGATTTGGGGGGTTAGAAAAAAGGATGAGGGCAATTATGGGGAACATTATAGAACCACTGTGTGGGATAAAAGTGGAACTGACAAAGAAAGTGAGTGCTAAAATTATTCAATAGATGTTAAAATTAATAATACCTATTTCTGAGTAGGCATAATTAGGATTATCGTACACTGTTAAATGGAACCAGTTATGAAAAAGATAAAATAATGGGGGGGGGAGTTGTCTTTATATGGAGGGAAGTATGCAGTATCCAAGGCTCTTAGTTTGTTTAGTTTGACCTTTTTCACTTCTGCACATTTCCTTAAGCCACATTATAATTTAACTTTACCCAAGATCTAAAAACAAAAACTATGATGCCAACAAATAAAGGCTCTTAAACTTTCATTGATGAAGATATTGAAGAGTACTAGGCTCTTCAGTACTCTTCAATATCTTCAACAATGATTTAGAAAAGGGAAAATGGGAACTCATCAAATTTGTAGATGACACCAAGCTGTCAGGAATAGCCAATATTCCAGAAGATAGTCTCAAGATACAGAAGGACCTTGATAGACCTGAATACTATCTATCTAACAAAATGAAACTCAATGGTGAGAAAAGTAAGATTCTACATTTAGTCAAGAAAAACTAAAAGCATGAGTATAGAATAGATGGTACCTGTTTCAATAGTAGTAACTGTGAGAGAGATATTGGAGTCCTAGTGGACAGTCACTTAAATATGAGCCAATGGTATGCTGCAGCTGACAAAAAAGCCAACACAGTTCTAGGTTGCATTAACAGAGGGACAGAACCAAAGATCATGTGAGGTGTTAGTACCATTTTATAATGCCTTGGTGAGACCACAGTTGGAATATTGCATCCAGTTTTGCTTGTATGCTATACAAAAATTGTTGAGACTCTAGAAAGAGTGCAGTAAAGAGCAACACAAATGATTAGGGGACTGGAGATTAAAACATACAAAGAATGATTGCTGGAACTGGGTATGTCTAGTTTAAGATGGACTTAAACTATGACTAGTTTAAGAAAGACTAGGGATGACATGATAGCAGTGTTCCAATATCTAAAAGACTGTCAGAAGGAAGAGAGGGCTGAAGAAAGCACCTGAAGGCAGGACAAGACGCAATGGATGGAAACCCTTCAAGGAGAGAACCAATCTAGAACTAAGGAGAAATTTCCTGATGGTTAGAATAATTAATCAGTGGAATAACTTGCCTCCAGAAGTTGTGGGTGCTCCAAAACTGGAAGTTATTAAGAAGATATTGGACAACCATTTGTGTGAAATGGTATAGG
This sequence comes from Ahaetulla prasina, assembly GCF_028640845.1. Classification (NCBI taxonomy): domain Eukaryota; kingdom Metazoa; phylum Chordata; class Lepidosauria; order Squamata; family Colubridae; genus Ahaetulla; species Ahaetulla prasina. Next base: position 56,509,236 of record NC_080540.1, on the reverse strand, counting down.
GTTTCTACCTTGAGCAGGGGTTGGAGTAGAAGATCCCTTCCAACTGTTATTCTGTTATAAATGGCTTAGTTACAAAAAAACTGCTGATCACTATATGAAAGGGAAACTTTATTGCATGACTGAAAATGTGGAACTGTTACTATTCTTTTAAAACTAATAGCAACCCATACTGACATCTAACTTTTCAAAACTTCCTCTTTTAAACTTCTGCACTGCTTTAACTGGTTTCAGTAATGTGCACACTATGCATTCATTCATCTTTTAACAATTGTTATCATCATGAAAAGATCATGCTGTAATTTTCCCTTTTTTGGGAAAAAAAATCCAAAGAAAGTAAAAATGACCTCACCATTTTCTTTTACATTTTTCTTCCATTTTTATTGCATTATCCCATAGCCTAATTAGTATTTGCAAAAATTAGTAAAATATCTGGTGTAAGTGAAAATTGTTTGTATATATCAGACGCAGAATAGACGGTGTTAATAACTTGAGAGAACCATGAGTAATGGAGATCACAAGAGTCTGCTTGTTGATTTATGACTTGTGTCACCCATTTCCGCTGGGAATGAGATACAAGTATATGTGTTTGTAAAATGCACTCTGATGGTGCCTTTTATTGCAAAAACGCTCAAATGACAAAAAAAAAAGCATTCTGGGAGAAAATGCATATTGAATTACATATTTCAAATGATACTGCAATATTCGTTGGCATAATTTTTGTTTTTTTGGTCTTGGGTTAATGAAGAAGCAAAGCCAAATTATAAGGGTTAGCTTATAAAGTGGCTTAAGGAGTGAAAAGGAAACTTTTTAGGGCCTGCTTGAAAAAAAGCTATTACCACCAGAAAGTAGGTACATGTGTACTTAGTGGCTGGTTCTCAGCAGAAGTTCTAGGTCAAATCCTGATCTCTAACAGCCAGGGATGCAGCTGTAGCTATTTTGGTAGGCTAGCCCCTTAACGGTCACCTAATCCCTGGGTCAACATCCAACACCAAGCCTTGGTTCATTTAAAGTTTCTTGAATAAAATTCAATGGCTAGTTTTCATAAAATCCTAATAATAGTGTGATTTATTTCATACCAGCATACGTAGTATATTGTACAAAGCCTGTTTTTCATTCCCTGTGAACCTCTTTTTGCTTGCCCATGGCTGAGCTCTTTTAATTTCCTTTATTTATTTTAACATTTTTGATTGCCTTAGAGTGGAATTCTGAGTTTCTTGGAGGAAAACCACATAAACATTTTTTTTTCATGTAATTCAAAAGAGGCAACCAAATAAACTCTTTTATGGATTCTATTATTTTGTAGATTATGACTGCAAGAAATTGGGGGGCCAGGATAAGATATGTATAAAATCTGGAGTGGACAGTCTGAGGTTTTAAGGTACCAAATAACTTCCAACCATATTTTTGTATATCCCTGGCAGAGATACAAATGCCAAACTGCATTTGTACCTGGCAGAGCTACAAATGTAAAGACATGCATTTTAAAATGAGATATACAGGTAGTCCTTGACTTACAACAGTTTCATTTAGTGACATTTGAAGTTACAACGACACTGAAAAAAGTGACTTATGACTATTTTTCAAACTTACAACCATTGCAGCATCGCCTTGGTCATGTGATTAAAATTCAAATGCTTGACAACTGACTCATATTTATGACGGTTGCAGTGTCCTGGAGGTCATGTGATCACCTTTTGTGACCTTCTGACGAGCAAAGTCAATGGGGAAGCTAGATTCATTTAACAACCATGTTACAACTTAACAACTGCAGTGATTCACTTAACAACTGCGGCAAGAAAGGTTGTAAAATGGGGCAAAATTCACTTAACAAATGTTTCACTTAGCAACAGAAATTTTGGGCTCAATTGTGGTTGTAAATTGGGGATTACCTATACATGAAATCAGTCCCCAAAGTCCCCAAATATGTCTGGAAAATTTTAAAACACATTCAGAGCAAAGAATTGTAGAAACCAAGTGGGTCATTTAGCTACTGAATATAACTCTTCACAGCCTTTAGGTTTTGGAAAATGTTAAACATAGCCTAGCTATTCAGAGTATTGTGCCACTAAGGTTATAATTGTATGTACATTCAATCAGGACTAAATTTCACTCAACAAAATAGTACAAAATCTTATACTAAGGGCATTTTTTAAAAAATCTGGAAACAATTGCCATTGTGAAAATGACAAGTGAAAATATTTAGGCCAACTTCTTCTACTTAGAAAAGGGAAGGCTACTTCTACAGGACTGAAAATGACAGCTTTGGCTTTTATAGATAAAACCTCAGGAAAAGTGTTGAGATGAAGCATGTCAGAGGAACAGAAAAAAACAAAATATAGAAGCAGCACAAATCTCAGAATTTTAGAAATATCAGGAAGTACACTACAATGCAGAAATAAAACCCACATGGAAATTAAAAGCTATCATGGCTATTCTTTCTCTCACAATCTCTTCTCATCAGCCAGTTCTGTAGAACCCATGGGCATTCAGTGGTCCTACACCACTGCCAAATTAACAGCTGGGGTGTGTGTGTGAAAGGAAGGGAGAAAAAAGAGTTGGGGTTGTTGCTATTATTATTATATGTTAGCTCCTTTGAACAGACAGATTCATGATTTGCTATCTTTTTAAATGTAATTTATCTCTTTGCCCTCTTTTGTATTCATCTTCCTATATATTTTCATCATCTCTGTGTTTGCAATTTGTTTGTTATTTATAAATGATATACAGCAGGGCCCAACTTTTAGGAGGCCCTTTAAATCCCTCCTTGAAAATAAACAAATAAGCAAACAAATAAATGCTTTCTTGTCATTAATTCAACCAAGTATCTTTTTTAAAAAATCCATTTAGCACCACTCTTCTGTTTTAATAGGATTCCCTGAGAAGGAAATTAAACTGTGACAATGTACAGCAGCAACAGTTGCCAGATTAAAGCAATAAAACAATTACTATCCCTGTATTTAAGACCGGAAAGTGCGTGTATATACATAGGATAACAAGACTTATTTGCCTGCGGTGGCAGAGTTATTAGAGTGCAGTACTGCAGGCTATTTCTGCTGACTGCCGGGTGCCTGCAATTTTGCAATTCAAATCTCACTAGCCTCAAGGTTAACTCAGTCTTCCATCCTTCCGTGGTGGGTTAAATGAGGACCCTAATAGTTGGGGGGAATATGCTGACTCTGTAAACCACTTAGCGAGGGCTGTAAAGCACTGTAAAGCGGTATATAAGTCTAAGTGCTTTTGCTATTATGTCCTCCCAATTCATTTAATGGCAGAGAGGTAAAATCTGTATTGAACAAACATCAGAGCAGCTTTGTTTACTCATGATAGAAGATATGTAGCTTCTTGCTACTGGGGTCTAACCAGCAAAGTTAAATGTTAGGCTCTAAATATATACAGAACATCACTCTCCCATTACTCCACCTTTTCCCATCCCAGTTCACTGGCTACATTTACAGACAGTCAGTAGACCTCGATTGTATGTAGGCATTTCTACAGTATATGGAGAACTATGTGCCTAATAAGTGGGTTGCAGCAGACATTAGCATTCTCTAGTACAGGGGTGTCAAACTCGCGTCGTCACAATGGCGTCATGTGACATATTGTGACTTCCCCCCCCTTCATTATACCGGGCATGGGCATGGGCATGGCCAGTGCGTGATGGATTCAGCCCGCGGGCCACAGATTTGACACCCCTGCTCTAGTAGGTTCTCAGTCATACAGCTACCCTGTTACATTACAATACTACATAGTGGTAATACACACATCTCTGGTTTTCTCTCTTACTCATAAGGTTGGGACTAGTCCATGTAAATAGTTTCCTAAGACTATTCTTTAATGTAAAACTTGCATGTTTAGGACTCCGCAATGCAATAACATATTGGTCATATTAGCTAATTGTGACTTGGACTGTCTCATCTGTACAGATCTATTCAAAATAGATACTTGCTGCATATTGGATGTCTGGTAATTTGGTTTGCTTATTCAATTGATAAAAAGAACACCTGACCCAGAGAACACCCAGAGTGATTAAAAATACATATAATTTTTTATTCGTTCATTAACCCAAATCACCAATCAGCTCTATATAATCCTTCCTTATTATATTTCAGAAGGGGAGGTTCAATAATGTCAAGATAGAAATTAATGAGAAAGATATATTACTACCCCAGCCTCTTTGATTTAGATGTCTTCTGGCACTGGTTTTTATTGGTCTAAATGATTAAGACTGCAGTTTGTAAACCATCTATAATCACAAAAGGAGAGTAGGAGGTGTATGGCTTTATAGAGGTTATTGTATTGGACCAAGAGAAGGGAGACTGAGGTTCTAGTTCGTTCTCAGCCACCTCAATGTTCAGGTCTCTTCCCAGCCACACTTCGGCTGTTTGCTAATGAAGATGTCTATTTGAGATTCAGAGATTAGTGGCCTGCTTCTTTACCCATCCAATCCTCTTAACAAACTCCAAAGGAAAAGTCATTAACACACATAAAAGGTAGTGAGAATAAATGATTGATGCTCCTTCAAATGATGTAAGGTCCTTGTTTTGTTTATGGAACAAAGCAGTGGAAGAGCTCTGCTGATTGCGGTTTATGTAGACTAGCCCTTATGTTCTGGTTCCCTGTTCTGTGAAATACACTCTGGAAGAAACTCCCTTTATGAAATGATAGTGTACGTAAAAGAGAGGCATGAGTGACGGCATCCTTTGAGAAAGATCAGTTCAAGTTCTCTCACACATTTTGCTGAATACAGATGCTGGAGAATAGATGTAGATATACGAGAGAGAAGCCAGTCTCCAGAGATGCAGATATAACCCTTGGGTTTCCATATTACTCTAAGCCATATTAAAAAGATCTAATGGCACAGGTGCCTAACAACTCTTTGAGGTGGGTTGGGCGAAGAGAGTGAGTGACTGGCCCAAGGTCACCCAGCCAGCTTTCAGGGCTAAGGCAGGACTAGAACTCCCAGTCTCTAACTTGGTGCCTTAATCACTTGACTAGACCAAAGTGGCTCTTTCCCATTAGGAGTAAATATATTGGGTACTTTGGACTACAATTCCCTTAGTACCTGGATATGGGTCAGGCTGCCTACAGTCATGTTTTCTTAAATTTCTATGATGTCTGGAATTGCTAAGAACTGAAATCCAAATTTTTTGGAAATATCCAATTCTGCCACATGATAGATAGTTAAACAGGTCTGAATAATTTTATCTAAGGTCTGTATAACATCAATACAGGGGTGAAATGCTCCTGGATCGGACCGGATCGCACAATCCAGTAGTGATCATGGCCGGTAGTTCGGCGATCCAGTAGCAATGGCAGAGCAAAGCTCCGCCCACCCGCCCAGGTGTCATTACTTCCTGGTTTTAACCAGGAAGTAATGTGTTTTTTGCATGCGCACGTCTGTGCGTGCATGTGATGTGTGCATGTGACATGGTGTGTGCACTTCCAAACCGGTAAGGAAGGCAAGTAGATTTCACCCCTGAATCAATACAGTATTTTATGTTGCTTATCCACTCACAGAAGAAGCTTAACTATTAATACCTTCCTGCTGCTCTATAGCAGAACGTACAGCAGTATGTGGAAGCTTTTAGCAAACATTTGAAATGACTTAAAATGACTCCACCCTGTCAAAAGAATGGATTTACTGAACTCGGATGATAGGGCCATAAAAATAATGCATTAGATAACAATATATAATAAAACTTTAAAAATCCTTCCTTTTCTTGTGACAGCATGCGAAGAATTGATAGCTTTCTGTTCCAGGAAGCATTGCAAGAAATTGAATAACCAAGTGGATTTCAAAACACAAAGAAAAGTACAGGTGTACACTTGCCTTCTTAGATAAATAAACTATCCAGCACAGTAACACATTAATTTCCCTTTGAAGCCAGCATATGAGGTATTGTTTACAGAAGCCAATATAGTGAGTGGTTATGATGAGTGGATGAACACAGTTGGCAATGAAAAGAGAAGAACTGAAACTGCAGTTTTGTACAGGCAAAAAGAAAAAAGAAAAAGAAAAAAGAAAAGAAAAGAAAAGAAAAGAAAAAAAAGAAAACCCAGGACTTGCACTTCTGGGGATGAAATGCCAACTGAGTGGAGCCAATGAGCACAGCAGAATGAAGAGCTTTTGAGTAGTCTAGCTCTTCATAATTCCTTTCCGAAAAAGGAAAAGCTTGAGATTACCCACAAATTCTCTAGACCTGGGGTCTCCGACCTTGGTCCCTTTAAGACTTGTGGACTTCAACTCCCAGAGTTCCTCAGCCAGCTTTGCTGGCTGAGGGACTCTGGGATTTGAAGTCCACAAGTCTTAAAGGAACCAAGGTTGGAGACCCCCGCTCTAGACCATTTCTCCTCATGAGGAGACCACAAGACAGTAGTCTCCAGTAGGTTTAGAGCTCTGGGAGATGAAGGAAAGCCATCTTTCCTGAAACTGCAGTTGGCGCCTTCAAAAAACAAAACAATACACTGGCTTCACATACTTCCTATTCTAATCACTTTTGGAAATCGCTTATTAACTGCTTTTCAGCTATTAGGAACCTTTGGCTCAATATGTTTTGGCAGCATCTGGTGAGTTTTCTTGAAGCCTGAGTGAAATAAATTTTAAATATAAGTTTAAGGATATATTAAAAAAATCTTTTTGGATTAAATAGCAAAAGGGGTTATCAGAATGTTGATTTTGGAAAGTTACAAATGGACTGCGGATCCAAATGGATTTGCAATAAGATTTTAAAATTGACAATAAGAATCCCTCCTGTAGGGAAAATGCTGTTGTTTTTAATACTTTTAAAAAAACCATGATAGGATGGGGCTTTGAACTAAAGATTACAATTAAAAGAGAAGAGCATTTAAATTTGACTTACTAATACAGTATGGAACAAAATAATATTGGATATATCGAAGTACATTTATGAACAATGGACCTACAGGTTAATTTTAAGAGTGTCTACCATTATAAATAGACTGAGTTTAAGAGATGTTATGGAAGAGCATCAAGTTTTACCAGACAAGATTAAGACTGGTTTGGAAATGGATTTAAAAATGACCAGCTACAAGAATGATATGGAAAAAGATGCCACACTGGATATACGAATGAAACTGGCTGATTATAATAAGGGATATACAAATAACAACCAAGAGAGTATTGTGGATAACTTGGAGGAGGCTGGGAAAGAAAGAGTAAAGTGGCCTCATCAGATAGTTCAAACAGGAATAGAGTACACCAACACACTTTCCCAAGCAACAGGTGCATTGCTTCCTTGTTGTTCCAAGAAGTCAGCTCTATATCTAATCAGTGAAAGATTGACCTTGACTGTTGCTAGATGAGACCCACGCAGAAGCTCCTCCTCTCTTCCCCTTTGTATACAGTACGTTCGCTTTTGTTTCTCCTTGCATGAATAGGCATATCAGATTTGTGAACTCATCTAGTCTCACATTCTATCAGTGGCTTGATAGGAAAATGAGGGATCATTGGAGGTCTCAATATGGATTTGTGACCACCCCCTTTCCCATTAGTTGCATCCAATCTTTGGTGCCCCTTTCTTTTTTTTCTGTCTCTCTGTTCCCCCCCTCCCTCCAAGCAATGGTCTTTTTAGAGGAGGCAGAGGTAAGCAGGACCACTTATCTTAAACATACACACATAAGAAATACGTGCCCATTGAGTGGGCTTTGGATTCTATGAGATACAGGTCCTACAGCTGGCAATCTAGGCTTAGCGGCACTCCTGCATTCTCTTTCTGATGGAAAACATGTTTCTTTCCTTAAAAAAAAAAAAAAAGCAAAACTCACAGTGTGCCTTGTGGTTTACCTTGTTTGTGATTGTTGTGGTCCGCCGGCAGCCTATGGAGCTAGATCAGAACTGTGATGATGTTTCCAAATAATATCAACAAAACTCGATCAAGGCAAAACAATAGATGCAATCTACATAGACTTCTGCAAAGCTTTTGACTCAGTAGTACACGATAAACTTCTCCTAAAACTAAAATCCTATGGCATTTCAGGACCCCTTCACAAATGGATATCTGCATTTCTGTCTCTCTGTTCCCCCCCTCCCTCCAAGCAATGGTCTTTTTAGAGGAGGCAGAGGTAAGCAGGACCACTTATCTTAAACATACACACATAAGAAATACGTGCCCATTGAGTGGGCTTTGGATTCTATGAGATACAGGTCCTACAGCTGGCAATCTAGGCTTAGCGGCACTCCTGCATTCTCTTTCTGATGGAAAACATGTTTCTTTCCTTAAAAAAAAAAAAAAGCAAAACTCACAGTGTGCCTTGTGGTTTACCTTGTTTGTGATTGTTGTGGTCCGCCGGCAGCCTATGGAGCTAGATCAGAACTGTGATGATGTTTCCAAATAATATCAACAAAACTCGATCAAGGCAAAACAATAGATGCAATCTACATAGACTTCTGCAAAGCTTTTGACTCAGTAATACACGATAAACTTCTCCTAAAACTAAAATCCTATGGCATTTCAGGACCCCTTCACAAATGGATATCTGCATTTCTGTCCAACAGACAACAAGTGGTCAAAATTGGCAATGCTCAATCAAACCCTGTTCCTGTCAAGAGTGGCGTTCCTCAAGGCAGCGTCCTTGGACCAACACTCTTCATACTATACATTAATGATCTTTGTGACCATATCGCAAGTAATTGTGTTCTCTTTGCTGACGATGTCAAACTATTTAACACCACAGACAATGCATCTATCATCCAAAAAGACCTTGATCATCTAACCACTTGGTCTAAAATTTGGCAACTCCAGATCTCAACCAGCAAATGCTCAGTCTTACATATTGGAAAAAAGAACCCAAACACTAAGTACATACTTGATGGACATTACTTTACAGATGACCTCATCCCGTTAAAGACCTTGGAGTTTTCATGTCAAATGATCTAAGTGCCAAAGCCCACTGTAACTACATAGCAAAAAAGGCTCTAAGAGTTGTAAACCTAATCTTGCATAGCTTCTTTTCCAAAAACACTACACTACTAACCAGAGCATATAAAACATTTGCTAGACCAATTCTAGAATTCAGCTCGCCTGTTTGGAACCCTCACCACATCTCTGACATCAATACCATTGAGCGAGTCCAGAAATATTTTACAAGAGCTCTCCATTCCTCTGAAAACAACAAAATACCTTATCCCACCAGACTTGAAATCCTAGGCTTAGAAAACTTAGAACTCCGTCGCCTTTGACAAGACCTAAGTTTAACTCATAGAATCATCTATTGTAATGTCCTTCCTGTTAAAGACTACTTCAGCTTTAATTGCAATAATACAAGAGCAACCAATAGATTTAAACTTAATGTTAACCGCTTTAATCTAGATTGCAGAAAATATGACTTCTGTAACAGAATCATCAGTGCTTGGAATACTTTACCTGACTCTGTGGTCTCTTCCCATAATCCTAAAAGCTTTAACCAAAAACTTTCTACTATTGACCTCACCCCATTCCTAAGAGGACCATAAGGGGCGTGCATAAGTGCACAAACGTGCCTACCATTCCTGTCCTATTGTTTTTCTTTTCTTTTCTTTTCTTCTTCCTATATATATATTGATGCTTATACCTCCTAATATTTATTCATATATATGTTTATATACTATATAATCCTTTTTATATGATGTTGTGACAAAAATAAATAAATAAATAAATAAATAAAATAAAAATAAATAAATAAATAAAAATACACTGTAATATACAAGCATGTAAAATCTTTGTGAAGGATCACGGGGAATTAAAAGGTTGATGTCATTCTGAGAGAGAGAGAAAAAACAAATGAAGGAAGAATAAAATCAGAGGATGTTATGTACTTAGGTCATCAGAACATCAGCAGCGTCCAACACTGTGTTGCAACCAACTGCACAAGGAAGCCCGGTCTCTCAGTCATGCTGACATCAAGTCTAAAAGCCATTGATTTCTATGACTTTCAGGAAACCCTTTTTAAAACCAACCAAGCTTCTAGCTAGCAACACATATCATGGTAAAAAGTCTATGTTTGTGACCCCCCACTCCCACATCCCCACCTTCCATGGTGGTATCAGGTAAAGGTTGTATGAGAATTTACATAGTAATTTCTAGATCCAACCTCCTGGTTTAACACAAAGTGGTAGACTAGGGGAAAAATGGGGAGATACTATCACCATGATAGCAGTTCTGTCATAACTTATATTTATATTCTTGTTTTATTCGGCTGTAAACTGCCCTGAGTCCTTCGGGAGAAGGGCGATATACAAATCAAAACAATAAAAATAAATAAATAACTTCCCCTAAATGTCACTTGCTGATACCAGGCCCAGAGTGTCAAGAGTTTTTTTATCTAGCCACCTTACTATCTGATTCATACACTGTGCTAATACACAATTTGTTTAACCGTGATTTGCTGACCACCACAAGTCCAACGCAATCAAACTGCATTATGGCTTATTGCGTTGTACAAACTCAATCTAAGCTAGGTCTGGAAGGGCCGCCAAAGCACAGAAATAACACAGTAAGCTTTACCCAAAAGTTAATTGGTCTGTTTTTTTTTCCCCAGCGAACATGTGTACAAAAGAACATTTGCACAGTTTGTTCCATTGTTATGTAAACAATGCATGCAGTGACTTGGTAGAAAAGACAGACAGAAGTTTCTGCCTTCTAGAATTTTATCTTGGTCGTGCCTGCCAAATGAGGAAGCATTCCTCTGCAAAACATTTACAGTCTTCCTGCTGTCTTTTTCCATCTCTTGCCCCCTTCTTCATTTGCTTGTTGATAGTTGGCAAGGAGATCAAGAGAAACTCAGGGCATTTCCTGTCAGCTCATTTAAAGTGCTGCCCAACTATCCTTGAGCCAACAGAAAACTCTTCTTGTTGTTCAGTTATTCAGTTATATATGACTTTTTATGACCCAGGAGAGGACATGGCTGTTTCCCCTAGACCATCTGTTTCTTTGAGTTTGGGGAATTCATGCTTATGCCTACAATACCTCACCTTGTATTGGCTTCTTTGCCATTGTACTTCTCCAAGCATCTTTTCCAATGACTCTTCCTTGGATGCAGAAAAAATAATTGCTACCAACCTGCCTTCCATTGAGGACCTGTATACTGCACGAATCAAGAAGAGGGCCGTGAAAATATTTACAGATCCCTCACATCCTGGACATAAACTGTTTCAACTCCTACCCTCAAAACGATGCTATAGAGCACTGCACACCAGAACAACTAGACACAAGAACAGTTTTTTTCCCGAAGGCCATCACTCTGCTAAACAAATAATTCCATCAACACTGTCAAACTATGTACTGAATCTGCACTACTATTAATCGTCTCATAGTCCCCATCACCAATCTCTTTCCACTTATGACTGTATGACTATAACTTGTTGCTGGCAATCCTTATGATTTATATTGATATATTGACCATCAATTGTGTTGTAAATGTTGTACCTTGATGAAGGTATCTTTTCTTTTATGTACACTGAGAGCATATGCACCAAGACAAATTCCTTGTGTGTCCAATCACACTTGGCCAGTAAAATTCTATTCTATTCTATTCTATTCTATTCTATTCTATTCTATTCTATTCTATTCTATTCTATTCTATTCTTCCCTTCATATTGTGCTTCCTTTAAGCTTCAACTTCATTATTAGTACTCTTGGTGAATGGTCTGGTTTTACTTCATTTCATTTTGAATGATTTGTTCTTTTTGTAGACGAAGATATTCTCAGTCACAATTCAGAGTGACCAATTTTTCTTTCTTCTGCCTTTCTAATAGTCCAGTTTTCACCATTCTTTTTTACCAGTGCAAAAACCATAGCTTTAACAACACATATGTTTATATAATATTACAGGATAATAGAATAGCAGAGTTGGAAGGGACCTTGGAGGTCTTCTAGTCCAACCCCCTGCCCAAGCAGAAAATCCTATACCAGTGATAGCTAACATTTTCTGGACCGAGTGCCCAAAGCACACATGTGCATGCGCAAATGCGCATGTGTGTGCCCAAATCTCCAAAATACAATGTGCATGCAGCCCCTCCACATGCGGCCCCCACACATGTGCGCACAGTCTCCCCATGTGCCCCGCACACATGCACAGCTCCCACATGCACCCTGCCCCACCCCCACATGCCCCCCCTGCTTGTGGGCCCTGCGCTTGCGTAGCAGAGACCTGAATACCACCTTGCGTGGCAGAGCTGAGTTGGGGCGACAGCTTGCATGCCCACAGAGAGGGCGCTGCGTGCCACCTCTGGCATGTGTGCCATAGGTTCACCATCACAGCCCTATACCATTTCAGACAAATGGTTGCCCAATCTCGACTTAAAAACCTCCAGTACCCACAACTTCTGGAGGCAAGTTGTTCCATGGTTAATCGTTCTGTCAAGAAACTTCTCCTTAGTTCTAGGTTGGTTCTCTCCTTGACTAGTTTCTTTCCATTGCTTCTTGCTCTACCTTCAGTTGTTTTGGAGAATAGGTTGAACCCCTCTTCTTTGATGTCTATGAACTTTTCCTATGTTGTCTAGAGTTTTCATAGTATTCTTCTAAATAGCAGATATCTCATTTTATGGTAACAAGTTACCATCCCTCTGAATATTTGAGTGTGTGTGTGTGTGTGTGTGTGTGTATGGTGTATGTATGTATGTATATAGCCAAGACACTAATCTCCAGAACAAGATGCTTAGCTGACGAACAACACCTAAAAACCAAATTACACACTCTCACTAACGTACTAATATCCAATGGATTCCAAAGAAATAAGATTACCAAACTAATCCATAAAGAAACTCCCACTAAAATCCAAGACAGAGAACAAGAAAATGGCAAAGCCCTCCTCCCATATATAAAAGGCACCACAGACAGAATCAGCAAGATCCTCCACAACACACAACATCAAGACAGCATTCTGCACAAATCGAAAAATATCCACCATCCTAAGAAACCCCAAAGATAAAATTGAGTTAGAAAATCAAGGAGTATATGAAATCCCATGTACCGCCTGCAGCACCACATACATTGGACAAACCAACAGAAGAATAAGTACACGCATTGAAGAACATAAGAACTCAGTCAAAAAAGAGGAACCAACTTCTTCCCTGGTCCAACACTTTAAAGCCACAGGACATAAAATTGACTTTAAAAAGACCAGAACTATCGCCAAAACTGAACACTTTAACAACAGAATAATCAGAGAAGCCATCGAGATAGAAAAACATCCACACAGCATGAATAAACGAGATGATACATCCCGCGTACCAGCCATTTGGAAACCCACCCTTATCAACAAACGAGTCCCTAACATAAAGAATGACGCAAGACCCACACTCACGAGTGCCACACAGCATGTCACCACCACACATCCACGCGGAAAGCAGACTCAAACCCACACCGATGATGAAGCATGACCACAGACCAGAAGCCAGACTGCAACTGCATCATTAGCCATTGCAAACCTCTCCAATCCATACATGCAGCAGACTGACACCCACCATGAAGATGTAGCCAAACAACAGCAATGCAGCTCACCAACTCAAATCCCCCTGCAACTCAGACTAACCTGAGCACAACCAAGCCCCCACCCCAAACAGAACACACCCCCATCCAATCAGAGCACAGCCAACCCCACCATCCAATCAGAGCACAGCCAAACTTTCAACCAATCATAACACACCTCCACCCAATCAGAACACAGCCAAGCTCCCAACCAATCAGTTCAAACCCCCACTAGCAGTTAAAAGGAAGAAACAGCTGTGATCACACATTGCTCCTAGAAGCACGAAGCTGTAAACACCAGCCTGAAGATGACGAAAGAGACTTTGTCAAAACGTTGCCAAGACACTTCCAGTTTTACGCGGGAGAATACCCGAATAACCAAAGACCTACTATATATGTATATTACTGTTTAACTTCTTTGCATCATTGCATTAGATTGACATTTTATTTATTTATTTATTTATTTATTAAATTTTTATACCGCCCTTCTCCCGAAGGACTCAGGGAGGTTTACAGCCATGATAAGAAACAACAACAGTATACACATAAAACCATAATTTAAAAAACTTATTATACAAATGGCTGAATTAAAACATTTAGAATAAAACCCCAAATTTTAAAATGTTAAAACATTAAAACTAATTAAAATCCTATTAAAATCCTATGCCAGTCCTGCGTGAACAAACAAATAGGTCTTCAGCTCTCGGCGGAAAGTCCGAAGGTCCGGCAGTTGCCGAAGTCCAGGGGGAAGTTCGTTCCAAAGGGTGGGAGCCCCCACAGAGAAGGCCCTCCCCCTGGGGGCCGCCAGCCGACATTACTTGGCGGACGGCACCCTAAGGAGTCCCTCTCTGTGCGAGCATACAGGTTGGTGGGAGGCATTCGGTAACAGCAGGCGGTCCCGTAAGTACCCTGTAAGTGCATTGCCTGTTAATATTTTTAATACTGAGAAGCAGACTTTCTTCTTTCACCTGCAACAAGAGATTTCTTAAATCCTGCTCAATTCTAGTAATTAAAGTGATATCATCAGTATATCTAAGGTTATTGATGTCTCTCCCAATGATTTTAATTTCAATGTCCACTTCTTCTTGTCAAACACATCTGATGATGTACATAAATTAAATAAGTAAGCCCTATGAACCTTTGGAGTACTCCTTCCCAATTTTGAATTTAATTGCTCCATTTTCTATTCCGAAATGGTTCTTGGACATCATACAAATTATTTAATAGGCAGATGCGGTAGCCCAGCATTACCCTGTTTTAAAGGGCTTTCCTCCATTTGTGGTCTATACAATCAAAAGCCTTAGTATAATTGCTAATGGAAAAATAGATGTCATTTTGGAATACCTTTGCCTTTTTTCATTATCCATTAAAAGTTCATAATATTATCTTGAGTGCCCCTGACTCTTCTGGAAGCTAGGATGAACATCTGGCACTTCTCATTTGATGTTTTGATTAAGTCTAGATTACAAGGAGAGATAAGTGCTATTGGTCAATAATGGGAGCATTCTTTAATCTTGTATTGAAATGTAAAGTGATTTCCTCCCCCCATTTCTTAGCCATTGTTCTTCTTTCTATACCTGCTTACAAATGATAAGGAGCACTTCAAGCTCAATCACTATCCTGCCACAGATAGCTGGTTCACCAAAAAGACAGCAAGCTCCTATTCTGCATAGTTAGATGCAAAAGTTGTCTACAGTTTAGATAGATGCCACAGGGCAAGTGAAGCTAAAATGAACTACAATTTGGTTTCAGAAAAAAATTTATCATGTAATTTACAACTTCTTCACTGCAAAAACATATGGACTACGAATCTTGATCAGGGCAAAGCAATAGATGCAATCTACATAGACTTCTGTAAAGCCTTCGACTCAGTAGTACATGATAAACTTCTCCTAAAACTAAAATCCTATGGCATCTCAGGACCCCTCCACAACTGGATAACAGCTTTCCTGTCAAACAGACAAGTGGACCAACACTCTTCATATTATACATTAATGGTCTCTGTGACCATATTACAAGTAATTGTGTTCTCTTTTCTGACGATGTCAAACTATTTAACACCACCAACAATTCAGCTATCCTCCAAAAAGACCTGGACTTCTTATCTGAATGGTCTAAAACTTGGCAACTCCAAATCTCAACCAGCAAATACTCAGTCTTACATATTGGAAAAAAGAACTTAAACACTAAGTACAAGCTTGATGGACATTACCTTACTGATGACCCCCACCCTGTTAAAGATCTTGGAGTTTTCATATCAAATGATCTAAGTGCCAAAGCCCACTGTAACTACATCGCAAAAAAGGCTTTAAAAGTTGTAAACCTAATCTTGCATAGCTTTTTCTCCAAAAACACTACACTACTAACCAGAGCATATAAAACATTTGCTAGACCAATTCTTGAATGCAGCTCGACTCTTTGGAATCCATACCACATTTCTGACATCAATACAATTGAACGTGTCCAGAAAAATTTTACAAGAAGAGTTCTCCACTCCTCTGAATACAACAAAATACCTTATGCCACCAGACTTGAAATCCTGGCTTTAGAAAATTTAGAACTACGCCACCTTCGACATGACCTGTGTTTAACACACAGAATCATCTATTACAATGTCCTTCCTGTCAAAGACTACTTCAGCTTCAATTGCAACAATACACAAGCACACAATAGATTTAAGCTTAATGTTAACCGCTCCAATCTTGATTGCAGAAAATATGACTTCAGTAACAGAGTTGTTAATACTTGGAATACACTACCTGGTCTCTTCCCCAAATCCCCAAAGCTTCAACCAAAAACTATCTAACATTGACCTCACCCCATTCCTAAGAGGTCTGTAAGGGGCGTGCATAAGAGCACAAACGTGCCTACCGTTCCTGTCCTATTGTTTTCCTTCGTTATATCCAATTATATAGTTATTACGTACTCATATATATGCTTATATATTGTATAATTATTTCATATATATATGAAATATACATATATATTTTATGCTTATATATACTGTGTGACAAAAATAAATAAATAGAACTATTTGGCTGCATTATACAATCCCCTACCACCTCATGCCTGTCACCTATTAGCCAGTTTACTTTTAAACAGGGGTACAACTTTAAAATTGTGTTAAACCCATCTCTAAAAATATGAAGAGCTGATGGGCACTGGGGGAAGGAGAAGGAAGACCGTGCAATGCTTTGCACAACCATCTCTCATACACTGGGCTCACTGCCTAATAAACACCTGACAGACATCTGGGATATTGTTCTGAAGTATCACTCCCATCTACTATATTGCATAACCCATTCCCATATGCTGGGCATCTGAAGTAACTGGTAGCAGAGTTGCACAGTGTGGCCTTTTGCCTTCTCTCTGCATGGTTCGCTCCCTCTGTGGTAGGGCCCTTTTCACTTCACATTGTTTGAAGACTCATTAAAGGAGACCCATCCCTAAACACTGTTTAAACCATAAATACGTAAGCTTCCTTTGGAGACTCTTCTTCTGAATCAAAAGATCTCAGCTACAGAAAGCTGCCGCGTTATTTGGTCTGTCAGCACTACCCTGTTTTCAGCTACAGCCAGGTGCTTTTTTTTTTTTTTGATCATATGAGTTTTTGTCAGGATCATCTTATTAGTCCCCCAACAGCTGTGTCTGGAACATTATATAACGTGGATTCCCTGAAAATACCACCAGAAGAACTTAATACCAGCTACGGCCTGGGGGAGTGGGAGGGATCAGAGTTTCTGTAATGTTTTTGTGTTAACTTTGGAAGAAGAATATTGTAAAAGAATTTGGGAAGGGGAAACAGGGTGAAACTAAATCCACCAGGAAAAAATGCTATTGCGAGAATTTTAGAGTCACATTTGTGACAATGATAACCACCAGTTACAAAGCCGAAAAGAAAAAAAAAATCTTTTCTAGAATGGGAAAACTATACTCTGGCTAAGAAAATTACAGTATGGTTCAAAGAAAAGAAGGTTCTTTGTGTTCTAAGAAGGTTCTAAATTCATTGCGACAGAAAGTTATGCTGCCCAAGGAAAAGCACAGCCCTCTTTAATTTCAATGCAATTCTTTTGCAGGAGACTTTTTTTTTTTGATGTATTACACCTTCAGATCACTCTAAAAATGACCTTGCAAATACTGTGGCTTTTGCACAATGTGGTCCAGGGGAGAATGTCCTCTTTTCTCAAACATTTCCTGTTTCAGATCTGCTGACTGATACTTGGTCTGTTCTATGGCTTCTTTCCTTTCCTTTCTATGTTTAATCTTCTTGATTAAATCCCTAAGTCTTTTGCTCTTGATTTGTATACTATGGAAGGTAAGGATAGAAAACAATGGGGCAGAAAATGCTACCTCTGCGACATGATAGCATGTTTGCATAGTGACCTGAGTTTTGCATAAGGGCTCACAAAACCCCAAGGCAACTTCTCCCAAACATGCAATATGAGGAGCAAGACAGATATGCTGCTGCCTTAAAAATCAATGAATAAAGATGGAAAATACAGAGAGCAGCCAAGGTTCTAATCTTATGCACTTTCCTGAGAGTAAATCCAATAAATGCAGTGGGATTTATTTTTAAACATGCTTAGAACTGAGCTGCAAAAATAAGGAATTGTTAAGCACATAGAGCACGTCACCTAATTATTTCAACTTAATGATGCCAAGGCTTGAATTGGCACTGTTTGCTTGCAGAACAGGTGCTGTATCACTTGAACTGTGATAACTCCCACTACGCTGTTAATCTATTCCATCTTTTTAACTTGCAGGGCAAAAATATTCATTAAAAAGTTCATGTATTTTTTTTTTATTTCTTTCACTTTTGTATAGCTGCCCATTTGCCAGCTCTTTTGGGTGACAATCAACATTTAAACCAGCAAACCTCTCCCCCCCCCACACACATAGATCACATACATACAAGTAGCACATAGGCTAACTGGGTATTTTTGCCCAATGGAATATCATTTTGCTAAGAATCTTTCCTTTAAAGAGTCAGGTAAATAAAAATATCCCCAGTTTAAATAGCAACATACAAACACATCTAATCTCTTCTGTGCGGTTGCTGTTTGTGTATGTATATATAGCTGATTCTTTAAACTTCAGTACATTTTGTCTTCAGTTTCAATCCTCTCTGCAGTGAATCGCTACTGGCTGTTACTTCTGAATTGGTTGTATTCTAAATAATGTAGGTGCTCATTTCCATTTCTTTCTCCATAAAATGCCTATTTGTGAAATAGCAAAACAATATCCAAGCACATGCTGAAATTTAGAATCAAACCAACAATTATTTTTCTTCTTTTGTACTTTGGGGAAATAATGCTAAATTGATTTTAAAAATGGTACAGTATATGCCGTAATGAATGTTAATATGCGGGTGGGAATGTGTATCCAGGGAAGGAAAATGCATATTTTTCTTTCCAGAAAAGGAAAGAGCAATTGATTATGTATAGTGACAGAATTCATGCTAAAGTATTTTAGCTTATAGTTTATCTACAAAACAGTATATTTTTTTTCAGACTCTCCACAGATTAGCTGCTAGAACAGGATTTTAACGGTAGGAAAGATTGTGTGAAGGTTTTTAAATACCTGGTGGTTATTAATTAAGAATATCTCTTAGCAAATGGCAGACTGTTGATGACTTTGTCCAGCTTCAGAAGCTAAAGAGCATCAGGCCTGGCTGGACTGGAACAAAAGATTAACAGAGAATCCCAGGGCTAAGGCCTAGACAGGTGGAAACAATTGGAGGAGAAATCAGTGCCAAACTACTTCTCTATAGCTCCCAAGAAACATGTTTGGACATGTCTATAAAATTACCAGAAGTTTTACTCAACTTGACAAGGGCTACTTTTAAAATTCTTGATTAGAGGAGGCCACCTTTTCTATGATTGCAATGCTAAACTATTTTCACATGGGATTTTGGAATTTGCGGTTCTATGTGTTATAAAAATAAAGCTATTGTAATAGCCTGCTATGCAAACATGACTATCACATTAAGTCATAATACTGTTGATTTTGGAGGAATTACATGTACTATGTACACAGCAATTATGCTTTGTTAACCTGAGTTAGAATTTAGAGCAGGGGTTCTCTTTGTGATACCATAATACAATAATTACATGATTTTATGTGACACTTCAATAAAATAAAAGCAGTAACTTCACTAATGTTCGAACTGGGCAAACAGAACATGTGCTATTTACTTTTAATAATTTTTAATCTCTGTATCAAATGAACCAATGATAGGTCCTAATCATTAGATATAAGCTAAAAGAAAACAAAGCTGTATTTTGAATGGGAAGCAAGCTCATTTATTTTTGCAATAATTCCTGGAAATCCAAAGCTTCATTTTGTAGACCGCTATTAGAATGGAATAGAATTCTTTATTGGCCAAGTGTGATTGGACACACAAGGAATTTGTCTTCGGTACTCACCAACTCAGGAGTAAGGATGTTTCTCCGTCTTAAACTAGTTTTTCTAAAACTGCTCCTAAAATACAGTAGCTTGCAAAATGCCGCAGACTTTAAGTTGCTTTTCCACACAGAGCACTATGCTGGATGGAAAAGAGAAAATAGACAGTGAGGTTTTATTCAATGGGACTTCTTGGGAAGAGATTCCTTTCCCTGTTCTTGCAATTTCCACCCCATTGCTCTTTCACAGCTTTCCGCCTTTTCTCTCCCTCCAATCAATCCTCTCTGAGAAGTGAGCATCAAGTCACAAATGGTCAGAGCTCTGCTTAGAAAACTTGTGGCCTCCAGGCATGATGATTCCTCCTTTGAAAAGCAAAGCCCACGTGTTAGAGAGAGAGAGAGAGAGAGAGAGAGAGAGAGAGAGAGAGAACATTCTAGTCTCATGCATGGCTCTGGAACTGTGTGTTAGGGAGCACTTAGATTACTTTAGCAGCAGTCTGGCAAGCCTGCTCAAAAAGGATTGAGAGGAAAGCATCATTTATGTCCATTATTTTGCAACCTCTTTGGGAGTCTTGGCTTGGATTTTGAGAACAGCTGGTTTAAGGTGTTTGTCCTTTGGAGTTACAAATATTAAGGTGCCTTCCGAAAAAATGTGGGTCAGTCTACCCTGCTTCTTAGTCTTTCTTACCCCAAGCAGGGATATAATATTTAGTGAAGAGAATTGTATGCATCCCTAAAAAGTATCATGATCTTCTCTTTCTTATTGGAGAAGCTGTTTGTGGACTGAATTAAGTACTGACTTTCCATAAGCATGTGCAGGG
The DNA here is from genome assembly GCF_028640845.1 of Ahaetulla prasina. Classification (NCBI taxonomy): domain Eukaryota; kingdom Metazoa; phylum Chordata; class Lepidosauria; order Squamata; family Colubridae; genus Ahaetulla; species Ahaetulla prasina. Next base: position 56,488,548 of record NC_080540.1, on the reverse strand, counting down.
ATTAGTGAGATTACTCCTACTGATAAAGCCATCATAAAAGCCAGCAAGTCCAAATTATTGTTTGCAGCAGGCATCATTCTCAGTAAGGGAATGTTGTGGATGCAGGGCTTCAGCCTGAAACAGGAGATGGGAAAACAATTTATTTCTCAGTGCTATTCAGCTAAAAAATATGGTTCTGCTTTAGTTTTCTCACCCCCCTCCCCCAAAAAAAGAAACAAGCCAAACCAGAATGTGAACTTCACATTCAGCCTAAATATCTTTTTAAAACCAAATCTAAATTGATAGCTGAACCATATTTCATGGAAACAGGATCTGATTTGTGTGTGTGTGTGTGTGTGTGTGTGCATTCAAATCAGCCTTGACTCCTGGTAACTGCCTGGACAAGTCCCTGCAGTTTTCTTGTGGAGGATTTTCAGAAGCGGTTGTCCTTACCTTCTTCTTAGGGCTAAAAGAAAGTGACTGGTTCAGTGCTTTAAATCATTAGATCTCCCAGTTTTGGTTTTAGTACCATATTTATCTGAAGGGAAGGTGATGGTGAAAATGACATTCCCAAAGAAAAATACATAAGAAAATAAAAATTATAAACTCTGTTTCCCCACTTTGTGAACCTCAGATCGCCAATACTGTCTGAAATCAATCTAACAGGTTATATGCATGGGCTACCCGTTTTCATATATCTATTTCTGCATATCTATCTTCCCAAAACCCAGGAGCAAGGCTAGGATAATCGAACATACAACTACTGATGAAAGTAAATTACTTATAATAGGGTCACAATTTCCCATCTATGCATACCAGCTATTCTGTTTCACTCTGAGAAGATTCACACCTGCTCACACCACACACACAGAAACACACACACAACCTTCCTTTCATTAAAAAAAAAGCCAAACCGTAAAAGAACAGGATGGATGAAGGGAGAATGGAAGGAATAGCTATACTTAAAAAGGAAGCAAGAGAAGATAAGGAGCAAATAAAGGGAAGAGCTAATTGGACAAGAATGGAAAGGAAAAAGGGAGTTGCTTTTAGGCACTGAGAAAAAGGGTTTAACTTTGCTAGGCAAGCAGCCCTCCAGAATAATTGCTCATCTTCAAGATAATCTTCAAAAGCTTGCAAGGTCATTTGCTTCCTTTTCTCACTCCTTTATTTTCAAAGGCTTCCTTTATTCTTATCTTGTGTGAGTTTTCTTTTCATGCATGGTGACTTCATCAATTCGCTGGTAATTATTTAGGGGAAAAAGATCCCAGCCTTCCAATATTTTGATAGGCAGGGAAACTTGGCTTCTACATTACAGAAGTATTTCTTTCTACAGTATCTGTCTGAATATCTTGCACTTAAATTCAGTAGAGAACCCTGCATTTTCATATTATAATAGGGTAGAAAAATTCTATCCTTTTCTTATTGCATCCATAATTTTAAATATGTCATTATTCCTATCTCTGCTTTCCTGCCTACTTTCTAAACTTGAAATTTTTACCTATGCTAATATTATACTATCCTATGTACAGAATCGTATTTTGCCTTTCACCATTTTCCCCATGTGGTTATATTGTTTGTTTACAGTATGTATCAAACACAAATCAAATATTTTTTTGTCCTCTAGTCACAATGTATGCACATGAGCAAAGCATTTTCAGCTGAGGACAAGGGCACTGTAGTTTTGCACAAAGTGCCAGAAATATGAATACTTGCACAAAGTGATGAATTTTTTTGTGCCATAGATGCGTTGCTAAAAATACAGTCCTGGCATAATGTGATGTTCTTAGTGTGTTTTCCTTCCAGCGTTTCCTCCAACCCTTTCAATAACAATAGATTAATAAAGCAGAAAGCTTGGAGATCTTTTAATACAACACTCTGTGCAGGGTAGGTTTCCACACCATCCATGACAAATGTCTGCCCAACCTTTGTTTAAAAGCCCTAGTGCTGGAAACAACTGTGACTCCAGGTAGCAAGATAAAGAAATGTCTTACTTTGAGTTTGGATTCACCTCTGTAAAGCTTCACCAGTGGTGAAACCCAATTTTTTTTACTACCGGTTCTGTGAGCATGGCTTGGTGGGCATGGCAGGGGAAGGATACTGCAAAATCCTCATTTCCACCCCACTCTGGGGCCAGCCAGAGGTGGTATTTGCTGGGTCTCCGAACTACTCAAAATTTCCACTGCCGGTTCTCTGAACTGCTCAAAATTTCCGCTATCGGTTCTCCAGAACCTGTAGAAACCTCCTGGATTTCATCCGAGCTTCACCTATTGGTTCTTGTATTGCCCCCAGGAGTTATGGATAATAAATTCACACCCTCTCCCCTTAAATATGTTTTTAATACAATTTTTATTAAAAGGGTTAAAAGCAAAAATAAAACTAATACAAACTAGATTAGTCTAAAGAAAATAATAGAAGAAGTTGGAAGTGCAGTTAATTTTACCCCAAAAACTGGGGTAAACTGGGGACTCAGTATAAGCCGAGGAGGGAAATGAGGCAGCTACGGTCAGGAAAGCCTCCTCCTCAGCCGAGAAGGCTGGCGGCTCCCGCCCGCCTCTCACTGCACCGCAGGGCTTCGCTAATGCAAAAGCCCGCCAAGTTTGCACCATCCGGTATAATGTGAAAAGAAGAAAAAAACCTCTCCCCTTAAATATGTTTTTAATACAATTTTTATTAAAAGCAAAAATAAAACTAATACAAACTAGGTTAGTCTAAAGAAAATAATAGAAGAAGTTGGAAGTGCAGTTAAAAAAAAAAGAAGGAAGTAGGGGGAAAAAAGGAAAGATATAAAAGTATAAAGTAATAGCTTCTGATATTCCTCACAGCAGTTGTAAGGACAATTATATCTTAACCTTTTCTGTAAAGTTATATCGTGACTCTCTTCTTTTTATAATCCATCCTGTCTAATTATGAAAACCATAAATTGCAAGTTCATTTCTTTTTCATTTTTATGCATAACCAATTTTCAGCCACCAATAAATGAATATTGGCCTTTCTTTAATCAAAGAAGTCAGTTTATAGATTTGAGATAATTTGTCTAGCACAATGTATCCAAGATACATTATTTTATAAAAATTATTTTTATAATCAAGTGTTTTTCCATTGATCTACCTGTATGTCATAACCACAATCCTTAGTCTACTTTATCAGACATTCTTTAACTTGTTCTTCCTCCATTTCAAATTTCAGCAAAAGTTTATACATTTTAGCAATTACATGTTCATTGTGGGTGCACAGTTGTACTTCAAATTGTATCTTACTTTACTCTATAGTATATACCATGAATCTTTTTATCTATTTTGAATCTTTTTGATAACTCTATAAAGGGGGATGACTTGACCCTTCTGCTATTAGTTTTTCTCTTGATTTAATCTCATATTCCCATTGATGATTTCCAATAATTCCTGATATATTATATCTTTGTCTCTACCTGCCTTTCTCTTCTGTGGAATGCTTATTGTACTGAGAACCAAAGAGATGTTTCAAGCCCACTCTGGGTTTATTATCTGTTCCCTATTCTCAATATGGCATATCTATTACAATGATTTTTAAAATTTATCTACTAATAAAATGATTCTAATTTTATCATACTATAAATATCTTGCCATCTGGTTGTGACCTTCTAACTTAAAAGTCTCTTGTTTCACACCACCATCCATTCTTTCATCCAAACCAATCTCCAAAATACAACTTCAATCCGGTAAATCCTGTCTGCCTCTTTCCTTTGCATCCTATAATGCCTTATATTTAACTTGTAGTTGCCTCTGTAAAAGGTTAATTTTCTTTCCTGTTCTCTTTCCTGGAGGATTTTTTTTATTCATCCTTTTTTTAGTTTCATCCAAAATTATTTACATTTTCTTTTTAAGTTCATTATTAAGTTAGATAAAATGTCCTCTTAACAGAACGTTCACTTTCATCCTAAATAATTCTTACTTTCTTGCCTTTATTATTTTCAAAAAAATTATTTGAATTCCTTTTAGCAATCTTCCACTATCGTTTCCTTTTGTAACAAAATTTCATTCAATCTGCACCCAAGAGCCATTTTTCTTTTTAAAAGTTAAAGCCATTGGATTGTGATTTGAAAACGTGTTTGATAATGTCTCTACTTTATGAACATTAGTAGCCAGAGTTTCAAAAATCCAAATTTTTATCTATTCTTGAAAAAGATATGTCTTTTAGAAAAATAGGCATATTCCTTTCAGTCAGCATTTTTATATCTCCATACATGAACACACTCTAAACTATTAATTAAACAAAAAACGATCTGTGGTAGTTTATATTTTTAATATTTTTCTCAGAAATTCTAACTTTTTGTGCAGAAAGTATCCCACTCCAATCTCCCAGGAGACACCAATTTTCATATGGAAACTCCAATAATTTGTCCAGAACGTTGTGGCCTTACACAATGTAAGCCGCCCTGAGTCTTCGGAGAAGGGCGGGATATAAATGTAAATAAATTTAAAAAAACTTCTTTATAAAATGCTGTTTTATCTACATCTGGGACATAAATTCCCAAAATCGAAGTCTTAATCCTGTGTAGATTAACTTCCACCCTAATGTATCTGCCATGATCATCAGTCAATGTAAGTTTTTAATATAGCTGAGGATTTACAGTATGTATAAAATAACTCTGTTTTTTCATTCCCGCTGAAATAAATTGTTCATCTAGATTTTTGTCACTTGAAAATGATTTCATATCATTTTTCCTAATATTCATTTCTTGAAAGCAAATCACATCATTTTAACTTTTTCAAATAATAATAAAAAATATCATTTGAGAAGCATTTCCTTCATTTATATTCCACATTAAGCATTTATAATTCATAGTTACACCAAGGTTTTAGAAAAGTCAATAGCTATAGTTCCCAATATGGAATCATATTGAATGTCTTATTGTATCTGTTGCGGCTTTTGTTTAGTCATAAGTGTCATGGTCACTTCTATTTGTAGTTACTCCAATTCTTCTTTAAAATTTCCCCCAAAATCCCTTATTTTCTGCACAGAGTTCAATCTGGTTAAAAATAAAACTAGCCCTTCCACTAAATGGAATCTTCTGTTTTAAGTTTGTCTGTTAGAGGAAAAATACTCTTTTCTCTTATTTAGTATTCAACTGGAATGTCCGTAAGTACAATTACATCTCAATTAACTTAATTACCTCTAGTTCCTGGTTGGTCATTTGGCTTTTTATTTTAGCAGGCTTTTAATTGGATGAAGGGATGGATAAATATTTGCTATATTTTTAAGGAACTTGAAATACCTGAGGAGAAAAATGAAGTGAAGAATAATGAACAAGGAAAACCACATCATTTTACCAAGTAATAAGTATTAAGCAGGAGAATTTTGATTAAATTCAGAATGCAGGATGTAAAAAGAACAAATGTATTTTATAGGCAGGAACTTGTTTAAAATCTCTCTCTCTCTCATCTGTAATGGTTGAACCTGGATTCATCCCAGAGGTACATTTGCTAGCAGATTTAGGACTGATTCAAATACCGGTAATGTTTTTTGTGTGTGCAAAGCATATTTCATTTGTAGGATTGGCTGCCCAAGAGATCTTGATGGTCACCACAATTAATTTAAAAGTAGACTAGAAAAAAATCAAGAAAGGAAAGTCTTTGTTGGCTTTTAGAATGTTTGTGTCTGAAAGAATCCCAAAACAACAATTGTAAGAGCACCAAGGAGAAGCAGGTATTGCCTAGCCCTAGAGGTTGCCAAGAAGATAAGAAAAATCTGATTAGATCAATCCAAAGTCTACAGTACATAGTTTAGCATTTTGTTCCTAGTCAATTTTATTTAGAAGCATAGAAGCAGGAAAACTCAAATGAGAATAGTTTCCCCCAGCCAACAATGTTTCTATTAATACCAGACTTTTTAATGGCTTATTCAGCAAACCATTATTAAGTAGACCATGGCTTAGTGTAATATGATTTATAATAAACTCTGGTTTAATGAATGTTGGCTTACAAACTTTCAAGCTGAGATTCCCATTTTTGAGAGACAGCTTGAGAGTGATATTTTTAAGTGAAAAAGATCAGAATGAAGGACTGGGAGAAGCCAAGACAAAAACTAAATTTAACATAAATTAGCAAATCAAAAATTATTCTCTAGGTATCTGACAATTACTTCATTTTTTCACAATTCGCTAACAATTTGTTAGCAGGAGATTGGAAATCACATACAACCTCACAACCTGTGTACCCCAGCTTAATAAAACCATCTGCAAGTAAAAAAGGGGATATACATAAATGTTTCCATGGCTCCTTACTTGCTAGTCTATACAAGAGCATTATTGAGAAAACTTCTCAAAGATGAGAATGTTCATATCTGTTGCTTGTTAAATGTTTCAGTGTTCCAACTATGAGATATCTACAGAATTGGCAGTGTAGGAAGCAGCATTTTAGGGGTTCTATTACAAATCAATCTGGCTTAGTAATTTCTATGGGAAGCATCTCTCCAGGGTTTGAGGTAGATTTTCTCAGTCTTACTTATAGGCCTCAAGAGATTGAGCCATGAGCGCATTCATTAAGCTAGAAATCTCTTCCTGCTGCTGGCCTTCCAGATATTGTTCAACTTCAGTTTGCGCCAGCTATAGCCAGCATAACAATGGTGATGGATGAGCATCAGCTGCTCATCCATGCTCTAGAGAATCAAAAGAAACGTAATTAATTAGTTATTACTTAGTCCTGTTAAGCTGCTGTCTTTGAAATCTAAAAATTCTATTGGCTTACAGTCCAAGGACAATTTAACCAGATGCTTGGTGTGTCTGTACACACACACAAAAGTTCAAACAGAAAGCGATTGTGGTGAAGAGGAAAGATTTATCATTACAAATATTATAAGGAATAAGGTAAAGGTGTCTAATTATTATGTTAAGCAGAGTTCATCAAATGGTACCTAGCGCAATCCTTTGAGTGCTACCTTTGTAACCTTAGGCTAAAATCTTTGTAAAACCAGAAATAATTAATGTGCTGGGCCCACTTCCAAGCGAGATGAATCTTCATGTTGACCTGTAAACAATTGCAGTTTGAATTAAACAATAACTATTGATAGCTTAGAACAATGTTTTGAGAAAACTGCTTATACTTACCCATGGAAACTACTCCCCTGAGTCAAATCAATTTACTGGAAATTCCTAAATTAAAAATATGGATGTTTTTTTAAAATATAATTTGAGAATTATTAGTGATCTGCTCTCACCACCAAAGGCCAATGTGTAGCCTTTCGAAAAATATTCACATGATGCAAATGTTTTTAATCGGGTCTTTTCAAACAAAAGCCTTCTTTTTGTGATAACTCAGGTTACAGTACTGTTATGTAATTCCTGCAGTGATGTTCATTTTTGTTTAATATTTTCACATTGACTCTAATTTTTCTCCCACCCCCTCCATTGCAATAAAGAGAGAAAAAGGAAAAATAAAAACAGAGAAAGTTTTTTTGGGGCACCCAGATACTTTGTGTTCATTCAGTTCCTGGTTGGTGATAATTTCAATTATCCTTTTTTGGCTGAAGTGCATCAAGTACTAAATTGTATATTATTGTATATTTGTTTTCATCTTTTTCTCAACAGTGGATTATTATTTCCTTATAGTGTTAAAAAGAATCTTATTTTGTTAGACATTTTATCCTTTCTCAGCAGAGTTTTCAAATATTTGGAAGTCAACATGTGGATAAAATACCCAATAAAACAATAAAAATGAAAAGTGAATACCCAATTAGTTTACCGTAGTAACAAATAAGTTAATTTCATGTGCATCAATATGATTTAATTTAATTTTATACAGAAATATATTAGCATTTTGATGGCTCTAATAAAAAGACAGCATTGTACTGGAGGTATATAGCTAAGGGACTTTATTTAACAAATGCTAATCTAATGTTTAAATATACTCTACATATTCTAAATAATAAAAAAGATAAACAAGGTTTCCCAATCAAAATTCCACTTTTTTTATTTTTAATTTCTTCAACAGATTTGGTAGATGTGGAAGTCAAACTGAAAGATTCTAACTATATTTTTTCTCTTTTTTCCCTTTCATAATTTAAGCCTTCCAGAGTCTTAATGCCTAACATAATTACATTCTACTTGAGCCTTTTATAATAAAGCAAAACAAACAAAAACCCCAACAACAAATTATGCTATTAGAATTGGGCACTATCTTAGAGCACTCTGGATAGAAAATAATAATGGGACCAAGCAATGGCCAAAGGTTGGCCAACATCTCTTTTTCGAAACAGAGAGATATGCATAAGAATTAGGCTAAATAAGTCTTACCTGAAGAAAGCCCGGTTGGTTTAGTAGTTAAGGTATCAAGCTAGAAGCTATTCTAGTCCCACCTTAGGCATGAAGCCAGCTGGATGACCTTGGGTCAGTCACTCCGTCACTCAGTCTCAGACTGAGGAAGAAGACAATACAAAACCACTTCTGTAATCTTGCCAGGAAAACTGCAGGGATTTGTCAAGACAGTCGCCAGAAATAATAATAATAATAATAATAATAATAATAATAATAATAATAATAATAATAATAATAATAATAATAATAATAATAATAGACTCAGAAGCACAGAAAAAAAACACCTTATCTTATTACTCATTATTGCATTTATACTCCATCTTTCCTTTGGGTGTTGAAATTGCCCGCCCTCTTGCCACCTTTTCCCACAACATCCACCTGAGGGGTAGACTATGCTGAGAGAGAGTACTCTTTTTTACTTGGCCCAAGTTATGTGACTGAGGGGGATTTAAACCTGCATCTCCCTAGTCCTAGTCCTGTACCTGAACCCCTACATCACACTCTTCGCACAGAATTCAAACCATATTCTACAGAGGAATTATTGAGTCTGTCATCTGCACCTCTATTACTGTCTGATTTGGTTCTGCAACCCAACAAGACAGACACAGACTTCAGAGGATAATTAGAACTGCAGAAAAAACAATGACTACCAACCTGCCTTCCATTGAGGACCTGTATACTGCATGAGTCAAAAAGAGGGCTGTGAAAATATTTACAGACCCCTCACATCCTGGACATAAACTGTTTCAACTCCTACCCTCAAAACGATGCTATAGAGCACTGCACACCAGAAGAACTAGACACAAGAAGTTTTTCCCCGAACGCCATCACTCTGCTAAACAAATAATTCCCCCAACACTGTCAAACTAATTACTAAGTCTGCATTACTATTAATCTTCTCATCGTTCCTCTCACCCATCTCCTCCCACTTATGGCTGAATGGCCGTAACCTTGTTATTGGTAAACCTTAAGATTTATATTGACTGTTTCCCTATGACTATCATTAAGTGTTGTACCTTAGAATTCTTGATGAAGGTATCTTTTCTTTTATGTACACCGAGAGCATATGCACCAAGACAAATTCCTTGTGTGTCCAATCACACTTGGCCAATAAAGAATTCTATTCTATTATATTTGATTATATAAGAGCTCACTGAGGTAACAATCAATATACTCACGTGAGGAGGATTTTTTAAAATATGGACTTAAACATCGACCTTAAGGTTCATATTAGAATATTATAGGACTGTTGTAACTACTTTTGTTTAATAAAACAAAGACTACTAATATTCTGTCACCCAAGAACAATCATAATTATTACTACTTTACTAATCAGCTCCATTATGTGCTGCCAGTTTTAAAACATAATATTATCTTGCACACATTTGTTGCCCAGTGCCAACTTTTTTTAGTCCAGTATACTGGATTCAACAGGACACAAGATAACCTAAACTAAAACAGTAGTTACCCAGTTATTGCTATCAAGATATACAACGGTCATTTTGCCCAATATATACTTCATGGTAGGATTTGTTAGCTTATGGAATATTTCAGAGGGCTTAAGAGCTAATGTTTTAGATAAGAGTTGGAATCAAAGGTTTGTCTCTTTTTTCTACTGGATTCAGTTATAGCTCTACAATGTATTTACAAGACAAGAGTGTCTTCCACCCCATACTTTCTGATCTTGATTTCAGCTTCAACTTTCTCAGGATCACATGCTCCAAACCAACTTTCCCCAATCTAATATCTTTGAAATTGAACTCTGAAGGATTAGGGGTGGGCACCTGGTTGTGGAATATCTGTTCTTCTCAAAGAACACATCTGTACTCATTCTCTAAATCACACACACAATGCTAACAGGATTAACAGATGTCCCCTATTTCACTCGTTGATGGACCACAAGGACGGATGGTGAAGTGAGATTCCAAACAAGGCTTTTGTTTTATTTGCATCCTGTCTTTATTATTTTTACAAATAACTCAAGGAGGCAAACATATCCAACACACCCTCCTCCTCCTATTGTACCCACAACACAAATCCTGTGAGGTGGGTTGGGCTAAGAGTGTGACTTGCCCAAAGTCACCCAGCTGGCTTTCATGGCAAAGGTGGAACATAAACACATGATCCCCTGCTTTCTAGCTTGGTGCTTCAACCACTAGACCAGTGATAGCTAACTTTTTCCGGACTGAGTGCCCAAACCATGCCTGAACCCCCAAAATGCAATGCATGCGCGAGCACACTCCCCCCACATGCGCAGCAGAGACCCGAAGACCAGCTGGCTGGCGGAAGGCACACGCACGTGGGACCTGGCTCTTGTGCCCACAGAGGGCGCTATGTGCACCTCTGGCACACATGCCATAGGTTTGCTATCACTAGACCCTCAGATTTTCATGTGAGAGGACACATTTCATGCCTATAGGCAACTCACCCTCTGACCCAGAACCCTCCATTCAGACTTTTGGGTGGACTACAGTTGCTGTACTTGTAAAAGGTTTTAGCTGATTAGATATTCCTGACAATTTCACAGATTGTAGAACTGACCATGGTATTGAAAACAATCACCAGGGCTCCACATTCCAGGTGAAACTTGTGACTCCAAATTCCTTTTTCGTACTGCTGTTACAGAAAGCCAGCTTGCTGCAAGGCACCAGTCTAGGAAATGGGAGAACATGAGTTCTATTCCCACCTTAGCTATGAAGCCAGCTGGGTGACTTTGGGCCAGTCACTCAGTCTCAGCCCTTAGGAAGAAGGCAAAGAACCTCACCAAGAAAACAAAACAAAACAAAACAAAACTGTAGTGACTTATCCAGGCAGTCTCCAGGAGTAAGACTAACTCAAGGTATCAAAATAATAATGCTAATAACGCATGCTACTAATAGGTAAATAAATGTTGCCTGTGATTCTTCTGCCTTTCAACAAACAGCCTTCCTATGCCCAACCCCAACCAGCCTTTCAATCTTACAACAACCTGAGAAGGTAGCACAAGCCAAAAAGTAGCCTTTTGCCGAATAGGAAAGATTAGAAAGCAGCCAATAACCGAAAAGTTGAGCCTTCTTTTAACGGTCCAACTGTCCACTCATGTGACCAAGCCGGAAAGAAGAGTACAGTATCGAAAGCTGAGCTAAACATTGGAAGGCACGAAGGGGAATTACAACAGGCGTTGTAAACAACGCGAAGGGGCAACCCTGGATTTACAGGCACCAACGCTCTTTCTTTTTTCCATGCTAAACATCACGATTTTTTTCCCCGGTCCGGTCCGAGTCGAGCGGAAAGCAGAAAAGGAGGACGAAAAGCCTCCAGCGAGGCTAGACCAGAGACGCCATCTCGTGCCAAGGGCCTCGTGCTTCCAACTCTTCCCCTCCGAGGGGGGAGTCAAGAGGTCGGGCGAAGTCGCGTTCCTGTCTCACTCCGAGAAGAAAAGAAAGTCCCTTCTGGGCTCCCTAATCCTCTCCCCCCATCCCTCCCTTTGCTTAATGAGGACGAGGGGAAAGTTTCCCGCCTCCTGGCACATGCTGGAGCCTTTGGCTCCCCTTTCCCGCTTCCCGACGGCGGCGGGGGCTTAGCCAGGCAGCTGTTCCCACCTCCTCGTGCCTGGCAGCCCCTCTCCGCCCCTCGCAGCTCTCCGGGCCGCCTGCCAGCCGAGGCTTCCCGCCCTCCCTGCGTGCCTGTGTCTCCGCCGAGCTGAGGGAAACTGGCCCCTCCTTTTACCCACGTCGACCCCTCCCTCTCTGCCTCCTCCCTCCACCCGCCACTCCCCCCCCTCCCCGCCAAAGCCGAAGCGGAGCTGGTGTTTTTCCACTCACCAGGATGGGTGATGCTCAGCGCTCGCTCATTAGAGAACAGACACGAGAGGTCAGGAAGAAAGCGCTTATAAATTACCGTTTCTTCCTCCCCGTTGCTGTTAGTCTGCCTTGCCGCTCACGCCGAAGCACATAAGGACGGAGGCAGAGGACGCCAAGACGCTGGACAGCTACCTGGTCGGAAAAGAGCAGCTGCTACAGGTACCCAAGGCGGGTTTTTGGTCTTTTGGAAGGGGAGAGAAAGCGAGCCTGACCACTGCCGCCGCCTCGCCTTCTCGCCCTCCTTTCGGGCAACCAGGAACAAAGCAAGGCATATGAGGCGCCCCCCTTCCCCCCCACCCCACCCCACCCCACCACACGTCTTTGTTATTTTCTTCTGTCCAGCACCAGAAGTGGGGTTTAAAAACAAAAAACCCAAAAACCCTAACCAACCTCCATTAAGGAATGGTGTTTTCCCCCAACCCCACCCCACCCCTTCTTTGTACCGGGTTCCCCAAATGATCCCTTTCCTTCCATTGCCCGCCTTTGCTTCCTCGCGCCTGCCTTTCGCTCTGCACTTTCCCCGCGCCTTGTTTCCGAGCGATTCCTGTCCCCCTTTCCACCCCTCTTTCCCCCCCCCCCTTCTCTCTTATTAGAGCATGGCGGTTGCCTTTTGTCTGCGTTTGATAAAATGTGCGGCCACGGGCACCTTTCTGGTAAAGCCGGGGGCTTTTTTTTAATTTATTTTTTTTATTTTTTTGCCCAGCTGGGTTCTTTCCTTATCGTCTCCGGCGGTCAACCTCCGATACCTTACGTGCACTTTGAAATAACACACATACACGCGCGCGCGCGCACGCACACACACACACACAAGCACAGAAAGATATTGCACAGGGAGGGTTGAAGTGGCATTAGCCACTTGTGTGGCAACGCTTTCCGTCTGATTTCTTTTCGTTCGTGCGGTGGGGTGGTGGTTTTTTTTTCTTCCTCCCTCCTTCCTCCTCCCTTTACATCTGCGAGCAAGTGCTCGCCTTTTTCCCCGCCGCCCTCCTCGCGCTTCTTCCTCCGCGCGACGTGCGATTGAATTTTATCGAAGCACGCGGCTCGTCTTCAAAAAAAAAAAAAGAAAAGAAAAAAGAAAGAAAGAAAGAAAGAAAGAAAGAAAGAAAAGGGGAAAAAAAGCGAGGCAGCGGACGCCAGTTAGAAAATTCGAACGCGAGCATTCGCTACCTCCGCGGCGCATCTTTTAATAGCTCTCTTGCGAATTCGTTCATTCATTATTATTTTTTTCCCGGAGGGGAGAGGCATCTAAAAGAACCGCCCTTGGGTATTCTTAGAAACTTTGGTGGCAAGAACTGAGTCTCGGACGTGCTTCGGGGTAAAATAAAAGTGATCCCGAATTTGCCTCGCTTCTTCCTGGAATCAGAAGCCAGCCTTCGAAGGGGGTTAAAAAAAATATTCGTTCGTTTCTAACCAGATTAACAAAAGGGAAGTGGACCGACTTTTCGACAGGGCTTTGTCTAAATTTCCGTATAAGAACCTAAAGAGGAAACAGCTTAGCGTGTCTACTTGGATCGGCAGATGGCATGTTGGGCACGTTATCATTTTTCGTCTTTTTATACCTTTTGCTTAACTGGAGAGCAAAGGTGATCGTTACCTATCCAACGCGTTTTTGAAATAAGGAAAACAAAATCCGGAGCTAATGGTTGGAAAACGTTTGTCTGGTTTTAAAAAAAAACAGTATTACTGTTGTAGTAATACTACATACACCCTTGGTAGCTCAGTAGAACTTCCAAATCATTACTTTTGAGATTATTGGGGTTTTTTGCATTAAAAAGGGTGAGAGAGGTGTGTTCGTTGGAAAAAAAAACCAGTTTTGCTGATAATGGCTTTTGTAATCTGGAGTTGCTAACGTTCTGTAATCTTTTAAAATGGTGTTTCACATGAACCAGGTGAATACACACACACACACACACTCATGTATAATGTTTAATTTTAGGGGGGGGGAGAACCCTACACATTATTCTAGGTCAAATCTTTGTGTCCTTGGGACATGATCCAGTATATATAGCTTTGTATTTGTGTTTGAGTGGGTAAAATGATTCCAATAGAAGAACTCAGAAGGGTCTGTTGGAAATGTTTATCTGTAGACATTGCTTGGAATATAACAACAGAATATATAACAACAGAAAAAATATGTTTACATCATATTTGAGATCAGAGGGTCATATACTATGATAACGCTGCCACTTGCTTAAGTTAAGTGCTAAAAGTGAAAACGGTTGAGAGAAAGTCTTTAATATTAGCAGCAGTAAACACATTTTGTCTGCTTTTGATATTTGATTATTCTTTTATCTGCTTTAAGTATTGATTAAAAAAAATTGGCTGCCTCTTCAAGTTTTCCATGACTCTTCTAGTCATAATCTATTCTGGTCCCCAAGGTCTCCCTTTTTCATTTTCCTTTACCACCTTCGTCTTCTGTAATTTATCACTCAGAAGTGATATTATTTATTAGCCTTCAAAATCAGCCCTAATATTTGACATCCTATCCTGTAGGGGGCAGCAGTAGGAGTAAGGCAAAGATACTGTTATATTTTACTACAATAACACACAGAGAGAAGAAAGAAAAAAAAATGTGTTGGTCCCAAAAATTATCAAGGCATGTTCTAGTATGGCAATTAAAGCATAGTTTGAGAAATCCCTTTGTTTTATGGATGGAAATGCATGTTTTAGTAGTTGGCATAACAAACATTATATGTATGCATTCCTGGAATGGAGATTTAGGAAGTGAACAAATGATCAGAAATACTTGTTTATGAGTTGGTCATGAATTTAATAATTAGGGACATTGTTGGTATTCAAGCTGAAAAGAAAATCTGATATACTTAAGGGTAACATAATTTTGTTCCCCCCACCCATGTTAGAATAGAATATATTCATTTTTTTAGCCCACCCCTCCTCTTTTTTATGTGGGAGAAGAATGAGCTTTTGAAGTAGGAGTGGCTAAATAATATGTTTTTAATAATAGCACCTCTGAACATAACCAACCTTATGATCAGGGCAAAGTTCACAATGCAGAGAAGACATGTAATTTGATATTTTCACTTTTAATGGAGCTTCGTTTTTATTAAAATGAAGTTTGAAGGATTATCAGTGGGATCAGTGAAGGAGTGTAGCAGAATTAGATGTTTATCCCTTTCCCATCATACCATTCTTTCCCATTATATAAGGTTTTGAAGTTTGCCCTTTGGGTAGTTGTGAGAGCGAAGTATGCAAATATTTTTATAACATGAGAATTTTCTTCCTCTTTATAAGGCAGTTAAAAGTGTCATAATGTTAGGTAAAATACTAAGATACACTTTGTTTCATGTTCAGCAATATTGTAAAGCTTAGTACTTATGCCACAGCTTGCATGGGCTATGAGAATTTGTAGCACTTTTGAATAGGAGCTTGTTGGAATAGCTATTGAATGTAACTAAAGCCATGCCAGGCTGGCATTTTCTATATTGTGTGGCTGCTGCTCGGCTATTGGCAGAATCATTCTTAGGCACTGGAAGTAGGCTATATCTCTATGAATATGCTACAGTTATCTTCTACTATTTCACTCTGTGTGTATTTGTTGGATACAGTTGAAGTTGGAGTTAAGTGCAAGTAAAGTACATTAAGCTAGAGAAGGCTTTTTTAGAAGAGTTCTGTGTCAATTTTAAACTTGAGTAAACACATTCATACACACACGTGGTGATTATTAGATCATTCTAGTCTAAAAATTTCATTGGATGATTGGCTTGTGTATTTGAATAAATTAGAATTATTTTCTTCTTCTGTAACACATCATAACCCTTATTTGTCTGAGTATTTATTAAAACATTCCATAATCAAAGGATATCCATGACTTTTATCCTCTGTGTATGGAATACCACCTTTTGAAAACAGGTGGCCAGTCCAATTAAGATAGAATGGTATACTTGATGTTGAAAATCCATATCTCCACAGTATTAGAGCTCCATAAAACTGCTTGAAAGTTTGCAAACACCTGTATATATTTATCCACTAACTCTATTGTCATAATACAAGCATTAAGCCTCAGTGGCACAGTGGTTAGAATGCAGCACTGCAGGCTACTTCAGCTCACTGCTAGCTGCACTTTGGCAGTTCAAATCTCACTGGCTTAAGGTTGACTCAGCCTTCCATCCTTCCGAGGTGGGTAAAATGAGGACCCAGATTGTTGGGGGCAATAGGCTGACTCTGTAAAACTTCTTAGAGAGGGCTGTAAAAGCACTATGAAGCAGTATATAAGTCTAACTGCTAAGTGCTACATATTATTCATTTCTTGACTGTCAGGTGAAATTATTTCTCCACACTTTAAGCATAAACAAATTATGCCATTATAATGCCTTGTAAGTACAGAAAAAAGGATTACTAAATAATTATTTCTAATTTAACTACTAATTAGTAGATTCAAAGTGACTAATTGCTACTTCAAGGAATAATGAGAACAAGACTGTGTAAAGCTACTTCTGTGCTGCAAGTGATATAAATAGGTAATATTTTTATCTTGTTTTTCTACTTAAAAAGAAAAACACTTAAAGCAACCTAGTATTATGTGCTATTAAGTTGGTGTCAACTTTTAGCAACTGCATAAATAGATTTTATGACTGTCTCTCCCTAACCTGGTCCTTCAGGTCTTCCAATGGTATGCCCATCCCGACTGTAACTGTCCCAGGTTGGGGATAATTGTCACGGAGATTATCTTAGAGTTGACATCAACCTATAGCACATAATCTATCTGGTAAACCACAGTAAGAATGCATGGACATCCACTAGGGGTGGGAGAACAAGTGATGAAATGTGTATGATGACATCTAAACATAAACCACTTGATTTACATCTGTGTGTTCAATGCCAGAGTGCTAGTACAAAAGGGCAAAATTTGTTTTAACATCATGCACATTATCATTTCCACTATTGTGATTACTTGGGTCCCTGTCTTAAATATGTGCTTGACTCTGCCTACCGTGTTAGTTAGTTTCGGTTGGAAAGGAGCAGCAAAATCTGGCCCTGGATTTGGGGATCATGTACCTGAGAAAAATATTCCTCCCCTGAATTTAGAAAAGCACTCTAGTCTTTTCCTGAATTGCTTACCATCAGACTTAAGATTGTAAAGCCCTTGTTGGTATGGATCCAGGTTACTTGAGGAACCATCTTACCCCAATGGGACTTGCCTGCCCCATCCGCACTGGCAGAAGAGACATACTGCGGATCCCATCAGTCAAAGAATTTCTGCTGGTGAGGTCCAGGAGAAGAATCTTCTACTGGCCAATGGCTCAACTTGCCCTTTGGAATATTACCCCCTGAGGTGAGATCAGCTCCCATCCTTCTGACTTTCAGCAAGAGCCTTAAGAACTGGTTCTACCAGATGGCTTGGGGTCCCATTGGGGGAGCATCACACTGGAGGTGGTTGATTAATTAAAAGCTTATCCCACAACCCTCCCCCTGCCCCCCTGGTTCCAGTCCCCGCTTCCCCATTCCATGTCCATTATTTTACTTTGACGGTATTGCCATTGGGTTAGGAATATTTATTGTTGATTATTTAAAAATACGGTGATGTATTATGCCCAGAATTGCTTCAACGTGAAATGGGCAGCAAATAAATTCAATCAATCAAATGAGGGCAAGATAATAGTTTGGCTTGGGAATCTTAAGCCTTGCCAAGAAGAGTTACACTCCAGTGCACCATGGTTACTATTTAGAACCAGATTGCTTGCGGAGAAAAGAAGAAAAGAAACCGATGTGTTTGTGACATCAGCAATCATTATACCAATCCCAACCCTTGAATCAGAATTCTCTGTACTCTTAAGGAATAGCACAAAGAAACCCGAGACAATGCCTACTGATGTCACTATGTACTACTCTTTACTCTCCAATCTCATACTGTGTTAGAAGAAGAGAAAAAGAAGGGAAGAGTTAGAGGAAAGCAGAGAAGAAGAAGGCAGGAGCATGAACTTTGGATAAAACCATAGGTCAAAGGCAAGGAACGAAATTCAAAGGGATGAGGAAAGGGGAATGAAGTGGAAAAACAACTGGAATAGAAAATACAGGGCTGGCTCATTTACTCAGATAGTTCAATTATAGCTACAGTCATCATTCTTCATAATATTGGCATAACATTTATGCCAATTAATCAGCCAAAAACAGGGAGCACAGGGTCTTCATTCCTTGGAGATGACCAGAGATATAAAGGCTTCATTCACAAATCTCCCAAGTGCTGCTTAGCTTTTAGAAAATACAAGTAAAAGAGTTTGGTCTATTGACCACTACACAAACTTAGAGCTAATTACTTCTGTTCATTATGCCAAGTTGTTCACAGTTCTTGAACTATGAGCATTTTAGAAATGAACCAGTCAATACTATAATAAAGGTAGCATGGGAAGGATCTTTAGATCATGACTAGGATTATTCATATAAAAAGCTTACACTTTTCTTTAGCTTGTGTATGTGTGTTGATATCCTCAGTGAACAATTACAAAACATCCAGGGTTATCTTGTAAAAGCTCTGTTACAATAATGGCAATGCATTTATTATGCTTACTTCATTTATTTGTTTTCTTAGTCATATGCATAGGCTTAATATTATGAATTAGCTCAGAGACCTATTTAGGGCGTGTTAAATTTTTCAACTTTCAATTTCCAAACATTAGGGGTTACTCAAAAGTTGTGACATGCCTTGGGGATTGTAAAGATATTTTGGTTACTTTAATATAATTTAGATGTGCATGGTAAGTAACTTCATAAATACCATAACTTTTTAGCATTATGTTTGTTTCAGTATGTATATATAAGTTATGATTTCAACTCTCATTTGAGTTCATGAATAAACTTTATACCTATCCAGTGATCATATGTAACTAGCTTCATAGCTGCCAGATTTATTGAGTAGTTGTTTGTTAAAAGGGCATGAATAGTTAGAAACATAATTCTAGGGTAGATTATAATGCAAAGGGAACTACATAAAGTGGTAGTAACAATGTTCTTTGTGTAGCACCTCTTGATAGTTTAAGTTTTGGTCAATTTTATTGTTGCTATTATGGATTGTTGCTGAATTTTATTCTTTAACATACATATTTGTGCCAGGAGTAAGCAATAAGCATGGTGTTAAATAATATACATGATTCTCTTAAGTAACCTGTAAGTATACAAGGTAGGAATTTTATCTTTTTGGTTATCCATTGATTGGAACTTGAATTGACAGTTTTATGAGAAGAGGACTACAGTTTCAAGTATTCTTGGTTTAAATTTTCAGTTTTTAATTAAATAATTAAATTATTTTGTTTCTTAATTTATTTTCCTTTTGTTATTCTCGTATGTACTAAATATTAATGTCATTTGGAGAAACCGAAACATCTGAAAGCAGTACTGTGCTATGCTCATTCAAAATAAAGTCAAAGCATCAGCTTTAGATAAAAATTTAAGGTAGCGTATTGACTGAAAAATTCTGAGAATCATAATTGTGGCCCATCTTGAAGGCATAGTTTACAGAAAATGGGAATGAGGGATAACAAATTTGTTGTTCTTTCAGTATCCATGTAGCATAACATTAGCCAGTGGTTTATCTAGGTATAGGTAATCCTTGACCTATGACTATAATAGAACCTGCCCATAATCGTCATAAGTTGTGACAGTTACACAGCTGGTTGGTCATGTGATTTACCCAAATCTACAATCTTTTTTGTGGCAGTTATTAAGAGACCACTGTTATTAAGCAAATCCATGAGCAATCGTCTAGTTTGCTATGGGTATGGTTTATGATTTTGCTGAAAACCAGAAGTGCTAGTTTTCAGCAAAATAGTCCACATAAAATGTGGTTATGTGACTATGAGACACTGGGAATAGCTTAAAAGTGGTAGGAACAGATAAGGGGCAGTGTTTAGAAATATAGGATTTTGTGCCTGCTGTCCTTATACTTTCTCAATGATCATGGGCTTTGGAAGCCATACTGGAGAAGGTAGACTCATAGGTAGTTAACAGAACTATGGAATGTAAGAAAGCAAAGTAAAAAGTATTTCATTAGCCTACAGAATTCTTGAGAAATATCCTATAGACCAGGGGTCTCCAACCTTGGCAACTTTTAAGACTTGTGGACAAAGCAAAGCTGGCTGAGGAATTCTGGGAGTTGAAGTCCACAAGTCTTAAAGTTGCCAAGGTTGGAGACCCCTACTGTAGACTCTGAAAAGCAATCTCTTATTTCAGGTAGCCTTTTAATTTTTCTGTCTTAATCCTCTAGAATTGGTAATGTAGGAGGGGCAGAATTGAAGGGGTATTCGTTCCACAGACCAAACAGGAGGATAATTTATTCAAATCGGACCCCTGACAAGAGATTGAAACTTTTGCTGCTTCACTCACAGATCCCAGTAAACTAGAAAGAAGCTGTAAACATGTCAGCATTTAATTTTTAAGTAATATAGGCAGTCCTCAACTTACGAGCACAATGGAGCTGAAAATTTATGTTGCTAAGTGAGGCAGATGTTGTGAATTTCCCCCCATTTTATGACCTTTCTTGCCACAGTTGTTAAGTGAATCACTGCAGTTCTTAAATTGGTAACACAGTTGTTAAGTGAATCTAGTTTCCCCATTGACTTTGCTTGTCAGGAGGTCTCAAAAAGAGACCACATGATTCCGGGACACTGCAATTGTCATACAAATGTAAGTCAGTTGTCAAACATCCAAATGCAAATCATGTGACCATGAGGATGGTGCAACGGTCGTGAGTGAAAAATGGCCATAAATCACTTTTTTCAGTGCCATTGTATCTTTGAACGGTCACTAAATGAACTGTTGTAAGTTGAGAACTACCTGTACTTGAGCAGGGAGTAAAAGCCAAACTGTGGCAACCAGGCAGGTGGTACTATGAAAAAACACCAAACAGGCTCTATCAGTCCACTATCAGTCAGAAATAGATACTCCTACATGAATTAATCTGGAATAAGATACCTTCCTATATTCTAGATCTTTCCGTTTTCTAGAAAAAAACTTGTAAAAACAAAGGTCGCAGAAAGCAAGGGAATAAAGCCTGCTATCATGTTAGGTAGTACAGTACTGAAAATAACGTTCACTCACAGATTTCACCTTGAAATCAATCTAATTTTGGAGCAGCTTTCCAGAATTTCATGCTGACATATTACATTAAAGTAGGACATTAGAGAAAATTATGGCATTACAGTCTTTACTCTAGCTGTTCCTTAAATTGCTTCTTACTTATGCCCAAAGGATCTTCATTTGTTTTTCCCCATTTGCATCATTATTTTTCTTTGTTTTGCTTTGCTTTGCTTTGCTTTGTCCGTTTCTGTTCTGTTTTGTTCTGTTCTGTTCTGTTTTGTTTTATTTTTATTTTTTTTCTTTTTCTGAAACAGGAAGAGAAAATCCTTTCTGGAGATACTCCTCTTCATGTAAGTGTTTTTTATGCTTGTTAATAAAAACATTGTAATATTAGCAATATAGGCTTAAATATTCAGAATCTAGATGTCCATCATCTGCTCATAGAAAGATAATAAAATCCATATCCCCAACATATACATTCATGATATGGAGCTGAAACAGTATTTTCAGATCTCAGATATGGATTAGAACATGTTGCCCAGTCAAAGTCTAGTCATTTTTATGCCTATGTACCTAGACTGAGTCATAATCAGAAAGCGGGTGCAGATCACTCATATTTTACACATAATTTCCACAATATTCCCTAATTTTTGAATCTGTAGATAACCAGCTTAACATACCTCATATTAACAAGCAGGGGTATGTGTTTCTTGCCTAAAGTTACAATCCAGTGTGCCCCATTTATATGTTTGGAGGACCCAGTAAACGTTAAAGGAACGTATTTCTGAACCAACAGAAATTTGGTTGTGCTGAAATCCTAAATATACTTACTTCAATAGAACTTAATTCTGAATAAACTTTTTCAAGGTTGCACCACAAGACATTATTCAATGGTAATAGAACAAGTCAGCATAGAATTTCCTGCTTCCAATCTTTAGCTAAGATATGCTTTGTTTTTTTAGGTTCTACTCTATTTGCAAGGTTCCTTATATGGATAAGACTTCAAGTAATGCTCCACAGCTGCTCCTATAATTTATCATGTTATATAATGTATATATCAACATTTAGCAGCCTTCCTAAACAGATACACCCAATAACTATACTCAGCCTGTTGATTCACAGTTAACAGGCACCACAACACAGTAACATCTGGCAAGCTGAAGTAGGACCTCATGTTGTGTAAACAGGTAATGTTCTCACCACAAGGTTGTGCTAGAGAGCGGTTCAGTGGCTTATTTTGCATCGCACCTAGAGAAAACAAAACACTAAGCTGTGGTAAACATTTATTTGAGGCAATTTATCTTGATCTTCAGATGAAAAAGCTCCCCGAATGACCCTATTGATAAACAGAACAAGCTGTATTTGATTTGTGGCTTGGAATATAAAAGATATGACACAAAAATCAATGTGGGATGCCAGAAAGGAGTTAACACACTTGTTTGGCAGCTTTGGCTTACTCGTACATTTTGACAGGTTGTGAAGCGTTTTCTTCATGGGAGCCTATATATATATAGGTGAACCCATGGGATTTTGCCCTTCCCCTTGAACAATTATAACCAATACATACATATACTTCTTGGGAATGCTTTTTGCATTCCAATTTAAAAGCCATGTATTTGGAAATGCACTTCAGTCATGGAAATATCTCTCTAAAGTTTAAATATATTCCTTTGATAAAGGTAAATTGGCTTTGGAAAAGAAAATTATGATAGCAATTGTGGTATAGAGGCTCTTGTTTTATATCATATTCTGTATGTGCACTGTGCCTAACATAATGGAAGCTCAGAAACAATTTTGTTGCTTTTCATTTTCTTTAATTAATTCATTAGCAAGAATGGTAACTTACATTTCCATAACAAATCGTTCAGAAAGCTTCTCAGTTACATGGTTCTTTGCTTTTGTGGAGCTAAAGTTTTACTTGACTTAAGAATAAAAGCAACTTGTGGAGTGCACACTTATGTTTAATTGATGCTGTGCTGGCTACTACCAGTTTTGCAGAAATGTATTTGCAAACTTCCTTCAACCTGGCAGTCTGTCTGGATTTTGGAGATTGATGCAATGGGAGAAGTATTAAGGAAGCGCTTTCTCCTTTTGCAGGAGCTTTCATCTTTCTTACATTATTGATTACGCATTTGTTGTTCATAGTGATAAAATGTCCATACAATGTATTCTCTAGGTATTATACAAAATAATTTTTTTATAATAGAAAAACGGGGTTCTCTTCCCTGGATCTGCTCTGTCATACCATAGATTAAATGTACACCTAGTCCACTGTTAGCCAAACTACGGAACTGGATGACAGAAGCTGGTTTGTGCCCTTCTCTACTGCTCTGGTTTTCCATCCGCTGCCATTTTCTGGAATGTGCAGAGGCAGCTTCTGCCTTCATTTGACACCATTTCAAGGGAGTTTCCTCACAGAGATAGTGTGCATAGCACTAGTGTGTAGTGTGCAAAGCAACCACTAACCTATTAGTGATAGCACTGAATGAAGGGAGGGAGGGGTTAAAAGCTAAAATAGTGTATCTCTACCTTTTTACACCATTTCCCTTAATATACGTGAGAGGACTATTTTTTTTCTTAATAGCACTGGCTTCATGATATAAAATTAGAAAGTTTCTTGTTCCCTATCATTGTTCCCTATCATTGAGTTTTTAATGAAGGTGTTGGCATTTACAAATGAAGGAACAGAGGGAGAGGTCTCCGTATTTGTTCATTTTGTTTCTTTGGCTTGTGCAATGACCTAAAAAGGCATACAAATCCACAGGTTTGGACTGCAATGGAGAAATGAGCTGTCCTATAATTCAGATCCAACTTTATCAGTCTGGATAATGGACTCTGCAAAGCAGAGGTATGAGGAGGAGAGGACACTATACACCAAGTTCTGTACGCAAAGCCCGTGGTATATAGCAATTCTCACTGAGCCAGTGTATTATTAGGCCTATCTCTTACATCTTGGTGGAAGAAAAGTGTCCTCTCTCCTTCAAGATAGTCACAATTAATCACAATTCCTAGTTGGTCTGGAAAGTGAACTGGCTGATTTTCTCAGTAATCCTAGTAAGAACTTTAGAATGTAGATAATTAACATCACGCAGTGTGCACAATCTGTTCTTTCTTATACGGTAGATAATGGGGTCTGTGCATAGACAGATTTTCTTGAATTTAACTTGGATTTGCTTCCTTAGATCCAACTGCCATTTAAAAAGCATGGAAAGGGCAATCCAATGTAACTGAGCACAATAGTGGGGTTTTTTTACTTCTTCCTCTCACCTGCCTGAAGAACATACTCTTTAATTAAATTAATTTAGAGTAGGCTGAGAAAGAGAATTATTTAGCCAAAGGAGGCAGTGATAAATCCATTTCATATGCCTTGCATTTACTAATATCAACATAATAAGACTAGGTCAGCAATTCAAGGAAATCAATTGCAAAGTTAAAATAGAAACTTAGTCCCTTGGTCCATGTTGGATGGATGCCTTGATGTACTGACTCAGACTGGGCATGGCTTCTTCCAATTATTACTATGATTCAGAGCCAGAGTTTTAAAATTATTTTATAAGAAACAAATGAAATCCTCACAGGGCCTGCTGTCAGATGGAAGACTAATATACATACATACATACATACATACATATATATATATGTCTTTGGTTATTCGGGTTTTCTCCCGCGTAAAATTGGAAGTGTCTTGGTGACGTTTCAACGAAGTCTCATTCGTCATCTTCAGGCTTCGAAGCTTCGAAGCTGAAGCCTGAAGATGACGAATGAGACTTCGTCGAAACGTCGCCAAGACACTTCCAATTTTACGCGGGAGAAAACCCGAATAACCAAAGACCTACACCGCCCTGAGTCCTTCGGGAGAAGGGCGGTCTATAAATTAAATTATTATTATTATTATTATTATTATTACATACAAACACCCGCGAAAACCTCAGAATATATATATATATATATATGCCTTTAAACCAGCTTGGAAATTGTCATTATAGCAGATGGAAACTTTAGTCTTAGGGATATTTATTTATTTTTATTTGTCTCATTTATATAGTTGTCCATTCACAAGTGATTCTGTGTAATGTACAACAAAACTAATGTGAAAGGGAGTACATGTCTAGCAGGCATATATTGCTAAGCCCACTCCTTTCTTAGGATCTTCAATTTAGCATGGAACTGTTGGATTCTATGGAATATATGTTTAGCCCTGGAATAGGTCGTCTTTATATTTAAAAAGAGTTATAGTACAGTATCCTTGAACCCTGTATTCCAAATAGCACATTTTTATCTCATTTGCAGACATACAAGGATACTTTAATGTACGAGGCAGGATGCCTTTGATATATAAAAGCTACATAAGCCAAAAGACCCAGTTCAGCTAAGAAATCTTGGAAGAGAGCTATCACAAGCAAAACTCTAGTGTTTAGTCTATATCAGCCTATTATGTTAAAATGGATATGCATTAAAATGCACATCAAAAACACTACATCTCGCCTATTTGCGTTTAGATGCACATGTTAGAAGCACATCTCAGTAAACATTTAATTGAAAACAGTGCAGGGCAGATATTCTACATACAGGTCTGTTATTGTTAATAACAATAATGGGCGAATCAAAAGTAATGCATCAGTAAACAAGAAAACAGTATAAAGACTCAATTTATGCAGCCCATATATGAATAATCTTTGGACTGCAAACAATACAGCACATCAAAATTATTGCTGTGGTACCTTGCGGAAATGAAAATCAAATTGGAAATGCCAATGGTTAGTTCTGTATATGTGCACAACCCATATAGTGTAATATTTCACATAGATATTTCTTCCTGCTCATAGTCTCTTCAATATAAATGACTTAGTTCTTTGGGTCCTTTTTAACTGCTATGGGATACATTTTAAGTAGGAAGTAAATGAGTTTGGGAAATTACACAGGGATATTGTCAACTTTTAGGCTTGTTAAAATGTTTGTTTCATACAATAACTTGAGAAAATATATTTTATTTATTTATTAAACTTATGCTGCCATTCCCACTATCGAAGTGACTCTGGGCATTTTGTTTTGTAATAATTAATTTTAAGAAAACTCTGTATCCCTGTTAATCTTCAATTGGATCCAGGTACACTGAAGCCTTTAGCTCTTGACAGAAGTAGGTTTTCCCAGACTAGGGTTCAGTATTGCATTTTTATAATGAGAGACTCATCAGAGTTCAGTGTTACTTAAGGTGCAACTCCATAGGGGGGAAGTTGCTCATTGTCATCACCGATATTATTTTTAATTGCAATGCTCAGAAGGATCCATCTTTCTGTGTTCATTTGCTGCAACAAATACTACCAACATTCATTACTTTCTATCAGTGTCTTACCCTATGGAGGAACCAGCCCTGCCCATCCACATTGAGGAGGGGATAGACGTTCTGACTGGTGAGTGCAGCTAAGGTGGGGTGCTTGTGAAATGGGGGGGAGGCATGCTGATGCAGAGAGCTTGAGACCTTGTTTGTGTTATGTATTTGGGAAATTTAGGAATGTTTTCCATGAACATTTTAAGTAGTTTTGCATTTTTCCAAAATGTGCTATATTGGTAGGACCAGTTCTCAGTTCTTACAAATGTTTCCCCACGATCGATCTTCCACCATGATCACGCTATACACTGATCTGTCATTACCTACCCTTCCAGGTTTTCATAATTTTACTGTCTGTATAAAGAACATAGCCATTTTTGCTATTCAAATGTACAGAGATAGGGTGCAACAGAAAGACATCTTTGCAAATGGCTATTTCGATTTGAAATTGCCTAGCTTGTTTTGAATTGCTTGCTCACAACTCTTAAAAACACATTTGCATGATAACATATTTTTCTTGGGCAAATCTTAAGAAATTAGAAACTTTTTTGTTGTCTTTTTTGAGGAATTTAACATTAAAAACCCAAATTATTATTATTATTTTAAAAAAGCACAAAAATGAAGACACAACTCTATTAACCAAAGGCAGAGATTCGGATTATCCAAGCAAGCAACTATTTCCACTGCTAGAAGAATATAGTGTAGCCAAAGAGAACAATTGGAAGATACCTTTTGCAACATATATTAATATGCAGATAGGATCAAATCTGTGGATATCAGAACTGTTAGCATAAAGTTGGTGCAATAGATCTCTTTTCACCCTCAAATCTATGTAAAACTGTCAAGAGCCTACTACAGGTATTCTTGCTCTAGAACAAACTTAACTCAATTGTTCTGAATGCCATAATTATTTAGAGATTAATCTCAATATTAAGTTACCTATATTTTAATCCAGACACCTGTTTGAAGTATTTCATATTAATGAAGGATGAGAGTTTGTTTCTGATATCTGCCTAATTATTTTATACTTTAATGTTTTCTTACTTTCTGCCAAAATTAATGCTTATAAATGATTTTTAAAGTAGAAAAGTGCTCTTTTAGTCCATCTAGTTTTTTGTGATGGAATAATCATTGAGCACAATTCCATCTATTATCTTTAGCCATGTGATAAAAATGTGAATTACTCATAAATTCATTTATATGCACTAAATTTTTTTATAATTTTTATAATTTACCTTAGGATCTGAGGTTTAGAATGTAGAACTTCATAAGAACAGACACGATATGACACTTAATTAGCTTAATAATGAAATGACAGTCTTTTTATCCTTTCTTCATAAGAAAGCATCTTTGGTATTTCTTATAGATTTCTATATGTGAAGTGTAAGAAATCTGGAAGATTTTAGTTCATGATATAGTTACATTTGATATATATTTCGTATTTCTTATCTATATTGTTTTGGTATTACTTGTTTCAGTATTTTTCATCCCAGACAGTTAGAAGCTAGTTTTACTGTAATCGTATAATTTTATTCAGATTCATATTAATTTTTCCTACAAGAATACAATCAATATATGTATACTTTTCCTTTTAAATGTGAATTGAAACTACTTTGGCTTGTTGAAAAGCAACATGGAACCCCACAAAAACTGTGTTTATTTCATATAACTGTCTGTCTCCTATTCCTCTTCTGCCTTTCTTTCAAGCTCCATATTATGTAAGAAAATTGGTTTATTTGTACGTGCACTAATATTTTAATTTGGTTTTTTTATATAAAAATGTTGCTTGGCTTCTTAATCCTACTGTGTAACAAAATAGTTAAGAAACTATAAATATTTCCATTTCCTGGTAATGTACATTCTCAGCAGATAGCTGAGGGATTTTGTACAAACTGTTGCTTTGTATACTCTGGAAATTAACTGCATGCTTACTGAGTGCAAATTGCCCTTGTGCAATTAACACTAACTAAATATAAATAATGATGGCAAAATCATTATCTGAACTCAGCTGGAACTGGAAAAAGAAAATTTGAAATAATATTAAGATGAATCTTAATATTATTAATAATAGTGCTAGTAGTGTTTCCACCATTGTTAAAAACGAAGGATAAATTGCTCTTTTAAAAATATACTTCAATTTGCAGAACATAGTAAGCCGAAATAACTGTGTATTTTTACTTCACCAGTTATCTAATATTTCCTCTTACTCTTCTGACATTTAAAGCATTTTTTTAAAAAAAAAACCTGGCCTTTTTATTTGTTGTCAAGGTTGTATTGGCTATATTGTACTAAAGATTGTTCCTGACAGTGAGAACAATCAATGGAATAATTTGCCTCCAGAGATTTTGGGTGCTCCTTCACTGGAGGTTTTGAAAAAAAGTCTGGGCAGCCATTTGTCTGCAGGGGTATAAAATCTTCTGCTCGAGCAGAGGATTGGATTATAAAACCTCCAAGTTTCCTTGCAACCCTGTTATTCTATGTTTTTCTGTTGTTTTAGTTAATGGTGGGCTGCAACCAGTTTAACAACCAGTTCTGTGAGCATGTGCCTAACATGCTTGCTTGCAGAGTTCAAAATACAGCAGTTTGAAGCTCAGCTGCTTACCTAATAAGGCAGCCCCGGTAAGTAGAACAACAGAGGAATGGAAATCAGCTGTGCCACGGGAATCAGCTGAGTCAGAAAGAAGGAAATATAGGGCAGGAGTGGGTGGGTGTAACTGATCGTCGGAACGACTAGTTCGGCTGAACCGGTCTGAATCAGCAGCAGCCTACCACTGGTTTTAGTGTTTATATAGAAATTTTAAATTCTTAAAAATTAAAGAATATCTGGGTTCAATGGGACGTAAGACCATGAGTAGTTGAAGAGGGCAAGAAAGATGATACAGGGACTTGAGACATCCAATAAAAAAAACCTAGAGGAAACCGAGATGTTCAGTTCTAAAGAAGAGAAGGCCGGGGAGACATGATGGCCACATGCAAGTATGTATAGGGAGGCTACAGGAAAGAAGTTGAGGAACTATTTTCCAGGTCATAAAAACAAGAGTAGTTTCATATAAGTTCCCCCTTCCTAGATTTTGTTTAAATATAAAGAACTTCTTGATGATAAAATATATACTGTAGGAGATGACCAGTCTAAGCCTGAAGGCAGGGTCAAATGGATCATCAGTCTGGAGTCCTACACTATCTAAAGAGACGTACCTACAGCCCCCTTGATGTCTGTTGACTCTTATTTGGTGCCTATTTGCCTTGACTGTTAGTAGATCAGATTCTTGGAGAGATTGCATGGAATTGCACTGCTTTTGAACTCTAGCCTGGCTCTTACTGTGGTTTCTTGGGCCTGAGATACACAGTGGAAATATCTTTCTGTGAATGGCTTCTCCATCTCTGGAGGTTTAAGAAGTGGCTGAATAGCCACCTTTCATGGATACTGTTTGTTCTACATTGTAGAAGATTGGATTAGGCAATCCTTGTGGTGTCAACCTTGAAGCTGACCAGATCAAGACCATTTTGAGACTTCAGTGTTGTCACACTGGAGCTGAGGGATAGGGAGGGGGAATAGAGATAGCTGGTGTTTTGTAGGCAAAACAAAATACTTTCTCTTGGGAACCAAGGACATTCCCACAGGTGATTGGAGAGAGGAGGAGTAAAGTTACTAGGCAACCAGATGGCACCTGGATTGGACCATGTGACTGATTGTTTGGGGAAGGGAGAAAACTTTTGCTTTTAATTAGGTGAAAACTGTGGGAACATTTAGAGTTGGTTTTCACCAGCCTGTGCCAATATGATATATCCAATAAAAATATTCTTTAAGGAATCTACTTGCCTTGAAGTTCTGTTCGATATGGGATTATTACTTGGAACCCTGACATGTGGTCTCTTTTAATTTTATAATTCTGTGAATGTACGAAGGATTATTATTTGGTGATTAAAGAAATATCTACATCAGTGAAATTTACCAGGAAATTCAGAATTAAATTGCAGACCACATAAAGTATGCAGGTTTAGCTGCCCCTGTGATTTGTATTTAGAAGAGGAAGCTTAGGTTGTTTTGCCTGTGCATTGATGTAATGTATGAATTCTTCAAAATAAGATTAAACTTCTCACTCTGGTTTGCAGTCTTAATTTGGATTGGTATACCTTGTACTTCCTTTATTAAAAGAAAAATCAATGGGACAAGGATAGTTTGATTGTTGAGAACTCCAGGCATTTTACAAAAGTGCAGTTAATTAGCTACCTGGAATAATTTAGTTAGCCAAGCTGTATGGAACAGAGAGATAATTGGCAAGACTAGAAATAAGACGGGAAAGACTTTCATGCAAAACACAAAAGAAGTTTCCAGTCATTTGCAATTTTAAATACTATCTTCTGAAAGTATTTTATATATTAGTACATAAAATTTAAGATGCAGGTAGATACAGTGTTTTAATAACAACTGAATAAAGCTATAGAAGGTGAGAACATGTCTTTCATTCCAGACAACTTCAGATAACATTTATTATAGAAATTCTTCAATGACTACTAGAAGAGGCAGACAAAGATCATTATATGTGTATGTAGACCATATATATGTGTAAAGTACACTATAAACTATAAGGAAAAGAAGATACCAGCAGAAGATGGTGGTAGCGGTAGGCATCTGTGGGAGCGTGCAGAGCAGACAAATAATTAAATTACATCATGGTGCATTTAGTTGGGTCAAATGTTGGGATGCAAGTATGGAAGCAAAGAGTTTGTGTCATGGTGTCCTCATATCAGTGTTGCCATTTTGTTGAAATTCTGGTTTCCTGAGAATATCAACGATCACAGCAATTATTTCTTTTGTTTGGAAAAGGACAAGTAGTCCTATGTCAGCTTTTATAACAGCAGGCTTATATAATTTGTAGCATGTTCTCTGTAGAAACATTATGGTCTCTTTCACTCTATGTTCCCATCCTTCTGGTTACTTGTCTTGCTGTTTTGATATACTTTAAAAAAAGCAGCAGTATTTGGAAATATCAGAGCAGAGCCCAGAATCTTTTCTATGGAAAGCATATGAGCTCAGTATTAATTATATTTCTTACTGTGATCAGCAATGTAACAATCCTGTTTGAAGTGGGCTGACTTCTAATTTATTCCCTTATTTTAATTCTTTATCATTTTAATGAATACTCAGAATAGCTAATGGTCTTTCTCCTTATTAGACTTATTGCATGAATGTTAAAAGTGCTTTTAAGTGTTTTTTCTTTCTTTACCCATCTATGCGACACAACTAATATTTTATTTCTAGATAATTGAAGAGAGACCATTAGATTCGGAATTGGCCTGGACACAATAGACAAGTTGGGAAGTTGTGCTCATTCCTATCTTTCTTTCCATAGGCATAGGTGTTTTGTTTTTTAAAAAAGAATATTTTAATGTCTCAAACTTAATATTTGTAAAAAAAAAAAATTAGAAAGTTTGTTTTTAGATTGCTGTTTGAGAATTTGTGCTGCGGCATAGAATTAACACTTCACCATTTTGTATTAGGAATAATGATGTAATTTAAAAGTAGTGGATAAGGGTGAATAATTGTCAGTCATTAAGTTTTTAGTAAACTCACTCTAGGGATTGTTAATTGAAGACTGAAGACAGTTTGTGGTCATTTAAGAACTGACAGTTGTATTTAACAGAGCCATCATTCTTACAGTAATTCTTGTAGATTTAACAGTGGCTATATTATATACATACAGCTTCACCTGTGGAAAGCTGTTTTAGGAAATACTAGCTGAGCAGCACTGATGATGTTACTTAGTGAGGTAACAAAATGTCTGCAAGGAAGCTATGAGAACACCAAAGGCTCTACAGTTCAACCCTGAGCTACAGATATTCTCTTTTATTGGAATATACTGGCTTTATTCAGAGAATTACATATGAATGAACCAAGTATTGCAGCTTCTGCTCCTTCTTTCATAAGTGGTTTGGTTGGTGTGTCCGCCTAAATTTATAGGAATAATTCTCATACCATAAGCATATTTTTAGGTACAGTTTGGAATTTTTATCCAAAAGTGATCTAAGACATTGTCTTCTTTTGTAAGTTATATTTAAAAATAGCCACAGTTTATGGCATCAGTGTCATGATAAATTGTATTAGAAGTAAAAATTTTCATTCTCCTTGTGATCATGTCAGAACAGAAAAGGGTAGGATAAGATAGAAACAAGATTGCAGGAATCTCTTCATGTATTGTTAAACTATAATATTTTCTTCTTCTTAGCTTTATTCCCACACTATGGCAGAGTCCACTTTCTATATTATCTAAGGTGCTTATTTATCTCTTCAGTAAATCAACAATAACAACAACAAAAAACCCAACGTGTAGCCTTCTAGATTGAAGTCTGAATCTTGAGTATTGATTGTGATCTCTCACTAACTTTTAGTTAATTCTCATTAACAATACTATTTCTAATGTTCTGAAAATAGAAGCGAACTAATTCAACTATATAGTAGTATTTCTTATGGAATTGAAAAATATTCATTAAACTGAGATTCTCTGGAAGGAATCTGAAATATTATATAAAGAGGGAGGATATAGGTTTTCTACACAAGGATTCTAGGATTTTGTAAACCACTTAGAAAAAAGTGTTTTGGTGCATCTTTTTAAATCCGCTGTTCAGAATATCAAGTTACCATGTTCTTTAGATGTTTATTTTGCCATTTTTGAGAACTTCCCCTTGCTGTTTGAACTTCCATATGTATGTACAGAGAACAGTTTAGTTAGGATTGTTGCCAAAAAAAAAAAAAACAGTCTCCTGGACTGGTCACACAGTCTTATTGTGACTTCTTTTAATTTAGTGAAAATAGCTCAGAATCAGTTGAGGTAATATTGGAAAAATAAAATTGAGCAGAACTTCTTTATTCAAATCATAATTGCTAGTTTATTGGAAGATACTTAAGGAATGGTTTATAAATATAAATGGTGACCTATTACAAAAAAAGTGTTTGCCAATAAAGACATTGCCTTATTAGTAAAGTTGTGTCTGGGAAGCCAATAGTAAATAAAATGTAATAGTTTCATCAGTGTAATACAATTGAACAACTTGGTTAATGATTATAAATTTGATGGAACTGATTTGGATCATCATCGATAAATAGCATTCATATATGGCCTAGCTCTAAACATTTTTTAAAAAAATATTGGAAGGAACTTTTCTTTGGCTGCATTCATATTGTTTCTTGCTATAAATAGCAGCTTTGGCTCATTGTTCAACTATCTTAAATATCTGAGCCAAACTCTTGTTTTTTGAAGGTAAGGCAGATGTATGTCTCCTAGAAATTGGCATGTTTTTCAGAAGTGGAACTATTCAATTATTTTATTATTCAAGAATGTGAGTTGCTCCTGATTAACTGATAAAATAGCTGTAGTTCATATTTGCAAAATGCTTTCCAACTCTACATCAGATTGTTGATTCTTATCTATAAAAAGTAATTATAGCTTTAATCAGAAAAATAAAATTGCAGGAAATCAAATGCATATCATGTGAATGCTCAGCACAATGCCCTTTGTTAAACACAGTTTTTTTAAATTTTTAATATTTTTTTGAGAATTCTTTTCAATCTTGAAGTACCCTATTTATCTTCCTTGGCATTTCCTTCAATAGATAGTGTCTGGGTCATAGAATAAAATTTAAAATATAGTGCAGTAAAACAGATATTTAATAGGCCAATATGAAGATAACCTAAAATTATAATACTATTCATTATAAACCACTTAGGGATTATCGTGATTCTGAACTAGAAAATCAACATTTTTTTAAAAAAAAGCTAGGCATTTAAAAATTGGGAGTCTTTTAAAACTCGAATCGCTTTAGTTAAATGAAGAAATCACATGATTATCTCAAATTAACTGTTCAATTTTTAAGCCATACTTCCATTTCATGATATCTGAAATAATATATTCCTTTATAAAAGAAACTATTAGTGATTGGCTAACTGTTCTGTGTTATTCAGGAGTCAGACAATTCAGACAATCTCAGCTCTACATAATCTAACCTGGTTAATCTACAATAGCTATATTGTTTTGTGTTTATTAATCACAAATCTCCCCTTTTTCCAGCTTGCTTTCATTCCCAAGAAGTAGACAGACAAAATTTTGGCATAGCTCACTAACAAGCTTTTACACATGATTCCTATTAAATGTTCATTTCAGAGTCCACTTATGCAGAAAAGAGTCTGCATAAATATTGGGCTGTGCAATAGGCAGAGGAAGGACTGATTCAACACCAGTTAGCAGCCAAGAAAAATGTAACTCTGCATACATCCTGATATTGCCCAAGTAAGACCGAATTTCTAGTCCCTTTCTTTGCATCCATAATGGAACTGAAATGTAAAAAAAATATTTCCCAAGTTCCTGTAAATCAGAGGTGTCAAACTGGTGGCCTGCGGGCTGGATGCCTCATGCACAGGCCACACCCATCCCAGCTCTGCAAATGGGGGAAAAAGTCACATGACAGCAATGTGACGCCGCGAGTTTGACACCCGTGCTGTAAATGATTGAGAACTCATGGATGGATAGAGTGCTTACTAGGTGATTTGCATCACAGTTGGTTCTGGTGTGCAGATACATGAAGTAGCCAGGAATGGAAAATAAACGGTTGGACTTATAAAAAGAAGTTTGCTAATAATATGCCCAAGAATTTATACCAATTATCCCCTATTTGTTCTTTTTTCAAATTTTCAAATTTCCTCTTTCCTGATCAGAAATTTTAGCTTTCCATGTTTATGATGGCTAAATGGAGATGAAGATTTGGCCTGATGATCTTTCTCAAGGATAACAAAGAAAATAAATAATAATTATTCTTCACCGCCAATGCTGTTCCTATATGAATATTACCTTTTGACCCTCTTAATCCAACATATTTCATGAATTGCTCATTCTGAGGATTATGCAACAAGTTGAATTCTAAGCTAATTAAATGGGAATTTGTGCAATGTACTAAGCCACCAAAAAGAAAAGAGAAAACCAAAAGAAATTTAAAATTAGTCATGCTTAACATGTGAAGCAGATTCACCCCCTAGGATTTTGATAGAGAATAGAATAGAATAGAATTCTTTATTGGCCAAGTGTCATTGGACACACAATGAATTTGTCTTGGTGCATACGCTTTCGATGTACATAAAGAAAAGGCTAGTTGTTCAACTCCCATCTGTATGCGGATTCATCATGGTCTTGAATGAGACCGATCACTGTTGTGTCATCCGCAAACTTCAATAGTTTAACAGATGGATCATTTGAGATGCGGTCTTTGTTATAGAAAGAAGGGAAGTGGAGAGAGCACACAGCCTTATGGGACCCTTGTGCTAATTGCACAGGTATCTGATGTGATTCAGCTTAGCTTCACCTGCTGCTTCCTGTCTGTTAGGATGCTTATGATCCATTTACAAGTGTGTTCAGGTATCACTAGCTGGTTTAGCTTAGTTAGAAGAATGTCTGGAATGATGGTGTTGAATGCTGAACTAAAGTCTACAGAGAGCTGGTTAAGCATGGTTTATGAACACAATTACAATGTTCTTTAATATACCTGCTTAGCATTCTCTTTTATACCATCATAATGACTCTATTGAATCAAATATTTGAGATAAATCAAATATTTGAGATAAATTGACTATTTATTTTACTGTTATCTGACATTTTCCATTTTTTGTTATATATTTTCTATCCAGATACACTCAGAAAAAGCTAAATATTATTTAGATAATATCATCATGTAAGACATCTTGAGTTTAAGAAATTTCCAGTTGGTTATTAATATTTTTAAAATATCAGTTAAATGTTCAGAGATACATTTAACAGATTTGTTTTCTCACCAATTTAACTTGGCTGATTTGTAGTTCATGGAAAAGTTTTCATTTACATTGTACACTGATGCATATATATCTGACAACTAAGTTCTAGTTGCAGATTTCCTCCCAAGCTACCCTGTTTTTCCCAAAATAAGACATCCCCTGATAATAAGCCCAATCAGGCTTTTGAGTGCATGGCAATAAGGCCAAGCGCTTATTTCAGGGTTCAAAAAAGTATAAGAAAGGGTCTTATTTTTGAGGAAACACGGTAATGTCAGCCATAGTTTCAGATCTCTACCATGCCAGCCAGATCTGTTTACCACTCAGAAAGCATAAAATTAAATCGAGACATCCAGTACAACAATGAAAA
The DNA here is from genome assembly GCF_028640845.1 of Ahaetulla prasina. Lineage (NCBI taxonomy): Eukaryota > Metazoa > Chordata > Lepidosauria > Squamata > Colubridae > Ahaetulla > Ahaetulla prasina. The sequence continues at coordinate 56,451,915 of NC_080540.1, read as the reverse complement.
CTATGGTTTTACAGTGACATATACAATAAATTAAATAATCTTCCTAGTTTCCATAAGTCAGATAAAAATGAAAGGTATTTTTACTAATGAAACTAGTGGAAAGATAAAAAGGCTTAAAGTATTACTACTTTAAGCACTGGCTTTGAGCAAGGCAATTTCTTTTATTATTGGGATTAGGTTTAAATGTTCTATTTTAATGGTTTTTATTTTTTATATTAATGGATTATTTTATTAAATTATATTACTTAATTAAAATAAAATGTTCTGTGTTAAACAGACTTTAAACCCTTTCCCACTCCAGCTTTCTATCATGTGTAGTTCCAGTCCCAATTGTGATTGTAAGTCAAAGACTACTTGTATATATATTTGCAGAATATTTTTGTGCTAGAAGAAAACCAATTTCACACAAATGGTGAGAGTGGATTAACTCTTATGCCTTCAAATGTGCAAAAGTATATCTACACAAAGGAACTAATTTTATGCTGTCAAAAATATTTTTGCATATTCTTCTGTAGTTCAAAGCAAATAGCATACATCTCACAGATAATATTTCAGATATGGTTCGTTAGTACAAAAAGTCTTATCTTGATGAAATCTTGTTTTTTAAATCAATGATACTATATTATCAATTATAAATATATTAAATTGAAAGCAATGTTTATAAACTAGGATTATTTCTGAAAGTTCAGGGTATTTTATATTTGGTATCAAGCAAGTCTTCTCATTGAAGCGTCATTAATTAATAACTATTGCTATAGAAAGGAATGCAGTTTAATTGTGCATCAGAAGAATTCCAATCTTTTAAAAACAATTTAGATGAAATGCTAAAGGAATGATGGAATGAGGTTGCTCTATAACTCAGAATTCAGAAAGCCTTATTTATATGAGACTAGATAAACCAGCCCAGGATAAACATGAGAGGTAGGGGAATTGCTATTTTATATTTATATTACTAGGATTATCCATTATATTTGACAAATACTCATTAAAAGCCATTCTATTGGAAACCTTTAAAGTATGGGTTGGTTTTTTGTTTTTTTTTGGAAAAAAAGTATAATTTCAGGCAAGGAAATTGTCCTGAGACAGTTAAAAGACATAAATGATGTAATCATGGGAGATTTTTTTTATAGTGACCAAGTTTACCTGATAAATTAGGCTAATATACTAATATTACTATAAAACTGCTCAAGGGGTTGCTTGGATGTTGAAAGAGTAACTCCTAGCAGTACTAGGCCATGAACCACTTAATTTTCACAAGTAGCTTCCATGTTCCTTCCACACAAAAGGAAAGATGAGTCTTACTACTGATTTCAGTCTCTGCAAATAAAGCGCCATCATAATACCATAGGTTAACACTTCTTTTAGCGCAGTGAATGTAGGATGTAATGACTGTCTAGCCAGAATGTTCATGAACCTGGCATGCTAACCTCATATTATGAAAAGTTTCCTTGTACCTCTTAAAGGAAGGAGACATTCTTGTTCCGTGCTTTCAAGTTTGCAGATTCATATATTACTAATCATTAGTTGCATCTCTCTTTCGCACGTATTGGTTTTGTGGGAACCTTGGCTTAGTTACTGACTTTGCCAACCTATTGCATAAGCAGATGGACCTGTTGAGCAAGGTCTCTTAAGTAAATCAGTTTATATACCTTATATTGTAATTTTGATCTTTCTAGAAAACAAAACCATGGCAACAAAGGAGAAGCTGCAGTGTTTGAAAGATTTTCACAAGGATATCCTTAAACCTTCCCCTGGCAAAAGCCCTGGGACACGGCCTGAGGATGAGGCGGAGGGCAAGCCACCACAGCGGGAAAAATGGGCCAGCAAGATTGATTTTCTGTTGTCCGTAGCTGGAGGGTTTATTGGATTAGGCAATGTTTGGCGATTTCCGTATCTCTGCTATAAAAATGGCGGAGGTGAGTATGCTTATTGTTATCCTCATAATTACCTACTGGTCTGAATGGTTATTTTACCAACTCATAAAGTCGTCCTAATCACCCTTCTGTTTTTTCCCCCTCTACAGGTGCATTTCTCATACCTTATTTCATTTTTCTGTTTGGGGGAGGTCTTCCTGTATTCTTCCTGGAAGTGGCCCTAGGACAATATACCTCTGAAGGAGGAATTACATGCTGGGAAAAGATCTGCCCTATTTTCTCTGGTTGGTTATTTATCTACTTCTTCCTTAATTCATAGTATGCTATGAGGTTCTGTAAGAGTGATGGGTTAACACAGAAAGGAAGTGTGGGTGGGTGGGTGGATGGTGTGCTATGCAAATGGAGAAGCCTTTTTAATAGCAGAGAAGGGGATTTATCTGAAACTCTTTACCCATTCATTTCCTTCCATCCACGTGAAAGGCTGTCTCATGCATTTCAGGGTGAAATAGAGTAGTGGTGGTAGAACAGTTGGTCCAAGGACAAAGCCTGCTTGATACTTTAAATAAAAGTAAAGCATTTTAAATAAAAATCTAAAGTTATTATTCTGAAAGGAATTGAAAACTTCTCAAAAGCAGGATAATAATACAATTTAACAGATAGGGAAAGTTCGTCCTAAAATGTATGTCTTTGCTGTATATTTAAGTATTTTTTGATTAACATCGTTACAACAGTATTAACATATTTAATTATTTATTTGTATTCCATTTTGTTCCTGTTTAATTGACAACCAAATGGCCTTAAATAGAAATCTAAAACATTGTCTTCTTTTAATTCTGTCCCCACTCTGTCTCTTTTTCCTTCCTTCCTTCCTTCCTTCCTTCCTTCCTTCCTTCCTTCCTTCCTTCCTCTTTCTTTTTTCCCTTCCTCCCTTCCTCCCTCCCTCCAGATGTCTAAATTTAGGCATTTGCCCCTGGAAGATAAAGAATTTGAACAGTTACCATGGCTGATGACAGCATAAATTATTGCTCAGCTCATGTACTCACAGATCATTAAATTGTTCCAGGGCATTTTGGTATTTTGTAAAGGGACTGTAGGTTAGGCTAGATTTTTTTCCTCTTTTGGTCTCCCACAGTGCTTACTTGAATCAAAATCCATTGCAAATTACTAGGACATCATGTCAAGTATGTGAGGTTAAGATCAGGAAGGCTTATTCCCGGTGGCACATCATTAGCTGCTTGTATGACATTTTGAGTAACAGCTCACATGACCTTATCTACCAATGAACCTCTGTTTGAAAAGCAAACAGAGTAGTTGTCAGGCACTGATAACAGAGTTAAACTTTATCTCTTAGCAGCCATGAGAATTTTGCAAAAATATTCAAGAAAGGAAGGGAAGAGATGCACAAATTGCAGCATTCTGCTTGTTGGAATTACCTTCAGGTCTTTTTATATCTGACACAATGTGTAGCTTTTTCTGGAGAATATTGCTGTTAATGCTGCTGGCAATGGGGCTTCTCATGTTAAATCCATGAAGGAATATACACTTACAAAAGCACTAACTGATTCCAAGGTTTAAGAATGATGTCTCTTTTTGCAACTGTCCATCCTAACATAGACTCTATTCCACTTCCTTAAACAATGTAAAAATTGAAGACTATTGCCTTAATCATTCAGGTGTATGATAGAAGCTTCTAAACTAGCAAGGGAAAATGTTTGTTTGGTGATAAGATGAATTGTCTCATACATTTTTTTTCTTTTTTTTAAAAAAACAGGAATAGGTTATGCTTCCGTAGTGATTGTGTCTCTTTTGAATGTATACTACATCGTCATCCTGGCTTGGGGATTGTACTATCTATTCCAGTCATTTTCACACACTCTGCCATGGGCTCATTGTCAGCAAGAATGGAATACAGAACACTGTGTGGAAGACACCCTCAGGAAGAACAAAACTCTGTGGCTGTCATTCAATGCCACTAACTTCACATCTCCTGTCATAGAATTTTGGGAGTAAGCAAGTTTCCTTGTTACTGTGTACAGCAAAGAGACAGGGATTATAAATTGCAAGAGGCACAAATACAGTATATTAGAAAGCATGCAGTATTGCCTAATCGTGTATGGGTTCACAAGGTATAACTAACTATCTAGACATTCCTTAAATCATAGGTGAAGTAGTGATGGGTAGCAACAGTAGTAAGCCAGGTTGAAAGATGTCATTCAATAACATTTGGAGGTTTATACATTCGATATCCAGGAGAGTGTTCCCCCCTCCCCGCCTAAAGCCTGGTAGAATCTAAAACAACTCCTTTTCTTTTTGGATACCCATAAGTAAAGTTAAAGGTTCCCCTCACACATATGTGCTAGTCTTTTCCAACTCTAGGGGGCAGTGCTCATCTCTGTTTTAAAGCCGAAGAGCCAGCGCTGTCCAAAGACATCTCCGTGGTCATGTGGCCAGCATGACTAAACACCAAAGGCACACAGAACACTGTTACCTTTCCACCAAAGATGGTCCCTATTTTTCTACTTGCATTTTTTACGTGCTTTTGAACTGCTAGGTTGGCAGAAGCTGGGACAAGTAATGGGAGCTCACCCTGTTACACGGCTCTAGGGATTCGAACCGCTGAACAGCCAACCTTTCGATCGACAAGCTCAACGTCTTACCCACTGTCCCTTGGATACCTATACATACACATAATGTTTAAAAAGCCTAAAGATTAATATTTTTTCCATTTTCTATACCACACATGAACAGGTTCAGTAAAATAAAGGTGAAGCCTGCATAGTTAGAGTTCCTTTCTAAGTCTCCTGTTCTAGAATAGAACTGAATGAAAAATAGAACAGACTAGACTTTATTAGTCATAAACCAACAAAGAAAAGACTACATTAATACATTAGGTAATCCTTAAACATCATGGCCCATAGTAGGGCAGAGTTTACATAAAACCTAGGCATGCTTGGGGACGCAGAGTTGTCTTTTGTTACCTACTTATGTAAACAAAGTAAGTCAGAGTGCCTGGGGAATTTAGAGAGGAGATGGGGCATCAATTTTCCAGATAAGTGGCCAATTTGTATTTTGTGAACTAGTTGGATTATGCAAGCTGCATAATCAATTGACCTTCTACATCTAGAATCTTTTCCTTCAAAATTGAACTCCCTTACTCTAATCCCAATGGATTAGAGTCCAAGAAAAGATATTGGAGTATAATTTCCTGGAAAGAGCTTTTGTCCATGTGGAGTCCATGTGGAATCAAAACTATCTTCTTTAATTAAAGGGAGTGAATCCAGCTGGCATATGTAATAATTTCAGCTAAAAAGTAAAGATATTGATCCAAAGGCCATATTCAATTCTAGAGAGGGCTGCTTCTTGCCAAAGCATCGTATTTGAAACATAGTGAGGAACCTGGAAAATATTTCTCAAACATTTGACTGGACTTGCCGTCTCACTTACATGGCCCAAATTGAGATTTATTTTCAGAATTTTCAAAGTTTTTAGTTATCAGTTTTCGGTTTTATGAGTAGGAAGCTAATTCAAGCCTACTTTTTGCATATGACCTTTTGTTATGCTAAGCCTTTGCTTATTTCAAACCAGGATGATCATTAGATGCAGCAGTGTTTCCAGGAGAAAGTTAAAACTAGCAAGGTGGCAGGCAGAGCTTTGTGATGGAAGTCCAGTCCCATGTGCTACCCAGAGTTGTTTAATTGGTGACAAGGGTGGCATATAAATTTAATAAATAAATAACATGTACGTGTGTTGTCACAATACAAGGGTGGGGCTTGCATCACAAAATTCCATCCATTAACTTTCCTTTTTGTTGCCCATTCCTCCCATGGACACTGTGATTATCTAGTGTTTAAGGCACCAGGCTAGAAATCAGGAGGCTGGGAGTTTTAGTCCCACTTTAGACATTAAAGTTGGCTGGGTGACTTTCGACCAGTCACCCTCTTTCAGCACAACCCATCTCACAGAACTGTTGTTGTGGAGGAAATATAAGGAGGAAGGAATATTAGGTATGCTTATCACCTTGATTTATTTATAAAAATAACAGAAGGATATAAACAAACAAACAAACAAGATATCACAAAAACAACTCCACCTTTTTGCTGCCATCTAATGGTCCTCTAGATGAAATACCATCCATCCAAAGTGGATATATTGTCAATTATACCAGTGGCCCCCACCATTTTTGATACCAGGGGCCAGTTTGGGGAAAAAAATTTTTACATGGACTGGCAGTGGTAGGGGGAAATGTTTTGCATACCATTTATATCCTACACATGTTCAGATGAAACTACACTAACACAACCAGTTCGTAGAGCAGGGGTTGGGGACCACTGAATTACACTTGATGACCAGCATAGAGATGAATTACAGAAAATCATTTTGTTCTCTTATAATAAGAGTTTACATTTTGTATCAAGGGAAATCTTCACTAAATTTATAACCATATATCAATACATACTTATCAATCTGTATATTGCACTCTTTTTAAAGCTAGCAATTAATTTACATTGAAGGATAATTGAGGTGCCCTTGCAATTATGTAAAGCCTTCTATTATTTGTTATTAACTCACTTGAAGTTTGTACATTCAGGAGACAACCGTTCCATTTTATTAATCCTGGGCATTTAGATGTTTGTGTAGTAAAATTTAGGTGGGTTAGATTTATTGAAAAACTCACCTTTACACACTAAGTGATGTAAATCATCATAAAGCCATTGATTATGCATCAGAGGCATAATAATTATAGTTTAGTACAACTAATGGCATTTGCAAATTTCATGCTTGTTTGAGCATAAGTCATAAGGGATAAGCAAATGGGGCTTCATTTGTATCTAGTCCTTTTGGGATTGTATTGTGCAATTATGTGCTTCAGTTTCTTAGTTTTCATTCCACCATTTCTGGTTGTAAGCATAGTATTGAAAAGGTAAGAATTAGAAGAATATCAGTAAACAAAAGTTTGCACCATTCACATAGTCAATCCAAGTTTTAAGAGTTTCATAATTAAAATTTATGGATTATTAAATATTGTGAGTTCGTCACATGCTTCAGAAATCCATCTAAGCAAACCAAAAGAAAACTAAGAATAACCCAATTTTAAAAGCAGCCATATTTTTTTATAAATTTCTTTGTATTTTTCTTCTCTTCAGTGAAATTTTTGCACAAAAACCAGTTTAAGATAATTACTTCAGGCTTAACTATAGTTGTAACTTGAGGACTACCTGTAAAGTTCATATATCCTATAGAAGAGTGATATTAAAAAGTATAAATGTATATTAAGAAGCAATTGGGTATTTAAGAACAGAAAAGATCAATGCCACCATCACACTATAGTTGCCCATCAAAGGCCAGCTTTTGCACAAAGCCAATGAAATTGTTTGGTGATATATCTGTTGTCTTCTTGTTTCTTTTTATCCTCAGGCGGAATGTTCTGAGGTTGAGTTCAGGCATTGATGAACCTGGTGTTCTCAAATGGGACCTGGCTCTTTGTCTTTTCCTTGTCTGGGTGATTTGTTTCTTTTGCATTTGGAAAGGTGTGAAGTCAACCGGGAAAGTAAGTTTCTGCTGCATTTCTGTCAGGGGATAATGATTTCTTTCCCCCCTAAAGATTAGCTTTGCTTAATTAAAGGCTTGACATGGTGGTGGTGTTTTTTAAGTAAGCATAACTCTAAAACTCATCACCATGAGATAATTATAATATACCATTAAGGAGTGTATTTTAAGCCAAACACTTAGCTGCCAAGCAAGATAGGATGTTTAGAAACTAATTTTAAATCTGAAGCAAATTAGGGACCTAAAATTCCCAACTTGTTGCCTTAGCAAGGGCCATGGTTCAACTTTTAAATCTTTCAACCTTTCAAGCATATGTCTAGTTTATTGCAAAGATTGGGAATGCAGTTTCTTATAGGAGCTCATAACTTTTTCAAAAAGCCTAGTTTTTCATTTTTCCCCATTACTTTTAACATTTATTAATCAAATGTATATAGTCACCTATCTCACAAAAAGTAACTCTGCTTTTATTCTAAAATGCCTTTTATAATCATTTATTAAGAGGATAACTGTACTTTTGCAAGAGAAAACATTACCAAATGGTAATTAGTTAATAGCTAGGTCTCTTTTGATCCTAAAAATATGCAAAAAAATGAAGTACAAAAATCTAGTTAAATTGCCCAAGAAAGTTATATGTAATAATCAGAATCTTTCACAAGAATGCTTTAATATATCCTTTTAATTTAAGCAGGGATCCCAACATTTCTTAAAGATACCTGCTGAAAATGTTTAAGCAATAATCCCTGTGTGTAATTGGATTAGCTTGGCAATAGAATTTACTAATATAATGAATGTAATTTTTTTCTCAAGTACAAGCCTCCGTTCATCTTACATTGTGGTAGATATGTATACAATTGTATTTCTGATTAGTTTGCATACAGAATGTCAGACATCCAAAAATATAGAAAAGGTGAAAGAAATGTGATTACCATTGAATGTCTGTGGAGATTCTTAGTCATCCAGGTCATAGTTGTCCCGTGCTTTTTCAAATGGCAACTGCACTGTTTTTTTCTTAAGAAAGAAGAAGGCGACATTTTAAGAAGCTTCATCTAAGAAGCTTGATTGGTTACTATGACTACCATTATCCACTATATCTATAAACAGTGGTGATTTACCTAACTAAACTCGATATGTTAACAGTGGGGAAGAAAAATAAGATTTATTTATTCATTTGTTTATTAAATGTTTATGTTGCCCATCTCCCCTATAAAGCCATTTGGATGGCTTTTAATGTTAAAAAATAAGGTTAAGTGAAAGTTTTCTTTAAAAAAATGGGGATGATCTGTTTACATGCTTATAAATTAAATTCCTATAATATTTTGAAACAAACAAAAAAAGAAATATGAAAACGATAATGGAGTTAAACATGTTGTATTTAAGAGATCAAACTGTCTGCAGGACTTGTTAGGTGCAGCAGGCATTAATTGCCTATTAATCTCCTGAGGTTTACTTAAGAGGCAAGGAGACAAACCTCGAGCTTTTATCTGGCTAAACCAATTCCATGAAACAGAAGTATATTAAACTGAATAGCACAGCTGGAATTACAAAATGGTACCATATGATCTTATTAAAAGAGTAAAGGAAATTTGTTTTAAAAACCCAGTTTGAAATTAACTTGAAATTGAATGGTTAATGAAGATTACCAAAGCCACTTTTGTAGTTAATATTTTGCACTATAGTCAGGTGCACTATAGCACAAAGGTGCCAACTGGTGGGATTCTTCTTTTTTCCTATAAATCTAAATATAATTGATGGCCACATCTCAGTTCTGATTTTGATTACGTGCCATCAATTCAGATTCCTCCCCTCCCCGCCATAAAACCTGGTCCTTCAGCTCTTCCAGTAGTAACTCTTGGTAGCTGTCCTATTGTGAGTGAGTCAGTAGTGAATTCTTATTTGTCATGGGTCCATTTAAACCTTCAGTCCTGTATAACAACACCAACATAATATAACACAACTATAAACTTAAATTTCATATTTTTACAAATAAAAGAGCTTTTGCTATTTTTGCTATTTTACTTTTCATTACCAGGTTGTATACATAACAGCAACATTTCCATTCATCATGCTTTTTGTACTCTTAATCCGTGGTGTCACTTTACCTGGAGCTGCAGAGGGCATCAAATTTTACCTTTACCCGAACATCACTCGTCTGTCCGATCCAATGGTGAGTTGCTAAAAATAGGAGATAGTGATAATTTCTTCCCTATATACTTTGAAACAAAATGCATGGCGGGCAATGGGTTCATGCTGCAGTTACTGATTACTTAACCAATCTATACTTAACTGAAGTTTTCTACTATGGTTCAGTTTTCCATTTTATCTTGTCAAAAAAAAAAGCTATTATTAACATGTTAATGTATTTTCCATGTGTGTATATCTTTTTGTATCAAAAGGATTCTGAGGCTTGTAGACTCTATCCAAATATAGCATCTCAGCTTTTTTGTTGGTATTAGTCTGTGGACAAGGTAAGGGAAATAATTTGCTTCAGTCTTTAGTTAAATTCGTGGAGCAGCAGAAGGAACGGTAAGAAGCACTTGTGAGTATTTTTAACTGTCCACTTATAGGGACATTCCCTGGGAGGGTAGCTAAAGATCATATTATAGCTACAGTGGGAAAGAATTTAAAAAATAGCCTACTTGCTCTTTCTTATAAATGCTTGGAAAACATTTTTTTCCTAATGTACAGGAACCCAGATTGATTCCTTTTGTTTTACTATGTATGAACCTTTTCAATTCCTTACAGATTGCATGTTAGAATGTGTTGTAGACAGCCACAAGATCTATTTCCTGAACCTGGGGAAATGCAAACCTGTCTATTCAAAAGAAAAAAAATGAAAGTAGGAAATAAACAGAATCAGATTTAAGGATGCAAAGCAACCTAAATGCTACAAGGCAAACGGAAATGCCATTGGGTACTATCCATCTCTAGAGCTTTTGCAGCATGCTTAAAAGTTATGTAAGAACCGCAAGGGTTCCTAAAAAGCTACGGCTTCTCTCCCTTTTAAAGGCTTGGGGCAATTCTGTATCAGCCCACTTAGATTAGAATATCTGATTCTCCACGGCTGCAAATAAGAAAAAATACCAAGGTTGGGATGAATATAATTCCTGTAAAAGTATGGAGTCCATGAAATGCAAACTCTTCTCATATTTTGTTTTTTTAAAAAATAAATGTTCTTCTATTTCTGTTTTGTTTTTGTCTGCAAACATGAAACTTTATTTATGTATATAAATGTATGCTCTTATTTAAACTGTTTCTGCTTTAAGTTCATTTTCATATAATGGTTTTGTAATGTGCCATGTAATATGATTAACTTTGGTTGATGCACCATGGTTATGTTGTTAGCAACTGCTAGTCTTATTGAAGCAATACTGTTATGATAATGTTATTTTTCAAGAGAGAGAGGAAAAAGATTGTCTGGATAGCTAATAGCTAAAATTGATACCAAGCACCATCTTCTGAGCTTGTTGTTTTTCATGTTTTCCTTAGGTCTGGATAGATGCTGGCACACAGATCTTCTTCTCCTATGCAATCTGCTTAGGTGCAATGACTTCACTGGGGAGCTACAACAAATACAAATACAACTGTTACAGGCAAGTTTCCTACCAAAGGGGATTAGTCTGTTAGCTAATAGATGTGTAAGGAACCATGGGTTCAAATTTTTCTTTAATTAATTTCCTCCATGACATATGTGTGACATAGGGACTGTTTGCTGCTGGGATGCCTGAACAGTGGTACCAGTTTTGTGTCTGGCTTCGCAATTTTTTCCGTCCTGGGCTTCATGGCACAAGAGCAAGGGGTGGACATTGCTGATGTGGCAGAGTCAGGTACGATGGTATTGGTGGCAGTGATGGTGGGCACTGCCATCCAGTGTGTGAGCAAAGTTCGACAAGCTAAATCATCCCAAAACTCAAAGGAGAAAAAGATTAAAAAATGAAAGGTATTTCAGCAAACAAAGTAATGATTTATTTCACTGAGTAGTACAGTTTGAAATGCACTTTTTAAAAATGTGCTGAAATACAATACGGACTTTGAACGCTCAGGACTAAATCAGAATTACAGGAAATGTCAATAATGTATCAAGAGGTGACCCTTTGGGGCCTACTCTGCCTTAGTTTCAATGAAATCTCTAATAGACATCGTTCTACAATATCCATGGACCCACCATCTTATTCAAAACTATGCTAGAAAATCTGAGTTGTGGCTTTTGGAACTGCAGCTTATATATTTTTAAACAAAATATTGATGGAATTGATGAAGTTTGTAACAAAGTGATTAAAAAAAATGGGTGAGGGGGAAAAGATAATCTTCCCTGTCACACCTTGCCTGGACTTCCAGTATGTGAAGTTAGATTAGCCAGTTCGTCTTCCCTAGTTACACTACTGTATCTGTGTGCCTAAGGCAATGTGCCATGCATATTTTCAGATGTGGAAGTCATACAGGGATATATATATATATATAATTTATTCTTTTCATTGTGTTTGTAAAATAGTTTAAAGCTAAGCTTTCTTTATTCTGAAAGGATAGGCCCCTACACTGTTTTCCCGAACATAAGACATCCCCTGATAATAAGCCCAATCAGGCTTTTGAACACATGTGCTAAAATAAGCCTCCCCCCAAAAATAAGGCCTCCCCAAAAATATTTAAGCGCAGCCAGTCGCTGCCATTTCCTCTGGTTAGGTTTAGGGAGACAGAGCTGGAAATCAGGTAAGATGGCAAGAGGAGCCCCATGTTGCTCCATGCGCCCCAAAATAATAAGACCTCCCCGAAAATAAGGCCAAGTGCTTATTTCAGGGTTCAAAAGAATATAAGACAGGGTCTTATTTTCGGGGAAACATGGTACTTATTTCTTTTGAACAAAGCATGCAAATTTTTTTGGACTTCCATAAATCACTGGAAGATATGCTGGACCAGATGCTCAGTTTATTGCGCAATTTACTGAAATCTATAGTGCTAAGACTCTCTGATAGCAATTCAGGCACAGGAGTACAGCAACTGGTAAAACAAAAGTGTCCTTCCGAATTGGAGAGGTTTTTATTGGCCATCAATGGTTACTGCCAAGTTATGTATTTTATTTGTCTGCCTGATACAGATCTGGAAGAGTCATAATTGCTTAAAAAGGTATAAATGTGAATCAGCCATTAAAAGGCTGTATCTAACATAATGTACAGCTAAATTGGCAGGGAAAAAAGTTTCCGAGGCAGGTACTGTGCGGAAAGCAACTCCATATTGTGTTGTGTGACAAATTGGTTCGTCTTCCTGTGCCATGCAATTGGTGATAAGGAACGGCAGTAAGAATTGTATATTTAATTTCAAATTTGTATTTCTGCTGTAATTATATATTTCTTAAGGGCTCTTTGTGCTTTGAAAATAGTGCAGGCCTGGCACAGCACTTCTCTGCTCTACCTTAAAGCTGCCTGACCTTTCTCAGGCTTTTTCATGAGCCTGTAGAAAGATGCTGCTGTTGCTGCTGCTTAGACAAGCCGCTTCATTAAAAGGAATGGAATGCCTCCTCAAGGAGGGTCATGTTTCCCCCCCACCCCAAGGTGGCACCAAAGTCGGGCTGCTTTAATGAATAATAAAGAGGTGGTGTACTTGTGGTGGGACAAAAGTCCAAAGCATACACGCCTCTGATATTCAATCCTGGAAAATGTGGGAGCTGATGTGGCGGTTAATGTACTTTAATCTTACATATAATACAAAGCTAAGTTTACTTAACTCTATTGATTTCAGTTAGTTTATACATTCTTAAGGCAGCAGTCTTGTGCAGTCTAACCCGGGACTAAGCCCTGCAGGACACAGTAAGACTTAGTTCTGAGTAAGCATGCATATAGGATTATGCTGTGCCTCTGGAATGGCAGCCTTTGTTTCTGAAATTTTGCATGCCTTATTCAACCATCCCACTGGACATAATTTCTGTGAAGAGGTAACAAGGCTATATTGATAACTATGTTAAATGAGAACATTAGTTTCAATGGAACTTAGTGTTAGACAGGATTTCAACTAAACCAGCTTAATGAAAGAATTAATATACTGTAGAATAAATAAGTGAACAATAAAATTGAATAACATGGACCTTTTGTGAAATCGGGCCATCTTAGTTATGAATCCAGGGTACCAGAATGCTTTGGCTCTAAGATACATCCACAGATGGAAAAGGTTTTGTCAAACAACGTATTTGTTGGATCACAGAGGAAAATAAGGACCATATGTGATCTTTCATCCAACAGAATATTTAGGATTACCTTAACAATGCATAATGCAAGCAGGATTGGGCCCCAAAGTTTAAATCTAAAGAAAGTGAATTGAATCTCTTTCTATTAGAATCAATGGAATAGCTGTAGTTAAACACATTAATTTAAATTAGGAAAGTGCATTAATACCATGTTTTCCTGAAAATAAGACCCTGTCTTATATTTTTTTGAACCTTGAAATAAGTGCTTGGTTTTATTGCCATGTGCTCAAAAGTCCGATTGGGCTTATTATCAGGAGATGTCTTATTTTGGGGAAACAGGGTATATTCTGGGAAGTAGGTTTTTAGCATATTTTTGTATCTTTCTAAATATATATATTTTGTTAAAACTGAATGGAAAATAGAAGGTGGCAAAAACATACCTGGTGTGTGGCCAGGTACTAATTCATAGGGTGTACTTTCCAGTTTAAAATATGGAAGAAAGGCAAAAGAACAATAAACAGAAATATTTTAGTCCAATTTAAACAAAAAAAAAACTTGCATGAAAAAGTGTTGTTGCAGTATTTTCCCATCATGGTTAAAGTATCAGTTTTAAATAAATACAAGCATATTTCAACTCTTTATTGTACCTGAATTAAAGGGCCCCAATATAAAATGATAATTATTTCACATAACTATTATAGAATTGTGGCTGTTTGGGGTTTTTATTGAATAATTCACAGAGAAAGCAATAAAAAAATATACTATTGACTTTGCTGTTGATAATCTTACTTGAAGGACAGATCTTCAGATAGTATTTGTTGCTTTGTATCCTAAGCAAATAATACTCACTGACTATGTTAGATAATCTGCAAATGGGTTTATTATTGCTGTATTGAGAGAATTTACTAATGACATTTGGCTGTCAATCGTAACCAAGGATGGATTCTATTTGGAACATTCTCCCAAGCCATTACTGTCTTCTAATGGAAGCTGTTACATCATTTCCTTTGTTTCTATATTTAACACAGTATTATGTGATATTAATAGAATTCTGGAGTTTTACACCACTTCACGATCTGGCCTTCTCTGGCGTAAATCCTAGAAACTTACTATTTGGGTTTTGTTTGTCCCAAGGAAAAAATTGTGCATGAATAACCCAAGAGAAAATTAAGAGTCCAGGATTTTTTTTTCTCTTTAAAGATCATAGAAATTAGTCATGCAATAATTATATTTCATTTAGTTCATAAGCTCTCTTTCTGAATGGAGTGTGCTGGATTCTGCTTTTTTTGTTTTTTTCATTTACCTTTTTAGATTGGAGCTGGTATAACCATATGCATGATTCTTTGTCAGATAGAATGAATTCCTTTCTGGAATCCTCAGTTGGGTTTGGGTTGATCTGAATGGAATCAGGCAACTTGTGGTGGGGGGAGAGGTTTTCATCCAGAAATGAATTAAATACTTACTACGTTGTCTCCCTTTTCCCCCTTCCTTTCTCTCTCTTTTTATTCCTCTAGGTCCAGGTCTGGCCTTCATTGCTTATCCAAAAGCTGTATCCATGATGCCGCTGCCAACCTTTTGGGCTATTCTTTTCTTTGTTATGCTTCTGTTGCTTGGCCTGGACAGCCAGGTGAGTAAGTGGTAATAAATGTAATACCTAGGCTTTTAATAGGAAAATCTGTACATAATTATTGTTATTACACTTTTTGCTTTGGAGCGTTGAGTGTTGATCTATAGAAGAATCACTTGTCTTTCTTCCTACTAAGATTAATCAAGAAAACTGTCAATGTTATTTAATTAACTGCCTCTTATCATGACATTTCAGCATAGATTTTATAATAGGAATCCTCAAAACTTCTTGAAATGAGAGGCACTAATGGAGTTCTGAGCATTTTGAGGGGTGATTGCAAAATGACTATAGGCAGGCACACAAAATGCCTGCACACAAAGCAGATCAGTTAATTTTCAAATGCCTACCCTGGGGGGCAAAACCAGATACAAAACACCAATTTGGTATAAAGGTGCCTACTATCCTCTCTAGTTTCTGCCTCCGCTTAGGGCACAGGTGTCAAACTCGATCATGTGATGTATCGTGTCGTGTTGTGACTTTTTTCCCTTGCGGAGCCAGGGTGGGTGTGTCCTGTGCGTGACGCACCTGGGCCACGGGCCGCCAGTTTCACAGGCCTGGTTTAGAGTAAGCATACAGGCATGTCTTTATTTACCACTTTTAACTCTACTTATTTCTACTTTTTGTTGGGATAGTTGATGCAGCTTAAAAACAAAAGTGTTAAAACTACAAGCAATAACATTGTAAATAAGATATGGAAGCTGAAACTTTATTTTACTCCTGCTGCCTGCCTGCATATAAATACAATTAAAATAATCTAAACTTTAGAAAAAGACACAGAAGATATCACATCCAACAGGGATGTGGGACCCTGAGTGTCACACTGGGGATCCTACCTCTACCACATAAATAGCTTTTATTACTGTGTAATAAAATGTGCAATTCATGCACATATTTGTTTATAAAAAAAGATACTTTTTTAAAAATAACACTCAAACTCTATTGAAGGATAGACTAAACCTGAAAAATGCCACTTGTATTGGAATGTATGTTCACATATAATTTCTTCCTCCCCTTCTTCAAGTCTATCAATTTGTCAGAAATGTGCTTATTTCTCATACTCTTGTCACTTCCTTGGTCCATTTCTGCCTTTAGGTATTTGCTTCTCAAAATGTTTAGGTAAATCCAATGGAATGGGAGTAAAACTCAGAATAAAAATGAAGATGGCCCCAGGTTGCTCTTTCTACTTATAGCCATATAATTCAAAGGCCTTGATATATGTGAATCAGTGTATACACTGGATATTTTTGCCTGTCCTCAACAATTTGTTTTCTGGGAGACAGAGCAAGGGAGACCTCTCAAGGCACAAAGAAATCTGTTTATAATCTCCAGACTATTACAAGTCACACAGCTGTCCTATGATTTTAGAGAGGACTTTTTTGAAATGGTTTAAGATTTTAAGCCAACAAGCTCCTAATTGTTATTTGGGAAAATAGTTAAAATGTTGCATTAATCTACTAGCCTGGGACAGAAACTTTACTGAATTCAAAACCTTCTCATATGAGTGGAGATTAGAAGAATTTTCCCTCTGGTTGTTATTTACTTAATCTCATAATTTGGCAAAGCATTTCATTTGCTCTAAATGGTTCTTGGGGGCTTAATCTTTGAATGCCAGTGAGTGACTTTTAATCACTTCCAAATTGAATGTTCAGATCTTCTCAGAGCTGTGGTTCTGCAACCAAGTACTTATGTAAATTAAAGGTTGCCTGGTAATGTTCAGTCATTTCAGTTCAGGCTCACTGTGTCAAATAATTAAAGCTAATTGGAGCACTTAATGTTTTGTTTGCTTTTGGAGCCCTGTCAAGCTGGATTTTGGAATGCTACAGCAGCTTTAGGACCAAGCTGGATACAGTTACACGGCAGGAGAAGAAGAAAGTCAGAATTTCTTAAGGGCTAAGACCCCAGATTTCTAAGGATTATTAAGCAGCTATACAAAGCCAAATAGTGACTGGTTGTGGAAACAAATGTGAAATTAAGGACAATAAGGGAATTTGCTCACTTTAATAAAGTAATAAACAAAAAACGCAAGTCATGGAAGAATGTCAGCTCACAAGAGCATTTTAGAACTGCTTCTGTGTGATAGTTGCTTACTTTTTTAAACAATATGATACTTAACTTCTCTCTGTAAAGTGTGATTTATTATCTAATTACTTATATGAATAGAACATTTGCTACAAAAAAAAAAAAGAACCACACAAATCTCTAGGTAGGGTTCTTTTTACCCAGTATACAAAGGTAATTTATTTTTACTAACTGAAACACAAAACAGTAAAAAAGCTACAAGATTACAGATTTGAAAAAAGGGTTGTTGTTTTTTTTAAAAAAACGGGAATGTATACATGCTTGCATGTGTATCTATGTGTATATTCATAGATAATTAGGTGAACATTTTGAGCACCTATATTCCATACCTAGTACTAAATTTTATTTTTCTAATAATGGCTTTTAATTGTTATTGCCTATCTTGCTTTAGTTTTATATTAATATATCATAGCTGTTTGCTCCATTTTATTAAAACATTAATATAGTTAATTAGAGGAATGGGACAACTGGAATTATCTTAAAGTTTTAGAGTATACAGAGAGTATATACATGCAATCTTTGTACAGCTAGTCCTCAATTTATAACCCTTTGATTAGTGATCATTCAAAGTTACAACAGCACTGAAAAAAGTGAGTTACGATTGTTTTCCACACTCATGACCATTGCAGCATCTCCATGATCATGTAATCAAAATTCAGACACTTGGCAACTGGCATGTATTTATAATGTTTGTAGAGTCCTGGGGTCACTTTTTACACACTTCTGACAAGCAAAGTCAATGGGGAAACTGGATTCACTTAACAACTGCAATGGTTCACTTAACAACTGTGTCAAGAAAGATCGTAAAATGGGGAAAAACACATTTAACAACTGTCTTGTTTAGCAATGGAAATTTTGTGCTCAATTGTGTTTGTAAATAGAGGACTACCTGTACCCCTAAAATTTTCCCTTCATTTAACATCTCACCATGATTTATATTAAATTTTTAGCAGGGAAAATGGAAGCCAGCTTTTTAAATCTACAGTTGAAAGGGCTGCATGAAAATAAGGGTTTTTTCCATAAAACTCCTTCTCTGATTCACGCTAGAAGGAAATTAAAGGGTAGAAATATTTTTCTCTTCAGAAATTATGAAAACTTACCATCATGCAGGCACTACATGGGAAACAGTTTATCAAGTTCCTTCCAAGAATTACTTGGTTTTTACTCTGGAGCATCTACAAACAGCCCTATCTCTTTACTGTCTTATTTCTCCTTTTATTCATAAGTTTGATGCTTACAGTAACTGAGCTCATACCTAATTAGGAAGTGAAAGGGAAATCAGTAAACCCACTAAGAGCTTATGATCAGCTCCAGTGTTGGAATATTGAAAAGTTAAATACTGTACTACATATGTAAATAAATGGTGTACTTTGTAAATAAATGGTGAAAAAGGGATACCTTTTTACACAAGAATAAAATAATACATTGCATTAACCCACTCATTTTTTTTTATTCTCCCCTGCAGTTTGTTGAAGTTGAAGGGCAGATCACATCGTTAGTTGATCTGTACCCATCCTTCCTAAGGAAGGGTTACCGACGGGAAATCTTCATCGCTATAATCTGTTTCCTCAGCTATCTTCTGGGACTATCTATGGTGACTGAAGTAAGGAATTGGCTGGTGTTGCTTTTCTTCTTCTTCTATTCAAGGAAGTTACAATGCTAGGAGTCATTGTAGCATGATGGTAAAACAAGTGCTTTGAACAAGGAAGTTCCCAGGAGATGCTTGCCATCTTTATTTAAAATGATTAGGTGTTGTGAAACAAATATTCTGCCTGAAAAACCTGGAGAGCTTCTGCCCAAGTAAATAGGAGAGAGAGAGAGAGAGAGAATTATTCAAAGAATTACTCTGCAAACAATTTAAACCCCTTTGTACTGTCTTCTAAATTTAGCACACATTCCAATCTAGTCTCATGTCGATTCAAACTTTATAGTGTTCTGCTGTGATGAAGCATTGTATTTCTGCAAGACTATATAATCAACTGTGCAATATACTACATTTCTGTGTGTGAAGTAGACAGATATGAAAAGAAGCTAATTAAACATAAAATGTGGGAAATGATGTCTATCTCATATTCAGAATGTTGTAACATGGCATTCTAGATAATGCCGTGCCTGAAAGAAAATACCATGCTTTAGGAAAAGAAATCCATCATCCTTATATTAGGCAGATCTCAGTGAGTTTTATCTAAGTATTATATTCACGACTCAGTTGTCGTCATAATGCATTTCCTTCCTTCCATCATGTTTCTATAAGTGTTGCTCTAAAAAAAATACAGTTTAAGCAGCAGTGCTGGAATGGTGTTAGTCAAGTGGTTTAATTTTATTCAACCATCTTTTAAAATGCCTTCTAGAATAAGGAAAAGAGTGCAGGTTTTAGGAAATACATGAATGTATACTTTTTCATGTCCAAAGAGTTTACTGGCAATTGTACTTGCTGGCAGAGAATTTTGTGAAGAGCGAGTTAAAGATATACAAATCACTTTGTTTTTTTACAATGTGTGTTTCATGTGTATCTTTGGTATATTAATACCAACCGGGGTTCCTTTTTTTGTCCTTTTTCAGGGTGGCATGTATGTGTTTCAACTCTTTGACTACTATGCAGCTAGTGGTGTATGCCTTTTGTGGGTCGCATTCTTTGAATGCATTGCTGTAGCCTGGGTTTATGGTAAGTTGGAAGTTAAGTTCTGATCTGACCATTTCCTCACAGCAGCACTGAAAGCTAGAGAGATCTTGCAACACTGTAATATAGTTCCTAGAGACAAACTGAATAAAGGATAGAGGAAGGATAGAGAGATGAAACCTGACAGGCCAAGGTAGGAATTTATTACATGGCTTCTCGGCATACTGGGGATTCAGCCAAGTACTTCAAAGTTCTTGGAAAACATTCTCACTTGACCTCCAAGAAACTGAGTTCATTGCTTTCCTCTTTCTTATAATGCTTCATTTTAAGGCTGTAAAAGTTTGCCTGACCTCCTGAAGTCATAAAAGGACAGATTTTAGGGGCCAAGAACCACAGTATTTCCCTCCCCCATTGCTTTTTATCAGCTTAGTACAAAGAAGGAAACATATCTATAGAATAACTTAAGTAGCAATGTGCTGGCTGTACGATGCCATCACGTTTATTTCACAATATCCAATTAGTTGTATCAACTATGCAAAGAGATAAGGAGGCCCTTTCCACATTTAAGAACACCAAAGCTCAGAACAAAAGTGTAGAAGACAAAGCAAAAAATAAAGGCTGTCATGGAGCTTTTTACACTCACAACACAATAAATGCATTTCTCCTTGAAAATCCAGCGTAGCTATAGGGCGCACATAGGCAGAATATGCAGAGTAATTACAATTACTTTCTTCTGTGCTGAAACTCTAGGCGCTGACAATTTTTACGATGCCATTGAAGATATGATTGGTTACAGGCCTGGTCCTTGGATGAAATGGAGCTGGATTGTAATCACACCAATTCTCTGCGTGGTAAGGATGGACGTGTCTTTGCCTAAACTTGTTTTAGAACCTTTTTTGTAAATTGAGTTAGTTTTTCGTTCCTTGCATTGTCTGAAAAGAAATAAGATTGAATAATTAAGTGTTCAATGAGTAATGTGTAAACTCTTCACTGATTACAAGATTTTTACTGACCTGTAACTGGCTTCTGTAGCTTACATGTTACTTTTGGCATTAAAGGAGCAATTTTGAGGTGAAGGATGGGTTCATCTAAAATTCTGAGAACATGTAGATAATAGCAGCCATAGTGAATGATTGTGTGGACATTGTTTTATTTACTAACTGGCTACCACTGTGATAGTGGCCAATGACCCAAGTACTGTGCAGTATTGCACAGGCTAACTCTGCCCACACCCTGAAGTTTGTTGCTGATGGGCTTAAGGTTGACTCAGCCATCCATCCTTCCAAGGTCTGTAAAATGAGGAACCAGATTTTGGGGGGCAATATGCTGACATTATAAACCACCCAGAGAGAGAGGGCTGTAAAGCACTATGGGGGTATGTACAAGTCTATGGGCTGTTGCTATTAGTATTTTGGTCTGGTTTTTTTTTTTCCTGAATAGGCTGGAAAATTTTGTTTTTTCCAAAAAAAATACTGGACTATGGCTACCTACTATTTTTTTTTTTTTTAGCTCAGCCAGGCATCAGATTTATGCATATTTGTCAAAAACATCCTTTGCCCCAAATGCAATAGAACAGCTGAATAGATCAGGTGATGTGTTATGCAACTCAAGGTAAAGACAAACAGGCAGTGTTATGGACATATAAAAGACCTTTCTTCTTTGTGGTGTGTGGTAACACTACTCAAGTTAATTTTCATGCTTTACTGCACACCATAATTATTTATACTTGCTGCAAAACTTGAATATTGAAGGAACCAGGAAAGTAAAATTGGCTTAGCTGACTTCTTGTTTAAAATTCCTGTGGCACAACCCTGAGTTTTAAAGTACAATTTTTTCCCCTTCCCATTTAAAGATTAATTAATTCCTAAGCTTTTGCAAGGGTTAGAGAGGTATGTTCAGAGGCCTAAGACTTTAAAGAAATACAGCCATCTATATGAAGACAGACTATGAAGACTTAGGAATAAAAAAGAGACATTTCCCACCCACCCCCCAAAAAACCCCTCTGTCCTTGAAAAAAAATGTTTATTGTCAATTTCAGTTTTGTTTTATTAGACTAACCATTGATAATGTAAATCAAAACTAGGTAATTCTTAACAATATTTGGAACTAAGGCCACAATAGATAGGGTCATGAAGTGAATGGGAGAAGCCAAGATTTTCACACTTTTCCTTGGGTTTTAAGGACTTCGGCGTTTGGCTTATTTTAGAGTTTTATATTATCATTCACCTCTATTTCTTCCCTCTAAAAGTTCTGTTGATTTCAACAATGGTAATTAAAAGGGTTCCAGGCAACCACCGAAAGGGGTTTGAAAGGCTGGGGTGGTTTATTCCACCGTCTAAACTGTTGATTGAAGAAAGCATAACTATTTTCTTGTGCTTGAATCTCTTTTTGCTTTTTTTCCCTCCCTCTGATACAGGGGTGCTTCATATTTTCTCTAGTCAAGTATACCCCCCTGACCTACAACAAGGACTACATCTACCCTACGTGGGCAATTGGTCTGGGTTGGATACTTGCTCTTTCATCTATGATCTGCATCCCGTTGGTTACAGTTATCCGTATCCTGCAGTCGGATGGCTCTCTCCTTGAGGTAAATCCAAAACAACTACCAGAACTTTTAAGCATCCAAACAGATGGTTTTCTTTGCAGCTGTCTTCCTGATCCTTTAATGCAGCAGTTCATCCCGGGCCTGCATGTACTTCCTATAGCTACAAAGATGCTCTCAGTTATTCATTTCAGCAAATGAGGTTATTTGCACAGGCACTGTTTTGATGCATGTTTAGTCTGTTTCTGTATTGAATAGAACAAGACAAGATTTGGTACAATTTTAAAACATCTGTCTTCTGATCATATTCACATACTAGAAAAGATTGCTGAAATAAATTCAGCAGCTGGATAGTTGGAAAATGGAATTCAGACAGGAGAGTTTAAACACTTGGTATGCTGCTAAATGAACAAATCAGATTTTTATCACTAGAATTGTAAATGTTCTATCCCAGATTATTTTCCTAAAGCAGAGGCTTTCAACTTTTTCTGTCTCAATAGCATCTTTGTCCTACAGTGAAGAAATGTCTATTATTTTTTGGAAACCATAGCATACCATAGCAAATCATCCCAAGCCAGGACCATGATGTAGTATTTGATCAGAGGTGGGTTTCAGCAGGTTCTGACCAGTTCTGGAGAACCGGTAGCGGAAATTTTGAGTAGTTCGGAGAACTGATAAATACCACCTCTGACTGGCTCATCTATTCTCTGCCTCCCGAGTCCCAGCAGATTTGGAGGAAATTGGGGTTTTACAGTAACCTTCCCCTGTCACACCCACCAAGCCACATCCACCAAGCCATGCCATACCCACCAAACTACACCCACAGAACCATTAGTAAAAAATTATGAAACCCACCACTATACTTGATCCCTATCCAATAATCAGTGCTTGACTTTTGCACTATATTTTCTCATATAAAGAACATTACAGAAAAAGTACTTGAGTATATACTGTCATAAAATCAACGTGCAAAAAATATGTAGAGAATATACAGTTTTATAGAAGCTAATCATTTATTTGCTTTGTACGTTGTGAAGTCAATTTGTATCCTTTCAACTTCCTGAACAAATCATGAGTTTCCTTGACAACATTTTCTTCAAAAGTGATTTGCCCTTGGTTGAGAAAGAGGGACTGATCCAAAGTCACCTAGACAGCTTCACATCTAGGGTTGGACTGGAACTCACAGACTCCCAGTGGAGGCCTTAAACCACCATGCTAGACAGACTCATTTATATAGGAGCTAGCCATGGAGCCATGGAGTCACAGAAAAGTTAGGATAAATTTTGATAGTAGATTTCAAAAAGATTTCCAAGATCAGGAAATCCTGTGGTATTCTCCAGTAGCACATCTCCCCTTGTGCATACTCCATAAAAGTTGCACATTTTATTTGTTTCATGCACAGATTGGAAGGAGCTAAGTTCATTAGCTACAATATTGAGTTTGGGAGCCACCTAGTGGAAATTTAACCTCCTTCCTTGCATGACTTTTCTAATTGATCTTCTCCTTTTACACACTGTACACTTTCCTAATGATAAGATCAGTTTTCTGTTCCCAGCCTGGCAAGGAGTTATCTCGTAGACAGTGGCTTTTGGGATCAAACCATATCCAATTGTTTGTCACATCATCTATAAATAAATTGCTTGATAATGGCCACACTTGGCTTAACTAAGCATATGAATCAGAATCCTTCTGCTGTTTGAAACGAAGTAAAGTAAAGCCTTGCTCTATTTCCCCAATGGATAGTCAGTCAATTGGAAATTCATAAAAGAGAACTATTTTAAAACAATTATTTTAACCAAATTGAAATGGTACTTCTTGGCTTGCAAAGGAAAGATAACAACCTCTCTTATTCTATTTCATGGGAAATAGCTGTCATGTTTAACAACATGTACAGTACTTTTTGGAAGGGAGCCTCCATATTATGCAGTTTACTAAAACAGCCATGTCTTTTTCATGGCTGTGTGAATTTGGATCAATGCAACAGCCAATAACTACGTATTTAAACTTTGCTATATTCTTAAGTACCTCTTCCTGTTGAATCCAAAATAGGTAACATCCTGACTATTTAATATAGGCTTAGCCTCCATAGATTTGTCTGGAAGTCTCTTCATTTCCATGTACACATTTCTCCCCAGAGGGTGAAGACAATGGCTGCTCCTCGTGAGATCACACGCTGGGACAAAGAAACCGAGATTGCTGCCACGTTCGGCCCTCCTGGCCTGGCCAACGGAGAACTGATCAAGCCAAGTCATGTCATCGTGGAGACAACAATGTGAGCTCTCTCTATGAGAGGAGGACACCTGCTTTAAAACTGCTGTTTACTAACCATAGAATCTTTCATAGGACCAGGTTTACAGAGCTTTATATTTGCACTAGGGTTATTTTTATTTCTCATAGAGAAAAGTAATTTTTTGTGTGTTTGGTTTTTATTTTTTAATATTTTGTAAAGTAAATCACAGCAGATGGCTGTCCTGCTCTATTTAGAAACAGAGCTTTCATATCAAATTAGGCACACTGCAGGAATTTATCTTCTGTTTTCCACACAGCATATCTAACTAACTTTTATTCATATGGCTACTTTACCATTTTTAGTTGATTTTTCTTGCCAACAGTATACCCAGGCGCAATCCTATGCATACTATCTTGCAAATATGCCTCAATGAACATAATGGGACTTACTTCTGAGTAGACATATGTAGGATTGTGCTGATACGTATGCATACATGTGCGCATATACAAGTTTTAGGTTTCTCTGGGTGTTGATGTGGTTGGGAACAGGGTAGTGCAAAATTTTATTTTGGACTTTTTTTAACCAAAAAAAAAAAAGCTCTGGCATTTTAGAAACTGGTTTTTAAAGGTGTGGCACTATCTTCTGGTAGACACAGGAAGAATTAAAGAAACAATACATGTTTTAATGTTATGTGAGTGAGCCATGTGGGAATATATTTATTTGATAATTGGAAGCTGCAATATTGTAGCTGCAATTGTATGCCACCCAAAGTCATTTTTTTCTGTGTGAGATGGGTGGCCATGTAAATTTGATAAATAAATAAATATAAGCTGGGGTTGGAACCAGGGGAATAATCTGAACAGCTTATGAACAGGCTCCAAGAAGGTGGCAGAATCATTCTTGCTGAAAAGGCATTTTAACTGATAAGCTTTTTGGGACAAAGATGATTTCTACCATCACCGGAGGAATTAATTCTACATTTAGTAACAAGGACAGTTTCTATGCAGATTTAAAAACAGAGTACGGTTGAGTTTCTCATAGATTTAGAGAGATTATCTAAGAGTTGATGTAAAATACTGGTAAGCCTGAATCTGTCACCTATTGTTATCTCAGTCTTAGACAGGAATATAAATTTGATAGTGTAATCATGTAACTAAAGAATATAAAAACTGGGCCATTCTTGTAGTCTGCACCTGAGAAATAAGTCGTTTGGACTTGGATTTTGTTAGAACATTAGGTTAGTGTCAGAAAACTCATTATATAATGCTATATTTACAAAGATGCTGCAAACCATATTTAAAGTCACAAATTTGCCAAACTTTATCTTTGTTAGAGCGAAAAAAGGAGTATTGGGTGTGTACCATAGCAGTCAGCTAAGTTGCATAGTGTTGAGTGCAGATGCAGAAAAAAGTCCACTAGAAGTTATTGATGAAGACTCTACTACAACAAGAAAGCACAGAAAGAATGCAGTTCAGAAAAAATAGACTATTCACAGGCTTAAACTGTCATCATTTATATCCATTGATCCAAGGAAACGCAAGGAGATCAAGTAAGCTATAAATTTATTTTAGACTGAATGAGGCATAAAATACTCAACGGGAATTGTATTGCTAAGTTCCCCACTTTTCCTAAAAAGAGGATTTGCCTCTGGAAAACACCCCAAATCCTGCAAAGCTTTTGTTTTGTTTTCAATCTTCATTGAGTAGTGGCTCAATCCTTTTCCATATGGGCATTGATCTTGGGGGGAAGGATGCCCCCTTTAACTTTTATATTGGTAGTAAACACAATTTGAGCAGGATTGTGAGCCACAAATAGCAAAACCCCTTTCTTTTTGTAATTCTGCTAGTTTTGTCTGTCAATTAAGATACTGTAGTTGAAACTGGAACTTAGCCAGTATTTGAAAACATTCCTATATGCTTTAAGAAAAGAAAGACATTAAGAATCAGTTTCTGTCTTATGCTCTCTATGGCCACTGCATATGCATTATGCACATACTTGTTATGTTAGTTTTATATATATACATATATATATAAAAGAACTGTAAATAAAGGACCAAAACAGTTATTTCAGGTGTCTTGTTTAGCCAATATTTGTTTGTGGATGGAGTCTGTGATTTATTTTATTTGAGGGAACAGAGCTTGCCATATATGCAGGTGGCCGTGAGCAGAATGCTTTGCTTTCTTGTTACCAAGAGCTGATAAGTAAACACTTCCAGAGTACAAATCCTTTGGAAATGTTTATCTTCCTTACTATGCTGAAAAATGGCCAGTAAAAAGGTTAGTTACAGAAGAAGCAAGGAAGCCAAGAGAAAGCTACTGTTTGGCTTTGTTTTCTAATCCTGCAAAACCAAAGATGGCAGGGCATTGGTATTGCAAACCCCATTGCATTCCAGATTGGACTGCAGCAGCAAGAAATTAGGATGAAGGCAAGTCTTAACAGTTCATTCACTTGACTTCCCTGGTGCATTTTACATGAAAGATAGTGCAATATTTTGCTAGTTTCAAGAACAGCCACTGAACCAAAAGCAGATATATCAGCCAAGGGAATACCCTAAAGCACATAGCATGAGAGGATGTTTTTCAAGAACAAACCAGAGAATCAGTCCCACACTGTAGATTTCCATCTAAGAAGAGTAGTACCCAACCCATTTCAAAGTTAAACTGTGCAATCATGATCAGTTCCTTCCAACTAAAAAAGTAAACAGGTTTTCTCATCATGATCTGAAGTCATGAAGGACTCTTAAAAGAAAAAAAAAGTTAATCAAATTTTTGTCACATAAGATTTAGCCCATCAACCTTCATTTTTTTTGTTTCAAGGATCATATTTTCACACAGCAAAACTTGTGAATAATAGAATGTGTTATATCTGAATGTTAAGAATAGATTCTGCCAAATAAGGCCAATGGATGGGAGGGGGTGGGGCAGGGAAAACTATCAATCGTTTGTATTTTCTACTTATTTATGACTGCAAAAAGATTGATTTTTTTTCTAAATCACTTTGTAGAATTGTGCGGCCTATTTTATCCATTCTTTGTAATGAAGAAGTTAAATATTCAGTATTGTGACTAACTTGTGGGTGAACTGGTTTGGATATGGGGTGGGTGGGGATATTCTTAATGTTTATTCAAAGAAATTATTGTATTTCCAAAAAAAGGGGGTGGGGACTGGGAGGAACATTAGAGTGCAACAGTTCATTGTCATGGAAGTATGGCTTGTTTTCTAAACTGCTCTAGATGTGTATAAGGTTAAAAAAAAGGTTATAGCAGCATTAAATGGGCATTTGCTAGTCAAAACAGTTGGACATACCTCTGTTTGCAACCAGCCATTTTAGGCTTGTTTCCAACCAAGGCAGGCTCTTTAGATGTCTGGAAATATTTTCTTCTCTTAGTCCAATCTTTCAAGCAGTCAACATTATCATGTAATGTTGTATGGTTAAATACATATGGTTATGTATTTAACCATACCTAATGGAAGGTATGGTTAAATAATTGGATAACTAATTCACACTTCACAGTATATTGTCTTTAGTCATTTGTACTTGATTATAATGAAATTAAACTTACTAGGCAGAGTAAGTATCCGCCCAGCTGAAAACCTAGTGGAAATAAATTATTTGATCACTAACTGTTGAATGGCTATAGAAGCAGGAATAGAGATATGACAAGAAGAGGAAGAACTGGAGGACAGGTGCTTTCTAATACAGGAAAACCTAAAATTCTGGCAGGCGGCTGCTTCTGCTTCTTCTTCTTCTTCTTCTTCTTCTTCTTCTTCTTCTTCTTCTTCTTCTTCTTCTTCTTCTTCTTCTTCTTCTTCTTCTTCTTCTTCTTCTTCTTCTTCTTCTTCTTCTTCTTCTTCAGCATTCATGAACTCTTCCCATATTTACACAGAAGTAAAGTACGAGGCCATTAAGTGGAAACCTGCTTCTGAGACAACATGTAAATACTAGTGTTATAAAAGGAAAGTTTGGAGAAACTAGAAACATTTTGAAATTTATGACTGAGAAGTCAGCTCTCCAGAATCATTTGATGTGGACTGGTTTAATCAATAAATAGATAAAACAGTGGCCATAGCTTGCTTTGGCAAGCTAAGATCAGATTTTTTTTTAGTTAACAAGCCACTCCATAAACTCTTTATATGCACAATTGCTACAGATCTAGGCCAAAAATAAACCAAAAGTGATTGTCTACTGAAAAACAATCATAATCCCCAGAGGCACAATTTTTAATTGAATGTTTATAGCAATCAATTCAAAATTGAAACTCAACTTTTTAAAGTTTTTTTAAATGTATTCTAAGCTGAAGTATCTTCCCTTGCTGGAAAGCAAATCAGGAACACTTCAGTCCATTCAACACACTGTAAGCCGCCCTGAGTCTTCGGAGAAGGGCGGGGTATAAATGTAAACAAAAAAAAAACAAAACAAAAAAACACTCTTGACCAAATATCTAGTTGAGTCATCAATCGCTCTACTCCCGTAAATTTGCCCTGTACTATAGCCACTGATAGAATCAGTACTTTTCTACCGAAAAATGTGGCAAAAGGAAAATAATAAATTATCTAAAAACAATAGAAGTTGACATTTGCAGATTTCAAAATACACACTGTGCAGGTTGGGCCAAAGAGAATATTTGTTCCAGAGATCTACAGGCTCATTCTAAACACGTACTTGCAAATAAGCCATACCATGTTCAGTGGAGCTTCCTGTCTAATGACAATGCTTGGGGCTAGAGCCCTAATCTTGCAGTTTGTGGCTGGGCTCAGGGTACATATAGATGTCCAAATAGCTGTCTTTTTGAACATCGTGTTCTAGATTGCATAGTTAACAAGCTCTCCTGGGAGCAAGAACTAGATTGCATAGTTAACAAGCTATCTTGGGAGAAGAAAGAGGACTAACAAGCTCCCAAATGGCCTACTAATGATTCGCAACAGGCGTTACACAGCAACAGGCAGACAGTGACACTGTAGCCAAATCACGTTGAGTGGCTGTGACATTTGCTAGGAATGGAGAGAGTTGGATTGTAACTAACCAAATGGTAGACTGAGATTGCTCACTAATGTCTCTCCCACCGGACCTCAACCTGTGCAGTACTCTGATAAATTCACTGTTGTAATAGAACGTTCTTGTGTCATTACTGTAGTTGTGCTGTTGCAATCATGAAAGGAATGCCACTCCAGAGGTTTTATGGTTATAAAATAAGGCATACATCATTATTTCTACTGAAAATGTTGGTGTGCATTTTTAATTCTGTAAATCCACATTTATTACTAATGAGTAGCTATGTGG
The DNA here is from genome assembly GCF_028640845.1 of Ahaetulla prasina. Classification (NCBI taxonomy): domain Eukaryota; kingdom Metazoa; phylum Chordata; class Lepidosauria; order Squamata; family Colubridae; genus Ahaetulla; species Ahaetulla prasina. The sequence continues at coordinate 56,421,944 of NC_080540.1, read as the reverse complement.
ATTAAGAGGACACCATATCCTCTTTTTAAAAATAATTTTTAGAATAATTTTTTTAAAAAAGACATTTTAAAACTGTCATCATTGTTCCAGAAAGGAATATTTATATAGGAGTAAGAATTTGGCTTGTATTCAGCCCTGAAAATTAGGTGTTTTTTTGGTATATGTACACAGTAAATGTTTGTATTTTGCAGTTTTATCCGTTTTGCTTTTTAGATAAATGAAATGGGTATCAATATTTTAAAGTCATTTTGCTTTTCTAAGATGAGTTTGTAATCATTGCAAATAAACAATAAAAATCTTTCATGTATAAAGTGAACAAATCATTCTTGTGGGCTTTTTTCTCTCCAAACTTTATTCAGTATTTTATGTGTTAACCTAATTTATTATGTTGTGCTGTACCTGTCTGATTTACAACAGAGGATATAGCACAGCTGGTAAGTAAATAAATAAATAGCTATTTTTAATGAACTACCTCGTACCAGCACTTGTGAAAATTGACATTGAGCAAAGAATAGAATAGAATAGAATAGAATAGAATAGAATAGAATAGAATAGAATAGAATAGAATAGAATAGAATAACAGAGTTGGAAGGAACCTTGGAGGTCTTCTAGTCCAACCCCTTGCTTCGGCAGGAAACCCTACACCATTTTAGACAAATGGTTATCCAACATTTTCTTTAAAATTTCCAGTGTTGGAGCATTCACAACTTCTGGAGGCAAGTCATTCCACTGATTAATTGTTCTCACTGTCAGGAAATTTCTCCTTAGTTCTAGGTTGCTTCTCTCCTTGATTAGTTTCCACCCATTGCTTCTTGTTCTACCCTCAGGTGCTTTGGAGAATAGTTTGACTCCCTCTTCTTTGTGGCAACCCTTGAGATATTGGAACACTGGAGTGGTGGTATTCAAATCCCGGTGCTACCAGTTTGCTATCAGTAGTGTACGAGTGCAGGGCACTTTTGGTGGATGGGTGGAGCCTCCCGCCACTGCACTATCGGTTCACCTGAACCAGGAAGAACCAGGAGCAACCCACCCCTGGAACACTGCTATTATGTCTCCCCTAGTCCTTCTTTTCATTAAACTAGACATACCCAGTTCCTGCAACCGTTCTTCATATATTTTAGCCTCCAGTCCCTAATCATCTTTGTTGCTCTTCTCTGCACTCTTTCTAGAGTCTCAACATCTTTTTTACATTGTGGCGACCAAAACTGAATACAGAATTCCAAGTGTGACCTTACCAAGGCATTATAAAATGGCATTAACACTTCACGTGATCTTGATTCTATCCCTCTGTTTATGCAACCTAGAACTGTGTTGGCTTTTTTGGCAGCTGTTGCACACTGCTGGCTCATATTTAAATGGTTGTCCACTAGGACTCCAAGAGCCCTCTCACAGCTATTGAGCAAGGTACCACATATCTGGTACCTGTGCATTTTGTTTTTCTTGCCTAAATGTAAGAAAGTGTTCACATCTGATTTTTGAATGACTGTGATTCAGAAGAGGAATTATTAATTCATTGTGCTATGTGTTCTTAAAAAAGGGCACTGCGAGAAGACATGTGATACTGTTTCAATTTCCTTGAAAGGACAAAGTCCAGGGTCATTCTTATATGGAATATTTTGACATCTTCTCCAAGGGAGATCAAAATTGTATCGGACAAAGTTAAGGGCTCTCTTTCAAGATGGACAAAGCTTGTTGGCTAGCAAACTTGAGTTCTGGTGATTTCATAAACACATTTCTATAGTTATTTGTAAATGTAAAGTCTCATAGCAAAGTAAGAATCATCACCGTGATCAAGCTGGGCACAAGAGGCACAATTTTTCTAGAATGTCAATAGCAGAATGTAGAATATGTCCAATACTGCCATCTTACAAATACTTCCTTGGAGGAAAGGCCTTATCAGTAAGACAAGATATATTACTTGTTTCATTTGTTTATATTATAAATCCTTTGGCTCTCATAAGGATCATAAAGATAGAGCTACCTTTGTGGAAACAGATGTAAACCCTACAGATCAGTCATTATGATAAGTTAACTTTCTAAAGAAAACATACATTATAATTTATTTTGCTTTATTTAATTTAAAAAAAATCTAAGGAATTGTAATACCATTTAAATACACAGATTTACAAATAGGTCCAAAACAGGACTAAAATATTCTTTGAATATTGTGCTTTCATAGATACATAAGAAAATTAGCATATAAAAATACTTTGTACAGGAATACACTCTAATATATGGATAAAAATACACATTTAATGCATTTCATTTTTATATCATTCAAAATGCATAGGAAGGGATACAAGGACCATTTTTAAAGCCTTATTAAAAGTCTTCATTAAAAACCTAATTGAAGCCACAGGGAGCTTCTGCCATTATGAGAATATTGCATATAAAACCCCCATTTTCCACACATCCATCAATATTTTTTTGTTTCTTTTATGGCACATTATCTAGAGTATGGCAGCAATGGTATGGAATATTGCATACTTTGAGAAGAGAGAATGGCTACAGCTAGAGACAGCCCAATAAGACTCATGCACATCTTGATAAGAAAGTCACAAAGAGAGAGAGCAGTGCTGTGCAATAGCAAAAAAAGATATATATGCTCACAGCTTGGGCTGGGTTCAGACCAGAAACCACCTTGGATCAATAGACTCATCTAACGGGTGTTTCTAATCTTGACAAAACCATGGTATCTCAATATGAATCAAAACAGTAGAAAATAGATATCAAAATTAAAACTATTAGAAAGGAAGAGAGGAGCCAGTTTTCCCATTCAATGAACTAAATTCCCAAGTAAAGGTCAACTCAAATAATCACAATAAAAGAGTGGTTCCAGAACCCATGAGTGGACTGACAAATCCTGTCATTTTGAAATGAAAAATCCTTTTGAAATGAAAAAATCATGGCTTCTTTTGAAATTGTTAATTGTAGGCAGATAATTGAAAGAATGTGAATATCACACACAGCAGCGCTACAAGAGGATTTGACTCAGGAGGCTGATGCAAAGTCCTGGTTTACAAAGGCTTCATGCTCACAAGTCATAGAAGGGGGGGGGGGGAAGGTAATTGTAGAAAAAACACAGGGATGCCGCTACTGATAGGTTACAACAAAGTGTCAAGCATCATCGTGGGATTAAACAAACGTACACATTGCACTGGTGCAATCCACAGAGGATGTACTTGGAGGTACAATATCAATCAAGAGACACTGTCTCATGCTACGGAGTAACCAAAGTTCCTTCCACCACCATCACCCGGATCATTAAGGGGGAGAAGACATTGATGCAAGTGACTTATGTTCAGCTGCCCACTCATAACTTTGTACAGAGGGGACATCTGGGAACAATTTTAGGGCTCTGTTTGTGCTCAAAAATAAATAGCTAGTCCAAGAGGCTTTATGTTCCTTGTGCAATGCTATACAATAAGTGCTTTCAAGAAATGGTAATGGAGAGTAAGAAACTCAGTAAGGAATTAAAGTGGACAATATTTTAAAGGTGAAACGTATTTCTGCCATCACCCAAAGAATAAATTATAAAGAATTTTGAAGGTGAAAAATATTTCTGGTATGTCCCAAAGAATAAATTATGGGGAAGGTATTTGTCAGAGCTTTATCTTCTTGATGAACAGGTTACCTTTTAAATTAAATCCAAAAGTAGAATGTGCACTTAGTGTCAAAGGAGCGCCTGATAGTGATCTGTAAGAATGTGCAGGGGAACTGGAGAAGGGGCTCAAGGAGTGTCTTAGGGATGTTTTTCACAAAAAAAGGGGAATCCATTTTAAGATTAACTTCACTTGATTAAACAAAACAAACAAAAACAGCACCATGTATCCAAGTCCTTACAGACTGGGGAAGAGCTTGTGCTCTATTACCCATGCAGTGGAAACACTCATATGATGAGTAAGGGTGTTGTTCTCCTGTGGGTGAATTATTCTGGGTGTTGCTGTCAGCAACTGGCTCCATCCCTGATAGTTCACTCCATCTCAGCTTGAACCTTCAAAGCCAAGCTGTGCTGGCTTCAAAATGTGATTGGTTGGGGGAAAGGAAACATCTCTTCACAGCAACTGACATTACGCAGATTAAGCATAAACACGAGTGCAAAAGAAAATGGAACAACAACCCAAACAAAAAACCCTCACACACCACACAACAGACACCCATTAATTCCTTTGCTCCCCCAGAACCTTGAGAAGAGCAGACCACCAAACCTAGCCGTCCTTCAGAGTGTCTGTGCGCTTGTCTTCACCTCCCCTCCAACCGACTGCTGGTCTGGAAAGCTTCTTGGCTCCTGTAGGCAAGTATTGGCAATGAAAGCCAGGGGATTTCGACTGATTACAAGGTCCAACTTATTTCCTGCCTCAGATATCAGAGGAACAGCCAGAGAGCAATCAAAGTCCCTTGTACGGATGCAATTCACCTGAAAGGATGGAAAACCCATGGTGAAATCAGAGGAAAAAGAAGGAAAATATGCAGAGACGGGGACAAAATGAAGCAACTGCTTCTTTGCAAAATAACCTTGCGGGCAGCCAAGGTAGCCTGTCACGTACAGGTAGTCCCAGATTTATGACCCCAATTGGGACAGGAGTTTCCATCGCTAAGCAAGGTGGTTGTGAAGCAAGTTGCACTCGATTTTACATTTTTTGTTTTGCCACAGTCATTAAACAAATCATTGTGATTGTTACGTGAATCACGTGGTTGTTAAGAAAATCTGGCTTCCCTCATTGACTTCGCTTGGGAAGGTCGCAAATGGTGATCGTGTGACCCTGGGACATTGGAATCATTGTAAATACATGTTGGTTGTCAAGCTCCCAAAATTCAATCGCATGACCTTGGGGATGCTGCAATGGTCATAAGTGCAAGGACTGTTATAAGTCACTTTTTTCAGCTCTATCACAGCTTTAAAAGATTGCTAAAGGTGTTAGGTTAAGGACTACCCTTATATTACCCAGCCCAAGCCAAATCATACTCTGCTGTATTTCAAAACTGAAGGAAAACACCAATTTCCTTGTGGGAGAAAATATATAAGGCTGTGAAATGTTGCATTCTGGCAGTCCCCTTAACCTCCAGACAAGAGTTCAGAGTCAAATGTGAATTCTATCACATCCCTTATCAGGCAGCCTCACTCCCAAAATATACTGGCCACATTAGCTTGTCAGCTATGAAATGCTGACCTGTACATTTGCAACCCAACAGAGAAGGGGACTATTTAAATGTTGAGCATTTTGAGCTTTTCGCCTTGGAGAGCTTTCTTTCCCTTTTACTTTCTCTATGACAGGCACCACAAAAGGCAATTCTGACATGAATAATGTGGATGATCACTAATAGTGGTGGTAACACTTTTGCAGTGCTACAGGAACAACAACCACACGCAACTCACAGCAATAACTGAAGCACAAGAGCAGGAAAACTGTACCAACGGCCTCTTTCAATATTTTAGGAGGAATGGCTGAGAAACAAATGTACTCATCCTAATAGGCTGGCATTTTATTTATTTATTTATTATTTCAACTTTTATACCGCCCTTCTCCCGAAGGACTCAGGGCGGTTTACAGCCAAGTAAAAAACAACAATACAAAAGTTAAGAACAATTTTAAAAAACTAATTTTAAATTGGCCGAAATTTTAAAAATTTGCTAAATCCCATTAAAAACTGATTAAAACTATTAAAAAACTATTAGGCTAATCCTGCTTGATAAAATAAAAGAGTCTTCAGCTCACGCCGGAAGGTTCGGAGGTCAGAGAGTTGGCGCAACGTTGGAGATAGTTCGTTCCAGAGGGTTGGGGCCCCCACAGAGAAGGCTCTCCCCCTGGGGTTTGCCAGCCGACATTGTCTGGCCGACGGCACCCTGAGGAGACCCTCTCTATGAGAGCACACTGGTCGATGGGAGGTCACCGGTGGCAGCATGCCAAAGGCCTTCCCTTTTTGGAATATCTAAGCAGGATTGGGGAAAGATCCTCTGGGCCATCATGCCAGCGGGTGGCTGCCCTTCATTAGGGTGGCCTAATATTCTTGAGGAAGATGCCCTTCTAAAAAAATGGCAGGCCTTTCAGGGCTGTGGGATTGCAGCTAGTTATGCTGTGACATCACTGCAAGGAGTGTGATTAGAGTTGGATTGGGGGGGGGGAGATGTTTCTAAAAGTGAATCTCCGTCTAAATTCTAAATTCTCTCTAAAAGTGAATTTCAAGAGCAGGCCTGGAAATTTTTCCCCCAGTATGCATGTGAGGCCCATGGGTTGCGCTCGCCAGCTATTAACATTCCATTTTGGTTCCTGAACTCCTGTGTTTGATTGTAAAGCATCAACAAAAGAGAAAAGAGTCTTGGGAGACTGAAAACCAGACTACCTTTGGCAAGAAGCAGGCCTGGGCCTAGATTCAGGGGCAACAGTGGAGTAACTATGGATATAAGGATAGGCAGATAAGACTGCAAAATGGATCTAATGGGAGAGGCTTTCCCTGTCATTAATATTTCTGAAAGGAAAATAATGGCATTTTTTGTTTCTACTAAATGTTTCATAATAAAAAATTTCTAAAGAAAACGAGGTTGACAGAACTGGCTTTTAAAGAACTAGGTCTCAGACTGAAGATCAATATACTTTCCAGTTTAAAATTTAATTCCTGGGTACTGGACAAAAGGTTTCCTATCTTCCCAGTGACTAAATAAATAATAATGGGAGATGTTTTTCCCCTGCAGGTAGGGAAAAGATGTCAGAGAAAGGAGAGAGGCTAACTGGCCTCCTTCATCTTGTCTAGAAAAGTTTTGAATCAGGGTAGTCCTCGATTTACAACAGCTCATTTAGTGCCCATTCAAAGATACAATAGCACATAAGTGACTTATGACTGTTTTCACACTTACGACCAATGCAGCATCCCCATGGTCACGTGATCCCCTTTTGCAGTGGGAAAACCGGATTCACTTAACTACCAGGTTACTAGAGCCATGGTAGCACAGTGGTTAGAGTGCAGTATTTCAGGCTAACTCTGCCGACTGCCAGCAGTTTGATTCTCACCAGCTCAAGATTGACTCAGACTTTTATCCTTCCATGGTCAGTAAAATGAGGACCCAGATTGTTAGGGGCAATATGATGATTCTGCAACCAGGGATGGGCTTCAAAAATTTTAGCAAGGGTTTCTCTGCCTGGTTGCTTGGTGGGCGTGGCCATGGTGGGCGTGACCTAGTCGGCTTCCTGCAGCATGGTGGGGGGTTTGCCCTCCCCGGCCTCTGGAAGCTTTCTCTGAGCCTCCAGGAAGGTGAAAACGTCCTGCCCAGGGTCCGAAGGCCCTCTGGAGGCTGGAAATGGACCCATTTCCGGTCCGTTTCTGGCCTTCCTGAACTGCTGGTAGGCCTGTTTTTCACCCTCCCTGAACCTCCATGCGCATCCTGCACTTACCTGCATCCAAAATGGGACTCCTGGGAGGGGAGGGGAGGGGAGGGGAGGGGCAGGGTGGGTGGGTCCAGCCAGGAGTGGGATTTGGGGGTTCTCCAAACTGCACAGAATCTTAGCTAGAGGTTCTCCCGAACCCCTGCGAACCTCCAGCAGCCCACCCCTGTCTGTAGCCCACTTAGAGAGTGGTGTATAAATCTAAGTGCTATTGCTATTAACAACTGCAATGATTCGTTTAACAACTGTGGCAAGAAAGGTCATAAAATGGGGCAAAACCCACTTAACAATTGTCTCAGCAACATAAATTTTGGGTTCAATTGTGATCATAAGTCGAGGACTACCAGTAACTCATTTCTGAGACAATCAAGAAGTGTAGAAAAGCAAGCTGGCTGCTCCCTTTATATGTTTTCCCCTTCTTGCTGGTTTAAAAACAAATTCCTTCCTGTGATAAACAACCAGGTGAGGGAAAACTTTTCTTTGGGGCTAAGGCAGAGGGGAAAAGAAATTAGCTACAATCATGACCTTGTTTCGCTACTCCCTTCACCAGCTGTTTTTTAATTTCTTCTGTGCCCAAGGGAAAGCCATCTGTCCTTCCAACCTTCCATCCCCCAGACAAATCACAGAGATTTGTTGCTTTTTAACATGAATTTTGTTTTAATTGGAATGTTTTTATTGCCTACTGCCATTTCCGTTTGCTTTTATGGTTGCTTGTTTATCTAATTGCCTTTATTGAAGATTGCTTGTTCTTTCTTTTTGTTTATTGCACTGGGCTCCTTTGGGAGGAATGATGGAGAAGACAATGACGAGCAAAAAAGTAATTAAAAATAACTAAGTGGTTTTTCTCAGCATGATGATGGGATGGTGGAGAAGGGACAGAATTATGGACCAAAAATTGAGCTGAATGCTAGTGTTCTAGAATTGAAGGCCAGATTTGTCCCCAAAGGTGCTTTTTCAGAAGGCAACTGGAGTGGATGTTCTTTTTTTTCTTTTGAAGTCATTTTGCTTCTGATCCAAGAAGCTTCTTCAACTCTGAAGAAGCTGAAGATGTTCTTGGATGAGAAGTAAAATGTCTTCAAAACAAAAAAAAACAGGAAAGTCCAGTTGCCTCCGGAAAAAGCACCTTTGGAACAACCATGATCTGGATGACTGAGAATCTCTACAGAAGGCCAGATTTAAGAACACAGACATAATTTTAAATAAGTGACACAAACACAGCTGCCTTACTGTGGGTGAAATTAAACAATGTGAAGAAAGAGGGAAGGTAAGCATGTTTCAGGTGGGATATCTCAATAATCACAGGTAGTCAATGACTTTTAGATGAGCATACCCATCTAACAACTCTTTAAGAAATCATTTTTCTTCCCCCATCCCTTGTGATTGATTACCTGGAGGACTCTGTCGTAAGGCTTGAGTCCACACTGGTCAGCTGGCCCACCTGGACGGATCATATTCACATAGACACCCTTTTCTAGCAAGCCGTCAGAGACACTGAACCCAAAGTCTTCAGTTTCAGGATCCTTGTAAATTGTCATCTATAGGAAAAGGCAACTTTAATTGGGATGATGGTAAAAATGACGCTGGGTGTACAAAATGGAGATTAGACAAGAGGGAGAGGGACATTATAAAATATCCAACTTCGTTGTCCCAAAGGTGCTTTTTCAAAAGGCAATTGGACTTTGTTTTTCTTTGAAGATGTTTCACCTTTTGTCCAAGAAGCTTCTTCAGTTCTCATAAGTGTCTTCAGTTTTTAAAAAAGGAAAAACAAAGTCCAGTTGCCTTTTGCAAAAACACCTAAGGGACAATCACAACCTGGATGACTGAGAATCTCTGTAGACATTCAACAACATGGGCAACATGCAGTGTCCATAGTACCACTCTAGCTTATTTTTCAAACTTTGAAGACTTGAATTCAAAACCTTACTCCATGGGATAACTTACTCTTTCTCAAAATGAATCAGCTTATTAAAAAAAATAGAGGTGCGAGATGCCTTACCAAGGTTTGCTGCTTTCTTTTCCTTCAAAGGAAATCAGACTATGGGTAAATAAGGCCTGTAAACTTGCTATATTGCAGGAGCATTTTTAATTTTTAATTGAATCACCCATAGATTTGACCATGAACTCAGATAATACAACTTTTATCCCACTCCAGAAATGTGACACTGCTTTATTTAGAACAATCATGAAGCTAATAGAAACCATGTTTCCTTGATGGATAGAAGACACTTATGTGCAGGAACCTCAGTCATCTACATGTCAATAAAAATAATAAAGGTATATAAAAGTAATATAAACTCCTGTATTTACTTAGCTTGAGCATTTCACAACTACTCAGTATTATCCTTGAAAGCTTTGCTGACTAGGCATTCAGCCATACAACCCCATCCGCTTATTGCAGGTATTTCAAAACTGCATCATGCAGTAACTACACAAGTCAGTCTGAAAGATGCAAAGTCTGCGATTGGCTTTGGGTCATTAAGAGTGCATCATCTTTGACTCTTTTATCACTAATTATCCTCAATGCTGAGGTCTCCAATATGCTCTGGACACCAATCATTTCCTTATCCACTCACCTTTTAACATTCGTTAGATCCCTTATTTATTTTTGTTAATGGGAGGTTGATATATTTCAAAACAAAGTATTAGTATCATAATTATTCTAAGAATTCCTTTGGTTCCATATGCGTTCAGATTTATTCTTTTAAAAGAAGGTGGTTGTTCACCACAACCCAGTGCGTTACAGTATTTGTGCTGCGTTTTATCTCAAAAGACAAATTGAGCTGGAAAAAAGCAGAAGACACCTCTGAGGGGGGGAGAAAGATAAGAGTTGGAGTAAAGAACATCCTCACCAGTTCGTCTTATTTGGTAAATGGCTCCCAATGTGAGAGCCATGTTAATGGTCAAGCTACTTAGGGACAGGCCTTCTGGTGTGTTCCAAATTCCAAAAGTGCTCTTTGTTCCTTAAAAACTGAAAAGTGGACAATCCTTTGGTGTCAAAATTGGTATCATTAGCTATGCCGTGTTCAAGTTTCAAGAATGGGGAAGGAACCTTGATAAGATACCATCAGATGATCTTTCTCTGTGCATTGGAATGGCCTGTCCTCTTCATATGATCCCCTTTTACCAGCCACAATGTACCCCCAAGTGATACATATCGGGAATTTCAGCCCAAAAACAATTCATCCCAAAGTTAAAAAGAGCATTTGGCTATGGAAAAAATAAAGAAGCAATCAGAAATTTAGATACAACGACAGGCTTCCGGTTTGGCAACGTAGGTGATGGCGGTGATCTTTACGATCACCAACCTCTGGATTATGTGGAATCGCTAGGACAGCTTAAATCTGCTGCCCAGCGGTTCGGAAAACCCCCTCTTCGGGAGAAGGAGAAGGGGTGAGCTGAGGGCAGAGGTTGAATTTCCCTAAAGCCCCTGAGAAAAAAGGGGTTTGAAGGGTTAAGTTCCCTCCAGTAACCCGAAGTGCTCCAGATCCGAGGATTCTTCTGCTTTGGCGGAACCAATCACCACGACCAAACGCCGAGATTTATTTTGGACAATAAAGGATTATACCGGACAGAACGAAAGTGGGAGAACTTTAAGCAAGTAGCCAAGCCGATTCCCCGATACTTTGTAACAAGCTTGAAAACAGCAAGAAAATGGAGGCGAATTGTTAACAAGTTAACGAGTGGAAAGCGAAAGTGATACTTTCAGCGTGTGCCTCTGCAGTTGGTAATTTGCATGTTACTTGCTGCTTTAACTCTTTGCTGCCTGCTGATAGAATCTAGGGAGATTTTTTAAATACTGCTTTAAAAGACTGTGTTTCTCAGAAGTTAAGAAGATTTAAAGTGAATATTAAGTTGGAAATAAATAAATAAATAATTTTATAGAAGATGGCAGCCAAACAATTAAAGTCTACTGTAACAAAGAGCTCTGGAACTTTATCAGCTGTTGCCTCCAGCTCATACAGAAGAGACTAGAACATTGAATTTAGAGGCGTTACAAGAGAACTTAAAAGGCTTTATAGAAGAAAAATTTAAAGTAATAACTGATGAGATGTCTGAAATGAAAGAGCAGATATCAGAAATTCAAGTGGGAAATAAAGAAGTTAAAGAAGGATTTGTAATGGCAGTACGAAGTTTGGCAACGAATGTGATTTTATTGGAAGAGGAGGTTGAAGAAATTAAGCAACATAATTTAAAATTAGAAAATAAAATGGATGAATTTCAAAGTAAAATGGAAAAACACAGGATGAAATAGTTTTGATACAATATAGAAATATGGAATTTGCTCTTAGAATTCGAGGTTTGAAAGAAAATAAGGAAGAGAATTTAAGGGAAATTTTTTCTGAAGTATTTGCTGAGATATTAGCAGCTCGTCCAGCAGATGTGGCTTATCAAATTGATAAAATAAAAGCAAAGATGGGGAATTAGGATAACTGTTCTTAATAATAAAATACCACAAATTGCTTGTTATACAGAGTATGGTTAGTTTTAGTTTTGAGAAGTAAGACAAAAAAGCAAGTAAGAAAGGGAATCCAGTTTAAACAGATTGCCTCAGCTTGCTCTCAAATGAACCCTAGACTATGTAAATAGAGCGCTTGCTTTTTAACTAAATCTTGAAGTATTTCCAGTAACCAAAAGTCTTGTGGGAAAGGCTGGCGCCAGGATAAATATTCCCATGCAAGAGGCTAATGGTTTACATGTCATTAGATATCTCTGATAACCACATAATTTGTATTTTGAGCCTTCAGTTTTTTAGAATGATAAACACCAGAAAAGGAAAACAAAGTCCAGTTGCCTTTTGAAAAAGGACCTTTGGGACAACCATGACCTGGATGATTGAGAACCTCCACAGACATTTAAACATTCTTATGCCAGGCATGTGGGGAACTCCATTCTTTTGATACTAGGGGCACCTAAAAGCTGCTTCTCTTCTCACTGGAGACTGCCTTATACTTGGTCAGTAATGACTTTTTATGGTTTTACACAGCATCTCTGGAGATGGAGGATTAACCTTAAGCACTTATCATTGAGCTGTTATCTAAGTCTGCCATTTGTCAGAAATGGTGTAAGGTCTCCTGCTTGAGTGGGGGTTGGACTAGATGACCTATAAGGCAGTGGTGAAATCTAATTTTTTCCTACCAATTCTGTGGGCATGGCTATGTGACTGGGGATCAAAAGACAGAAACCCACTAACAATGTCCTGCTGGAGAAGGTTTGGACTAGATGACCTATAAGGCAGTGGTGAAATCTAATTTTTTCCTACCAATTCTGTGGGCATGGCTATGTGACTGGGGATCAAAAGACAGAAACCCACTAACAATGTCCTGCTGGAGAAGGTTTGGACTAGATGACCTATAAGGCAGTGGTGAAATCTAATTTTTTCCTACCAATTCTGTGGGCATGGCTATGTGACTGGGGATCAAAGACAGAAACCCACTAACAATGTCCTGCTGGAGAAGGTTTGGAAAGTAAAAGAAGGTAGAAGAGGGAAGAGTGTTAAAAAGGGTGGTGGTGACTGGGCAAGCCCGACTAATTGTATATAACTGTACATTGGATGAATTATTTGATATGATTGTAAAATAAAACTTTTATATATATATCATCAATTACCTTTCTAAATATATTGAGGAAATGATGTAAATGTACTTTGTAGCAGTTTTTGCAGAGCATTTGAAAAAGTAATCCATTACATTTTTATTAGCAAACTAGCTAAGTGTGGGTTAGATGGACTGGACAGTGGCTTTTAAGTATATGGTGATTAACTTTTGACACTTGACTCAAAAATTCATTAAGTGTTCCTCATCAAATTGATGTCAAATGGGATTCATTCCTAGGCCTTGTACTATGTAGGGAGGTAGGTGGGTGTGAATATGAATTTTATTTTATTGTATTTTATTTCATTTTTTCTGAATGGATTGTTGAAGAGATAGAGGGGATGCTTAAGGAATGCTTATTATCAAATTACCAAATGACACCAAATTGGTAGGATAGCTAATATCTTAGAAGATAGGAAAAAGCACAAGAGCAAACTTGATGCTAGAGAAGAAGCTAAAACTAACAGAATGAAATTAGAGAAAAAATGCAGCATTCATTACTCTAAAGAGAAATCAAATGCATAAGTAATAGGATGGAGAATATCTAGCTTGATAACAACTCATTAATAAAATATCGGAATAATGGTTGATTGAAAATGGAATAAATAGCAGCAGTGTGATGTGGCTGACAAGAAGAGAAATTCAATTTTTAACGTTACAGAAGTTCAATTTTCAATTTGTGAGAATTGCTCCACTTTTTCTTCCTTTAGTTCAATCTAACCTCCAACAATGTCTTCTCCTGGGCCCAGCTTTTAAGAAGGATTCAGAGAAACTGTTAGTTTATAGAAGGTCAGTGAAGATGATCAGAGGGCTAAGAATAACATTCTTTGAAGAAAGAGTGAAGGAATTGGGGAATGTTTATCCAACTAGGAGAAATATGATAGTATTTAAAGATCTGAAAGAAGAACACAACAAAATTGAGACTTGGATAATAGATCCAAGCTATAGGAAGATAATATCTAACAGAATATTAGGGGTAAAAATAGTAACAATGTGATGGTAGAATTAAAAACCCAGTGGCCCCCTATCCACTTAATGTTTGTAAGTGGAGGTTGAGCAGCCTCTTGTTGTGGATGCTTTGAGTTGAGCAAGGAGCTTTGACTCAAGGACCTAACTGGACACTTTTAACTTGATGATCCTAAACAAAATGCCAGAATTAGTCTCCACATTTACTGTAAATAAAACCACCCATATTTTATTGAATTTCTTAATTTCTCAATACAATATCATGACTCCTGCTGGGTTTTTACCCTGAGAAAAACAAACGGAGAACCAAGAGGTCTGTAAAAGTGGTATAAGGCAAATTTCATATCTTGGAAGGCCCATCGAGACATATTCACTGAGGTAATAAAATAAAAGCAAAGATGGGGGAATTAGGATAACTGTTCTTAATAATAAAATACCACAAATTGCTTGTTATACAGAGTATGGTTAGTTTTAGTTTTGAGAAGTAAGACAAAAAAGCAAGTAAGAAAGGGAATCCAGTTTAAACAGATTGCCTCAGCTTGCTCTCAAATGAACCCTAGACTATGTAAATAGAGCGCTTGCTTTTTAACTAAATCTTGAAGTATTTCCAGTAACCAAAAGTCTTGTGGGAAAGGCTGGCGCCAGGATAAATATTCCCATGCAAGAGGCTAATGGTTTACATGTCATTAGATATCTCTGATAACCACATAATTTGTATTTTGAGCCTTCAGTTTTTTAGAATGATAAACACCAGAAAAGGAAAACATCGTTGTGGGTCCAGTATAGGAATCTTTCCCCAGTCTCTGGCTGCCAGCAATAAAATGATATTTGGACAGTTATGAAAAACATAGTAGACATTCTTTCGTCTCATTCCCTTGCTTTTTCAAAAGGCAACTGGACTTTGTTTTTCCTTTAAGATGTTTCGCTTCTCACCCAAAAAGCTTCTTCAGTTCTGTCTGAATGGTGGAGAATGGAAGGATTTATATTCCTTGCAGTCATCTAGTCATTAGCACTCTATCTGAGAGAAGAAACGAAGAAGCTTTTTGGATGAGAAGCGAAACGTCTTCAAGGAAAAACAAAGTCCAGTTGCCTTTTGAAAAAGGACCTTTGGGACAACCATGACCCGGATGATTGAGAACCTCCACAGACATTTAAACATTCTTATGCCAGGCATGTGGGGAACTCCATTCTTTTGATACTAGGGGCACCTAAAAGCTGCTTCTCTTCTCACTGGAGACTGCCTTATACTTGGTCAGTAATGACTTTTTATGGTTTTACACAGCATCTCTGGAGATGGAGGGATTAACCTTAAGCACTTATCATTGAGCTGTTATCTAAGTCTGCCATTTGTCAGAAATGGTGTAAGGTCTCCTGCTTGAGTGGGGGGTTGGACTAGATGACCTATAAGGCAGTGGTGAAATCTAATTTTTTTTCCTACCAATTCTGTGGGCATGGCTTGGTGGGCATGGCTTGGTGGTGGGGTCATGTGACTGGGTGGGCATGGCTATGTGACTGGGGGATCAAAAGACAGAAACCCACTAACAATGTCCTGCTGGAGAAGGTTTGGACTAGATGACCTCCAGGTCCCTTCCAGCCCTGGATTATCTTCTGAAGCTGCATCTAGTGCCAGGTTTGTAGTCCTTCCTTCCTTCCTTCCTTCCTTCCTTCCTTCCTTCCTTCCTTCCTTCCTTCCTTCCTTCCTTCCTTCCTTCCCTCCTTCCTTCCTTCCTTCCTTCCTTCCTTCCTTCCTTCCTTCCTTCCTTCCTTCCTTCCTTCCTTCCTTCCTTCCTTCACCCCTCTCTCTTTTTCTCTCTCTCTCGAATCCCCCACCCTCCATTTTTTGCCTACACCCCCCATTTTTTTGCTTAGCAGGCTTCAGCTTTTTTACCTTTAAAAAAGTCTCACTGGGATCGTCACAGCCTTGATTTAACTCTTTAAAAGCCTTTTTGTACAACCTCTTCAGCCGAAGAGGTTGTTAAGAAAATGCTTTTAAAAGTTAAAAAAAAAGGCTCTGATGATCGCATGGTCAGCTGGGCATGGGGGGGTGCAGGGATTTTTGCTACCGGTTCTCCGAACCACCCGCCGCCATTGCTACCGGATCGACTGATTTGGTCCGAACTGGGAGCATTTCACCCCTGCTCTAAGGTCCCTTCCAACTCTTTTAATCTAAGTCAGCATTGTTCTAAGGAATTAAGAGGAGAGGCTGAATCCTCATAGGAGGACACTTGATGCTATGGGTTCAATGCTCCACTTCCTACTATTTGGTGCTCAAACACAGTGAAGAAGTCAGTGAAGCAACCACTGTATTTTCTTTAACTGTTTTTTTTAAAGCAAAATAAAATACAAGGGTCATGAGAGATTATCCCACAGATGCCAAACTTACTATGAAACCATTATTCAGCATGCACGTATGCAAGCAAGCACACACACCTTATGCAGCTCAAGAGGAGTCGGAGACATGATTTCTTGAATCTCATCCTTTATTGTCTTTATCTCCAAATTCTTGTCATTTTTAGTAGGGGTCACATTGTTGTTGTCCTCCACTTCACCTGAGCTCTTAGGGTTGCTTTTCTTTGCTGGGCTCAGTCCTGACTGGTTCACAGAGTTCCTGGGCAGTTTGCCCCCATCAAGGCTCAGATTATGTACACTGCCAGCCATGATGGATGCCTATAGGGGACAAAAACAAACGAAGAAAAACACTAGAATGGGAACAGCCATTGCAAGAAAAACAGTAAACAGCCCAATCAAAGAATCTCTAAAACTGCCCCCCCCACTCCCACACACACAGACAAGACACCAGAATATAAACTGACAGCAAACAACACTCCTTACTAACACTGATGATGTTACCTAGTTAGGGTAATGAAACATCTGCAAGAAAACAAGCAAGCTCAGAGAGCACCAAGGACCTCTCATTTCAACCCTGAGCTACAAATATTCTCCTTTATTGGCATTGCAAGAAAAAAGGGAGTCTTCTGAATTTCATGTTGATATGAAAATGAAAACTTTCAGAACTGCAGATGTTAAATTCTGTCTTTCTCCAACAAATACCCAGAGCTCTGCTAAGGTAATCTCACACTTTGCCAACAGTTACATATACCTATCATTTTCTCCTTCAAGAGAGGGAAGTAAACACTGGCAAACAAAGATATTCCGAGACATTGTATGACACAATGATCAATACGCTTCAGATGTGTTTGCTACTGAATGGCAATTTCTATCTAAGCTTTGTCATGTATCTGCGGGCTTCTGTGGTTATGAGAAATGTCCACTGGGACACACATCCGGCAGAGTATTTGAAGACACAGAGTGTTGTTGCAGCGTTCCAAGTTATTTTGCCTTGTGTGTAAAGTAGCTGTCCTTGGACTTAGAAAGTTGAAAAAGGATAGCAAATCCAGATTTTGCCTGAGCAATGTTATGAAAGGCATATCAAGCAGCTTGATTACCAAACTTATAAAAAGTTATTCTGAATTTTGTGGTATATAATCTATGTTCTACAACCTATCTGACAGTTTGTTGCTTTCTTTATATCTGTGGCCCTTGATCTGTGGTCTATGGACCACAGGTGAGTCCACCTGCTGGTCTGATCTGTAGCTTTCCCTGTAATCAGCTTCAGTCAACTGGCCAGCAGTCCACTTGTGCCCTAAATCGTGTCTTCTTCCCACATTCACTACTTATTATAATAATAATAATAATTTAAAAAAGCCTAAGGAAAGAATCAAAGGAAAGTCATAGTGAACTCTGTTTCATTATGAGGTAGACAAGAACTGCTTAGCAATAACAGAAAACCAGTTATTCTAAGGTCAACAAGTAACAGGAAGTGGTTTAGATGAGTACATGTCTGAAAATAACGGAACGGCAAATTCAATTGAAAAAAGGAAGCATGTACTCAGAGACAACGCTCATGAATAAAGTATGAAATGCTGAAGGAAGTAACAGCAGGGAGAATGGAGTCAAGGACTTCACCAGAAGACTTCTGATCCAGGTTGTCTACCTGCTGCATACCATCTTCCTTGACTCCACATCAAAGCCTGGCAGCCTCGTTATGGGATGGTAAGTATGTTTCTGTATCTGAGTGGGGATTTATTATTAAAACTGCAGAAATAAACCAAACATTTTGTTGCTTATTTTTTGCATCTCGTATCTAACTGTTTATCATGTCCCCGTTGGGAGTCTTAATCTGGGGCAGAAGATGAGCTGAACAAGAACTGACAGCGAATGAGAGGGCAGCTCCGTTGGCCTTGGAGGAAACTGTGGAAGGGCAGAGTCAGTCCAGGCAAGGCTGTTCGGAATTAGTAAGGCTTGTAGGCAGGGAGGAGAGACAGAGCTCAGACGAGGAGCCAGAACCACCCCCTCATGACACAAGAGCTCAAAGAGTGCAGAGAAGGAGTGATCAGTGCAGATGGAGCAGGTCACGCGCGAGGAGAGTGCCCCACCCAGCTTCACCAGGCACACCTGGGGAATGAAACTTAAGGAGACACTGTGGGAGGGGCATTTGTCAGGAACAATGCTGCATTCCTTGTTGGCATTCTGGACTAATTATCTGAATCTTCTGCTCCCTGAACTCCTTGCTTGGCTCTTGTTTTGTCAAATACATTTGGGATTTATTGCCATGTAGCCTTGGTGCAGACAAAAATGGGCTGGACTAATTGCAGCCAGAGGCTGCTTGAGGTTTGTGTGGGGGTTTGTTCTTACTCTGCTCTGGGACTTGCCAGAAATGTGGAAGCATTTGGAGAGCTTTGGAGCAATAAAAGGGCAGTTTGAATTGCCAGCTGTTTGTGTTATCTCTGTGCCGTGCCCTGGGTCATCACACTGTTGCCCCCTAAACTTTATGGCATTGGTTCCTAGGTGCAACTGCCCTTGTATCTTGATGTGGAAAGAAAGAAGGCTTAGCACAGTCTCCTGGAATTCTCTTGCTATTGTCAGCTCCTTTAATGCCATGAAAATATCCAGGGCAATCCTTCACAATTACCATTAAGAGATTTCTCTCTGTGAAACCCACAGACAGCAGGCAGACATTCTATGGCAGTGGTCACCAATTGGTGGTCCATGGACCACTGGTAGTCTGTGAGCAGAAAATTTGCTTTTTTTATATTGCACTAAATACTATTTATCTTTTTTTTAAAAAATCATATTAGCGGTGGGAAGAAATGTCCATCTGGGTTCAGTCCCAACTGGGGAAAAAGACATTGGATTCATGGAAGTTGCTTGGAAAGAAGGTTTATTGATGAACAGGATCACATGGCTTGAGATCCTGAGCAAAAAGGGAAGAGATGCTGAGAGTCCCTATGTTTTATACCCTCTCTGGCTTTGTACTTCATAGGAAGAGTATCCTGATTGGTTGCTGTCAGAGGTCCAAACTAGCTCTTTAGGTTGTCTCTGTGTTAAGTTTGGTTGAATCTTTCTGGGTGATGCAATGAAGGGCAATTAAATGACTCTGCCTAAAGGAGGTAGATCTTTGTTATGTAGAATAGACTGGCCCAGGCCTTAATGGCCCATTAACAAAGATGGGGGGGGGCTGAGTTTCTGCCTCCCTTTTAGGGGAAATATTCTACCCTTTTAATATTTCCTAAAATATTTCATTTTCTAGGAGAATGGTGGGTTTTAACTTCCTACAGTGGTCCGAAGGATTTAAAATTATGAATTTAGTGATCCCTGAGGTCCGAAATGCTGATGACCCCTGCTCTATGGGGCATTTTTTCTTAGTCCTACATGGAATCCTTGAGATGGTAGCATTAACAGGAAGGGTAGGAAATTACAACATTGCCAACCTGCTTGCTTTTTACAAAGTGATGGATTAGTGCTGGTGTCTGATGTTTCTAGTTTACACAAGCATTTTTTAAAAAAAATGTTTCTAAGGTTCTTTGTTTCTGTTACTTATCATGCTGGACTGTAGTTAGTCATTTGCAAAGAGGGATTCATTTGAAAACCGGTTCACTGAAGTGTTCAAGTGATAATAAATATAGCATTGTAAGTACTAAAATATGGGAAACTGACAATACGGATAAATCTTCAGAGCTGTTACAAATGTTAAGTCCACCTTGAGTTAAATATAACTGTGATCTCACACAAGCAACACAAAACCAAATGTACAGATAAGAAATGCAGTGATGCAGATCCCGAACTGCAGTTTCATTGGGCTGGAGGGCGTTTGGCCCCAATCTTCTATGCTTCTATGGCAAGTGGTGCATAAAGTAAATCAATCAGCAAATCAATACCTGGAGGAAGAGCTGTGCTTATTGTTATCCATCCCTCTTCAAAAAAAAAAAGATGCATGATGGGTAAACCAGGAGCCTCAGAGACTGTTAGTACAAAGGCGGATGGGACAGAATTCAGATCTGAGACACAGAACACCTGAGAAGAGAGAGAAAAACACAGAGGGTAACGGACATGGTGAGAAAATGGTAAATACATCAGGTCTCTAGGGGAGCATATCATGTAAAAAAGGATGTATATAAAAATGATTTTCTCTAGATCAGGCAAGCAATTAAATACAGGTAGTCTTTGACTTATGACCACAGTTGAGCCCAAAATTTTTGTTGCTAAGTGAGACAGTTGTTAATTGAACTTTGCCCCATTTTACGGCCTTTCTTGCCACAGTGAATCACTGAAGTTATTTAGGTAGTAACAGGATTGTTCACATTTACAATTTTCGTTAAGTGAATCTGGTTTCCCCATTGACTTTGCTTTTCAGAAGATCGCCAAAGGGATCACATGACCCGGGACACTGGAACCATCATAAATCTGAGTCAATTGCCAAGTGTCTGAATTTTGATCACATGACCCGGGACACTGGAACCATCATAAATCTGAGTCAATTGCCAAGTGTCTGAATTTTGATCACATGACCCGGGACACTGGAACCATCATAAATCTGAGTCAATTGCCAAGTGTCTGAATTTTGATCACATGACCCCGGGACACTGGAACCATCATAAATCTGAGTCAATTGCCAAGTGTCTGAATTTTGATCACATGACCCGGGACACTGGAACCATCATAAATCTGAGTCAATTGCCAAGTGTCTGAATTTTGATCACATGACCCGGGACACTGGAACCATCATAAATCTGAGTCAATTGCCAAGTGTCTGAATTTTGATCACATGACCCCGGGACACTGGAACCATCATAAATATGAGCCCGTTGCCAAATGGTTGACTTTTGATCACGTGACCATGGGGATGGTGCAATGGTCATAGATGTGAAAAGTTTTTTTCAATGCCGTTGTAATCTCAAATGTCACTAAATGAACTGTTGTAAGCCGAGGACTACCTGTAATTAGCATGACTTCATACAGAAGGCTGAGCAGGGCCTGTATATAAAAACCACATAGGTTTCAATTCTTATGTTCATTGTTCAATATTTTCATTTCCAACAGTTTACAACTCAAAACTATGGTGAGAAGTATATTCTGGTAGAGCAGGAAGAGCTGTGCTTATTGTTATCCATCCCTTTTCAAAAAAAAAAAGATGCATGATGGGTAAACCAGGAGCCTCAGAGACTGTTAGTACAAAGGCGGATGGGACAGAATTCAGATCTGAGACACAGAACACCTGAGAAGAGAGAGAAAAACACAGAGGGTAACGGACATGGTGAGAAAATGGTAAATACATCAGGTCTCTAGGGGAGCATATCATGTAAAAAAGGATGTATATAAAAATGATTTTCTCTAGATCAGGCAAGCAATTAAATACAGGTAGTCTTTGACTTATGACCACAGTTGAGCCCAAAATTTTTGTTGCTAAGTGAGACAGTTGTTAATTGAACTTTGCCCCATTTTACGGCCTTTCTTGCCACAGTGAATCACTGAAGTTATTTAGGTAGTAACAGGATTGTTCACATTTACAATTTTCGTTAAGTGAATTGGGCTTCCCCACTGAGCTTGCTTATCAGAAGGTCACAGAAGGTGATCACACGACCCCAGGATACAGCAACCATCATAAATCTGAGTCAATTGCCAAGTGTCTGAATTTTGATCACATGACTATGGGGATGCTGCAATGGCCATAAGTGGGAAAAACGGTCGTAATTTGTTTTTTTCCCCAGTGCTGTTGTAATTTTGAACAGTCCTTACATGAACAGCTGTAAATTACTGTACCTGTAAAGGTAGTAGAAGTTGTTGGCCCTGCCTTTGCTCTCTATTCTCTACACCATCGGTTGAGACACACTCACAGGCATAAAGGGGAAAACGTGGTAGGCCCAGCAGGGATAGCAGTGCTAGGCATGACCGCATTCGAAGATTCAATTACCTCAATCTCCCTCAAAAGTTCCGATTGGCCGCAAGTTTCCAAGTCCTCCAAAGCTTCTCCAAAAACGCGCCAAAAATTATCCTCATTTTGGCGGGTGGGATATCTGTTGTAACGTAGGAACCAAAGATTGTCAGCACTCTTCTGGAGCAGGGTGGAAGCTTCAAGGCTACAGCAAGTGGCTCGCCAGTAAAAGCAGAGACTTGGCAGAGTCTTCATATACAAAAGCAAACAACATGAATTTTTCAGGCAAGAAAGAGTCCAAATACAGAACCTCCATGCACTTTCACTAATGGGGCAAAAGTCCTTCAAAAGGAAGAATTAAATTGGAGTAGCAATGTCAAGTTCAAGAGGGTAAATTAAGAAGATTGCCTGTAGGAAGATTGTAGGTTTAGGAAGACGTGTGGTTTTTTTTTTTTTGGTGAAATAGAGAAGTAAAAGAAAAAAAAAGATGCATGATGGGTAAACCAGGAGCCTCAGAGACTGTTAGTACAAAGGCGGATGGGACAGAATTCAGATCTGAGACACAGAACACCTGAGAAGAGAGAGAAAAACACAGAGGGTAACGGACATGGTGAGAAAATGGTAAATACATCAGGTCTCTAGGGGAGCATATCATGTAAAAAAGGATGTATATAAAAATGATTTTCTCTAGATCAGGCAAGCAATTAAATACAGGTAGTCTTTGACTTATGACCACAGTTGAGCCCAAAATTTTTGTTGCTAAGTGAGACAGTTGTTAATTGAACTTTGCCCCATTTTACGGCCTTTCTTGCCACAGTGAATCACTGAAGTTATTTAGGTAGTAACAGGATTGTTCACATTTACAATTTTTGTTAAGTGAATCTGGTTTCCCCATTGACTTTGCTTTTCAGAAGATCGCCAAAAGGGATCACATGACCCCGGGACACTGGAACCATCATAAATATGAGCCCGTTGATAAATGGTTGACTTTTGATCACGTGACCATGGGGATGGTGCAATGGTCATAGATGTGAAAAGTTTTTTTCAATGCCGTTGTAATCTCAAATGTCACTAAATGAACTGTTGTAAGTCGAGGACTACCTGTAATTAGCATGACTTCATACAGAAGGCTGAGCAGGGCCTGTATGTAAAAACCACATAGGTTTCAATTCTTATGTTCATTGTTCAATATTTTCATTTCCAACAGTTTACAACTCAAAACTATGGTGAGAAGTATATTCTGGTAGAGCAGGAAGAGCTGTGCTTATTGTTATCCATCCCTTTTCAAAAAAAAAAAAAAGATGGGTAAATAAGCAACCCCCAGTCGAATCATCTGATGTAACTTTCCCATGTACATTCTCACAGGTGTTTGGGCTGCAGCTCCCAGAATTCCTAGCCATCATGCTCAATGGCTGATTGAGGAATTCTGGGAGTTGTACTTAACAAAACCAGTCGACACCAGGTTGGAGGAGGCTAAACAAACAAACAAACAAGCAAATAAATAAATACCCTGTTTTCCCCAAAATAAGACATCCCCTGATACTAAGCCCAATCGGGTTTTTGTGTGCATGGCAATAAGGCCAAGCGCTTATTTGAGGGTTCAAAAAAAATATAAGACAGGATCTTATTTTCGGGAAAACACAATAAATAAATAAATAAATAAATAAATAAATAAATAAATAAATAAATAAATAAATAAATAAATAAATAAATAAATAAATAAATAAATAAATAAATAAATAAATAAATAAATAAATAAAGCAAGCCAAGCACTTATTTGAGGGTTCAAAAAAATATGACAGGGTCTTATTTTCGGGGAAACACGGTCAATAACTAACTAACTGACTGACTGACTGACTAATTGACCAACTGACCGACAAACTGACTGACTAACTGACTGACTGACTAACTAACTAACTAACTAACTAACCCACCCAACTAGGATATTAGGATATAGAATAACCAAGAAGGGCTAAGAACTACCACAGGCAAACAGTCCCATGGTTAGGCTAAGAAGTGTCTTAAGATACTCTGTTCTGCTGGGGATAAAGCCACTCCCAATATATAAAAGAGTTACAGGAATTCCCCTCAGATTCAGTTACACTGTAATATACCAAAATATACAGCTGAAACAGGGCAAAAAACAGGACCAGATTTAATTCTTGAGGGCTTGAAAATTAAGTGGCAGAGTACTTTCTTTGGGAAAGAAAGAAGTTCTAGGCATCCCCAAATTGTATTGTAACATTTTACTTTTCACTCTCTTCTTTCTAAGAGATAAGAGGCCGCCATTTCCTCTCAAGTAGAAAGAAAGAAAGAAGGAAGGAAGAAAAAGGCCTTACATTTAGGAGGAATTATGCCAAAGAAAGCAGAATCTTTTCTGTAACGCTAACATGAGATGAAATGGACTTCAGTGCCAAGAAAAGCAAGGAGCTTTGATTCACAAAAACAACCATCTTTGCTTTTGTCAGTTTTCTAAGTCAGAGAATCAGACATGAAGCCCTGGCATTCTTCCTCCAAGAAGCCCCGCACCAGATTGAAGCATCACTTCTTAGTTTTGAAAGGGAAAACAGGAATTACAAATGAACTAAAGTCATGAAATGGTTTTGGAAATCCATGCCAAGGGAATGATTATTGTTTTAATGGTTTCACACTACAAAAAACTGTGACAGAAAGACAGAATGTTGAACGGAGACTGTTTTTTTAAAAAATTATGCCACTGCCTTTTGTTGTTCTTCTAACAGATCATCTCAATTTCTTTCTCCCACCACCACCCTTAGTTATGGAGTTCTTTCATCTCAGTCTGCCTTTGTCTTCATGTCCATCCACCATGTTGGCATTTCAGAATTCCACCTCAAAGATTTGTGATCCAAACAATTTGAGGCTCTTTCGCTGAAGACCATTCTTAAATGGAGTATCCCCGAGATATCAAATAAAAACCAATTCTGTCTCCTTGGCAGCTTCAAGCAATTGAACCAAGAAAACTTGAAAACTGGACAAAAATAAAACTGGGTAACATAGTTTAAACTCAATTCTAGAAGGGTCTCTGTTGTTGTATTTAGGGAACACTTCAGTCGACAAGGATGACTGGAAATTAGCTTTCAATATGGGGACATTGCTTTGCACGTGTGGTTCAAAGTGTGTTACATTTTCCTTACACAAACAAACAAGCAGAAAATAATTAGATAATTTTAGACATATAACCATGCAATCTGAATAATTTTCACATTGGGCCAAGGACGTCACAAGATGTGGTCAGAAAAGCTAAGATGGAGGCCATGATAATGTGAGCAACGCTCCACCCATTTTTTCAGTGTGACACATACAAAAAAAAACAACCCCAAACACCAGGTGGAACTTTAATCCCATTGTTATGGCTGCCATCTTGACTTTTTCAACCATACCTGGCAGACATCCTTGCAGCTGGCCATTAAAATCTTGATGCTCCAAGATCAGATGTAGAACACTGAATAACAAGAGTATCATCATCCAAGCAATTCGCCAGAATGGAAACTGGAACATTGAAAGGAGGCCAAATGTTGACTTCAAAACATCAAGTGCATTTTATTTCACACAAACTGGAGTGAAGACAAGAGGGAGGTAAATGACAAAAGCAGCATTTGTCTCTTTTGGACATGCATTATTACATTGCATACACATATGGGAAAAAAAAGCTTGCATCATCGTAAGGGGCTGCTTTCATCATTTTGCCGAAACCAATGGATTCTGAGGGTGCTACTGCTGCTGTTCCTCTTGCAATCTCCATTGTGTTTACAAAACACAAACACAAGCTTAGTTCTGTGTAATGTATCCCATTTTCAGAGAACTAGAAGTAGATCCAAACACTTTAAAGATAAATTCACTGTACTATCATCTTGTGGAGGTAGAAACATTCATATTGATAGAAATCCATGACTATAAGAGTGTGATGAAATTCTGATCAGCATGAACAATAGTGGCCCTATTTGGGAGACATTATTCAGTTTCTTATAGTAATTTTTGACATTTTTCACCCACAGGGATAATTAAACATCACCTTCGGAAGAAAAATATCTTTGCGCAGCATTGTACATTTGAAAAAAGCCAATCCAGTTGGTGTGCAACTGTATTAATAAAAAACTGTTGGTGCCCCTAACAGCATATGTCTTCAAGGGCATACAGAATAAGGAGGTTCTTGAAAGTAGAATGCAGTCATTCCCTTGGAAGCAAATTTCCATCATTTCACGAGAACTACCGGATTCTAAATTGTTAATTCCTTCTCACTTAATTCATGCATTTCTGAAAACTCTGCAGCTTGAAATGCATGGGCATTGCAAAGCACAAATATGAATGTTTGATTAAGACAGGGATGTTTCATCCACTTGCACAATTGCCATGTACACATCACAACTTTCCATTGAGGTTTCCTATCAACTTTTAACTCAGCAAAGCCGCTACTTTTAAATGCTTTAATAATCATTTGTGCTGACAGTGAGAATTAGAATTTGGAGTAGAAGAGGCTCATTGAAAGCCTATTCCATTGCAATGAATCATTTCAATTACACTTAAAACAAGCATGCCTGAATATCTGATTCTTGCAATAGATAAAGATATGCATTTATTTCTCCCCTGGTCCTTCCCCAAAAAAGCTGGACATACCTGCTCGGCTTCTCCCAGTCTTCCTCATTGAAACCGCCATGTGTGAAAGGGTAGCTCTTCCTGGGGTCTCCAGGAGGGGTGCTGTTTTTCTGCCTGCTGGATCTCCATTCATGGGGGTGAAGCGCAATGCCGACAGCCTGAGGCAAGTAAGTACCCACTGGAATTGGGGAAGCGGGGAAAGATGACAAGAAGAGGAAGGAGATTATTTGATTGCTATTGCTGAGAAAATTATACTGGATGAGAGGTCCATTGGTGTGTTTTCATTCATGGAACTGCTTCTTATCAGCAAAACTGGGAATGAAATGTGGGATTGACCTGAACATTAGAAAAAACTCCTCGTCTATTAAAGAAATGTTAAATATGCTAGACAGCTGCGAAAGTGAAGAAATGTTCCAGCCAAGTCACATAGGACTTTCTCTAGCAAAGCATCTAGAGGAAGAAGATGATGATGATAATAATAATAATAATAATAATAATAATAATAATAATAATAATAATAATAATAATAATAATATACATCTTTAAATGTTCAGTTGACTGAGTTTCATGTTTAATGAATAAAAGAAATAGTAATAATTGTCATTTGGAACACAACAGGCCAGATATCACAGTTGTCAAGGGCCGAAGCATACAGTTTATTGATATCGCTGTACCAGGAGATACCAGAGTCAAAGAAAAAGAACTGGAAAAAAATCATGAAATATTGAGATCTGGCCATCGAAACTAGACAGCTATGGATGAAACATGTAACAGTGATACTGTTGTGACCCAGGTTCCCGGACTCGGACTCCTTGAGGAGGAGGATTCAGAGAGTGAGGAGGAGGAGTTGGCAAGGCCTGCTTCCCCTGGGCCCTCTCCCTCCCTGGCACTCACCCAGGAGGAGGAGGAGGGGCTGGCAAAGCCTGATTCCCCTTGGCCTTCTTCTGATTTGGCAACATCCCAAGAACAATCTTGGCTTGATGCGAGACTGTGCAGACGTGAAGGGCGCGCACAGCAGAGGAGGCGTTGGGACAAGGTCAGAGAATGATGAGTCACAGAATGACACCCACAGGGGCTATAAAGCAGGAGGCGGAGCTTCCTGGCTTTTTGTCTTGGACAAAGCAGTGAATTTGCGCGGGCAAACTGTTTCAATGGAGGGAAGAATATGTTCCTGAGTGAC
The DNA here is from genome assembly GCF_028640845.1 of Ahaetulla prasina. Lineage (NCBI taxonomy): Eukaryota > Metazoa > Chordata > Lepidosauria > Squamata > Colubridae > Ahaetulla > Ahaetulla prasina. The sequence continues at coordinate 56,394,002 of NC_080540.1, read as the reverse complement.
TCTTGCCTTATCTATAATTTCCTAGTTATCTCCAGAGACTTGGCAGGTGCATGGGTAGATGTGGCCGGAACATCTCTGTGCCAGAAGGAATCCAGCCAAATGTAAATAAACTTGAAAAGAAGGCCTTTGACTGACTTTTTGTTGGGAGTATTGGGAGGGGGAAACAGAACAGATACTCATTGTCATAGGGGCACTTGGTACCATGTCCAAGAATTTTACAAAACATATCAAGAAATTGCAGCTTCCAGAACTGTAAAAAACTGTGCTACTCGGAACATCATACTGTATATTTTAAGAAGGTACTTGGTTGATATCTAGGACGCTGGCAGCAACCTGTATCAACCATTAGCACCAGTCAATGATATTTGTGACACATTTTTAAATGATCAGTTGACTGAGTTTCATGTTTAATGAATAAAAAAGATAATAATAATAATCGGAAAGTGATATGAGTTGACTGTAAAAATCCTGCTCTGCTAGTCAACAGATTTTGTGTATCAACTACTATTATTGATATGTGTTAATCTTATGTTACCTTAAATCCTCTTAATAAAAGGATGGGAATCTGATCCTTTCTCCACTAGACATACTGGTTGGGACTGGCGGGGGAGGGGGGGGAGAGTTCTACATCAAACTTGCCTTAAAGAAAATGTGTCTTTTTCTGGATTGATATGATAATCCCCCAGTGTCAAGACAATCAATGAAGGAAGCATGCCCACCTTAAAATACTTAACAACAACAACAACAACAACAACAACAACAACAGAGTTGGAAGGGACCTTGGAGGTCTTCTAGTCCAATCCCCTGCCCAAGCAAGAAACCCTACACCATTTCAGACAAATGGTTATCCAACATTTTCTTAAAAATTTCCAGTGTTGGAGCATTCACAACTTCTGCAGGCAAGTTGTTTCACTGATTAATTGTTCTAACTGTCAGGAAATTCCTCCTTAGTTCTAAGTTGCATCTCTCCTTGATTAGTTTCCACCCATTGCTTCTTGTTCTACTCTCAGGTGCTTTGGAGAATAGTTTGACTCCCTCTTCTTTGTGGCAACTATCCATTCCACAGTTCCATCCCTCAGTACTGTCCATCCCTCAGTTCAATAACAATACAGGACTGTTCTAAAGGATCAGAAAGTGGTGAGAGAGGATGAAATAACTAGCTAGCCAACCAAACATTTTCCTATTTGTTCAAAACTTAAGCGAACTGATTTATTTAAGTACTCATCATTGCTAAAGAATTGATTTATTACTACCAGAAAGGTTTGAAGGAAAATTTCTCAGAATCGGAATGTAAAACTGGGGGGGAAAGTGCCTGGATTTGGATGAATGAGAGACCGGAGACTCAAGATGATAATGAAAAAGCAGGGAAGGAAAGTAGAGGAAACACACACAAAAAGGATGCAATATGATGATGAGGCAGAAAATGGCATTTTCAGCTGAGGTGGCTAACAGGCCCCTCATTCTGCTACAACTTCAGATGGGGAGCATTCAGAAGCATGTGTATGTGTTGTCCATTTATTTGCTCATGACATCCAATTTCCCCCTGAAAAAGATGTTTAAGGCTGTTAGTTAATATTAGAAAGTTGTTGACAGAGGGGTTTGTGGAGGTGAGATTTAAAAAAAGTCAAGATGGTCACCATAATTATGCAATCAAAGCTCTCCTCCTCTTTTATGCAATTACTCCAGCCACTCTTTTGCTCATTTCCACCAGGATTTCAAGGCAGCAAAATGTGCTTCATATTCTTTTCCAACAGTATTTCCAGAAAAATAATTCTGTGAAGTAGGATAGTGAAATGCCTAGTGGGTTTCTATGGATTGAAATGAACTTCTAACCTTCAGTTTTGGATTATTATAGCCCATGCCCCAACTTCATCACCCTGATCAGTTTTCTTTGGCAACTGGCTTAAAATGAGTGGAGGAATCCCATCCACAGCATTCCCAATACTTAGGATAGGAAGACCGCAAAAACAATTTGTTCATTCCATATGCAAACATCCGTAAACAAAGCGTCTATCTTTGTAGAATGAATTTATAGCATCCATGAAAACAAGAGAAATTTATAGAATGGAATAATAAAAACGTCCAGATTGAATTTAATATTGTCATTTGCATGCCTCACCACTACATCCCCAATTGCAATAGTCAACAAAGAATTCTATATCCTAAAATTATTCTGACCTGGTCAAATAGGAAAAAAAAGATAGAGAAAGAGAACATTTCTTATTTTCTTGTTTAAAAAAAAGAAAGAAAAAAAGAACAGGCCAATTGTAGAGTGTATTGTGTCGTGTATTCATCATGCCTAGTATTAATATACTGTATGTTTAGGTACAGTAATGGCCAAAATTGTGGAAATCTTTTGGGAAAAGTGTATTTTTAAGGTTTGATGGCTAATAACACCACCTTTTTTTGGAGTTTCAAGATAATCATATTCCACTGCTGGAATGGCCTGGGAATAGCCTAGACCTGAACCCAATTGAAAATCTATGGAGCCAACTAAAGAAACTTGTTAGTCAGAAGTGACCCAGCAATAAAACCCAGTTAACAGAAGCAATCATTCAATCTTGGCTTCACATTATAACAGCTGCAGAACTAAAAGACTTGGTTCACTCCATGGAATGACGTTGTAAGGCTGTAATTGCTAAATGCTAAAGGTTACCCAGCTAAATATTAACTGACATGGTGTTTTTGTATATCTCATTTTTTTTATGTGTTTCACTTTTCTTTTTTATGCTGTAACTGCTATTCTAATAGCAAATCCTTGATAAAAGTTATTGCATTATATTCTTGATTAAATTATCTTTTCATTGATATATAATTTTATGGCACTACTCAAAAAAAAAAGTGGTGTTATTAGCTAGTTTTAGAAAATACACTTTTCCCAAAAGGTTTCCACAATTTTGGCCACTACTGTATGTATAACACACATCTCTTGTTTTCATCATTCCTCCATCCTTCATCATTCCCATCTACCATGACATTGTCATGCTAGCTGGAAACTATGAGAATTGTAGCACAATGAAGTTGGAGAAGGCCAGGTAGAGAAGACTAACCTTTGAAGGCATTCTAGTGAATATACTACTTGTACATTTGTAAAGTAAATATTATCCTTTGTTGAGCAACTGATTGAAATACATCCCATTGGCCAAGGCCACAGAAGAAAGTGTACACTGCTGCATGCGCATTTTGTGTGAAATCAGCATGTTGTCACTCTTGTATAAACCCTATAAACTTAGTATACTTCTTTCCAACATTACTGGGGCAAATGGTCACCATCTGTTTTAAACACAGGGACTTGATGTTTGTTTGGAATTTTGATGATCTTTCTCTTAAGGTTTTGAGAGACCTGACTTCATAATAGTGTCAAGTACAGTAGGGATATAGTCAGTCTAGTTGAACAGACACATTGTTTTTTGAAAGACCCTCAAAAATCCATAACATGGTTGTAGGATACAAATATCAGAAATGAATTACAATGAAGGGTGTGTATTTACGCCCATACTCAAACAAAGGAACAAGAAGTTCAACTTACCTTGGCTTCCGTAGCCTGTGTCAATACCCGAACCATCCCAAGATTCCATAGCACTATCCACACTAGGGATTGTGGTGGAATACACCTCGGAGAGCTTGCTAGTTTTCTGAGAATCAGTCAAATCATCCTCTAGGTCACTAACCTCAGTCATACTCCCAGAATTTTGAGGAAAAGTCCCTGGAATCCAAAGAAAGATTCACATGGAGGCACAAAACATTAGTGATATTCCACAATTGGTTCCACCCACAGGTCACAACTACCGGTTCGCCCGAACTGGTCCGAACTGGCTGAATTCCACCCCTGAGCAGCATTATGAAGTCAGAAGAAAGAAACTCTCTACGGAGTCTGATGTGCGATATTTGAGCATCAGATTTGACAGGGAAGGAGGCCTAATCCTGACTTTTTCTACAACTCAATACTCAGCAGCTTTTATAATGCTGGATCAAAGTTAGAGTAACTTGGCTGAGATGGGCGGCTATAGAAATGGAATAAATAAATAAATTAAAGACAAGAAAACTTGTGTGAGAGGAAAACATTGCATTACACTTTCTTTTAAAGGAAGTGTAATGTTCAAAGAAAGTGTAAAGTGTGAAATTCAGAGAAAAAAACCCCTTTTATCTGCATCCTTAAGAGACAGGGATACAGCTAGTCCTTAATGTATGACCACAACTGAGCCCACAATTTCTGTCACTAAGTGAGACATTTGTTAAGTGCATTTCCCCCCATTTTACGACCTCTCTTGCCACAGTTGTTAAGTGAATCACTGCACTTGTTCAATTAGTAACCTGGTTGCTAAGTGAATCTGAATTCCCCATTGACTTTTCCTGTCAGAAGATCACAAAAAGGTGATCACATGACCCAGGGAGACTGCAATCGTCATAAATATGAGCCAGTTTCCAAGCATCTGAATTTTGATCAGATGACCATGGGGATGCTTTAATGGTTTTAAGTGTGAAAAACGGTCATAAGTTACCTTTTTTTCAGTGATGTTGTCACTTTGAATGGTCAATAAACAAACTGAGGACGACCTGTAATTCAGAGTGATGTTGATTTAAATTAACTAATTAAAAAAATTAAAAACTTACTTTCAGTTTGCTTTTTGATCTTTAGCGTTACTGTCTCTCCAGCCATTTGGAGCAGATGAATGGCTTCGCTTAGGGGCTTCCCTTTAAGGCTGACATTATTAATAGCTAATATCCGATCTCCTACGTGGATAGCTCCAGTTCTAAGGAAAAAGTAAAGGAAACTTCAGCTGTGATGCATGGCAGCAATTTCATTTAAAAATCCATCCATCTACCGTGAATTATAAAAAAGAGAATACTATGGACATCTGAAGAAAAATATGAAAATAAAATCCAAAACGATGTATAGATTTCCAGCCATTCATCATTCATCATTCCTGTGATTTATACTGGGAAGAGAAATTCTACTGTGTACATATTATTACAATTCACATTAATAAAATAATAACCAAGGAATAACCCAGCAATTTCATATCAGAAATGAAATTGGTCAAAATCTTAACCTGGAGATGATGACGATGATTGCCATACCTTAAGAAAGAGCCTAGAAGTGGATGAAATGTCAAGATCTCATAATGGTTCAGCCATTTTTAATTTTAAAATGGCTTCAAACTTAGTTTTAGGATGCTTGGGATGGAGCTAAAGGCTATTGCGATTGTAGAGGGTAAATAGGATTGCCTTGAGGGAGATATGCAAGATCCATTGTCTAGGTAATTGAAGATGGGGTGGGTGGATGGGTGGGGTGGGTGGAACAGGGACCTATTTGAAGTTTGCAACATTCAGATCATACTCGGAAATGACTCAGGAAATCACCACCCTATTTCACTAAAGTATAAGGGGAGGAGGTACATCACAATCAGACTTGCAGGATTCTGTTATTGTAGCTAAACTCAAATAAAGTGCAATTAAGATTGTACGTAGATTTCATTTTCTACTGGGGCTGATGATGACCTTGAAGAAGCCATCCAGAAGTCATTAAGACAACAACAGGTGCAGAAGTACTGTATGTGTAGTGCCCAGAGAGGCAAAACAATAATCTAAAACCGGGGTCTCCAACTTTGGCAACTTCAAGACTTGCTGGCTGAGGAAATCTGGGAGTTGAAGTCTACAAGTCTTAAAGCTGCCAAGGTTGGAGACCGCTACCCTAAAAGACTCTGACTGGCTGCCTCTGATTCCTGTGATGTTAAAGTAAAGGAAGGGAAAACACAGGCAGGCTTGTAAACAACTCTTATGAAAGCCCTTATCAATACAGTGTTCTAGTTTTCCTCTGGAATCAGCTTTTTTGATTTGTCAGTGTTCCTTGACCTGAGGGGTGGGAGCTGGAGACCACCCCTCTTAAAGTTGCTCAGGTTGAGAAATACTTGTCTATGGAATAGGTTGGACAGTGACTAACTCTTACAATATAGATTCCACTCACTTCTGGGCAGCTTCTACTGAATAGCAGCAAGAGGAAAAAAACAAAGATTCCCTTCTACTTGCCTTTAGATGTGTTTTCAGTCAGAAGTGGAAAAAGAATAGTAAAATAATAATGTTTTTCAGGCATATTACATCAATTCCCCACCCCAAGGATCTTTCCTCCTATATTTATGAAACACACAGGACTTTAGGTATATATGCTGGCCTAAGACTGTAATAAAATTGCTTTATTAGCTTAAGTCTTTCCTCCTGCATTGTCTTTTATGGCTAATGATTTTTACTGAAAGCACGTACAAACAAAAGAACACCATTTGGTTTTCTGCTCCAGAAAACAAAACCTTTGTACCCTGACATGCAATTAATATTCCAAATCCTGTCTGTGGACAAATTCGTATTATATTCCAGCAGTTAAAAGGTTTGGAATGGATTTTTGGGGGAGAGGGGAGTTAGCACAATATACAAAATACAAACTCGATGGACATTACCTTACAGATGACCCCCACCCTGTTAAAGACCTTGGAGTTTTCATATCCAATGATCTAAGTGCCAAAGCCCACTGCAACTACATCGCAAAAAAGGCTTTAAGAGTTGTAAACCTAATCTTACGTAGCTTCTTCTCCAGAAACACTACACTGCTAACCAGAGCTTATAAAACATTTGCTAGACCAATTCTTGAATATAGCTCGCCTGTCTGGAACCCATACCACATTTCAGACATCAATACGATATGAAGCCACTGGGGGAGATCATTTGTGGTTTTGGGGTGCAATGCCATCTGTATGCTGATGACACTCAGCTGTACATCTCCACCCCTAACCACCCCAATGAAGCCGTCGAAGTGATGTCCCGGTGTCTGGAGGCCGTGCGGGTCTGGAGGGGGAAGAACAGGCTTCGACTCAACCCCTCCAAGACCGAGTGGCTGTGGATGCCGGCATCCTGGTACAGCCAGCTGATTCCATTGGAGGCGAGTCATTGACCCCTATGGAGGGGGTCCGCAACTTAGGCGTTCTCCTGGATGTATGGTTGTCCTTAGAAGAGCATATGACGACCGTCGCCAGGGGAGCTTTTTATCCGGTTCACCTGATACGCCAATTGCGTCCCTTCCTAGACCGGGATTCCTTATGCACGGTCACTCACGCCCTCGTCACTTCCCGTCTGGACTACTGTAATGCTCTCTACATGGGGCTCCCCTTGAAGAGCACCCGGAGCTCCAGCTGGTCCAGAATGCGGCTGCGCGGGTAATAGAGGGAGCAACTCGAGGCTCCCATATAACACCTTTCCTGCGCAGGCTGCACTGGTCTTCCAAGTGCAATTCAAGGTGTAGGTTACCACCTTTAAAGCGCTCCATGGCATAGGACTGGGTTATTTACGAGACCATCTGCTGCCACCAATAGCCTCCCATCGACCTGTGCGCTCCCATAGGGAGGGACTCCTTAGGGTGCCGTCAGTCAAACAATGTTGACTGGAGACCCCCAGGGGGAGGGACTTTTCTGTGGGGGCACCTGCCCTCTGGAATGAGCTGCCTCCAGGGATACGACAACTCCCTGACCTTCGGACCTTCCGTCGCGAGCTGAAGACTTTCTTTTTTTCCCACGCAGGGCTGGCTTAAAGTAATTTTAATTTGGGGTCATTATGGTTTTAATATAGTTTTAAAGTTTTGTTTCGGCCTTTAATTGAATCAGATTTTTAAAAGTGTATTAATTTTTGTGTAATTGTGTTTTACTTGTCTATGGAATAGGTTGGACAGTGACTAACTCTTACAATATAGATTCCACTCACTTCTGGGCAGCTTCTACTGAATAGCAGCAAGAGGAAAAAACAAAGATTCCTTCTACTTGCCTTTAGATGTGTTTTCAGTCAGAAGTGGAAAAAGAATAGTAAAATAATAACCAAGGAATAACCCAGCAATTTCATATCAGAAATGAAATTGGTCAAAATCTTAACCTGGAGATGATGACGATGATTGCCATACCTTAAGAAAGAGCCTAGAAGTGGATGAAATGTCAAGATCTCATAATGGTTCAGCCATTTTAATTTTAAAATGGCTTCAAACTTAGTTTTAGGATGCTTGGGATGGAGCTAAAGGCTATTGCGATTGTAGAGGGTAAATAGGATTGCCTTGAGGAGATATGCAAGATCCATTGTCTAGGTAATTGAAGATGGGGTGGGTGGATGGGTGGGGTGGGTGGATGGGTGGGGTGGGTGGATGGGTGGGGTGGGTGGATGGGTGGGGTGGGTGGATGGGTGGGGTGGGTGGATGGGTGGGGTGGGTGGATGGGTGGGGTGGGTGGATGGGTGGGGTGGGTGGATGGGTGGGGTGGGTGGATGGGTGGGGTGGGTGGATGGGTGGGGTGGGTGGATGGGTGGGGTGGGTGGATGGGTGGGGTGGGTGGATGGGTGGGGTGGGTGGATGGGTGGGGTGGGTGGAACAGGGACCTATTTGAAGTTTGCAACATTCAGATCATACTCGGAAATGACTCAGGAAATCACCACCCTATTTCACTAAAGTATAAGGGGAGGAGGTACATCACAATCAGACTTGCAGGATTCTGTTATTGTAGCTAAACTCAAATAAAGTGCAATTAAGATTGTACGTAGATTTCATTTTCTACTGGGGCTGATGATGACCTTGAAGAAGCCATCCAGAAGTCATTAAGACAACAACAGGTGCAGAAGTACTGTATGTGTAGTGCCCAGAGAGGCAAAACAATAATCTAAAACCGGGGTCTCCAACTTTGGCAACTTCAAGACTTGCTGGCTGAGGAAATCTGGGAGTTGAAGTCTACAAGTCTTAAAGCTGCCAAGGTTGGAGACCGCTACCCTAAAAGACTCTGACTGGCTGCCTCTGATTCCTGTGATGTTAAAGTAAAGGAAGGGAAAACACAGGCAGGCTTGTAAACAACTCTTATGAAAGCCCTTATCAATACAGTGTTCTAGTTTTCCTCTGGAATCAGCTTTTTTGATTTGTCAGTGTTCCTTGACCTGAGGGGTGGGAGCTGGAGACCACCCCTCTTAAAGTTGCTCAGGTTGAGAAATACTTGTCTATGGAATAGGTTGGACAGTGACTAACTCTTACAATATAGATTCCACTCACTTCTGGGCAGCTTCTACTGAATAGCAGCAAGAGGAAAAAAACAAAGATTCCCTTCTACTTGCCTTTAGATGTGTTTTCAGTCAGAAGTGGAAAAAGAATAGTAAAATAATAATGTTTTTCAGGCATATTACATCAATTCCCCACCCCAAGGATCTTTCCTCCTATATTTATGAAACACACAGGACTTTAGGTATATATGCTGGCCTAAGACTGTAATAAAATTGCTTTATTAGCTTAAGTCTTTCCTCCTATATTTATGAAACACACAGGACTTTAGGTATATATGCTGGCCTAAGACTGTAATAAAATTGCTTTATTAGCTTAAGTCTTTCCTCCTATATTTATGAAACACACAGGACTTTAGGTATATATGCTGGCCTAAGACTGTAATAAAATTGCTTTATTAGCTTAAGTCTTTCCTCCTATATTTATGAAACACACAGGACTTTAGGTATATATGCTGGCCTAAGACTGTAATAAAATTGCTTTATTAGCTTAAGTCTTTCCTCCTATATTTATGAAACACACAGGACTTTAGGTATATATGCTGGCCTAAGACTGTAATAAAATTGCTTTATTAGCTTAAGTCTTTCCTCCTATATTTATGAAACACACAGGACTTTAGGTATATATGCTGGCCTAAGACTGTAATAAAATTGCTTTATTAGCTTAAGTCTTTCCTCCTATATTTATGAAACACACAGGACTTTAGGTATATATGCTGGCCTAAGACTGTAATAAAATTGCTTTATTAGCTTAAGTCTTTCCTCCTGCATTGTCTTTTATGGCTAATGATTTTTACTGAAAGCACGTACAAACAAAAGAACACCATTTGGTTTTCTGCTCCAGAAAACAAAACCTTTGTACCCTGACATGCAATTAATATTCCAAATCCTGTCTGTGGACAAATTCGTATTATATTCCAGCAGTTAAAAGGTTTGGAATGGATTTTTGGGGAGAGGAGTTAGCACAATATACAAATAGAATGAGACTATTGCCTTACACATTGTAAGCCGCCCTGAGTCTTCGGAGAAGGGCGGGATATAAATGTAAATAAAAAAAAAAAAGTAGTCACAAGACTTTGAAGGGAAATTAAAATTTGAATGCCTTCTGTTCTTGGCTCCAATGCCAAAGAAATCCAGGCTATAGGATGACAGAAGCAGGAGGAATGGGACTCGTGGGAATATTGCAACAACTGCACTGTTAATGGGCCACCATAAGATGGCACTGCTGGCTCAGAAAGATAACAGAAGCAACTCAAGAATTAACTTTTTTTGGAATCATCTGGTCCTTAACAAAATCAAAAAGACAAGGTAGAGCCTTTACAAACCATGAACAATGATCAGCATTTATTAGCTTGGTAGCATCCTACGAATTCTGGCTAATTCCCTTGACTGAATTTCAGGACAAAATTTCTTTCTTGCTAATGGGAATATTTCCTTATTCTTTTACTGACCACTTTCTTATCTCATTTCTGTTAGCAATTGTGGAAGTCTGGCCCTGCCAGTATCTATCCATCCATCCATCCATCCATCCATCCATCCATCCATCCATCCATCCATCCACTCACCCACCCACCCATCTGCCTATCAGCCTGCCTGCCTGCCCACCTACCTACCTACCTACCTACCTACCTACCTACCTACCTACCTACCTATTTATCTATCATCTTCCTCCCTTCCTCCTTCTCTCTCTCTCCCCCACCAAAGACTGTTGATGACACCTTGATGATAAGCCACCTCTAGGCAGACCACCTACTAAAGCAGTCTAACAGCTGGGCCAAGAGTGTGTCTCAGAACCCAATTAACCATCACTGCTGAAAACCAGAGTGAGGTTTCCTCTTCCTTTGAGGAAGAGAACATATTAACATTGTAATGTTATCTTTAAAATAATGTTAACATTTTATTGTAAACTCAGATCTGCAATACTACCATCATATTCCTGCCCCCCGCCCCCCAAAAAAAACCAGTTTGAAAATGATTTTGATGGTACATGACTAATCAATCAATCAATCAATCATGTGAGAGTGCATGGAAGCAATTTCTTAGGGTTTTGTTTTGTTTTTAGAATGGCAGTGCCGATGTTCCCACTCCCAAGCTATAATGATAGACTCAAGTCTAAGTTCCACTGAGTTCAATGTTGCGGAGCCCCTATAAGACTATATTTGGGTCTAATCCTGAGCACCAGAAAAAATAACAGGCAATCCGATCTAATTAAGACACACAATTTAGGGGGGGATGTCTTTGAATGTTAAACAACAAGAAGAACATTTTCTTCTTTTGTAAAGTTTCACAGGTGGGTTTGAATATTAATCTGACTTTTAATTATTGTTATGGTATGTTTAGGATTACAAAGTATATGTTAAATAAATCTTTGGACACTGTAGTTATTTTTCATCTTCTTTCTCTCTTTTTCCAATCTTGCCTTTCAATCTGCCAGGATGCAAAGGGCTTTTTTTAGGGAAAAGCAGCAAACAAGAAAGGTTGAACTTTACAAATAGGGTGTCTTAAATTAACTTCCCTACATAAAACTAGCAGATGTCCATAACACTATCAACACGGTATGGATGCCTGTGCTATCCGAGAGGCTGAATGTACAGAAAAATCTATCATACGGTTGTTTTTCAGATCATTCAGTGGAAGGTGAGCAGGAGAGAACCAACCTAGAAACAAGGAGAAATTTCTTGACAATCAGAACAATTAACAGCTTGTCTTCAGAAGTTGTGGGTACTCCATCAGTGCAGGCTTTTAAGGAGAGATTGGATGACCGTTTGTCTGGAGTGATATAGGGTTTCCTGCTTCAGCAGAGGGGGTGTTGGATTAGAAAGACCTCCAAGGTCCCTTCCAACTCTGTTGTTCTGTTAAGATTCCTTCTTTGGAAGCTGATGCCTGCAGTGACACTCCAGGCCTCTGACTCTAAGGTTGCAAATTGCAACTCACCGTTCTGCCAGCCCTCGTTTTGTCAAGCCTGAAATGACAATGGGGTCAAAAGGTTCTTCTGTGCCTGAAATAGTGATTCCCAGGGGCCCACCATATCTCTTCAATTCCACTGTGTAGATGATAGCCCCAGTGGTTTCTTGCTCATCTGTTAAAAAGAACAAAGAAGCTGAATAATCACGAATGAAGGCAAATAAAGGCTGAATAATGATGACAGAAGTCGTCCAAAGGCCAAGCTCAGAAGAAGTTCCAGTCTTCTGGAACTTGCAGCTCTCTGAATCTTTTTGAAGGGACCTGTTTCAGTGGTGGGTTGCCCCTGGTTCAGACCGGTTCTATAGAACCGGTAGTAAAACCAGTGGGAGGCTCCGCCCACTGACCCAAAAGTCATCAAAACTCTTCTGCCCATATGCAGAAGAGCACACATGCGAGGGGAATGATCGCACACGTGCGGGCACAATGCGAACCGGTAGTAAAGGTAAGTAGAACCCACCCCTGGCCTGTTTGTATATAGGAAGCATGTGAATATACAAGCACATTAATTAACAATATTGATTCACAATCTGTCAACCTCATTAGTCTTCGAAAGGATTTTTTTTCCTCAACAGATTAATTCAGAGCTTTTGTACCAGAGTTATCCTCGTCCTTCCTGATCTTCAATTTGACAAGTTCTTCACACTGTTTTAAAATCTGCACTGCGTCTTCCATTGAGCAATTGTCAAGACGGATATTATCAATAGCTAACAGCTTGTCTCCAGGCTCCAAGGTGCCAGTCCTGCATACAAAAAGAAAACAAATCTTTTAGAAAACATTCTAAATAGTGTTAACATTTGTTCCTCTCAAGTACTAACAGTGTTGATGATATGATGAAATAAGTGTTGGGCAAACAAAATCATCCATTTTTTTTTTAGTAGCTGTCTTTCAATATGAGGGGGAAAAATAGCTTTTAAAAAAGAGGATCTCAGAAGAATTCTCCTAGTCTCCTTGCTCTGAATTTAACGACAGAGTGGCCAAGAGGTGTACATATAATGATATTGTCTTCCAAATGAAGGCAAATATACATGTCCCAGAAGAATGGGTCATTCTTGAACCGGGATCAGAGGTTTTGTCTTCTGAGCTTTAGGACTCATGTTGGAGCCCATCTTCAGGGAACTTCTCTCTAGCTAGTCCGAAAATTCAGAAGACAAAACCTGTGGTCCCGGTGACCAACCCAGATTGGATCCTGCTAAATTGTTTTCCATTGCACAAACATTTCTCCAAATTTAACAGATTAACAGAGTTGGAAGGGACCTTGTAGGTCATCTAGACCACCCACACCCACCCAAGCAGGAGACCCTACACTCATAATGGCAAACCTATGGCACACATGCCAGAAGTGGCACACAGAACCATCTCTCTGGGCATGCCAGCCATTGCCCGTTACTCTTCCAGGTTCCGGCGCACACATGTATGCCTGCCAGCTGGTCTTCATGCATGCGGGAGCACTGGAAACTGGAAGACCAGGTGACCGACATGCATGCGCAGACCAGAAACTGGAAACTCAGCTTCTGCATGCCAGGGAACTGCTCTGTGCCCACCCGCCCCCATTTTGGCACTTGGTGCCAAAAAGGTTTGCCAACACCATTTCTGACAAATGGCAGTCCAATCTTTTCCTTGAACGCCTCCAGTGATGAAGCTCCGATAACTTCTGAAGGCAGCTTCTGTTCCATTGGTTGACTGTTCTCAATTCTCTTGAGAATTCTCATTTCTCTTGCCTCTTCATGCTTCAGATGAGGTTCCAAAGGAAGACATTAATGCAGGACTCTTTCTTTTAGGGTTCTTCGGTTTGGGAAGGGCAGGCAACCAAAAGGCTTTAGACCCAGCCTTTCTCAATCCCAGCAAATTTCAGATGGCTGGACTTCAACTCCCAGAATCCCTCATCCCGCAAAACTGAAACGCTGCTTTAGAATGAGGGAAAGGGAAAGGGAAACATCAACCCCACCACTTTGGAGCATCTTCAGCAAGAAAGGAAACTCAAACATTATGAAGAGGAATTTAAAAGAAATCCCCAGACATCTGGAGAAGAAGGTAGAAAAAGAGACGCTTCTTTCTAAAGGAAAGAATGTTTCCAAGGCAGATTTTGGTATAGTATTAGTCTGAACAAGTATATGCCAGCCTCATGTGTATTAATTAGGTTCAATCACACATTAGAATCAGTGGTGGGTTTCAAAATTATTTACTACCAGTTCTGTGGGCGTAACAGGAAGGTTACTGCAAAATCCCCATTTCCTCCTGATCAACTGGGACTTGGGAGGCAGGGCCAGTCAGAATTTTTACTACCGGTTCTCCAAACTACTCAAAATGTCCACTACTGGTTCTCCAGAACTGGTCAGAACCTGCTGAAACCCACCTCTGATTAGAATCCAGAATACCTATGAAAGATGGTTGAGGTCATAGAGAGGTATTATAGATCTCATGAACAAATTCTTTACTATTGTTTATTAAGATTAAGAAATAAAAAAGAACTGGTAATTCACTCACCTATGTGCTACACTCCCCTTCTTGATATCAGAGATAATTAAAGGCTCACCAGACTTTCTGCTTGCTGTTTAGGAAGAGATACATGCAGACACTCAATCCAGGCATTTAGAGTCCATGATAATCTTCAGAATTATCTATTATCAGCCTTCCACAACCAGGCATTCCTGCAGAATTCCCAGTCATTATGGCCATTAGAGCACACCAGGTTGCAGAAGACTATAAGATCCACATTATATAAAGTAGGAAGCAACATAATATATTTCCCTTTTTCAATTTCCCTTTGATAAAAACATCTAAGCCCAAGCTACTGATGTTTAATAAAATTCATAAAGCAAGGATATTTGTTGTGCTTTTGAGAACTGCAATCAAGGTTATATTTTAGCATCTTTTCTTCCCATGAAAGAGAGAGCAAACTTTGGTTGCAGCATATTGATGTGGCAAATTATGGTTGAGGAAATGGATCTGAAAGATAACCAAGAAAAAATATGACAAAAGTCTTTTTTAAAGAGCCAAATATTCAGTCCCCTGTATAGAGTATGCCTATGTAGAATTCACTTATATTTTGAAGGAGGCACACCGTATCCATCAGAGGTTTATGAGTGAGGTTGGCACAATGCTTTACATTGTGGGAGCATCACAACAGTTGAAAGAGGTAATGTGTTAGAGCTAAGAAAGAAAGAAAGACCAGAATAACAGAATAACAGAGTTGGAAGGGACTTTGGAGCCCAACCCCCTGCTCAAGCAAGAAACCCTATACCATTTCAGGCAAATGATTGACTAATCTCTTCTTAAAAACCTCCAATGTTGGAGCACCCACAACTTCTGAAGGCAAGTCGTTCCACTGATTAATTGTTCTAACTGTCAGGAAATTACTCCTTAGTTCTAGGTTGGTTCTCTCCTTGGTTAGTTTTTATCAATTGCTTCTTGTCCTGTCTTCAGGTGCTTTGGAGAATAGATTGACCTTCTGTTCTTTGTGGCAACCCCTTAGATATTGGAACACTGCTATCATATCTCCCCTAGTCCTTCTTTTCATTAAACTAGACATACCCAGTTCCTGTAACCGTTCTTCATATGATTTAGCCTCTAGCACCCTAATCATCTTTGTTGCTCTTCTCTGCATGCATTCAAGAGTGTCAACATCTTTTTTATATTGTGACAACCAAAATTACGTGAAATATTCCAAGTGTGGTCTTACCAAGGCATTATCAAGTGGTACTAACACTTCACATGATCTTAATTTTAACCCTTTTGATGCAGTTAATGCAGTCAAGGACTGCTGATTCCAGATCATTCTAGAGAAAGTCTATCTATATAACTGTTAAGAGTCAATACTGATTTGATGGCAATCAATCAATCAATCTGTTTAAAACATAAAACATGTATTAGTTTTTAAATACAATTTAGTTGTATTTAATAGCAATTTATAGCAATTTAGTTCCCTAACCTGGAATTAAGATTATTAAATGGCAAAATTCTCAATTCCTACTCAGGGAGCTAAAAAGCAAGATGGGAACTAAAGCTAAACTTGTCTTTCACTAAAATATAAAATAAAAATAAATTGGAGATTGTTAAAGTTTAGAGACATTATATGAAACAGTACATTCAAGATTTTAAACACTTAATTTCATGCATTTTAAAAAATTGGCCATTAATATAAAAGCATGACAAATCTGAATTCTGAATGAATATGCGTGAAACTGATGCTCGCCAGAAATAGTGCTTCATTTCTAGCACAGTTAGAAAAAAAGTTTTAAATTTATAGCAGACCTTCCAATTCTTCAAATATAATTAGCTGCATTTCCTTTTAAGGACTCCATTTCTAAAACTATTTATAGAATATGCTATTCACAGCTATGGAATATTTGGCTATCCTCCTCCTATTTCTCTACAGGGAGTCCAACAAGGGGAGGAAAGCCAAGTTAAGAGAGGGTGTTTTTTAAAAAATATTTTTCATTACTTCTCAGAGATGTAAGTAACAGTCCTAGGTGGGTGACTTAGATTTGCTTCAATAAAAAGATTCATGCTGTGGAAACAACATGATTCTCATTGTCAACGCTCTTGCAACGTCTACCCAGTACTGTCTGAAACACTTGAAGGTTCGATGGCTTAGTGCACAATAAATATTACAATACACACACACAGCCAAACAACCTGGAAGATGTTTGATGTTCTCCAAGGGGTTTCCAAGCTGGGTAACCACCCTGAAAAGCAAAGCAAACCTATGAAGATTGGCACAACCCTAAAAAAAATTGGTGATGTGGTTTGAGAATGTATGTAACACCAAAAAGGCATTAAGAGTTGTAAACCTAATCTTGCATAGCTTCTTCTCTAGTAATATTACACTACTAACCACAGCATACAAAACATTTGTTAGACCAATTCTCGAATACAGCTCATCTGTCTGGAACCCGCACTGCACATCGGACATTAATACAATAGCAAAGAACAAACCATAGTAGGTCTCAGCATATTGAATTATGGATTCAAGATTGGAAGAAGATAGATGCAAGTGTTAGTTTCCAGACTAATGAAGATCCTAGGGTCTATGGTGTAAACAACCAATTGCAAATGTTTATGGAGATTCTCAGTCAACCAGGTCATGCCCAAAGGTGTGTTTTCAAAAGGCAGATGGCCTTTCTTTGTTTTTGTTTGAAGATGTCTTTTTATCCAAGAAGCTTCTTCAGTTCTGAGGAAGTTCTTGGATGAGAAGTGAAATGCCAAGCAAAAACAAAGGAAGTCCAGTTGCCTTTTGAAAAAGCACCTTTTGGACAGTCAACTGCAAGCTTCCCCATTATCAGTAAAGAGACTTGCCAAATCATAGGATTTGGTTTTAAAGAAAAACCAAAATTATTTGCCCTTAATATCTATGTGGTTATAATGGACCTAAATGGAATACAATTCAATTGTTGAAATACTTGTAACTCCTTACAATCTCCACAAATCTCACTAAAGCGAGTTCTGAAAGAATCTTTGGAAGAAAATGAATCCTCTCCGATTTTAATCAGCTGTCAAAATTCTTGACCAACGCAGTCTAAAATTCAGTTTGATGGCAAACCAGTATGAGTGGATGTATTTTGAGATTCATTTTTTTAAAAAAGTCCAAGATCTTGAGGCGGGGGAGCATGGGTGCTTTTGCCAAGATATAGCAAAATGATCTTTGTTGTTTCTGATCACTGAAATTTCTGGTTAACCGTGAGGATTGACTTAGCACGTAACAGGATAGCAGTCTGGACCTCTCTCATCACTGTCATTGGAAGAACTCAATTATGCCAGGGCTGTGGTTGGCCAGCCAAAAAACCATTGACAAGCTAGTCAGAAGCAGCAAGGGAACCAGGCTGAGATGCAATCTTCAGTGAAACATGCGGATACAGAGAAAATTGCATTTATTGCCTTGTTGCTACCTCACCCCAATTTAGGGCATTTAGTAGTGCCTGAATACTTTAGCGTGGCACCCATTCTCTCACTGTGGAGAGCCAGCATGGTGTAGCAATCAAGATTCTGCCAATTAATCCAGGGGTGAAATTGAAAAACTTCCCCTACCAGTTCTGTGGGCGTGGCTTGTTGGGGGGAGGTCATGTGACTGGGTGGGCATGGCCAACTCGACATCACTCACATCGAGGGGCTCCTCACCGGCCCCTCCCCTCTCAGCCACTCCTTGTCACGAATGACAGGAAAATGGGCAGGGGAATAATCCTGCCTACCATCCTTCCCTCAGTCTGTGATGAGATTGAGGAATGGATGACAGACAGGAAAATCCCCTTCCCCATTTTCCTGCCTTTCACAAAAATGGCTCCATTCCAGCTGCTCCCTCCTGTCCCCCTCCCTCCTGGGAACTACCTTAAAGGGACAGGCTGCAGTAGCTCTGTTCTGAAGAGGGAATGCTTTGACCATCCTTTAAGAATTGACTTGAGCTTCTAATTCTGTTGGCTGGATCCAGCTCAAAGTGTAACATTCCCTTAGTATAGGACAGGGGTCTCCAACCTTGGTCCCTTTAAGACTTGTGGATTTCAACTCCCAGAGTCCCTCAGCCAGCAAAGCTGGCTGAGGAACTCTGGGAGTTGAAGTCCACAAGTCTTAAAGGGACCAAGGTTGGAGACCCCTGGTATAGGAGACAGCAAACTTGGAGTTCATGGTTGGCCAGTCTAAAGAAGTTGAAAGTGAAAAAAAAAAAAAAAGAAATCCAGGGGTGGGCTGCTACGGGTTTGCCCAGGTTTGGGAGAACTCGTAGCTAATGTTATGGCCAGTTCGGAGAACCTCCAAATCCCACCCCTGGCTGGCCCCGCCCACCCCACCCCACCCTACCCCTTCCACTCCACCCCTCCCAGGAGCCTCCACGCAGCCTGTTTTGGATGTGAGGTAAGTACAGGGCCTGTGTGGAGGCTTGAAGAGGGGAAAAAATGGGCCTCCCGGAAGCTCTGGAGGGCCTCCGGAGCCCAGAGGAGGCATATTTCGTCCTCCCAGATGCTTGAGGAAAGCCTCCCGAGCCTGGGGAAGGTGAGAATGTCCCCCTCCCCCATTGTGCAGGAGGTCAAATAGACTATGCCCACCCAGCACCCAAGCAGAGAACCCATTGATGAAATCTTTTAAGCCCACCCCTGAAGAAACCTCAAGGAAATGAAAACATTGCCATTCCAAAAAAGCTGCCTTAGGCAAAGGGTGAAATGAAACATTAAACTGTTTGGCTGACTATTCATGATTGTGTCAGAAAGTCCCACCACAACTCAATCCCTCTAAAAATGCTGCTATTTTGAAATGGAAACCCCAGCATAGGATATTGTTTATAACAACCTCAGAAGCAATAGAAACATCATTAAATTTGCAAAGAGCTTTGACATGACACAGAGTTCTCAAAAGCTACTTGGTTTGTTTTGGTTTGTTGAAGCAGGTCCCTACTTCAGTTTATAAATCTGATTCCCTGATCTTTGGCTAGGTTTGCTACTACTGTTGAGAGACTAAAATACCCAGAAATATCCAGGTTGGGAAAGTCTGAAATAAGTATAAAATCAAAACTTTATTACAGTCTTTGAACCAGAAAGTGCAACAACAAAATACATAGACTTGCAAATATTAACAAAACATTTAAGAATGCAATAAAATTACATATATATACATACACACACACACACACACACACACACACACACATATATATGTAGGTCTTTGATTATTCGGGTTTTCTCCCGCGTAAAATTCAAGTGTCTTGGCGACGTTTCGACGAAGTCTCATTCGTCATCTTCAGGCTTCAGCTTCGTGCTTCTGGGAGCAAAGCACGAAGCACGAAGCTGAAGCCTGAAGATGACGAATGAGACTTCGTGGAAACGTCGCCAAGATACTTCCAATTTTATGCGGGAGAAAACCCGAATAACCAAAGACCTACATACAAACACCCGCGAAAACCTCAGAAAACATATATATATATATTATTGTGAGTGTAGTTTTTTTTAAAAGCAGTGGTGATCTTCAAAATTTGTGCTAAACTTTAACTTTAGTAGGATGGATAAAACAAAATCAGGCAATCTGGAAAGTTACATCAGAGTCCTGGGCAGAGAGAAACAATGACAAATAGGTATTGTGCTCTCTACCAGGGTAGTTCTTTAAAATGGGATAAATATGTATCTTCCTAGATTCTTTATAGAGAGAGCAACAAAGGAGCAGATCGTTTAGGGATTTCACAAAGCCATTTCCCCATGGGCAAAACCACTGCTAAAAAGGGATATTTTTATACCACCTTCTCAGAACTGTAGAGGATGGTACATCCAGCTTAGCCAAAGTGAAAGCTTCAAAAAAATTTCAGAATCAAAACTGAAGATAGATAACATGCTAAGAGATAACATGACCATTTGAGAAGAATCCATAAACTGTAGGATATTAGGCTTAAACTCGTTTGAAAATCAAGATCCCAGAGGTGTTGTATAAGATAACTTCAGGCATTTTCAAGTCCCAATAGACTCAAATGTCCTAAGGCCTGGAGTTTTGCCATTAGCCTTTGTTAGCCAGGTTGATTTAAAACATTCTCCAGAAACCAGGAGAGACAGATTCCACAGGATAAAAATCAATTTCAACCAGAAATGAAGGTGATAAAACCAGGCTCTGGTACTTACAGAAACCAAACCTGTCTCTAACCATAAAACAACATTCTTGATGCCACTTGGAGCTATGTGCTCTTATAAATTTGGACTAGGTAGTTTCCGGGATATTAAACTTTGTAAAAATGCAAATTGGAACACTATAAAGAAGCCGAGAGATTACTCTAGCAAGGGAAACTTGCAAACAGGAATAAAAATGTGCCCACTTTGAACGGAAGAATCTTAAGACAGCTGTGGAGCTACATTGGGCCATACTTGCCTGATAAGAAAAAATGTGTGCTCTAAGATAAGAAAACTTAGAACTACACCCCAGGATATTTATAAGTATGTACCTGCTCTGTTGAGGTCCCATTAATTTGCCATTTATGTAACCTGCTGTTGTGTCATGCAAACACCAGCACTTTGGCTTTTTTCATATAATTTACTGCTAGTTGTTCTTTTAGATAAAAGGAAGCCAATGCTTTCAATGCCCTTCTCATTCCCACCTGGGAGACCAACAAAATTGCATTGTGTGTATTGTACTACTACATTATAGTACTACGTTTATTACTTCACATAGCCAGGGGTAGAATTGATCGGCTAATATTGGATAGCAATGCTTAAGAGAGCCTAAATTATGGAACTGAGGTACAAATTAAAAAGTAAAGGGGCTAGAATACCCCTCCTCTTACCACTCTTTCGATGGAAACAGATCCTGAGAGGTGCCCCCCAAACGGAACATCTGACTCACAATGAAATGTTAGAATGCAGACTTTGTAGATGAAAGAGACATTTCTTCAGGTTTCCTGACGTTTTGCTATAGCATCTCCCATGGAATACATGTATTTTGGGCAAGCATCAGTTCCCCTTTCTTATTGTTTCATAAAAAGTGAATCGAATATGGAGAAGAAAAGGTGGGTCGGCTCAGAACTGTCACTGACATTTAATGTAATATACGCTAAGAGATGGAAAATTAGTTTTCATTTACATCCTGTCTGGGTGCTGCCACAGGCAGACAGTTCAGAAATGACTATGTTGAAATGCGAGAGAGAGAGAGAGAGAGAGAGAGAGAGAGAGAGAGAGAGAGAGAGAGAGAGAGAGAGAGAGAGAGAGAGAGAGATGTGGAAACAAGAATTCATGAAAAATCTGGTATACCTAATCCACATAATGATTATCATTATTGTAAATGATTATATTTATCAAAGTGACTTGATATACTTTCACCGTTATTTTTCGAAAATGAATTGCTGCACAAAGAAGATGGAAACAGCAATCGTCCAGTTGCTTTTCTTCATAAAAGATCCCTATTCAGGCTTGCTTTAAAGAATGGTTCTCCAATTAACATAGCTATAAATCAGAAATCCAGACTGTGCTGATACTTATTCTGTTATAATACACGTGATTGCCAGATAGGATAACATGTCTACAATCTCCTGTGAACAATAGAATAGAATAGAATAGAATTTTTTTATTGGCCAAGTGTGATTGGACACACAAGGAATTTGTCTTGGTGCATATGCTCTCAGTGTACATAAAAGAAAAGACATTTACAACACAATTGATGATCAGTATATCAATATAAATCATAAGGATTGCCAGCAACAAGTTACAGTCATACAGTCATAAGTGGAAAGAGATTGGTGATGGGAACTATGAAAAAATTAATAGTAGTGCAGATTCAGTAAATAGTTTGACAGTGTTGATGGAATTATTTGTTTAGCAGAGTGATGGCCTTCGGGGAAAAACTGCTCTTGTGTCTAGTTGTTCTGGTGTGCAGTGCTCTATAGCGTTGTTTTGAGGGTAGGAGTTGAAACAGTTTATGTCCAGGATGCGAGGGGTCTGTAAATATTTTCACGGCTCTCTTCTTGATTCGTGCAGTATATAGGTCCTCAATGGAAGGCAGGTTGGTAGCAATTATTTTTTCTGCAGTTCTAATTATCCTCTGAAGTCTGTGTTTTTCTTGTTGGGTTGCAGAACCAAACCAGACAGTTATAGAGGTGCAAATGACAGACTCAATAATTCCTCTGTAGAACTGGATCAGCAGCTCCTTGGGCAGTTTGAGCTTACTGAGTTGGCGCAGAAAGAACATTCTTTGTTGTCCTTTTTTAATGATGTTTTTGATGTTAGCTGTCCAATTTAGATCTTGCGATATGATAGAACCTAGAAATTTGAAGGTTTCTACTGTTGATACTGTGTTGTCTAGTATTGTGAGAGGTGGAAGTATGGAAGGGTTTCTCCTAAAGTCTACCACCATTTCTATGGTTTTGAGTGTGTTCAGTTCCAGATTGTTTTGGTTGCACCACAAGGCTAGTTGTTCGACCTCTCGTCTATATGCGGATTCGTCATTGTCTCGAATGAGACCAATCACTGTTGTGTCATCTGCGAACTTCAGTAGCTTAACAGATGGATCATTGGAGATGCAGTCATTGGTATACAGAGAGAAGGGGGGAGAGCACACAGCCTTGGGGGGCCCCTGTGCTAATTGTACAGGTATTTGATGTGATCTTGCTTAGCTTCACCTGCTGCTTCCTGTTTGTTAGGAAGCTTGTGATCCACTTACAAGTCTGTTCCGGTATCTGTAGCTGGTTTAGTTTAGTTAGAAGAATGTCTGGAATGATAGTATTGAATGCTGAACTAAAGTCTACAAAAAGGACCCTTGCATAGGTCTTTGGAGACTCAAGATGTTGTAGGTTGTATGCAGAGCCATATTAACAGCATCATCTGTTGATCTATTTGCTCGGTATGCAAATTGCAAGGGGTCTAACAGCGGATCCGTGATGGTTTTCAGGTAGGAAAGCACTAGCCTTTCAAAGGTTTTCATGACTACAGATGTTAAATTAAAGCAAATGCACACGCACACCCAACTATCATGGTAAATGAAGAATCTGGATCATCTATAGATGCAATGTGAATTACCGTTTCCAAATAGGCTTACTGATATTTAATTTAGATCTAAAGTATAGGCTTTGAATGCTATTGTGCATTGTGATAATTAAAGAGTTTTCAGATCAGGCTTCAACAAAACTGGTAATAATTTAATTTACTTGAAAATGATCACATATAATTAGGAAGGTTTACAAAAACAAGTTTATCATTTAAAACATAGAAGACATTTTGCAAGGAAAGGTTGTGTGGGGAAAATCTGGTATGGTACTGATAATTTTGCAGCACTCCTCCCAAGAAGCAGAAACAAAGCAGCACATTCTCCTAAATTGGAGGGGGAAAAGGTTTGCTCAGCAGTCAATTAGCTTTCAATTAACCCTAATAGATCTGATTAGTCAAATTAAATTCTCATTGGCAAGCTGTTGGCTTTGCTGTTCACTCAGGTTTACTTCCTTATGTCTTGGATTGGCTTTGAAGGCATCAAGTCATTTTATAGCAAGGCTGATATCGGACAATTTGTGCTTGAGATGTATTGTAGATCTTCATTTTACCCAATCTATGTCAATTTCAATGGATAGCAGTAACCCGAAAAGGTGATAGCCATATTTCCAATAAACTAAGTATTAAAGCAAAGTAAGCTAACCTTTTTCTCTAAGGGCCATAAAGCTGAATCTCTCAACTTTTATCAGAGGAAGTGTGTATTTTAAGAATAAATGGAAATATTGTAGCCTTAGTATTATTTATTTCACAATCCACTGAAATCAGGGACCATGCTAGTTACATACACTGAACAGAATAACAGTATTGGAAGGGACCTTGGAGGTCTTGTAGTCCAACCCCCTGCTCAAGCAGGAGATTCTATACCATTTTGGACAAATGGCTATCCAATCTCTTCTTAAATGTCTCCAGTGATGGAGTATCCATAACTTCTGGAGGTGAGCCATTCTATTAATTAATTGTTCTCACTGATTGGAAATTTCCTCTTATTTCTAAGCTGGTTCTCTCCTTGATTAGTTTCTCTTCTCTTCTCTTCTCTTCTCTTCTCTTCTCTTCTCTTCTCTTCTCTTCTCTCTGTATACTAATGACTGCATCTCTAAAGATCCATCTGTTAAACTACTGAAGTTCGCAGATGACACAACAGTGATCAGTCTCATTCGAGACAAAGATGAATCCGCATACAGATGGGAGGTTGAACAACTAGCCTCATGGTGCAACCAGAACAATCTGGTGATACTTTAGGAGAAACCCTCTCATACTTCCACCTTTCACAATACTAGATAACACAGTATCAACAGTAAAAACCTTCAAATTTCTAGGTTCTATCATATCGCAAGATCTAAAATGGACACCCAACCTCAAAAAAAAACACAACAAAGAATGTTCTTTCTGCACCAACTCAGAAAGCTCAAACTGCCCAAGGAGCTACTGATCCAGTTCTACAGAGGAATTATTGAATCTGTCATCTGCACCTCTATAACTGTTTGGTTTGGTTCTGCAACCCAACAAGACAGACACAGACTTCAGAGGATAATTAGAACTGCAGAAAAAACAATTACTACCAACCTGCCTTCCATTGAGGACCTGTATACTGCACGAGTCAAAAAGAGGGCTGTGAAAATATTTACAAACCCTCACATCCTGGACATAAACTGTTTCAACTCCTACCCTCAAAATGACGCTATAGAGCACTGCACAACAGAACAACTAGACACAAGAACAGTTTTTTCCCGGATGCCATCACTCTGCTAAACAAATTATTCCCTCAACACTGTCAAACTATTTACTGAATCTGCATTACTATTAATCTTCTCATCGTTCCCACCACCCATCTCCTTCCACTTATGACTGCATACTATAACTTTGTTGCTTGTATCCTTACGATTTATATTGATATTATTTCCTGATTGCTTATTTGTACCCTATGACTATCATTAAGTGTTGTACCTTAGAATTCTTGATGAAGGTATATTTTCTTTTATGTACACTGAGAGCATATGCCCCAAGACAAATTCCTTGTGTGTCCAATCACACTTGGCCAATAAAAAATTCTATTCTGTTCTGTTCTAGTTTTCATCCATTACTTTGTGACATGCCTTCCGCGCCTTATAGAATAGGTTAATCCCTCTTTCTAATGGTAGCTCCCCAAATATTGCTATCATGTCACTCCTAGTCCTTCTTTTCATTAGATTAGACATACCCAATTCCTGTAACATTCTTCATATGTTTTAGCCTCCAGCCCTGGCTCTAATCATCTTTACTGCTCTTTTCTGCACTCTTTCTAGAGTCTCAATATCTTATTTATATTGTGGCAACCAAAACTGGATGCAATATTCCAGGTGTGATCTTACTGAAATAATAATTCATAGGATTTAAATAAACAGAGTGCAAAATAGTAATATAACTATATTAAACATACAACCAACAAAATAAAATAGAACAAATATACTAATAAAGTTAGCAAGCAGAACCATAACTTGAGGAATATACACAAAACAGCAGCTAACAAAATAGCTACACATTCTCCTTTTTGGTTCTTTTCTTTTCCTAGACCAGGCCAAGTCCAAAAATGCCAGGGAATTTCTAGAATCCTGGCACTCTGACAAATCAGCCATCAATACAGCAGTAGTGGCCAAAATTGTGCAAAGGTGTATTTTTGAGGTTTGATGGCTGATAATAACACTTTTTTTTTTGGAGTAGTACCATTGATATACAATCAATGGAAAGATAATTTAATCAAGAATGTAATGCTTTTCAACCTTTGTTTGAGAGATAAAAGTGGCTTTTTGTCCTGGAATTCTAGATATTAGGCCAAATTCCTGCAGTCTGTGGCAAACAGTCCTTGCACTCAACTTCACATTACATTGCGCCATGTCATCTTGTATACACCCAGATGATTGATTTTCTTCTGTCACATAGGCCCAGTCTCTTAATTCTTCTATCATCACTTGCTGTTGTGCACCTTTTCCTGGCTTTAGCAGTAAGGTTTTGTAGTGACTGAGTCTCCTTATACCTCTTCAAAAACTTAGAAATGCCATCTTTGGTTAAGTTTCCACAAATTTTTCATCTAATTTCTTTATAATTGTAGCCTTGTTCACTTAATAATAATATTTTATATCACTTTCTGGGTGACCACTCAACTCTTTGCACCAACTACTTTAATTTTATTATGTTTTACAAGCTCACTAAATGAAAGAACACAAAAAACCCCAATCAACTTGATAGGTATCACATAACACACTGACAAATGTCCTCCTCTCAGCTTCAAAACATGACATCAATAACTGAATCCTACTGTGATCTGATTGGCTCATAGCCAAAACAAGATGACACCTGATTGGCTCTCTAAACACTCATGCTCATTGGCTACAATCAGATGAAGGAAAGCTACCTGATATCAACCTAAGCAAATTGTGCTTCCTTTTTAGAATAGAATAGAATAGAATAGAATAGAATAGAATAGAATAGAATAGAATAGAATAGAATAGAATAGAATAGAATAGAATAGAATTTTTATTGGCCAAGTATGATTGGACACACAAAGTATTTGTCTTGGTGCATATGCTCTCAGTGTACATAAAAGAAAAGATACCTTTATCAAGGTACAAAACTTACAACACTTAATGATAGTCATAGGGTACAAATTTAACACTTAATGATACGACACTTAATGATAGTCATAGGGTACAAATTTAACACAATGATACAACACTTAATGATAGTCATAGGGTACAAATAAGCAATCAGGAAGCAATCAATATCAGTATAAATCGTAAGGATACAAGCAACAAAATTACAGTCATAAGTGGAAGGAGATGGGTGATGGGAACGATGAGAAGATTAATAGTAGTGCAGATTTAGTAAATAGTTTGACAGTGTTGAGGGAATTATTTGTTTAGCAGAGTGATACTTAGGGAAAAAACTGTTTTTCTGGTTATTTGGCTATAACTTTTCCTAGAATACAGATAATTGAACAAACGTTGTTATATTACATTCTTGATTACATTATCTTTCCATTGATATATAATTTTAGGGTACTATTCCCCAAAAAAGTGGTGTTATTAGCCATCAAACCTCAAAAATACACTTTTCCCAAAAGGTTTCCATAATTTTGGCCACTACTGTAGACACATAGATATTAACAACATCTATAGCAGGGGTGAAATTCAGCCGGTTCTATCCAGATTGTGCGATTCAGTAGGGCTGACTGCATGAAGCCCCGCCCACCCGCGTGGACATCATGACGTCCCTTTTTTGTGCCAGTTTTCAACCCCTGTGCATGCGCAGAAGGCTTTACGCACGCGCAGATGACGGCGTGTGTGAGCAAAGGGAGCATGCATGGGGTGCACGCACATTTGTGAACCAGTAGGGAAAGTAAGTAGGAAGGTAAAAGAGACAATCAACCAGTCCAAAGAGAACAAAAAGACTCCAGAACCTCTCCACCATTAATCAGTACCCAGATGAGCACAGATTAACTCAGGGGTTAATTTTAGACCAACTTTAAGTAAACAACATCCCAATCAAGAAACTGCCAAAGAGTCATCAGTACACAACCCAACCAAAGAATCTCTAAGACCACCCCACCCCCACAGACAGGCAAGTCACCAGAATATAAACTGACAGCAGACAGCACTCCTTACTACCACTGATGATGTTACCTAGTTAGGGTAATGAAACGTCTGCAAGGAAACAAGCAAGCTCAGAGAGCACCAAGGATCCCTTATATCAATCCTGAGCTACAAATATTCTCCTTTATTGGTCTCTTCTTCTCTGTATGATATAATATATTTGCAAGATATACTTATAATTTGTTGCTCACAGCAAGCAGGAGGCACAGAGAAATCATGTGCCAAACTACAGCTGTCTTGTTTTGCCTACCAAAGGGAATCAAATACCACCCACGTTTTTTAAGGAAATAAATTTGTATTCCAAGTACCAGCCTAAGTTTAAGATGTCTTATTTTGTAGCTTGGATTTAATTACTTTGGAGAAACTAGAGAAAAATCAACAGCTTTCATTTATATTTTCTTCCATTTAGTAAAAAAACAAAACAAAACAAAACCAGTGCTAAGGAATAGAAATGTTGGACTCAGAAATCCTTCAAAATGTAACACCTCATTCTTTGTTTGACTTTATGTAGATTAAGGATGGATTATATGGTAATGGAAAGATTAAATGAGTCTTTAAATAATCTTGTTATAGATGGCACAGATTTATATGTTGAGAGAAAAAATTAAATCTATTTTTCAAAAAGATTTTTAAAATGTTTCTCCACATAAACGGAATACTATATATAAAAATCATTAGGCCTTAATGATTAAAAAAATCATTAGGCCTTGTTGATTAAAAAAAAGTCACATGTCTAGAAATTAATATATTCTTTTTTTTTATTTATTCAAAAAGTTTTACAAAAAAAAAATCCCCCCCTTTCCCCCCAACCCCCCTCCCTTCACTAATCCCCTCCCCCCTGACTTCCCAGAAGAAGCACAAGGTATAGTTAAAAATAAAACAAACATATGCTAAGAAAATTTTTCCCCAAAACTATTATACCAATTTTCCCTCTCTAGCTCTGACTTCCTCCTAACATAACCAAAATCCTTCAAAAAATTAACAATTAACAGTAATAAAATATATAAATCAATAGAACAAATTAATCCTAAAGTATTTAAAACCAGCTAAAGCATAAAAATCCAATCCAATTCAGAGAATATCTCCCTTATAGCTTCTATAACCATATAATTTTCCCCCCAGGTCTTTCTTACATAAGATCTTTCAAGAATATTCTATTTAAAATTCAGTACAACACATTATAAAATTTCAATACAGAAAATTACAATATCTATTCAACTTTAGTCCTTCCTCGTCAAAATCCAGTATAAATCCAAATACCTAGTCTTTTATGATAGATATAAAACATATAATCAACCCATTTCTTCCAGATCTTCCTCACATATTGTCTTTCAGGGACACTAATATTTTTGTCTGTTAATATTTCAAAACAACCTTGTTTCAAGGATAATACTTTTGTCTCTTGTCATTTTTTTTGATGCATTAATCTCTATCTTCATTACTCCTTTTGAAAAGTCAGTCACCATATTTCCTAGTAGTTCTTTATGTCCAAGAATCCACAAATTACTGCCGTATATTCCATCAGTCCAAAAAGAGAACTCTTGGAAAGCATTAACCCTGTGAGTTTTTCGGTTCGAGACAGCCTCCTGTAGCACAAATTCAGGCATTTCATCCAAACTATTTAAAGGAAACTTCTTTACATCAACTTGTTTATTCACGATCATATCTTCATATTTATCCACTTTTGTTTGTATCTCCTCCATTCCATTTTCCAAGTCCTGATTACACTGGTTAATTTCCTCCAAGCTCTCATCCAAAACGTCCCCATTTTTTATCAATTCGTATTTTTGAATAATTAAATACATTCTTTCTGTGTAATCCTGTATAAAGTCACGAATCCATTCTTCTGAAAGAACCTTCATGGCAAAGTTCTTGCTGAAAATCCCCTTATAAAATACTTAAACAACGTAATATAATCCAACAATCCACAGTCCAACACAATAAGTTAAAATCTCCATTCAGTTTCGATTTCGCAGCAAGGCTCCTTTCCTTTCCCTTTCCTTTATCGCTCTACTTTCAGTTGGTCTCAAACGCCATTTTAAACAGTTAAAGGAAGGGGGAAAAAATTTCTCTTTTTAAAGAAGGTGGAAGTCAGGAAATCAAAAATACTTGCAAACCAATAATTGTTCACTCATGCTTCTTCCGTCTGCTTATAGAAATCCACAAAAAGAAATCAATTGTTAGCAGAAGTGGACACCTTCCTCTTTTCCTGCTTTTGCAGGAGCGCGCTGAATACTGGAGATTAAAGGAGGATTCAATGGGATTCGACCTTTTGGGACTTTGCATAACAAAAACAAAGCCCCGAGGGGAATCTACCACTCTCCCCCCTGCTCTTTCTCTCTCTTTCAACCAGAGAGGGAAATTGAAGCCGGGAACAGCTGTTCGTTGCTGTTTTCACCGGCTTTTACCATATCCAGTGCGGAGTGCCATAAATTAGCACCCAGCGAGAAAGGTGGCGCCAAGCGGAAGTCAATATATTCTTGAAGAGAAAAAAATTGGAGAATACACCAAACTGACTTTTGAATATATATTACAAATATATTATATATATTTCTATTTAAAATTTCCTTAAATCCTATCATTCCTTCTTTTGACAAAACGAGTAAAAAGAGTCTCAATGACCAATAAGATCACCCTTCTACCAGTCATTTCTCTTTTATTGTTGCCTAGAAAGGCTTCCCTTTTTCACACATTATACTAACCAAGCTCACAAGGTTCTCAATGTCATAATTCAACCTACTAGACACTCAGTATCAACCATAATAATTAACCTCACAAGGGTTCAAAGAGACTCCTATGAGAAGAAAGACTTCAGCTACTCTAATGGTGTGTGGGAGTGACCTTAGAGCTATAGTCAGGGTAACGGTCAAATACGAGGAAACATAGCTTACAGAATGAATGGCAATGGGGGAGAAACGTACTGGCAAGAATCACACAATAAAGTAGAATTAGTTCATATGGGTGTGCTTCCTTTCTGGACTACTTTGTAAGGCTGACATCAATCTTGTAAGTCTCCCACACCACCACGGTCATCTTTACAGCTCAAGAAACTAGGGAGGGTCTCTTCTGAGACATTTGCCAATGCCCACATTCCTCCTGCAAGTTAAGCTACCTATAATCTGACTGCTCCAGTGGTGGGTTTCTACCGGTTCGCCCTGGTTTGGTGAACCGGCGGTGGCAGGAAGCTCTGCTCACCCACCTGGATTTCATCACAGATGCTCTGCGCATGCGCAGAACTGCAGAAGTACCACATGCAAGCGAAGCAAGCATGTGCACACACACACTCATAGTTCTGAACCAATAGTGAAACCCACAACTGGACTGCTCTCCCGGTTGCAGCTCTTCCCTCTGCCTCCAAAGCTCATTTCCATATCCCATTACAGCTACTGAAATCACCTCTAGCCCCAAACAAGAGACAAGATGGTTGATGCTCTTATTTAATATCCTGCCTCAAAGAGAGGCTTTCACAGTCTGCAGGAAGACAGACAGCTTCTGATTCATGACATGATCGATGATATTTCTCTACACGCATGCCCAGTTTTTATTAAAATATATAATGACTTAGATGGGGGAGATTTCCCCCTGAGGAGGTTTGAGCATATAATTCACATGCATCATTGACATAGCCAGTCATAAAACATCTTCCACTACTGATTGAAACATGAAGCATTGGGGAAATGTGTGTGCTGAAACCAAGTTTAACACAACTATGATCACATTTCAAAAAAGAAAAATAATCAGACTGGAAAGGACAATTTTAAATCCCCCTCCCCTCAAAATTGAAGAGCTGAGGAAAAATATGCAAAGGAAAAAATACGTTTAAGGTTCAAATTACAAAAGAACAGCAGTCTGCCTATAAATCAATTACTGCTTCAGAATGTCTGTTTACTCAAGAGTAAATGTTGTAAATGAAAATATGTTTAAAGGCTACTAAGGTTTTTAAATCAAGCTGCATCCATTTATTCTCCAATTTTTTTTATATCCTCAACTATAACAGCAAATGAACAAATACATGCATTCACTGAGTGGTTAAAATTCTAAATGCAACCAGTTTCATTCGAAAACCTCCCAAGACCTCTGAGAAGGATCAGAGATTTTTGATTAATAGTCCAGTTTAATGAGAGAAAATCCATTTTGTTTTGCTATTGTTCAACTCTTGGGGTTAGGAATTCATGCTCATTATCCAGGAAAGATGAAAGCCCCAGCTGACTTTCCTGCCCCTGAAATATACTGTGTCCTATGGAATCTGACATTATTACATGAAAGTTTTGTCACATTAAAAGCAGATATTTGAATTCCCTTGACCCAGTGATAAATTCAGATACTTTTCTACACATTATATTACAAGGGTGAAAGGCCTTGATGACTATTGGAGAAAATCATAACTTTCAATTATACCTCTCCCAAGCAGACATTGAACAAGCTACTGCAACCAAGTTCTCATTAAAGTGTTTTAATCTATTCACAGCTTTTTAACCTTCAATCAGCTTCTTTGATTCTCAGTTAAACGTATGTATTATTGGGGTAAAGGTTATTTAGTAATAATTGAGTCTATGTTTTCAAATGCTGTACATCATTTTCTAGTACCATTATATATTTTAACAGAAGTTGTCATCCATCAGATTCCAATCCTTCTATAATCCAAGTACCATTATTCATTAAGAAGGGGGAAACTTCAGTGATACTGGGGGAACGTTATTGTTTGCAGAAATACCAATAAAAGTGTACATGAAAATTCTCATATGCATGGAAATACCCTACAGATACTTGCAGTTAGAATACTGATGGGAGAAGAACAGAATATTCTTTCGGATAGCACAGCTGACCAATTGATGATCTGAACAGGAACATCACTTTAAAGCATAACATTTGTTTTATAATCCATTCAATTACATTTCCCTCAGAATGGGTGAGTTAGGAAATAAGAAGTGACAACTCTGCTATTCAGAGAGGATTTTCTACTTGGGTTCAGAGCTGTATTTTATCAGAAACTTCTTTCCATCCTACCAATGCTGCAAGGCTGGGAATACAATATAATGCAATGGTATTTCACTAATTTTAGGGAGCACCTATTACTTCCTAAAATTTGTCTGAAATAGGGAATAAGGGAAGAATTTCAAATGAATTTCAGAAAATAGTATGCATTGGTTCAAAACAATGCAGTTGATATGCTGTAGTGATTAAAGTGTTATTAGTGACTGAAGTGTTGATTTAGGACCAAGATATCCAGATTCAAGTTTTGCCTCTACTGGAGAAGACCACTGGGTGATTTTGGGCCTGTTAAACTTCCTCAGTTGAACCTATCCTACAAGATTGTTATGGGGAACATTGGAAGAAGAAGTGCAACACATGAACCCTAAGGACTCCTAGAAAGAGGCAAAATATAAATCTAACTTTTAAAAAAGTTATTATCAATTTGGAAATGAGCACCACTGAAACTGATCTGAAACTCTTAGGAGTTCTTGTGAACATGATTTAGAAAATCTTGCCGGGGAGACCCAACCATTGTAAACCAATATACAGCTTGTCTTCATTAGTGCTATATCATCAAATTAATGTTTGGATGATATCAGAAGACATTATCAATCACTAGGAGGGAACTGACTCTCTCACCTGGTGAGCAAATGTGCCTTGAAAAAGATTAATGCAGAAAGTTATCTTCAGAACATTCTCTTGTAGAAAAGAAAATGGCAAATGCTGCTTGTAATTTAGAAATACTTACAACTGATAGTAATCCCAAGTTCCACACCCCTTTTCTTAGGTAGTTTCACATGGAAGGTACCACTGCTTGGAATGACAGATTCTGTGGAGCAAGGAGACTAATTAAAAGGGCAAGATCAAACCAGAGGCTCATGGGATTGGTTGCTTTGTCTACCTGTACTAAAATTCAATGTACCATCTACCTGTACTAAAATTTCCAATATATGAAGATAAGTACAAAGTTTAGTGCAAAGTGTAGAACAAAATTTACTTTGGCATTGGAAAAAGTATTTGATGAAATACCACTGATATGAGTCACTTCTCAAATTTCAGTGGCTTTTCTATATGCACACCTTCCTATTCATAGTAGGATTTGCTGTCACTGGAATCAAAATCTGCAAGACAGTTGGGCCAGATCATGTTGGATTCCAGAACATTGTTAGATAGAATAGTTTTGGGCAGAATTAATGGGAAGATCATAATGAATGAAGCTGCCTTACATTTTCTATAATATTTTCTAATAGCTCAAAAGAAGTTGTGTCTTAATGAATATTTCCCTACTGTATTTAGTCCAGTATAGTCAAGTGATGAATAATATTAATACAGATAACATTTACAGGTAGTCCTCAACTTATGACAATTGAGCCCAACATTTCTATTGCTAAGCAACACAGTTGTTAAGTGAGTTTGCCCCATTTTATGACTCTTCTTGCCACAGCTGTTAAAGATAGTGACATGTTGTTAAGTTAGTAACATGGCTGTTAAGGGAATTAACAATGACTTCCCCATTGACTTTGCTTGTCAGAAGGTTGCAAAAGATGATCACATGACCCTGGGACACGGCAACCATCATAAGTACATGCCAGTTGCTAAGCATCTTAATTTTGACCCCGTGATCATAGGGATGCTGCAACGATTGTGTGAAAAACGGTCATCAGCCATTCTTTTCAGTGCCATTATAACTTCAAATGGCTATGAAACAAATTGTAAGACAAGGAGCATCCGTACATTTAAAATTGTATGTGACATCGTTTTGCATGTAGTTTTATTTCTGTTTGAACTGTAGGTGTAATAAAGGCTTTTATTAGATTAATGTTGATGTATATATAGCATATGCAGCATTATGTATATATAGCATGCAGAAAGGAGGGTCCTAAACTGTCTAAATATATTCAGTATTTTTGTAGATCGGCACCTAAGAGATAAATGCTCTAATTTACATCATTTCTGAAAGAAAAAGTTGTATGCAAGTGATTTCTTCTTCCCTTTCTTGGCCTCACCAATTTGAAATACTTTTTTTAGGGCTTTGCAGCTCAGATTCTATGACTTTAGAATAGAATAGAATAGAATTTTATTGGCCAAGTGTGATTGGACACACAAGGAATTTGTCTTGGTGCATATGCTCTCAGTGTACATAAAAGAAAAGATACGTTCATCAAGGTACAACATTTACAACACAATTGATGATAATATATCAATATAAATCATAAGGATTGCCAGCAACAAGTTATAGTCATACAGTCATAAGTGGAAAGAGATTGGTGATGGGAACTATGAAACGATTAATTAAATTAATTAAATTAAATTAATTACTGCAGATTCAGTAAATAGTCTGACAGTGTTGAGGGAATTATTTGTTTAGCAGAGTGATGGCCTTCGGGAAAAAACTGTTCTTGTGTCTAGTTGTTCTGGTGTGCAGTGCTCTATAGCGTCGTTTTGAGGGTAGGAGTTGAAACAGTTTATGTCCAGGATGCGAGGGATCTGCAAATATTTTCACGGCCCTCTTCTTGATTCGTGCAGTATACAGGTCCTCAATGGAAGGCAAGTTGGTAGCAATTATTTTTTCTGCAGTTCTAATTATCCTCTGAAGTCTGTGTTTTTCTTGTTGGGTTGCAGAACCGAACCAGACAGTTATAGAGGTGCAAATGACAGACTCAATAATTCCTCTGTAGAATTGGATCAGCAGCTCCTTGGGCAGTTTGACCTTACTGAGTTGGCGCAGAAAGAACATTCTTTGTTGTCCTTTTTTAATGATGCTTTGATGTTAGCTGTCCATTTGAGATCTTGCGATATGATAGAACCCAGAAATTTGAAGGTTTCTACTGTTGATACTGTGTTGTCAAGTATTGTGAGAGGTGGAAGTATGGAAGGGTTTTCCTAAAATCTACCACCATTTCTACGGTTTTGAGTGTGTTCAGTTCCAGATTGTTTTGGTTGCACCACAAGGCTAGTCGTTCGACCTCTCGTCTATATGGATTCGTCATTGTCTCGAATGAGACCAATCACTGTTGTATCATCTGCGAACTTCAGTAGCTTAACAGATGGATCATTGGAGATGCAGTCATTGGTATACAGAGAGAAGAGAAGTGGGGAGAGCACACAGCCTTGGGGGGCCCCTGTGCTAATTGTACAGGTATTTGATGTGATCTTGCTTAGCTTCACCTGCTGCTTCCTGTTTGTTAGGAAGCTTGTGATCCACTTACAAGTCTGTTCCGGTACCTGTAGCTGGTTTAGCTTAGTTAGAAGAATGTCTGGAATGATGGTATTGAATGCTGAACTAAAGTCTACAAAGAGGACCCTTGCATAGGTCTTTGGAGACTCAAGATGTTGTAGGATGTAGTGCAGAGCCATATTAACAGCATCATCTGTTGATCTATTTGCTCGGTATGCAAATTGCAAGGGGTCTAAAAGCGGATTCGTGATGGTTTTCAGGTAGGAAAGCACTAGCCTTTCAAAGGTTTTCATGACTACAGATGTTAGAGCAACTGGTCTGTAGTCATTCAGTTCCTTGATGGTGGGCTTCACTGGGATGATGGTAGAGCGTTTGAAGCAAGAAGGAACATAGCACATCTCTAGTGATTTATTGAAAATATGGGTGAAGATGGGGGCCAATTGGTCAGCACAGACTTTTAAGCAAGAAGGAGTTATCTTGTCTGGGCCTGGCGCTTTTCCTGGCTTTTGTCTGTGAAATAGGTCCTGCACTTCCTTTTCTGTGATCACTAGGGGTTGTGAACCCAATGAAATGGGGTCAGTTGTAGGAGGCTTGGCTGTTGTTGGTGTGTCTGAGATGGGGGTTGTGGAGATAGGTGGCTGTAGTTTCCTTTCAAACCTGCAGTAAAACTCATTCAGGTCATCTGCCAGTTGTTGATTACCTTCAGCCTGGGAAGGAGGTTTGCCATAGCCGGTGATACTACAATTTATAGCCGGTGATACTACAATTTATACTACAATTATAATTTTATTTTATAAAATCCCAGTTGTTTTAACAAGACCAAATTAAGTAAGAAGTTATTAGTTTCCTCCTGAGATTTAGCCATTTTTAGTTTTACAACTATAGAACACCAGAGCTTTGACTATTATCTAGTGACAGGAGCAGCCTGAAAGGGGCCAGCAGCTGAGAACATGGAGAATGGAGGCGCTGCGGTAACATTCCTGTGCCAGATGTGTTCCCATTTACTGACAAGAGAACTGGAGCTATATAAGTGTCCCAGTGACACTGGGTGTCTCCTATACCTAAACACAATCACATTAATTGACTCTGAATAATACTTTTCCACCTTTGTTAGTTACAACATAGTGCAATTGAAAATGTACTTGTTTATTCAAGCGGGACTGGCTTAATTTTAATATTCTAAATTTTTAAATTTTTAAATTTTAATAATTTTAACTGGTGTATTTTATTGATGGGTCAAATTTGACGGTTTTAATTTTCGGCCATTCATAGAATATGTTATTTTAACTATGGTTTTAATCTGTATATTGTTCTGTTTTAATCTGGCTGTACACCGCCCTGAGTCCTTCGGGAGAAGGGCGGTATAAAAATCTAAATAATAAATAAATAAATAAATAAATTGTAAAAGTGCTAATTAAAATCAGGAAGATCCAAATACAGTTGCCGGCCATCATGAAGTTCACCAAGAAACCTTGTGTGGTCATCATCTCTTATCCTTGATCCAGAAATTCGTAGTAGCGTGTGAAAGGAGTACTTCATATCCATAGACATAATAAATATTGCCAATGATAGAAGAAACTAAGTCCTCAATTTAAAAACATCCATTTAGTGACTGTGAAAAATTTCAACAGCATTGAAAAAAGAGACAACCAATCCTCATATTGCAGCAATTCCCATGGTCACATGATCATAATTCAGGCACTTGGCAATTGGCATGTATTTATATCCTGGGGTCATGTGATAGCCATTGGTGACCTTCCCAGCTGGTTTCTGACAAACGAAGTCAATGGGGGAAGCTGAATTTTCTTAATGACTATGCAATTCACTTAACTAGTTATTTGCCCGTTTAACTACTCCGTTCTTTAGCAATGGAAATTCTTGTCCTAATTGTGGTAGTAAGTCAAGGGCTACCTGTATACTTTATCTCATTCCTATGTCCAGTGAACTGATCTGAGTCAGAAAATTGGAAAAAGTTACTTATTTCTCCTAAAAACAAGTGAGTTTTTTTAGACAGAATCAGACTATTCACAAATAACTTACTTCTAATCAACATAAATTTTACCAGTCTGAGGTACTTTCCAACTAAACTATATGCCATCTGAAGAATTCTGGCACTTTATCTGCTCAAAACATTGCTTTGCCATTATTTGATTATCTTTCTCTTAAGCAGACTACTTAACTTCTCTTAATGTACATCCGTGTACCATGTTTCCCTGAAAATAAGACTCTGTGTTATATTTTTCTGAACCCTGAAATAAGCACTTGGCCTTATTGCTAGGTGCTCAAAAGCCCGATTGGCCTTATTATCAGGGGATGTCTTATTTTGGGGAAAACAGGGTAACTATTGAAACAAATTTGGAACTTTATATATGGCATACATTGGTTCTGGCTTCAGAAATCAATATAAAGTTGACCAATACATCAAGATCATGCATCATGTCTGGTCTCTGGGTCACTAAAAAATAATCTGGTCACCTACTGTTCTATACTGCTGCTAACTATATTGAAAACAAAGCAACGTAATTAAAAAGAAAATCGGGTTTAAGTAGAAAAAAATATCCATACCTGCCACATCAAATTCAATCTCTAACACGACTTTATTCGTAAGTGCTGCATCCCGCAACAGCTGGTTGGCTTCCTCCATTGTCCCATCTTCAGTTGCAATGCTGTTGATGGAAAGTACTCTGTCTCCAACTTGTAGAAGGCCACACCTTTAATGAAGAGTGATGAAGGAGGTTGGGAGAAGTCAAGAGAAAAGGCCATTTATCAAGACTATGTAGCCCCTTTCCCATGACCTCAAAGAACAAGACTGATCGGGAATCCAATATGAAAGCATACATATTTGAGACAGTCAAATAAGAGAGGATTCATACATGTGGATGGACAACCTGTAATACCTTCAAAATCTGATAGGGCTTTCCCTTCCCAATCTTTTCTAAGGTAAAGGTTTCCCTTGCAAATATGTACTAGTCATTCCCGACTCTAGGGGGCGGTGCTCATCTCTGTTTCAAAACTGAAGAGCCAGTTCTGTCCAGAGAAGTCTCCATGGTCATGTGGCCAGCATTACTAAATGCCAAAGGCACATGGAACATTGTTACCTTCCCACCAAAGGTGGTCTCTATTGTTCTACTTGCATTTTTTATGTGCTTTTGAACTGCTAGGTTGGCAGAAGCTGGGACAAGCAACGGGAGCTCACCCTGTTATGAGGCACTAGGGATTCAAATCGCTGAACTGCCGACCTTTCGATCGACAAGCTCAAGGTCTTAGCCACTGAGCCACCACATCTCTTCTACTGCAGTGAATTAGGTTGGAACCTATCTGAGCTTCTTTCTAATGCTCCTACTTCCTGGGTTCAACACGTGCTTTTGTTTTCATAACTACTTCTACATCGTTTCTCCATGACTTTCTACATATCCAAAGATACATTAAAACTAACTTCAGTGTTACATGAAAGCTGCTTTGAAGCACACTTTAATCTTACAGCAATCCAATTAGCCATTCTTGACCCCACTGTCATTGACTAATGATACCAAAAGCTTCATGATATGTGCAGTATTGCAAGTTGCAGCTTATTCAGGTCGCTTCAGTGCTTCAGCAAATCAGCTAACTTTTTTCCCCTTCCTATTTTCCCCCTTGAAGCCCAATATACCCTTGTGTTCCTTAATAGTTTGAAAAACTAGTGCTATATTTCTATATATAAGACTGAAGAAGCTACCTGGATAAGCAGCAAAATGTTTCAAACCAAAAAGGGAAAAAAAGTCCAGTTGCCATGATTCAACTTCCAAGTCAGTATTGTATTGTTTTAAGATATATATTTTTATACAATGTTGTTTTACATTTATTGTATTGATAATTCTGCATTTGAAGACTTGGGATAGCAGGAACAGAAGAAAAAACAAAAAGAATTACAGGTGGCCCTCGAC
This sequence comes from Ahaetulla prasina, assembly GCF_028640845.1. Classification (NCBI taxonomy): domain Eukaryota; kingdom Metazoa; phylum Chordata; class Lepidosauria; order Squamata; family Colubridae; genus Ahaetulla; species Ahaetulla prasina. Next base: position 56,353,840 of record NC_080540.1, on the reverse strand, counting down.
TTACAAACACAACTACAACTGGGATTTTGATCAAAAGTCACTGCAGTCATAAATCAAGGGATCCATGTGACTTGCTCTGATTTTTTTAAACCATTTTTGAAGCAATCATTAAGTGAATCATGAGTTCATTAAGCAAATCCATTCTCTTGAATGGGCGGGTTTTGCCAGGGACCGACAAAATTAGTTGTAAATGTGAGCCATTGCTATGTGGCATCAGTGTGATCATGTGACAGGGGACACAATGTTTTATGATGATCAAAATCACTCTGGATAGTGAGATGGGCACTTTTTGGGAAGGAAGGAGGGAGGGAGGGAGGGAGGGAGGGAGGGAGTTTTATGAGCCATAAAGCACCCTTTTTGAGACTGTCAATAACTTTGAATGACAGATCATAAGTTGAGGACTAAAAAAGTGAGGAAGAATCAAGCCACAAGAAGACATTCTGTGTAGAGGAGGCAAAGGCAGTTTTAGAAATAAACTGAATAATAAATAGATGGATGTAGCAGTTTTCAGAATATGGGAACAGAGAGGTGTTGGATAGGAACCACTGCAAAATCCAGGGGCAGGATTTTAAAATGAGGGAAGACTATCCTTGAAAATCATAAAATAATAATAATGTGCAACTGTGGCAAACCACATGGAAATGCCACAATTTATAAATGACTGGGTAGATCTTAATGCTTTTAAAAGAAAAGAATTTATTTATGTATAAAGATCTTCCTATTTAGCTATTACAATGAAAAGGCTGGAGAAACATTTGAGAAACACAGGATCAGCTCTCTCTCGTGAATGTTTCTGATGTACCATTCAAAGACTGGGAAAAAATCCATTACTTGAATTGAGCTTCTAGCAAAATTGTCTAAACATCTTTGCATTTCTAATCAATAAGGGAAAAAATCAAGAACCAATATATATTCCTCAGTTGCCACACAGTATGGGGAGGGAGGAAAAGAGGATGGAATGCTTTGCTAGACACAACACAGAGCTTTCTCCTGAGAAGCAAGGTCATCTCCACAAGTGAGGGATAAAGTCAGGGAGGAGTGCCTGGAGAACATGCCAATTAACCTAATCGGCCAACATGACCTGTGACAAATAGGGAGGGAGTTATTTCTTATTTTAATGATACTGAAACCATGGGAAAGATTTGGGGTTGGTTTTACAATTGATCATGCCGATATGATGTACCCAATAAAGAAATCCTTTGAGGAAGATTCCAGTCTCAGAGTTCTGATTTGCTTGGATTTGTTAGTCGGAACTATGACAGCCAATTTTCCATTAACAAAATAATCTAGAACCATTAAAAATGTATCCCCATTTTTAATTTTTTGATTTTTAAATAGCAGGTATTTGCCTTTTCCCTCTTTCTCTTCTATTCCATTTAAAACCCAGACTACATCATATGTTACATGCTACACATGCATTAGTTGCTCAAGATTGGTTGCTAGCTAAGAAGGCAGGACAGGCTCCTTCACAATTCCATGGTCTCATCTGTGTTGTTCAGTACTTTGGGGGCACTTTGAGCTACTTAGAACCGAAATATAGCATGAAACAGATGAATGCTAGTTCTCCTGAGGTTGAGGTTAGAATACTAGAAAGATTATATTATACCCCATACTAAGTACTTTTAGAATTCACTGGGGTACAATAAGAGACTACAACACTCTTGATATTCAACAACAATAAAAATATGAAGACTCCTGGATAGCCTCGCATAGCATTTGACAATTTCATATATGTTCATGAGGACTGGTCAGGAAAACTGACTCTAAGAGAAATTTAGTGCTAATCAGGGATGAAGGGTGTTGATCTAAAAGACATAGTTGAATCTCAATGATATCATTTGGGTGTTCTCTCCCAGTTAAATGACAGACAGAAGCCTGTTTCCTACAGCATTATTCTTCAATGCCTGAGAAAATTTGAGCATTTTGTCATGGCCAGATGGCATCTGCAGCTGAATTTAAACAAAGAGTATTTGGTCTTTATTCTAATAAGGAGTGACTGCTTGATCAAATGTTTCAAGATAGAGCAGTTGTGCTATTAGTGGAAGATGGAAAGCATACAATGCATCATGATCATCCTTGCAAAATTCCACACATCCTTAACCTTGTGATCAGCAGCAGAAGTAATAAAAATGTTCTTATTTTGATTTAGCTAAGAAGAATCTACCTTCAGGTATTTCTCTTATTTACCCAGTGTAAAAAGCAGGGGAAAGGAGTTGGCATTTTTTTTCATAACTGCTGAGTCTTACAAAGTTAGCTATTCTCACACTCACCCATCACATGTAAGTAATAACCTGTAGAACAAGCTTTCCAAGTATTCACATAAAATTGGGTCAAATGATTTGTTTCTAGAGGGAAAACTGTAATTTTTGCTGAACTGAAGATCATAGCCCAGTTTCGTTTGTGAAGTAACAAGGAATGAAAGCAGCATTGGAAAATGTCACAGAATCATAGTAGCATACGGCTGGAAGGGATCTTAGATATCTTCTAGTCTAACAGTAATTTTAGTAGCCAAATGTGTCTATAGCGCTATGGCCACAATTTAGCCACTATGTCATCCTATGACAGCTAGCAAAATACAGACATATTGTACATCCTTGAGAAATGTAAACCACTTAACAAAAAGCTTTACCATATCTGAAGAACACATAATTAAAATTCATAGAAGAAAATCTGAAGAGGAAAAGAGTTCCATTTGCATTTTTTTTTTTTGCTTCTGTCTCTGTGTGCAATGTAAATTTGCTCCTCTACCTTGTTTGAATCATTTTTAACTGGATCAAAAAGCCTGAATATGCAGTGTATAATCTAGACATTTTTAATCTGAAATTGTATATAAATTGTATATAAACTTGGTTGGGCATTGAAGGGGGGGTTCCCCTGGTGGAGATGTGCCCACCGGGTTTCCAGGCATTTCATCAGCCGAGGGCCCAAGGTAGGGGTGGAGGGGTGGCGGTGGTTATTAGAGAGAGTCTGGAGCCAATGGAGGCCACTGTTCCTCAGATAGCCGGTTGTGAATCCCTTTACGTGAAGTGGGGGCGTAGGATGCAGGTGGGCTTGTTGATCACGTACCTGGCTCCTTGCTGCGTGGCAACAGCCCTGCCCGAGTTGCTGGAGTTGATAGCCGGGATGGCAGTTGATACCCCCAGGCTTATGGTCATGGGGGATTTCAACTTGCCATCAGCCGGTGTGTCATCAACGGCGGCTCGGGAGTTCATGGCCTCCATGACGGCCATGGACCTGACCCAATTAATTGACGGCCCCACCCACGTCGGGGGAAGCACACTGGATCTGATTTTTGTCTCTGGACAGTGGTTGAGTGATCTGGAAGTACGAGAATTAGTCATTGAACCTTTGTCATGGTCAGACCACTCTCTCCTTCGTCTGGACTTTCGGACCGCCGCTCCACAAGGCAGAGAGACGGGACCAATACGTTGGTTCCGTCCCAGGTGACTGATGGACCCGGAGAGGTTCCTGATGGAGCTTGGGCTGCTCCCTGGCGATCTGGCCCACGGCTTGGCCGAGGAGCTTGTTGCGGCCTGGGAACAGGCCGCGGTCGGCGCTTTGGACCGTGTCGTGCCTTTGCGGCTTCTGACCCGGCGTAGGTCTCAACCAGCTCCTTGGTTTTCTGAGGAGCTGAGGGAGATGAAACGCCGGAGAAGACGCCTAGAGAGCGCGTGGAGGTCCAGCCGTTCTGAAGCTGACCAAACACTAGTTAGGTTTTTTACTCAGACCTATCTAGTGGCATTGAGGGAGGCCAAGCGGGCCTATGTCTCTACCCTCATTGCGTCAGCAGAGAACCGCCCAGCCGCCCTGTTTAGGGTGACTCGCTCCCTCCTTAACCAGGAGGGCTGCTATGACCCCTTACAGGGTTGTGCTGAGGATTTCAGCAGGTATCTGTTTGACAAAATCGCTCAGCTTCGGGACTGTCTGGACCAAAACTGGGTAGTTTCGGGCGAGGTGACGGAGGCTAGTCTTGTTGAGACCATCTGGGAGGAGTTTGACCCTGTGGCTCCTGAGGACATGGACAGGTTGCTGGGGCGGCTGAATGCCACCACATGTTTATTGGACCCGTGTCCCTCCTGGTTGGTGCTGGCCACCCGGGAGGTTACACGAGGCTGGCTCCAGGGGATTGTTAACGCTTCTCTGAGGGAGGGTGTTGTTCCCACCGCCTTGAAAGAGGCGGTGGTGAGACCCCCCCCCAAGAAGCCTTCCCTGGACCCAGCTGTTTTGAGTAACTATCATCCAGTCTCCAACCTTCGCTTTGTGGCGAAGGTTGTTGAGAGTGTGGTGGCACACCAGTTACCCCAGTACCTGGATGAATCTGTCTATCTAGACCCGTTCCAGTCTGGTTTCCGACCCGGTACAGCACGGAGACAGCTTTGGTCACATTGGTGGATGACCTCTGGAGGGCCCGGGATAGGGGTTATTCCTCTGCCCTGGTTCTCCTTGATCTCTCAGCGGCTTTTGATACCATCGACCATGGTATCCTGCTGCGGTGGTTGGGGGGATTGGGTGTGGGAGGCACCGTGTTTCGGTGGTTCTCATCCTATCTCTCCGACCGATCGCAGACGGTGTTGGCAGGGGGGCAGAGGTCAACCTCGAGGCGCCTCCTTTGTGGGGTGCCACAGAGGTCGGTTCTCTCGCCTCTCCTGTTCAACATCTACATGAAGTCGCTGGGCGAGGTCATCAGTGGTTTTGGGGTGAGTTATCAACTGTACGCGGATGACACCCAGCTGTACATTTCCACCCCTGACCACCCCAATGTAGCTGTTGAAGTGTTGTCTCGGTGTGTGGAGGCCGTACGGGTCTGGATGGGGAGAAACAGGCTAAGCTCAACCCCTCCAAGACTGAGTGGCTGTGGACGCCGGCATCCCGGTACAGTCAGCTGCAACCGTGGCTGACTGTTGGAGGCGAATCATTGGCCCCAATGGAGAGGGTGCGCAATCTGGGGGTTCTCCTGGATGGACGGTTGTCTTTTGAAGATCATTTGGCGACCGTCTCCAGGAGAGCTTTTTACCAGGTCCGCCTGGTTCGCCAGTTGCGCCCCTTTCTAGACTGGGATGCCTTATGCACGGTCACTCACGCCCTCGTCACTTCTCGCCTGGACTACTGTAACGCTCTCTACATGGGGCTCCCCTTGAGGTGCACCCGGAGACTTCAGTTAGTTCAGAATGCAGCCGCGCGGGTGATAGAGGGAGCCACTCATGGCTCCCATATAACACCGATCCTGCGCAGGCTGCACTGGCTGCCTGTGGTTTTCCGAGTGCATTTCAAGGTGTTGGTTACCACCTTTAAAGCGCTCCATGGCATAGGACCGGGATATCTTCGGGACTGCCTTCTGTTACCACATGCCTCCCACCGGCCGGTACGCTCCCATAAAGAGGGCCTCCTCAGGGTGCCGTCAGCCAAACAGTGTAGGCTGGCGACCCCCAGGGGGAGAGCCTTCTCTGTGGGGGCACCTACCCTCTGGAATGAGCTTCCCCCAGGACTTCGACAACTTCCTGACCTCCGGACCTTTCGCCGTGAGCTTAAAACATATCTATTCTTCCGAGCAGGACTGGCTTAATAGGGTTTTTAAACATGGATTTTATTGGGGTTTATTTTATATTTTGTATTGTATTTTAAATTTAGGCTTTTGGAATAAGTTTTTTAAATAGTGTTTTTTATTGAAATGTATTGTATTATTTTATCTGCCTGTTCACCGCCCTGAGTCCTTCGGGAGAAGGGCGGTATAAAAATTAAATTATTATTATTATTATTAAATTGTTTTTCCGTGTATCTGTCTGCCTTTCAGTAAATAGAATATTCAACAGGGCAAACAATGTCATCAAATATTAAACAGAATAAATCCACATAATGAAACATACCCCCAAAATAAGGCAACAATTATAATTGAAGCCAGCATAAAAGTAGAAGCAGTAGGAATACCAATTTGTAAAGTAAACCAAGGCAGAACTCATTGAGTTTTGGAGTTGTAAGGGATCCTGGAAATCAAAAAGGACAATCCTGCACTTTATGCAAAGTCATCATATATCATACAACTCCAGGATCCCAGGTAGAAGCCATTCAACCTCTGTTTCATAACCTCCAGTTAATGAGGTCTCAGTTGTATATGGCCTCATTTAAATACTTCCATTTGTGAAAAAAAATGTGACAACAGCTGAGGTATCTGCAAGGTGTGGTCAAAACAGTCAAGATGGTAGCCACAAAGGTTCAGTTGAACCTCTGCCTATAAAAATAGGCATAACTTTGAGCATACTGTTGTGGATGCCCACTTAACCTTTTTTGACCATATCCTGGAGACAACTGTGGATAATATAAATTGAAGAGAAGTGGGGAAGAGACTGGTTTGGGAAAAGTAATTTCTGAGGATGGCTCACAAATCTGACCTTGTTTCTAAATTCTGAAAGCAACAATTCTTTAGCCTCCATAGATATAAAACCCACTTCCTGGACTACTCTGAGTTAAGTATTTCATGGCCTTTGAGAATAAATCATAACAGTCCATCTTCAATCACTACAAGGTTTGGGTGGTAGAAATGAGTCTTGCCCCAATTGTAACTTATCAAACAGAACACAATCTATTATGAAACACATTTTCTGCACTTAACCAGCTTAATTAGATAAACAAAGATTTTTTGGGTCCTAAGAGGATTATCATAAATGGCTGATCACATGTGTAGCCTCAAGATATAAATTTTCAAGATTTATGGAATACACTGAAAATAAAATATCAGTGTTTTTGTTCACTGGAAGAAACTGCAGCTTAAATTTTATGGAAGCAAATAAATGCTCAACCCAATAAGCAAGGCAGAATTCAGAGCAAGTTAGTTGCACTTAGATAGCATGGAAGTCTGTGTATTACTCTTGGGTACCACTGTAGTTAGCAGAATTCAAACATATCTAGTGCAGTTTATATCCTATTGTCAAATTCTTAAAAATAGAGGATTGCAAAACTAGCAAAGGAACATTTCTGTAGGATTGGCATCCATGAAAACAGAATAACAGAGTGAGAAGAGAACAGAATTCTTCCAGTTCATCCTTCTGCTCAAATACGGCACCTTCTACTATTTGGACAAATGGCTGTCCAATCTCTTCTTCCAGTGATGGAAGTCTAAAATTTCCAGTGATGGAGCACCCATAACTTTTGGAAGCAAGCTGTTTCACTTATATAACCTTGTGTTACTTATTCCATTTAGGTATGCTCATGTTTTGCTCTTCTGCCAATGTTTTGGAAGAAGCAAAGCAGCAACTGAGTAAATATCATGCCTCTTGGGACAACACATCTAATTGTACACAAACATATACACACACACTCATAGACATACACAAACTGCTAACTTTATAACTATGATGTCTGTCAAATTTCCTAGTCTAACTAAAAGAAAGGGACAATAAAAAAAATACTAGACCAAATTCAACTTCACCAAATACAGATGAGACACAACACAGTCTGAATCTGTACTTCAGATTACAACCTTCCAGATATTATTTATTTATTTATTTTATTTATTTATTTTATTTGCATTTATATCCCGCCCTTCTCCAAAGACTCAGGGCGGCTTACACTATGTCAGGCAATAGTCTTCATCCATTTTGTATACTATATACAAAGTCAACTTATTGCCCCCCAACAATCTGGGTCCTCATTTTACCTACCTTATAAAGGATGGAAGGCTGAGTCAACCTTGGGCCTGGTGGGACTTGAACCTGCAATATTGCAAGTAGTTGCTGTTAATAACAGGCTGCATTAGCCTGTTGAGCCACCAGAGGCCCTTATATTTATTATATCTTTTTATAATCATATCTGCTCCTAAAACAGCTGCTTGGGAAAAATGAAGATGAGTACAAAACATGTAACATAAATACACATGAGGTTTGAAAGCACAGAAAATTTTCCTCATTCTTACAATTTGTCGGAAGGCACACAGAGTTTTATGATAACAAATTATGTTATCGTAGCATGAACTATTTTTCTTCTGAGATTCTCCAATCTAGATTTATTTGCTCTGACTCAGTTTTTCACCATGGATGTAGTAGTGTTATAGTTACAAAACAAATCTTCTCTTTTCACTTGTTGAAACTGCACCCAACAACAAATACCTGTCCTTACTTATTACAAGTAGTCCTTGATTTATGGATGGAGCCTCCCCATCACAGCTGTAAGTAGTGACAATTGTAAATCAAATCACCCACATGACTGTCCTGATTTTATGACCCTTTTTGGGATGGTCATTAAATGAACACCACAGTTGTTAAGCAAACCAATGGTTGGCTATGGGTTGATTTTGTTAACAACTGGCATTTACTTTCAGTTTTTGGCAAAAAAAAAAAAGTAAGTGAAATGTGGTCATATGACTGTGAGAGGCTACAAATGCCCATAAATGAGGGCTGGTTTCTGAGTGTCTGAGATGTGGTCAAGTGACCATGGGGGGAGGGGCAGCTGTTGGAACTTTAGAACCAGACTGTTAAGTATCCCCAAAGAGGATTGTCATAACATTGAATATTTGCTAAGTCATCGGCCGAGGTCTACTTGTACATACGTACGAACACACACTTGAAAAGGAATCCCTGTTACAGAAGAAGCAAACCTACTGCTGTCCTTCAAACTATGAATGCAATATCAGAATAATCTATTATTTTTGATGCTGTAGCAAAGTGGTCAAATTTAGATCACAGAGCAAAGTGCTCTTTGAGTTAATCAAGCTGTCAGGATAATTATGGCGCAATTTTAACGATTTGTGATTTCATGGTAGGCTGCCTTTGACTGTTTAATTCTGAATGTTACTACAATACCACAAAATCCAGATTGAATTGCTCCTCTCAGCAAATGCTGAAAACACTGCGATGTACAACAAAATAGAATTGGCTATTTTGTTAATTCTTTTATACCTGGTAGATGACAGAAGCTCCAAGTAATTGCCAGTTAGCATCCAGAGGAAAGGAAACTTTCATGTCTGTTTGTTTGTAACCTTTAATTGGGCAAAGTGGTGTATTATACAGCAGCAATTTTTGAACCAAGATACCTCAAATAAGCTACCTTATAGAATCCATCCAAAATCCAGGATCCATTATTCCTAGGGGATTGAAATTTGCAAAGCTGTGGTGGCCTCAGTGCCATATTACTTTTCTTAGAAACCCACAGTTTGCATGGTGCAAGGGAAGATGGGAAGAGGGTATACCTGCCCTGATTCTTACCTCCCTTTTGACCTTGTGCCCAATCAGCTGGCAGCAAGGCCTGATGGGCAATTGGAGTTTGGCTGCTTTGGAAGTCAAGCCAACATTTGAAATGTTTTAATGGTGAGAATAGATTCCTGCTGCATAGGGCTGGTTGGAGGGCACCCTGGATAGAAGGGACTGTGGGAAATACGTCAGGAGAGGAAAACTATCAGTGGAGTTTTCCTTGTAGTCTGCAGTTCCCTTTGTTTCTCCCATACTGAGCAAATTGGTAGGCAGTTCCACGGGCCAACTGAGGAGGTGGAGGAAGAGGAAGCTTCACTGGGACTCTGCTGTTGTTATAGCCTATGTTATATGTTGAAAGAAGGATGGCTTAATGGGTCATGGGTTGTCTAGTGATCTCTACAGGGAACCTCTGTTAACAAGTGGCAGCACTACCCTCCTCATCTGAAACCCAAGAGGTCTCTAACCTTTCTGCTGGGCTGTCTGGCTCAATGAAACGGATGAGAGGCGGCGAAGAGAGGGTTTCGGTAGCAAAGATCCCACCCTGGAGCTGCAGTCCAAAGCCGTTCAAGGGGTCTCCTCTTAAAATCACCTCTGTTGTTTCTGTATGAACAATCTGCCCACCAGGACCCACAGTGCTGGAAGCTAATGATACTGAAACAAGAGAGGGACACAACCAAGTTAGCACTTTAAGGAAACACTGGACACTTCATTTTCCAAAGAGAAACTTAGAAACCATTTCATGAGGGAGAGAGTCTGCTCAAGTAAACTGCCATAAATCTTAACAAAGCTCTTTGGAGAGAAGGGCTGTCCCTCAGATAAGAAGATATGCATTCCTCTACCTCTCTTCACATGTAGCTAGAGGAAAGTATGACAAAAAGTCTAGATGAGAAGGACGAGTTCTGGTGAATGAAGGCAAATATAGTTGTGTCCCAGGATAATGTTGCAGAATCCAATCTGGGTCAGTCACCAGGACCAGAGGTTTTATCTTCTGAGCTTTTGGACTTGTGCTGAAGATGGGCTCCAGCACAAGTCCAAAAGCTCAGAAGACAAAACCTCTGGTCCTGGTGACTGACCCAGATTGGATCTTGCAAGAGTTTCTGAGTTTGGAGGAAAATTTAAAGGGAGCTAACAAGAACATATCACCATGACATATTGTCCATTCCCTTTAATTCCTCAAAAAAGGGGAAGAATTTTGAAGACCAGCCTGAATAATCTTGCAAGAGCCCATGATCCTTACATGAACTTTTGTGCTCCTTCTTCCTCTGTCTTCTCCTCATCAATGTGGCCCGTGGGCTCATGGGATGATTGCTTCGAGGTAGAGTATTGGAATTCTGGTAGGCCAACCCTGATGCGTTCATGGTGGGAGATGCAAAGTTGGAAGCTACAAGAGCTAGATAAAAGACAAAAGAAGTCATCTGAGTATTTGATGTGAACTCCTACTTGTTCATATCAATTGAATCCCATTCTCAATTATTGGTCAAGAAAGAAAATATGTCATTTTGTGTCCCAGTTTTACTAACACATTTATCAAGATGAGTACATAGCTGATAATTCTTTTCCCATTCCCAGAGTATCTTACTAAATATTACTAAATTAACAATCTTCCAGTCTTGATTTTAGCATCTTTGCTGACCTACAAAAATATTTAAATTTGCCAAAATAGAAAGGAACAGGACAAGAAAGAGATTTGCAAGGAGTACTGAGAATGGTAAAGAAAAACCATATGCACTTTTTCCAGAAGACCTTGAGTGAATGAGTCTTCAGAAGAAAAAGAAAGAGAAGGCTTGGCAATAGGAAAGGTCAAAGCTGGTCCAGAAGAAACAGCTCATTGGACAGATTGAGTATATCTCAGACAGAACTGTTTGCTGGGAATTCAGTTTGTGACTCCCCAGATCAAGAAAGTAGAAACATAGGCTACATTACATTTACAATAATCCTGGCTGGTTGTCTGATTCCAGGTTGGTGTCTTGCAATGTCCTGGATGGTGGGTGTGGCAGTAGCTGACACAAGGATCCCAGCAGTGGTGGTGTTCACTCTTCTGCACTTTGACTTTTGCCAACAATAGACAGATAAGGTAACAAAAAGAGAATGTCAAAAATCACAGGCAACTGAAACCAATTGGTTGGCTCACCACTAAAAGTATTTTAAAAACCTGTTTGCACACATAAAAAAAACAATAATCACCTGTCATGGCTGCCATTCTGCTAACTTCACATTGCAACCTGTCAGTTGGACATTAGCAATGGGAGGAGGGAGAAGATCGGAATGTGGGAAGACAAGGGAGGAGTTTGGGAACCAAGCCGTTCCAGCCCAAAAAGTGGAATGCACCAATCCAGTCCAAGGTCAACCAAAGGAATGTGGAGATGGAGAAGGTGTGAAAAGAGGGTTCGTTATCCAAACAACATGGAGACAGATAATTGGAAATTGACCGGTAACAAGGGGATGGCCAGGGTGAAAGGGAACGTTAATTGTAACTTTTGCATGCCAAACCGGCAAATTCTGCTTCACTATTTTTGTAACCACTTTAGCTTTTAGTAAAGTATACCCTTGGTAAACAATGGGCCAGGAGTCTTTCTTTGCTAACTAAACTAAGTGGGACGGATAGCATCAACCCATAGACAATGAATACAAATGGGAAAGAAAATCCTTAAAATATCTGAGTAATTTTTTTGCTTGGCTTGATGTGGTTTGGAGAAAAATCCTTCATCAAGTATACTGAGATATTTGCACACTGGATTATATAGCTTATTTGTCTTCCACTTTCAATCTGACAGGACTCATTTTTCCTGCACTTTCAAAACCACAAGATCAGGGAATAATGATAGTGAAAGGGCGAGTTCAATAGAGCCTTTGTGGAAATATATTTCTCTTTTGTGAACTTGCAATAAAGTTTCCTCTTGATAGTTTAAGGCACATTTCTCTTCTGTTGCTTACATAAAGTCAGGGTAAGCACCACTGAATTAAAGAGCACATATTTCTCTTTTTTGTTCCTTATTGTGGATCAAACGGTGAACATAGCTTGTAATACTTCACAATAAATCTAGAAATTGGATAGTAGAGAATCCAGTTGCAAAGAGCTTACTCACATTGCCCCAAGAGGTTTAATAAGTACAATGGATAGTCTACAAAAGTGGAAACAGAAGCGCCTGATATTACCTGTGGGAATTATTTTTTTTAGGTCAAAGGAGTGTAGTATAACTACTTGTCACAGCAGTGTCCCTTGTCAGAGAGGTAGTCCTTCACAATATTGGGACTCCATAAACTGTACTTGAACATTCAATTTATAGAGAGTATCTCATCCATGAAGGACAGTTATTAGAGTGTGCAAAATTAAAAGAGCTGGAGTTAAACTCATGACTGGAAGAGACACAGCCTTTGCAAGCACCAGTTGTAAAACAAGACTGGAAAATACAATCCAGGCTGAAACATCTGCCAGAGAACCTAGTCACATTTCCCGGTTGTATTCAGAACAACTTCTACAAAATCACCTTCCAAAAGTCTGCAAACATTCTCTCTAAACAACATCAAGCTAATCCTCATGAAGTGTTTCACTACTTCAGAAAGAATAGGTAGTGTTAAAAAAAACAAAAGGAATGAGAAAGTGAGTTAACAAAATATCTGTGATTTTTCATTTGAAAATTTCCCTCCAAATTTGCTTTGCAAAAAGTTCTTTTCATGAAGAGTTATGGATCATTCTAATACAAGCATCTAGAAAACTACTCTTTCCTTTATACATTCGAAGGTTAGACTGTTAAAAATGCTGACAAACTCATTTTTTAAAAAAAGTTGTTATTTAGGAGGTACTTGAGACAAAGATATTCTGATGATTTACAGAATGTAAATCTGTGTTTAATTACGTTTAGAGGATTATGAATTGTTGTAGTCATCGACTTATGCATTGATGCTGAATGATGATTGTTTTTATGACTAGTGTGTTGACACTATTTATATATTGCCATAGGCTATTTTAGAGTTTTAGTGGCTGAAGTGGCATGGAAGCTAAACAAATACAACAGAAAAGTTTGCATCTTGATCTCAAGACCTTTGCAAACGCAGCCAATAGACTACGATTGAGGATAGGGACACAATTAAGGAAATCACAAATCTTGATATATTAATCATATTAGTGTTAATTAATTAATTACATTCACATAAAAGTGCATGTGAATAAGCATACAGCTACGAAACCAACAGCATGTGTTGTTTTTAGAAGCTGGACATACACCTTGTAACAGTGGTGGGATTCAAATAATTTAACAACCAGTTCTCTGCCCTAATGATTTCTTCCAAAAACCAGTTCACCAAACTGCTCGGAAAGTTAACAACTGGTTCTCCCAAAGTGGTACGAATTGGCTGAATCCCACCACTGCCTTGTAACAAATACATGAAAAGTCCCATTGTCACCTCAGTGTTTAATTATTTGAGGCACTTTTTACCCAAACCAATTTCCCCCCCCCCCACAAAATTGAACAATTAAAATGATAACTAGAATTTGATCTATTCATCAGCTTGGCCCATGACAGGAATGGCATTGGCTATTCCTTCACTAGTGATTTACAGTGCTTTTATAAGATCACTCAGCCCATCACTGAAGTATTATAAATCCTCTGTTCATCACTATTATTTTGGCACAGTGATGGTTGCTTGACTCTAGAAGACACTAATTTACCAAAGTAGAAAATTAATCACTACAATCCACAAGAATCAATAAAAGGCCAGGTTCCTGTCTCCTCTCAGATGGTCTTAGTTTTGTTTTTTGTTTCCTCCTCCCAAAAAACTGTACCTTATCTCACATTTCTGTGTAATCAGGATGGTGATGGGTATTTTCCCCCAGAAATACACACGCCCTAAAGAAACAGATGTTTTTCATATGTTATGCTCATTCATGGCACATACCTGTATCCAGAGGCTTGAGGGGAAGTCTACTGTAGTGAGCAGGGAGTATCTCTAGCTTAACAGTTTCTGATGTGGCTGCTAACAACTGGGTGGCCTCCAACAAGGAGCAATGCTCTGTGCTAGTCCCGTCAATGGAAAGGATATGATCACCTACATGCAGAGCCCCACATCTGCCAGAGAAACACACAACCACAGGCATATATTGCAGTCACCTGTGGTTAAAAGCAGAGCAATTCAAAATCCATCAAAGTCACACAGAAGTTGATGACTTTGCATCATACATATTCTTTGCCATGTTCTTTGCCCAGATTCAGCTGAAACCTTATTTTTAAAAAGCCAGAAATCCAGCTTTGAAGTTTCCTGGTTGAAAAAACCATGAAAGAACAGAGGTTTTCTCATGAAAGAATGTCAGTCAGGTTAACTGAACTACAGGTAACCCTTCCCTAAAAACTAAAGAGAATATTTTCATATGGTCGAATGGAATCTGAAATGTATTTTTATCATAAGAGTCTAAGGGGACTTTTTAAACAAAGAAAAAAAATTACCCCGGGTTTGTTCTGATTTCATTTTGTTCTTTGCCATTGTTTCTAATAAAAGAGTTTAACCTGTTTGTGAAGACTATATTTGCGTATGACATTTGGAAGAATGTAGTACATATTTCCTTAGACAAAGGGGAAAGTAGCAACAGATGATATAAAACTACAGGAAAATCAGTTTATTAAGTGTGCCTGTTGAGGTGTTTGGCCAAATTCTAGTTGAACCATGACAATGAATATGAATTCAGAAAAGTAGTGCAGTATTGTCAAACAGGTGCTGTACAGACCAAAGTTCTGCTCTTCAGCAAGTCACTGTGGAATGGCATGAATGTGAAAAAGGACGTTTATTCATTTGTTGGTGATAAAATATGGAATATGATGTAAAATTATGGAATATTTTGGGTGAATGGGATACCCTGTATTGAATGTTATATATTTTATTTATACATTTTTTAAAAATACATTAAAAAAATCAATATCTACATGAACAGTGTGTTGTCTGCGTACAATTAATTTTGAAAAATAATAGTAGTAATAACACTAATATTCATAGCAATACCCTGTATTGAATGTTAGTTGGTTGTTGAATGCAGTATAGCATGCGTAGGATGTAAATTTTATTTATTTATTTTATTTATTTTGTCGAATACATATTAAATAATATATATGTATAAGCATGAATTGAATACATAAAATGAATACAATTAAAGGGAACATTAGGACAGGGACGGTACGCACGCTGGTGCTGTTATGCACACCCCTTGTGCAAAATTGTGCATAAGGGCAAAATAAAACAAGGATATAAACTGTGCATGACAATAGAAAGGCAAGAAGGTGTCAATTCCCCTTAGTGCATTTATAATAATAGCATAAAGAATGCTTATAGTGACATTTCAGGTATTAGTTGATTACCATATGTGCATCAGGAGTGAAATGCTCCTGGTTCGGACCGGATCACTTGATTTGGTAGCGATGGCGGTGGGTGGTTTGGAGAACCGGTAGCAAAAATCCCTGCCCCCCTGCCCATGCCCAGCTGACCCGTGCGATCATCAGAGGTTTTTTTTTTTTTTACTTTTAAAAGCATTTTTTCTTCGGCCGAAAAAATGCTTTTAAAAGTAAAAAAAAAAGCCTCTGATGATTGCGTGGCTCAGTTGGGATCATCAGAACCCTTTAAAACAGTGGTTCTCAACCTTTACAGTGCTGCGACCCCTTTAATACAATTCCCCATGATGTGGCAACTCCTTTAATACAATTCCCCACGATGTGGCAACCCCAACCGTAAAATTATTTTCGTTTTGAATTTATTGCGCCTGAAGCTGTTATGTTTGGGTATTGACGAGGCAGGAGACCAGGTTAGTGACAACAGCTCTTTAATATAGTGTGACCCAGCAAAACTCTGGAGAAAAACCTCTCCTTATATACACTTCAGCCAGAGGCTGCATCCAATCAGAAGTGAGATACTTCCCGCCTAAAACTCCCGCCAAAACTTACAGTAATACATTACACTCCTTCCCTCCCAGAAGGCACTTTGCCAATATTTACATATTACTTCTCTACGTAGTCCCGCAGGTACGTGGGGCGTCTCCTGACTCTCCCGGACCTGCGCAATTCACTTTCTGGAGTTGAGTTGAGCTTGCCGGAGGGGCTTTTCGTTCCTCTGAGCTCCTCCTCCCGGCCATCCGGCCCTGGATTATTTTCCGGCTCGGACCTGCTGTCCTCTAGAGGGACCGGAGGGTGTCGCTGGACTTCGCCTGACTCAGATAAGTCTCTGTTTGGTTCTACACTTTCTGTTTGTTCTCGGCTCCAGTCAGCTGTGGGGTTAATTAAATCATAGTCAGGGCTGGTCTCGCCTAATTCTGCCTTATCGCTCAATCTGTTTCTTAATTGATCTATGTGGCGCCTCCAAACTCTGCCATCGTCTATTTCCACTAGGTAAGATTTGGGGCCCGTTTTGTCTATGACTATCCCCCTCTTCCAGCTTGGGCCGTCGCTGTAATTATGTGCCCACACTGAGTCTCCTATGTTTAATTCCCGGATTCTATCTGGTTTTGTTTTGAACCCGTCCTGCACGTAGTTCGGGTGTAGCCGGTCTAGCGGGCACCGTAGCTTCCGCCCCATTAATAGCTCGGCTGGGCTGCGGCGGTGGCCACACAGGGGTCCTGTGTTGGGCGGTTAGGAATCGTCGATCTGTGCCTGCCAATCGCGGGGCCGCTTCGTGATAGCGCTTCTTCGCACTCCGAACAAAGCGTTCAGCAAGGCCGTTCGGCGCAGGGTGGAACGGCGCTGAGAGGCATGTCGGATGCCCTCTTCAGCCAGGTACCCTTCAAATAATGCTGCGGTGAACTGTGGGCGTTATCGGACACGAGGGTGTCCGGTAGCCCGTGCGTGGCGAAAAGGTGTTTTAGTGCTGCAATGACAGCTCCGCGGTTGTGGATTTCATTAGATGATCTCCAGCCATTTGGAGAATGCATCCACCACAATTAGAAATGTTTGGCCGTGGAAGGGGCCGGCAAAATCAATGTGTATGCGGGACCAAGGGCCTTGGGGTTTCTCCCACTCCAACACTGGGGCCGTAGGTGGTAGTGGTCTGGATTCCTGACATACCTGGCATCGGCCAACCCTGTCACCGATTTCCCTGTCCATTAGGGGCCACCAAACATAGCTCCTGGCTAGCCCCTTCATCCTTACAATTCCTGGGTGACCCTCATGCAGTATTTCCAGGACTTTTTTTCTCAGCTTCTCTGGAACTACCACCCTATCCCCCCAGAGCAGGCACCCCCCTTGCACAGACAATTCCCCTCTTTTCTTTGCAAACTCTCTAAAACGGTCGCCCGGCGCAGCGGGCCATCCCCTTTGAACCCAACCGATTACAGTTCTTAAAACAATGTCCCGGTAGGAGGCCGAGCCACTTCCTGCGATGTGACTGGGCCAGAGTCCCAAGAGTCAATTAGTAGAGCAGGGGTGCCGGAGTAGGGTCCTCGATTTCCCCGGGCAATGGGCATCTGCTCAATGCGTCCGCATGCCCCAGCTCTTTCCAGGCCGATGCTGCAGTTTGTAAGAGTAGGCGGCCAGAAAAATAGTCCATCTGGTCAGCCGGGGTGATAGTGCCACTGGCGTTGGGCGGTCGCCAGCCAGTAATCCCAATAGCGGTCTGTGGTCAGTGATAATTTCAAAGTCTCTCCCAAAACGTATTCATGAAATTTTTCACCCTGACACTATTAGAGCCTCCCTATCTAGCTGGCTGTAATTCCTCTCAGCCGGGACATCGCTCGTGAATAGAACGCTATAGGGGCTTCAGTGCCGTTTGGGAGTCTGTGGCTAAGTACAGCTCCTACTCCATAGGGGACGATCACAAACCAATACTAACGGCAGTCTGTTGTTGTATTGTATTAACAGGCTATCGCTTGATAGCAAACTTTTTACTGCCTCAAATGCCCTATTCTCTGACTTCCCCCACGACCAAGCAGTGTTTTTTCCAAGCAACTTATGCAGCGGTTCAGCAACGGTTGCCTTGTCTTTTAAAAATACGGCGTAAAAGTTTACCAGACCCAGGAAAGCCTGGAGTTCTGTCTTGTTTTTGGGTGCTGGGGCTCTCTTTATCGCCTTGACTTTGCTCTCAGTGGGGTGAATCCCTTTTTTGTCTATTCTATAGCCCAAAAATTCAACAGATTCGACCCCTATCTGACACTTGCTTGCTTTGACTTTTAATCCTGCCGCCCTAAAAATTGCCAAAACTTTCCTTAACCGCTTCCCTAGTTCTCTTAAATCTTCCCCTGATACCAACACATCATCGAAATAGGGTACGACTCCCGGTAACCCTTGTAGGAGCCGCTCCATCAAATTTTGGAATAGCCCCGGGGCCACACTCACCCCGAACTGTAACCGGGTGCACTTAAAGGCACCCGGTGCGTTACAATGGTCTGGGCTTCAGCTGTGCTAGCATCTACGGGTAGCTGTTGGTACGCTTGTGCCAAGTCTAATTTGGCGAAAACTTGTCCGTGCCCTAGTGAGTGCAATAAGTGTTGCACTACTGGAACTGGGTAGGCGCTCTTTTGCAATGCTTTGTTCAAGGTAGCCTTGTAATCAGCGCAAATTCTTATGGACCCGTCTGGTTTTATAGGGGTGACGATTGGCGTCTCCCATTTGGCATGGTCAACTGGCACTAGTATCCCCTGGCTGACTAATTTATCTAACTCTTTGTCGATTTTAGGTTTGAGTGCAAAAGGAACCCTCCTTGCCTTTAACCTAATGGGAGCTATTTGGGGGTCTAAATTGAAGGAGATAGGGGTCCCCTTGTACTTGCCTAAACGGTCCTCGAATCCGTCTGCAATTCCTCCATTAGGGCGTTTGCAGGTTGCATCCGCTCCGGTGGACGCCAGTCACCCCCATTCCCAACGCCCGGAACCAGTCTAACCCCAGCAAGCTTGGCAAGGTTCCCTCGACTAACGTGATGGGCAGGGTCTTTTCGTATGTCCCGTACTTGACCTCGACGGTCGTTGTCCCTCGAACAGGGATGCGGTTGCCCTGGTAATCCTGCACCCGGAGCCGTTGTTTCTGTAGCTTGCGCTTTGCGATGTGCGGCAAGGCTTTCACAAAAGTGTCCCAGGACATGATCGTGATTGCTGATCCTGTGTCTACTTCCAGTCGGCACGGTACGCCTTCAATTGTCGGGTTTGTGAAGATCTTTTCTTCGATGCGGGTAGCTGCGTGGTCTATGGTAACAGTCATTCGGTTTGACTTCGCGCTCTTTCTTTCCTGGCCAATCGCGGGTCGCCTCGCCGATCTCGCGCTCTGATTGGCTGGTTTGAAATTTCGGCGGGAATGTGGGGTTTGCATCTCTGACTCAGAGCCGCTCTGATTGGCCGATTTGAATTTTCGGTGGGAAGGTTGGGGTGCTCGGCAGACTTGAGCCAGGTGCCCCTTCCTTTCACACCGCCGGCAAATGGCGTCCCTGAACTTACATCTTTGGCGCTGATGTCGCCCCCCGCAACTTCCGCATTCCTCCGGGTCTTCCTTTGTCGATTTTCCGGTGTAGTGGACTTCTTCCTCCTCTTCGCTGGTTGACTCACGACAGGTTTCTTCGTGGTGGACTGTGCTCGGCTTTGCGCCCGCCATCGGCGTGAGTCGCTTTTGTAAGGTGTCTGCTGCATGGTTGGACATCTCATGGGCTCTGGCTTCGTCCAGAGCGTTTGCCAATGTCAGGTTGCTCTTGGCTAGCAACCGTCTCCTCAAACGGATGTCTCTGACCCCCCGTATAAGTTGTTCCAGCAGCTCTTCGTCCAGATCGCGGTACTCGCAATGCTTGGAGGCTTGTCTCAGGGCTGCCATGTAGTCGCTGATAGACTCGCCTTCTTGTTGCCTGCGCTCCCCAAACTCGTACCGTCGAACGTATTTGGACGGGGCTGGTGCGTAGTGATTCTTCAGGAGGGTCTGAAGGGTCTGCCACGATACGGAGTGTAGCGGTGTTGGCTCCGCTAGAGCTTCTGCGACGGCGATGACTGCGGACCCACAGTGGCTTATGAAGTAAGCCCGTTTGCGGTTGTCGGAGACTCCCTGTAGCTCGTTTGCCTCCAGGAAACTTTCGAAACGGGTCATATATATTCCCCATGTCTCCTGGGCAGGGTCAAACGGAGTGGGTGGCGTGTAGCCGGTCATCGCTGCATTCGCTATCACCTTGCTGGGTTTGATTCTCGTAGTGAGTTCAGCTCTGTTCTGGTGCTCTGCCTCAAGATCCCATCCTCGTCGCCAATGTTATGTTTGGGTATTGACGAGGCAGGAGACCAGGTTAGTGACAACAGCTCTTTAATATAGTGTGACCCAGCAAAACTCTGGAGAAAAACCTCTCCTTATATACACTTCAGCCAGAGGCTGCATCCAATCAGAAGTGAGATACTTCCCGCCTAAAACTCCCGCCAAAACTTACAGTAATACATTACAGAAGCTGTATTGGCTAGCGATCTGAACTGCTTGTGATTGCCTTGAGGACGGAGGCATTAAAGCGAAGACTCCTCCCCTATTAAGTTTATCGTGCTTGAAGCCAAATTAGGCTAGCAATTGGGAGT
The DNA here is from genome assembly GCF_028640845.1 of Ahaetulla prasina. Classification (NCBI taxonomy): domain Eukaryota; kingdom Metazoa; phylum Chordata; class Lepidosauria; order Squamata; family Colubridae; genus Ahaetulla; species Ahaetulla prasina. Next base: position 56,333,167 of record NC_080540.1, on the reverse strand, counting down.
GATTGCAGTTGGCTTGAGAGGGAGACATCAGAGCAAAGATTTCTCTCTTTTTTAATTCATCGCGTCTGAAGTCGAATTCGGCTAGCAATTTGAAGAGCCTGCAGCTGGCTTGTGGAGTCAACCATTGGAGCGCGATTCTTCGACTCGCAAGTATACTTCCCATATTTCCGATGGTCTTAGGTGACCCCTGGCAAATTGTCATTCGACCCCCAAAGGGGTCGCGACCCACAGGTTGAGAACCGCTGCTTTAAAAGCATTTTTTCTACAACCTCTTCGGCCAAAAAAATGCTTCTAAAAGTAAAAAAAAAAGGTTGGCCACGCCCACCCAGTCACATTACACCCCCCCCCCACCAAGCCGGTATTAACAAATTTTCATTTCCCCACTGATGTGCATGTAAATTTGTGTACAGATAATGACATATGGTTGGCTGAGAACACGAGAACTCTTACAGTGAATGTCGGAGACCATATGATACAATAAGGAATATGGATCTGAACATTTCAAATATAAAAGTAGTTGCCTGAAAGGGAAAACTGAGTGAATGACTGCAAATTGCGTACAAATAAGAAAGCAAGCAAGCAAGCAAGCAAGCAAGAATAAAATAAAATAAAATAAAATAAAATAAAATGCAAAGGGTTGGATCTTGGATGTTGAAGGAGAAGGGAAAATGGATAGAAGAATGTAGAAAATGTCGGCAGAAAATGAATGAATAGCAGGCTTGTTGCAGAGAGAGATGGCTTTAAATAGGAGTATGCCTTTACCCATTTTGTTATACGAAAATAAGAGCTATGAGGAGAAACAGAACAAATGGGGACAGAAAGATTCATTTAAGAAGCATGTTTAACAAAAGATTAAAGGTCAAAAATTGAAGGTTGAGAAATGAATGGAGTACAAACGGAGTGATAAATACAAAATAAGTATGTCACAATGGTTTGGTTATATAGACAGAATGAATGGCATCTAAATTGTAAAATACTTTTATGAAATAATGAATAGGTCAAAAGGAAGGGGAAAACAAAGGATGCCTATGGGTGGATGAAACAGATGACATCCTGAGAAAAATAAAGGTGATAGTTTAAAGAACAAAGAGCAATATATAAAGCCCTGTATAACAAGCCAAGAACAAGAATGGTTTGCAAGACTAGAAAAGGAGGAACAGTGAAATGTAAACTAGATTTAGCAAATTTTTCTTCACTTATCTAATTCCTTCAGTTTAATTGGATTTATATTTCTTATTGTTTTTTGCAGTAACATGTCTTGCCATAAAAGGCGCGCAATTACCTTTCGATGCAATAGATAAGATTTTGGAAAACTAATTAGTCTTGTAAGCATTCATATTAAAAGTCCAACATCATTTTGCAAGTTTAACAGGGTTAATTTATTTCTGATAAGCCAACTTTAGTTAACACTGGACAACATATATACTTCGTTTCCAATAATATTATCAGGGGTTTTCTTGTTTCTTTTAGATGTTTCACAGTACTTATAAAGATGGTTTCCACTCTTGAAATAGTCTGAAATATTTGGTATGGAAGGGACAACCTTCCCACAGATGTGCCCAAGATAAATTCAGTTCCTTAAAGCAGGGGTCTCCAACCTTGGTCCCTTTAAGACTTGTGGACTTCAACTCCCAGAGTTCCTCAGCCAGCTTTGCTGGCTGAGGGACTTTGGGAGTTGAAGTCCACAAGTCTTAAAGGGACCAAGGTTGGAGACCCCTGCCTTAAAGCACTGCATTATAATTCTGAGGTTTTTACCAATACAGGCATTAAAGCCAGCTCGGCAACTTTGGGCGAGTCGCTCTCTCTCAGCCCAACCTACTTCACAGGGTTGTTATGGGGAAAATAGGAGGCAGGAGCATTAACTATACACATCACCTTGAATCGACCAAAAATAAAGATAGGGTAGAAATCAAATATACAAATAAAGTTTTTCCCTTATGTAAGAAATGTAGTTTGTGCAGGGTAGCGCATATACAGTGCTGTTTTTTTCTCAAGCTTCCCCAGATCTTGCCAGAGGAAAAACATTTTAAACAGTAATAAATATTAAACCAAACATATCTGGGAGAACATTTAATCACAGTTCAGCCTCCTACCTGTCTCCCACACTAGCTGGCTTGATCTTCTCAATGATTATGACCTGTTTATTCCGATGGGTGTTCATTGATAATGTGATTCCTAGGGCAGAACCGGGAGCCTTTGCAATTTCCACTAGCAAAGGGCCTGACGCATTGGCTACCATATCTATAAATCAAAAGAGACATTTGGAATTAATTCTGCTTAGCTTTTCCCAATGGGAACATCAAATGCGTTAGGTGGGAATACCAGCAGTATTTATGATATGCTGGACCTATACGGTCACATAGGAGTCGGGATATTATGTAGAACATAATAAATGCACAACCTTTAACATATATTGAAATTCAGAAATTCAGGACAAACTATAAAGCAAGCATGCTTGTAAAGTCAACCGCTGAAATCTCTATGTTTGCAAATGTCCCTTCTCAGCTACTGCTTAAAGATCTCAATGATCAACAAAATGACAGACAGACCATAATAGGCAACCCAAGACAGCAACTGGACTAGGTTTTAAAAAAAATAATTATTATTATAATTAATAATATAATTAACAGTAGACATTATACAGGACCAAGGATTCGCTCCAGGGTCAAAATCAGAACTTTATTTCGTTGTAAAATCTGATGTCTGAAGGATTACTGTCCCATCTTGGTGAGGAACCATTTTCTAATAAGGAGTACCTAATGGGGTACTTTGTGACATTTTTGCAGGCATTCTGGCATAATGCCCATGCAAAGTATTCAAAGTTATTTATGTCTATTCAAGGGCTAAAATGGAACATACAAATAGAAGGCAAAGTCCACACAGTGTGTGAAGGTTTTGTTGTCCAGTCACTAAGTCTTGTCCAACTCTTTGCAACCCCATGGACCACAGTACTCCAGCCCCTCCCCCAATCCTCCACTGTCTCTCTAAGTCTGCCCAAACTCATACTCACTGTGTCTATGAAACTATCTAACATCTCACCCCCTCTGTTGTCCCCTTCTCCTTTGGCCTTTGGCTTTCCCCAACATCAGGGTCAATGTGGTGGCCAAAATATTTAAGCTTCAGCTTCAGTATCTTGTCCTTCCAAAGGACAGTCGGGGTTGATTTCTTCTAGGATGTGTGAACTAGATTTGGGTAATTTCATTTCAGTGTATAATTATCACATGTCCTATTTGGCATCTCCCTTGACATGATCTGGTATTTTGCTTTTCTAAAAACTAAACGTTTAGCTTGACTTAAATTGCTTACTATTTACCTTTAGGAAAATAATAATAATAAAGCTTTGTTTGGTAAAAACTGTACTCAACACTGGATTATTTACTAAATACTGGATCGTGTCAAGAAATGCTTATATCTTGAAGCATCTATCCCCACTACTTCACATATCTTAAAGGAACCTGAGAAAGTGAGAACATAATTTGTACTAATGAGATTGTATTCTGTAAGCTATGTTACACATACACACAATTGTTTCTCACAGCTTTTTAAGATCTAATAGTACATCCCAAACATTTAAGTTATAACTAGAGTATATCCCATTTAGACAGACTTTAAGCAAATCTAAACACATTTTACTAAGCTTTGTTAAATATCTGGAGAGAAAAACACAACAAACTTTCACAAAATGTATACATATACCTCAGTGGTGGGTTTCAAATTTTTTTACTACCGGTTATGTGGGTGTGGCTTGGTGGGTGTGGCATGGCTTGGTGGGCATGGCTTGGTGGGCATGGCAGGGGAAGGATACTGTAAAATCTCCATTCCTTCCCCACTCCAGGGGAAGATTACTGCAAAATCCCCATTTCCTCCTGATCAGCTGGGACTTGGGAGGCAGAGAAAATAGATGGGGGCAGGGCCAGTTAGAGGTGGTATTTACTGGTTCTCTGAACTACTCAAAATTTCTGCTACCGGTTCTCCAGAACTGGTCAGAACCTGCTGAAACCCACCTCTGATGTACCTAAATCTAGACCAACTAGATGTTCAGAATTAACAAAAATTATCTTACTTAGATATGTGGATTAATTGCAAAGAGCATGCAGTGGATTCAATTGGTGAATAAAACATTTAACTGTGTTTAAACATGTACCTCCATTTTAGGACAATTAACTTTTAGGACAATTAACAGAGGTTAATGGTAACCTCTGTTACCATTAGATAACAGAAAGGAATGAGAGTTTACAATTTAAGAAACCCTACCCATCGAAATGATAAACTAGCCTCAATTATCTGACTATTAATAATGGAATTAACTACATTACACTAAATGAGATCTACATGGTTCTTTGATGTGTATATGCAGGACAAACATTTCTAGAACAGCTGGATCTGTTTTTTAAAAATCAAAGTCTTCACTTATTTTGTTAAGTTCTGGAAGTAACGAGGCTGGAGACCAGGGTAGTGACAACAGCTCTTTAATATAGGGTGGACCCAGCAACAGGCTGGGGGAAAAACCTCTCCTTTTATACAGTTCTGCTGGAGGCTTCGTCCAATCAGCAACGTGCTGATTTCCCGCTCAAATATTTAAAGGCACAAACATGAATACATAACACTCCTCCCCTCCCAGAAAACACTTTGCCTCTATTTACATATTTATTTACATGTTATTTTTCGACGTAGTCACGCAAATAACCTGGGCGTCTCCTAGTTCTTTCTGACCTGCGCGGTTCAGTTCTGGGTGGCGTTTTGAGCTGGTCGGAGGGGCTGTTTTCTCCTCCCAGCTCTTTCTCTGGGCCAACGGGCTCCGGATTATTGGCCGACTCTTTTTCTTGGCCATCCGGCCTTGGATTAATTTTGGAATTTTCCCTGCTGCTTCCCTCGGGGACCTGATGGCGTCGCTGGAACTCTGGGACCTCAGCTAAGTCTTGCGCCTCCCCCGGGTCATTGTCAGCTGTGGATTCAAAGTGGTATTGGTCATTATCTGTCTCTTTTGGTTCGGTTTGGTCAGTTATCCGTTTCCTTAACTGATCTATGTGGCGCCGCCACACTCGGTTGTCCGGTAGCTCTACCACGTATGATTTTGGGCCGGTTATCTTTATTATTTGTCCTGCGAACCAACTAGGGCCGTCCCCATAGTTTCGGGCCCACACCCGGTCGCCTATGCTCATTTCCCTTGTCTTTTCTAGTTCCCCCTTGTAACCCTCGGGTGTGTAATGGGGGTTCAAGCGGTCAAGTGGGCACCGGAGTTTCCGTCCCATTAGCAATTCGGCTGGGCTTTTCCCGGTGGCCGTGCTTGGGGTTCTGTGCTGGACGGCTAGGAAAAAGTCTATTTTTGTTTGCCAGTCACCTGGCTTGAGCCTGGACAATGCCTCCTTAGCGCTCCGGACGGAACGCTCTGCAAGGCCATTCGACGCAGGGTGGAAAGGCGCAGAGAGGGCATGTCGGATGCCTTCCTCTGCCAGGTATTCTTCAAACTGGGCTGCCGTGAATTGGGGCCCATTGTCGGACACCAGAGTGTCCGGCAGCCCGTGAGTTGCGAATAGGTGGCGCAGGGTTGCGATTACTGCTTCGGCCGTAGTGGACTTCATGAGTATGATCTCCAACCATTTGGAAAATGCATCAACAACCACCAGGAACGTTTGGCCGTGGAAAGGGCCAGCAAAATCAATGTGGATTCTTGACCAGGGACCCTGGGGCTTTTCCCATTCTCTGACTGGGGCCGTTGGGGGTAGAGGTCTGGACTCTTGGCAAGCTTGGCATTTCCCTACCCTCTCAGCAATCTCTGCGTCCATGAGTGGCCACCATACATAGCTTCTAGCTAACCCCTTCATCCTTACGATCCCTGGGTGACCCTCGTGGAGTAGGTCCAATACCTTTCCCCTTAATTTATCAGGAATTATTACGCGATCACCCCATAATAGGCACCCCCCTTGAGCCGAGAGCTCATCTCGTTTTTTAACAAAGTCTTTGAACCGTTCGCCCGGCGCAGCGGGCCACCCTCTCTGTACCCAACCGAGTACAGTCCTTAACACAATGTCCCGGTATGATGCCCTAGCCACTTCCTTAGATGTGACTGGGCCAGAGTCCAAAGAGTCAATAAGTAGGATGGGCGTCCCCGGAGTGGGGTCTTCGGTCGCCCCTGGTAGTGGGCATCGGCTTAACGCGTCTGCATGCCCCACTTCTTTTCCTGGTCGATGCTGCAGCTTGTACGAGTAAGCGGCTAAGAATATAGTCCATCGGGTCAACCGTGGCGAAAGTGCCACAGGCGTTGGGCGGTCGCCAGCCAGTATCCCTAGTAGCGGTCTGTGGTCAGTCACGATTTCAAAATTCCGCCCAAAAACATACTCGTGGAATTTTTTGACCCCTGACACAATGGCTAGTGCTTCTTTGTCTAATTGGCTGTAGTTCCTCTCTGGGGAGGACATCGTTCTAGAGTAGAACGCTATAGGGGCTTCTGTGCGTTTGGAAGTCTATGGCTGAGTACAGCCCCACCCCATAAGGGAGGCATCGCAAACCACCACTAGGGGTAATGAGTCGTGATATTGAATGAGCAGGCTATCACTTGAGAGCAGGTTCTTTACTGCTTCAAAAGCCCTATTTTCTGACTTTCCCCAAGACCAAACAGTATTTTTCCCTAAGAGCCTATGCAGCGGTTCCGCAACGGTTGCTTTGTTCTTTAAAAAGACCGCGTAAAAATTAACCAATCCCAGGAATGCCTGCAGCTCTGCTTTGTTTTTGGGCGCTGGAGCCTTCCTTATTGCCTTAACCTTGCTCTCAGTAGGGTGAATTCCTTTCTGGTCTATCCGGTAGCCCAAGAAATCGACGGATTCGACCCCAATCTGGCATTTGTTTGCCTTGACTTTTAATCCGGCTGTCCGGAAAATCCCCAAAACCTTTCTTAAACGTTCCCCCAATTCTTCCATGTTCTCCCCTGAAATGAGGACGTCATCAAAGTAGGGAACTACCCCTGGGAGCCCCTGCAGTAGTCGTTCCATTAGGTTTTGGAACAATCCTGGTGCCACACTGACCCCAAATTGCAATCGGGTGCACTTGAATGCCCCCCTGTGCGTTACAATCGTTTGGGCTTCGGCTGTGCGGGCGTCTACGGGCAGTTGCTGGTAGGCCTGGGCCAAGTCTAATTTCGCAAAGACTTGCCCATGCCCCAAAGAGTGCAGTAAGTGTTGCACCACGGGAACCGGGTAAGCGCTTTTCTGTAAGGCTTTGTTAAGCGTCGCCTTGTAGTCAGCGCAAATTCTAATTGACCCGTCCGACTTTATTGGGGTGACGATTGGCGTCTCCCACTTTGCGTGATCGACTGGCACCAAAATCCCCTGATTGATGAGCTTGTCCAGCTCCTTATCAATTTTCGGTTTTAGGGCAAAAGGGACTCTCCTCGCCTTAAGCCTAATGGGGGCTACCTGGGGGTCTAAGTTGAAGGAAATAGGGGTCCCCTTGTACTTGCCCAGGCAGTCCTTGAAGACATCTTCGAACTCGTTAAAGAGAATGTCTTTCAGGTTACAGTCACTTCTGTAGATGCCAGTCACTCCCATGCCCAGGGCACGAAACCAGTCTAGTCCCAACAGACTGGGCAGAGTTCCTTCGGCGATCGTGATGGGCAGGGTCTTCTTGTGAGGCCGTACTCGACTCGGACGGAGGTGGTCCCTCGAACAGGGATGCGATTCCCTGGTAGTCGTGGACTCGTGGTTGTTGTGCTTGCAGGTGGCGCCGCGACGGACGGCAGCGACTTCGCCAAAGTGTCCCAGGACATGATGGTGATCGCTGATCCCGTGTCTACTTCAAGCCAGCACCGCACTCCCTCTATTTTTGGCCTGGTGAAGATCTTCTTCTCCACTTTGGTCGAGGCGCGGCCTATGACCACAGTTGTTTGGTTGGAATCGCGCCTTTTTGTTTGAGCCAATCGCGGGTCGCCTTGCCGATTCCGCGCTCTGATTGGCCGATTTGAATTTTCGGCGGGAAGGTTGGGCCGCTCGACAAACTTGAGCTAGGTGCCCTTTCTTCCCACACCGCCGACATGTCGCGTCTTTAAATTTGCAGCGTTGGCGCTGGTGTTGACCCCCGCAGCTTCCGCATTCGTCTCGGTCCCCTTTGTCGCGTTTGTTTTTCGGTGCGGCAGACCCCTTCCTCGTCTTCACCGTCGGATTCGGTCTGAACCTCCTCCTGGTGCACCGGAGTTGCCTTCGCGCTCGCCTTTTGTGGGACCGGCTTCTGTAGCGTCTCTGCTGCTTGGGAGGACATTTCATGTGCTCTGGCTTCGTCCAGAGCGTTGGCCAGCGTTAGGTTGCTCTTTGCTAGCAGCCGTCGCCGTAAACGGATGTCTTTGACCCCTCGGATGAGTTGCTCGAGGAGCACCTCGTCTAGGTCACGGTATCCGCAGTCCTTGGACGCTCTTCTTAGGGCGGCCATGTAGTCACCGATGGACTCGCCCTCCATCTGCCTTCGCTCTCCGAATTCAAACCGCCGCACGTACTTGGACGGCGTTGGTGCGAAGTGATTTTTTAGTAATGTCTGTAAAGTTGGCCACGACACCGACTGCAACGGCGTTGGCTCTGCCAGGGCTTCCGCGATGTCGATGACCTCCGGACCGCAGTGGCTTAAGAAATAAGCCCTTTTTCGGTTGTCTGGAACTCCGTGCAGTTCGTTGGCTTCTAGGAAACTCTCGAAACGGGTCATATACGTTCCCCATTTCTCCTTAGCCGGGTCGAACGGTGCGGGCGGAGTGTAACTGGCCATCTCCGCTTTTCTGCCCTGTATTTGCTGGGTTCGGGTCTATCGTGCTTCAGCTCGGTTCTGGTTCTCCTCAACCTCGATATCCCACCTTCGTCGCCAATGTTAAGTTCTGGAAGTAACGAGGCTGGAGACCAGGGTAGTGACAACAGCTCTTTAATATAGGGTGAACCCAGCAACAGGCTGGGGGAAAAACCTCTCCTTTTATACAGTTCTGCTGGAGGCTTCGTCCAATCAGCAACGTGCTGATTTCCCGCTCAAATATTTAAAGGCACAAACATGAATACATAACATATTTTGACTTCATTGCAACACGGGCTACAAAAAGGTAATCAATAAATATAAATCTATAACGTTTCCATGTTCACTGGAGAATTGTTCACCTCTGAAAATAACGGTAATTTCTGTGGCTTACTCTCTATATGGTCAACCTCTATTTTTGATTATACAGACACTCCTATTTTTCAAAATCATTTTTTTAAGTTAAAATTGTCATTTTAAAACTATGACTTACACACCTTGCTCACCTGAGGCTGTAATATATCCAAGCAGTACACACTTAAAAATTAAAAGATTAATGACCTGGCATTTATTAGTTGTCCAGTATCTTTCATCAATATAGCAAATATATTCAGTGATAAACAGCTGCTTTTAGAGAGAGAAAAGGAACATTCTTCATACAGCAAATACCTATTTGATCTCCAACAAGGTAGAAGAAACCATCAGAGACAGATAGGGCTTGTGAATAGCAATAGTATTAGACTTATACACCGCTACATAGTGCTTTATAGCGCTCTCTACAGAGTCAGCATATTGTTCCCAACAAGCTGGGTCCTCATTTTACCGTGACCTTGTAAGGATGAAAAGCTGAATCAATCTGCCAGCAGTCAGCAGAAGTAGCTTGCATTACTGCCTTTTAGTAGCCTGCAGTACTGCATTCTAACCACTGCGCCACCACGGCTCATGAAAATGCTATTACGATTGCTATTAATATTGGTAGTGGCAAGTCGGGGTTTGGCATTTTTGTCTGCCTGTATTTTTTAGCTTCTCTGCAGAGGCAAGTGCATTAGTTACGACTAGTCATGGATTCCAACATTCCCTTTTAGCAATGATTTGCCATTTTGTGATATTACTTTTGCTTTGCTCTTAGCTGTTTGAATGAAGCCCATTAAAGAAGCACACAAGCAAGGCACACACATTTCTCCCAACCATCTTGAGTACACAAACAACAGCACAGGGACAAGATTGCTTAACATCTACCACCTATATGTTAGAAAACAAATGCAGTGTTTTATGCTTGCCAAATAGTCTCTTTCTTCAACATACGATATTTATCTGTTATGTGCCAAATGCAAAACATGCCCACACTAAAGCTTCTTTTTAAAAACCGTAGCTCACATAGAAAAGCTCAAATGAGAAATGTAAAAACTGTTGATTCTACAAAGGGATAGGGAAACCTAGGAAACAGACTTCAAAGTCATCAGACATTTTCGTTTCTCCCAGCCAAGAGAGACGCCGTCTGCTTGGAAACATGCACAATAGCAACTCTGCCAAGAGCTGAGAAGAATCCAAGTTATCACATATTGCTGACATCAGGAAAAGCTTCTTCTACACCTGATAGGCCTTTCCCAACACTATGATCTCGTTTCATTTCATCAAAAAGCAAAAACTGCACACCTCTTTTGATCTATTCCATTTTAGGAGCTATTCTAATATTCTGCCGATTAAGTATCGGCAACAAGCTTCATGAGCAACTTCTTTCCTTTCTCACAAAATCAGAAAGTTTTGCTTCTAATTTTAAACAAATCAGTTTAATGTGAAATGTGGATGTGATGTATACTCTCTTCACTAACTAGAAAGTAAAGAGCAGCTTGTACTATTGGCGGATAGTAACGGCCCAAGAAAAAGGAATGTGTACCAAAACTACTTATAGCTTATTCCTATAGTAAGAAACATGATTCATTTTGGTGTCCAAGCTAAGGTTGGCTCTGCAGCTTTTGGAAAGTGGAAACCTTTAAGAAGAAATAGCTCTGATGCAGAAGGTGATAAGAGTTGGCTGAAATGGCAAAACTGAAAAGAATATAGGTACTTTTGTTTCCATATGGAGACCACTTCTGAACTTCATGGTTGATTTGGAGAAGAATAAAATTCTGACTTTGGGTTCTACTAATAGATTTTTATAGAAATGGCTTGTTCATATTACTATGAAAATGCAAAAAGCTGTGATTTGATGTTAATGCCTTATTTTACTATAACAGAGAGTGTCGGAAGTCAATGCTTCTTTTTCTTTTTCTTTCTTATCTTTCCTCACTTCTCTTTCCCACTTTCCCCTACTGCTTCTCTATTTCCTTTGTATGTTGTATTTTATAATACTATATAACTCAATAAACAATGTTAACAGAGGAAGCTCTGATATGGCTTAAATTCAGTTCTATAAATGCAGAACTAACCCAGAAAACCAACATCTGTTTGCAATAAGTATTTAAAAAAACAAACAACTGCAAAACAAAACATCTTGACGTTGTATTTTAGAATTGAAGAAAGGTGAAATGGAGGTATTATTTAGCATGAAAAGGTTCCCATAGATACACCAGCAGCAATTAGGCTGTGAAAAGTGGCAAATTCTAAAAGTATCGTATTTTTCTTAGTGGCGCATTCTGACACCAGCAGCAGTACATAAAGAAAGCAAAAATGTCTTGGCAACACAACATGCCATCGATCAGCACAAAGTAGAGCACATTTTAGCATGGTTCTTATTGACGCGCTTTAGCCAACTGATTGTTGATCCAAGAAGTGACCCAATTAAAATGTGGCACCGTTGTAACACCCAGGGCGAGACATCTGTTCCCACTGAATTAACACAAAATGGCAGAGATGAACAACTCTTGGGCAATTAAAAAAAAACACCTCACACAGCAACGGCGGGTATAATTCATGCAGAAGTGATCAATAAAGGAACCTAGCCTCTGAAAGGCTAATAATATCATGAACAAAGATATTGACTATGCTGAAAGAATCAGAGAAATGCTTTCCCAGCAATGAATGTGGCCTCTCAGCATTATTAGGCGACAGGAGACCGCCTGCGGTTCACAAAAGGGTACGAGGAACAACTTTAGCAGATGAAGCCTTTCGGCAGAAAGATCATATGAAAAGCAAAGGAGAGCCCCGAAGGAGACCAAACTGGCTTCATCAGAAATATCTTTTGCCTCTTTAAAAATAATTTAAAAAAAAAAAATCCCACTTTCAACAGTGAATGAAAGTGGTAATTTGGACCAGGAGGGAAAAAGATAATTCCCCCCCCCACATCATCCATTTGCTGATTTCTACTTCTAAATTAATGTAGTTACACTTCAAAAGGCATCTAATAAGAACACCTTGGAGCATTTAACAGGCAAAAAAGAAGGAAGGGTGTGTGTGGGATCTGAACCATGTTCCCAACATGCATTACAAAAGCTGCTCCTAAATAACTTATCAGACAAGAACCAGGAGATAATTCAGTGATTCCAGGAGGAGAAAAAAAAATGCCTCCTCAATTGGTCTTGTCTTTAGAATAGCAATTAAGCCCAGCAACTACCATCTTAACTAACATGCTTGGGAATGACAATTCCACCCCCTAAAAGTTAGCAAACCTGCTGGGAGGGTAGGTAGGTAATCAGAATAACAGAATAACAGAGTTGGAAGGGACCTTTGAGGTCTTCTAGTCCAACCCCCTACTTAGGTGGGAAACCCTACACCACTTCAGACAAATGATTATCCAACCTCTTCTTAAAAATTTCCAGTGTTGGAGCATTCACAACTTCTGCAGGCAAGTCGTTCCACTGATTGATTGTTCTAAGTGTCAGGAAATTTCTCCTTAGTTCTAGGTTGCTTTTCTCCTTGATTAGTTTCCACCCATTGAAATCCTTTTTTGTAATCTTCCCTAAAATCATCCACCCCCACAATGAAGTTTAGGAGGACAAAAATGGGCATTTCAATTGATTGATGATCCCCAGGGATTTGGGAAAGAAACCTTGAACTCAGGATGCACATCTAGTATGGCTTTGATATTAAAGGAAAAGGATAAAGAGCACAAATGACTTTTTGATCTTTTTGAGTCAGTCATTTCCTAAACCAAATCAATCCTTTAAAAAAATAAAATAACCTCCACTGCATTAATTGGGATGGGACAATGTGCTATTTTTGCAGAAAAGGGATATCAGCCGACACAGCTTTATTTCCAGTCCCCGAAAAATAAAATGGTTGTGACAGTATGGGTTACAATTGTGTCATTGACATAAAAGCTATAACAAGCAGTTAAGAAATGAATGAAAGCTTATTTTCCAGAAGGTGGCAAATGGTTTTCAGTATCCTGTCCACAAAACTTCAAGGGGAAAAAAATATCAATATTTAATGGGGTCATTTTTCCAGTGGCTGCTGATTTCAGAGACAATGCAAGTCAAGCCTTTGGCTGACCTAGGCAACCTAACAGCCAACTCTGGTTTCAAGTCAAGCAGTTTCTTGTTCTCATTTGCTCATGGTCTGATTGCCTTGCTTATGAGTTGCTCCCCTCAGACCTAGTTATCAAATGACCTAGTTATCTACTTCTGTGGCACATTAAGCTATCCATCTGTTGAAAGTGGGACTGTCTGTGTTGTTTGGCTTGAAAGAAATGCATGATGGAGCCTAAGATTTGACAAAGAACTATTTTAATGATCCAAAAGGGTTCAAATTAGTTTTGAATGGGAACTAATGACCAGAAAGTCTCCTTGGTGTGCTTGGAATGTTGAATCCAAGCTGAATCAGACTGATTTATATTTATCTTATGATCAATGCAGAATTTCACACATTTCCCTGTTAAGTTCCACCTTAATCGTTTCAGCCCACTATTCAAGACTGCCTAGATCTTTCTGAAACTTCTGTTTTTTAAATAATGGACCACCATTCCCAATTTTGGGTCATTTGAAAACTTCATTGGTGTCCTCAACTTCCTTGTCTAAATTATTGCTAAAAACGTTGAACAACTCATGGTCCAGGACAAAGCTTCATGGCGGGTCACTTGATACTTCCCTACAAGCTGAAGTGGAGCCATCAATGAGCACTGTTTATTGTAGTTGTTCAGCCAACTGTGTAACAAATTCATCACTAACTCATATTTTACTATGTTATTAAAGAGGATATCATGAAACACTTTGCCAAATGTTTTTCACTGGGCCACATATACTATATCTGTGGCATTCCTCTACTCTATGCAACTACTTACTCTATCAAAGAAGGGGGGAAAAATTAATCTGGAATGATTTGTTTGCACACACCCATGACACTCTTTCATTTGTGTCATTTGTGCAGTTGTCCTTAGCCACTCTAAATATCTGTAGTTTCCTGAGTCCCCCCTTTTCTGACAGATTATCAACAACAATTCTGCAATCCATCACCAAAGTTACTTTGGTTCCTTCGGATGTAAAGTAATGCAACTGGTTCTGAAGACCTGAATTCATTTAAATTACCTACATTCTTTCTTAACTAAAAGTAAGCTACAGTTCCCTTGTTCTCTATTGGCAGAATGACCAGTTAGGGTTTCATTTATCTCTTGAGAGAAACCAAATGCAAAGTAGGAATTAAGAAATTATGTCTTCTCATCATCCTGTCTTATAGAATTTCTCTTTCTCCCAATGGGATTATGTTCATTTTGACTTTTCATTTATTTCTAACTTACAAAATGAATTCTTTTGGGTGTTATATATATTGTATCTCACAACTCTCAATTTATTCTGAGCTTTTACCTTTCCAGCAAGAGTTCCTACATCCCTCTGATGTTCTAAACAGCTAAAAAAGCAGAACAGTTTTGAGACTGAAGAAAAGAAAGAAAGAGCAGAAATGGCTGGATGTTACTGGTACAAACTGTTTAGCACTCTGTGTGATTCCTGGCAATTTTTTATTTACCTATTGTTGCATGCATATGTTTGCAAATAAAGCTTACAGCTATGGTGACGTAGCAATTAGAATGCAATATTGTGCAGTCCGTTGAGCCTCTGGTGGCTCAACAGACTAAAGCAGTCTGTTATTAACACAGCTGCTTGCAATTACTGCAAGTTCAAGTCCCACCAGGCCCAAGGTTGACTCAGCCTTCCATCCTTTATAAGGTAGGTAAAATGAGGACCCAGATTGTTGGGGGCAATAACGTTGACTTTGTATAATATACAAATGGATGAAGACTATTGCTTAACACAATGTAAGCCGCCCTGAGTCTTCGGAGAAGATATAAATTCAAATAAAAAAAATTGGTAGGCTAACTCTGCCCATAACCAGAATTTTGATCCTGACAAGGCTGAAGGTTGACTCAGCCTTCCATCCTTCCAAGGTTGGTAAAATGAGGACCCAAATTGTTGGGGGCAATTTGCTGGTTCTGTAAACCACTTAGAGAGGGCTATAAGGCACTGTGAAGCAGTATATAAGTCTAAGCGCTATTGCTATTACTATATCACTGCTTGAGGAAAGAAGGGGCAGGTAAAATTATACATTACTGTAAAAATGGAAAATGGGGATATAAAAGTATTAACAGAGCCAGAAATGTTCCTTCTGCCTTCTTTAATAGAGTGCTGGGTGACTGCAGTTAATAAGCTACATTGATCTTAAAACCGGGGCAAATGAACTGCAACCTCAAGGCCTTAACCCCTCGTTTTTTTGCAAATTGGTTTTGGAGATTACAATTGCCAAAAATTGGGCAAGTGACTTCTCAGTATTTGCAGTCAGGAAATAGATGAAAAGTACCTCCTAGGGGACCTAAAATAAGCTTAACCACACGGGTCTAAAAATTAAATAAAAAGAAAAAAAATCTGAGAAAAAAAGCAAAGCACAAAGGAAAATCCTGGCAACTTCTTGATAACCACATCAATTCTGCATTGTTGCTGTTATCTTTTGTGGTTTAAAAAAACGAAGAAGCTAAAGCTGATTTGGCCCAAATGGCTGCCCAGTGCACACTTCACTCTCTTAAATCTTCTAAAGAGATGAAATGTACATGCTCTGCTTCCCAGCCCTGTTTAAAGATGATATAATTTAACTGTTTTTGCAAATATACAAAGGGGAAAATCTGTATGTGAAAGAGAGAATAGAACTTTAGTTCTTATACACACATATAGAAGAAGAATGTTTGTTCTTTTGTAAATCAATTGAGAACCAATTTATATTGGTTCTGGATTGGATTATAAAAAGTCATTTGATTCATTACCACACAGCTGGATCACGAAATATTTGGAAACAATTGGTGTCAGTAAAAACATTGGAATGTTTTTTTTTAAGAAAAATAAATAATGAAGCAATGGAAGAAAGAATTGATGGTTGGAAATGAAAAATATGTGTTTGTCAATCTTAGGAGAGGCATCTTCCCAGTGAGTCATTATCGCTCTTATAATTTGTCATTGCTTTGATCCCACTTTCAGTGATTTTGAAGAAAACAAACATTGGCTAGCATACAGCAAAAAAAAATGCTAATAAAATATTACATTTGCTTTATATGGATGATCTATGTCAGTGGTGGCGAACCTTTTTGGCATCGAGTGCTGAAAAGGGAGCACTTTGTGCGCACCGGTCTGCATGCCGGCCAGCAAGTCTTCCGGTTACTGCTGCGCATGCGCAAAGGCCGATCAGCTGGCTGGTGCACATGCTCATGCTGGAAAACGGAAGACCAGCTCTTCCAGTTTCCGGCACTGCCGCACGCACAAAGGCCAGCTGATCATCTCGTGCGTATGTGCACCAGAAACCGAGAGGAAGAACGGGCAATGCCGTGCATGCCAGGCAACATGGCTCTGCGTGCCACTTTGGGCATGCGTGCCATAGGTTCACCATCATCAGTTCAAATCTAAATCAAAATGCAAATGTGTGTGTGTGTGTGTGTGTGTGTGTGTGTGTGTGTGAATGTATGTATGTATGTGTATATATATATATATATATATATATATATATATATATATATATATATATATATATATATATATATATATATATATATAGGTCTTTAGTTGTTGAGTTTCTCCGTGTAAAATTGGAAGTGTCTTAGCGGCGTAATTCCAATTTTACACGGAGAAACCCAAACAACCAAAGACCTATATACAAACACCGTGAAAACCTCAGAAAACATATATATATATATATATATATATATATATATATATATATATATATATATATATATATATATATATATATATATATATATATTCCAATATATATATTCCAATATATATATTAGAATATATATATACCAAAGACCTACACACACATATATATATGTATTTACACACACACACATACATACATACATACATACATACATACATACATACATACAATTTTAAAAATAATTAGTAAAATCTAAAATCTACTGATAACAGATAAAATCAACTCTAAATATTATTAATTTGCACTTCATCTTAAGTCAGTAGCCTCATTCATTCCCTCTATTTTTATGTGCAGCAAGCCATGCTTCAAAATAAGATTTGCTTCAATTACAATTACCCCAATCAATTCAAACAAATTTACATGCTTCCAAAGCAAATTAAATTCCACAATAATAATTATGGGCACATGACAATTCTCTTCTAGTGATACGTAGACGCATGTCTGTTCATTCAGAACTCAGATGCTTCAGTTCAGCTTCATAATCCCAGATAAGTATGCATTAGTGTGCAGTTCATAGCTCATAGATTCTCTCGCTCTCTTTGGTGAGTAATCTTCAACCCAAAGAAGTCCCCGTTTTTAATCTTTGTACTACTAGTTGTTTAGTCTGCTTTTCAGAGAAAAAAATGATACCCTTCCAATTATCAATAGAGTGATGGATCTTCCTCATCCATCACTCATCCATCATATTAATACATATGTAGCTACACAGCAAATACCCTTATATACTCAAGGGCAGGCTAATATTTACTATCTATTCATTGCCTTCTATTTATTTCTATACTACTACATTCCATATGTCACAAGATGCCTCAAGACTGGTGGAAAACAGTGTTGCTTCTCATCCTAATACAACCAAGCAGCAGCCAGAAAACCATCCTTTTTTTTTTGCAGAGGTAAAATTAACTTTTACTTTAAACTCTCTTTCCATGCCCTCAGTCCATAACTGCTTATTGGTTGGATTTACAGTCTCTGCCATCTATTTTGCGTTCTCATTTTCCAGGAACATTCCGGGCTCCCAGCAGTGCAGTACAAATTATTTCCTGATGAATCAATAGAAAGAAAGGCTAAAAAGGAGAAGGAATAAAAAGAACCCTAAAACAATGCTGGAACTAGATTCCCAGCCACAACCTCATGACTAGGCACAAACAGTACTAAACAGATTAAAAACCACATAATTTTTTCTAGCAAACCATGAAATAATTGATGGTTTATTGGAAATGTTGTTTCCTGATGACAACATATATTGTTTGGTTCTGAAGCGGAAACCATCTTTGTCTTTTATGCATCTCACATTCCTGCCACATTTGAACCACCACCATGCATCATAACCAGGGGTGGGCTTCAAAAATTTTAGCAAGGGATTCTCTGCCTGGTTGCTGGGTGGGTGTGCCCTTGGTGGGTGTGGCTTAGTCAGCCTCCTGCACCATGGTGGGAGGCATTTTTGCCCTCCCTGGGCTCCGGAGGCTTTCCTTGAGCCTCTAGGAGGGTTAAAACGGCCTCTCCAGGTTCCGGAGGCTCTCTGGAGGCTGGAAACAAACCAGGGGTGAAATCTAAAAATTTTCCCTACCGGTTCTGTGGGCGTGGCTTAATTGGTGGGTGTGGCTTGGTGGTCAGGTGACTGAATGGGCATGGTCAATAATAATAAATAATAAAAATAATAAAGTATACAAAACTTGGGAGGCACCAATCTACCTTCTTTAAAAATAGAGGCCCTGGTCTACCAATTGCCTTTTACCGAGGCACCAGTCTACCTTCTTTAAAAATAGAGGCCCCAGTCTACCAATTGCGTTTTACTGAGAGGCCCCGGTCTACCAAGTGCCTTTTTTGGCAGGCACTGGTCTACCTTCTTTAAAAATAGAGGCACCGGTCTACTAGCTGCCTACAGAGCTGATCAGCTGTAGTGCGGCCCTTTGAAGTGCCGCAGCAGTCATTTAAGGCTGTTTGCAGCTATATCACCACCAAGAGCTTCAGGGACAGAGAAGAGGAACAGCAAGGTATGGGCAATGGGGGGTGGGCAGGGATTTTTGCTACCGGTTCTCCGAACTACCTGCTCCCATCGCTACCAGATTGCGCGATCCGGTCCAAACTGGAAGCATTTCACCCCCAAAACAAACCTGTTTCTGGCCTTCCCGAACTTCCAGGAGGCCTGTTTTTCTCCTCTCTGAGCCTCCACATGCGCCTTGCACTTACCTGCATCCAAGACAGGCCGCGTGTGGACTCCTGGGAGGGGAGGGACCGGGTGGGCAGGGCCAGCCAGGAGTGGGATTTGGGGGTTCTCTGAACTGCACAGAATCTTAGCTAGAGGTTCTCCGAATCCCTGCATTACCCCAACAGCCCACCCCGATCATAACCCCAGTGAAACGTGATGCCACATCCACTGTTGTGACATTTTTGCCACAAACCTTTTTGACACGTTGCCAAACTTTCTTAGCCCATTGCCAGCTGATAATATTTTTGAGTCAAATGTAAACAGTAATTTAACAATAAATGAATAAAAAGACTGGTCAAAAAAGAAGTAAAGTGTTGACCAGTCTTTTTATTCATTCTCATTTCTTAAGTGGGCATTTATGGTGCATGGTAACCACACATAAGCAAACTAATGGATTTTAACTTTTGCTTTATTCCAAAATGCAGATAAATTAGGTGTTTAGCCAAACAGGGTCAAGCCAAGTTTATGTTTGGATAGCTCTATCCCAGATACATGTATGTGAACATATGTATGTAAAAAAAAACAACCCAATTGCTACCAACCTGCCTTCCATTAAGGTCCTGTATACTGCATGAGTCAAAAAGAGGACTGTGAAAATATTTACAGACCCCTCACATCCTGGACATAAACTGTTCCAACTCATACCCTCAAAACGATGCTATAGAGCACTGCACACCAGAACAACAAGACACAAGAACAGTTTTTTCCTGAATGCCATCACTCTGCTAAATAAATCATTCCCTCAACACTGTCAGACTATTTACTAAATCTGCACTACTATTAATCTTCTCATCGTTCCCATCACCCATCTCCTTCCACTTATGACTGTATGACTGTAACTTTGTTGCTTGTATCCTTACGATTTATATTGATTGTTTCCTGATTTTTTTATTTGTTCCCTATGACTATCAATAAGTGTTGTACCTTATGATTCTTGATGAACGTATCTTTTATTTAATGTACACTGAGAGTGTATGCACCAAGACAAATTCCTTGTGTGTCCAATCACACTTGGCCAATAAAAAATTCTTTTCTTTTCTTTTCTTTTCTTTTCTTTTCTTTTCTTTTCTTTTCTTTTCTTTTCTGTTCTGTTCTGTTCTATTCAATTCTATTCTATTCTATTCTATTCTATATATCACTACACCTAACCCTCCATTTTATTTCTTTATCTCTTCCTCCAATTTGATATCTATATCTGCTAGAGAGAAGTTCCCTGAGAATGGGTTCCGGCATGAGTCTGAAATCTCAGAAGACTAAACCTCTTGTTAGGGCAACTGACACAGATTGGATCCTGCGACATTATCCTGGGACATGTATATTCGTCTTTATTTGTGAAACATTTTACTGTTCCTCGAGATACAGATAAATCACGATGAAGTAATAATAGTTTAATAAGTCAGTAAGTCTCTATCTCAGACCAACAATCTTGAATATGCAGCTGGAGACAGTACGCAGTTCTCCAGTTCATATGTGCTGATTAATACTCATAATCGTATCTCACAATTGGCCCTGTGCATCTTTTCTTATTGCAGCTTTCTCATCGACCACTTTGCTTCAAGATAGATGTGGCATGCAATTGGTTTTTTTTTTTTTTAAATCCCAGTGCTATTCTGGGACTATACAGTACATTGCATAGAGATTCCTTGAAAGTCAAATGTCAGTATGGGAAAAGAGTTCTACAATAGCTTATGTCATTAAAATTTGATGCATCTACACAAGATGACATAAATCCTCTTGTTACCATGTGTAATTTGGGTGGCCATGTAAATCTACTTAATAAATAAAATAAACATAAATATGCTATTTGCATAATATACCTTAACACAAATAAGGTCTTCAAACAAAATTATATTATACAGATATAAAACCATGAAAGGAATAGTCAGGCACATCCTATAATTTAAAATAGATACAAATGTAGAGCAGAAATTACCTGAGAACAGTAAATTAAAATACCCTGAGCACTTTTTATTTTAAAAGTGAAATGAAATAAAGTTAGAAAGAAATACTTTCCAAGGTAAATGTCTGAAAGGTAGATAAATGAAATTTATTACCTTACCACTAACAAATTCTTTGCAGATTTTTTAGAAGCTACCAGATTCTAAGCCTTCAAAATCCTGATATACACATTTCCCTGCCCACATACAGGAAAATCACTTAGTTCAAACACATATCTGTCATAAATCAAAGATATCTGGTTCAGCTCTAACCTTCATACTTGAGCGGAATTTTTTTTTTATTCTTTTAAGATACAGATTTGGCTTGATACTAAGTACTTAATTTGTGTCTGGTGAAGGGTGCACCTAGAGTAGTTGAAAGTATTCACCCATAAAGATATTGCAAAAAGTCAAATGAAAATAAAATTGGAAGAAGGATGAGGCAAGAATCTAATTTTAGATCTGAAGATCATAAACCTACTGTAATTCTGCTTCACAAAGCATAGCCAGCTAACTTGTCAAGCTTCACAGCATTAGTTCTTCAAATTACAGACGTGCGCAGACACATATACACACACACATACACACACATTGAATTCTCCATTAAGCTTATACATCAGGATTTCTAACAGGATTTCCTTCATGTTCAACATTTCATAGCACATAGCTGTGTCCCAGAAAAATTCCTATTGTTGTACTCCAACTCAAAACTTAGAAACAAAAGACTAACCGTGACTCCAACTAGAAGATATATTTTTTTACAAAAAATATCACAGTAAAGTAATCCATGTTGGCCGAAACACAAAACACAACCAGCAAACTGAAGAACCATCCGTGTCTACAAGGCAGAAAACAAAGAAAACATTCTCTAATGTGTTTTCCTTTAGTAAGCAAGTTCATTATCAAATAACTCTATATAGCAAATACGAATTAAGCTGGTATCTTTCCAAACCTATTTCTACGCTCATTTTCGTCGTTGCTTTCTGCTTTCCATTCTGTGGCAGTCTTTATTTCCTCAACTCCAGAAAGGTTGCCAATTAGTTTCAGCTGAATAAAAGCAATGATATAAAGTAGGAAGCAAACTGGATTATACTAGTACTATAATACATGAGCACCTAGTTCTAGATTCCAAACCAAGACAACATACATTTTGAAAGTGGAAATCCAGGTTCTCAAAAGTCAGACTAAGTTATTTCACATTTACTTTGGCAATTTGTACACATTTCTGAAGGGAACGCTCAACCTACTTTAACATGAGCTATGTTCACCCTCCCTCCCTCCTTTTGGCTGTTCAAGATGACATCCTATTGAAGAAACTGAAAATTAAGGACAATTAAGTTGATATGATGCACAAAACAACAACAGCCCAGGGTAAAATTTCAGCAGAAAGCTTTCCCCAGTGCTGTAATCTTTTTTTATTACAAAAATGTAAGGGAAAATGTGAGGTTTTTTTGAAATGCAAACTATCAACCGGAAGGGTTTATGACTCCTTTGAAGGAATGCAAGTGAGCACAAAAATGCAATTTAGTCTTTTTTTCCCCCCTCACACTTCATAAGGAAAACCTTCATTATCTGACTGGCAGGATCTTCTTCCTGGCATTTCTTTCTGAAGTAAAAAGAAAAGAAATTTTCCTCAGAGGACAAAAACAAGAGTACTGATTCCATGTCTTACTCCTACCCCAAGTGGAAATAATTTTAAAGCTGCTGCACACCAACTGTTCAATTTGGTTTTCCTTTTTGATTAGATAATAGGTTCTAACATCTATAACATCTCTGTAAAGGTTTTTTTTCCTTTTTCGCCCACCTTAACACAGTTGGTGGTTAGAAATGTTCACAAATTGAAAGCTTCTATGGCAAAAAATAGAGTTTTTCCAACTTTAGAGCTAGAGAGAAACATTTGCATGTTTTAAGCACCTTCCATTTGTAAGAAAAGCTCTTATTATCCCTGATCCCTAGAAATGTTTTCAGGCCCGTTTGATTTATTAATTTAGTGTTAAATGGGCACCATAATTGGGCATCATTAGTCTTTTTCTCCTGTGGCTCAACCTTAAGCATGGCAATGCAGCTCACGTGATTTGCCTGCAAAGAGAAAAATGGACTTTGAAAATAGACATTCGGGTGGGTTGTTTCCTCCTCTATGCAAGACACTGCTTTCTGAAACAGTTCACTGATCTTCTACAGCCATTTTGGACTCACCAGTAACCTTACACTTATCATCTCTTATTTTGGTTCAACATTTTCAGTAATAACTGCTTGAAATTGCTTCAAGGTTTAAATAGGTTTCTTCGTGTTTTGAAATATTTGGGGTTGGGCCTTGATCTCCTATTAACAGTGGCTTATACAGTGAGTTCTTGGCTTACAGTCACAATTGGCCCCAGAATTTCTGCTGCTAAGCAAGGTGGTTAAGCAAGTCACCCCCAGTTTTATGACTTTTTTTGCCACAGTTGTTAAGTGAATCATGCAGTCAGTAAGTGAATTCGGCTTCCCTCATTGTCTTTGTTGAACGCTGGCTGAGACGTCTGCAAATGGCGGATCCCATGACTCTGGAATGCTGCAAACATGCCAGTTGCCAAATGCCCAAATTTTGATCACGTGACCATGGGGATGCAATGATAGTCATACGAGTGAGGACCAGTGACAAGTCACTTTTTTCAGTGCTGTTGTAACTTCAAACAGGTACTGAACGAATAGTTGTAAATCGAAGATTACCTAAGCAGAAACAAAACTAAGCAGAAACCTTCTTCTTTTCCAATTTGGGGGCAATAAACAACTTATCCTCTCTTCAGAAAGCAGCAGCAAAGAGAACGTGCGTGCCACATTCTTTCACTTTCTCTGGAGACTGCATGCACAGAATGGGGACTAGCTCAATTCTCAGCCATCCGTGTTTGCTCTTCTCAATCTTGCCTTATCTCAGGAAAAGATGCACAGAACCGGACAAGACTCTCAAATCTCACTGAATGTTTTATCAGATATTGTGTTCTGCCAGAGCACTTGGACAGATTAGGAGGATTTACAGCATATCCCCTAGTTCTGTACTGCTGCCTGGAAAGTGCATCTACGGAGCCACGAAGGCTTCAGTTTTATCTGACGGAGGCTTTACTTTTAAAACATCCCATCCAAACTCATGCACCCCATTATTCATTGAAACAAAAGTCTGGGTAGCTCCGGAGGTTTTTAACTTGTTGCAGATTCTACCATATATACTGTATATGGCAGATGATGGCAAAATCAATTCCACTGATATCTGTCTGTCTGTCTCTCTGCCTGCCTGCCTATCATCTATCTGTCTGTCTGCCTGCCTATCATCCATCCATCCATCCATCCATCCATCTAGCTATCTCGCTATCATCTGCCCATCATCTGTCTGTCAGAGCCCAGTTCAGAGGAGGAGTTGGAATTGGGACCTTCTGACAAGGAAGGCACGTCAGGGACCCCTCAGACATTGGGGGAGGTGGTCGACCAGATACAGAGCTGCCTGACTGCACAGACAAAGAGGAGGATCGGCTGCTGACTGGGAGTGGTTCTGATAAGGCAGCTGATCTCCTTTGATGAGGAACAGCTGCCTCCTCTGCTAGGTCCAAGGGCAAGGAGAGTGGAGCCTAGGCAAGCCCAGAGAAGGGCTGAAAGGCTACTAGGGAGAAGGCCACCCCACCCCTCCTCACAAGGAACAACTGGAGGGTAGTAACTTAAGGAGAAGTCATGGGGAGTTAGTCTTTGCCAAGAACAATTGTTTGCTTTGGCTTATACTTCCCTGGCTTTGATTCGGGTCTGTTGCCGTTTGCCTTGCCTCGCTTGGAAAATTGCTCTTCACATTTGGTTTTGGACCTAGCCCTTTTCTTGTAGCCTGCATTTGGCCTTTGCTTCACTGTGCCTTTGGAACTGCTTCTTGTCTGAGGCCTGTTTCTTGTCCTGAGGATTGCCCTTTTCTTGTGCCTGGACTCTGTCTTATGGATTGGACGTGGACTCCATATTACTAAATGTTGTATTTTTTTTCTTCTATGTGGCTTTACTTGAGGCTATTTACCTTCCAACAGCATCTACAGTTCATAGGACAACAGTGTAATCAGCTTTAAAAGCAAGGGCAATTTAAGAGTGTACATGTTATTAAATAACAAAATCTTATGCAGTATGCATTCCCCAGAATGGAATCAAACCCAACAGCCCTTACCCATTACAGAGACGTCATACTCGATCTGGAACAGGGCCTCCTGGTTGCACTGACGCAGAATGTTTAGCGCATCAGCGTGACTCACACCGTGAAGAGGAATCCCATCCACACTCAACAGCCGGTCCCCAACTTTCAAAGACCCTTCCCTGCATAAAATGATAAAGGCATCCATTAGGAACACATACACTGTATCTGACAAAGTCAGAATATTCTTGAAGATGAATGCTTATTTGGGAACTTTATGTACTAACAACACTTTCAGAGTTTCTACATCTGCTCTAAGATGTGCATGTAGTGGGTCCAGGAGCTTTTCAAGTGTGGGATGCAACTTTTGATATGATATAGAACAAATCTGGATAGTGTTCCTGCTTTGTCAGGGGAAGCTCACAGTGAGTTTTAAGATAATTCTAACTTGGCTTGTATAAGACCTATAAAGCAGGGAAACTGCCAAAACTTGTTCCTGTTTTGCTTGAATGAACCTATGGTGAACTCATTTACACAACCAGGGAACAAACCTGGAGCAAATTTTGACAGGTAGGGTAGCCTGTAAGTCTAGTTACCTGTCCAAGTCAGTGTTTCTCAACCATAGCAACTTTAAGCTGGGTGGACTTCAGTGCCCAGAATTCCCCAGTCAGTTCTGCTGAGAAGTTGAGATACACTAGTCTAAGCCATATCTGATCCCCAGTAGCTTTGTAATTGGGTGATTTGTTATTTATTTTTATTAATAAAGGTTGCACAAATTTATTTCTCATTTTAAAGAATCACAGTCTGATAAACCCTGTGCACTTGTTTAGGTTTCTCTGATCTGTTATTTGCTTGACACAAAAAGGACGGTGGAAAAAAAATAGGGCTTATATATATATTTTAATTCTTTCTTTTAGTTAATTATCTTTCAAATGTTATTACTTCCACATCTGTTTTCCGGTGTTACTTTCTTCATTAATATTCTAGTATTTCTGTACTGCATGGAGAAAATCAATCTATGTGATGTCTATGAGTAGAAAACAACTTGATGGCACATGATTTTCATAGTGACATTTTTATAACACATCCCCGCCCCTTGCAGTCCATCACTACTGTGCTGCTGAACCTACAATTGGTTTTAAATGACCCACCACTGATTAAATTTTTCAAATGTATTTTCCATAGTTCACCTTTTCTGGCTACCCAGATCTAGTGCAGTAGAACTCAAAGGGAATCTGAGTTGAAAAAACAATGGACAACAGACCAAAGGTAGAGATGCAAAGATATTGGGAATGTTTTTATAGGTGGTATGAAAAATATGTATTTGTTTAAGCTTCACTGCTAAATGTGGAATTATGTGAACATTACCTGTCTGCTGGGCCACCTGGTCTAACATAAGTCAGTACTAATGGCCTGGATTTATGCCAGTCTTCATGGGCTCCTCCTGTAAGCAATTTGCAAAAATAATTCATAACTGATACAGACACGTATCCAACAAATCTGTAAAAAGAGAACACATTTTTAAATCAGCAAGCGGCTAGCAGTCGTTTTCGGGAACATATGGAGAAACCTGGTAGTATCCCATCTGTCAGTTTCTGAAGATTACTTTTCCATCTCCCCAAAGATGTCCTTCAGAAAGCCACCTTAGGATGGCATTGGACACCCCACTTCCTCCTTTTCCCCTGTTTCCAAATGGCCCAGCATGTTGCTAATTACAAGTGCACTGACCTCGTAGTACAAATCCAAAACTATTGCCTTCTTTATAGAGGGTAACTTCAATGGTTTTTGGAATGATGCCAGCACTATTATCAGGGGCTGCAGACAAGGGAAATAAAAGGATGAGCTAATGCTTTCCACTTGCTGAACTCTCTTTCTATAAAATCTGCATATTTATAAGTTCTGCAGATGATCTCAAACACAAAAAAGTCATCCACATAAGCCTTCCAGGTTTCATAAACTAGACCATTGCCTATAATGCTTGTCATAATTGAATAACAGCATTAAAATTACCCGAATCTGTCTTGCAAATTGCCTCTGATCAATCTTAATAATACACATATACATACATATATCCTGTGCTTGTTTTAATATATTAACAAACCAGAGCCTTTTCTTCTACAGGCTTCAAAGCCCAGTAGGATTCCTAGAGCTAACAGTTTTTGCCACAGATGTTTATTGGATTCTCAAATACCTTAATAATAAGCCAGCTGGCAACTTTGAATGAATACATTCAAATCCTCATGGCTAAGAGGACAGTTGTTGATTGGGATCATTAAGTGGAGAAAATGATTAAGTGTAAAACAGCACTGAAGGAAATGTGTCTTGGTCCATATTTAATTCAGTACTTCATTTAATTTTAAACATTTATGAAAGCAATGCAAAAACAAAGACTGCATCTGTTATGAATAAATGGCAACCTATCACACATTCTGTGTTATGACTTTCCAGACAAAATGCTTGCCTCCTTCTCATAATAGTGTGTGAAATATATGCACAATAGGAATCAAATAAATTGGTGGAAGAATTAATAGTGTTTTTAAAAATTCACCAATTAAGTAGATAGGTGAAATGAGAAAGAGGAAGAAATTATTATATTTAAATGGCAGCCGCAAGCCACCATTTTAGAAATGTTATCTGCTCAGCTTTTCATACATTTGAGCTCTCAACCTGATGCCCTCCAGATATATGAAGATTAGAACATTCAATAATCAAATAACCCATTTGCCTTGCTAACAGGGAATTCTTGGAGTTGCAAATAAAGAAAGATTGTCCAGAAGAGAATATATCTTCTAAGGTGCTAGAAGATTCCTGTGCCTCTAAAATCAAGGAAAGACTATTATTTTACTTCAAAATTAAAATCCAATAAATTAACTACCACACTGATAGTCAACAAAAATTTATTTCATTGACAGATCAGTCTAGTGTTATTATTTGAGTTAGATCCAGAAATGAGCTCTTCAAACTAGGTGGTGCAGCAGAGTTTGAATTTTCTACCTCAAAATCCTTCTTCTGGGTCAAAAATCTTCCCATTGTCATGCACGCTACGTGTGCGAATGTACAGTGTGTACCACACATCAAATATGAGGTGCGCACGCAGTGCAAGCCAAAAGGAGGCATGCAGTAAGTAGAACAGCACGTTGGCGTGTGTGTGTGTGTGTGATCAGCTGTGGCGCGCAATCTTTTTTTTTTACTTTTAAAAGCATTTTTTTACAACCTATGAATAGGTTGTAAAAAAATCCTTTTAAAAGTAAAAATAAGACCCTGACGATCACGCGGCTCAGCTGTGATCGTCAGAGCCTTTTTTTACCTTTTAAAAGGATTTCCTTTACAACCTATTTGGCTGAATAGGTTGTAAAAAATGCTTTTAAAAGTAAAAAAATAAAGCTCAGCTGCGATCGCTAGAGCCTTTGTTTTAACCTTTTAAAAGCATTTTTTAAAAGAACTGGCAAGCTGGCAAGCGGGTGACCGGGCGATTGGGTGGCCATGGGTGGTGGTGGGGGAAGGATTTTTGCTACCGGTTCTCCGAACCACCCACCACCATCGCTACTGGATCGTGCTAGTGCTATTGTTATAATCATGGAACAAAATCTAATGTGTGATCTGCTTCTGTATTTATTGATGCTTCTAGTATCTATTTTATATACCTACTGATGTTTGTGAAATCTAGAGCACTGTTAAATATTTATGAGCAACAACATCGAATAATTAACAGATGGATAAAAGCAGAATCCACTGTAATCACTCTGGGTAAGAAATCATTGGCAAAATGTTACTTCAAGTAAAAGAATTTCAGATGCCAAGGTTGGAACATCTTGAACGGCTGGAGAAACTACTACCAACTGAAGTAGGATTACTGGTCTTATGGTAAAGTCACTTTCATATGTTTGTATGTTTCTTCACAAAAGGAAAGAGATGGAAAGAATAGGGAGGTTCCCTAATCTTAAAACACTGAACCAAAAAGCTTTATTAAGGATATACTAACCAGCTAGTGGTAGCTCATATTCTACTTCTAATATTACCCTTTCTCCCACATTCTTCAATAGACTTATAATTTCATCATGTCGCAATTTTGTCAAGTTAATCCCGTTCACTGACTTGATGTAATCACCAACATTTAGCTGATCGCTCCTGTAACATACAAAATAAAATATCTCAGTTTTTTCCAGGGCCAGACATTATGGTCTTGAGGCAATTGTCTCAGATAACAGAAACAGAGAGACAGTTTTATTATTTTTGCTTTAAATTCCCTGGCTGTTTTCTTTATTGAAGGATACATTCAATTGTATAAACCCCATAAGCAGGCCCTAGGTAGATTGTTGTCTATTCCAGTCACCAAAACGTCTTGGATCAACTCTGGTTATACCTTTACTGACTAGCTAAATAGAAAGATCTGTACAGTAAACAACATGCAGAGCAAAAAACAAATCTTAGTTAATACCTGAGGTGTCCATCATTTTTTTTTAAACAAACATACATGGCAACACAGAAAATAAAAGGTTTTACAATGTTCAGTCTTAAATTCTATCTGCAGAATCTATCTTAGCTGGGAGGGTAGAATAAATCATTCCAAGCTGGGATCCTAACAAGAAGCTCAAGATGCAATGCCACTTGAACACTACATACCTACCAAGAAATTAAGTGAAATATGTCTTCCCAGAGGGATTTGTATTCCTTGCAGATAGCTGGTAATTTGCATCCTATAATTGTCAGCTGTCTGCAGGGAATATGGATCCTTCCATTCCCCATTGTCCCGTCGTGGCTGAAGGGGCTTCTTGGATGAGAAGCGAAGCATCATCAGGGAAGGAACAGGAAGGTCCAATTGCCTCCTGAAAAAGCACCTTTGGGACAACCGTGACCTGGATGATTGAGAATCTCTACAAAAAAATACCATTTAAGCTTGATGTTTGCCATTTGACCTGTGCTGCATTGACTATGTGACTCGCTAGTTTATTCTTGCTGTGCAGTTCATTCTCCAACCTTGCAACTGAGAAACTCTGCATCTGTGATTATCTTACCTTGCTGCCAATCCTCCTGGCCTTAGATTAGAGACCCTTGGTTTCCCATCTTTATCTGTGCCACCAGCTATAGTTAATCCGAGGGTGCTTCCTTCCTTTTTGATTAGCTCCACAATCGTGACTCCTCTAAATTCTTCTGATGATATAAAGAAAGAACAATTCAGGGCACAGGATTTTTATTATTATGTAAGATCTATACCGGAGCATTTAGATTATTATTATATCGGAGCATTTAGATCGCGTCTTTTGATTTCTGGAAGAGGAGGCATTCAAGAAAACTTGTACAGAAATGTACATTTGAAGACTTCAACGGCAAAACTATTAATACAATTAAAAGGACGACACAGATTAAAGGCAGTCCAGCTAAGTAATTTATGATAACAATGTCTCTATTGAAAAGAAAATAGCTTATAAATATGTACTATATAATATTGCGTATCTGTAAAAGGCAGCAAGTAAGAAGAATAAGCAAAATAAAAAATAGGAAGAGAAAGGAACTTGTTTGTCACATGGGAAAATCTGCATTGGAAACATGGCTGATTCCAAGTATTCTTGTTCCAATTATGTAAGCATGGAGTTCCAGTATTCTGGGGAGCCAAAGGTGATGATAAGACAGGAAGGCTGATTATAATTCATGAGGAGAAGACTTGTACACAATATGATCAAACACAAAAATTCCAGATTTTTTAAAAAATTATTCTGTAGTGCTGCTCCATTGGACCCTTTTCAGCTATGAAAAGAATTCTTTTTCTAGATTGTTTAGCTAATCCATTCATCCATCCCATTCTGAGCGCACCTTGTAGCTTAGCCATATGGTTAGGTATCCTTTTCACCTTGTGCTGTCTAAACCTGAGGACGTGAACAAGCTATTTGGAAGTAGTAAAAGTCTATTTCCGTAATTCTTTTTATTTATTTAATCAAACTTCTAGTCTGCCTCGGTTGCAATCACAGCTTGAGGTAGTTGGCAAAATATTAATAATAATTAAGATTAAAGCAACAAATGAAAGGATGAAACGACAATAAATTGATTACCAATCACATTGGGGCAAATGGCACAACCCATTACAAAGCAGTATAGAATACATATAGGTGTCAGATCAAAAACCAGGCCCTGATGAAAAAGGTTTTCCAAAAGCACTTCAGGGTTAGTTTTCCAGAAGGCACAGCCTTCTACAAGTCCCACTTTGCTTTAACAATAGGACCTGTTCATTGGCTACAGAAGGGATGAAATTGCCTTGAAAAAGAAATGAGGACTGTTTATTATTGGAGAGGGAAAGTTCTGAGCTTGTCAGCTGGAAAACTGACAGTCTGGGTTTGAGACCCAAGCACCGCAATGAGGAGAACTCCCGTTACTTGCTCCAGCCCCTGCCCACCTAGTAGTTCAAAAGCATGTAAATCAGTGATGGGTTTCTGGTTCACCCCAGTTCAGGCGAACTAGTAGCGGTGGGAGGCTCTGTGCATACAGAGAAGCACCGCATGTGAGTGAAGCGAGTGCACACACTCACAGTTCCAAACTGGTAGCGAAGGTGTCATGCCCCTGTCGGAGTCTGAATCCGAAGGGGAAGAGGAACAGTTGACAGAGAGTGAGAGAGTGGATTCGTTGGCTGTGGAAGAAACTGGGGAAGAGCAAAGTCAGGCTGGGCAGAACAGGGGAGAGGTAAAACAAGGGAGAGGGGGTTCAGATGAAGACCAAGGCCCACCTCCTCCTCATCCTAGGTAGCGCAGAGAGGAATGGAGAAGAGAGCAACATCGGTTGCGTGGCTTACGAGGGAGGAAAGGGACCTGATCCTCTTTACAAGGCACAGCTGCTGATGGAGTTTAAAAGGAAAGGCAAATGGGAGGGGTGGTTGTGGGAAACAAATGCTGAGTTCATCTGGTGTTTATCTGAAGTCCTGGCATCCTCCCAACTGGTTTGATTTACTGCCATGGTACTTCAATTCTGGAATTCCCTATTTTGCTTGCCCTGCTAGATTAGTTACCTGGTCTTGCCTTGTTGGATTTCTAGTTGAAAGTTTTCTGTTTACAACATTTGGGACTGAAGTATTGTCAGCCAAAGACTATTACAGGTTGTTGGAAGAGCTCTCTCCAGGCCGGAAAGTTGAAAGGGACATTGGGGGCACAGTTGATGATAATAAAGGGACTCATATCAGTTCTCTGGCTGTGTTGCCTTTGTGTCACACCCCGGCTCATCACAGAAGGTAAGTGAAACCCACTGCTGATGTAAATGCGAGTAGATAAATAGGTACTACTTTGGTGGGAAGGTAACAGTGTTCCATGCTTCTTTTGGCATATAGTCATGCTGGCCTCATGATCATGGAAATGTCTTTGGACAATGCTGGCTTCCTCAGCTAAAAAAAGAGGTGAGCACTCCCCCCTAGAGTCAGAAATGACTGGACAGAGGAAACTTTTACCTTTACTTATTTATTATGATACCTCTGATGATTAAAAGTTGAAGCAGCATTACATCAATTGCTGCCAGAGCATCATATTCTATTAACATATTCTACACCAGGGGTGTCAAACTCAAAGCCTGTGGGTCAGTTCTGGTCCATAGGGTGCTTAGATCTGGCCCATGGGGCCACCCTGGAAACAGCAAAGGACTGGCCTGAGGTGCCTTTGCCAGTGAAAATGGAGCTCGGGAGGGCCGCATTTCACTGACAAAGGGTTACAGGAGGCCATTCCAACTGAAAATGGAGCTCGGCAGAGTGCTTGGGCCACCACAGGCACCCCCGACACAAGTGATGTCAAGTTGGCCACACCTACCCTGGTCACATCCACCCCAGCTCCCCTGAGATAAAACACAACCCTGAGGCAGCCCTCAATGAAATCGACTTTGACACCCCTCTTCTATGCCATCTTTTTTCAAACCTGGCAACTTTAAAACCTTTGGACTTCAACTTCCAGATTTCCCCAGCCAGAATAGAATAGGTTTAAACAGCTTTTATTTGATCAGCCACTGAAAAACTGAAACAAAAAAAGCGGAAAAAAAGAAGGCAGCTGCCCCCCTTTCTTTAGCAGCATTTTCTTCTGTCTCTCCCCTTTTGCTTTTATTTATTGACCGTTGCTTTGGCACCAACTATTGTAATACTGCTTCATCTGATATGTATGCCATATGGGACTCTATGTTCATTTTCTCTTCCTCATATCTGCCAATTACTTCCACTGGTTTTTAAGATCTGAGTTTACATCATCATTCTATTGATATTACCATTTCACAGGCATTTAAGCCACCTGTGCAACCATGGTTGACGAAATACTGTTATACTTTGATAGCATTCCAACATAATCCAGTTGAGTGCCAGTAGCCTCAGCACGGACAAATTTGAAAAAAACACCGTTCCACACCAATACTTGTAATAACAGTGCTGTGGAAAACACTCTCAAATATATATGAAAACACTGGAAAGGGATAAATATTCTGGCTTATACATTATACAGTACTTGTCACTTTGACTCTTAATGTTAAAGTCAGATTATCTTTTAACTGAGGAATGTTACATCCTTTTTGCTTCCATTAAGCAGTGAGTTCCTGCTCCATTTCCATCTGCATCTTGCATTTCCATAAAAGTCTCCCCTTAGCTGGGGTCATAGCAACTAAAGGGTATAGAATGGTATCAAATCAATGCCAATTACATTTCCATTGTAAAAAAGCTTAACATCAGCAGCACAATCTAAACCAGAAAACAGACAAATTAGATAGAGGAGGATTTAAGATGCATCGTTCTAGCCAACTTTAGAAATTTAGGCTATGCAGCAACTCCCCCCACCCCCTTTGGAAACAGCTAAAGTACAATGATACTCAATATGGCATCTCCAGAGTTTGGCAAAATTCTTTCTGGCTAAAGTTGGCAGGATGTGTTTCTTTGTCTTCCCCCCTTCCCTCCCCCCCCCCGCTCTTCTTTTTCTAGACAGTTTTCTAGGAGTTGAACTCCACACATCTTAAAAGTTGCTGAGGTTGAGAAATACAGTTCTAGACCGCTAAATGAGAATACAGAATAACAGCTTTGGAAGGGACCTTGGAGGACTTCTAGCCCAACCTCTTACTCAAGCAGGAGACTCTATACCATTCCAGACAAATGGCTGTCCAATCTCTTCTTAAAAACGCCCAACTTCTGGAGGCAACTCATTCCACTGATTAATTGTTTTCTGAAAGGAAATTTCTCTTAATTCTAGGTTGGATCTCTCTTTGATAATCTTCCATCTTACTTCTTGTTATGCTCTCAGGTGCTTTGGAAAATAGGTCAACCCCTTCTCTGTGACAGCCCCTCAAATATTGGAAGACGGCTATCATGTCATCCCTTTTCCTTTTTTTCCCTCAGACTAGACATACCCAGTTCCCACAACTGTTAATGGTATGCTTTAGCTTCCAGTCTCCTAATCACCTTTCCTGCTCTTGCACCACGGTAAAGGGGGGGCGTTTTCACCCTCCCCAGGCTCCGAAGGCTTTCCTGGAGCCTCCAGGAGGGTGAAAACAGCCTCCCCCCAGGCACCGAAGGCTATCCAGAGCAGGGGTCTGCACTTTTTCTAGAGTCTCGACATCTTTTTTGTAACCTAATGACCAAACTATATTCCAAGTGTGGTCTTACCAGTGCAGTATAAATTGGTATCAACGCTTCACATACTATCCCTTTGTTGATACAGCCTAGGACCTGCAACATACTATATGACCAATATGGGTTGCCTGTTTGAGATAGCTGGACTTAGACAAACATATAGCAAATATAAATATCCCATAAAGATACAACCATAAATTTATATATGATTATATAAGGATATGGTTCATCTATATAAGGTACTGTCTATAATGTCGGCTACCGTATTTGAAAACTATATAATAGTTCTGGGAAAAATGACGTCGAGGGAAATCAAAATAAACAGGGGCTTAAATTGCCTTCTCTGCTGAAAGGAAAAGATGAAACTCTTGTGAGCGTTTAAAGAAAACTATGCTAGGAAATGACCAATATGTATAAAATCATGCAACTCATGAAAAAAGACAGACAAACATTTTCCTTCTTTCAAACATTAGGTTGTCCCATGAATCTGAAAGGCGATTCAGAACAGATGTAACCAAACCATACCGTTTCTTTATGTACTTCATAATTACATTGCGGAGGTAATTACCCCATGATATGGTGAAAAACATTAACGTGGATGGCTTTAAAAGGGGATAGAGAAATTCAGTTGACAAAGAACTTGACCATAGAGGTATCAAGCTCCAAACTCCAACTGAAGAGAACAAAGGCAGGAAAGAACAGATACTGATAGTCCTTGACTTATGACAGTAATGCAGACTGGAATTTCTGTTGTAAGTCATGACAGTCATAAGTCGAGGTATCTATGGACAAATAAAAGGCAATGTTTCACATGCAACAAATCTACCAGAATTAATTTGCTGATTTGTGATAGCTTTCAAAGGAAGTTAGATAAATTAGTAAGGATTTGTAATCAGGTTATTTATCTTATGATGGCTTGATGTTTATCCCCTGCAGCAACAGAATCAGTCAGTATATCTGTTGCTGTAAAGAGTCAGAAAATATTACTGTAATCTTATTCTGCTTGTGGCTTCAAATAGTCACTGTGGGAACATCGTGCTAAATCAGAACAAAACTAGACTTGAACTAGTTCAGGGGTCTGCAAACTTGGCTCTTTTAAGACTTGTGGACTTCAACTCCCAGAGCAAAGCTGGCTGAGGAACTCTGGGAGTTGAAGTCCACAAGTCTTAAAAGAGCCAAGTTTGCAGACCCCTGAACTAGTCTAACTCAGCTATTCTATTTTTTTTTAAGGCTACTTCTCAATCTTATGATACACAATGCGTTATCAAAAATTGGAACACTTTCTACTACATGGTGCCCTGAATCCATACATTTCTACAAACTTTATGCAACCTACTACTCACAACTCATTGACCTTAGTGCATGCATTTATTTAAGCACACAGGTTAACTATAGATAAATAACTCTTTGTTTCTGGTCCTGGGTAACTACCATTATATAGATAATTATGCATTGAAACTTTCATTTTCATCTGCTTAGTTCCTCACGGAAACCCCAACCACATATATTCTGTGTTCTGCTGCACTCCACTGAGAGTTCTAGTGCTACTATCAGATGCAGATAATACCAGCACAGAGACTGAGACATTAAAATGGAAAGTGCCCTCCAGCTTGCCTTGAACAGAAATAATGAATTTTTAATTCCTAGGAAATAGAAAGAATTCCGATACATTTTTTCAGCGTTGTGAGGCTCAAGCAAATATCATTGTGTACCGAGACTGCCCCATTGCTTACTGGATTTTTTCAACTGCTTTCACCACCCAAGTATGTAAGGGGAAATGGGACAGTTCAGAGCAGGGGTCTCCAACCTTGGTAACTTTAAGCCTGGATGACTTCAATTCCCAGAAACCCCCAGCCAGCAGAGCTGGCTGGGGAATTCTGGAAGTTGAAGTCCTCCAGGCTTAAAGTTACCAAGGTTGGAGACCCCTGGTTCAGAGGAAAAACACCTAAATCCCATGGTTTAGAATGGTGTCTATAATTCCTGATTTCTTTAGCATATTAATTTTTTGCACTTGAACATTAATGATTTAAAATTACCAATACGTTACTTAAAGCACTGTCTTACATAATGTTTAATTCATAGTGTGTGTGTGGGGGAAATTAAGGAGGGGCGTGCTCTTAATTACTTATGTCAAACCACCTCTTCATCAGGCTCTGATTCTTTCTGCAAATTCAGGTTTAAAAATGCAGATCAGACTTTGACAATGATTTAAGAGGAGAGTCATCACACAGTAGAGAAGACAGATCTCTTTGTGATATATTGTACAAGTATTCCTGACCACAGAATGTCTTCCGTTGTCCTATTTTGGAAGGACGGAGGGGAGAGAGGGAGTGGATGGGGGAGCAAGAGGAAGTGAGAAGTAGATCTCTACATGAAAGAACAGAAAATCCTCTTAAATTGTACAACTCAATTTCCAAACGATGAATTTAAAATTCTGAGAATATCCAATTTGCCTACTGTTCTGGGTGATGGATCTCAGAGTTATAGTAAAGAGAGGGGGGGACGGAGGGGAGAGAGAGAGAGAGAGAACTCCCTACTAGGGTGAAAGGTGAAATCTGTATTCCCTTGTGGTAATAAGCTATGAAATAAAACAAAAAACATTACCCATTCATATGTTAGCAAAGCAAATTGAATAAATGCTCACAAATAAGACAATAAATAATGCATCTACCTGGTATACTTTGTCTTCTTGAGACCAACGCAGTATCCAATCCACCTGAGTCTTTGCTTCCTTTTGAATAAGGCCCATCATCTACAAAAAGAAATTAAAAAAAACCCTGAAATTGTAAGTAAAACATTATCTCTTTATTTACCCATATCAAAATCCTGCCAGTTCTGTCCAGCTCACGCGAACTAGTATCGGCGGCGGTGCGTGGTTCGGTGAACCGGTAGCGGCGGCACCGCGAGGCTCCACCCAACCACCTGGACATTGTTACTTCCTGGTTTTAATCAGGAAGTAACCTATTTTTGACCTTCTGTGCATGCGTAGAAGGCTTTGCACATGCACAAAGGGTCAAAAATCAGACCTGATGATGGCACGATTTCACCCCTGCCCCTAATAGCTTTGTAAAAGTGGTGGTATGATCTTTTATATTCTTATATTCAGTGCATATAATAACCCTTATGAGGAGAGCCAGTTGATATAGAGGTTAAGGCATCAGATTAGAAACTGGGAGACCATGAGTTGTAGGCCCACCTTAGGCACAAAGCCAACTACATGAACTTGGGCCAGTCACTCTGTCTCTCTCAGGTCCAGAAAAGAAGCCATAGAAAGACACTTCTGAAGAACCTTGCCAAGAAAACTGTAGGGACTTGTCCAGGCAGTCTCTCAGAATATGATACAATTAAACAGAAGAAAATTAACCTCTTAACAGAAAGCTGTGGTTGGAAACAATGTCTTTAGGGTGATTTCCCCATCTGTTTGTCGTAGAACCCTGAACAGAATGGGCTCTACTGCATGGAGTTAAAACAGGTTAAAGAACAAAATGCAGATAATGCCATCCTGAGCTAGAAAATTACTTGCTAACCATTATTTGTATGCTACTACTTGTGGCTCAAACGGCTTGCAATAACTGCAATAAAATACCCATTAAATCCATAAAATAGATGATTGTCTTCATCTTGCAAAACAGTTTTCTCTCAATCCCTTGTGTTCTACTGTCACAGCCAGAAGCAGAGATAACAATAAATATATATAAGAGCTATTTAAATCTGTGTGAGGACTATGGGAGAATTTCATATGGAAGATTCTGCTATGGGAAAGATGAATACTATATCCTAATATCTAAAGCCCCCTTTTTAAAGAACAATAATGATAATAACACTGCTTATCCTCCCCCCCCCCGAAATAGCCCTTTACAGGTGAAAGAACATCATTGCCATAAGTATTAAGCAAACTATAATACTTGTGAAAAACTGCATAGTCTTTGGAAATGGAATAATAGAACCAACAGAACTTTAAATCATTACACCTAATTCAGACACACATTGTTACTTCCCTTATTTCAAGTCATCATTTTTTTTGCTGTGACTGCAAGTAATTTAAGGAGAAGGAAAGGGGACTTAGTGGGAGGGAGGTGGGTGGGGAAAGAGAAACAGCATTTGAAGATAACAGTCATTTAAAATCCGAGCTGAACGATGGGTTTCATTTGCGATGTGCTGTTTTTCCATTGAGGGAACTCGTTGCCAAGTAATAAGGACTTCCAAATCACTTCTCCAATACATACTAACTGCATCAATTCCAGAAAAGTCCAATTCCAGGACTGACTGAATAAAAATAATTTTAAGACAACCCAAGGGTACTATAGTAATAATACATCTCAGTGCAGTTCAGTGGAATGTCTATAATTTACTACCCAGAAGGAGTGATTCCTCATGTTTGAAAGTGACTCCCGCTCCCTACCTCATGTATGGCCTTTGCAGTACCCAGTGAAAATAAGTTCCCATAAACAAGGCAAAAATAGTATACTTGGAACATCAAGCAGCAACAGCAGCAAATAACCATTTCTGGTCACTGTTAGGAGTAGACAGGGCTGTGGACTTGTGCATTCTAAGTATGAATGCACAATGAAGGCGTTCCAGTTATAATTTCCAATGGGAGAGAAGACAGCCTAAGAATTCATCTTCCTCTCCCCCCCACCCTAATTTTAATATCATTTAAAAAAATCTGGCAAGGAGGTGACTAAAGAGGACCCTAGAATATGTTACATGATACGATGGGACAATGCCAAACAAACAGTGTAAAATTCTCACATGGGTATGGAACAGGAAGAAGGAAATCTCTCATAAGTAAACCCAATACACAAAGCAGGAGGCCAGACAAATGTGAACCAAAGGTGCACCAGGGGGAAATAAAATACAAGTAAATGTCAAGCCATACTTCAACGGGCACCTTCCTTGACTGCTTAAACATTTGGGTAAGATAATGAGCAAAAGCAAACACTGTAACATCCTCCTCCAGGTTTGGGATGAAAGGAATAATTGAAAAACTGCTGGCAATGCTAATTGTTTTGCCATCTCAACTGTCAGTAAAACGCCAGATAATTTGTTGACCAGCAGAGTTGTTGAATTGCTAATGGTGAATGGTGAACATATAGTAGTTATTATTGCTGGCTCAGACCATTTACCTACTTGCCCAAGGTTAACTTTGGGCAACATTTCTGGATTGCTAGCTTCATTGTAGAACAGAACTGCCACTATCTCCTATTACTCTGGTACAGGGATGAAATGTAAAATTTGTTACTACCAGTTCTGTGGGCATGGCTTGGTGGGAGTGGGCGTGGTAATGTGACTGGGTGGGTGTGGTCAACTTTTTTTTTAACTTTTAAAAGCATTTTTTCTATAACCTCTTTGGCCAAAAAGGCTGTAAAAATGCTTTTAAAGGGTTCTGATGATCAGGCAACTCAGCTGGGATCGCCGAAGAGGTTGTAAAAAAATGCTTTTAAAGGGTTCTGACGATCCCAGCTGAGCCACGCAATCATCAGAGGCTCTTTTTTTTACTTTTAAAAGCATTTTTTCGGCTGAAGAAAAAATGCTTTTAAAAGTAAAAAAAAAAAACCAACCTCTGATGATTGCGTGCCTCAGCTGGGCATGGTGGGGGGACAGGGATTTTTGCTACTGGTTCTCCAAACCACCCATCGCCATCGCTATCAGATTGGGCGATCCGGTCCGAACCGGGAGCATTTCACCCCTGCTCCTGGTATCAATTTTGAAGGCAGAGTGGCAAAGATTACTTGGGGCTTCTTGAAAGAAATTTCAAGAATACCATTCTCATACATTGGTGAGGTGTTCATAAAAAGAAATAGATGGTTGACCCTCTGTAATCATGGATTCCACAGTTCCTCCTAATCTCTGTTATTCCAAGTAGCAATATTCTGCAGAAGGACAGAACTAGGTTGCTGTCCAGAGTTGATAAAAGCCCTCTTTTCCAGAGATCTTATGTGGATGTCCAGCATCAAAACTGGGCCCAGAAGGATTCCTAAATGTAATCTGATCATTAAGGAAAAGTGTAATTTAATTCAAGCAAGTCTATCATTCCAAATCCTGATATCAGCTTCTCTACTTCTGAAACCAGCCCCAATTCCTGTTTGCATAACTTCATCTTCAACAAAAAAAAATAAAAATCAGAACATAAAATACAAACTAGATGGACATGACTTTGTAGGCAACCCTCACTCTGTCAAGGACCTTGGAATGCTCATCTCTAAAGATCTAAGTGCCATACTGTAACAACATGGCCAAAAAGGCATTAAGAGTTGTTAACCTAATCTTGCGTAGCTTCTTCTCTGATGATATTGTACTACTAACTAGAGCATGCAAAACATTTGCTAGACCAATTCTCGAATACAGCTCATCTGTCTAGAACCTGCACTGCAAATCAGACATCAATACAATGGAGAGAGTCCAGAGATATTTCACGAGAAGAGTTCTCCACTCCTCTGCTTGCAATAGAATACCTATGCCACTAGACTTGAAATTTTGGGCTTAGACAATTTAGAACTATGTAGCCTTCAGTCTGACTTAAGCGTAGTACATAAAATTATCTGCTACAATGTCCTACCTGTCAATGACTACTTCAGCTTCAGCCACAACAATACACATGCTCACAATAGATACAAACTTAAGGTAAACCGCTCCAAACTCGATTGCAGAAAATATGATTTCAGCAACAGAGTGGTCAATGCCTGGAATGCACTACCTGACTCTGTGGTCACTTCCCCAAACCCCCACAACTTTAACCTTAGACTGGCTACTGTTGACCTCACCCCATTCCTAAGAGGTCTGTAAGAGGCGTACATCAGCGCACCAGCGTGCCTACCATCCCTGTCCTACTGTCCCTTTTTATTCGTGTCCATTCCATGTACTCATAATCATGTTTATACTTTTATCTGTTATCTTATATATGCTTGACAAATAAATAAATACTAAATAAATACTAAAAGTTGAGGCAAAAAAAAAACTTGCTCTCCAAACGTCAACCCTAAATACACATGGAGGATTGTGAAATGTACAATGCATAGCTTACAGAAAAAAAGAGAAGCACAGCTGAATATTAGCATATTTGTGCCAACTAACTCCAAACCCTGAAATGATCTTCCAGGCAACTTCAAACAAATACTAAATAATACAAATAGGATTATGCATGACTTCAGGACAATAAGGTCAGTCAAACAGAATTATTCCAGTGCCATCTTTAAAAAATGCCTAGAGGGGAAAGATTATGGTTATGGAACCATAATATAGAACTTTTAATTCCCAGCTCTCTCAATATATATATATATATATAGAACATCATGGTCATAGTGTTAAAAGCAACTGAGAAATCCAGAAATATAAACAGTTTTGTATATCTCTCATTAATTATTTGACCTCAGGTCATCGTCAATATAATCAAGGTTGCCTCCATGGCAGATTCAGCTTTTAATCTAAATCAGGAAGGTTTTAAATAATTTGTTTCCTTTAAGAGCTCTATGAAAGTGGGGTTGTGAAGTCTTCCAAGGACCTTAAGCGCTACTTTCAGATGGTTAATGTGATTTATACATATGTTTTTACACAGTGGATACTTTAGATTTAGTACCATCCAAAGCAGCCTTATGCAAAATGGTTGCATTAGAACCCAGATGGGTCTAG
Organism: Ahaetulla prasina; assembly: GCF_028640845.1. Taxonomy (NCBI): domain Eukaryota; kingdom Metazoa; phylum Chordata; class Lepidosauria; order Squamata; family Colubridae; genus Ahaetulla; species Ahaetulla prasina. The sequence goes on along the minus strand of NC_080540.1, from coordinate 56,290,799 downwards.
GCCAACTTGCCATGTTCAACTTGCCACAGGACAATTCAATGCTGTATTAATCGATTCATTTAGTTAGCTTTATTATTGCTGGCCACGTTTTCATCAAAATCATTGTAACTCTTGTATTTATGAATTAACTTTCTTTCTTTTATTATTATTGGCCATGGGCCAATCAAACTTAATGTAACTTTGCATTTCTCGAACTGACCTACGCCAAGTTGTCCAGCGGTGAGTTGGCCACAGTGAATTGGCTATGGTGAATTGGCTTTGGCAAGCTGTCCCATTCTGAGCTTAGATGGTAGCAAAGCTACAGCTGGTCTTTCAGGGCTGTGTCATCAGCCCAAGACAGTTGAATAACTCCAGTGGCCTCCACTATAGAGGTAAATACTTTCCCCAGCCTTCCCTAAGTGTCATGACATAAATATTGTAAAATCCAGTTGGACTCCCTAGAATCTAATAGGCAATTATGGTTAATCTGGAAGAGCTGAAGCATGTTTTCAGTTCGAGCGGTGATGATGAAGCCATTTCATATCATAAAGCCCTGTACCATCAAATGGCCTTCTGTTTTTAAAACATGCTTGTATTCCCTTCTAAAAATACAGAAATCTGTTGTATGGTTTCTAATTCTGACTCTATTCTGAAGCCAGATCAACCTAAGGGTAGATTTCAAAAGCAGTGGGTTGCTTCTTGTTCTTATACTTGTCCTTAATCTAAACTGGCTTCCCAACAGATATTGTCAGGGAAAGGGTAATGTCTGGAAGCGAAAAACAAATCCTACAACTTCTTTTTTTTTAAAAATATATATATTTAAAATAATTCCTTCAGACCCTTGTTAGAAGAACACATAATAATACAAATATCCAGAATCTTCCATCTATAGAACCATATCGGAAGTATCCAGCCTCTAATTTAAAATGAAATGCTAGCAGAAAATAACACCATGTTATTCAGACCAGTGAAATCTGTGGACAAGGCAGACAGCAAGGGACCATTTTAATTAGTTATAACCATTATGGCCATAAGCCATAGCATATAACAATTCATTTCTCTCACCTAGCAAAGACTAGTCTCACTTCTGTGCGAAAGTGTTCAGCAGCTTGTGCACAAATGTAAATTGGTTTGATTCAGCAGTGAGTCAAATTAAACAGTTTGCTGGTTTTCCTTCTCTACATGCTCTGAACATCTTTTTCACAATGTAGTGAAAAGAGAATTTTGCTGCTTTGGCATCTTTTGAACAAAAGCATTTATTACAAATAGATTCAGTGCCATTTGTAAAACAGAACCGAATCTCATCCTCTGCTCTATAGTTTTAAGGCACGGATTGTATCACAGATAGCTGCTAGTAAAAAGCCCATCATGACACAGCCGCAAAGGACGACTTACTGCTGCTACCAAATATTCTCAGGCAATTGAGGGTAATGGAGGCTCTATCCCTGTGATGGCAAACCTACGGCACGCATGCCACAGGTGGCACACATAGTCATATCAGTGGGTACGTGAGTTAAGCTCTGGCGCGCGCATGCGCGGGACCGGAAGTTGTCAAACGGGCCTCCAGAGGACCTCCGGGGGGGTGGGGTGGGAGGCTGTTTTCGCTCTCCCCAGACTCCTAGAGAGGCCCTGGAGCCAGGTGAGAAAGAAAAACAGGCTTACCAGCCCATCACATGCCAGGAGCGGGTAGGGGGTCTGCATGCACATGTGCAGGGGTCGGGCGCATAGAATTAGGGTGTGGGCACATACGCGCATGAACCCCCCCCTCCTGACCCACAATGGCAAAAAGGTTAGCCATCACTGCCCTATCCACATCTAGGTCATATTTACTCTGCTATAACATCATAATTTGTAGTGCCAGAGAGAAAACAAAGAAGTCTCAAGAGATCACAATATAGAAATATCTTTGACTAGAATTCCTGGTTGGTGTACATGCTTAGGATAATAATAATAAAAAAATCAAAAGCTAAAAAAGTTTATTACCTCAACCTGTTGACAGAATGGATCTGAGCTGGGGTGATGCTATGGTTAAAGATACTAAATAGGACTTGAAAGACCCAGGTTCAAGTCTTCTTTTGGCCTTAGGAAGTACATTGGGTCATTTGATTCAACCACTTTGCAGAGTGAAAAAATTGCAGATGATCCTTGAACTTTGGAGAGACATGAGGCTACAAGTCTAATGAATAACACACAATTAGTAATAAACATGTTGAGGCTGATGGCAAAATCTTCCAAACAAGTCCAAGCTATCTTTAGAAATTATGTGCTGAAATTCTGTCTTCATACACAGTATGGTAAAGTGTAAAAAAAACAAACCCAGAGACTCAAAATGGATGAGTAATTTCTCAAGAGTATCTCAAGTGGTGAGAGAGAAACTAAGATTTTTAACTGTGCAGTCTTAGGGTGAGGGGAACTCTTGTTTCTTTGTCTTTCCTTCATCTCTGCCTTATCATTCCCCCCTTCCTCCTCGCTTTTAATTGAAAACAGAATTTATTACAGGAGTCTATACTATAATCAAACAGGCAAATCCATCCCAAAGAAGAAAAGAATGAAAGTGTTTTTTCTTACCTTATATACAAATATATCATAGAACAAAATTTATAAAAAAGGAGCAGGGGGCTGGACTAGAAGACCTCCAAGGTCCCTTCCAGCCCTATTTCGATTCTGATTCTGAGTTGTCATCAGGGATGAAGACTAAGAAAACTGATTTGTACAACTACAAATTCTAAAAACCATCCTGAAATCTTTAATGCATTAACAAGAAATTGTCTGATTTCTGCCAGCATTTTTAGTGCTTCTTATCTGTAAATCATTTGATGAACTATCATCAATTCATTGTGGTTGAAATTCAGATCTCTCCAGACCAAATGTGATATTATATATTGTATATCACACTAATTCTACTTTAGCTTCAGTCCAATGCAACATATTTCCGTATTAGCATTACTTTATAAGAAACAGATGGAAAACTCTACTGGATGAGGCAAAGCTCTATCTAATCCAGATTCTTATGAACAAGAAGCTAATATTGAAGGTATGGAGCCATAATTTATAGTTCTAAGTATGTTTCATGAACTTATCTAGTTTCTTATAAAGGAACTGAATTGGTTGCTATTAAACTTTCTGTTTTAGCAAATGCTGTAATTTCCTATGCAATATATAAATAAATACTACCTCTTATTTGTCCTGAATCTTCCAGTATTTTATTTCAGTTAAGGACTGAGAAAAACAAAACTTTATTCATAATATGCTAAATTTATATGTCATTCTTATATTCCCATCTCCTGCCCCATCTTCTTTCTAAGCTAATAGGCTTAGATTAGAAATGTTATAATTAGTGTTGCACGTAGTTCATTTTAGGCTTTTAATAATTTCCGTTGTTATTTTTATAACTTTTTCAGTGCTACATTCTCCTTTTCTGCAATGCAGTGACTGGAACAGGATGCAGTTTTTCAAGTTTGATGCATGATGATGCCCATCAGGGCATTATCAATCTAATAGTTCTATGTTCAGTCCATTCCAGTGGTGGGTTGCTCCCGGTTTGGACTGATGGGAAGCTCCGCCCACTGACCCAAATGTCATCAAAACCCTCTGCGCATGTGCAGAAGAGCGCGCACACAGGCACGATGCGAACCGGTAGTAAAGGTAAGTAGAACCCACACCTGGTCCATTCCTATTTATTGCTAGCATGAAATTAGCCACACACTTATTATTTGACTTTTTCTTTGAACTCATGATCCCCTTCTTGGCAATGTTTGTTGGATTTATTTCAGGGTTCTGTCATTCCAAGAAGAAAGCCAGTGTTACAACATTTTGACTTGCTTCCACAGCTAGCCTAAGAATATTAATAGGACTGGCCTGCAAAAGTATGTTGATTTGAGTTTAAATTCTTTAATCCATTTTATTAACTTTCAAAAGCCATGCTTCTGACTAAGCTAAAACTTATCTTATTTTTCATAGACTCCTAAGATGGACCAGCATTTTCTATCCTTAAGAAAAGGTGGGGGGGGGAATGCAAAGGCAACCCAAGAAAAATGCTAGGCATATTGGCTTCTCCAGCACAGTATTTTAGGCTGCCATTTCTGGCAGAGTTTATTGACAAAGCTATGGCAGGGCAATTTTATATTAATTCTTTGCTCACTGTATCTGACAATTTGTTAAAAAGAAAGCAGGAAGAGAAGAAATTGCTTATTTTACTGTTAGCAGAATATCTGAGAATAGGTAAAGCTTCACTGGGTTCTTGCCCACTTCCAAAATGAAATGTTGCAAAAATCTCACCCATACATTTGTATTCAGAAGGCGCCTTCCCATTCAAAACCGAGACAGGTGTTTATCAGTTCAATTCTCCCACAGGAGGCTGTCCAGATTAATTTGAATGTTTCTTTCTCCACTTTCTTACAAGCAAGCTTTCAGTTGTTCGTGACAAAATGCAAAACCATTTCCAAAAGATCTGGGCTGGAGGGAGGCAGCCAGCAGGTGAGTACCGAATAAGAATTCAGAAACTGGCCAGTACAGTTCTGAAATTTCTTTTAAAAAAAAGGAAATATCTAACACATTCCGTTTTCACCTAAGGTAACTACAGCATTTACCCAGACATGAAAACAGCCCATGAATTTAAGACAACTCCACAAAAGGAAGACTAGATAGAGGAAGGGAAAGAAATCAGATTAAAAAAAAAATCTATGCAATGTCCAGCTATCTCACCTAGGTCTGTCAACTCTTGCTGAAACTAGCCCTGGCAACTACCCCCTCCCCAATAAATGTGTGCATATTTTTCTAAATTTTTCTTCCTAAGTTTTTCTAAATATACCTGCCAGGAACCATATCAAATCAGAGAAAATCCAGAACACATCTGGAGCAGTGGTAGAATTCAATTTTTTTCACTACCGGTTCTGTGGGTGTGGCTTGGTGTGTGTGGTGTGCCTTGGTGGCCATGGCAGGGGAAGGATACTGCAAAATCTCCATTCCCACCCCACTCCAGGGAAAAGATACTGCAAAAACTCCATTCCCACCCCATTCTGGGGCCAGCCAGAGGTGGCATTTGCCAGTTCTCTGAACTACTCAAAATGTCTGCTACCGGTTCTCCAGAACTTGTCAGAGCCTGCTGAATAGCACCCTTGATCTGGAGATAATAACACTAATGGTATTAGTAACTGAATCAGGAGCTCCCTGAAGGACAAACACAAAAGGAATATCACATGGATGTAATATGAATTGAGGAAAACCTCAAGACACAAATAATGCATAGTCAATTGGATGTTGTAGGAATAAGTGAATTTACATGACTCGGCATGGGTCACTTTACATTATACTATTCAAGGTACAAAACTACAAGAGGCAATGAAGCAACCATAAAATTCAAATGTGCTCAGCTACAATGCAATAAAAGGTTGTTTCACTTCTATTAGAATTAACAGTTGTTCAATTAAGAATTCTAAAAGGATGTAGTAATACAAAAGTAAGAGAGATGAAAAACTTGCAAGTATGTATAGGGGAATTTAGACTGGGTAGCTGAAACAATATGCAAAATAACAAATTACAAATCTTTTTGCATAGAGAATTTTGTTTATTTCCAACACCTGTTTTAAATATCAAACCCAAACTCTACAGATATCATTGTATGATTCCACAATATTGGAATCAACCAGACTGGAAGCAGATGATGGAGAAATACAATCAAGCTGAAGACTTTGCGACAGAGATTTGGAAGCAGACTATGAATTTCTGGCATCAAATATATATTAAAGAGCTAGCAAGGTTTGACTTGGAAAACATACAGTCAGACTATAAGATCAACCAAAGAGGCAGATTCAGTACCTTTAACTTATGTGAAAGAGGAGCTGAGGAGCTATGAGAATAGATGAGAGACACTGTGAACACTGAAATGAAAAACAAAAACCTAATGTTTTAAGAAAGAAAAGACCCAAGAGGTTTTCAGAACAGCCTAACCAGTGAGTCGAAGAAAAAATGGAAGATGAAAGCTTTGGGCAGCAAAAAGGATACATAAAAATGAAGTAGATGGCCAACATAAAGCAAGAAATGACTCGGCATGGGTCACTTTACATTATACTATTCAAGGTACAAAACTACAAGAGGCAATGAAGCAACCATAAAATTCAAATGTGCTCAGCTACAATGCAATAAAAGGTTGTTTCACTTCTATTAGAATTAACAGTTGTTCAATTAAGAATTCTAAAAGGATGTAGTAATACAAAAGTAAGAGAGATGAAAAACTTGCAAGTATGTATAGGGGAATTTAGACTGGGTAGCTGAAACAATATGCAAAATAACAAATTACAAATCTTTTTGCATAGAGAATTTTGTTTATTTCAACACCTGTTTTAAATATCAAACCCAAACTCTACAGATATCATTGTATGATTCCACAATATTGGAATCAACCAGACTGGAAGCAGATGATGGAGAAATACAATCAAGCTGAAGACTTTGCGACAGAGATTTGGAAGCAGACTATGAATTTCTGGCATCAAATATATATTAAAGAGCTAGCAAGGTTTGACTTGGAAAACATACAGTCAGACTATAAGATCAACCAAAGAGGCAGATTCAGTACCTTTAACTTATGTGAAAGAGGAGCTGAGGAGCTATGAGAATAGATGAGAGACACTGTGAACACTGAAATGAAAAACAAAAACCTAATGTTTTAAGAAAGAAAAGACCCAAGAGGTTTTCAGAACAGCCTAACCAGTGAGTCGAAGAAAAAATGGAAGATGAAAGCTTTGGGCAGCAAAAAGGATACATAAAAATGAAGTAGATGGCCAACATAAAGCAAGAAATGACTTGGGAAGAGACGTCATCTGAATATGTCAACAAATAGGGGAATCTTATCCAAGGAAAGAAAAATGAGGTGTTTTTAAATAGCTCACAGAAAATACATAAAAATTCACAAAGTGGAAAGTGGAAATACTCAATAGTAATCCACAAACAAATCTACAGTACTGTTTTAGAGGCAGATAACATTGCAGAAGAATGGAAAGAGTTTGACTCAAACTTTTTACAAATGTTATAGAAAGCCAGAAATCTTTTCAGAGAAAAGTATGAGGCAATAGACCATCTGACAAAAAAGAAAAGAAAAGGAAAAAACACCAGGCACAGATGAAGCACTCCTGGATTGATAAAAGCTTTAGGGAAAGAGGCAGTTAACATGCTAACAGCTCTGTTTACTGAATACAGCAAGACCTCTGATTGTACAGATAATTCTAGAATGTAGAATATAGGAAGGCTGATGGGCATGCCAGAAGACCCAATTATTCTTTTGTGGAGTTTTTACAGCAATAGCACTTAAGATTTGTATTCTGCCCCATAATACTTTACAGCACTCTCTGGGCAGTTTACAGTGTTGCCTTCAACAATCTGGGTCCTCATTTTACCAATCTTGGAAGGATGGAAGGCTGAGTCAACCTTGAGCCCCATCAGGATTGAACGCCAGACTGTGGGCAAAGTTTGCCTGAAATACTGCACCTTAATCACTGCACTACCAGGACTCTTTATTAAAAAAAAATTCTAAACTTTAAGTATTGAGTTTGAAGAACCAGACCACATTTGGGCTCAGAATCTTGATAGCTGAGCAAAGCAATTAAGCCAGATGCTATGTGACCACTTTACTCAACAAAAGCAATCCTGATTTTGCTGGTTGTAGTCATGAAGCAACTCTGCGGGTCATTAAGTGCCTTGGAGATCCCACTACACCCAGGAAGTCCAGGCCCTCTCTTTGCCCCTACTGGGAAGAACAATCATGAGAACAATAGGAAAAGTATCTAGAGTACACCGTCATTCTGGAAGGCTCAGAACACTGGGGTTGCTAACATTTTTGTCAGATTTGTGGTTTGTCCCTCCAGGATTCAGGAGGATTTCTTCTGCCTGCATGGAGGGGAGGAAAAATTCCTCAGATTGCTGGGAGAATTACCTCTAATCCAATATCTCCCCTGCTTACAACCTTCCCTGCCAGCTTCCCCATTGACTTTCTGGAGAAGCCAGAATAATAATAATAAGAAGAAGAAGAAGAAGAGAGGATTGCAAATACAAACAGTTGCCAAGCACCTAAAATTATGAAGGTGAGTGGGGGGCGGGCTTTGTAATTTTTTTTATAATAGCTGCAAATACTTATGGGATATAAAGCACCCATTCTGAAGCCGTCATGATCTCAAACAATCATTAAATGACCAGTTGTAAGTTAAGGACTACCTGTAGCCTAGAATAGAGTAGAAAGTACATACAGTATGTCAAGAATACATATTGTTCCCATAGCTGTTTAATTTATAAAGCAAACATAAGAAGAGCAGGATTGGCAGAGTGACAGCTGGAATCAAATTGGTGGCTGAAACACAAGCAATTAGAAATATGCAGACAACCACCATCTTCTTAACTGAAAACAAAGACAAGCTTGTTATGAAAGTAAAAAAAACAAAACAAAAAGTAAAGTGAAATTTGGCTTAATGCCAAATATTAAGACAAAGATAATGTCAACCAGCATGTTAGTGAATTCAAAGTTAATTACAAAGAACTGAAGGCAGAGAATAAAGTGAAGAGAAGATTAATCCTAGGGACTGTGGCAATGACAGACTTAAGGAAGAAGAAAACTCTAAAAACATTTCAATGACAACAAAAGACCAGAATGTTTACAGCAATGGTAACTGACAATTGTAAAAGCTGGACACTGAGAAAAAAAAATCCAGAGAGAAAAGATTTACATCTTGAAATGAGGGATGGGAAACAGTTACAAAGAGTAATTGCAAGAAGAATTAATCAAGTGGTCCTTAAAAGAAATGAAGACTGACTACTCCCCCAAGGTGATCATGAGCAAATGAAAACTCAGGGTACTTTGACTATGTGATAAGAACAGATAATGGGCTATTGGCATAGTTGAAGGAAACAGAAAAAAGGGAAGAAAACTGATGAGGACAGATGGGAATCAAGGGAATCCTTGGAAGCTTTATATTATCTCCATGAATTGAGATGGTATATTAATTTGCTAGCTGCCTTTGAAATTTCCTTAGATACTAAATGTTCTAATAGCTGATGTTTGGCGATCTTGCCAACCATTGGCCAAAGCCATTCTCTGCAGATGCCTTTGTTTTGTATGTTTCTTCTGTTCTTACCCACTGAATGAATGGTATCTTCAGTTCACAGATACCCTACAAGGCAGCATCTGTCAACCTTAACAACTTCAACCTGAAGTTGAACTTAACACTTCTTACAGTTGCCAAAGTTGAGAAACGCAGATAAGGTTACACCAACCATACCAGCACTATCTAGGAAGTAGCCCTCGAATTCAAATGCAAGAATGTCCCAGGAGAACACAGGATCATCAGATGAGTAAGTACAATCTAATCTTCATTCCAAGTATCTACTAAAGACTTGCCTCCACTGCCATCTCACTGATCTAGTCTCCGTTTGAACACAAAGTTAGAAAGATAAAATTAAAGATTTACAAGCACATCAGCACCATCTCCTCCACATTGTGTTTATAATTCTATAGCGTTTCTGTGTATCTACCATTGGTAGTGAGTGACTCAGTGATGTACTCCCCACACCTGTAATTGCATTCATGCCCTGCATGGACTTGATGTATGTTCAAGTCTTTCCCCATTACATGCTGTACCCTCAGATTTTTCATTTCATGGTTTATTCAAGGCATTATCCATTTTCCCAAAGAAGCTACTTAAGGCATGCAAATTTCATAACCACTTGCTGCTCTATTCGTAAGAAAAGGAATCTGTAAGGTAAACAGCCATTCATTGTTCAGCTAAGAACTCTGTTCTTTGTGTTCTCTTTCTGTGAGATTTTCAAAGAGAAAATTGACTTCCAGGTGCATTTAGACTTGATATAGGAGCCATTTCCCATAATGACTTTTAGATATCGGTAAAATTTGGTTAATGACAGGTATAACATCACTGAAAAAGAGAAGGCTGGAAAAATATTTCTTTCTCTCCTTTGCATATAACATTTCCTATAAACATAGGAAGACAGACTGGCATTCGGCCAGCGATTTCTTAGTATTTACAAAAAAAGGAAAAATAAAAATAGTACTGCTGCGCAAGTAATCAAAAGAGGTCTGGTAGGATTTTTTCAGGCTAATGCGTAAAAAGAAGATGCAAGTTTTGTCAGCTGCAACATGCTTCCTCAGATATAATGGAGTCGCTAATGTGGAATTTAAATTGGGATGGGAGGTGTGAAAAGAGAATCAAACCTTCCCAGCCTCTTCAAAGTCCCTGCCATTTTCTAGGGCAAAAGGTTAAAAATTAGAGTCCGGATAAAAAGGGAAGAAATTGCAATGGACTCAGAACAAAGACTAAATTGTAGTAAAAGGCTCCAACCTATTCGGATGAACTTTCCTTCCTGGATGCCAGTGATCCCGCTATATAAGTAACAAAAAGTCCCTTCATCCAAGAGATCGCCATCTCTATCTGCAATGTTAAATATGTGGAAACTTCAGACGCAGACCTGACCATAGAGCAGGGGTCTCCAACCTTGGCAACTTTAAACCTGGTGGACTTCAATTCCAAGAATCCACCAGCCAGCTTTGCTGGCTGGGGGATTTGGGGAGTTGAAGTCCACCAGGCTTAAAGTTGCCAAGGTTGGAAACCCCTGCCATAGAGCATCGGTTTGGGAAACCTAACTAATTGTACTTTCTTAGAATTTCTAGAGGGAAGGTGCTCATTTGCAGGCTTTCCAGGAACAAAGGCAAGTTTTAATTTTATATATATGGGAATCATGAGGGAGAGCTGAGGGTGGCCACCTCTGACCAACTAACTGATCATGTACTATGATATGGGAATAAATTTACCTCTGATTCAAGCAACTGTTGTTTGTGTCCCCCCACCCGTTTTTATTATTCCTAGCTCAGAATCACACCTCATTTCTTTCTAACAGAGAGAGGGAGGGAGAAGACAGCAAACAAGGTGGTTATGCAGATGCAAGTGATATATGCCTTCTTCCCCTGCCAGTAACAACCCTCTGGATCAGTGGTGAAATCCAAATTTTTTTTTACTACCAGTTCTGGTGGGCGTGGTGTGGCTTGGTGGGCATGGCAGGGGAAGAATATTGCAAAATCTCCACTCCCACCCCACTCCAGGGGAAGAATATTGAAAAATCCCCATTCCCTCCCCACTTCTGGGGAAGGAAATTGCAACATCTCAATTCCCACACCACTATGGGGCCAGCCGGAGGTGGTATTTGCTGGTTCTCCAAACTACTCAAAATTTCCGCTTCTGGTTCTCCAAACCACTCAAAATTTCCACTACCGGTTCTGCAGAACCTGTCAGAACCTGCTGGATTTCACCCCTGCTCTGGATTCTATGTAGCACAAATAAGCCAAGCTTTGGACAAAAGAATTAATGGACGCATATTCGATTTGAGGATTCAAAGCAAGGGAGAGTAATACCAGAACATTTCAGCCTCCTTGCTGCAAATCTCAAAATTTGGGAAATTTTGACTCCCTACCCTCAAAAAAAAATGGGAAGAAAACCCCAAGACTTTAACAGCACAAATGAGGGAGAGAGTTCGTGCATTTACATATATCAAAAGGTTTCAGGCTATCTCCAAAGGTCACAACAAATGCAGCGTTTTTTTTTTAACATATTACAACTGTTAATCAATAAGGTATTTGTAGTCTGTCTCACATAAGGGACGTGGTGGCTCAGTGGTTAAGATGCTGAGTTTGTCAATCGAAAGGTCAGCAGTTCAGCGGTTTGAATCCCTAGTGCCGCGTAATGGGGTTACCTGTCCCAACTTCTGCCAACCTAGCAGTTTGAAAGCATGTAAAAAATGCAAGTAGAAAAATAGGGACCACCTTTCGTGAGAAGGTAACAGCGTTCCATGCACCTTTGGCATTTAGTCATGCCGGCCACTTGACCACAGAAATGTCTTTGGACCGCGCTGGCTCTTCAGCTTTGAAACGGAGATGGATACCGCCCCCTAGAGTCGGGAACAACTAGCACAAATGTGCGAGGGGAACCTTTAGTCTGTCTCACAGGTAACTCGCCTTTATATAACCAACCTGTCTTCCCTTTTCCCACCCAGTCTCCTCCCAATTTAAATTATACATAGTCTAACCCCTCCATGCATCTGATAAAGTTTGCTGCAAAATGGAGTCTTTTAATAAAATGTGTTATGGAAAGGACACTAATAATCTTCCCCTGATTTTTGGCTACATGAGACTAATACAGCTCTCCTGAATACACAGAAATATGTGCGCAGGTGAGTGCATATACACATGTCTGTGTATCTGTGTTTGTCTATCTACCTATCCAAAATCTTGAGGTTGAATGCAATTTGAATATCTCCATCAAATATTCCCCTTCCAAAGATATTTTCACTAACAAAGAAACTATCAGGAAAAACAATGGCAATGTAACTAATGACAAGATTGAATCTAATATGATTAAATTTGAATAAATTACTCCCTCTTTTTTTCCTTTTCTCTTTCCTGAATCTCTCATAATTAAGATTATATTTATGAGAGAGGTATCCTGCATGATTTTATTCTCCATGATCCTGCACAATCCCAAGAAAAGGTTTTTAAAAATACAATACACCATCCATAGAAATGCATTTCAGTAGCACAAGAGAAAGGCTGCGTGCAGATTATGGAAAGATTTGCCCTATGGAATTCAATTGGATTCCTTTTTCTTTCTTTTTTTCCTGGTTGTTAAAGCCCAAGTTAGTCCTACAGGCTTTGAGTTCAGACAAGATTTTTAATTTACCATTAACCCTAACCTTTGCTGGATGATTTTCACATTTCTTTTAATGGGATATTTTATTTCTTATTTTTCTATTTAAAAGATGATGTGCTTTTAAGTAGAAAAAAAATAAATTAAAGGCACAACTGACATCAAAAGTCTATGTTACTTACCCATAATGCAACAATAACAATAGCAACAACACAACTTTATTTCCATATCCCAACGGTGATTTTTCAGGAGGTAACTGGACTTTCTTCTTTTTTCTTTGAAGACATTTTGCTTCTCATCCAAGAAGCTTCTTCAGCAAGGAGTATAAATCCTTCCATACCTTACTATCCTGTCAGAGCTGAAGAAGTGAAACATCTTCAAAGAAGAAAAAATAAGAAAGTCCAGTTGCCTCCTGAAAAAGCACCTTTGGGACAACCATGACCTGGATGACTGAGAATCTCTACAGACTATTTACAGTTCTTACTGGATCTACTCCAACAGTTTTACAACCACAATCAAAATATTTTAAATGGAATTAATACATAAAATAGAAGCATAAGTATAACATTAAAAACAAATTGCAGGAAGCATTCCCATCTTTAAAGCTCAAACTTATAGGATTGCAAAGTAAAAAAAAAAACCATCTAGTCCTGAAAGGTAGATAATTAGGTGAGCTAAGAAAACAAGTATCCATATATTTACCAGGTGTTGATCTTGACAGAAGAAAAACTTTGATCTTAGAAAGCAGCAGCATTTCACTGATCTTGGCTGATCACAAAAAGATAGTTAGCCCTTGTGAAACACCACCAGATACTCACAATAAGCCAGAGTGGAATATTTAAGGGGAAAAAATGGGGGTGGGGGAAATCATAGAAGAAAGTTACAGCACAAGTAGTTGCGCTGTTGCAAGAAAACTGCAGTTGTGTGAAAATGTTTAGGTAGCTCTGGTCAAATTGTAGTGGTGTCTGCAAGACCTCAAGGGTGTTTTTTTTTAATCATCAAAACGATGAAAGCAATGTTGCAGTGCAAGCTCCAGCCCTTTTGTAAATGTATACAGTGTCACGATGCATGTAGCAACATGGGCGAAGCTTGCATGGCACTGGTACAGCCGTGCTTTTGTCATTTGCCATCCCTCCCCCTTCTCCCAGAGATGCCTCTGTCAAATTGAATGTTCAATGAACCCTAAGTGAACAGAAATAGATGCAACCTCTACGTGAAGTTATAAAGTTAACCCATTTTCTGCAAACTTGAAAGTACACTTCTTTCAGTCAAAACTTTGTAACGCCTCCTTCGGCAGAAATAACAACTTCCAAATAGTTTTTGCAGCCAACAACAATGCTTTCTTTCTCATTACTGTACTTTCCCCCCTACTCTTCTTTGTAGCTCAGAAGGATACTTGCTTGTTTGCATATTTCAAAGCTCCCCACTGGTTTTCAGTAATATTTTGGCCTGGGAAAACCATTCCAATCCCAATCCTCTCCCCTTCACAACTGATGTAGAAGTCTGTTTTGCTGCTTTGCTGAAACATCCAATCTGTTTTCAATTAATATGATCTAATAGTGGGAAGATGGAGTCTTAATGAAGCTGGATGTGCTGAACGATTGCCACCACTCTTATGGTTCGAGTCCAGCTCTGCAGGACAGGGTGAGCTCCTGCCTCTTGTCCCTAGCTCCTGCCCATCTAGCAGTTCGAAAGCTTTGTTTGCAGGTAGATGGATTTTCTTGCCATTTTGACAGTGGGAAACTGCTGGGTGTGTTCTACGCTGGGGGCTGGAACCAGTGCTAGATCTACCCAGATGTGAGTAGCAGAGGAGCAGTGGAGGAAAGTCCCAGATGAGCTGACTACCTCTGAGAACACGGCAGGTCAGCTGCTGTGAAGCTAGTTTGCCCTGTTGTGGTGCACCAGTGCAACTACCAACTGTCAACTGCCAGGATTTCTACAGTGTGCATAACATTGTAGCCTCCTTGGCCTTGTATGCCTTATGCTAAATAAATAATAATAGTGGGACATCAGTTTCTAGATTATACTGACATGAGTCCCTTCCATTGCACAATATTTCCTGTGCCATTGGTTGTCACGCAACACCAAGCATACAGGCAATTCTCACTTAACAACCATAACTGGGACCAGCAATTTTGCCACTAATCAAAGCAGGAAATGGGAAATCACATAGCTGCAAGTCTTTTCCAGCTGGGAACAGACAAGAGTATTATACTCAGTTTCACACCTTTGGCTTTTGTTTGCCTCCTAATTACTCCCCTGCCATTTGGGATGCTTGAGTGTCTGCTTTTTGTCCTGTACACACTGAAAGCAATGTGAGCACATCAGCAGCTCAGGACTAGGAGGCATGGATGTGCTATCCAAACAGATTCTTTTAAAATCCCTTTGTCTCCAATCTCTCTTCTCGGCTGGCGGTGGAGAGAAAAAAATGACTTCTGTAAGCAATCTCTCTTATACATTAAAAGCAATGTGATCTCATGGGCAGTGGAAAAAGATCAGGCAAAGGAGAGATTTCCCCCCTGCTCTCAGAGCAGAAAAATTGAAGAGGAAGAGATTTCAAAAGAGTACTGCTTGCTTAGATCATTTGGGACTCTCAGCCCTGTGTCCCCTATACAATTGCATTGCTTTTGATTTATAGAAGAGCAAATAGATTACTTTCTTGCAGTCCCTTTCTCTCCAATTTGGAAGGTAAGGGGAAAGGAAAAAACAACACAGGTCAGGCACAGAACAACACATACTGCCTGTTATGTCAATCATGTGGCTGAGGGATACTGCAGAGGTTGTAAATAATCATAAATTGTTGTTTCTTCGAACCATTGTAACTCTGAACAGCCTCTGAATAAGTGGTTTGGCTTAACAGTTGGCATAGTGTTTATTCTCTTTAACTGTTTTACCTCCTTTGCTCCAAGCACATCTGGTATGGTTGTTGCTGAACAATTCAGGGGTTCTTTATTCAAGCCCAAAAAAATTGCCTCAAAAAGTTTCAGACTTTTTCTTTCCATTTCATGACTTTTTTCATGAGACTGAAGAAAAGGTTTCCTCCTGGCAGCTCTCTTGGAGCAGATCATTATCGTGTAAACACTATAGTACCGTGGAGAGCTTTTTCAGTGACAGCTAAACCTTTCAGCAGGTTGTTTGTTTTGATCTGTGGATGTTGTTTTATAAATCTGACCAGTTTGGGGGCAATTCTAGCAGAGATTTAGGGGATAGATGGTCTTCCAAACTTTGCCATGACTTCAACGGTTCCATTTGACTTCCATTTCTCCATGTTTCTCACAGCTGAAACTCCTAGCTGGAAGCATTTAGAGGTCTTTTATGGCCTCTTTTTTTTTTAGTAATAAATTATCTTCATGTCAAGTGCTTAAAGGGCTCCACCGCTGTTAAAAATAGACAAAGCCACAAGCAGCACCTGAGATGTTAGAAAGGGCAGAGCATTTGCTGAGGAAGTGCCTTCACCTGGCTAATTGTAGGTCAAACAAATCAGCCACTTATTAAAGATGTGAGAATTTTTTAAAAGCCAACTTAACATGTGTCCAAACTTCATTGTTTCTCATTCTGAATCTGTGACCAACTGTACATAAATTTAATTTGATTGAAAGATCTATAATGCCACCCAACTCCAACATATGAATCCAGGTGACATACAAAATAAACAATAATGAAGTTAATAATCACAGACTATATATAAACACAAAAGCAGAAATCCAGTTTTCGCTTTTTCTATTTACTGCATTATTTACAATTTACTGATCCCATTTTGGTCACATTACAAAAAAGATGCTGAGACTTGGAAAAAGTACAAAGTAGAGCAAGTAAGACATATGATGAATGTCTTATAAAACATACGAAGAATGGTTGCAGGATTTGAATATGGCCAGCCTAGACAAAAGGACAAGGGGGTACATGATAGCAGTATTCCAGTATTTGAGGGGATGTCACAAAGAGGAGGGGTGAGTCAATTTATTTTCCAAAGCAGCAGAGGGAAGGACAAGAAACAATGGATGGAAACTAATCAAGGAGAGAAGCAACCCGGAATTAAGGAGAAACTTCCTAACAGTGAGGGCAATTAATCAATGGAACAGCTTGCCTTCAAAAGTTGTGGGTGCTTCATCACTGGAGGTGTTTTAAGAAAAGCCACTTGTTTGAAATGGTATTGATCTCCTGCTTGAGCAGGGGATTGGATTAGAAGAGGTCCCTTCCAGCTCTATTCTGATTGATTGAAATGTTGAAATGGCAACCAAGCACAGAACAAAACAAACCTCAGAGTGGGAATTCACGATTATCTGATTCCTAATGCCAAGGGAATTACCTAAATAGTAAATGTGCATTCAAATCACTTGAAGAAATCATTCCCCTAAATATTTGCCCTAGATCAAATTGGGTTTACCTTTTCATGGCTACAACATCCTTTGCCGCGGGCAAGTGTGGGGGTGTGTGTGTGTGGAGGCAGCAAGCACTAATGGTGGCCTTTTCAACTTTCATTAGAAATGTCTGGCTTCTTCTGGGTGCTAATTTGGTCTCCTACTTGGACAGTATCTTTAAATGGGCTCAAGTATACATCCAGCTGGTTCATTATGGGGATTAACATTACTGCTTCCCAAGAGATGGGAACTGATTTGGAATCCATCACAAATGACACATTCTTCTTTTCAGAAAAAAGTAGTTATGTAGGAATGAATGCTAGATGAGATAGGAACTCCAGGCAGTTTTCATCTATGGGAAAGGGAATAAATAATGCATACAATAGGAGTTATGGTTCCATAAATTAGGACGGTATGAGATTGGAGAAGGTTAATTGGCAGATATGGGTCACATGCAGATATATGTACACATGCAAATCTTGTAAAGGTAAGAACTAATTTTAAAAATAAAGTTCATTCTTCAGGCAGCCCTATATTTTGGAATTCTGAAACTTTGCACATACTGCAAAATTATCTGAATAAACTATCTGAAATATATTATTACCTTGAAAGTTCAGTGCTCAGAAGCCGCACTTATCTAATCATCATGTCTAGTGGAATGCGTCACAGAGTTTTCATTAACAGTTATTGAGTTTTATATAAAATAGATTTTTAAAAAGGGAAGGGTGCAGACAGATAGAAAACTACTTTTTGAGAAAAGGGCTAGGAATTATTTCAATCAAATTTGGTAAGAAGAGCATTTTGAATTGTTCAAAGTATATGTTCTCATACTTTTTGGTGCCAACCTTCAATTTATATATCTATGGCTCTTAAAAACTTGGGCCAGCAAGCATAAATAAACAAAAAAGATGCTGTCAGGGTTCCAAGTAATACCCCCAACTAAAAAAAGATTCGAAGGCTTGAAGTTTCTCAAAGTTCCATTTTATTAGAGATGTCATATTGGCAAATCTGGAAAAACCCGAATCTGAAAGCTTCCAGGTTTTCCCCACCCAAAGGAAAGTCTAGGTCCCTACCCAGCACCCACATGTCCATCACATGATCCAATTACAGCACCATCCCAACTGGAGATGCCTCCCAGTCACAACCCTCCAGGTGCAGGGCAAGATGTCCTTGACTCTCTGAGAAAAGAATGTTATTATGACTATACATCACCCCTGCTCCATACAATCCCCTCTCCCAATTTTCCACAGTAGTAAATGTGGCAGGCCTGAAGGCCCAAGGCAAAAGATGGCTTCCAGGCCTGAAAGATCCCCCCCACAAAAAAAATGGACTGCTTACTAAGATGCCATTTTCTAAGTTTATCCCCTACTTCTTTTTAATCAAGAAATCTGCAGTTGCTGTATTGAACTGAAAGTGCTCATGGACTTTAAGAATGGAAAAGCTGGGGACAGAATTGGACTGCCTTAACATGGCCACTTTATCTTGGGCTCCCTGCAGCTGACCCACTATGGGCATTCATACTCAGTTGGCCCTCTGCTCCTCCCCCACCAATAGTCCACATTGTGTGTGTGTCCTGTAAAGCCAGTTGACTGGGGACAAATGTACCTCCACAAATTGCCAGGGACGGAGGAGTGGGGGAGGAGCACCGGTGAACCAGTAGCAGGAGAGGAACACCAGCAGAGGGCAGCTGAGTATGAATGCCCACGGTGGGTCAACTGCAGTGGGAGGACGAAAATGACCTGGGAGTACTAAGACAGCGTCATTCAATTGTTCTGGACCTAGACAACTGGGGACCAGCATCTTATATTTTCTTAATAATATTTAAGATCAGACACAAGTCTGTCTTCACAGATTGGCTTAGGGCAGGGGTCAGCAACCCACAGCTCTGGAGCCACATGTGGGTCTTTCATCCCTCTGCTGCAGCTCCTTGTCACTAGTTGGCTCCACAATTGATAGGGCTTTCGGTTAGGACAGGTAGAGAAAAAAGGATGCCATGCTAGGAGGAGACTCTGTAGTGGGGGAACCGGACCTCCGGTTTGCAGAGGAAAGAGGATGCCACGCTAGGAGGAGACTCTATGGTGGGGGAACTGGACTTCCGGTTGGCTCCAGAATTGAACAGGGGGCTTCTGGTTAGGACTGTTGGGGCTCTTTGAGTGTTTAAGGTTGCCGATCCTGGCTTAGAGAGAACCCTGTGTGGAGAATCCTGAGCCCTGATTAACAATTTAGAGGAAGAAAATAGGAAGCACGGGTATAAGAATTTTTCGCTACAAAATTATTTCCTACAAAGATTCACTCTGCTTTTCCGTATTGCAACCTTCTGCTGTAAATGAAGACAAGGAACTTTTCCAGGCTTCAATCTTTCTCTCTGCTCTGGTGACAGTGATGGCCAAGTGCTCTATCTGGATTACAATTAATGTGCCCCATGATTGATAGATTTATCTTCTCTCCTCCTTGCCAGGAAAGCAAGCACCAATTACTTTCCTCTCTCTGTGCATGTCTTTTAAGGAGTGATGAAAAGCAAATTCCAATTCTTTCCCATTTTTCTTGTGGCTTGGGCTAGATGGGGATCCCTGACAAAACTCATGCTAATGTATTTCACTCAGTTTGAAGTCAGTAACCACCCCCATCGGCATGAACCACAAAACCCACATGAAAACAGTCGCCATTTTGCCAACTCGGCATGTTGGAGGTTGACTAAGGAAAGCAGAGAGCATGGATCAGAAGACACCTTGGGAAATAAATGTTAATTTTTGCCAATGTCTGACTTCAAACTTTAAGTGACATCCCAGAAGACTTAAAAACAAAACTTATCAGGAAGATTGGCAATGATTTTATTGCCTCCCTAAAAAAACAGAATAATGATAGGAAGTTCCGCTCAGCACTGCAGTGAAACCTATGACCAACTTACAGTACATAATTACTGTATAATGAAATATCCCTTCAAATCAAATGGAATTTTAGTCAGTTACTTGGGGCCAGTCACTATCTTTCAGACTAATCTGTCTCATGTCGTTGTTGTAAGGACAACATTTGAGCGCAGAATGCTATGTATTCTGTCCTGAATAACTACATCAAAAATAAATAGACTTCTGTCAATCTCAGGAAGAAGTAGACTGAGATAGTACCTAAATGGCAGACAATTACAAAAGACCAAGGATATAGAATAATCTGAGAAACTGAATAACTTTTTCAGAAGGTGGCATAGACCACTTCTATAATATTGGGGAAAAAAACTATATGGAGGTTTTAGTGAAGTCCTCACATATAGTTTGCACTGGCAAATTAGAGAATTTTTCGATAACGGACTTGGTTTTCATGGCTGAACATAATCAATATGATTGGTTGTTTCTCAAATAAAAATGTGGTCCCTATTAAAACAAATTGCTGAGCAGGGGTTTCATCTGCAAATTTAATTTCCAGTCAGCATTACCCCTACCATTAATTATATTCATATATGGCAGAAATAGTATCAGAACAACTCAGATATGTTTTTCTTGATCATATCTGAAAAGACTTGCAAACTGCAAACCTATTTCCCAATATAGTTACCGGTAATTCCCATTCACAATCAATAGGGCTTAAGAGTATTTAATAGAATATCGGATTCCAGTTTAATTGATTACACCTCCAAGCTGACACAATGCTATCTCTTGCAAAAAAGGGCATTTAGTGGCTGAAATTAAAAAAGGTATTTTATTCAAAGGCTTTGTATTATTAAAATTATACAAAACTATAAAATGCTGAAAGTCTGCCTTGAGTTGCCCCAAGGTTAGCTCATCAATACTTCAGCCACTGAAAACTCCATTAATTCTACTTGACACCAAAGGGAATCATACCTTTGGTATTAGATATATGTAGTATATATGTTGGGTTGGCTTTATTAAGACAGTAAATGCTATTTTAAAAACAGATATATCAAGTAGAATATAGAATCTTTGCCCCAGAGCAGGCAATAACGTCAGAGTTTATTTGAATGACTGGTTCAAAAACAACCCCGTCCATTTTAGTTCAATTCTCACTTGAAAGACAATGAAAACTCATCCCCTCCATTTATATTGGATGGAGGGAAAATTGCTCCCTTCTTACAAAGCTTAGGGAACAGCAAAGAAGAGTGTTCCAATCTTGTTCTCTTTTCTCCTCAGCTGAGACATAGGAAAATGGCACATTTGTCCAGTGTTATTCTTCCTGAAGGATGACAAAATAAAATTGACTAAGACCAGTTTGGTGTAATGCACAGGAGACAAACTCGCCACATCACATTGCCGTCATGTGACGTTTCAAACATTTTTCCTATTCACGGAGCTGGGATGGGCGTGGCCTGTGTGTGATGCATCCAGTCTGTGGACTGCCAGTTTGACATCCCTAGTGTAATGGTTAAGACAGAGAAACCTGGAGACTGGGAATTCTAGTACTGTCTTGGGTACAAAGCCATCTTGGGATAGTCACCTTCTCTCAGCCCTAGGAAGAAAGCAATGGCAAACCACTTCTGAAAAACTTTGCCAAAAAACCAAAAAAGAGGCTGCTCCAAGAAGCAGATATGACTGAACAGAAGAAAAAAGGATTTACCAAAAGGCAAAGAGTTAAGACTGATGGGAATAAAAGCCAACTAGATCCAACTAGACCCAACATTTTTGTTGTTGTTGCTGGTCTTACAGATGGTGTGTTGTGGCTCTAGGCCCCCCCCAATAAATAACAATAAATCCATACTTTCCTGATCTATCAAATAGAATTTCCTACTCTGCCAGGCATACAGAAAATAGTGTCATAGGAGAGTAGTTGAATAAGATATAAAGTATGTGCATGGAAAGGAACATACTCCACTCAGTAGAAAAGCACGTTTACAATTTATGCCTGTACCATTTTGTACTTTCGTCAACCTTTTAAAGTAACATAGCAGTGATGATTCATCCATTGCTGTATAAGTCTTTTAGCTCAGGGGTCTCCAACCTTGGCAACTTTAAGACTTGTGGACTTCAGCTCCCAGAATTCCTCAGCCAGCTTTGTCCACAAGTCCACAAGTCTTAAACTTGCCGAAGTTGGAGATCCCTGTTTTAGATGGATGCCTGTAGGTTCCATTTTTAAATGTCATGAGTTAGCAAACTATTGTTCAAGGAGGTTTTAGAAGAGTAAGCACAGTTTCTAATTCTGCAGTATTCCCATGTAACTTTAGCTAGTTCAAAAAGACTGTAACTGTGCAGTTGAGTACGATACAGTCCACATTACAACAACAAAAATTATGCAAAATTCATCTAACTCTCATGCAATAAATGGTGAAAGGCTCAAATGTCTGCCTTCTATTTTAAAATACAGCATGAAAAATGACGACAAACTCGATTTTGCTTTATTATTGACTACTAGCTGCAAGTGTACTAAAGACGTTAAATGAATATTAGGGCTGTGTAAAGCTCGGATGCTTTCCATGGGCACACTTTGAGAAAAAGCAATGTTCCCTTCTATACTGCTTTATGGGAAATGCAGATCCCTATTTTGAAACAGTGAACTACAACATTGCTCTATGTCATGTTAATCCATCGCCCTCCCTGGGTACTTCTTGTAGCCAGATGAGCCTTCTATACATGTCCTACTTGCCAGTTTGGGCTGTGCAAAGTAACCATACTTTGCCTCATTGTATTGCTCTGCACCACTCCATCTCCCTCCTCTGCTGTTGTGCCTCGTCTTCCCCCTTCTCCTCAGCTGGGCCCCTCCTGTCTCCACCGGGGCCTGTTATCAGACTCCGAGTCTGATAATGAAGATGAACAGCCTGTCATGCCTCCAGCCCCCGGCCCTGGCCCCATGCCTGGAGAGGATGTCAGGAGTGAACAGACAAGCATGATAAACTTCACTCCTATAGCGTGTGAGCAGGAAGCCAGCCACGTGCTGGAATTACTGACAGCAGATCCAGCTGAAGAGAATTCAAAGTGGGAGGATCCTCGCTTCCGGAGATCTGAGAGGCGACACCAGCAGAAGGAAGGGAGGGGCAGGCCTGGATAAATGCTGAGTCATGGAGCCACACCCCACAGCCTATATAAAGGACCTGCTTTTGGCATTCCAACCTTGAGTCAAGCAAAAACTCATCTAGTTTGCTGATATCGAACTCTATCGCTGAAGTCACAACTTGGACTCCTGCCTGCCCTGATAAACCTTGAAGGAATTTGGCAAGCTGCAGAGGCTTCATTGCCACGTTTGATACGGACTTCCTTGACCTGGTCGTCGGAGGGGGAGGGGGACATCTGCCTTGTCTGGTGGATACAGAAGAGGATCCTGCAGAAATGTTACACATGCACAGAAGTTTCTTTTCATGCTTCCATTTTGTTACCAGAAGTATCATGTGATGCTTTTGCCACAGTGCATGAAAAGCCTTTCCCATTGATGGGACATAACTTTGGCTGTCTCAGACAGACCCAATGAATACTCTTTAAAGTTTTCAGAGATCTGCTCTGAGCAAATGTCAATATCCCCACCTCAGACCCTGGCGCTCCACCCTTCCATCTACAACAGCGATGACTGTTGTTGGGAAAAAGAGAACTCGTGTGGTGCAATTAGTAAACTCGGCTGGGAAGACCCAGCAATGGAATCTCATGAGGTGACTTTGGTGCAGTCACTCACTCAACCCAATCGATCTCACAGTTGTTATATGGGGGAAAATAGAGGAGGAGATACTAACATATACCCCTTTGAGCCCCTGGAGGATAGGCAGGATATAAACGTAGCAAATAAATAAATGCCTGGTAGCAAAATTACAGTCTCACGCCATCATTACAGCTTTCAGGGAGAATTTATATGCAGGAGAAATGACAACTTGACAGCCAAGAAGTTTTTTCCTCATACTAATAGCTTTTTTTTTCTTTTCTTTTTTTGGAAAATAGTTAAGAAATGCACAAAGTAAGAATGTTGCTGGCATAGCACTGAATAAATGATGATTATTGTCTCTTTTCTTGGCCGATTGGTTTAGAGGGAGCTCTAAATGGCTTATGGAATTCCCTGCTTATTTTCAAGGTTCTTTAATCGGCACAGCTTGAGACATTTGTGTTTCCAGCTTCAAAACAACTGGACCAACTGGACAGTGGAAATGATGTCATGGAGCAATGCTTTTAATTTAACTTTTGGTTTTGTTTTTTTTAATTCCTGCAGTTGTCGAAGTGCAAGATAGAGTTGAACCTATTGCAAGAATCTTAATGCAAGACTAGCAGAGCACAAATGACTACATTGTGTTTATTTTTACCTGGAAGGGATTGCACTTGCTAGATCTCTATCCTAACAAGTGAGAGATTGGGTCAAGACTGGCCACATCAACTAGCACTCCAAGATTACATCCTTGGACTTCCAAGAAAAAATTAAGTTCCGTCCAAATGGGAAGAGACATCCCTGACATTCCCCAAGCTGGAAGAGCTACGTTTATTTTCCAAAGTCCCAATTTTTTTTTTGTTTCACTCCCATTCTGAAAATGGGAGGCGGCAACACAAGAGGAGGAGGCGGAGAAGGAGGATTGGCAGAGAAGGGGGCGCGAGAGGGAGGAGCGACACCTCTTGACTTCACCCGAGAGCAAGAGAAGAGCGGAGAGGAGAGCCGAGCCTGCCTGGAAGAGTGGAGAAGCAGCAGCTGCTCCTCCTACTTCAGGCAGATGGCAAGACTCAGCACGCCTGAGCAGCCCCCCTCCCCCCCGTCAATGGTGTCCCGCTTTGCCATCGCTGAAATCTGGTCACTTTATGTTAGTAGTAAAATTTTCTAACCGCCCACCGGTTCCACAGTAATGGGCCGTGTATCATCTGCGCATGCCTCTTGTGCATCGTGGATTGGGTTTGGGGGGGGGGGGTTCCGGTTACCAGCTCTGCTTATCTGTTACAGCTGGGTGATGTGGGGGGAGATGCGTGAGCTATTCTGTGATGAGGCTCTTTTGTTTGCGGTCACACTATAGCGCCATTTAGTTTCACTTAGGTAATGTGAACTAAACTTATGCGGGGGCGATACAAATGGTATATTTTCAGAAATTTAAATGTCACAGGGAATTTTATGAAAACCTAATGAAAATGTTTTTAAATAATGCTATGAAAATTTTTTAAAAAGTCAATTACATTTTAAAAAAAAGGATAGTGCTTCGGTATTGGACAAAACTCCTACTGCCCACCATGAAACCTGGAACACCCACTAGTTGTCGGTAGGGACCAGGTTGACTACCAACCTGGTTTAGTGGTTAAGACTGTGAATTCAAGTTCCACTTTAGCCAAGAAAACCAGTTGAGTGACCTTAGGCCAATCATTCTCTCTCAGCCCAACTCACCTCACAGGACTGTTGTGAGGAATATAGGAGGAGGAAGGTGTGCTGGATATGTTTACCACCTTGAATTATTTGTAAAAATAATAATAATAAAAATAATAACAATAAATAGCAATTTCATGATGTTTTCAGAACATTTAAAATAAGCAACTGCCTCAACTAGCTATTAGAGTTTTTTAAATAGAGTTATAAATTGCATTTCTATCCATCAGGAAAATAATACAGACTTTGAATAGAAGCAGTTCGTTTTGGCAATGACAATTAGGACCGGCAACTTGGTCACTAAGCAAAGTGGCTACTGAGTGAAACTGCAACTGTGATTATGATCTTACTTCAGCTTTCATTTCAGCTTCACAGACCTGCAAAGGACATAAATGTGAAGATTTATGTAAAAAATTATTTTTTATTACCGCTGCAACTGTGAAAAATTGATATTCTAAGCAGTCACTAAATGAAGACAACCTATGTAACTAAAACTGAAATAAGAAAAATAAGGGGAAAATTCTATTGAAAAGATCACAAACAATCATGCAGTTTTTAGTGACTGACTCATATGAAGTACAAATGATACTATAGTAGTCCCATCCGTATGAGGAGGAATGCTGGGAATTGTAGTTCAACGGCTTGTCGACCACAGTTACTCCAGGCTTATCTGATTGTCTATTTCCATTTTCAATAAATGGGGAATTCTTCCAAAGTTCTTAAAAGCAAAACTTTGTCTAAAAGCTTATTAACTTCAATCCATTTTTGTAGCTTCAACTAATCTACCGGGAACACAGTCCATGAAGACATATGCAAAGCATTACAGAAAGCTTCAACACAATATTGTCAAGAAACACTCACTTGAGCCATAAGCCAAGCTAGACGGCAACATCTTACTGACAGTTCATTGTTTGGGTTTGTTTCCCTTCCCATCCCATTCTTTGCATCTTTTTCTTTTATTAAACTGTAAAGTAAACGGCAATACAACGATATGATTTTGGCTAATCTCATAAAACATTAATCTGAATTATGGGAAGATGAGATAACATTTGGGAAATTGCAGAGCTGTAGACTAGACTAGACCCTGAAGGGGGAAAAAAGTCCTTAAAGAAAGCAGGCACAAAATGTCACTTCTTTGTTGCCAAGAAAACTATATGTCAGCCAAGCTCAAGAATATTTTCACCTTTAAAGAGGTTTGAAACTACCAGGATTAGAGACTTCAAAAAACCGGGTCAAACAGCTACACATATATTCAAGTGAATACGTAGGTTGCTTGTTATCCTGATAGTGTGTATTCATTTTCTTGGAAGTGTCCTTTATATAGGTCTGATGTTTTACTTTTCTTTATTACTGATAAACTCTGCCTAAGTTTGGCAGTCTTAAGACTACAATTTAAGTCTAATCTCTTTGTTTAGACTATTTCTCCAGCGCATTTAAAATATCCAAAATTATCCATATGTCTGCCTAAAGTTCATGTCTATGCATTGGTAAACCGATGTTGAACAGGACTAATTCTATTAAGAATAGGTGATACTATATCGCTCAGTCGCACTGAATTAATTAAAATTGAATGTTAATTACACATGATTGTAGAGTGGTTTCATCATAATTTAAAAGTAGCATTCAAGAGCTTTTGTACTTTGTAAATTTCTGCTCAATCCTAATGTATATATAGTTTTCTTATCGTTCTTCAATCAAGTAGCAGCCATATTTAAAAAACAAAAGCTTGTGTGAGCAGCATTATGAAATCGAACAAGTTAAAAGCAAAATGAAGCCTTCTCCACTATTACAGCTGAGCTGCACAAACATTTTATCATAGAAACATAGTGCAAAGGGACTCATGAATTGAACAGAGCTTCTTCATTAGATTAGGATGGGAACATTGTCCAGCACTGTTAAAAATTTATCCTATCTGCGCAGCTTTAAAGAGATGGAAAGATTTAGCGGGACAAAAATATATCAACAAGAATATAGTATGAAATTGCAAGTGGACAACATTGCTACAGTAGCCATAGGAATAGTCACTGTTTCAGCAGGATGGGAACAGACATTATATTCATTATTGCATCGCAACTTAAAATCAGAACTGAAATTCATTAACATCTCCAAAAGTTTTCAATATGGTTAAAGCCAGGGGTGAAATCCAGCAGATTCTAACATGTTCTGGAGAACCGGTAGCAGAAATTTTGAGTAGTTCAGAGAACCGGCAAATACCACTTCTGGCTGGCCCCAGAGTGGGGTGGGAATGGAGATTTTGCAATATCCTTCTCCTGCCACACACACCAAGCCACGCCCATAGAACCGGCAGGGAAAAAATTTGAATTTCACCCCTGGTTAACACGTATGAGCTCATGTAATCATATAATATAAACTCATATAATTGTGGTAGGTTGTCACAGCTAAAAAAAAAAAGCTTTAGGTTAGCTGTCTGAAGCCAAAGGCACCCTGAATATGAATATTCCTAAATATTCCTAACATATAGAAACATTAAATCTTCCATGGGCATCTTAATAGGTGATACAAGATTTAGACTGTTAATACAGCCTAAGATAGTTAATATACGACTCCATTTTCTGTTGCCAGATTTAACTCACTCCCTTCAGCAGTTATTGATGATAAATATAAAAAATCCCATCCCCAAATGATATTGCTCTGGTGACCCCCACATTATCAGCGATGTTCAGCATGTTCCGTTGCTCTGTGATTTCTATTGAATATGTGGTGAGATATTAATCCGGGCATAAAGAAATTCCTAGGGAGAAACAACCGATGGTATGTCTCCTATCTTTTAATAGACCATAAAAGCATTATCGCCCATTACATTGCCATTTTTTGCCTCACTGCTGTAAGAGTGAGGCAACAAATACGGTAAAACAAAACTTCATTTCTTTGATAACTTTAAATCTTCTTCCCCTCCCTTTCTTTTCTTCCACTTTAACTAGAACAGAACAGAACAGAATAAGAGAGTTGGAAGTGAACTTGGAGGTCTTCTAGTCCAGGGGTCTCCAACCTTGGTCCCTTTAAGGCTTGTGGACTTCAACTCCCAGAGTTCTTCAGCCAGCTCTGCTGGCTGAGGGACTCTGGGAGTTGAAGTCCACAAGTCTTAAAGGGACCAAGGTTGGAGACCCCTGTTCTAGTCCAAACCCCTGCTCAGGCAGGAAACCCTATACCAGGAGTCGGCAACCTTAAACACTCAAAGAGCCACAAAGCCCCTAACCGGAAGCTCCCTGTTCAATTCTGGAGCCAACCGGAAGTCCGGTTCCCCCACCATAGAGTCTCTTCCTAGTGCAGCGTCCTTTTTCCTCTGCCGACTGGAAGTCGGTTTCCCCACCAGTCTCCTCCTAGCATGACATCCTTTTTCCTCCATCTGTCCTAACCGAAAGCCCTATCAATTGTGGAGCTGACCAGCACCAGGGAACCGCAGCAGAGGGATGAAAGAGCCATATGCAGCTCCAGAGCCACAGGTTGCTGACCCCTGCCCTATACCATTTCAGACAAATGATTGTCCAATCTCTTCTTAAAATCTTCCAATGTTTGCTTATTTGAATTGACATCTTTAAGTATGCACACAAAATGTACACATTTTGACAAAAATCATAATAAAGGTCTATCTATGTAAGAGATGACAGGGTTGAGGGAGGGGTCAAGCATGTCATCAGTCTTGAGACCCTTTGCACCCATAAGAGAACTAAATCCAGCCCTCCTTGAATTCCCTTGACTCTTATCTACTGCCAATCTGCCAAATTCAGATTCTTGTATTCTTGTGTTAGCATGCAATAAACGTGTATTCATTTGAATTGCCTTGCATCATGATTTTGTGTGCCTGACATGCTATATCATCCATCTATCTGTCTGTCTGTCTGTCTGTCTGTCTGTCTATCATCATCTATCTGTCATTAGACTCCAGACTCCTTGGATTTGAATGTAATCCAAAGCAGTTGTCTATGGGATGGAATTTCTGGAAACTTTTCTCTCTCTCTAATGCAAGATACTGTGAAAGGGGGGCTTGTAAATTTCCCTATGTAAGAATAGCATCATCAAAGTGTCACGATAGCCACTACTGAATTTCTGGACTATTTACAAAATGAAAGTATTGATACTGAATTTAGCTCCCTTCCTGTCCAAAACATATATTGCTTTTGCAAGTGGAACATTACTATGAGTTAAGAAAATAAATAAATGTAATGTGCAATTATATAATACCAGATTGAAGAAGAAGAAACAGAAGGCAATTGCAGCCTACTATTGTAACACTACCAAGAAAACTACAGTAAATACTACTGAAATACTCATTGTCACAACTTTTAATTGGGTGAAAAGACGCACCATAGGGCAACAATTTTTAACCAAGGTATTTCAAATGAGTTAACTTTCAGAATATGTCCAAAATCCAGGATTCATGATTACTGTGGGAATGAAATTTTGAAAAAGCTGTGGCTGTTTTTTATTTATTTTTATTTATTTATTTGTCACAACAGTATATATAAGCATAAGCATGAAATAACTATAAGATATATAAGCATATATATAAGCATAAGCATGAAATAACTATACGAATTGGATACAATCAAAGGGAACATTAGGACAGGAACGGTAGGCACGCTGGTGCTCTTAAGCATGCCCCTTACAGACCTCTTAGGAATTGGGTGAGGTCAATAGTAGACAGTCTTAGGTTACAGCTTTGGGGATTTTGGGAAGAGACCACAAAGTCAGGTAGTTCATTCCAGGCATTAACAACTCTGTTACTGAAATCATATTTTCTGCAATCAAGATTGGAACAGTTCACATTAAGCTTAAATCTATTGTGTGCTCGTGTATTGTTGCGACTGAAGCTGAAGTAGTTTTCAACAGGAAGGACATTGTAACAGATGATTCTATGAGTTAATCTCAGGTCATGTTGAAGGTGGCGGAGTTCTAAATTTTCTAAACCCAGGCGCTACTGGCTGCTGCTGCTATTGCTGTGGTCACATGATGTTCATTTTCAACGTTTCCTGCTAGTTTCCCAGCCAGTTATATAAGCCTTCTTTCTCTCCCTCACCCAGCAGCAGCCACTTACCTGCCTGCTGGGAAGAGAAAGGAAGGATGGAAGGAAGATTTTTGTTATTTCCTACCAGCTTCCTGCAAGGAAATGAGAAAGCCAGCAGGAAGTTGGAATTTGCTCTCGCTCTCTCTGTTTCTCAATTTAGGTACGGAAATGCCTCTGAAATGATGACCCAAAGGGGCACAAATTGCCTAGTGATTATATAACACCCCTGCATAGACAGGAATGACTATTGATCTCATTCCCAGGTCATACCTACCATTACATACCTACTAGAGTCAGACTGTGACTTGAAGCAGCTGTTTTGGGGTATCATAAAAAGTGTTAGAATGCTGAGTTATTCATTTATTTTTATATAATTTATTACTATTTACCTAATTAGGGGAAGAGCAGGAATGCTTGTGAGGTTGTTCTGGATGCCAAAATATTTTGAAATGCTAATAATAATAGTATCAGCTGGCAAAACACAGTTCTTTTCCTACAGTCCCACTTATGCAGAACACCAACATTGACAAACACGATTACAATAATTCCAAATGTGGATTACTGCAACAAAGGACATGTACAAATTCAAAAATGATATGAAAATACTCAATCACAAATACTTTGTGGCTTTCCACAAAGAGCTTGGGACCTGTAGTTCCATTAAATGTTAAAAACATCTGGATAGTACAAATTCCAGAAGTTCTGGGTAGGCTATTTATAAATTGAAAATTGTAGCAGGAGACACTTAAATTTGGATAATTTAAAAAATGTAAAATCTGAGTGAATGAATGAGTGGGAAAAGTTTCAGTGCATATTTTTGATACACCTTATTTGTCAGAAATGAATAACCAGATCCATACATGACGAGTTCAATTAGCTGTTTTATTGCTCAAGCACAGGAATCTTATGCACCAGGTTATGACTAAATAAGATCCAATAGCATTCAAGGGATGTCAGACTTCTCACCCTTGTGCCCATGTAGGGATTCCAAACTAATTCTCCATTTGACTCCTCTCCCTGGTTCAGCCAGCCTCTCTCCAATATATTTGTGGAAAGACTAATACGTTAACACAGGGGAAAAAATCCCAAATGTCACCGTTATAATTTATTATATGTCTTATCTCCACTAACTCCTGGATGATAATGTCAACACACACAGGCAGTAAAAGGGGATAACTGTAGAATCTAAAAATAACATCTCTAGGGGAAAAGTGAAAAGCTAGCAATAATTTTGAAAGCCTAATCTACAACATTTTAATTGTCATAGTACACTATTACTATTGCAATCCATCTTTCCAGTTGATAAAGATACACATATAATTAAGTCAAATATATTATATAGACCTTTAAAATCAGGACTTATCTTGAATTGATATGAATATCCAGATGCAACAGTGTGTGTTTGTACGTCAGTTTGTGTGTGTTGGTATTAGTAGGTGAATGTATTACTGTATAAAAGTATATTTTTATATATAGCATTTAATCCATTTATGGATAAGGACTAAACAAATAAACATCAACAAATCGGCTCTCCATGTCTCATTTGACTATTTCGCAGATTAGGAGGAAATGTTTCTTTATGAAATGAAGAAACAACATTACTGTTCTTAATTTGATGATGCTCATTTTTTTAAAAAAGGAAATAGAATATTAAAGCATTTCAACTGTAAGATAAACTTCAAGTCATATTAAGCTTCAAACTGAACAATTAACTGTGTTACTAACTGTTGACAAGTTATTTCAAGGCTTCTATTCTCTCTCTGGTAGAGTTTTTTTTTTTTTTTGTCTTTAAGCTGGTCTTGGAATGAAAATCCTTTCAAATAGAGGAATGTCTTCAATAAAACAGAACACCAGATTACCTTCCTAGATCAGCTAAAAATATATCACTCAGCAACTACCAAACTTACTCTGATGATTATTTTCTTGCCCTGTGAAGTGTGGTATTTTAGTCTCCAGTGTTACCAGGAGATGCTGACAGAGTAAGTACAGTGCTGTTATAAATATTGGAAGAAGAAAACTGAGCCATGAATAAATTTAGTACAGGTAGGTCCTTGACTTACAACCAGTGGTGGGATTCAGCCAGTTCACACCACTTCGGGAAAACCGGTTGTTAACTTTCTGAACAGTTTGGTGAACTGGTTGTTGGAAGAAATCATTAGGGCAGAGAACCGGTTGTTAAATTATTTGAATCCCACCACTGCTTACAACCATTCATCTAGCAACAATTCAAAGTTACAACAGCACTGAAAAAAGTGACTCACAACTGGTCCTTTGCATTTTTACAGCCACTGCAGCATCTCCACAGTCACTTCCCAACTGCACTTCACTTTAACTACTGTGGCAGAAAGGTTATACATACAATCGTGCATGATTCACTTAACAATCACCTTGTTTAGCAACAGAAATTCTGGTCTCCATTGTGGTCGTATATCGAGGAGTCCCTGAATACTACATCCTGAATACTCCTCTGATTTCCATCAGCATGTTATATACATAAGGACACACTTTTCTAACAAGGAAAATGGTTAAATTTATGAAGGATAGATATTGTCAGGTCCCATAGAACTCTATCGGGATGCTGCTATTCTGGCGGGAGGGGGAAGTCTGGGGATACTTTCACATGGGTTTTTCCTTTATTCCTTTTCCTGTTTTGATGCACCTTTTGGGGAAATGGGAGGTGTGACGAATGTGCCTGAGCTGTTTTGTTTCAACACCGGAGGAGCAAGATCGTGGCGCCTGGGAACTGCCTGCTATCACCATCTCAGCCCGGAGTTCTCACAAGGTCTTCACACCTTGGGATTGGATCGCAGCTGAACTGGACATTAGGAGCAGTGGTGAATTCCTATTTTTTTTACTACCGGTTCTGTGGGCGTGGCTTGGTGGGTGTGGTGTGGCTTGGTGGGCGTGGCAGGGGAAGGATACTGCAAAACCTCCATTCCCAGCCCACTTCAGAGGAAGGATACTGCAAAATTCCCATTCCTTCCCCACTCCTGGGGGAAGGATATTGAAAAATCTCCATTCCCACTCCACACTGGGGCCAGCCAGAGGTGGCATTTGCCAGTTCTCCGAACTACTCAAAATTTCTGCTACCGGTTCTCCAGAACCTGTCAGAACCTGCTGGATTTCACCCCTGATTGGGAGGGGGCTTGAAAGAAGCGGTTTAACCTAACACTTTGGCGTGGGAAATTCAGATTCTGCCTACACTCTGTCTACTATCACTGTCTTCCAATAAAAGTTCCTTCTGAAATGCCTTTTGTTTCAAGAGTTCTGCTTTCTTGAGAAGACTGGCAAGGCGGGCCCTTAGAGATATAGCAATACAGGTAGTCCTTGATTTATGATCATAATGGAGCCCAAAATTTCTGTTGTTAAGTGAGTAATTTGTTAAGTGAGTTTGGCCCCACTTTACAAACCTTCTTGCCACAATTGTTAAGTGAATCACTACCATTGATAAACTAGTAATATGGTCGTTAAGTGAATCGGGCTTCCCCATTGACTTTGCTTGTCAAAACGTTGCAAAAGGTGATCACGTGACCGTGGGACACAGCAACGGTCATAAGTATGAACCAACTGCCAAGCGTCTGAAGTATGATCACATGATCATGGGGCTGCTACAAAGGTCGTAAGTGTGAAAAACGGTCATAAGTCACTTTTTTCAGTGCCGTTGTAACTTTGAACAGTCACCAAATCAACTGCTGTAAATTGAGGACTACCTGTAGTTATTCCTTGGGTCAAATAAAAAAATATATAAATATTTACAGTGTGCTCTTAATTTATTCTAGGTATGATTGGCAAAGTAGTATGCTGCAGATGGCAGGCTGCAGATTCTACGCCCCTTGGGCAGATTCAGCAGGAGTTATATTCTTACATTAACCTGTTATTTAAAGACACAGGAAAACTTCACCAACATAATGCACAAAGTGTTCATCTTATTTAATACAATTCTCCTTGAGTTAGCGAGTGTAGACGAGGGCCACAAATCTGGGCAGTACCCTTGACCTTTAGGTTACATAATGAGGGCTATACTTTCCAAAACAGTGAAGAATAAGGAAGCAGATGAAGCCAAAACAAAATCAAAATGGGATGCAATCATAATTAAATGAAGTAACTTCAGTTAATTTAATTATCCTCCATGTCTTAACTTATTTTTCTCTTCTATCACATTTCAGTTTGATGGTAAGAGTTCAAAAAACTGTGGAAGATGCACTCAAAGTCCTTGGGTGGAAGTTGTGTGTTTCCAGTTTTTGGTAAGGGATGTCAGAAGACCTAGGATTACTAGATGTTTGCTTTTGCCAAGCCAAGTCTAGTTTTGGAGGATCTATCATTGGGCACTTCTACAAACCAGGAAAATGTACCAGTTTCCAGGTTGGGTTGGCTAATTAAGAATAGCAACATGACCCATAGGAAACCCCTGCCCTGACCACTCATTACATTTAACATAACATAACATAACAACAGAGTTGGAAGGGACCTTGGAGGCCTTCTAGTCCAACCCCCTGCCTAGGCAGGAACCCTACACCATCTCAGTCAGATCCAACATTTTCTTAAAAATTTCCAGTGTTGGAGCATTCACAACTTCTGCAGGCAAGTCGTTCCACTGATTAATTGTTCTAACTGTCAGGAAATTTCTCCTTAGTTCTAAGTTGCTTCTTTCTTTGATCAGTTTCCACCCATTGCTTCTTGTTCTACCCTCAGGTGCTTTGGAGAACAGCCCGACTCCCTCTTCTTTGTGGCAACCCCTGAGATATTGGAACACAGCTATCATGTCTCCCCTAGTCCTTCTTTTTATTAAACTAGACATACCCAGTTCCTGCAACCGTTCTTCATGTTTTAGCCTCCAGTCCTCTAATCATCTTTGTTGCTCTTCTCTGCACTCTTTCTAGAGTCTCAACATCTTTTTTACATCGTGGAGACCAAAACTGGATGCAATATTCCAAGTGTGGCCTTACCAAGGCATTATAAAGTGGCACTAACACTTCACGTGATCTTGATTCTATCCTCTGTTTATGCAGCCCAGAACTGTGTTGGCTTTTTAACAGCTGCTGCACACTGCTGGCTCATATCTAAATGGTTATCCACTAGGACTCCAAGATCCCTCTCACAGGTACTACTATTGAGCAAGGTACCACATATACGGTACTGGTGCATTTTGTTTTTGGCCTAAATGTAGAACCTTACTTTTTCACTGTTGAATTTCATTTTGTTAGATAGCGCCCAATGTTCAAGTCTGTCAAGATCTTTCTGTAACTTGAGCCTATCTTCTGGAGTGTTGGCTATTCCTGCCAGCTTGGTGTCATCTGCAAATTTGATGAGTTCCCCATCTATCCCCTCGTCCAAGTCATTGATGAAGATGTTGAAGAGTACTGGGCCTAAAACAGAGCCTTGGGGTACTCCACTGCATACTTCCCTCCATGTGGATGTAGTTCCATTGAGGACTACACGTTGAGTGCGGTTGGTCAGCCAGTTACGAATCCATCTGGTGGTGGTGCTGTCTAACCCACATTTTTCTACTTTATCTAGTAGTAGGTTATGGTCTACTTTATCAAATGCTTTACTGAAGCATAACCTCCAGTTGACGATCATAAAACAACCATTGGCTACCATCTAGCAGTCATCCAGAATATTTGCAGTCCAAATTACCATAGATCTAACTTAATTGTGGTTGGGCAATAATCGTCACTAAAATTACTTCAGGTAATTAGACTTTCTGGATACTGCCTAATTACCTGATGTCATTTCTATCATTACTTTTCAGAGCTCTTCCTGGTGGAATGGGAGATAGGGATCGAAGAGAAATCTACTCCTCTTTCCATTTCCTGCCTGACAGACAGGGGTCTGTTGCTTATTCCCCATCCATTAATTTAGTTTGACCTAGAAATCATTTTGCTTAACAGCACAATAAAGAACAGGAAGTGTATGGAATTACAGAAATCTGATTCATTTCAGAGAAGCATTTTCACAAGGCTTCCTCCTTTAACTTCCTTCTTTTAATGTTAGGTAATCAAGTTACGGATTAACATTAATAAATATGACGACATGTAACTGCTTAATGTGTTCTAGGTTTATCCTTTCGGAAATCTAGTCATCCTAATATTACCTGTTGTGAAAAGATTTTATTCTTTGTTTTCAGTTTTTTGTGTGTTTGTGAATTTGCAAGCTAAGTGCCAAATCAATTGCTAGTCCTCATCTTTTCCTATCTTGACAGGGTAAATTGCTTTCATGTTTATGGCAGGAAGCAAAATACGAAAAGCAAATTAACATTTATTTAAATACACAAACACACACACACAGACAGACAGACACACACACACACACACACAGGTCTTTTATGATTCCCAGGTGTGGGGGCCAATTTGCCACACAGCAATTTTCATGTCTTTCTTTCTGAAAGCCCACATCTGCCAAATATATTGGCACTGATACAAGCTAGCATATAAATTTCCTTGTGAAACAAGTCCTTCCAGGGTGAGTTGAGTGAATGCTGAGCTCATAACTGTAAATTTCTGGGCTTATATATAATTTTTTTTAAAGAAAATATATCTGGGAGAGATATTTTTATCTCTCTTTCCAGCTGAAAGTGGCAGATAAAGATATTTTTTCCAAAGCATATAATCTCCAAGCATATAATTATTAAGGCTTTGAACAACATATTAACTACACATAACAGAGCTGTAGGAAGAAGAACTTAATAAGACAGGAGGCTAGAGTTCATATATTATGACAGGAAGCTGTTTTCATTCCATACTCTATATCTCACTCTTAATTCTTCTACTAGAAATATCCAAAGCTTATTGTGACTACGAGGACAAAAGTTGGTTCCCTCATTGCCTGTGATTTGCCTGATTTGCATTTATATTAGTCCTTTATACACATCAGACTATGGTTAAACAAACTGGCATAAACCAGTGTGAAAACCCAGTCAAAATCTCTAAGACACACATTATAAGTACAAAAATCCCTGGTAAAATGTTGCATTTAAAGAAAATTAGAAAAAGAAAGACACAAAAAGGCAGGTGGTACCTGATGGTAGTTTCCAACCTCATTCTCACAGGCTCCAATTCATCACTGTGGCAAAAAATTTCAAGGTACCAATCTTGTTTCCAAAGGGAAAGCTAATGGCCAAATTGCCCTCCAAAATGAATAGGACATGTAAGAAAAATTATTCCAGACATAGTGGTGGATGGATATTATAGAAGAGGTTTATTTTATATCGTATTTTCCTCTGACCCACACTTTCTCTTTCAAGTTAAGCAAACGTGTTAGCATTATTAATATATATGTCTTTTTCAGCATTATAGAGTGTGCATTTTTATCTCCAGGTTAAAAGCAGAACTGAGAAGCATAACTTTTTCAGATGAAGAAATTATGGGCTTTGATTGCATTACCTATTTCTGAAGGGAATGAAGTCACCACAACAAAAACTAAATTTCACTGCATCTAAATATTAATTTCATTACAGAAATAGCATTAATAAGATTAACTGCTGCACTTAAGAATATTTCCAATTCACTGTCTGTATTTTATGGTGTTCTGTTGCTGCATCCAGACTTTGCAGGCTAAATGCCATCCAGAGATCTCATGTTTAGAACCCTGATAAGAATCCAACAGCATTTCAATTCCTTCTGAGCCAGAAGCTTGAAAAATGCTTTCCTCTTATGCCTTATGAACTGCAGTCTAAATTACGAAAGAGATTTCAGAATACTTTTTTTAAAAAAAAAATTAATAATAAAAGTGCCCATCAGGTACATTATATGTCAATATGTCAGCATATTCTATTTATTTACATTACATACATATTTAGTATAAAAATGGTCATTACAAACCTATAATCTGGATTTCTGGGCGATTTACTAAGAAAACCTGATACATTGGTACAAACACTATAAATCAGACATTAGCAATGCTTCGGTAGCTAAGGCTGTTCAAAAGTCCTGAATCTTAATATTTTTTAAAAATGGGAAAATGAAAAAAAAAAGGATTTGTCTTAGCATTGAAGGGACAGTAGTATACATAGTAAGTAAGCCTTCCTAGGACAAGAATACTAGTCTTGAGAAGAGCATCTTCTGAGTATCACCCACTTTTCAAAGAGCGCTTGGAGGTAAGCTTCAGCACATGGTTATGATTACTAATTTATGGGACTACAAATGGAATGGAATGGTTGCTGCTAATTATTTACATTCTTAATTATAGGTAGTCCTTGATTTAGAATAGTTAATTTAGTGACCATTCAAAGCTACGATGGTGCTGAAAAAAAGTGATCTATGACCATTTTTCACACTTATGACCGTTGCATCATCCCCATGATCATATTCCATCCTTTATAAGGTAGGTAAAATGAGGACCCAGATTGTTGGGGGGGCAATAAGTTGACTTTGTAAATATACAAATAGAATGAGACTATTGCCTTACACACTG
The DNA here is from genome assembly GCF_028640845.1 of Ahaetulla prasina. Taxonomy (NCBI): domain Eukaryota; kingdom Metazoa; phylum Chordata; class Lepidosauria; order Squamata; family Colubridae; genus Ahaetulla; species Ahaetulla prasina. The sequence goes on along the minus strand of NC_080540.1, from coordinate 56,252,073 downwards.
TAAGCCGCCCTGACTGAGTCTTCGGAGAAGGGCGGGATATAAATGTAAATAAAAATAAAAAAATAAAAATAAATAAATAAAATCATATGATTTACATTCAGATGCTTGACAACTGACTCACATTTATGACGGTTGCAGTGTCCCAAAGTTATGCAATACCTTTTGTAAGGTACTCTGACAAGCAAAGTCAACGGGGAAACCAGATTCACTTAACAACCATGTTACAAATTTAACAACTGCAGTGATTCACTTAACAAATGTGGCAAGAAAAGTCCTAAAATGGGGCAAAACTCACTTAAGAAATTTCTCACTTAGCAACCTAAATGTTGGGCTCAATTGTGGTCATACGTTGAGGATTACCTGCATTATTTTAGTCCCAGGGACAAGTCTTCTGGGAATCGTCTAGCTCAGGGGTCTCCAACCTTGACAACTTTAAGACTTGTGAACTTCAACTCCCAGAGTTCCTCAGCCAGCCAAGCTGGCTGAGGAACTTTGGGTGTTGAAGTCCACAAGTCTTAAAGTTGCCAAGGTTGGAGACCCCTGGTCTAGCTCAAATACCAAAATAACTTAAGAAGCCTTGGAAATAAAGTAGCTTGATTTTAGCAGGATCCAAAATGGCATTATTTGTCTCCTTGCCCCAACCATGTGTTTTAGGCCAGGGTGTGGGAAATCTGACTAAAAAAGAAAAAAGGGAGTTTCCATCAGCACTTCCCTGTGACTTGGGCTAAACTGTTCAACACATAGATGTGACTATATTGCTTAATACAGACTTTTTTCACTTTTAGAAAAGCTACAAAGGGTTCACGAAAATCCCGAGCTTAGTTTCAGGAAAATGTGTTAGCTATGTTGGTTTGACAAATATTTTTAATATTATTTGCATTCCACGCAACAGCTGTGAAGTATTCCTGTACCGCTAAGCTTTAGTTTGTTTTCATTTGACAGTCAAGCTTATAATATCAGTTGTGTCTCTATGATGAAGTGCCTGCAGGAGCTGCAAAATTATTATGGGCTTTTCTCACTGCAGGTATTACCATCAGGCTGAGAACAACAACAACAAAAACACACAAAAGAACCACCTCATTCATTCTGAATTTGTTACATATAAAACCAATAAATAGAGCTACGCTTTATTTTTGTTGAAATTCTATGGTACACATCACAAACTTCAAGAGAATCCCAAACATGCACCTTTTCATTTGTAAAATATGAAATTTCTGCCTCTATTGAAAGAACAATGGAAAAGAAAGAAATTGTGCGGCTTCTTTTGTGACTGAACTTCTGGCCTCGATAGAACAGCACCATTAGTCACGCTAAGTACCATCAGCCAAGTTAATAAAGCAATCTTTGTATAAGGTCTTCATTAGTTGTTTTGAACAGCACATAGCATCTCTGTCTTTGAAAATAATTTAATGAGAAGGGACCTTCAACATCTTTTAGGGGCAGTATGGGAAAAATGTATAAATTGCTAATCAAAACTCAGCAAAATGTCACTTGTTTACATTTTTTCCCCAACTTTGGGTTGTCTCGATAATAAAACACGATTGGTGCACTTTATTGAATGTTCAAAAACACTTCATTTGCTTTGTGCTTCAAATAGTTGATGTGTTATTTAAGAGAGGAGTGAAGCTGAGAAAATAGTGGCTTGCTTTCAGTATAGAAATGAGATTTGGACCATAGAGCCCTGAGCTCACAATACTGCCTTAAAGGCATTAACTCTATGTTAGCACTTACTCACATTGCTTTCTTGTTTATGCGCATTTCTATATTTCTCTAACATGCATTTCAGTGTATATGATTAAAAGGTAAAGGATCCCCTCACACATATGTGCTAATCGTTCCCGACTCTAGGGGGCGGTGCTCATTTCCGTTTCAATACTGAAGAGCCAGCGCTGTCCAAAGACGTCTCCGTGGTCATGTGGGCAGTATGACTAAACGCCAATGGCTCATGGAACACCAAAGGTAGTCCCTATTTTTCTACTTGCATTTTTATATGCTTTCGAACTGCTAGGTTGGCAGAAGCTGGGACAAGTAACGGGAGCTCACCCTGTTACACAGCATTAGGGATTCGAACCGCTGAACTGCTGACCTTTTGATCAACAAGCTCAGCGTCTTAGCCATTGGGCCACCATATACCCTCTTGGTATATGGTTGCCCATCCCAAATTCACGACTCTGGGTGGTTAACAACAGTTGAAAGCTATACAAAAACATGAAACAATATAAAACAGGACAAATACAAAAAACACCCACAACACATAAATGGCACTACTGCAGTATCACTACACATCCAGATCCCCAAGCCTGGTGACCAAAAAGCACATCTTTAAGGCCTTGCAAAAGGCTGATGGGGGTCAAGATCCATTTAATCTTTGAAGGGGATAATGTTCCACAAGGCAAGCATCATGCCTAAAAATTCTCTCTTCTTGAGTCTCACCAGATGGTGTTCCCTAATATACAGGACCCAGAGCATTCCTTTCTATCAGACTTGATGGAAGGGGTAGGCATAATCAGGGAGAGGGGATTGTACAACTTGCACAACGTCTACTCCCCCCCCAAAAAATCTCCCTTGTTGTATTATATGCTATATACCTACAGTATGTAATAGGCTTTCATATTCTATTAAGGTTTGTTTTAATCTATTGTAAGCCACAAAGCCATCGTAATGATTATGCCCATGAATGCCTAAATGTGTAGGACAACTTTTAGTCATCTGATACAGAGGTCCTTATTAGAAACTTGTGAAAACTGAAAATTGTCAAAGCAGTGAAGAAAAGAAATTATCCAGGGCTGCCCAATTACAAAGAAGGGTTAGGAATGTTGTGTAATTGAAAGAATGGAGAAGTCTCTGATAATCTTTTGCCTAGAAAACCAAGATGTCTTGGTATATGACGTATGGTCATACACATACACATTATTGTAGTATCAGTGTACATAATTCATGTCTTAGACAGGAAAGAGCCAGGTTAAAAGCACAGTGATTACAAAGCACTTGGCAAAAGCTTTTGCCAAACCATCAAAACTAGAGCTACCCCAAAATTGTTCAGAAGACATGCTGAACTTCACTCTAAAAAAAAGTAAGTTTCCTGAATTTACCCTGAAAATATATAAATATACTATTTCTTAGAGACAACCACCCTCCCAATAACTCTAAATGACATCTTACAGTGGCAAAAGATGCAAAATGATAGTCGGCCTTACAACTCAGTTGTAGCTGTTTCTTTTAGCAGCCATGAATACAGCACCTATTTTTAGAATAGAATAGAATAGAATAGATTTTTTTATTGGCCACGTGTGATTGGACACACAAGGAATTTGCCTTTGGTGTATATGCTCTCAGTATACATAAGAAAAATAAAATACATTCCTCAAGAATAAAAAGATACAACACTTAGTGACAGTCAAGATTACTAATAAGCTATCAAATCGTACTACTAAACAATTAAAACAATATAAATTGAATTTTAGGTGATTTTTTAAAAAAAATCTGGAAACGAAAGCCAGCAAAAAGCAATAATGCCTTTTACAAGAGGAAGCTAGGTCTTATGCATTTCAACAAGGGTTTTGAAGATGAATGTATATTCAAAGCATTTGGGGTTTTGTGCACTGCACCCATCAACATTGCAGAGATTTATGTGAATAGGAAGATTCTTCCTTTTTCTAAGGTTCTGTGCGTAGCATATCAAGCGCTACCCTTTCTGTGCTCAACAGCCATAGGGTGCTAGTTAAGACAAGAGAGAGCTGCATTTTATCAGTGCTCCCCCAGCAAGATGAGTACCGTGTAGCTGCCATGATTGAAAGACCTGGGGGAAAGTAATCACTGTTCTTCTAAGTAAAGAGTAACAAGTACACCATCATTTTACAAATGAGATACCTGGGCAAGCACAAAAGTGGCACAGATCTCTCATAAGGGACCATAATTCAACCAAACTGATCTCTGTTGGGATTCTAGCTATTTTTTATATTGGGAACCTTTGCAGCAGTTCTTTACTGACGGCAGAGTATGCAGTTAGCGTTCTAAGCCAGGGCTGCTACGACCTTCATTTGGTTTCCTGATCCTGACAAACGCACAATGAAAGAATTTCATGTAAACGGGTAAGCCACGGTAAGCAAGTTACTAGACATAAAACTAGAAGTTTAAAATAGCTCAATTCGTTAAACTTTCACACACAGAACATGGGAAGATTATCAAACTCCCCTTTGGAAAGAATTGCACAATATCAAATGAGTATTAAACTGGAAGTAGGTAGAAAAGCCTTTGTGCTCTATTCTGTGTATTCTGTGCTCTATTCTACCTTTGAGTTCTAATAGTTCAAGCACCAAGCAAGATATGAGACTAGGGCTGGTTATATCTAAGTTTGTAACAATCAAATGTTCCCCAAAGGTAGATATTTAATATTACTAACAAAAATTAGGGTCATTAAATCCTGCTAAAAACAACTGATTTACTCATAAGCTTCCTCTCCATTCCTTTCTTGTCTGCCAGACTGTGTTCCCAAAAATAAATTTAGTCAGGAGAAAAGCTTTTGGCACATAGGGCTGTAGAGAGATAATATAGTCAGACAGCTTTGTACCCTCTTTATAGCCCATATACTATTAAACTGGATACTTCAACAGGATTGAAGCGAAGCAGAACCACAAACCACTTGCTTGCAGGCAGAAGATTCCAGGTTCAACTCCTGTCAACTATAGCTGAAAGGATCAGGCAGCAGGTCTTGGAGAGCATGTCTCCTTGACCCCCTGAAGGAATGAATGCATCAATCAAAGTAGGCTGTAAGGCATTGCTGAGCACAAATTGCCTTTCATCCAAGATCTAAGGAGATGTTCCTTCTTGGTGGTGAAGATAGGGTTGCTATGGATAAAACCCAGCAGGATGAACACCCTTATGATGCCTCTGTTAGGATATAAATATGAAATATGGGAAGGCAAGTAGAATACAGACTGTTGGATGGAAAGGCAAGCCATTCATGCATACAACTTCATAAACAAGTAAATTCGAAGGACCACAGCCCACTCATGAGCATTTCTAAGGAATTCTCTTCTTTTGAAAAATTTCTAAAGAAAGCTCATCAAATTAAATGAGAACTACCGTAGTCATACACATACACACAAGATAGATAGATAGATAGATAGATAGATAGATAGATAGATAGATAGATAGATAGATAGATAGATAGGATAGATAGATGATGAAAGAAAGAAAGAGAGGGAGGGAGGGAGGGAGGGAGGGAAGGAGGGAAAAATAGTCACCTTTAAGACTATATGTCTTAAACTTCCAAAACATTTGGATTGAATCCACACAACATGATAGGTTAAAATGTGGTTAGAGAGTTGGTGGTACAATATATTATGCAGATCTAACCATTATGGATAATTTATGGACAACTGTTATAATTTGATTCATTCAATAAACCAATGCTCAACCATGGATCACAGTGCTGAGAAAGCATATTCCTTATATGCTACAACTCGGAGAGATATTAAGTTCAAGTGCACCAAGACAAATTCCTTGTGTGTCCAATCACACTTGGCCAATAAAAATTCTATTCTATTCTATTCTATTCTATTCTATTCTATTCTATTCTATTCTATTCTATTCTATTCTATTCTATATGCCACCCAACTTACTGTCAAGGGAGACAATATTTAAGACTACAGTTAAAATGTTCACATATTTAGAACTCAGTTTTCATTTTTTAAATCATTCTGAATCAAGTGTGATTAAATATATGAAAATCCATATCAAATGGAGTGCATGTAGTTTATGGTTGTATTTTACATGCATTCCCAAAACCTAAACCAAGACCTAAATGTTTTAGATTACCCCTTGTAAAATGCTTGCCTCCGTATGCATGGGAGGCCCCCCTTTTCAGTTCCTAGAGCTGCTGAAACTTTCATTCAGATCCACTTGCATTCTTTGAATTCAAAAGTGTTATAACACCTCTCTCCGTTGAGAAATGCATATAATAAAAGCATTAACATAAGCTATTTATTTTATTTAACGCGTTTATATATTAAATGTCTTTATCAAGGAACTCAGCTGGTATACAGAGAGTTTCAAAGTACTTGCATTACTCAGGTCCCCCAAAGGAGTTGTATGCTGAATCCTCAGCATACAAATTTAAAGGGACACATATTTTTTTGTGAAGTAGTTCCTTGATAATCACTACTAGTCATTTAAGCTTCAAAAACAGGTCTCTTATGGAAAGCAGAAAACATTCTTTTCTTTCAGGGTTGTAATTAGGAGGAGGTCTTCCCTTGCCTTTGTCTCCATGATTTCATTAAACAAAGTCACCAAAGGACATTTGCATTGTACATCCATAGTTGCTACTGACTGTCAACAGGCATAGTTTACCTTTTCTCTCTCGCTGCTTCTCTTTCATGGGGCAATTTGATATTCTGTCCTCAGTATAACTCTTATAAGTACATATCAGAGTATTTCCTGCCAGGATCACCTTTGCATGTGCTCAGGCAATAAGATTTGGTCTGTAGCACGTGTGTTACCACAATGCCCCCCCCCCCGTTTTCACATCTTATGCCTTGATTCAGTGAATCATTTCTCTTTCCAGACTATTACAATAGAAGGTTATAGATCAGCTGCTGCAGGTGCAACATACTGAAGTTTCTAAGAAGGTTGTAAAATTCTTAGCCATAGCTTGGGGTATTAGAAACCAGGAGGGTTGCTCTATATCCAGCTAAGTTTTGATTATTTTTTTGCTCTTCCATTGCATTCATTTTTATGTTTATTGACTGCTTTTTGCCAAGCTTCTCCATCAATCTGTGTATGAAATATTGACACCCTCCACAATTTATTTGTTTAATTATTCATTCATCATACTTATTTAGCCACCTATGTCACAAAATACGGGCAGCACACAATAAAAACTTCAAAAATAACATTAGAAAACAATCAACCATTAAGAATAGATTACAATTTTTAAAAAAGGCGAGAAGAGAGCAACAGAGATTACCAGCTGTGGAGCCAGCTCAACAAGTCCAATCAACCATTAAGAATAGATTACAATTTTTAAAAAAGGCGAGAAGAGAGCAACAGAGATTACCAACTGTGGAGCCAGCTCAACAAGTCCAATTCCTTGGAAGCCCCAAGCCTAAGGATACATTCTTGAGAAATTTATGAAATGTTAGCAAGGATGGAGCCAGTTTGACTTGGGAGGGATGATGTTTCATAATGCAAGTGCCACAGTAGAAAAAGCCCACATTTGGGATCCCAACAGATACAGTTCTTTAGCAGGCGGGACCCACAACATACCACTTCTACCGGATCTATGGGACAGGTATAAGAGACTGCCTCTTCTTCTATAATGAAGAAGGGGCAGCCCCTTGAATGTCCCAGACCTATGCCATGAAGGGCTTTAAAGGTCAAAACCAAGAATTGGATCTGAAGGCAGACTGGCAACCAATAGAGCTAACAGAACAGAGGTGTAATATCTGCTATTCTAGGGGCACATATAATTGCTTGCACCGCTGCATTCTGAATTAGCTGAAGCTTCCAGATACTCTTCAAGGGCAATCCCATGTAGATAGTATTACAGTATTCCAACTGGGAGGTAACCAGGGCATGAATGACTATGAACAAAGTTTTTTGGTCATTCCTGGGGATTCTTTATTCTGCTGAAGTCAGATGTGCCTGCATTGTGCTGGCTTTCGCTGCACATTACATGCTGCTGTCTTTATGTTTTCCTTCTCTCTAATTACTGCATAATTTCACTGATTTTTATTCTTTTGGTCTACGGCTATATATCAAATGCATACATATATTCATACACGGGATTCTTTTCAAGCCCTTTCCTCTGAATTCATTATTTTTAGAACACTGCGTATTTCCCCATAATGAATTCTACTTGGGAGCCTATTATTCCTAGGATTCTCTTCTGTTGAACTAAATCCATGTTTTAACAGTGGCTTTTCATCCTGAGAAGTTCTTTGGTATAATCAAATAGTTTGAGAAAGTCTTCACTTAGAAAGGCCAAAACAGGCTTTTCTCTGAAGGAGGCAAGTGACCGATCGATCTGATAATTCTAGAGGAAACAGATTGGAACAAGAATCAGTTTTCTCCCCTATCTATTCTCCCCAGGATGTTATGGCACATCCCTTCTGGCTAGCACCACCAGATTCCTTCAAAACATGGTCTTGATCTGTTTCTTCTACTCTTTATTTTCTGGAATTATTATTTTTTCATTCAACAATCTCTTGCCTCTCCTTGTTAGCAGCATTATGTTCAATCCACCCTTTTCTCTCTTCTTCCTTCATATATTTTTGTTATTCACACCTTAGTAGGCATTCTCCTTCTTCCACTTCTTTTCCCTAGGAGCTTAAATAAAGATCACACTGACACTGGAGCACCCTTTTCTTTCCTGACCTGCTGAAGCATATCTTTCTTGCCCCTCTAGCTAGCAGTATCCATAATAATTTCATATGCCAGGGCTGCCTCTTAGAGTCATGCTGGCTTGAATGCCTTGATGAGAAAAAAATAATGCAATTGGGCAAAGCACATATTTTATCATAGTTTGCTAATACAATCATTAGTTTGGTGCAACTGTTGCAAAGACCAAGTTTAGCATAGCAAGTCTTAATATTTCTATATCTACATTGTAGAACTTACTTATAGCACAGTACCTAGGATAAGCTGAGCTTATCAGCTGAGGTCAGCAAATTTAGATCCAGATTTGGAATTTTTGGATCTCAAATTCCTCAACAGCAGATGTGAAACTAGAGGCATAAAACTAAAGCAACAGTGTGAACAGATCGGCAAATTTCAAAGACTTTAAACTCTATTTTCCTATTCATATCATCACATGGCTACACTCGCAATCCAGATTCTATATATTATTGTCAACTTTTCTCACTCACAAGGCAACTCAACTGAGAAACAGTATATATACTATCTCCCAATTAAAGGGATAATTTTACACATTTCCATTTCTTTCTTTATCTCCGGAATGATTTGGAGTTTGGAATTTAAGAATTAAGTTACAAACAGTCAGACAGACATGCCCAGCCTCAAGACCACACAATTCCTAAATCTGGACCTTGTTAGCCCTTTAATAGAAATGTAGAGATAAAATACGAGTTGGGAAGAGATGAGTGTAGCATCTGGAAATGTTGTCAGTCCATAAGAAATAAAGAACTATTGGAACTAAGTGTTCTGTCTCAAAGATAGCAAAAACTGTATAATAGTGATGATTGCTTTTTGTCTGTGGGTTAACACACAAAAATCGGTTCACAAAAAATAAAAACCCTAAAAGCTCAGGGCAAAATATGTACAGTTTAAGCAATCTTATTTGTAATCATATATTCACAAAATTCATCTGGAATAGTCAATATTTTCTTAAATATGATAGGTAAATAAAATAAATAAGTAAACAAATAAATAAAATCATTTTCATGGGAACATAACATAGATTACAAAAAAGGGGAAAGCACAGAATAAGTTACTTCTCTGCACTTGCATTGGACAATTTTATCCTTTAAAGAAATATTCCAATTCATAAATATTTATTACCTACACTTATTGAAGGTTCCAGTAGCAGCATGTGTTGCCAACTCATTTTACTGAGAGTCCTATCTTTTTTCTATCAACTAAATTTACAAGACATGGAAGTTCTTGCATAAAATTGAGTAATTGGCCTAACTCACAGGTAATCTCTAGGGAATATACAGGCAGATAGAATTGACATTTATGTCAAAACTGCTTTTTAACAATATACAGTGGGATTAAGAGGATGGACATGGAAATACTTATTCATTTGCCCCAATCGGATTAGACCAACAGGTCAAGAAGATGTTCAATTTCCAAACTTAACACAATCTTGTAGCATCTTAGAGATAGTTATATTATAACATGTTTATTTTGTGAGCTAAACTGTCCTTCCTCAGTTGTATGAAGCATTATCCCTCAATCAATAGAGTAGATATCTGCCGCAATTTGCTGTCCAGTTGTATTGGACACACATGGAAGAACAAGGTGGATGAAGCTATAAGGATCCAAAGAGCTGCAAAGGTATTTTATAAAGCGGGTATTAGTCCATAAAAATTTATATCATAGTGTTTATGACTCCACCCAGAAGATGTGCTGATTTGGCCACAAGAGCCTCCCCACAGACAGCTCTTGGAAATAAGCTGCTGTCTCAAATTGTTGAGGTGTTTGGATTAAGATCGCTTAAGCCAGAAGTCCAACTTCCATACTGCAGATTCAAAACTCAAAATTGGGGGAGAAAAGGGGGGGGGGGAAAGGCTGATAAAAAATATTTCTCTCCATAGACAAAAGTGAGCTAAGTTGTGGTTTATTGCCATCAACCCCCTTTAATAACTTTATTAATAATAATGTTATAATCTCCTCAGGCATCTGTGATTTTTTTCCCCCTAGGGATAAAAGAAAAAGAAGAAATCAGGGTGGGAATAAATGCACCATGTGTACTGATAGCAAAACAGAGGATGCAGCGAAGTTAAAAGGGGGAGTTAGATATACACACTGGATTTCCTGGCAGGGTACCTTTTATCTGTGATTCGTGGAATAAACCTTAGGATACTGGCAGTTTTCCATTGCATTAAAATAATTAATGATTCATTACATTAGACTGTAAGATCACCAACACCCTCAAGCACATACTAGAGTGTGTATGTGGTATATAGAATCCGTCTATATTTAGCATGCTGTTTTACTATGTAAAAATATAGAAAGAAAGAAAGAGAGAGAGAGAGAGAGAGAGACCACTCTCTTTTCATTGAAAGATCATGTAGAATTGACAAGAGAAATACAAATTGTACACAGCTACAAACAAAACCTCTATAATTCATGAAAGATGCAGAAGAGACTTTAAAGAGAGAGACTCCGTGCAAAAGCCCATAGTTTCCAAGGTTACAAAGTCAAATTAATTACATGCAAGAAAACACATACAACAAACACGCACACACATCAAGCATGAAAGCCACAGCATAACAGTCAAGAAAAAACGTTTCAAGATTTCTGTCAAAACTGATATCCAACCCTTTCTTTTTTGTCCGATCCCTGTGTAAATCGGGTAAGTTTAAAGGATCAAGTTTCCTTAAAATAAAATTGAAAAGGAACAGGAGGTCAAGGAGATCTTTACTCACCAAAACCAGACTGCAAATCCTTTTTCAGCCCACAAAGCATGTCTGCTATTATCTATCAAAGCATTCAGCTAAACAGCAAAAGGCGCTCCTCTCTCTCTCTCTCTTCCTTGCCTGGCACTGGAATCGCGTTACAGCAGTCTTACTCCCAAGGCCGTCTCCCTCGCAAGGAAACAGGGCTACACAGCACAAAAGATACACTCCTCCACTTCAAGAAAACAAAGTCCTCCGCTCCTCTGACACCTGGCCAACACAACGCTCCCACTGAAAAGCAACCACCACCTCAACATCCGGCTCCGACCACTCAGAAGATTCAACGTCAAAAGGAATTCGGAACCAGGGTAAGGTGCGAAAGTCTCTCCCACCGCACTTCCAGGGAAAGCATCACGGGATCCGTCAAAGTGGTTTCCATGAGGGAGAGAGCGAGCCCAGGCAAAAGTTCTACACGGAGGCATTAAAAAAAGGAGGAGCCGGTTGGAGAAGGAGCGGCAGGAACCAAGCCGCCCATGGGTCCTCTCGCTGGCATCGCAAACGGGAGGAGATCCTTCACAGCCTGCTGTGATCCAACTCAGGCCGCGCTGGAAAGAGTGCAGTCATCCTCCCACATGGGTGGTATGCTCGTCTTTCAGACGCAGCCTTTTGTTTCTCTCACCCGGGAAATCCATAAAAATCACAAGGCGCTAGACTGAATGGTCTCGGCTGACAGCCATACAACTGAAGGTTCCTTTTTGGGGGGCTGCAACTGGCAGCACAAGTTGGAAGACTTAAAGGTTTCCCCCCAGAGGCTTCCAAGTTCCAGGCGGCAACATTTTAGAGTGCATGAGAAGGCAGCTGTTGAGAGCTGCAGCACAGCTCAAGACTCTTGGTTTCCCCCACCCCTTTTATCAACCGGCTGTATGTATGGCTGCCAGCCCCTTTCAAGGCAATATCAAAGCTGCTGTTTTAAGCGCTACGCTTCTTTCTGTAACCCAGAGGAAAGGCGCAGGAGCTGGAAACGGCTAATAACTTAATTTAATCCTCCTTTGTACCGTCCTCTGTCTTCTCTCTTTTATGTCTTAAAAAAAAACCCACCCAGTGCTTTAAATTATTTGCTTTTCAACTCTTGCATGGCCAAAGAACTAGCAATTGTGTAGATGATGATGATGATGATGATGATGATGATGATGATGATGATAATAATAATAATAATAATAATAATAATAATAATAATAATAATAATAATAATAATAATATCAGAGTTGGAAGGGACCTTGGAGGTCTTCTAGTCCAACCCACTGCCCAGGCAGGAAACCCTACACCATTTCAGACAAATGGCTATCCAACATTTTCTTAAATAGATTCTAATAGTAGTATAGAATAGACCTGGAAGGGGCCTTAGAGGCCTTCTTGTCCAACCCCCCTGCTCAAGCAGGAGACCCCCATGCCATTTTAGGCAAGTGACTGTCCAGTCTCTTCTTAAAGACCTCCAGTGATGAAGCACCCACAACTTCTGAAGGCAAGCCGTTCCACTGGTTAATTACCCTCAGTGTTATAGCTCAGGCTGTAAGGAGCCTGTTATTAGAACACAGCTGCCTGCAATTACTGCAGGTTCGAGCCCGGCCCAAGGTTGACTCAGCCTTCCATCCTTTATAAGGCAGGTAAAATGAGGACCCAGATTGTTGGGGGGGCAATAAGTTGACTTTGTAAATATACAATTAGAATGAGACTATTGCCATATACACTGTAAGCCGCCCTGAGTCTTCGGAAAAGGGCGGGGTATAAATGTAAATTAAAAAAAAAAGTGTTAGGAAGTTTAATTCTGACAAGCAAAGTCAATGGGGAAGCCAGATTCACTTGACAATCATGTTACTAACTTAACAACTGCAGTGATTCACCTAACTGTGGCAAGAAAGGTCATAAAATGGGGCAAAACTCACTTAACAATTGTCTTACTTAGCAATGGGAATTTTGGGCTTAATTGTGGTTGTAAATCGAGGAATACCTGTTTCATATTAGCAAAACAAACAAACAAACAAACCCCATCCTGTTAATTAGTTTGCTCAATTATCTAATCCAGGAATGTCAAACTGGATTTCTTTGAGGGACAGATCAACATTATAGTTCTCCTCTGTGTGAGCCCCCCCCCACGCCCCGTTTTCAGCCTGCACAGCAGGGGTGAAATCTAAAATGTTTTGCTACCTGTTCTGTGGGTGTGGCTTGGTGGGTGGGTGTGTCCTGTGACTGAGTGGGCGTGGCCAACTCAATGTCACTCACAGCCATGCCCACTCAGTCACAACCCCCCCACCAAGCCACGCCCACAGAACCCAGTAAGGAAAAAAAATAATTTCTATTCTGCCTTTTCCCTTTCCCTCGCCACCTGTTCTCCCTTCACCTAGGCCCCAGAGCCGCCACCCTCAACGGGGTCGGGGAATGCACCATTCCCCAACTCCGGCCTTTCTCCAGAGCTGCCGCCCACTCACCGCCTGCTCGCTGCCTGCTCTCCCTTCGCCTTTGGTCAGGGGCCGGGGCCCAGGGACACCCCATTCCCTGAGGCCCCGGAGTCACCCTCTGCTCGCTGCCTCCTCAACCGGGTCGGGGAATGCACCATTCCCCAACACCAGCCTTGTCATGGAGCCACTGCCCGCTCTTCCTTCATCACGCGGCAAATACTTACTTTCATCTAGCAGCTGGCTGCCAGGAAAGGCAAGTGTCCAAATATTATCAGAGTTGGTCTCCTTGAATATGCCGCCTTGGTCTATGCGCCGGCTGCGCAAGCGCACACCCAACCTGCCACTGATAAATGAAATAAATGGTGTGCGCCTGCGCAGCCGGTCATGGAACAAGCAGCAATGGTGGCTGGAAGAATGCTGCAGGAGGCCGTCCAGGCCAAAAATGGGGCTTGGGGGACTGTGCATGGTCCCCACATGCCCCGTTTTGGCTGCCAGAAGATCCAGTCTGTGGACCTTGAGTTTGACACCCCTGACCTAATCTTTTCATGGTGGGAACCTTCAGATCTATGGATCCGGTCGACAGTTTTATTACCGGTCTGCATGTGCTAGCCAACAACTCTGTACATTACTATTTGTAAAGGGAAAAAAAAGTGAACTCAAACCTGACTCTTAGTGACTGTTTGCTATTTTCCTTTCTTCTTTTTTTTTTACTTCCCAGTTTAACCTACTGCTCAGAGAGTTCTAAGCCACTTTCTCTGAAATGTTGCCAGACAAAAGCTGTACAAGTTTCTGAAGTTTCTTAACAATCCATTGTGTCTAACTTGCAAAACCTAGCAGTGATGTGCAAGCAGAACCCAATCAAAGTGTTCCTCGGTGCCTGCCGCTGAAAAAAAATTGTGCCAAATGTCAGCTACTTTTAGACTTTTCTTCTAGAAATCTGGACTGGAAACAGTTAATGCACTGTTAATAAGAACAAATTTCTCAGAGATCTGATCAGCAACATCTGCTAGAATGAAGATTGAAGTTACAAGAGAAGAATGCCAGCAAGTACTCTCTTCTCTCAATGAAATGAAACTTTATACTCACATTTCTACATTGGTTTGTACTATTGGGTTTTTGTTTTGATTTTTGTGTAAAGAGGAGGAGGAGACTCTCTTTTGTGGAGGCAGGCAGTCTACATCTGCTGATTGATTTGGCCTTAGACGTCTTCTCAATGTGGGAAGTTACTCAAGACCACCAGCAAATACTGCTTTACTCTTCTTTGCCATGCCCACCACTTCAGAGGCATCCCCTTCTCCGACAGTCCTGTGGTTTTTACATTGATCTGCAAATGTGCTCATTTCATTTCATTTTATTTACAGTCCCAAAGCAATAAAGGTGTCCTCACTGTTGGTCAAGGATTTTGTCAATGGGAGGATGAAAAAAAAATTGCAATCATCTCATGACCTAACCTTGTTCTCTTCTAATATTTGTTTTCATTGTGTGGGGGGAATAATGAATGGGGGCAGGGAAGATCCGACAAATGGGAATTGTGCCTAAGCTAAAAGAGAGGAGAGAAAATCAGAAACAAGAATGAGGTGGGAGTTTTCCTCAACAAGAAACCACTTAGCTTCCAACATTTCCTTTCGAGCAGGAAACATAGTTAATTGGGTGGGCTTCCCAAACAGAGATATCCACAGAAGCCATCAATGATGTCAAAATGGTGGGTATTGTTGGATGATCAAATGTGGTTACTGATGCATCCTGCATGTTAATGCATTAGATCAGGGGTCTCCAACCTTGGTCCCTTTAAGACTTGTGGGCTTGAAAAGCAAACTGGCTGAGGAACTCTGGGAGTTGAAGTCCACAAGTCTTAAAGGGACCGAGGTTGGAGACCCCTGCATTAGATGCAATACGTTAATAAAATGAGAAAGTGTTGCAGAATTCTTAAGATGAGGATGGCTTTGTTCAGTTGTGGGATTCAACTAGTTTGGGCCAATTCCGGTGAACTGGTAGTTAAATTGCTGGCTGGCTCCACTTCTCCCCTCCCCACCCCTTCCAGGAGTCCTCCTGTGGCCCATTTTCTCTCCCAGGAGGCTTCAGGGAGGCCTCCTAGGCCCAAAATGAGTCCTTCGGGAGAAGGGCGGTATAAAAATCTAAATAAATAAATAAATAAATAAAATGAGGGGCGGGGATCAGCACGGCCCCCCGCAGCCCATTTTTGCTCCCAGGAGGCTGCAGGAAGGCCTACTAGGTCCAAAATGGGGCACGGGGGGGTGATGCATCCCCCAATGGCCCATTTTTGCTCCCAGGGGATGTAGGAAGCCAAGTGCTGCCTGTCACACCCCTGGCCACACCCACCATGGCCACACCCACCCAGCCGGTCATTAGGGCAGGGAACCGGTTGTTAAATTATTTGAATCCCACCACTGGCTTTGTTGTATGACTAAGAAATACAAAGTTGCATAATATTTTAGAAAACCAACACACTTGATACCCATTGCACAACTAAAGCATTATTGAATGAAAGATTTGGATTGAAAGAGAAGTTAAATGGAGAAGAACGTAATAAACAAAGCAGTATCAGAACTTGGCCTGTCACAAAAGACCTCTCATGTTAATGATTGGGCGGAAGTAGGAAATGTCCTATTGATCTGGATCTGCATGTGAGGCAGATCAACAGTAGTTAAAGGTCATCTTCAGTTCCCACATCATAAATTGGTAATTTATAGTGGTCATTCATTGTATCAGCCAGTACATGTAATGGCTGTCACTCGAGGACTGCTTGACATTGCATCACCCGATAGCAAACTTCCTGCATTGATCCATTTGTGAATTGAGTCTTCATGCTATACCCCAAAAACGTATTTTCTTCTTTTATCTGCTTACAGCGAGGTTGCGTAGGGAAAAAAAATGCTGGATTCCAGTATGTTGATGACAAAGACTGCACATCAGTGGGTCACTTACTTATCCTTTTGTAAACAGCTATTCCATGCAAAAGTTAGTAAAGTCCTCCAAGCAATAGATACAAGAAAGATGACAGCTCCACCAGAGGGAATAAAGTAAAAAACTTGACAGTTTAAATCAATACTTTTCAAACTTGGCAATTTTAAGATATGTGGACTTCAACTCTCAAAATTTCACAGCCAGCTTTCTAGCTGGGAAATTCTGGGAGTTGAAGCCTACCCAGCTTAAAATTGCCAAGGTTGAAAAACAGTAGCTTAGAAAAACAGTAGACATTAACTTTAGAATTTGAATGTTTATACGGTAATGTATAAGTTCCATCTTTTGATAGACTCAATTGCTTGGGTTCAATTGCTGTGAGTCGACAGTCACAAATAGCATCCATGCAGGCACTCACACACCACCTCAAATTATTCTGTAATTTGCTCTGCAGAAGCTTTTTCATAGCAACAAGTTAGCTAAATTAGCAACAAAAGTTGAAGTTGCAATAATAATTCCTCTAATCTGCATGCCATTTTCTAAACAGAAATTTTGCAGGAGCTTTGGAAATTCTTCAAAATAGGAATAGATCTCACCACAGCTAAATTAGTGCAGAGAAACTGTAGCAGTTGCAAATGACAATGAAATTAACCATGTTATTACTGAGTTCCTTGTTCCACCGCGTTCACTTTTCACTTTTCCATTTAGCCCACGATTTTCAGAAAGTACACAACCAGGTCTGACTCCTTCATAGCTTCCCAGTCTTCACAAAGTTAACAAGGTGATACTAAATGTGGTGATAAATTTGCCAATGAATCTGTAAGCCCTTTGGAAAAACATTTCCTTTCATTCATCCCTTATTATTTAGCATCATAGAAGAATCTAATGCTATGGGTCAGGCACTCCTTCCTCCTACTTCTCCCATGTGCTGCAAAATTATGTACATCCCTATTCTGTATCCTTTCTCTCAGAATTGCAACTTTGCCTCATAGGAAAATTACTTCCAGCATCAATATTTAGTTCATCCTTTTTCCCCACCATTTTCACCTATTCTACAATATTATTTTCAATATAGTCGGGACCAAAACAACTGTGCAATTATAACATAGATCTGTATCAATCTCCCAGCTTATCTTTTTCAGAGCAGCTGTGCACTGAGTTCATATTTTCAACGATCTCTCTTCCACCGATCTAAGATTCTTATATAGCTCCTGCCAGCTCAGATTCCATCAAAGTATTTATGAAGCAGCCCACATTGCATTTGTTTCCAGTGAAATTGCAGCTTGACATTTTTATGCTCTTAGCCCCAGTTTGAAGAGATGCTTTTGTGAGAATATCCTTAAAATATCTTACAGTTATAAAGATCAATGGGAAAAGAGTAGAGATAAACAGTGTGTAATAGATTATACTTTGACCATGTCTTTTATAACTGCCCCCATGTTTCAAATTATAAAGGGACATCTGCAGCAGAAATAAGATACTTTACTATATGCCATATTTATTTATATGTTGTTACTCAGCAGAAGACACCCCCCCCCAAAAAAAGACAGCTGTGCTACACCTATTTTAATTTTATTTATTTGTCAAATTTAAAAACCACCCATCTCCCTCATGGAGGGATTCTTTCATTGCCTAGCAAATAGCACTTACTGCAAAAATTGTTCTCCTGTATAGTATAGTAGTGGCCAAAATTGTGGAAACCTTTTCGAGAAAGTATATTTTCTAAAACTAGCTAATAACACCACTTTTTTATGGCGTAAGTACCATAAAATTATATAGCAATGGAAAGATAATTTAATCAAAAATGTAATGCAATAACTTTTATGAAGGATTTGCTATTAGAATAGCGGCTACAGTATAAAAAAGAAAAGTGAAACATGTAGAAAAAATGAGATATACAAAAATTATCACCATGTCAGTTAATAGTTGGGTAACCTTTAGCATGAATTACGTCCTTACAACATTTTCCCATTAAGTGAACCAAGTCTTTTAGTTCCGCAGCTGTTATAATGTGAAACCAAGATTGAATGATTGATTCTATTAACTGGGTTTTATTGCTGGGTCGCTTCTGACTAACAAGTTTCTTTAGTCGGCTCCATAGATTTTCAATTGGGTTAAGGTCTGGGCTATTCCTAGGCCATTCCAGCAGTGGAATATGATTATCTTAAAACTCAAAAAAAAAAAAAAAGGTGGTGTTATTAGCCATCAAACCTCAAAAATACACTTTTCCCAAAAAGTTTCTATAATTTTGGCCTCTACTTTATATATGTACCATATTAAATGAGTGGGAGAAAGATAGAGATAGAGAGAACTTTACCAACTATATAGTACACCTAACTCAAGCATCAGATATAGCAGAATTACAAAAACCCATTCCACATTTTTTTGGTGTATATGTGTGCCTTCAAGTCAATTTTGACTTTGACAACCGCCTGGACTAGTCCCTGAAATTTTCTTTGCAAAATTTTTGGAAGTGTTTTGGCATTATTTTGTTTCTAAGGCCAAGAGTCACTTGCCCGAGGTCACCCAGCTGGCTTTGTAATGGCCAAGACAT